>NC_132938.1:54095000-55345000 GCF_034638445.1 Ciconia boyciana | reverse complement strand
AGAAATAGCACTTTTAATTAAAGCAGACTTACGAAGATTGCAGTACATACTAAATATCTACTAAAGGCATATTTTCTATTCAGGATAAATCACTGTTCTGTTGCCAGTGTTTGAAATATCCTGATAGAGGGTGCTGGTGCTTTATTTTAACATCTAAAAATGGGTCAGCTTCACTTGCCTTTGTTTTTAAACCTCACCAGGTTTTTTTGTGTTGATAATAAACCCTAAAGAAAAGGCTGGATTTTGCCCTTGTTTTGTAATGAAGTGTGTTAGGATCAAGTCCTGCAACAACATCTTAAAAAAAAAAGATCATGTTTGCTGGGCTGCTCTTTTAAGGGAGCTGTTACAATTCAGTGTTTCTGTTAGGAAATGAAATGGCCTGTAATTGTCATAGTCTGTGACTCGAGGGATCAGGAAGTGCAGGAAGAAGCAGAGAGATGTAGAACATGAAGACATGCTGACCTTAATATCCTTGGCCTCTAGTTTGAGAAGACAAAAAGGAAGAACAGAATAGCCCTGTAGAAATGCCTAGCCTACGTTTTCTTTTTTTCATTGTGGGGAAAAACGGAAGTGAAAATTACTACAGACTGCGTAAAAGAAAAGGTAGTGCCTGTTGTTTTCTTGTGCTGATTTGGAGGAGGAACAGCACTGCCTCTGAGCGGCTTCCAGGTGGAATTTGATTCAGGTACATGGTCCCATCTGGAGCGATCATGAATGCAAGGGAACCACTGAGGTGGCCCAATCCATTAGGGAGGGTGTGGCCAGTTTGTTTTTGCTGAGTGTAGCCAAAGGCTGAAGTCAGTAGGAAGGTCATGATCCTTTCTCATTCCAGTTCTCTCCTGCCAGCTTCCCCTCCATATTTTCCTATGGTAACATAACACCAGAGGTCATATGTCCCTTTACTACAAGAAAAGTAAGGATTTGATGATAGACCTGTAGGTGGCTACTGTGACCAGTCACTCCAGCAAGACAAGAAGCTACATAAAGACTTTATTGAGCACGGTTTAGGACTGTGGATTGAAATTCCACAGGAACTAGGACCAATACAGACCAAAGCACCTTCTATGCTAAGTGAAAAGTGCGCATTTGACCTTGTCTTTCCTAACATAACATTTAGCAGTCTGTGTGTGTCTAATTAAAAAAAAAGGCAAAACAAAACACTCCACTGCACATATTTCTACCCCTGGGGAGGGGATGAGGACATGAACACTTGACAAATGTTAGTCATGTCACTTCATGAACTGTTGGAAAGCACTTAGGTGCTCCAGTGATGAGCGTGGACATAAGACCTTAATAGAAGAGAATGGAATAGAAAATTGACAGTTGTTTTCCATTCCAGTTATTCCTGGGTCTAAAATATAGATAGCCCATGAACGTACGTTCCTGAGGAAAGGCACAAACCATCTACAAACAACATGACAAAAGCTTTTTCCACTCTATTGCTAGGACTGAACATTTGCTTGTCACTGTCCCTGCTGCAATGAGTTGTGGCATAGATGCATCCACTAGGAAGTGTGATTATGAGGGTAACGCGTCTCCTATCAGCTTGCATCATCTTGCTGATGTGCCCCACCAGGAAGCATGTGAAGCTAGTTCATTTTCACACCTGAATCCCCTGAGGTGATCACAGCCTGCATTTAGAATGCAATATGAAGAAGGGTATTAAGACTTGAGACTTTGAATGCAGGAGTCCAAAGGCTTCTGCTACTGCCTCTGCTGCTAGAGAGGATTTTTCATTAGCTGTCAGCAGTGCTGCCTTGTGTCTTGTAAAAGATTGAGGAGAAAGAGACCAATTGAACATATAAGCAGTTATGATGCCCTGTGGCACAGGTGATCAGCATTATTATGAAAGCTGTAGTATTATCTTGGAGCTAGTGATAAGTGAATACTTATCTGGTTTGGTTGCAGAGTCAGTGTAAAAAAGTAAAACTTACAATATTTTTCTCGAAATGAAAACTTTGAAAAATGTAGTTTCAGGGTGATTTGAAATGATTTGTTTGTTCCTGAATCAGTGGCTGGTTCCTGTTCAGCTTAACAGGGAACTACAGAACATTTTGCTCTGTAGGTGAGCTTTTTCTCCTCTACAATCTGAAGATCAGTTGCTTCTCCAGTATCTGTAATGTCAAAGATCTGGAATGGATACTTTGGCTTATCACTGGTGGTTAGGCAGTTCTGAACGGAACTTAATTTCCTCTGCCAAATGAAGTGGTGCAAAGTAATAATGGACTTTGGATGCAAAGGCTAGTTCTGTGATAATTCATAATTTATATGAGCTGTTACAAATACTCCTGAACTGAAAAATCTAAGTGCAAGCTCCTTGCCTGTTTTGATAGATTATTTGCTCATATTTGATACTTCTGGGGAAATTTTTTGGATATGTATGCCACCTTTAATTGTTTGGATTTACTTGCACTACTGTTATCACATTTCAGCTAAGTTATCTCTCATGCAGCTTTAGCTTCTACACTGTTTAATGTGACATTCTGCCTGTATTTTTAATAGTTACTTTTAAAAGCAAGAGATTATACTAGTCTCCACCCTGCTCCAAAAAACCTTTTCTTGTAAATGAACATCTCTTGCAGCTACTGATTAAAGACAACTACAGCCTCAACTGACACTCCCCCCCCGAAATTAGAAAGATAAATCCCAGCTTTAGAGAGACTTAACTAGTACAGCAAGCTATAGAAACCATAGGCATAAGCTTAACAAAGGAAATAACTAATAGTGTTCTTTGCTATATCTTAGTAGGACGTGGAACTTCAGGAAATGCAAGACACTCAGCTATGTAGAATTTGGATGCTCTCCCAAAAGCTGAATAAATCACTTGAGTAGGAACCATTTTTAGATCATCAAAAGTACAGGTTGGTTTTGGTGGTTTTTTTGTGGTTAGGTTTTGTGGATTTTTTTTTTGTTTGTTTTTTTTTTACAAAAAATCCCTAGATACTTTTGGCAGCAACACTTCCTGGACTGGGAAACAGAAAATATTCATAGGCTTGGAACCATTGTCATCTCTTCAGATGCTTAGTGTCCCAAAAAGGTTGTTTCAGCAATTGCAAATAGTGACTAGTGAGGATTAGGGAGGGTATCCTATCTGAATCCTTTTATGAATCGCCAGAATGCGCTTTGTATGTGCTATTTAAGATTTATCTGATCTGACTATAATGTGAAAGCTGCCCCTCCAAAATTGCGGTGGGGGCATGGAGTGGGAATTGTGATGGGGGCATGGCTTTTGTGTGAAGCCAGCAGAAATGCACTGTGCAAACTTGGAAACTCCAGGGAAATCTCCTATGTGGGCACAGACTATCTAACAAATGGTGGTGAGGCTCTTCATATGCCAAACTCTCTTGCCAGTGCAGGAAGAAGGGATAGAGATTAGTTCCTGTTTTTGATGTAGGTTTTAGACACAGGGAAGGATGTGGGTTAATATCTTGAAAAGACATATTAACATACAAAATAGAGGAAAATGAAATCACAAAAACACCTATTCCTTTCTGCTAGTGGCTCCTGGCTTGGATTCAGGCAACTGGACAATGAAAGAGGAAGCAGACTGCACATCTTGACTTTCTTCCAGCACTCAGGTACTGGTCAACAAAGTCTCCAGCTGTAATATTGTGGACATTTTTTATGCAAATGCTTGTATGTTTGTCTTGGGAATTAAGAGTCATCCAAAACGTGTTTTTTGGTGACTTCACAGGAACCTTGCATTAAAGCACTCTGGTGCTTTGTTGGATAGGACTAGGATACATTGAAATATCGCCACCCGGTCAGTGCAGTCCAAAGACTTTGTCTTCAGTAGAGCCAACAGAAGGGATCACATTCCCATAGGTAGCTACTATACCTCAGCTGACTCAGCGGTATTTATTTGTGGCTGGAGCAAGGGGATTTGCTGTCCTTGGATTGGAGTCTTTGTTGTGGAGAGCCCTGCCAGATACACTAAGCACTTTAAATATCTGAGCAGATGCCTCCTGGAAGCTCTGCCACCAGTGCCAGTCAGGAATCTTATTCCTTTCCTTATGAAATCTAGACTTACTTTATTTATCGTCTCTGAGAAATGTTGTATCTCCCTGAGATTCTGCTGCCGAGTTGCTGCATTTCTTAAAGATTTGCTCTTTTTCCTTCATCAGTTTAACTTCATGGTAATGCCATTTCACAAAATGTTGATACAGCTCTGCCTTCCTTTTCCTCCTGCTCTTTTCTGTCAAACACCCCCATTCTCTCCTTTAAGTTTCTCCCAGGTCCCAGCTTTTTCCACATTCCTGCTTTGCCCTGTCTCATTAGGTATCCCTCACCCTTGCACTTTTCAGGCCATCATTACTCACTTCAAAGACATTACTGAGTCCTGAGAAATGTGTAATAGAGGGAAATTTATAGAGAAGGAGAGGGGAAATAGGACCTTTGGCTGGCTCTCTGCTTTTTTATTAACAAATACCCTTTGGTAATGAAGACTTCAAGGGGGCTTCATTAGGGTTTAAGAAGAGAACAGCATGAAAGTTAATTACCTGGAGCCAAGAATCTGTATTTTCCCTTCAGCAGTCCAGTACTATGCTTTAAAGGCAATCAATGGAGAGTTGTCTGGCAAACATTCAATCTTTCCTTGAAATGTTCAGTGTAATTAGAGCCTCTCTTGTCTGTCATGAGAAGACAAATTGTTTGTGGACTGTTAGCGGTTGAGTACTGTAGTATGCCTTCAACCTTTATCATAATTATATTACCAATATTCATGGAAATTTCCCGAACTGAGAAATGGGAACTTATTACTAAGCTAATTGCTTGGTAATGAATTGCTGCTGTTCATGGAGAAATACACTATTTTTTTCCCTTCATTTTCTTTAGGGCCCTCAGTATTTGCAATGCAAATACAAACCAACTTAGAAGCTTTCTGTAAAAAGAGTCATCTATCCCATGGTTAGGGCTAATTTTTTTTTTCTAACTGGGCCTATGAACCACTGTGGAGGGGAAAATAAAAAAAAAAGACAATCCAACTCTGTCCAAAATTAACTGGTTGGAGAGACACAAAGATGTCATTAGTTTCACTGAAGCTACTGTCAGCTGCTTCTGGGAAAAATGACTTTGGAGTTTTTCTTTGCTGATACTTTGTTGGTGCTTTAAAGCCATTATGCCTTTGTGTGTCACTCTTGCCTGATACCTATAAGTCATAATGTGATTGCTATAATGCAAAGACATACTGTAGCCTCAGTCCAGGAGGAATGCTAGCAGACATGCATATGTGTGTCAGATGGAGATGTGGTGGAAGAGTTGATTTGGGTTTAGGGATCAGTAATAAATGCTTAATCATTTTTGGAGTGTCTCAGTAGTGATAATCCTTGTCACTGCAAGCCTTTGAAAAAAGATAAAGAAGTTTGACTCAAACAGACAGTTAATCGTATTGAATAGGAAAATAAGTGGACAGATGAGTCAGTTCTGTTTGCTTTGTCACTTTCAAAGCAGCCACTGTTTTATAACATTCAGTCATTACATAGTGTTTGTGTGGAGTTACAAGAACAATTTTTGATATAGAAGGCTGACCAGGTTCAGAGTCAGCTGTGGATGAAGTAAATTGTCTGTAAAGCAGGATTCTTAGCATGCTAGGAGAAGAAGAAAGCATAGGCCAAGTTGACCAGGAAGTTTTGGATGAGGTGCCAAACATGCAAACTGCAGTTCCGTTGCCTCCTTCCAAAGGAGCGGGGGGGGGGGGGGGGGAATACTATTTAAATATTGCAGCTTTCAGTGAGGCTGCAGCTATTTATGCCAGCTGAGGGTCTAACTAAAAATATCCAGCTGCATTGTGATATTTCATTCTATAAAGCATTAAACGGAGTAATAGCAATGCCTTCCTATTTAGTACATTAGATCAAGTAGACTGGGACATAGGACTTGGTATGTTTGGTTTTCACTACCTCTGTAGTGCTGTCTTGTATGCTAAATTTCATACTGATGGTGTGCAATAACTTATGGAATGGAACAGGACATGCCGGTTGCCTACCTTAAAGAAAAAAGGTGCGTGTTTCTGTGCATTGCTGCTAAGTAACTGATCTACATCACATGTTTCTTATCATAATATACCTACTTATTATTAGCCTCTTATTCCTGTTTTGGAGCACATCTCTGATAGAGTGACTCTTCTCAGTTTGGAATAAGACCCGTTTCACTATTCCCCTCCTTGGGCTGATTTACATCCAGGCTATTATATTTTGTGTGCCACATGCTGTTCAGAGCAAGCATGTTTAAGCTCTGTTGTACTGACATGCAGCCTTTCGATCAGTTTCCCAGTCATGGCAACTTCTCTTTTCATAAAGCTTTCCACATAAATGTGCTTTGCTCCTCTTACCCTGTTCTGTGTCCTGTCGCAGTATGCTGTCCCTGGCTTCTCTCTTGTTGTTCCCCTTAGTGGGCAGTGTTCCTTGATTAAAACATCTTTTGTTTTCTTCCCTGCTGTTTTTTGACCACTTCTTTTCTATTATGTTCTCCAGAGTTTTGCTTGCTTTTTTTGTTTTCTGTCTGGCTAGCCTATATTGACTTTCTTGGATATTAAAGATGCTTAAAAGCAGTTTGAGAAACATATTCAGAACTCTTAATTTCCTAAATGGTGTTGTCAGCTTTCTTTTCTGCACTCAGACAATTCCTATCCCCTGTGGAGGCTGAAAGCATGGGACTGCCTTGGTGTGGGGTGGTTTTTGTTTTTGTTTTGGGTTTTTTTGTTGTTGGTTTTTTTTTTTTTTTAAATGTGACTTGCAAACTGGTTAGATATTATTGCAGAGCAATCCATGCATAAGTATAAGGTAAAGCCTTGACAGATCCCTGTGCAAGGGGCACACAAAATGATGGCCACTTCACAAGGGCCATGGTAGGAAACTGAATACCTCCCAGACTCTGGTCAGGGTCTTCAGCCAACTTTCATGTCCTAACCTGACTCAGGGTAGGATTTCTGTTGCTGGGACGTGGTGCTGAGGTCTGTGTTGGCTTTCTGGGCTTTCTCAGTGAACCTGATCCAGAAGACCCAAGGCAGAAATAGTGTGTTAATCATGGAGAGAGAGAAATGGTGTTAGAGCTGGCAATAGAGCGCAGTAATCCTTTGCTTGCAGCTCTGTGGCTAGCCTTCCAAAAGTGTGGCTTCCCATGTCACTGACTTGTCCTTTGGTATGTCTTGGTACTGCGGTGGCTGATATAACTCAGCCTATTGGTATTTGGAGTGTGAATTTTAAAACAGCTATTGAGACAGCATCCAGCAAATAAGCCACAGGAAAACTGAGGGATTCATAGACCCAAGCTGTCTGCATCCTAACGAGGATGGACTAGGAATAATTTTGTATTTTAAGGAAAAAGCTAGGGGATTAAGATTATGTCCTTCATAAGAAAGCAGTCTAAGAAATTATCCTTTACAGAGAGCAGGCATGATTGACCTTGGTATAAAAAAAAATTCCCCACACCAGGGGGTGGGTTTGGATTTGTGCAATGTACGAAGGCTGTCTCTGTGTAGTGGGAGAACATGCCAGAGTCTCACTGCCGGGAGACATATATGCTGTATGTCTTGCCTAGATCACTGGGGAATATCAGACAAACTGACCTACTCAGTAGCAAATCCACAGGTGCTGTGTGTGGCAGCTCTCTTCCCATTCTGGCTATGGCAGTAGTTAGTGTGGGCAAGCCAATCGCTCTAGGTCATACAAGTCAAATTAGCATGTAAGCATGTTTTACAAAAGGCGCAACACTAGCAAGCTGCACATAAACAGCTCAAGTTCTTCAAACTGATTTTGTGAAGTAATCTGGATGACAGTGAGATTTTTAGATACCGGTACAATGAAAGGGTGTAGACATTGTCCCTGTTTGTTTTCAAAAGTTTGGTCTTTTCATGAATAATATATAGTCACCTTCTTCATATTCTGCTCTGTTCTGTGTACTCAAATTATCTGGGATGTTTCCTCAGTCTTTGCCTTTAAAAAATATTGTGACATTGAACAATGCCTGATCTGTGCAGGACTGCAGCCATAGGTTGTGCCCAGATTCTGTTTCATGTGTGTCTGTAGTTATAATTGTGTGCTCCTTGTTGCTTGTTAGTCTGCCTTTTTGGACAATTGCTGCCCATTGATAGTAAGTAGGAATGCTCAGGTTGACCTGTCTTGTTACTAAGTGCCAAGGAAAAGGGTGTGTGTAAAATGACTTCTGTAGCTCCAAGCAGGAGCTAACACTTGCACCAGTAACACATCATTGCACTTTTTTTTTTTTTTTTCTTGAGTGCCTGCTTGATGAATGCCTTCCAACAGCACCAGTTTTATAAGACCTGGCTGTGGCTTGGAAAGAACAATGCTGGAGCCCTTAACATTTTTCTCAATAGTGAAAATTTGAGGACTTTATAAAATGGTGTGGATAACTCCGTTCAGGAGAAATATGTGAAATATCAGTATCACAAATCATTTAAAGAGACAGTGATTATGACAAAAACTCATTTGTACCTGAAATACTGTAGTAAGATGTACTGGTTTCAGATGATGTTTGACGACAGTGGCATATGAACAAATGTATGTCTAGGGACTAATGTATAGTATAAGTTCTTCCTATTACATGTTTGATCTCATCTAAATCTATTTGTAAAGATCTTTTAGGAAATATTTCCTGTAACTAAAATCTGCTGTGCTCTTCTGCTAGGAGTCAGTGAAAAGGCAATTGATGTCCTGTGCAGAGTGATGATCACAGAGCACAAATGAATGTCATGAGTGTGATGTCATTTGTCTTGCAGTCTGAAGCAGGTGACACCAAGCGCAGAAAAGCTGAGCTACAAGGAAGGCATTGGGGCTGAGGGAAGACGGTGGGTTGTTCTGAAGTGGATCCCTCATTCATTTCCTTACTCATAGAAAGACTTAGATTGAGATTTTCAGAAGTGTCAAGGGAATCCTGTCACTGCATTTATGTTAACTATGATGGATGCTTGTGTCCAAGACATGATGATTGCTCAGATCCTTTGTACCTCTCTACCCCTAACTCTCAAATAAAAATCGTGGGTTTGGGAGGTTTCATAAACACCACCAAAGTGGCAGAGAGCAACTCAAGTCCCTGTAGCAGTTCTGCTACTGATTGCTGTGCTGTATCTGCCTCGTTCCTAGTGTATCCAACTTGTTAATCTGTTTTCCGCCTTGCACTCAGATATCTGAACTCTGGTACAGTTTTGAAGTATGAAAAGCATCTGTGATTTTGGAACTTGTGGGATAGTTTGAATATTTGAGTGTTCTTTCTACAGTTTTCAGTGTCATTAAAACATTTATGGACTTTTAGAGGGCAAATTTACCTGCATGAAGAATCTGCAGGCATTGGCAGCAAAGATAACAAGTGAATTGGCTTATCCAAAATTAGCCAGATTTTGTTTTGACATGCTAGAGGCAGCATATCAATACCAAGTCTAGACATTGTAAGGTAGACTTTTTAAAAAGTTTTGACATGTGACTGAGTTTGGTCTATCAATTGTAATTCATGATTCATATTGTCCTTGTGACCATGCTATTCAGAGGCTTGCTGTATGATTGTGTCTTAAAACCTCTCCTGTTTTCTGTTAAGCAGGACTTTCAGGATGTTATTGGCATTTGTTTTGGAGTTTTCCTTGATAAGGTCACATCTTGGGAGAGGAAGTGCCTTGCTGTTGAAACCCCAAGATCAGTAAATAGCCTATTGATTATCAGACAATTAATAATATGCAAACACTTGCATTTTTTTTTTCTGTGGGCTGATAAGAGTTAAAGGCTTAACTTTTTATTCCCTTTGAAGTAGCCGACTCAAAAGTAAGGCATGCTGACCATGTAAACTGTGACATAATAGCGTCACATCCACCACCAGCCCTGAGGGGGTAAGTTAATAGCTTTTATTTTTGATAGATAGCTCCTCATCAGCATCCAAACTTCTTCATGGGGGACAGCATACACTTTCTAGGTGAAAGTTAGCCTTTAAAACTACATTTGTAGGGGCAGATTTTTTTCGTGTGAAGTTAGGTAAAATGGCTGGAATAACTAGTAGTGGTTCAACCACTAAAATGCAGCAGCAAATAGACTTACACCCTATATGAAAATTGTTTGATGGATCTTTCCTCCTTGTCTACATCTGATCTGCAGATACAGATGTTTCTTCTCTATAACCTCCCATGTTTCTTGCTAGGCTGAAAATTCTTTGGGAAAAATCTTTATCTTGTCTGTCTAGCTTCAGTTAATGATTATTCCTGTTTCTAAAGGTAGTGCTTTTTGCTTTGTTTTTAATATTGTGTTCTGAGAGGCTGCAGAGACATACCTAAGAGACACAATTAAAATGTTTAGCTACGGTATGTCTTGGTTTAGAATAACTAGCCTTTTGCATGTAAGACACTACAAATGAAGAACAGTACTTTTTTCATGCTCTATTCTCCCTCCCTCTCTCCTTCCTCCCCTCATCAGCAAGGAAAAGTTTGCAGCCTATGCATCTTGAAGTATCCCTCGTGGCGCCTTTGTAAGCAGCATCTTAAAGGTTACTCCTAGAGCCTGGCTAAATGTTACCAGCTCTTTAGGGAGAGTGACAAAGATACCCACTAATGTGGAGTTGAAATCTTTTAAATCTTTTAGGTCTGCTAAACCTTCTGATAATAAATAAGAAATACTTTTCCTCTAATGTTTCATTTTGTGCTTTAAAGTGCACCTGCTCACCTGTGCTTTACAAGCAAAATTAAACGTTAACAGCTTCTCATTAGTATTATAAGCCTTTTGGGAACATCAAGTTTCAGGAAAAATTATTTACATCAGTCTGTGGATGAGTTTTCAAAATCACAGAGGGTGACTGGCTCAGGAGAACAGTATAAGAGAGTGCACCTTTGGCTTCTTGGTTTGAATCGGGAGCAGCTGAAATTTTGTAATCTTAAACGGATACCTAAATTTACAAATCAAAATTTAGAAACTTGGAGTTGTAGAAACAAGCCTGTGATGGCAGGCAGTACTGATAATCTTGATTGGAGTGGGTGGTGATCTGCATCACCTGGTCAGGTATTTTCCTAAGGACACCTGGGTAGATGAAGGAATCGAGGCCATCTGAGCTGAGCATCCCCAGGAGGCAGGATTGGGAAGGGGCTGGGTTGGTGAGTACCATGGGTGAGCAGTTATATTGCTTGGCTAGGACATGTAATGCAGGACTGTGTGTGGGTGTTGCACACCCTCTGAGGAGGCTGCAAGTGTTGCACAATGAATCCTGCAGCTAGTGATATTTCTTTTGCAATGTTTCAAGTTTATGTAGGATTTTCAAGGAATGTAAACATGCATTGTGGTCTTGCATGTCCTTTCAGATTGGAATTGCTCTGAGTGGTGTTACCTCATAAAACGCTCGCTAATGGCTTTTGTTTCTGGCTAATTGGGTGAACTTCATTTACAACACATGTAGCTATAAATAGTACAAATTTTCAATGAATGTAGCCATGATTTTTTGAGGGTGTAAGTGCTAGCATTACATTTCTGGCTATGAAATTCTGCTGCTGTTCAGGCATTTAGGCACATAAATGCCATCACATGCGTTTTATTTCAACAAGATTACAAAGTTGCATCACTAACAAGAGAAACAAGATTTAAAGAGCAAGCCCAAACCCATCACAAATGCTAAAATAGTGTAACTTTAAAGTATGCTTATTATATGGCTTATCTTAAAATTGACTTTTCAATATGTCTGTGGCTAATCGTTGTAATTTTATTGCCACAACTGTGAAAATCATCCCATGACTTCCCACCAGTATAAGTAGAAGCTTCTCGATTTCTGAACCTATGTGTTGAGTCGCTTGTGTCCTGAAATATGTGAGCTTACCAGGGTTAAGTGACCAAATCCAGGAATGTGTTTGGCTAGAGATTTTGGCAACTCAGTTGTGTTTGGATCTGTACAAGTGTATGCTCTGAGGTTTTTGTCAGTCTGTATAATCATTTAGATTAGCTGAGACCCCTGAACAGCTGCATTGGGTGATTTCCCTTCAGAGCTAAACACTGTTTATGTGTAGAGCCTCATTTCCCACCTTTTCTCATGGGTAAGATGTATAATTTTGGGGGAAATAAAGGAATCTGGGAATATCAGTGCATGGATCTAGATAATGAGAAAAGGCTGTGCTGTGAATGGAGTATTTATGGTGTAACTGGATGGGACTCAGGAGAACTGGAGCATGCAGCTCTTGTTGCCATGCTCCTATAGGCCCTTCTGACATTCCTGACCATAACTGCTGCTCATGGGCAGAACTGACTGGTGGCTGGTCCTGCCATAATCTCTCACTAATGGGATGTAACTAGTGACCTTGATAGGAGGCTTGCAATGTCAGCTTTTTGTTTCCTAGGTAAAAATTTTAGGAGTCCCGAGCTGCCCCTCTGAGCTTTGTTTGATTAGATAACCAGTGTTGGTTTGCTCTCTGAAGGTCGGCAGAGCATTACCCTCTTACCTCCATCTCTCTGAAGGTCGGCAGAGCATTACCCTCTTACCTCCATCTCTCCTTTCCCTGTTGTTGAGGACCTGGTGGCTACCACAGCAGAAAAAAGTCTTGCTGTGCTTCTAAAAGGATATTTTTAGGAGAGGGCTTTGTACATCACCAGTAGGACTATGAAGATAAAAGCTGAGATAATATACAAGGGGTTCTCTGCACATCGTGGCATCCTCTTTCTTCCATCATAGAATCATAGAATGCTTTGGATTGGAAGGAACCTTTACAGACCACCTAGTCCAACCCCCCTGCAAGAGCAGAGACATCTTTAACTAGACCAAGTTGCTCAGAGCCCCATCCAACCTGACCTTGAATGTCTCCAGGGATGGGGCCTCCACTACCTCTCTGGGCAACCTGTTCCAGTGCCTCACCACCCTCATTGCAAAAAATTTATTTCTTAAATCCAGTCTAAATCTGCCCTCCCTTAGTTTAAAACCATTGCTCCTTGTCCTGTCACAACAGGCCTTGCTAAAAAGTCTGTCCCTGTCTTTCCTATAGGCGCCCTTTAAGTACTGGAAGGCTGCTACAAGGTCTCCCCGCAGCCTTCTCTTCTCCAGGCTGAACAACCCCAACTCTCTCAGCCTGTCCTCATAGGAGAGGTGCTCCAGCCCTCGGATCATTTTCATGGCCCTCCTCTGGACCTGCTCCAACAGGTCCATGTCCTTCTTGTGCTGAGGGCTCCAGAGTTGGAAGCAGTACTCCAGGCGAGGTCTCACCAGAGCAGAGTAGAGGGGCAGAATCACCTCCCTCAGCCTGCTGGCCATGCTTCTTTTGATGCAGCCCAGGATACAGTTGGCCTTCTGGGCTGCGAGCCCACGTTGCTGGCTCATGTCCAGCTTTTCATCCACCAGTACCCCCAAGTCCTTTTCTGCAGGGCTGCTCTTGATCACATCATCCCACGGCCTGTATTGAAACCGAGGATTGCCCCGACCCAGGTGTAGGACCCTGCACTTGGCCGTGTTGAACCTCATGAGGTTCACACAGGCCCACTTCTCCAGCTTGTCCAGGACCTTCTGGATGACATCCCGTCCTTCTGGCGTGTCAACTGCACCACTCAGCTTGGTGTCATCTGCAAACTTGCTGAGGGTGCACTCAATCTTGCTGTCAATGTCATTGATGAACATATTGAACAGCACTGGTCCCAGTACGGACCCCTGAGGGACACCACTCGTCACTGATCTCCATCTGGACATTGAGCCGTTGACTGCTACCCTCTGGATGCGACCATGCAACCAATTCCTCATCCACTGAACAGTCCACCTATCAAATCCATATCTCTCCAATTTAGAGAGAAGAATGTTGTGGGGGACCATGTCAAAGGCTTTACAGAAGTCCAGATAGACGACATCCATTGCTTTTCCCTTGTCCACCTATGTGGTAACTCCATCGTAGAAAGCCACTAGGTTGGTCAGGCAGGACTTGCCCTTGGTAAAGCCATGTTGGCTGTCTTGAATCACCTCCCTGTCCTCCATGTGCTCTAGCATAGCTTCTAGCTGGATCTGTTCCATGATCTTCCCAGGCACAGAGGTGATGCTGACAGGTTGGGAGTTCCCAGGGTCATCCTTTCTACCCTTTTGAAAGATGGGCACAATGTTTCCCTTCTTCCAGTCACCAGGGACTTCACCTGACTGCCATGACTTTTCAACTATCGTGGAGAGTGGCTTGGCAGCTACATCTGCCGATTCCCTCAGGACTCTGGGATGCATCTCATCAGGTCCCATAGACGTATGTATGTTCGGGTTCCTCAGGTGATCATGAACCTGATCTTCCCTTACAGTGGGAGGGGCTTTACCCCCCTGGTCCCCAACATGTTGTCCATTGACTCGGGAGGGGTGAGGAGAGCGGTGGCCAGAGAAGACTGAAGCAAAAAAGTTGTTGAGTACCTCAGCCTTCTTCTCGTCTGTTGATGCTAGGTCACCATTCTTGTTCATCAGTGGAGCTACGCTTTCTTTAACTTTCCTTTTCTGGTTGATATACCTGTAGAAGCCCTTCTTGTTATTCTTTGCATCCCTTGCCAAGTTCAGCTCCAGCTGCGCCTTGGCCTTCCTGACCCCATCCCTACACAAGTGGACAGCATCCCTATACTCTTCCCAGGTTACCTGTCCCTGCTTCCACTACCTGTGCAGTTCCTTCTTGCTCTTTAGTTTGACCAGCATGTCTCGACTCAGCCATGCTGGTCTCTTCCCTTCCTTGCCTGATTTCCTACATCTGGGGGCTGAGAGCTCTTGCGCTTTATGGAAAGCACCCTTAAAGATCTGCCAGCTCTGTTCTGCTCCCCTGTCCCTGAGGACCGTTTCCCAGGGGGTCCTACTGACTAACTCCTCGAAGAGCTGGAAGTTTGCTTTCCTAAAATTTAGGGTCCTGACTATACTCCTCGCCTGTCCCATATCCCTCAGGACTGTGAACTCCACCAATGCGTGATCGCTGCAGCCTAGGCTGCCTTCAATCTTGATGTCACTGGTGAGCTCACTTGCATTGGTGACCATCAGGTCCAGTATTGCATCCCCTCAGGTAGGGGTGTCTATTACCTGGGTTAAGAAGTTATCCTCAATGCACTCCAGGAGCGTCCTGGATTGCCTACATCTCGCCGTGCTGCTTTTCCAGCAGATGTTGGGGTGCTTGAAGTCCCCCAGTAGGACAAGAGCTTGCGAGCATGAAGCCTCCTGTAGGTGGAGGAAGAAGGCTTAATCAGTAGGCTCTCCTGATCAGGCGGCCTGTAGTAGACACCAACCACGAGGTTCCCTTTGTTGCCTCGGTCCCTAATTCTTACCCATAAGCTTTCAACCTACTCGTGGCTATTCTTCAGGGACAGCTCTTCACACTCTATCCATTTCTTGATATAGAGGGCAACACCTCCTCCCCTCCTTCCCCATCTGTCCCTTCTGAATAGCCTGTAGCCATCGATAGCCACACTCCAGTCATGGGATTCGTCCCACCAGGTTTCAGTAATGGCAGTCAGGTCATAGCTTTCTAGCAGCATGGTAGCTTCCAACTCCTCCTGTTTGTTGCCCATGCTGCGTGCATTCATGTAGAGACACGTCATCTGGGCTGTTGGCCATGTCACCTTCCTAGTGGAACACCCCTTATTTCCCTTAAGGTGTTCCATGGAAGTTTCCTTGTTGGCTCCTACTACCTCAGAAGCCCCCAGCTCATCTCTGAAAGACTTTGACTGTGGTGCAGTGTCCCCAGCACACCCCTGGGCAACAGGTTGAGAGCCTATACTAGCACCCTGTCCCTCTAACCATTGTGTATCCTCCTGCGGCTTGCCGCAGGCAAGCCTGATATGTTCCCCCTCCCCCTTCACATCTAGTTTAAAGCCCTGTCAATGAGCCCCGCAAGCTCCTGGGCAAAGACCCTCTTTCCCCTTTGAGAAAGGTAGCTCCCATTTGATGCCATCAAGCCTGGTGCTGTGTAGGCCACCCCGTTGTCAAAAAACCCAAAATTGTGATGTTGACACCAGCCATGGAGCCATGTATTAATAGGTTGGGTCTGCCTGTTCCTTCCAATGTCACTGCCTGCAACTGGAAGGAGGGAGGAAACTCTGATTTTGTCAAATTCCCACTTCCATCAACTCTGATTTTGCCAAATTCCCACTTCCTTCTATTTCAGAAAAAACTCCCCTCCTCATATGGAAAAATTCCTATGTGGGGAAAAATAACCACTGAGTGTAGCAGATATAAACTAATAATTGCTCTCTGAGGATGATATTTTGGGTCTTCTTGACACTACTGCATTGTATCGAATAGGTACTGTAGGTGATGAGTGACACCATTGAGTAGGTGTGACCCTCAGGAAGCAGGAGAATGTTCAGTGCTTGAATATCACAGTTATTGTCTCTTCATATACTGACTAGTTTTCAGAGAACCTAGTAGAGTTTGCTGTGGCCTTGTTGAGAGTAGCACAGGTTTTTCAGTCAGCTGTCTCCACTCGTACACATACAATACCTTTGGAGCACGTCTGGCAAGCACAAATCCATTTTCTGATGTGAAAAGCATATTTTAACAATACTCCACGCAAAGGAGTGTGTTATACATGAGCCCATTTGTTTGAAAATAAAGGGCGTGGACAGAAGAAAAAAATTGTGCCATTTAAATTTGTATGGTCTCTTCAGAGTCTGTTCTGGATTTTTCACCACGTGGAATATCTTGCCTAGAGTTCAAATTGAATTGCACCAAAATGTAGTGAAAATGTAAATGAAAACTCTATTACAGCCATGGGAATCACAAAGTGAACCGTGCTACTAAGCAAACTGAATTTCAAAAGATGAGTGCCAAATTCATCTCTGACACAGGTCTTCTGAATCTACCTAAGACGTCTCATATACATTACACTGGTAAAGCAAAGTATTTTAAATAAATCTGAGCTGTGTCAGACTTGCAGGTTTCTAACATGAGAAAGTAAAAAAAAATTAGGTTATTTTTTCCCATGACTTTATGAAAGTATCTTCTTTTTTCTTTTTTCTTTTTTTTTTTTTTTAAATGGCATCTCTATATTTGTCTTACTCTTTCCCGTCTAATATTTTAGAGACAGTTGAATGCTCAAGAGGGAAATTAGTTGTTGTAGGCTTTGAAATACTGTACATGCTTTCACTGCAAATATATTATCATTAAGTCTACAATGGCTATTTTTTATCTAGGAATTGTCTGTATCAATCTTCAAAGAGCCATCATATGTAAAAGTATATTAAGCAACAGTTTATGTATTGATTCAAAAATACATCTCACACAGAAAAGTTTTCATATTCTCTTTTTTCCCCTGGCTATACACATCTGATACTTGCATTCGATCAAATGCTGTACAGAACTCTACATTAAAATTAAGAAGACTTGGTCCAATCTGGGGTAGCAATCTTATTTCTAACTGACTTTTAGGATATTTTCCTTTATGACTTAAAAAAAAATAGAAATTTCTAAGACATTTCTAGGACATTTTCTTAGAAAAATTCCTGGTGTTTTGAAGGCAAGCAATGGCTATGGGACCTTGCTGAAACTCTTAGGAGTTCTACTTTTTTCCCCCTCTGATTAGCTGGTCAATCAAGAGATTTATCTTTTTGATTCATATTGATTTGATATCTCTTTTTTTCTGATGCTTGCCTCGCAGTGACATAATGCTTTGGTTTTACAAAATGCAACAGAATCTTGACCAAATCAACATGACATTTTAAAAGATCTTTAGAAAAAAAAGCTGGAATAAAAACACGATAAAGATTTTTTTGTCAAAGGAAATGTTCTTTTGTTTACATTCCCCTATCTCTGGGTTAGTTTGATTCATACCAAAACATAGCCATGGTCATGTCTTCCAATCCTATATGCTGCATTAACGTTTAGGAGTGGAGTGATTTCTCTGATCATTTTAGTGAGCTGGCAACACTTCCTTCTGAGGCAGAACGCTTTTGCAATCTCAACTGCAGATCAAGTCTTCTTTCTCCAGATACCTATGGAACATTTCTGTGGAATTTCATTGTAGGAATTTGAGTGCCTGTTACTTCAAAGGCATTTCCAGCATCTAAGTATTGTCTCCCAATCAAGAGCCTGACTTTTTTTTTTTTTCCTGCAAAATTTTACACTTTAAATTCAATGGAATTCTTTGCATTTCTATTTTATGGCTGCTGGATGTTTCCATAATGGTAACAGTGAGCAGCAGAGAATAGAAATCTGATGCACCATCATTTTGAAAGTGTGCTGGCTGCACAGCTTCTGTTCTAATTTGCTGGTAGTCCTGAGCCTGTCCAGAGATAGTAATCCTTTACCAATTAGGTTTCATGGGGTTGAGATGAGAGTTTGTGGTCAGGTATATAAATGAAAATTATGATGTCTGGTAAAGGTCAGAGCCGCAGAAAACCCAAGGGTGTGTTGTTTATGGCTCCAAAGCAGTTTAAATACTGTGATGTAGCTTAACTGATATGATTCACAGAGGGTCATCAGAAGGAAAGAAAAAAAAAGCAAGAGGTGCTAAATTAAATGAGCTATGACCATCTGTTCTTATTCTGGTGCAGAAAGTGGGATTAAGTTTAGAGATACATTGGTATAATTGGTAAGGACAGCATTTCAAATCTGGTATTGGAAATTACATTGGAGCTGCTGTAAAAAGAGGAAAAAATTTGTGATTTGGGATAAACAGGCTACTTTCACAATCAGTCTAATCACACATCCTGGTGCTTGAAGCCTTACTCCCATCTCCTTTTGAGAGTCACTGTTAATAGCTGCATTTAAAATGGAGGGGGGTTGTGTGTGTGGAAGTGCGTGTTTTGAACTCTGGTTCTGGGCCTACCACTGCATTTCATCTTTTTAAACAGTTTGGTAAACCTGGTGTGGAAGGTTGTGTGCTGGTTTGTCTTGTACAGCATCCAACAATGTCCCTTCTTAGCAGTATACATGGCAAGGAAAATAATACTTTGTAGCATATCACAGATCATGATATGAAAGAAATTGCAGCAAGATGTGCCTTATTTCTGCAGCTATATTTTGAGAATTAATGCAAATAGACCAACTGCATACTTGACCAATTTCTTTGCAAAAATGAGCTACTTGGCATGAATATTACTATTATTACTATGAATGTACTTTTTTTGTGAATGGAAATTATGAAAAATGATGTTTAGATGTTTGGTGCATTTGCTGATTAACACACAGACATCCTGGGAAGATGCACCATGTTGATGATGATTTATACCAGGGGAGTAAGATTATTTAATGCTGCTCCATTAAAAAAAAAACACTACAAAAAGCCTAAAAAAAAAATAAATCACAGTATAATTTCTAATTGGACTTGAAAATGATTGACTAAGAAGGTCTGTGAAACTATAAATAGTTAGATATCAACATAATCTGTTTCAATATCAAACATATAACACTGGAAGTAAATAGTATGTCGCAATGGTTGTGAGGTTTTCTACATGGTCATATTGTATGCTAGCTATTGTATGGAGATACAGTGAATAAGGGAAGCTTATTTGGCTTGATGTAGAAAGCTGAGACAAGTCTGTTTTTTCCACATCCCACTGTCCAATATTCTGCAGTTGTTCTGAATTTAGAATTTCCTTTGAGGTTTTTAAATAAGATTGCTAGATAGACCCAAAGGAAACCATTAATTCTTTGAAAGAGGCTTTTTGGTTTTTCTTTTCTTGGAATAAATTGTGTAGTCACATATGTCTCTGTCAGATATGGATCAAATCAAAATTTCCTGAATCTCTTAATGACAATTCCAAGATTATTCAGTTTTTAAAAATTGGTTTGGGTGAAAAGTACAGTATAATTATATATTATGTAATTATAACAATAATCATAACAATATAATTATATATTGTTATGATAAGGGTTCATTCTTTAAAAATCTTGAAATATTCCCTTATCTGTACTATCAAAGGAACTTGACATTCTCTACAAATATGTATACACTAGCTGAATAAGATGAGGGACAACACACGCTGCTTTGAAAGAGAGATTAAACTTAACAAAGACTTACTCCACAGAGTGGGCAAGTGAGAGGCACCAAAATCCCCCCTGCCTCTTTCATTTGCAGTTGGTAAGAATGTTTACAGAATGACATCAGTTGAAAAATGCATGTCTTGCCAGCAGAAATTATCTGCCGTATGCAAACACTAAAAGTATTTGGGGGAAATACTACTGCAAACCCCCACTCTGAGTTGGCTGGATGTTAACTTTTCCTGTGCTTCTGCTTGTGGGTCAGTGATGCGCTTCCTGGGTGCGGTCTGCAAAAAGCCAAAATCTGCCTGAGCAGAAGAGACCAGCAACTCCATTGCAGTCCATCAGTCTTTAGAGGAAACATAAGTTTTCTGTGAATGCCTCTCAGAGGTCTGTTAAGAGTCTCTGAATCATAGAGGTTGTGACATGATGGTGATATACTTGCATTGATCACTTGACTGTGGCTCAAGGGGAAAGCAATCCTTCTTACTTCGACCTTTGCCCATGCTCTCTGGAAAGGGGACAGCATGGAGGGAGGGTGCATTCGAGATTCCGTACTCTTTCCCTCCTGCTTCCCTCCTGCTGACAGCACGTGCAGGGATCAGGCTTGAATTAAGTGCCATGGGTCTCCCCAAATGTACAACTGTTTCTTGAATGCAACACCACTTGCAAACGCACCAGTCTGTCATGCCTGTGTCCAATGCTTTCCCCTTCTGTCAACGCTGTGACATTGGGTTGGATTTGCCATCTGCTGCCTGCAGTCAGAACGGCTGCAGCTGGCAGATGCAAAGGCTTAGGACAGTTTCACCCTTGTATTCGTGCACCCAGAGGTATGGGGAAACCTGAGGAGAACGTGCTGTGTTAGTGCTCTATACTGGTGGGACAACTGCCTGCAAAAAATGTACCAATACAGGTGGTGTTGTCTGGTCTAAACCTGTCTCCTCTGTAGAGAAAGGGTGGGAAAAACCAAAAGTCTACAATTTCAATAAATGACCTTTATTCTAGGCAGGTGGCTTACTGGTTAGAGTAGTCCTAGTAACAGTAGGCACAAAAGGCAGCATTTGGAAGTGAGAACAGTGAAATGTTTATTCTCTTTCCTTGCCCAAAGCAGGTTATGCTGGATAAAATAGCCAGTTGTTCTGCAGCTTAGACCTAGGATAGTACAGAAAATTAAGCCCAAACTTCATAGCAGCGTAAGGAGATGTTCAGGTCCTGTGAGGGAAGAAGCGAGAGAGACTAAACTTAGGGGCACTGCTATCTTGTGCAAGCCTAGTAATGAATTTATGAGGGGGCGCAAGCTGGTAGTTTCTGGTATTATACCATATTCTCAGTTAGCATTTCAGAGACTCAAAATTCTTTCAAACTTTATTTTGAGGGATAGAAACAGCACATATTGCCCCATCTTCCACTTCTGGATATGGAAGAGGGGAAAAAAAAGAGCGCTTTTTTTGGTCACTCTTACACCTGTCTATCAGGTCTTCCTCTGCAAACATAGTACTTCTCTAATTCATAACTTGACCTGCCTGGAGCTGAGTGGTTTCAGAGGTAGGAGAAGCACTCAAATATTCTGAAATTACCTTTATACCACTTTTCTTTTCAGAGTTATACCAAGCACTCTGAGCACTGCTTGTGATCTGTGCCAAGCTGTCTTTTCCAGCTCCAATTACTCTCATTTTTATTATATGTAAACACATCTTCTTTCAGTTGCCAGGTGAAATCCCCACTATAAATCAATACTCCTTGGTGGCAGGACTTTCCAATACACCTGTGGAAATACTGGGGGTTTGGGGTTTGTTTGTTTGTTTGTTTATATGTTTTTTCTTTCCTGGGAGTGAATTGATATTCCTTGAGGTACAGAAGACAGGCAGCAAATAATGGCTCTGCTTGGAAGCTGCAACACACTCCTGGTTACAGCTGTGTTGTGTTTTAGAAAGGAAATGGTAAACCGTAGGTAATAGTGTTCTCTGCTCTTCTCCCTTGGCAAAAACAGGTAAGAGCACTAGAGATGTTAGAGGAGACATGGTTAACGAAAAAACCTTGTGCTTGAAATTTATTACCTGTCTAAACTTTTTTTATCAATGGTTACATTATTTTTTTCATTAACTTTGTTGCAAACTCTGAAAAGACCAGCCACAGTGTGTGTGTGGAAATGCAGTTAAAACCAAATTGTTTTGCACGTAGGAGAAACCAGATTCTTGCTTTTCATTGATGATCTCTTTTTTTTTTTTTTTTTTAATTTTCTAGTACAGGGTCTTATATAGAGTTTCCCATGTCACTTCATAAACTAGTAACTTTTAAATATATATTTAATTCAGTACTTATAAAAACTTCATGTTAGTCCCTACTTTCCTGTTGTTACAGAACTCAAACACTGAATGTAGACAAACTTCCAGTTTCCCTTCTAATTGCCTTTGGAAGATTAAATCCATTGTAATATCAGGATGAAAAAAGGGTTAGCACTGGAACAAAATAAGTAGCAAAAAAAAAAAAAAATCCTTAGAAGGGGATGTAGTAACATAAAAAATGTTTCAGTGGTGTAGCTGCATGTAATTTGGATGATGCTGTTACAGCCTTGGGTATGTACATTCCAGTCTGTCAAAGTTTCCTGGGAACCAGCAAAGTTCCCTGTGATAGAAATGCAGCACAGCCAGAACAACTCTAGGTATTTCTTCTCCTTCTCAGTGTTATCCACTTCTTGATACTGCTTCCCAGCAGACATAGAATTGCCTCTAAATTAATGGTATCTTGGACTTCTAGGCTAATTTCCTTGTATCTTTTGCTCAGTATCATGTATGCCATACAAAAACAGATTTGCAAGAGTTATTTCCTTCTCTTTAGCAAGAGGATGAGGTGCTGGTTTTGAGGAATAGGCCAGAGGCTGGTATGTTCAGAAACAACCAGCTTGCTTTTCCTCAGCTGGTGAGATGCATTCTGAGGATGGAAAGAAAGGTAGGAGACATCTCTGAAGACAGGACGGCTGGGCAGTATTTTTGACAGGAGGTAGATAAGACAGATAAGTTAGTTAAAAATCCTGTTTGCTTACTATGTTTAAGGGCCGTTCTATGGGTCCTAGCTTACAGGAGCTTGTAATGCCTGTATGGCCACGCTTGCATGGGTGCTAATATATTCCTACAATATTTGCCTGCACAGGGTGTAACACAGTAGACCTGGTATGAAATCTACATTTTGTATATTGTTGCTTACACTGACCATCTGAAACAAGGATAGGGTAGCTAGAAAAGGTGAAGAAAGACACATTTTTCCTTTCATCCTTCCTGTCTGTTCTTCCTGATCTTTTTAGATAACAAATGCAGGTTAATGACATATCACAATATGGTGCTTAATTAGCTTTTATTGTTTTCACTTGCTTTTCACTTAAATTTGGTCCATCCCAGCCATTAAAATGATGATTTGTCTGGTTTTAAAATAGTAACTTCTAAAACATCTTGACTTCTTTTTAACTGCTTCTTGGTTATTATGATTGTTGGATCTTTCCTGTGGACAGGAAAAGCTATGAGCTAGTGGAAAATGCTGTGGTTCCCTGTCATGTGATTCCAGGGTTTTACATTCTATATTCTTTTGCGTATTATTTAATGTATACACACACATGTATATATACACAAAAGTTGCAGGAGTTGGCCTAATGGGATAGAGACTTACATTTAAAATTTAAATACCAGTGAATTGGTTCTCTAATTAGGAAATAAGACCAGCTGGGGATGGGTGGATCCATGTCTAAAGGGACATACTAGACTTCAGTGTGATCTCTCTTTTTAACTAGTTCAATGGGTATACACACAAACATGTACATAGAAAGCATCTTTTATAATCACAGAAAGCTGGTTAAACTTTTTCTCCTCATTTTTCCTCTCTGTAAGAATAACATGCAGTAACTGCTTGGCATCATATTTCTCAGGCGGTTTCTACCTCCAGAAAATGATTTATTAACTAGAGTTCAGCTGCTTTTTGCTTTTGTTGCTGTTGACAAAAGGCATGTTTAAGCATGTCAAATTGGCTTAATGCAGTGGACAAAAATGATGGCTAAGAGTAGCAGAACTTGCTGCCAACACATATTTCTTCTTTGTACTATTTATAAGGAATAGTTAATCTGACCTCAAAGAAAAGAAGCATATGCTCCACCAGATAAGGTGCTAGAGATGAATGAATCTGTCTGCTATGGAGCATTTGTTGGAATAAGAGAGAGAATATAAAAAAAATGGAGCATGAGGGAAGAAAGACTTAGACAGCCAAGTTCCAGAAGGAAAAAAGTGAAGTAAATCTGGGAAGTGACAAAAATAGTGGAATGAAAGAAGAAAGGGTGCATTAATGAGAGGGAAGGTAAAGAGGCAGGTGTGTTGGCAGTCAGCACTCCCTCTAGGGCTTTGCTTCTTGTTTTGCCCTCGGTAGTAGTTCTGGATTGTGGCTTGAGCAGTGTGGGTCTTCTAAAGAATTGGGCTAAAAACCAGTAGTGCTACTTGAGGGGAATAGTTTTGTAATTGCATAACACTAATAGACGGCTTTGTCAATAGGATCTCCTGGCCTCAGTAGTACATACAGGTACATACACAGTTTTCAAATGGATTATTAATTTTCATTTTAGTCCAGTGCTAAATACACAGAAGATAGAAAAATTATCTGACTGGCTAGAAGCTTGAGATAAAGTGTAGGTTTTTACAAAGGAGGAAATTAAAAATAAGAGAGGCATAAACAGAAAAGAAAGAGGAGAAAATGAATCTGAAACACAAATCTGGGTGGCTGTGTAGAGGCAGCATTTCATATCCAGGCTGCTGTCTTCAGTCTCCTTCAAAGGCGGTGGTAAAGATAAAGGAGTAAGATGATAGTGTTGATGGACCTGATATCTGGACATTGGAACCTGATCTGAATGTCAGTTTCTTTTAAGCAAACCGCCTCTAATTTCTGTTGTGTATTTCTGGTATGCCTCATGTCCTACAACGGACCTGGGGAAGTGGTGATATTTGGACTTTATATACATGAGCAAGGTTTTTCCTTTTGTCTCTGCATTTTAACTGTTTTCTCTGCTTTTAGTATGAGAGAATCACTGTGAACATTCGGTATTTTCAATTAATTCTATTCTGACTGGGTATGGTTTTTCTCCAAATGGTAAATTTTGGTTACCAATAGCTTGTAAATATGATTTTTTGATTATATTAACATGTTCTAGTTACATACTGAGTTTTGGTGATTGATCTTGACAATAAATTTATTTGCAAAAATAGTTACCAAAAAACCCCCTTAAAATTAGTGTAGGGCTGAAGCTGAATGTACAAACTTGCATTTGTACTTGTTTGAAAATTCAGCTGAATATTTGTAGCTTCGTTGTGTTGTTCAGCTTCTGAGTGAAAGCTGCGGCCACACATGATCACTCAGTCACCTGTATAAGAGATACGAACATAGCAGTGCATGTAAGTGACTTTTGCTCAGTATCGCAACATATAACACTGTCACTAACAGCGGTGGTGGACATCTCCCTGGAGTGCTGAGGGCTGGGTGGCCACCCTGTTCTCCATGGCAGGACTGACTGCCAATGCACTGGGAAGGGACCACATGGGAGGCTCTTCTCTCCATCACACAGAGGGTACATCCCTTGCCTGTTTGCATCTCTTCTAATGGTTGTGGTTTTAATTCTGGATGCACTTAATGCAGTCTGTAAGGAACTGGCCTGTTTCAAATCTGCACTGGTCTTTCCTTTTCTGCCTTTTTTCCCCAATAATTCTGCTAATATGTAGTACCTTTTGGGAGCTAACATTTCAGCCCTTCCACGAATACCAAAGGTAAGAAATCAGCAAACTAAGTGTAAACATAAATTTAATTTTGAAGTAGTGTGCAGGTAATACTGAAGTCAGCAGTGCTGTTCGGGTGGTTAAACTTTTAAGTATTTCACCAGTGGTAAGAAGTAAAGCCAATAAAATAGGCTTTTTGTCAGAAAGTGAGCTGGGTAACTTCCACAAAATGGAATCAAGACCTTGTTTTTGAAGCGGGCTAGTGAATGTCTTCTGGACAGGAATCTGTTAGTGAAGAGGAGAGCGCTGCACCATAACTGAAATAGTGGGCTCTCTAGCCCACCCTGGCTGGCTGTGGGTCATCCACAAATCACGGTCACTGTGATATTAACAACAAAATCAATCAAAGCAAAAGACCAACAAGGCAATAAAAAGAATTTGTTGATATCAGCAATGAGCTTGGGTCATCCCTGAGGATGGTGCAGCCAGAATTAAATGTTTTTGTGTTAATAGATTTTCTCTTTTCTTGTTTTCTACAGGAAATGCTACCATGGCACATAGTTGGCAGCTGTGACCGGACTATGGTTAAACAAACTGACATTTAAGGAGAAGAAAAATTGCCCTGGAAGACAGACGCAAACAGTCAGACTTGCTGACGGGCAGATGTCACTATAAAACCTCTCACTCAATGATTGGCATCAGCAGCTAAACTGCCCAAAGCCAATTGATAAGTGAGAAGGAGTAGATAGCAATGCTTGCCTGCCAGTATGGGGCCGCCTGGTCAGGACAATTCAGGCTGGCTGCATGTTTCAACACCATCTAGGGAGGAAAAAGGAAGAGACCCCTGATTTTTGCTGACACTAACATTTAACTTTCACCTAGTTTGGTATTAAAACAATTAATATTGGTAATTAAGGCATTAGAAAATCAAGAAACACCCATTGTTAAGACTGGTACTTGATATGATAGGAATTTGTAGAATAGTTAATGGCACTCAAACGGTATTTCTTGCAAATTCAAATTTGAATTTAGCTCTGAAAATAGCAACAAAAACTACAACATGCAATATGCTAGAATTTCAGGGTGATCTTACTTAGCTAAAACTTTTTCTATTGGTGTTTATTGGCAGGCACAATGCTTGTTAAATTGCAAATTTAAGTATCGCATTGTGTCTGCAGACAATTACTCTGGCATCCCAGTGACAGCATTTTCTGTGTCAAAAAGCTGTTCAAAAACAGGACTGAATTTAGTAAAATCTGGGTCAGTATGTAAAATGTAGCTTAGCTAAAGTTGGAGTGGAAACTGATGTGACTATGCCACTATCTGATTTTTCAATTGTGTGGCTGCATGATGCTGCAACTTTTTATATGCAAGCATCCAGTTGTTGCTATTTGGGTTATGGGATAGCTGGAAAAATGAAGAAGAAAATAAAAGCAGTAAGTTCTTCTAAATTGACTTGGCACTGTTAACTCAAAGTCCTTGTGCCTTTTCTTTGCTAAAATTGTCTGTATAGTCATCTCAGATTTGTTATATCATGACTGAGGCAAATCATGCACTTGTGGCAGAAGTGGCCTTGGCTGAGATACAATTAACTGAAGCTCCTGTGGCTCATAAGATCTTTAGTCACAGCATCTGACTGTAGGAGGAGACTTTTTATGAGGTAAATACTCTTGCTTTGTGTAACTTCTTCATCAGCTTGCAGTGAAGAAGCAATGGGGTTGTCTCCAACAGTGGGAGAATGGCGTCCCAAATGTATCTCTACTCCCCCAGCCAATATTAACGTATGTAATGCAGAAATGTATGAGTGTATACTTATTTTCACAATTATGCATAGTCTTGGATTAAAAATATTTTACTATTTTCAAGGGAAAGATAAACAAATGTCTCTTTCTCTGCTTTCTCACTTCAGAAAACGAGAACACAATCTGATGCACATGTTTTAGGCCAGTCCTTAAGGACATGAATCTTTCCTTTGAGGAAAGGCTCAGTTTGCTTGCAGTTTTTCAGCAAGGGTAAAGAGAGAAAGGTGAATTTCTAAAACAGCACAGAGACGTGCCCGTCTTGCTGTGTCCCTCCCTTCGCTATGGAAGGTCTGCCTAAACCTCTAGTAGACCTTCAGTAGACTATTTGGTCACTGATTTGTCCCCAGTCTAGTTTTTTTTTCTGCTCTGTATCTTTGGTTTTGGCTTTTGCAGGCAATACAACCTTTCTTAAAAACAAAATGACCCCCCTAAACATGGCAACTCTGACAAGGAATACTTTTTCTGAAGCCAGTTTTCTTTCTTATTTTTTAATCTCTCCCTCTGCCCCCCCAGTTTCCCAGCTGGCAGACCTGGCATGGTGACATGGTGCATCAGATTGCATCAGTCACATTGTCCTCCATGACATCCTGTCTCAGAAGGAGATGTGACTGATGAGAGGTGATGGTGTCACATCACAACCGAGGCCTCAGCTGGAGAAGTCTGAGCAATTCACTCGACCACCATTAAAAGCAACACGGGATGGAGAAGCCGAGTGCTGTCTTATATCCCTCCCTTGCTCTCCGGTCTCTTTCACACTGTATGTTTTGCTAGCTGTGTCACCCAAGTTAGCCTGGATCAAGAGCTGTTGTAGCTGAAGAAGTTTTGAAGGCATGTAGAAAGCTCTGTAAAATCTGTATCAGTGGCATACATTTATCTGTGGGCAACTGTAGTTGCTCTGAGTCTGATGAACTTTGTTGCCATACTCTCAACATTGTCCTAACTAATTACAGCCATCACGTTGCGAGCTATTCCTTACAATCAGGAAAATGAACTAAAAAGCTCATGAGCTTCCCTTAGGTGCTGTCAGAGGTCCACAGCTTGCTAATGTCACTAAATAGCGACAGGAAGCTCTGGCTTGTTCCTGTGTAAAAATGAGCAGAAGTATGTGTTGCAGAGCTGCAAAAGCAAAGGTCTGAAACAATGATAGCCCTTGTTAACCTTCCGATTGTATCTAAAATGAATAGCTGAGATTCCCTCGCTGTTTGCAATATCTATTTGTGCTCGCCTGCAGCAGCTGTAGGAAGTACTCTCCCTACTGTATATTGCAGATACATTTTCTGTAAAAGGGTGTCAGTAGTGCTCTGAGCAGTGTTAGGCAGGATGGGTTTCACCAGTCGGATGAGCTTTACCTTTTCAGAGGAGTGTTTACTTTCCAAACTATGTTTTTCAGCTGCTTTTCTGATTGACAACATTACAGTGCTCATTGGCAAGTTCCCCATGTTGAAAAAACCATTATTCTGCAAATCACCTAATAAAGCTGTGGATTTTTTTTTTTCCTTGTATATCACTGGTAAATAAGACAATTTTAAGAATAGGAAGGCAGCATAGTACTTGTTACTGCTAGGAGAAACTGGATGAATAGTTATTTTTATATTCCTGAAACATGACCCTGGCTGAAAATTCTCCCCACCCTCAAGTCCAAACACAGCATTTAACTTGGACTTTCCTTTAGCTTGACAGATACTTTTCCTTCTCCTCTTTTCAGCTCCTTCATTTATGCCTGTAAAATAAAATACTTCCCATTTTCTACCTCTTCCTTTGTTTTGATGCTTTTCTGGGCCATGATTTTGGTTTTGGTGCACACGTTTTTTCAGTTTAAAATGCCTTAAATTTTTTCCCCCCCTTTTCTCTCATACCTTTATTTTAACCTTTTTATAATTAGTTCTTCCTTTCTTATGACCATTTAATTCTTCCTTGATTTCATTGCTGCTGTTTTCTGTCTCCAACTCTGCTCTTCCCCACCCCCCCTTTGCTGCCCAGTATTTATATAGAAATTTGGAATAATTTAGTTAGGAAGGGCGCTCTGGAGGTTATCAAATACTGTCCCCAGAGTGAAAGGCACTCTAGAGTTCCATGAAGCATCATTTTATTAATTTGTTTCTCCTTTTGTACATGTACATGTGTATTTACAAGCCCATGGTATAGCCAGGAGCAGTCTGGGGTCTTGAGAGTTAGTCTGTCTTTGGTCTCTTTCCATCTCTGCCCTGGTGCCTCTTCAGACCCTCCTGGCCTTCCAGTCATCCTCTTTCTGTTGTTCCAAAAACATTTCTTCCAGTCCTGCAGCAGCTTTCCCAGGTCCTTGGTCCTTTTCCCTGCCCACATGAAGTGCTGCGCTGATGGGAAAGCTGAAATAGCCTGGGTCCCAGAGCTTTCCACCAAACACCTTTCCTGCCTTCCTCCCCCTGCCCCTTTCTTCAAGTCTTCTCTAGTTACAGTTTATCTCTGTATTCTGGAAGGAGATAAGCTGTCTTCTTTTGCCCATATTTCCCAAATACCTCCACATTTATGAAAAGGAAGTCAGTCTTTGCTTCTGCCTCTCTGCCTTAGCTCTTGCTGCTGCTGAGCTATTCACAGGCTGGAGAGACAGAGAGAGGTGTTTCCTTACGAAAATACTCCTGGAAGCTGGTGCATCTCTGTGACACGCACTAGGCTGACTAAACTACTGTGAGGATGGGTTTATTGAATTACACTGTCAAATTACTACAGCAGGCTCAGCTGATAAAGACTTCATAGCTCAGAAGCTCTTGTAAACAGTACTTGCTGTGATGAGTGTTGCTGGTTTTGACATTTTCTCTTAGACTAACCCTGGGATGCACTTGAGCGTTGGCAGGTTTCATGTAGGAATCTGCCTGGTATGGCTGGGTTTGTTGTGCTTGCACGGTCAAGCAAGCTGAAGCAACACTGTTCGTCCTTCTTTTAAGAAACTCAAGGGAAATGTCCATATGTTATCTGATGTTCCTCTTTCCTCATCTCCTCCCTAAGTGCTGTTTCTCATTTTTCCAGGACTCTGACAATTTCTTTTCCCAGGAAAACATGCCTTGTAGCTTACATGCCTGGGCACTGCAGAGTCTCAGGTTAACAGAGCGGAGCAGGGGAAGACACACCAGCATACTCCAGTGCTGATTTTTTTTTCTTTTGTCCTGCTTTTCCATATCCACATGTATTTATGAGCCTGTGTTACAGATACCAGCAGGCTCCGCTGTTGAGAGCCAGACTCTTTGATCTGTTCTCCGGGAAGTACTCTTGGGAGATGGGTGAGGATGCGGCATGGGGCAGTCCTGGGGCTTGCCAGGGAGGAGATGTGGTAGGTCTGCGCAGTCAGCAAGCAGTTTGGAGAGCGAGGGTCTGTAGGTAGGATATCAGTCTCTCTCTCCAGTCTGCAGCTTCTGTTTTCTGCTTGACTGCACTCACCACCTTCCTACTGCCCCTCAGGGAATTGCCCTCTTATTACCACAATTACAATCTGTACACATTTCATTAAACTAATATCGCTTCGCACAGGCTTTCTCCACCGAAGTGCACAGCTGGAAGCCCATTTCTTTTCCTCAGCTTAAACACTTTGACAGGTTAAGAAAGCTATTATGGCTGAATAACAGGTGTTGCAAAACAATGTGCATTTGATGTTTAAATGAGAGAGCTTCTTTATTGACTGCCTTTATTGCAGCGAAGACTCTCCTTTTTCAAGATGACTGGATTTTTATTGGTTTTACTGCTTTTTAAAGTGTATTCTGTTGTTTCAGAATAGGTCCGGAGTGACTCTCTGCAGTTATTTGTTATTCTGATGTCTTTTTTTATTTACACTTTTTTGCCTTCTTATCCAGGTGAAGGATACCAGTGCTAAAGAGAAAAAATTTATTTTGTCTCTGCCTCATGCCAGTACTAAGTGCTTCTTGTTCCTGGGCAGCTCCTGGTGCTCCTATAAGCCATTCTGCCTCATTACTTTGTCTTTGCTTATTATTTCTAACCAGACTTGATTCACTTCCTACCTATCTGCATAGCAGCCTATATATATATAGCATTTTATATATTTAAGTTATAGCTGGGCTTTAGAATGGTTTGCAGAGATTTTCAGAACATTGCAGGAGATCTGGGCGTACACTGTTTGCTAGCTTCTGGTGGCCCAAATCAATCACATTTGGGAATCTCAGCATTTGTGTTTAGTCTGTGGTGCTATGCGATATGATTAATATGGTGTGTTCACAGACAAGTAGCATGGCCCTGTAAAAGAAGTCTGTGAGAATCAGGAATTCAATGCAATGTGACATTTAATTAAAAACAACCAGTATATTATAACTGAAAAAAATATTAAAAAGATAAAAAGAGGAAAAGTTAGATTTGTCAACATTAAAAATCAAAGTCCTCTCTAAGAAAAATAAATTCATTCCTGAGTAATCTCCCCATCATCTTCCCCCAAGCTCCCCACCTGGCACTCAGGCTGAATTTTAGTAAAGCTTTCTGCAGGCAGGATGGCACTTTCTCTCCCACTCCCACAAGTAGATTTTGCGTAATGCAAGCAGTTTTAAGAAGGACCAGGATAAAAGGACCAACTGTGTGTAGTAGTAGAGTAAGGACATTGTGGTTATGGCCTCATATTTCTTCTCTGTCCTACTACCTATTTTGTCTTCTAAAATTGCAAAAGAGTAAATTAATAATGTGACATTTCAGCAGCCAGAAGTTTGGAGGGGCTAAAAACTTATGTTGGGAAGGAGGAGAAAAATCTGTTCAAGCCAGCTTCATTCTTGTGAAATCTTTTCCATGCCTGTAATTCCTACCACAAATTAGGTACTGATGCAAGGTCTGGCACACTGAGAAGGGAGGGAGAGCAGCCGTCTGTTTTGGGGGAACTGGGTGCAGTACTGGGGAAATCTCACAGGAGGTCTAGCTAGCTGGCCTTATTACACCATTTTTTCTTACATGACTGATGTGAAAGGCATATGAATTATGTGCAACACCAAGCTGCAAGTAGAAGGAAAATTGTGTGTAGATGAAGAAGAAGGTGGGAAAGCAACTAGCTGTCACCACCACCATATATTTTTCACAGTAGGCAATAAATTACTTTTGTGATCCTCTGGAAAATTACCTGTAATAGAGGAATTAGCTCTTTCTCATTATTATGTAGATATTTGGTATATGTAAATTTCTGACAATGATGAAGAAAAGTGAAATGCTAATTAGCACATAATTTTTCTAGAAATTACTCTGTCCACAACTGAGGAAGCCTGTCAGGAAGTTGTCAAGAGAGAATTGTGCTGTTTCTTTTGTTGCCTCTTTTTTCTCCCATGTTTCACAAGTCAGCTCCTGAACGTTAGCAGTTTCAGCTGTTGTTATCCTGCATGTTCAAAAGCTTGTTTCTCAATGCGTGTGTAGTCATCTTCAGTGCACCTAACATATAACCTAGTCCTTACAGGGTACATTAACAAAAAGGAGAATTTTTGCACACCTAATGGAATTGTGCTCCATTTGGATTAACTTCTCTGAACACACTAGAGCTTATCTAGATTCATAATGATGTGAGTGAGTCTAGGTTATGTTTCTTCTTCTCCCCTTACTTCTAAATAAAAACAAATCAATCTTTTCCTCTGAGCTAAAATCATATTTACTGTTTGGCTATTTTTGCCTTCTGAAAATACAAAGCCACCATGGTGATCTGCAGTTACCAGCTGCTCCTTCCATTTATTCCATATTGGAAAGGGCAGGAGCTAGGATCAAGAGAGTCAGGAGGCTAATGAGTTTCCAGCTACTCCTTCCTCTCTCAACCTGTCTTGTCCGTGCAATGTAGCTTCAAGACAAGCAGGGGAGATGCTCAGGCCAGGAGCCCAGAGCAGAGGAGTGGCTCGCTCTGTGGACATGGCTCTTCAAGGGAAGGATGTCTGAATTCACACAGGAAGGCGAGTTGGATGGGGATGAGGCAGCAAGAATGAAGATGGTGGCTGTGTGTTAGTGGAGGGGCAGCAATATATGGGAAGGAGAGAAGGTAGCATGTGTATGTGTGCATGTTTGTATTGCAGACTGTGAAGAGAAAGAAGGGTAGAGTGACCAAAAATTAGGAGGCAGGCTCTGGCTTTTGAAAAAAGCAAAGAAATAGTAATTAGAATTAAACTAGCAGCTAATAAAGAAAAAATATAGGGGGAGGGGAAGGATATGTTATTCTACATAGGGAATGAAGGAGAGACAAAGGGAGAGGACTAGAATTAATTGAATGAAGGCAATCAATTAGAAAAGTTATGTTGTTATTTGGCTTTCATTTGTATTTGTTTCTCTCATGGCTGGCTGGAAAGAGCAAATTATAGTAGAAGAGATGACCGGAATGGTAGAAAGAAAATGTTGATAAGAAAATACTATAAATATGGGTACTTGCAAACAAAGTAAAAAAGATCAAAGTATCTCAGTAGGAGCTTGGGAAAGACTTTACAGTGGGAAGGAAAATAAATGGTAATTCCAAAGTTAGCTTTTTAAAATGTCTCTGTTTCTTTCGTGTTTTTTTTTTTTTAATACTTATGCCACTATTTTTCTTCAACTTTCTCCCCTTCCCATCGTAATTTTTGATTCTGCCACAGGTCTCTCAGATCTCTTGACCAGTATGTTCCCCCCCCCCCCCCCCCCCCCCGCTTTCAAAACACTTCCCAACTTGGATTACAGCCACCTGCCCTTTGACTTGTATCTCCAGCATCTTCTGGGAAGTCTGGAATTGCTCTTCTTGTTGACACACTTCTTAGTGTAATGGAACCTTCTCTGCAGTTTCCATTTCATACACTTATTCCCTTTGTTAACTCCCTTTTCTCTGACCCTGTCATTCCCGTATGTCTCATCAGGTGCCTTTTTGGCTTTTGCTGTTTGCTGTGAGAACGTGAATTGTGGTCAGGTGGTGTGTACCTGCATCTCTGCTTCTTTAAAGCACTTGTTCCACGAGTCAGCTGTGCCTGCAGTGACCCACAGGTACTTGCACTGTTTTTCAGTTTGGTTTGTTTTCTGTTGGAGAAAGCAAACTCTGTGACTGGTGAAGGTCTGGAAGCAGGTTGCTTGTCTTGTGCCCAACAGGCTAACAGGAGTGAGAGGGTGAGTGGGCTTCAGGCTACTCGCAGTTGCCATGGGCAGGGGGTGGGTGCAATGAAACAGAAAACATTTCTGTGTCAGGGGACGGAGCATCAGAATTTCCCCTACTTTTACCTACGAGCCACACAAGGATATTTGCAGGTACAGGCATATTTAAACTCCAGGTAACACATAGAGGGGCTGAGGTTGTGTTTTTGAGCTGAGTCAGTTAATTTGACAGCATATTGCCAAATACGGAGTCTTGTGTCCAGGTTGATACATAAATTGTAAAAAGTAGCAACCATCACATGCAGATGGTCTAACTCTGAACTCTGTATCCCAGTGCACAGCTGATGTATGGGAAAGAAGAATCAGGCCTTGAACTCACAGAGCTGAGAAAAGGAAATCTATGGATTCATCAATGGGATTTTCTGTGTCAGCACCCAGAGATAGGTACCCCCAGAAGTATGGGTTTTTTATCATTAGAATGCTGTCCAAAACAAGGGTTTGCTGACAGCCTCAGCTGCTACCACGTAGGAATTAAATGTCTTGGGATCCTTCATAATCATTCCAGTCAAGGCTTGGAGAAAAAAATTGTTGCTCATAAAAAGAATCTCCTACGGGCCTTCAACCTTAATAAGCTTGTGTATGGAATTATAAATTTATAAGCATCATAAAATTATAATGGAAAATCAGTAAAAATACTACTTAAAACTGTTTTTCACCTTGCTTGCAAAATCCTTTCCATAAGAGAGAGAAAACGTGGTTCTGTCGGGCTTTGCTAGGCATGTAGATCCCTCATGTATCTGTAGGCTGAGATCAGGATAATTGAGAAGCAGAGAACTGAATACTGACTGAGAAGTTTGGTAAAGGGCTTATGTATTCTTTACCCTCTAATGTCAAACAAAATTCAGTAGCAGTTGAAAGCTGGTAATGTTTGATGCCTGATGTGAAATGAAGTAGTGGATTCAGTTCAGTATCTGGTCATCCAATATAAACACAAAATGCAGATGGACTGAGGGGATGCAAAGCCTTGTGGACATCTGCTCTGGATCACAGGTGGCTGTCCTGCGACTTATACATTTGTTCTGGTCAAATAGGAAAGTGCTCCTCAAAAAGGCAAACTGAAGGTGTTTAAATGTGTTTTATTCAGCCAGATGTATGTAACTTTTATACATTTCCTGGGAACAGAAGAGTACTCAAGGTTTGGTAGTTTATGTAACAGGAGCATGCAAGTTGCATACAGTCATGGACACTGAAGTTTAAAATAGCTTCTTAAATATTAGAAGGCAGAGTGCTGTGGAATAAACGTGTTTCACAAATCAGGCTGTAAAATCTTTAATGGTGAATGAAATGCATGAATATAATGATCTAACATCTTTAGATTACATTCCTTAGAACATACTCATCATGTGGATGTTTCTTGCTGTTGATATAAAGGTGTGTGCAGGCACGTGTCAGTATATTTCTATGTAGACAAGCAAAATCCAGCTTTGGGTTTTTTGGGGTTGATCGCAGGCATGTTGCCTTTTTGTTTTAGATGAGACTTACTGCTTAGAAGCTGTAAGGGAAGATCCTCTTGGAGCACAGATAGTTTATGTAAGTTTGGAAATTTCCTGCTAAAGAGCCTTTAAATTAAACTTTACCATGCCTGGAGAAGAACAATACTCAGAACTGTAGTCACCAACTCTCATCTTCCTTTGTGAATCACCATCCCAGGAGCGCATAGTGATTCTTTTGGATTCGTTATTGTCTTTTGCCTCTGTCTAGTTTCAAAATGTGCATTATCCCACATGCTAAGCATCCTTCTCAGTTAAAGGAGAAGCAGAAATGCTGCCCACTGTTAGAATTCAAGAAAAAAATATTTAAAGCTTCAGGTAACAGTTCTGAAGAAATTCTGAAGAATGGAAATTCTTTAAATTGTCTAAAATATTCACTGGGATATAATTTAGGATTTTGGCTGTAGATGATTGTCAGGAAGAAATAAAAAAGTACTGTGAAAGTCACCTGCTTTTTCTAACACTATTTGACATTTACGAAAGGAGAAATGAGCTTTGTGGTGGAAGTACTGAAATGTACTTTGGTTATCAAGTTTTTGGCACTCTCCCACAAACTTCCAGTGGAACTTTATAAATGGCTGTCCTGGTTTTGGCTGGGATAGAATTAATTTTCTTCCTAGTAGCTGGTATAGTGCTGTGTTTTGAATTGAGTATGAGAATAATGTTGATAGCACACTGATGTTTTAGTTGTTGCTAAGTGGTATTTACACTGGTCAAGGACTTTTCAGGTTCCCATGCTCTGCCAGGTGCACAAGAAGCTGGGAGGGGGCACAGCCAGGACAGCTGACCCCAACTGGCCAAAGGGCTATGCCATACCATATGGCGTCATGCTCAGTATAGAAACTGGGGGGAGCTGTCTGGGGAGCAGCGATCGCTGCTCGGGGACTGGCTGGGCATCGGTCAGTGGGTGGTGAGAGGTTGTATCACTTCCCCCCCTCCCCGTTATTTTCCTTTTCATTACAATTTATCATTATTATTATTATTTTATTTCAATTATTAAAGTGTTCTTATCTCAACCCACGAGTTTTCTTACTTGTGCTTTTGCGATTCTCTCCCCCATCCCACTGGGAGGGGGAAGGGTGAGCGAGCAGTTTTGTGGTGCTTAGTTGCTGACTGGGGTTAAACCACAACAATGGCTTTAATCTTTTTTTTTTTTCCCCTGCTTTATTAATATCTGCCTGCTTCTGTTATCACACTGTAAAATGGGGAAAATGTTACTTCTATGACACTTGCATATCTCTTTTGAGCTACAAGCTTTTAAAACAGGCATTTTCTTTCAATTTGTTGCTGCAGCACGTTGGAGACTAGGTACAAGTTGGATTTTTGGCACTGAAACAATAACTAAATATTTTCTTAGATTTGTATATTTAAACAGACCAATAACATCTTCTGAACAGGACCAAATGCAAAGATGTGTGCATGTCAGGAAAGGAATACATTAGAGGAATCTGCAGTTTTAATACAAGTTTAAATAAAAATAAAAGAGTCTATACATTAAATGGTATGTAAAACATCAAGCTCTCTGCCTTTTATTATTGTGAGATTGAACACCCCTGATCGTAAATTACACATGATAAATTTGTCAGGAAATTAAAACACTGAATAGTGGGCAACACAGTGCTATCAGAAGAATCTTTTGTCCAGTGGGAACATTGGCACTAGCAAAAGGATACCTGTGATAATATATAATTTTAATTGGACTGTGTCATGACAGGCTCAGCAGATGCCAAAAAAATGACTAGGAAAAAAATAATATGAAAGGAAGGCAAGGTAATGACTATACCTATATATCTTCCCATTTCCTTTAAACTAACTGACAGTTTTTAATCTCTTTAAAATGTTTTCTGTTCTAGATTTTCTTTTTTTTTTTTTTTTCCTTAGGATGCAACATCGCAGTATCTTCTATGATCAGTACAGGGTCCTCTGATGAGGAACTAGGTAAAGGTGGAGAAAGAGTGCAGTGCTCCCATGGAAGAGGAGATGGAAAGGGGCTGCCATAGGATTTCTCCTTGAGGAATCTCCTGTTAAACTTCCAGTATCATAGGCAACTGTGCAAAAGGGTGCACAAAACTTCAGTGCAAAGGCATGAGTTAAAATCTCTACGTGGAAGTCACAGGCAGTCTTAAACAAACAAACAAAACAACCAACCTGTATAATCACTTTGAGCTCTGATGGTCTTTGCCTCATAGACAAGGGACCTGAGGCGTAAGCACCAGCCTCAGCTATTAGTTCAAACCTTCATGCAGAAGCCCGTGGGGCTGAATCCCACACCTCAAAGACTGAGGAGCTAAACCCAGCCTAATCTTGTAGGAAGGTTCAGTGAGAAATTTGTTCAGAGCTCCTACCCTTGTTTCCATTCCCATGCAGCAACCACAAGACACTTCCCCCTTGTTTCTCTTTTATAGACTGTTCAGCCTACTCAGATGAGACCCCAAGTCCATCTGATGCTCTCTTTGAGTCAAACCTGAATTCAGAACAGATTTTCTTCTGGTCTGCTTTTGTGACCATGCATCGCTCTTGATGCACATCACTTGGTCAGAAACCGCACAAGAACAAAGAAAAACAATTTTGTCTTTTTCTGCTTTCACACAGTATAAACTAATAACTTCAGCAAAAAGCTGTGTCTATGGAGTACACATTGAGAATATAATCACTTTATTGTATACTCTGTCCTGCAAGGTGCTGCAACTCATATCCTGTCCACCAAAATATGTATGCCTGTTGATTTGAAAGCTTGTGCTTCATTGTTTGTTATGTTGGACTAGGATCAAGTTTTGTGACTGTAAGTTGAGCATAACTACTTAAAAAGGAACCCTGCTTTATCAGTCGTTGTGCGAGTGATGTCTGTCGGTTTTGGTGAGGGTACTTGTTTCTGTTCCAGGTTAAGGAAATGAACAGGTACATTACTGTATTGAGAGCTTGTTGAACTAAAATAATAATAATAAAAAAATTCAGATGTTCTGGAGCCCCAGGAAATGGATTAGAGGATGTAATATAGTATAAAAAATTTTCTAGTATTTGGTGTTTTTTTCTGAAGTAAAATATATGTAATTTTGGTAGTTGCAATGTTTTTAATTGATGTGTTTATTTGGTTTTGAGGCTCGACATTAGGCAAACATAACTTGAGGCACTTAAAACATCATACCATAATGCAGAGTAATTGAAACAAGGAAAGCCAAACAGCAATAATAATAAAACTTAAATTATTGATGGAAACTCATGAAAAAATCTTCAGCTACACTTCTGTGTTGATTAACATGAGACCCTTTTTGAAGCAATATCAGAAGTAACTTTGAGAATTTGACCCTAGGGCTTGAAAACATATCTGTTACAGGGTCAGCTTCTTCCTTCAAAAGTGCATGCATTATGTGCATTATTTAGGAAAAATTAGTGCTAAGGACAGGGGAAAACAAATTAAGAGTTTCAGACTCTGGCACCACAGAGAAGGGAGGCAGGAGGTGTGGGAGTCTTCTGCCTTGCACTCTGGTAAAATGGACCCTTTTCTGTGAGAGAATATCTCCTCTTTCTCATCAAGCTCCCAGCTGCCTGGGAGCATCTTCTCTTGGCTCCTTGTGAGCTTCCTGCAGTGAGGGTGCCATCACCTCTCAGAGGACTCATGTCTCTCAGTCAAACTCTGTATGTGTGTATATATATATGTGTATACATATATATACACTTTTAATTCTTCAAAGTTGCAAAAGAGGCTCTTCCCCTTTACATTAATTTCTCCTTGCCAGCCTCTAGCAGTAGTCTTTGAGATTTCTGATAACCTTGTCAATACTGTGCTGTTAGCCACTGTTGTTTCTAGCTTTTAACAGTGGTCTGTTATGCAGGAGTAACTTCTTGAACACAGGTGCTGTTGACTTTTCTGTTGCAGTGGCAAGGACATCTCGTGTATTGAGTGATTTGATCTTTTCAAAGGTTCAAGGGAAAAAAACAAAATAGGGCACTCAGCCCAGTGGAAGTCTGGAGAGGCTGGAAAAGCTTATGGTGTGCCTATGCTCACCTATAGCCGCTTCAGGTTTGTCTGTGGGTTGCAGGTAGGGTGTGAGTGTTAAGCCGTGAACAAATGCTGAGGATGTGGCCCTGGGTTTCTACACTTCCACTTAACTCAAACGGTTATGAATCACTTGGGCTTTGTTTCAAAAAGTTCTTTAAGAACAAAAAAGGAGTCTTTTTCACTAAATATAAAACACTGCAAAAAGCATCCTTAGAATCATTCAATGTAATAAAAAAGCAAACCAGAGTTGCATGGCGGTGTTTGATCTCGGCGAAGCTGGCAGGAGAGGTGTGGAGGGTGAGAGGGCTGTGCATGACCAACTGCAGTGTTTCTGCCTCCCCCTCAAGCAGCATGTGGCAGGTTACCCTTGGCGGCCGTGAGCCCTCTGCCACAGCAATTATTTTAAAACGATTGTTTCGCTCGGACCAGATACTGCGGCACAAGTGCAGGTCCCTTGTTGGTGCCACATTCAATTAAAAGGACACAGACGAGGCACTCGGGGGGTCTGTGGCACCCTGTCCAATCTCATCACTCAACAGAGCAACCTTGGGGGCTGATGCACCGTTCAGCCCTACTGTCAGGCGGCCCAAACACGTTGCCCATCCTGGGGTGGCTTGGTGCCCTGTTCCCGTGCCAGGGCAGCGTATGGCAGCACTGCGAGGGGTGGCTGCGGCAGGGCTGGCAGCTGGCCGGAGTGTGGGGGGGGCAGGCGGCGCCAGCCCCATCGCAGTTGGGGTAGCAGTGAGCTATGACCGCCGTGATGAGCTTGCAGATGTCATTTTCCACGCTACCGGTTACAGTGTGTGACAGACACCTAGCGCTGTTGCACAGCCGGGCACGGCTTTAGGAATGGGTGCAACAGCCCAAGGACTTGTCTAAAATTGGTTCTTCTGCAGAAAACCATGTGTTGAGGATGGTGCATCTGCATGCATGCAGGGAATGAGCCTTCCAACTTTCCTGCTTATACTTTCTCATTTCTTGTCTTCCCCCTCCCCCCCCCGCCAATTACATCCCACTTATCCAAAACTCATCTCAGAAAGTGGCCATGTGAGCCAAGATGCCTCCTGCTGATACACACAGTGGGCTAACGCTGATGAGCTGAGCTCTCTCCTGTGCTTATTGTTTCAGATTGGTGTAGAAAATTTAAAAATGACTGGTTAACATCATGTCAAGTTAGGGAGAATTAGGATGACTTAGATGGGGTGAATGTGACAGTTATTTTAGAAATTATTTTCTTTGTCAGCAAACTGAAATTCAGAGCAGAAATATGCACATGAGTAACTCAAAGAGTTTGTGATAAGGAGTGAAAGGAGAGGGGAAAAAACTGATAGTGAACATTGAGAACAAGTTTCTTAGCTTTCTAAGCTTTGAAGAGTTTAAAATCGGGTTAAGATGTGAATTTTTGGCTATACTTCAAGTCATTGGGTTGACTGGTATGATTGCCATGACATCCATTACTGTTACATGGCACAGTCATCAGATTAAATTCCAGAAAATCTTGTTTGAAAGGTTTCATTTCAAAAGTACAAAAAAAAAAAAAAAAAGAATACTGTAAAAACAAAACAAAAAGCACTGCTTCCTGATTTTAACAGAAAGAACAGAGACTTTTCCATGGATAAAGAGATGTGCTGTGCTTTTTTTTTTTTCGTAATTGGTGATTTATAATGATATCTGTGGTCACTGTTGGGAAGGTAAAATGAACATATTGTAATTTATTACTAGAGCTGGCAATTGAAATTTAGACTGTATTTCAGGATTTCTAACCTGTGCCAGTAACTTGACAATATTAACTCTATTAGTAGCACTGTGCATCGTAGTACCTGCCTATCAAATGTGCATATTTTGTTGTCTTTACCTTATTTTGGAATACTCTTAGCTTTAATTATCTTACTATAAAGTTATCTGAGATCCACAAATGAAATAATTTTGGAAGCATTTTAAAAGGCTGCACAGTGCCTGGTCAATCACATAAAAAATGACCATGAAGAGACAATTCTTCAATACTCAGCCAGTGTTCAGCAGAATTTATTGTGTTAATCTTAAATGATTTTTAATTAAATGAGTTTGCAAGTTCCAGTGTATGTATAGTGTACAATAAGAGCAGTGACACTTTTTTAGAGGAAACTGTTGTTGGGAAAATACATAAAATAAAGTATGACGAGCATCTGAAAATACGTTCTGGTAAGCTATCCTCCAATTCAGAAAATTTAACTTGCTTGGGAATTAAGTTTTTGGAAAATAAAAGTATTTTTTCATGTTTTATAACATGAAAACATAAGCCAATTATTAGTGATTTGGTTTTTTAAACTTTTTTTTTTTTTAAAGGAACCAGGTTTTCCTTTAGCCCTTTACTCCCAGTGGAACTGGAACATGGGAAGCATCTTTGGCCACAGTGATTAAAGCCAAGGAATTCCAGGTTAGGATAAAAATGAATGTATGTTTGGATCACTTTGTGTTCCTGAAACATTCTTGCTCTCTCTGTAGATATCTATCTTTTTGCTGTCTTCTACTACCTACTGCATTGCAAATTGCTCTCAACCTATGAAAATTAAATGTCCTGGAAACAAGAATATGAGACTGAATTCTTCTTTGGGCAAAAAGTGTAAACCCAGTTATAGTGTACTGAAGTCCTGTTTGGTTAACTTAGCAAGAGAATAGGCTCACTAGGTCATTTGCACAGGCAAAGATTTTCACTGTAAAATATTTGAAAGCAGCTTAGCAGGAGAGATCTCAATGGATTCCCTAAGAAACAGATTTCTCTGTTCTCAGGCTCTTTTTTTTTTTTTTCCCTTCTCCCTGAGGGGAAGATAGGGGGTTGCCAATGTGGACATAACTGATGACACTAAAATCAGAAGTTGGGTCTGCTTTGCAGTTTTGTAACAGTTCTTAATATTATTATTTTCAGGTGGGTTTTTGGTGGGGCAAGAACATCGACATCTAACAAACCAAGAGTTGTTTACTTTGGATGTACTCTGTGTGTCTGCTTTGGATCGGAACTGGCACTAGCTCTACCACTTTTATCTCTTACTGTACAAACTATAGCAGAAAGCTGCTGGCGCATCATCCATGTTGTAGCCAGACTCGCAAAACCACCTCCTTCAGCCCATGGGTTAATGGGAGGCAGCAAATAAGTTCACCAATTCTCCAGTCTGGTGGCTTATCCACTGAATGTCTCTCCCCCCAGGAAGGGTTTTTAGCTTTTTGTTCCTATGAGATTAGGATTTTCTTAAATAAAAAGTCCTGACTATCTTCTTGCTGGGGAAACATTTAGTAGCTATAGTGAAGCAAAACTCCACCATGAAGCATTTGAAGTTTAGGACAGGAGTGTGCTCATTTCAAGTAAGTGCTAATGATACAGTACAGCACTGAGTCTAAATGAGAACTCTCTTTTTGTTGCCTTTATGGTATTCTTTAAACACGGAAATCCTTAATAGTGTTACATTAGTCACATTGTATCCTTCCAAATTGTCCAATTCTAAAGATGTTTAGTACTACATCATTTGATAGTGATGATGCAGAACATTCCTGTTGTAAAATTGACAGCGTAACTCACTTGAAGGACATATATTGGTATTACATTATGAAAACCCTGAGTTTCACAATGTGGTGTTATCACTGCTGTGGAAACCACTGGCTGCTGTGCCTGCTTCTCTAAGGAGCAGAGGAACCTTGCCCTTGGGTAAAGTAAATGCAAATGTGGAAAAAAGAAGAAAAAAATAAAAAAGAGGGGGGGCGGCAAATCCAAACAAAACATCCCCAAAGCCCAACATATTTGTTCAGTGATTCTATTTTGGGCGTGGGCACACTTCATATATTTTAACTGATTGTGATTATTTCTGTAATTGACTGCCTATAATGGCTGCTTCACCAGTATCTGCTGAAATGATGCAAGAGTGCAAAACCAAATCCCAGAGTGAAGTGTCCTTGACTTGCAGACAGTTGATCCTGAAGCTTCCTGGCTTACTTCCCTTCCTGTTGATATGATCATGTCATTTGGGAGAAAAGCAGGGATGGTCAAAATGCATCCTAGGGGCAAAAAGCCCAAGCTTGAGTGATACTGAACCCTTGCAACTTCCTGCAAAACCTGCAGCGCCTTCCCCAATGTACTCATCATTTTGCAGCATCAGGCACCAAATGTGGGTATGTTCACTGCCGTCTACAGAGAGAACTTGATGCCCTTATAATGTGATATGCATGAGGCTGCAGACTGCACTCTCTGTCGGCCCTCTGTAAAGAAATCCCCCATATTGGTCAGGAGTCAAACCAGGAACAAAAGGGGGGCTTTCAGAAGTAGTGAAGTAATGAGACCCTAAATAATAGGAGTGAGTGCAATACAGACAGCTTTTTTATCTCTCTGGGAAATATTGAAATGCCAGTTTCACTCTTTTAGTGCTTGTATGAAGCATTGAAGACAATTTCAGCATCAATTTTGTCTCCATTCTGTACAAACTCAAGTGCTTCTCTTCTCTCCACCTCTCTACTCATCATTCATCCTTCCACATATATATGGTCCCCCTGCACCCACTTTTCCCTTTTACACATCCTTCTGTTCATTCAGTGCTCTATTTTAACCCATCACACAACTAATAAGAAAAGTATAACAAATGATATGTAGAGCAGAGGCATTTTGGATATCCCACACTACTTCAGAGTATATGCACTAGATGAATTTTTCATGTATTTTCAAAGTTTTCTTTTCAGCTGTCAGGATGAGATGTATGGGTTCGTAGTACTCCCTGCTGCTCTGATGCAAATGCTGTAGCTGGGGAGTGCTAGGTGGGGAGCTCTGGTTAATAATCTGGGTTGTTGTCTTAGATTGAAGAGAACTTAAATTCAAAAGAGAGCTGGATACTCTTTTTCTAGATTAGACAGAGTTGAACGTAACACAGTGAAATACACAGTCGCATTGCAACGATACCATATTCCAGTCCTGAAATACCAAGGAAATTCTTCACACCAGTTCTACAGCTGGGAGAATTGAAGAATGTAATGTTACAGAGGCATTTCCTCCCTTTGAGGAGATGAAGGTCAAATAATAGGTCTCCCACAAAGTAAGAATATAAATATGTAATGAAAATAGTGTGTAGTAGTCAGATGGGGTACACTATAGAGAATTTTGGCTTTCCCCCCCCCCCTTTTTTTTTTCCCCCTGAAGAAAATGATTCTTTAAAAAGTATGACTATGGTAAAAACTCACTGTATAGGTTGGTAAAATTTTGTACCTCACAGAATGGGAGAGTATGCAGAGTACCTTACCTACTGCAATATACATTACTACTACATACTCCAATAGATTGAAAAATAGAAAATTGATATTCTAATATAGTTTCATGTCAAGGAATTAGAAATGGAGAATTTGGCCCCTTGCTATCTTGTCATTGGGAACGAGACATTACAGGCACAAAACTCAGTACTTTCAGTTGCTGTGTGATAGATAACTTATAGTCATTCTGCCTCTGTAGGCAAACACAGTGATATGTTTCTCTGCAGCAATGTAGTTGTGCATACCTCTGAGCAAAACACAGTGGGAAGTGAAATGAGTACAAAGTACCAAAGGCAGATTACCGTAAGCTCAGCAAATACAATATGTATCTAGTCAAGAAATAAATATTCAAGAAGTGGCAGAAATGATCAATATGGATGGCCAGGGAAATACAGGAGGAAATCGAGGCCAGGAGAAATGCAGCCAAGACATCTATAATTTATTTTTTTTTTTTTAAATGTTTTGCCAAGAAAATCCCACTGAGAGCTAACATCTCATTTCCAAGAAATCCCTTAGGATAAACCAGAAGTGTTAGCTCTGAAAGAGAAGGTATAGGAGGCAAAAGAAAAAAGGTAAGGAAATGATCAAGAAAGCTGAGATTGAAAATGAAAGGAAAATTACATGGGATGTGAATATGAATAATAAATGGTTATACAAATGTAAAGTATAAGGAGCAAGAGGTTGATGGGAGAGACTGCAGGCCCTGTGGGGGAATACTGAAAGGAAACTTATGACAGAGGATGTGGATATTTCTATGAAACAGAATGACTTCTTAAAATCAATGTTCACTAGGCAAATTGGCAGGGAGGCTTGGAGGAGTGAATCAGAAACATGATTTTAAGTGTCTTGCTGGGTAGTTGGGAAGATAACTTCTTCCACACAGCTTTAAACTTTCAAGTAGTAGTAAGTGATGAAAACAGAGGAAGTTGTGAAACTTACTGAAAGATTTTTGGCTTTATCTTGCTTCTAAGTGGAAACAATAATGAACAAAACTCCAGTTCCGGGAAACCTCTTTACATCAGGAGGATCTAAAATCCTGGTGGAGAGCAGGGTAGGGGTATTATAATTGGGATTCAAATGAATAATTTAGGACAAGTCGATTTATTTTTTTGATATATTTCATTTTAAAAACAGTTTTGGAGCTGGGCTGGAAGAATACTGGATCTGTGGAATATTGGCATTGGGGATACAGAGAGATTTGATCCAAGCCTTGGATCAAAACTGTCAGTACTTGCAATGTTTCTTCTACAACCACAGCCCAGAATTATAGATGTTTTCCTATTGATCCTATAGAATGGATAAGACATCAATAAATCTTGTACAAATGTCAACTGGGTCTCAAGATATTAAAGGGCAGTAGCAAACAGATGAAATTGTAGAATTTAGAGGGCTTTTAAGTGTGATGCAAGCCTATATACCCTTGCATCCAGGAAGCTGAAGATAGACACTTAAAATTAAATATCTAACTTGGTTATTACAGCACTGAAGTTGGCTAAATTTCAGATTTATGTTCCACAAGTACAAGATCCAGAAGCTAATTAGACTTGCTGGTTGTACAGCATTAAAGTAAATTAAGCCACATTATTTAAGTGCCTTAATAGAGATGCAGAAGTCAAATTCTAGTCGGACTCTAAAAACCAAACTGGTCCAGATACTTATAGTACAAGACATAAAATAGCTGGTGTTGGTGGGCTTTGCCGTTATTAGGTTTTCCAGTTGTTGATAAGTTTGATTAGAGCACAGATGTTTCATTTTCTGAAGGATTTTGAAAGGTAAAAACTTAGTCTCATTCTATCTAAAAAAATTTCTGCATACAGAATTTTCTCTAATGGAAAACTGGAGTGGTGGATGTAGTCAAGTGCATGTTTACAGGTTATTTAAAATGTTCTACTGCAGGCAGAAGAGTTTCAAATTTGACTTTATTTTCCATTATGTAAACAGAAATTGAAGTGAAAATTAATTTTAAAAAAGATTGTCCTTTTTCTTGTAAAATAATAATTTTACAATACTCTGTGGTTATACATTTCCTGTTTTCCCTCCTGTTCCATTCCTGGTTTTCCCATAAAATTTTGACTGTTGTCTTGATTTTTATGAAGCAGTTTAGCTTTGATGTAATAACAGACTTCTGTAGAGTGTGGTTTAATCAAAATATATCCACTTGGTTCTCACAGATTTCTCTTTAATCCCTAAAGCTTTGACCCTCTCATGTGACAAACTGCTGATTTGCTATAGAATTTGAACTCTTGAAAACCTTCAATTCTTGGGAAAGATATTGGCCAAGCAGGTAATTTAACTGCCAACATTGTGATCATAATGGTGACCCACTGAGAATAATAGATTGGTTATCTGCTAATTCAAGATAAATAAGATTTCTTTTAGCTCTACTGGTGATATCAGAGCTTAAAGAAAAAGTGACTTTTTTTTTCTGTTTTCTTTGGAGAGAGTGTGTGTCTATGTGTAGGAGTAGGAAAAAGCGAGATTCCTCTAGTCTTTATCAGTTATCAGTTGACTGTGAATTCATTGTGATGTAATGCTTATAGTTGGCAAAGAATTAAAGGATAAATGAGAAAATGGCATATGTGCATATATAAACTTTGAATTAGGAAAGATTCAAGCCACTAATTAAAATAAAGTTAGGGAAAAGCTGGGCAGATACAGACTGGTCAGGGAGTCAATGAGGGTTAATGAAAGGGAGGTCGTGCTTCACATATCCAATTAACTTCTCCGAGAAGGAGAGATGGTCAATGAGACTTGACAGGGGTAAAGAAAAAGATATAATGTATTGTGACTTCAGGAAAGCTTTGTGACACAGTACCACCCAAAAGGCAAGTACATTTCATTAGCCAGTATGGGATTGATGGTGGAATTAGTCACTGGTTACAAAAGGGCTTGGGAGCTTGGATCGCAGTGAGTAGCAAACTGCTATTCACTGGTTAACAAGAAGCGATGAATGAACAACTGCAGAATTGGTGTCCAGACTGGGTCAGCTTTCAGTACAAGAGAGAGAACTATAAGCAGAGCAGACAATGAAGCATTAACACTTGTAGTAAACAATAATCTCGGCCTAAACAATTCTCATCAGTGAGTTAAAGGACCCTGGCTAAATTAGAGCCTAATTAAAAAGTAGCTTATTTTACTAACATATTGAATTATAAACTAATGGAAATTGTGTGTTTAACAAAAAAAAAGAGAGAGAGAAATAAAAGGCATTTTCTTTAAATGAACTCAAGCTACAAGTCACACTGGGTCTGAAAGTTGTGTTAAAAGAAGATGACATCTTAGCTGGAATATTAGAGGTGTTCAGCCCCAGTACACACAGGTCTTAATTATTATGTACCTTGAAATAGTAATAGCAGATTTAAAAGGTTGCACAGCGTTTGGATTCCTGTGCTCCAGGAAATACTGAAGAACTGAAGAACATGAAGTGTGAAACTGGGTCAATGCTTTTTTTTTTTTGAGATTATCTTAGGGTATATGCAGGCACAGCAATTACGCTTGTCGTTGGACACTGATATGCAGCTCTTGGGAAGGTGTGAGATATGCAGCTCTTGGGAGGGTGCAAAGTGGTTGTGTCTACATGGGTTAACGCAGAACCCCTCATCTGAGAAAAAGAGAGGGTATTGAAAAATATGGTGCAGGTTAGTATTCCTCTAAAAGATTATGTGGATTGTCAGTCAAAATGCATTGGAAAATCTGTGTGAACTAAGGCTTACTTCTCTCCTCTGCACATTGGATGCTTACGTTCAACTGCTGGCTTTCTTTACCAGTGCAGTAGCTTTGTGCCGAAGTTGTATCCTGGATGGACAACAGGCCCAAGACTTTTGTCTCTTTGCCCTGTTGTGATATTGAGATTATGCTACCAGCAATATGTGTAAATTAGGGGTGAGATTTTTCTAAGCATTCACAATTGATGTATCTGTGTTCCTTACTGGAAGACAGTGGTACAATTCCCTTTGACTTGAATGGGAGAAAAGGAGTCAGTACTGCATAGTTCTGAAAATCCAACACTAATGCCTTTCCTCTTGCCTTTGGCCATATATATATGCAAAATCTGTTGACTGATTTCCATGAAAGTTATGCATACGTAATCAAGGGCAAAATTGGCTACAAAACCTATAGAAGTGAGGCAGACCTGGGGGCAAAAAAAACCCCAGAAACCTCAGTCTGATGTTCCTCTGTGAGTCTTTCATTAAAAACACCAATACATACAGCTTCCAAAGAGATTAATAATGATAGAGAACGAGATGTATACAAGGTAGTATTTCTGCACTTTTTCTGTACTGCTGTGAAAGCTGCGTCCCTAAATGAAACCCTTCAGCCTAACAAAGTTTTCCTTTCATGTTTGCACGGTAAAACCATATTCCAGTGAATTATGCTTAGCTTGGCTGGAGGGTGGGCACATTAGTATTGATCTTCGGATAGCCAGAGAAGCCTGTTTTGAGGCTTTGCAAAGTACTTAAGATGATTATCTCTTCTACTGTGGAGTAAGTTGCCCTACAGTATGACCTCTCAGTTTGAGAAGCTTGCTATTGTGTCTTAATTGACTTGTGCTCTGGAGATTTGAGAAAATAAAATAAAAGAAAGCATTCTTCTCAGAAAAAGTATCATGTATTGCATGGCTTGGATGCAGAATTTCCAGATGTAGCAAAGTCCAGCAAGAGCCTGTTATCAGCAGGCGTCTCACAGTGTCTGAAAGCAAAGCTTGAAGCATTTTAATTGAATCCTACAGACACTGGTAAGCTTCTCTTTCTCAGTTTAGTGAAGACATCTTGTTTCTTAAGTGATATTTTTCCTTTCTGTAATCAAGTAATTATTAGGCTAGTTACTCTCTCTCTTTCTCTCTCATTTCCCCCCTTGTTCCTGCGTGCTCCTATTTTCTCATTCAGATCAATGCTGGTGGTTGGTACAGCAGGGACTGCTGCTGCATACCAGGCTTGAATAGCTGCAGGCGCTAGAGTCCTGATTTCCTACTGTGCTGGCTATTTCTCCCATCTGTGTCTCCTTGCCTTGTGCTCACAGCTAGTTCTCTAGCAAGACCTAAAACATGTCCCGAGCCCTGAATATTCAGCTTGGCCTCCATTTTGGGAAGCAAGTGTTTTGTGCTTAAAACACTCAGGGGAACACTAATACCTGGGGAAAAATTATAGGCATGATTCATCTGTTGAATTGGACTCTGAGACAGATGCTTTTATTCAAAATCTGAATCACGTCTAGAGTGTCTGGAAATATTACCTGAGAGCTTGATTAATAGGAGGCAAGCACCAAATGGTGTTAGAACTGTTGTATCATTACTAATATATGGAAGCCTGCAAACCTGTTGATTACTATTCAGAAATTGGTCTGACTGCAAGACTAGAATCATTGGCTTCTTGTTCTGTAAAATAGCATATCACCAGTTGGACTACAAAATTTTGCATGGTGTTGGGGGTTGTTTTAGCATAAATAGTACTTTGTCTGGAGAAACAGATTTATAATAAATACTGTTTTGTTTATAGTATTGTTTCGGTTGAAAAACATTTACATTGCTTATTTCAGAATCAGATTCACATCCCCAGTTGCAGCACCGTATGTCAAAAATAGCTTCTGCCTTCTGTGGTGCTGATGTGGTCATAAACAGCTGTAAATAAATTAAAAAAAAAAAAAATATTCTCAGTACTCAGAACTGGAATATCTTTTGCTTTAGGTACAGTGTTTTAAGTGATTAAAACTAAACATAACTTTATAAATACTAACATTAAAAAAATCTTAAAAAGATTTTTTTTTTTTTCCCCCCTTGCATACTAATGATTTTAAAATGAATTAGGGAAGAGGCAAATTACACCAGATAAATGTTTCTGCTTCTGGTTAGATTGATGCAGTGTGAGACCTGAAAAACCTCAGAATGCTCTATCTATCAAGAACAAAATTTTTTAATTTAAAGGAAATATGAAGGCGTTTAAACTAATTATGGAGGAAAAGACTACCAAACTGAAGTCATACAGTCGTAAGACTGTGTTTGAAAAAGCAAGGAAATTAAGATAACTGTTTGAATTCTTCACTTGCCCACATGGGCAAGGATGAGTTGGCTGCCCAGACTGTGGGTTTTGAAGCTAGCCAGAACACTGCTTAGACTCTGAAAGAAATCCCATTCAAGTGAAAGAAAGAAATGCAGACAGACAAGGACCTACCTTCCTGTGCCTGGTGAACTATCTTAAGGTTGGATTTTAAACCTGTTTTGTAACTCTAGATTAGATTTAGGATTCTTAAATATTCAGTAAAAAATACTGAAATGAGCACATCTCTATAAAACAATTTTTCCAGCACCAGTTTGCTATCAGACTCCAGTAATATCCAAGTGTACCATCAGATTTCCAGGATAGTCTTGGGAGAAGGCAGTGATGTAACCTTGGACAGCAATATTCAGCAATCTGTTTCTGCCATTGCCTTATGCCTATTTACTTTGCAGAATTCTTAGAATTTTCTTGATTTAATTCTAAGTGTAAAACAAACAAACAAACAATGCCACCAGCCTTTAAACAGAAATAATTTAGGTGTGGTGAGGATTTCTTAGAGAAGACAAGTTTTTGTTGGAGAATACAGTCAAAGCTCAGACTTTTGGTGTAACTATGCCAACTGATTTAACTTTAGTTCAGAATGGCATTTTTAGATCTGATACTAATTTTCATCAGTCAAATACGGGCATCGACACCCCCTCCCCCTGCCTGAATTTTTGAGCTTGGTAACTGGATTTTATTTTGGGGGTAAAATATAAAACTGTAGCTGTGATTCTGTCACTTGCTCCACCAGTCGTGGTCCACATGTCAGACATAGGGAATTTCCCTTGTGGTTCCTGGGCTGAAAGGGAACACAAATGTGAATATGAGTTTCCCATAGGCAAGGCAAATTGTCTTACCTATGAAGCTGATAGCTACAGAAGGAGGTGTGGGGTTTTGTTTGTTTGTTTTTATTTGCTTTGTGGAAAACTTCAAGGTGTCTTACATTCTTTCAAAGATCTGTAGCTAAATTGTTTCCTGCATAGAGGAGCAAAAGGTGTCAGCAGATGAATTAAGTATCTAATTTAGGTCTTAAAGAGTTACAGTGGTAACTATCAGATGGAGATGGGAGATAAGCAATTAGGCATTTTGTTTCTAGCGATCCTATGGCCTCAGTACAAATTTATGCAAGACGGGAATAGCAATTCTTGGTAACTTTAGATTTGACGATAAAGTTCAGACATGCAGAACTTGTTAGAGGTTGGAGCCTTAAAGCCTGCTTAAACTGATGGTCACCATCATGGCTTTGTTAAAAGGAAGTTTTGTAATATTGAAATTTGCCTAACAATAGTTGTCACACAGTTGTGGCGTAATTAAAATTTGTGAATACTGGAGATCTGATTGTATGTCGTATCTTGTACATTTATCATGATTTTCTTATCTGGCTCAAACCTTCTGTGCTGATGCTTTTTTTGTTTGTTTGTTTGTTTTTTGTTTGGGTTTTTTTTAGAGCCTTCTGGAAATTCCCAATGGCTGGCACATAGTCTTAGAGAAGACTAGAACTTGGATGAGGCATGAAAGCACAAATAATAATGCACATGCTGCTTTCTATTTTAAGTAATTTGCTAGAGTTAAGAAAGCTGATAAATTAATTAGCACTTCTGATTTTTGCTGACTACACTATTTGTCATCAGGGATATTGCTGGAGTTATGGCTGAAAATTGCTAATTATAGCTTCTATTTGCTTTTGTAATTTATGTTTTGCTACAGACGTATTTTTTTTCTTTCTTTCTTTTTTTCCCCTCCCAAAATATTCAGTCTGTTCTTGATTTTTAATCAGTGTTTATGATATAAAGATTTAATTTGGGGTATAAAGTAATTTCATCCCCATAGTTTTCCAAAACCTGCTTTTACCAGTACTAAGGTCATTTCTTAGGTAGGAGAAGGTTTCTACAAGTATATTTGGGTTTTATGGAAAATAAAATGATGCCTACCATCTTTCTCCAACATTTTTTGGTGTTTGGAGGCATTTCCAAAATTGAACTAAAAATAAGATTCTTGAGGAAGTAATTATTAACCTTTGCAGTCTTCACATTTGATCAAAGTTTAAATCTGGTTGGCTAAAGGTTTAACTGATTAAGGGTCCTTTTCATTTTTTTTTTTTTTTTGCCCATATTCACGAGAAACCCCACGTACCTGAAATCTCATGAGGAAGTTTGCTCTCAAGACAACAGTCTTTGGGGACCAAGAGATTAAGGAAGTTTCAGGTGTTTGGATGTTTATGTGGATAACAAGAATAATGAGAATTATGCTTCAGGCTAATAGGAATGCTGAATGTGATGTTAAACATCATGCCTAATGCTTAAGATGATTTAGAGATAAGGATGTACAGGATACATTGGCTCATGCAAGCCATCTACTGAGATATCTGATCTTGTGTGGTGTACCTTTGCTTTGAACGTTGTCCGTGTCAAAGCCAGATGGACTGGACTGTAGGTCCTTGTCTACAGCACTGCACCTTAGCATCTGCCCATTTGCTGGGAGAAATCTGTGTTTCCTGTTTTGGATCAGCTTGACTCTCCAGGGTGAAAGAAGCCTCCAGAAGAGGATTGCTAATAATAAATGCAATTAATTATGTCAAGAATGCAAGCAAACCTAGAAAAATGGCATCCTGTACTGTTCAGAAAACCCTTCCCATCAGCACTAAGTCAGATGTTCTGAAGCCTTCTGAACTGGACAGTGGTTAATTTGTGTATTTTCTGTTACTGATTAGAGAACAAAAGCAATGTAGATACAACTTACGGTCTCCTCAGTAGTAATGGTGTCACAGAAGTCATGATAGGGGGTTGGAGTGGTCAGAATGTGTTGGCAAAGATCAGAGCTTGTCAATGAAAGCTCATTAACATAACAGAAATCTATCTTAGGTTCTTTTTTTATGCAACTGAACTGTCGCTTCAGCATCTGTGTCCTAGGAGCTTCCTGAAAATAGTTCAGCCCTAATTCTTCCATGTGGCACTCCTTTGGCCTGATTATAGAGAGGAAGAAATCACATTTGCATTTAAAGAATGTCATAATCTCATTTTTTTCACCTCACTTATATTCTTTTCATAAACATCCTTCCGTACCATTGGTTATCAGTAAGAAAACCCATCTTGTTTTTTTGGAATTTCTGTGCATATCCCAGCCTGTGTTTGTGTTCTCATTTTTTCCTATTCAGAAGCAGTCTCTGCTTACTGTACATCTGTTGCAAAAGAAAAGATGACAAAGTGGTTTATATATCAGTTTGATTTATAGATAAAGACTTAAATGATAACATGGTAAAGCAGACAAAACCTGAAAAAAAACCTGGCAGATGAGATGCATTAAATGAAAGAGTGGCTATAAACAGCTCAGATGACATGTGTGTGTACCAGCATTGTCATCAGCATGCATGAATTTCAGTGGAGAGGCTGCTATAATAAGATGTGTGCAAGCTGATGACTTGAAGAATTTTTTTTTTCTTTTTCTTTCCCTCCAACTGAGGAGACATTTGCCAGGAGTCTACGAAGTAAAATCTCTGTAGCAAATCATAAGAATTTGTTTCTTTTCATGTCTCTATGATACAAGCAGGAACATGACAAGATGCCACCCCCCCCCCCCCATCCTTAAGAAGAGAGTCTTTGTTTGGTGCTTGGTGTTATGGGTGTGAGACTGAAGTTCAGTGAGAGGCCCTGTTTGTTTGTTCTCTGCTTCCACTTCTCTTTGACGTTGTGAAGCCGCTGATCAAGGCAGACACCTCCGCCTCTCCCCATCACACCTGAAGACATGATGTCTTTTCCTATTAAGCAGTGGGGGAGGCTTGTGTGGATCAGTATCTCACTACTCCTCTGTGAAATGTTGCCTCTGGACGTTAGATGAGCAGCGAGTCTTAACCGACGGGGTTAGAAAGGTGGCTAGTGCAATTCAGGTATTGGAAGGCTGCTGTTATATCCCACCAAAGCCTCCTCTTCTCCAGCCTGGACAAATCTGCTTTCCTCAGCCTTTCCTTACAGGGCAAGTGCTTCAACCCCTGGAACCATCTTGCTGGTCTTCTGCTGAATGTGTTCCAGTTGTGTGTAAGTTCATTATCTTCTGGAAACCTGGTGAAGATCTCCACAACACAGAGTGTTCTCTTGCATGCAGTTAGGTGCGTTGACTGCACAAATCTGAGCTTAGATGGTCACCGTCTGAGTAAAGCCACACCAGTTCTTCACAGTTACTTAATTTTTGCACATGCATTGTTGGCACAACTTCAGATCAGACCCCACAATGGTGTATATTTTGGGAAACAGCAAGTGGTCCATTTTCAGCAAAAGCTTTGCAAGTATGAACTGAGTACTGATTTTCCTGCACCTCTGTACTACCTTCCCTTTGCAGGTGAAGAAACTGGAGGCAGACAAATCATAGATAAGAAGTAGACAGCTGCAGAGGCAGTGCGAATCCGAGCTGGAGTAAGAGCTTGGCTGTTCAGTAACCCTCCTCCTGTGATCACACTTATAAACTCCTCTCTCTTAAAAGTTAGTTTGTTACACATTGACAGTAATCTTACTTGCTGAAGCCTAACTACACAGTAGACTTTCACATCTAAAGAAAGCAGTGAGGTGCCTTGTATCCATAACTCAGATGCTTTGAATTTTTGGCCTTACTTCATTGCCAGCAAATCCTGAAGGAATGTAATTTCCTAGCCATTTGCTCAGCATATTGAGGACAACCCCCGTTCTCGTGGTGGCAGGCAGCTCTGTGCTTGCATCTGAAGGGTCTCAAACACCAGTTTTTCTTTTTACTGCGTCATCCATGGTGTAGCCGGGGAGATATTCTCTGGCTGTGCCTGTCAGGAGTTATACTCGCATCTTTAGGAGCATGGACTGTCCAACCACTGGGATACCTGCTGTATCCTGCTGGAGCATGGCTGGAGCACTCATTTAGGATGTGAAAGACTGGCTAAAAGCCTTGATCACCCAATACTGGAGCAGTGATTTGAACCCAGCTCTCCCAACCATAAGAAAACACTAGCTCCTAAAAAGACAAGAAATTTTCAGGAAGGCTTTTCTTTATTTCTTCTGGAGAAGCTCTTTGACTGTGTATCTAACATAGGCAGATCTTCAACATCTGGAAGAATGGAGGGCAAAAATAACCGAGAGAATTGTAGGTAATTCAGGGACTGAGGAGTGTACTGGTGCTTTATTCTCCCATGCTGACTCTGCAATGGATGGCACAGGTCCAGCAAGACTTTTTAGCTTCATCTGAAGGGCAGACAGCCCAGATCTGGGCTTGGTCTATGTAAAATCTCTCTGCGTCATCCTGCGTATGACTGTGGTCTAGTTTCTGGAAGGCAGTGTACTGGAGCTGCCTCTGCCGTGCGTTGAGTTAGGTCCAGAGGTCTTACTGACTTGGGTCAATGCCTGCAAGCAGTTTAGCTATGCTCACACAGTGCCTGTATTAGCTAGTAAGTCTGCAGATCTGGGCTGGCTGTAGTGGAGCTGGGCCTGCCCTCTCTGCATTCGTGACGTGCTTAATAATCTGGAGGGAGAGTGCTTGGATAAAGGTGAGATGCCTGTGTATTAATTAGGCCAGAAGGAAAGAGAGGGAATGACCCCGTACTGCTGCTGTTTAGAGCACTCACCTGGAAGAAAACAGGATATGTTTCCAAAGAATGTGGAAGTATTTCCTACAAGGATAGGTAAGAAGATCCACTAACACTTTTTGGCTGCAAGAAATCACTTTGGATGCAAAGGGGTGAACTCTGCGAGCAGGCACATAGCTGGGAATTTCTTGTGGAATTAAAACCAAAATCCGAGTGAGGATTCATCCCTCTCCTCAGCTTTTCCTAATGTTAGTTCAAAGCAATTCACCATCTTTCCCTCTACCTGAATCCCACTCTCACGTATTTCTCCCTTTTCCATTCCTTCTCCGATGCATTGTAATAAGTAGCCTCAGTACGTAGCATCCAAAACCATCAAACCTTTGCCATCGCACTGCTGAGCCTGTTTCCTATGTGGTTCATATAGCTTCACTGAAGCAACCTTTGGTTATAGTACTTGTGAGGCCTCATCAAACTTGGGCATTTATTCTGTAAGGTCCCGAGCAGAATGTCTAAAAATGACAAAGTGTAGGAGATCCCCTGTTTATGCAGTCTAACAAACCAATGGGCAAATGGCTTATGATCTGATGGAAATTTCTGTGTTTACCATTGCAAAACCACCTGCATGGTGAGAAAGCTTCCCTTTCATCTGCCTACATTTTCTCTATAGCTGTGATTGTATAGCTGATTATTTTTTTCCTTTTCTTTTTTTTTTTTTTTTTTTTGGGCTAGCTGTGGCAGGTATATGTCCCAAATGGGATTCAAGTCCTGTTGTGCTGTGCTGTATGTTACTGCATAGTATAAGAAAGTCCCTGATCTAAATCGCTTAGTTTAAGAGACAAGGCAGACACATGGTGGGTGACAGGAAATAGGAACAGAAGTAAATTATTCATTGAGAAATATTGGTTTTCGTTGGTCCCTCTGCCCTCTCCTCTTACAGGCACACTATTTATAGAAGGATGGAGGGAATTTGAAGTGAATCCCCTCACTGGGAGTTTCGGGGCCAGCATATCAGCAAAAGCTGAGATATTGTCTCCCTTCGTCTCTGAAATAATCATGCAATGCTAGAAATGGAAGCAGTGGTACTGGTGGCAACTCTTGTACTAGAGTTTGAAGGGGCAATATTTGAAGTGACTAGAATATTTGATTTTCAAAAGGAAGAGTAAACATGAAAATTCTTTCTTTTTATGTTCTACGAGTTTCAGCAGAGAGAGGGAATTTAATTGCATCTCCTGTACTCTATTCTTTGGTAGTTTTCCCTTAATGACATTTCGTTGTCTTTGTGTTTCTCAGAATTGCCACAAAAAGAAACTTCTATTATTTGAAAATATCTTTTTATTATCTGTTATTTCATACAGAATGCTATTTAAAAGTAGTTAGAAAATATGATGGTGGAATATATTAAGAAAAGAGGTGGGAAAAGTAGAAGTGTCATTCAGCATTTTTAAGGAGATAATATACTCTTCTTTCTTCCTTCTTTTTTACTCTAAGAAACACACTAATCATCCTAAACAGAGTGAAGAACTGTCTTCTAGTTTTCCTATGGATCCTTTTGAATAGGGCTTTTTGGTTGGTTGGGTTTTTTTTAGTTACTTGTCACTGCTTCTGCAGAGCACTTGCAAGTATTGTTTCTCAAATACGAGTGTTCAGGACTGCTGGCTCACAAATTAACAGTAATTCACACACAAACATGTGCAAAAACCACCCCCAACAGCAACCACCAGCAAAAATAGAAGATTTGGGCAGATCACAACAGTTCTGTCCAGTATTACAAAATGTAAAATAACTGGCTTAAAGATTCTTTAATCTTTGTCTTCCCTCTGCAGACTTCTATGGCTGTCCTCTGCCCACACGATCAGAGGATAACTCAGGTTGGAAAGGACCTCAGGAGATCTCCAGTCTAACCTCCTGCTCAAAGCAGTGTCAGCTGTGGGGTCAGGCCAGGTTGCTCAGAGATTTATCCTCTTGGGTTTTGAAAACCTGCAAGGTTGGGGATGGAGCAGCCTGCCTGGGCAACCTGTGCCACTGCTTGAATGTCCTCATGAAGAAAATGTTTCTTTCTAACCAGTCCAACCCTCCCTACACTCAGTTTAAATTCTGTTGCCCAATGTGACACACCTTGGTGTGACAAGAATCATAGTTTTGGTGGCAGAGGGGCTGGGAATTAATTAACCTACTGTGTGCTTTATTTTCCTTACTTTGCTTCCCTGTGCAACACTTTCTTCATTTATAAAATAGGGGTAATGAACCCACATGTCTTAGTAAAAAATAATAAAAAAATACAGATAGGCAGCAGGAAAAGCACCAGCTTTAGCCTGAGGTTGATTCTCTGCTTATAGCTACACTGAATTAATTGTGATTACTCAGTGAGATAATTCTGCAGCCCTAGGGAAAGGAAGAAAGAGGAGGACAGGAAAGTGGGAAATGTATAGTGCTCTCTTGCTTTATTTGCAAAACAAAGTCAACGGAGTACTAATTAGTGTTGAGGGTTATTGCATATTGCATGTCAGAGATACCTTCACTGTACTTTGCATATACTTTCAGTAATTAAAACCTGCAAAGGAAGATATTGCTTATATGTCCCTTCTCTTGCAGGATGATCATGACGAACCTTAGCAGCCATCAGGCAAAGTAGCATAAAGCAATGACAACCTTGTCTTAAAGGAACCTCTGTAGATTTCCATGTGTCACTTGTTAAGCAAGTTATTGGAGCTGTATTTCTCAAGGATGAGGAATTTTAAGAGTGCAATAATTTGCCACCAGCCCAATGTAATTGTACAACATAGGCAGGACTAGAATGAAACAGTAAATTAAGGAAATGAAGAAGAAGAAAAATTCTGTTTCTTTCAGTTTGTTTTGGAGAAAATGATGTGAAGTATTTTAATATTTTTGTGTTGCAAGTCTGCATGGCTTTTGAATGTCAGTGTTGGAAGCTGTTTTTACAGCCCAGTGCTGCTTCTCTTTCTCTAATGGTTTGAAAATGACCTAATATAAGGGAAAAAGGTGGGACTAATATGGGCATAACTGATCTGTCATACTACAGAAAAATAAGCTTATTTGCATTTGTATATTACAAATAAGTGTTTAATGGAATATAGTGAGGTAATTATGAGCTCTCCAGTGTTACCAATAGCTATGAAACATGCTTATGACTCTATTTAATTTCCTGTGCTGTGACTTGTCCCAGTGAAATCAGCAAATCTAATCCTAGCAGGTAGAATTAGGCACATGCACAGGCCTTTTCAGAATCAGGGCCTGTAAGAGAGGAAAGTGCAGCATGGCTGGCTCCTGAGTTGGGAACTCTGGAGTCTCCTTCTGGGTCTTTGTGCTGGACCTCAGCCTCCTAATACAGCTAGTTGAACCTTTTTTTTTTTCCTTTTCGTCTTCTGCACCACCCCCCTGCCCCAGCTATTCTGCCCAGCTGTCCCTACTTCTGTCAGCACAAGCTGCTGGAGCTGTCTCCACCTGCTCCCAGAACTGGCTGGCCGTGGAGTCAGGCAACCTTGAAAGGCAAACCCTAGAGAAGGGAAGAGGAGGAGAGTGGATGCTTGAGGGTAAGCCAGAAAATATCCCTTAAAAAAAGGGATGTATGTATATGCACAGTTAGTTTTTGTTTCAACTGAAGAAACTTTTTTTTTTCCAAAATGTGAAATATTTTGTGGGAAGGAAATTGACTTTTCTGAGTTAGCTGTGTGTTAGTTACCCAAAGTAATAATTAATAAGTATTAATCACATCCACCTTCTACAAAGTCTTTGGTGCATCTTGGAGACTTTCAAATGTTGACCAGCAAGTTTTGCTGTAGAAAAAGCATGGCCATGGCTTGCACAGGATATGTGATGATTAGTTTGAGAGATGGTATGGTCCATGGAGAGGGGAGAGATGTATTTCACAGCACTGGTCTGTCTCTGAAGTGCACTGCACCTTTCCTGTCTCACCTTGGTAAGTTACTTGGGTTCTCTGTGCCTCACTTAAGCTTGACTATAAAATGGAAATAGTAGTCACTTAACGTCCCTGTTCACACAGGACATCTGTGAAGTAACACTCATTATACTACATGAAATTCCATAAGTTATTAGAACTTGGCATTCAGGAGAAGCAGGGGGGAAAAAAAACCCCAAAAGGCTCTTCCAATATGTGTTCTCCACATAGAAGGCATTTCAGTGGAGAGTAAAAGAGATGAAGGATGCCTAGGGCTTGTGATCTGTGAACGGTCTGTTAGTTCAGAAGAATTTGGAGGGACCTGGTGGCTCTTTGTGAAGCTATCTTTCCTTATGGAAGTCACCTTTATTGTTAGATTTCTTTAGTTATGTACTTAGCATGTGCACAAGGAAACAAACATTTTTGACCAGCTAGAGTTAATTTTGTGTAAACTTTACATGGATTTATATCCCTGCTAGTTTCCAAACCCTCTGGTTAGAAAAATGTAGTGCTCCTTGTCTAAATCCTTTCAGTTGTAAACAAATGGGATACAATTTTCTTAGCTCAATTTTTGAGCCAAAGGGAATGAAATAAGGGGGAAGGGGCTTCAGCAGTCTTAATCTGGGCTGGAATATGATAAAGAATTCAAAAGGCTTTATAGTACCAGTAGAAAAACATCTCTCAGTCATGGTAATTAATACATGATTAAGAGAAATTAATTTTCCACAGGAATGTGTATACTTCTTCACATGATAAAGAAAATGTAAAGAAATGTAACCATGCTTATATTTGACAGTCTCCAATCACTAAAAGTCTGCCAAGCTTCCAGTATGAGTTAATATATGTAAGTTGTAGTCCAAGGTGGTATTTTTGAGTTTGAATGCTTGAGAGTTTATTGGGCAAGAGGAGCTCATTGGACCTTATAACAAGCGTATCCTATTGCACTTCAGATCAAAAAGATTTAGAGACGTAGGCTTTGTTGTTAGATAAAAATAAAAATAAATGGCCAATTGAGCTCATGGACCAATTGTTTCTAGAGCACTCATCACAAAAGAAGAACGTGTCTTCTGTTCCCAGCACGTTACTGCACTTTATGGTCTATTTCATTGCATCATAAATGTTATAACGATCAACTGTGCCAAGACAGTAAAGGTATGTGACTTGTAGCTACGGTACCTATTTCAGATGGAACAGGAGGAGGGAAGGGTTTGTCTCCAACTTAGATAGCACTGGCTTCATACAAGCCAAATATTTGACACCTCAGAATTTTTTTGCCAATTCCTCTTTTCCAACTTACTTATAGTTTAGAAATAGAGTCAGTAAACAGGTTGCCTTGTTTATAATAGAGACAATTTTTTGCACATTGCCAATATTTCTGCATTTAAAGTAATGTGTACTGTATTTATTGCTAATACTAAAATGCTTCCATAGAAAAACAGTGCCGCTTTATTTAAAGCAGTTTAAAGCTCCCTGTTCACTTAAAGCATGCTCTAATATGGTAGGTAGAATAAATCTATATCCTTGGTTGTTGAGCTTTAGGATGCTTCTTTATCTCTTAGTTTTTCCATGTGGAGGATTGAGTCTGTTGTCATAGTGTTTTGGGGATCTACAGACAGAAGTGCTGTACACATGTGAAAAATGTAAGTGATAATTTCCTAGTTCCGACTTTTCATTGACATTTTTGTTTCAGCTTGCAGTGTGCAAGATACAATTGCATCTTTTGCCTATTTAAGTTAACTCAGCCTTGTTGCACTTTGCTGGCTTTGACTACGTATTACATAAGCATCCAGCAGGGCAGCTTACTTCTGATGCCAAAATCCGACCAGTGAAGAGATAAGACAGTACAGAAGCACGAGTTAGAATGCTTCAGTCTGTTTCTCTGTCTGCATAACACTGGATAAAGTCTCTTAAAGGATAAAATAACTTCAGATATTAGTTCTACAGTAAGGAGGAAAAAATAAAAGGGCAAAATATCTTTGAGAGAGTAAAAATACTGACCCAGCCTCATTTCAGATTCCTGTGCTGGGAGTAGAACACATATATGATGAGGAAACAAAAGTAGACTTATGAAGGTGGTGATGAAGGTTCATCAATTAACTGCAACTTTTACATAGAGAATATGTTACAAAATTAACCTGGCAAAGAGCTATAAGGCAGAAGAAAAATTTTTTGCAAGTGAGGCAATGGGGAAAGGCAAAGATGTGGAGAACACGGGGAATGACATCTACGGAAGCAATACTCTCCTACATCAGCTTTTTTTCACTTCCGAAGAGTGGAGATTAAGCATCCTTGTTCCGCATAGCTGCGGATACCTTGTGCAGGGCCTTTTAGTACCTTCAAATTCAATTACTGTTCATGGTAAATGATGCCCTTATTTGTGCTCTAGTTAATATGTAGTGCCAAGATATTTTCCAGCATGAAGGCATATTCTGGACGCATCATTGTGTGGTTATTTTTTTAAAGAGTTTATTTTTTAGTGGGATTCATACCTGTAAGTTTACCTCACTTGGAAGTACCTTAACGGGAAGATGCTCAACTGCTTTGTAGGTGCTTTTTTGCCACTGTTTGGCCTTTCTTACTTGTCCTTCTAAGATGTACTTATTCAGTTTTCTTCTTCATATAATTTGAAACATTTAAAAACTTTTGGCCATTTCTCAAATGCAGGATTGGGACTGTCTTGTTTCATCTCGGTAAAATAATATTTAATATTTGGAAGTGAAAAAGAGATGAATATAATATCTGTGACATGGAAAGTGCAAAAACTGAATCTAAAACTGTAACATTGTTATTAATGGGCTATATCATGATATATTTGCTCTTAAATCCAAGGCATGAAATAGGTATGATATTCTTCTCCCATTCCTTATTACTCTTCCACAAACTAGCGATTCACTCTGTTTCAGCTTGGCACAGAGATTAAAAAGGTATGATGCAGTCCACGTTTGGGTTGTTCATTAGCTGAAACAAACATGAATATTAATTGTTTCCTCTTTTATATAACAAAATAGTTATGGAAGTAGTTCCTGTAGCAGGGTTTATGCTTAATAAAAATTAAGTCAATGAGGGAATAGTGTTAGCCAAAAATACACTGAAAATATGGTTGTGTTAGGTCTCTCTTACCTTAAAAGCTTGATAACAGGAGTGGGCTGATGAAGCATCTCTGCCAGTTATTCAAGGTTGTCTGTGGAAATAGATCAGTTACTTCTGAAGAACAAGAAGTGAACTGTACTGGAAAGTAACGACTTTGTTTATTTTTCTGTGATACTTATGACAAAACAAACATTTCTTTTGAAATGATAAATGGTAAAATTAACTTTTAATCAGAAAAGAGAAAGCTGAGTTCTATTTGCATTTTTGGTAATGGAAAGCCAATTACTTTGCGTTCAAAGCAAAAAAAGTCTAAAAAAAGTTGAAATGTTGCCTCTCATTTTTCTAATGAGCGAAATGAAAAAGTAAAGCAGACCTTTGCTGAGAACATTGGTTTATAAATCTCATGAAAAGAGAAGTGTTTCAGAAGAAAATTATCAAGCAGTTCAAATAAGAAGTTTGGATAACGATGTGTGAAGCAGTTGAAAGAAACTGGAAGCCTTAAGGACAGGCTGTTCCTGAATCTCCTCTGAAAACTTAGACTCAAACTTTTTGTAGTTGATGTTATATTTGTGGTTTCTATTGGGATTTGATTAAGAGGTGTTACTAATACGATAACATATGCTGCTTTTCCTTACAATTCCCATCTAGTTTTGAAGATCTAAGGAGTGGTAATTTGTTTGCAGGAAACTAATGTTTGGTGAGACCACTGATGGGGGTATGGGAGGAAGAGAAAAACATTTTCGAGAACCCCAAAATTTTGGAATGCTCTGTCCAATAAATAGTACTTTTGCTTCCACCTGCTCCTATTGGCTTGCCTTAAGAATCTGACATGACTGTAAAGCAGGGCACGGGGCCAACTTCCCATGCCAGTAATGAGGGGCGTAACCTGAAGTATACCCTCTGAACTGGTGAAGGCAATAGGAATTTCTACTAGCAGAGGAAGGAACTTGTTCCAAAATGATCTGTTCTGACATGTAAAGCCATTGTTTTAAATAGAAATCATTTGCATCCTTGAAGGTCCATAATAAAAGGAGTGGTGTGTTTATTTAAATTTCAGTAGGTCTGAACCCTGAATCATTTGCACTGTAAGATGCACAACCTGTTACCTGCATGCTCAGATTCTTACAGGACTTTCAGTCCTTGCTTCCTTCCGTATATTCTTCTTGGTTAATATGGTTTCAGTGAGAAAGAAAATAAATTTATTTATTATTTTAGTGTTTTCCGTGGAGGATTTATGCAGTATTGTATACAGCACACAATACAGTCTATGGAAAAAGAATCAAATTACAGTATCTCTTGTTTCCTAGGCACTGTTACATCTCCCAAATAAATGAATAATATGGCAGAGCAGAGTCTTCCTAATCTGTACTCAGAGGAGAAACTGCAGATTGATTAGTGAGATTTGAAGACTGCTCACCTGTGGATAGCGTTATGGTGGGTGGGAGCAGGGAATTTTTCAACTCAGAAGCTTTTTCTGATACAAAATGACCTTTTGTCAACATTACTGGGCAGAAATCTTTCTCTATCTGCTCCTGGAGTGCTCACCTTGAAGCCTGTTAGTGCTTTCATGCTGATTATGAAATGGCCAGGGTCTCCTGCCTGCTACTCCAGCACAGGCAGATGATTTGCCATGTTGATGGTTATCATCATCGACCCTCCAAAGAAAAAACACCTTCCTTCCCAAAGCCACACCAGTGGCTGGATGAGGATGAGGAAGGGTTGTGAAATATTGTGTTCCCCCTTGAGGGGGGAAGGCAGCCTCCCTGGAAACATGGTAGCACAGCCGGGAAGCTGCTGTGCAACCAAATGCCCGTGTTTGGGACAGGTTTGCAGAAGATCAGTTTGTCCACGTTGGGGGCTTCTGTCTCCATGTGTGTGCCATCCCCTGTTCTTCTGTATCAGAATGTGGTAACCACTTGAGTAATGCAACATCACTGAGGCAAAAGCAGTAATCTTACCTGACGGTAGTCCCTGCAGCCATCAACCTTGTATTTGTGCCTCAAGAACTAAGCACAGTTGGGCTTAGTCACTGTTAATTAGAATTACAGCGATGGTTCTTCACCTGCGATAGTAGTACTTGACTACACTGCGTTCAACTGGGAGGTGAAATATTGAGCATTGTTATCAAGCTTGATTTTAATGCTCTTTCCAAACTGTCAGCATTTAGAAAGGTGATAGGTGGAGAAAAATGATAGGTGTTGGTAAGAGATTACTCAGATTATCTATAAAAGGAATGAAATTATGATTTCATATCAAACCATTGCCAAAAACATCACTACCCTTTTCACCCATCCAGTGAAAGTGAACTTTGTCTTTTTAGAAACAGGAAACTTGAATCTTCCATCCCATGAAAAAAAAAAAAAGATCCTGCCAGCAGCTAGACCAGCTGCATACCACAAATTTTGGGTTTTGTTAATGATTATGAAATGTAACAAAGACAACAAAGAGAAAATAGCTTTTTCAGTTATGAAAGGATGCTTTTTTTTCTTACCATGTACTTATATACTGATATACTTGCAGCTGTGATACGTTTTGCAAAATTGCCACAGTTTGCAAGAAACAAAGCAGAATGAATAGCATGCTTGGATACTGCAACACTGAGAATCAACAAATTGCTTATAAAAAGATGTACCTAGGAAAGGATTTCATTTTTACTAGCAGTAACATTTGAAGAGCTTCCTCCATTGAATAAAAATTGCAGTTTAGTTAAATGAAGGTTAGGTAGCTGGTATGCTGTGGCCTCTGTCTGTTGCTATGAGCTGTTTCCCCATGCTCTCTTACCTGTTATACTGTGTGGGTCTCTTTTCTTACACATGTGTTGCAAACTGCTTGGGACAAGAACCACAATTTTTGTGTGTCTGTAATATAGCTTGCAGGGGATGCTGGTCCAGCATTATCATAATTTTTTTGTTATAATCTATAATTGAGTAGTGTTATCACTGTTGAATTATCACAGTTATAAAGCAACAGTTTTTGTGTAACATGCTTCCCTCCTACCGGTAGTAAAAACTAAGCTAAAATGACTTTAATTAAACTTAATAGATGTTTTCAAGTTAGGCTGCTAGTCAGTAATAATCTTACAGTATACTGCATATATCTGCAGAATAATATATGATAGTTCATCCTAAATCACATACATCACAAACCAGCAAATTTCAAATGATTAATGGGAGCTGCACCCAATAACATTGCAGCAGTAAGCATAGGAAAAATTTGGTGAACTTTGGGGAAATAGTGGGCAGAGATCTTATGATGTATCCTAGAGGAGACCAACAGGGTCCTTTTGGTTTTAGGAGAAATATTCATTAGGATTAAATAACAGAAATAAGTTCTAGATTATATTACTCTTCCAATAGCTCTTTTTAAATTATTTGTTAATAAAAATAGGGAATTGCCTTTTTTTATTAGCAGAGTGTCTTGAAAGATACACACCCGTGAAATGGCACAGAAGCTGTGCGGAGACTGAATCACATATTCTGTTTTGGGTTTTTATTTTTTTGAGCAAGATGTAGGGGTTTCTAATTGTGCTATTAGTCCAGCAAGATGATGCCCTGTACTGAAACTCTTATACATTTGTTAGAAATTGTCATGTCCCAGAATATTACTTAGTACAGTAAAACCACCTCAGATGGAAGATGAGGCTGTTAGGAGTTTGATCTCTTCGTTTCTTGGCATCTGTTTACATTTTTCTGCATTTCTCAGGTACAAATACATCTGTGTAACCAGCCATGCATACTTCTAATTTCTTAATGTATACAAAAAGTAGAATTGTTCTCAGTCCTAATGCTTTTGGAGAGATAGATGTTAACATGACTCAGGCATACATTGAATTTGTAGCTGCAAAATAAGGAAGAAAATGTGTTCTGTTCCAGTGTTTTGTGGGCATGGGTAAAAGCTGAGTAGAAACCTTATTTAAATTGAGCTATAATATTTTATTGCTCTAGGAATTTCTACTCTTTCATCCAGCCTTGGATGCTATTTTTTTGAAATAAAGGCTTTTACAGTCAAATTTGTGGTTCATGTACATCAATCTGGCTTAATAATTTGAAAAACAGTCCTTTAAAATAACCATGTAATTAGACTTTTACAACTAAGGGTGCTAGTGATTATCAGCAAATGGCATTGACTTCAATAGGCCATCAGTTCAAATAATTGTTTTCAAAGGAAATTAAGTGTTTAAGCTCTCTAAAAGGATTTTTTTTTCTTTAAAAGTCGTTCTCCAGATTGTTAGAGTTATCCCAGGTGGAAAGCAAACTAGTCTGATCACAAAAATTAGATTAGCCCAAAGTTGTGCAGCCAGTCTGGAGTATCCCCTCTGGTGCTACATTGGTCCAGTTACTTAGGTGCATCTTAAGCTTTGTTTTGCAAGAAGCTGTGTATTTTTAAGAAATTGTCTGTCCTGGATATTCTGTAGAAATATGGGAAGCCACTGGAAGCCCACCCCCACTATGAATACCTTGGAAACTGAGTACGTTATCAACTGAGTGAATGCGTAACCCAAGCCCTGTCCTATGCACCCAGCTGAACCAGACCGCCTGAGTTCAGGTTACTGTTAAGCTCAGCAGATGTTTCTACATAATGAGGAGGTGGTTGAAGGGAGTAGGATATTTATACCTGCATGAGAGTCTGGGCTGACTCTCTAATAGAGAGAAAACTTGCGGGAGTCTGTAAACTAGTGGTTTTACCTTGGCCAGAAGGCAGACACATTGCCCAGCTGCCAAGTAGCATCACTGTACTTGACAAAGATGATCCCATACAGAAAATGCAGAGGCACAGCTGTGCTTGGGATGGTAATGAGAGCTGAACAATGACAATGTTTTCTAACCTGGGTGGTGTTTGTTCAGAGCAGCAGCCTGAGAAGGAAAGGCTGAGCTCAGTTATGAGCATTTCAGCAGACAACTTGCTCTGCCCTTACTGCTTTATCTTCTCTCTTGAGAGTTTAAACTTGCAGGGACTTTGTACTTGAATTCATTCCTCCTTTTGGCACTTTGGTGTTTTCTGCCACAGTTGCTGGGAGCTTCTTGAGATTTCCCAGCCTCTTTTATCAGAGCTCTGCACGCAGGCTGGCACTTGGCTGCTCTACATGCTATTCTGAAGGCTGTGGCATAACGGATAGGAAAGCTAGCAAGCACTGAACTTTTTGGAGTAGCAGACTACATAAATTATTCTGTACAGATACATCTAAAAATATTATTTTGAAATAGAAGTGAAATGTTTTTTTCAAGTTATCAACCATTTATAGACTGTAGATAGCTTAAATAGCCAAGTAAAAATTTGTTGTGAATATAAACAAATTTAATAAAAATGAAACTTTTAAGCCAAGAATTTAATGCAAGTCATCCCACTCTTATGAACTCATTTAGTTTTCATGAATTGCAATTTTAGAGTGAAAAAACTCATTCATGAAAGATCTCTGAGTAGCTGTAGAACCAGGAGCTGGAAGGGAGACAAACACATCTTTAATGTTTTAAGAAAGAGCTAAGGAAGAATTACAAAAACTTGGAGCATAAGTCTCAGAGCTCAGTGGTATACATAGTGTAGAAATTAATTTTTAAAGTGGCCACCAGTCATTTAGACAAATATGAAGACTGAGCCAGCATATTTCCACAAAAGCTGAATTTTTCTTGATGAATCTGGCTAAGAAAAGACTCACAAAAATTGTAGACATAATGCAGAGGACATACAGATAGTTATCATCTGTGTGGGTCTGGAAAATACCTTTAACGCAGTGCCATGGTCTGCACAGGGTTATTCATAAAGCATGTATGAAACTCGTGTTTCTTAAGGATCACAATCTCACTGTGTGATTGAAATCACAGCTCAGTGCTGAAAGATTGGGATTGTCTCTTGGAAAAGGTGGTATCAAAGGCTTGGAGACTAATGCTGCTCATGTTCATGCCATGCACAAATATCTTGGAGAAAGACTTACTGGTGTTGTGCTGAATTTTGACACAGAGTGTGCTTTCAATCCCGCTCTGTTATAACAAAGGCATAGACCTTCAGGAAGGTTGATCTGTGAATTCTGCTGGCATTTTAGATGAAACTACAGGAATCTGTGAAGTTTTGATGTACAGCTCTGAGGTCAGCTGACAAGCCAACACTGAGAATGAGGAAGTCCTTAAAGGATCAGTGTGAAAGTTGTTGGGGTGCCAGGAGAAGATGGGTTGCCTGCTGCAGACTGCATTCTGTTTGCCTGGGGAAACACTGCAGATCAAAAAGTGGTCCAAGGAGAAAGTGGCCAAGTAACGTCACATAATGATACAATGGGCACCTGATGAGCCTGTGTGCACTGAAGAGTGGTCTGATGGATAAAAACCAGCATGTGATTGCCCCTGTGGGTCAAGGGAAGGGGATCCTGACTGTTGCACCGCTTAGGAGACTTGCTGGAAGTCATGCCCTGGACCTGAACACCCCAGAGGGGTCATGAGGAGGGAGGTGTCCTACCCTCCCTGCTGGAAACAATCCTAGGATGTCCCAGATGAGAGCCTAGCACCTGAAGAAAGCTGTCTGCTCATTTCCCTGGGTCATCATGTGTAGGGACTGATAACTCTGTGTATGCACCAAACTGTAGGAGTGCATAGGAATGTTTTCTGTTCTTTAGTCTGTCCTGACGAAAGGTATTTTAAACCCTAATTTAGCCCATGATAGCTAACTTTACAGGCTCTACGTCAACAGAAGATGTCAAGATAAAGTGCTGGATTCAGAGAGAAGTGAATAGGTTAACGGCATGAACAGATAAACTTGTCTTTAGTTTTAAATCAGTCAGGTCATATGGCATCAGTCTAAAACCAGACATCACTACGTGTATACACATAATGAGGAGATGTTCCAGATATCACCACTGTATCAAGAGGACAATTGCAAGGTGTGAAGCAGTGTTGAGATTGTGGTGAGGCCAAGATTGAAAGAGGATGGTGGACATTAATATGTACAAATACGGCTCTAAAGCTCAATGCCAACAGAAATATGTATCTTCTTTTACAAAGGCTGGCATTTATCCATCTTTCCATTCCAATTTCTGTTTGCTACTCCTTGAATTTGAGGCAACAGAAGTAATAAGCTAAACAGCCACTTTCTGTCTCTCTCTTTTAATTCCCTGCCTCTTAGTTAGCTTTCTGAGACTCAGACTTTACTTCACCTAATTTTGGATAATTTAAGCTGAACTTCCAAACTGAAATCCCTTTGCTTGTGGTAAGAGTGGGGATCCCCTCTTTCTTCAATGGGCAAAACAAATATTTTGATTGCATTGCAAATACAACAAAGAAGAAGGCAGGCATAATTTACCATCACCTGAGCTCTACCAAATTTCATATATCCTGGGCATTAGAAATACCCAGATAATACTACTAGAGTTTGTGCTGCTCTTCCTCATCAGTTGGTAAACCCCAAACTGCACTGTAGTGGACTACACTACAGTGGACTACTATCCACTGTAGTGGACAAGCAAGTACTCTTGCCTTCTGATGTTAGCTGTCATTTGTTATCCACTTACCTTATCTTTCTGGAGTTTCCCTGTTGTTTGTAGCTTTTATATTCTTCTGACATCTTTTCCTACAGAAGTGTTTCTGTAACACGCTCTTCACATTTCTCTTGCTGCGTCTAGTGCCAGTCATAAATGAGAACATGAATGCTCAGGCTCTTAATGATGGCTTTGAGCTGTAACTATTTAATAATAAAAAGCTTTATGTGTTATTAGTGCTCTTATAGTGTGGTGCTGGGAATGACATAGATTAGATGAAAACATTTTCTATTGAAGACATATTCCCAGAACAGGTGTCTTGTAACAACCAGTCGTGTCCTATGACCCTTCATGACTTTGTTCCAGCCTAAGGACTTGGTATTCACATAACAAAAGCAAGATGGGCCTTTTGGAAGCTTTAGCTACATTATTAGCAGAAATAGGTAAGACTTTCATTACAATTTTTTTTTTAAATGAGCATATGATGCAAAGAAAATTAGAATGAGTTATTTATTCTGAGGGTGGCAGTTTGATATTTTGTTAAGCATAAGTTTCTATTCTATACCATACCTGGAAGGAAGCTACTGTCTTTCTGCAAATCTGCAGTGTGAGATTTAGTTAACGTTACCTTGTAAAGATCTGCTTCTGCAATGGTTTACGAAACTATGATTCAAGCTTTTATATCTCTGGATTAATTTCTTATTGTCTTCCACAGAGGAGGAAAAATCCCTTCTTTTTATAGCTCATTCATTTTTACATTTCCTACTGTGTCATACCCCTCTCTATTAACACAAAGACTCCTTTTATTTTATATGCCTGTAAAAAGCAGCAGGCTTCTGTCTTAATCAGTGTTGTCTAGGTTCATTGCTGGAGGGCCTAGGTCATTAGTAATAAAGGTCATTACTTGATGTTTTCAACACACAGAGACTTTCAGATGATCCCTCCCTCCCTCATTTAATCTCCCCGTGACTAGAAACAGGCCTGGACTCATGTTATTAAAGTTATTTTATTTTCTTAAAGAATAAACTGGCGAACTCCTGGAAACAAAAGCTCTATAATTGTGGTGGTGTGTGCACAATAGATGCGAAGGTATGACAGAGCACACAAGACCTGAAAGCTCAGGCATGGGGGAAGAGAAGCAAGTGCTTGCTATCAGATTCACTGCAGGTTCCTTCAAGGGGCTGAATCAAATGCTGAAGGAAAATCCCACGGAGCCCTAAGGCTGCCATGTCATGCCTGCCCTCATTACCTTACATCTTAGCCTCCTCTGATTCCTAGCATCCTAATTGAAAAGACACTTTGTAGTAAAAAGCTGTGTTTGAATCACTTTGAAAGCCAAGCTCCTCTGGTATTTTTCCCAGCAAATGTTTTTCTCGGATCTTTGAGCTTATTAAACAAAACGATCTTCTGAAGCTTCTTGGAGTGCGGGCATAACTCTGCTGCCCCTGAATAAGGGCAAAAATAGCAAATTCTAAATGCAGTGTTTTGTCCAGGGTTTTAATCAGCCTGGCATCTGAATGTTAACTCATGTCTCATGTTTTCCTTCCCCTTCTTATTTCAGGTTCCATCATTATCCCCTCTGTCTCCACAATTAAACAAATGACATGTATTTAGTGGAGGATTTGGTTTGGTTTTTGGTTGCTTGTGTGTTTGTGGTATTTTGTTTGGTTTTTTTTTTTTTTTTTTTTTTCATTAAGAATAATATATTTTTTAAAAAAAGAAAAACCAACTTAAGTGCTTTGTTTGTACAGAGATGGGAATTTTGGGAAACAAAGTTCTGTCATTAAAGAGCTTTCAGATGCCCTCCCCGGAGGGAAAAAGGTATTTATAGATAGATCTGGATGAAGTCCCATTCTTCCAATTTTCATTCAGTAAGAGCAAGATGAGAGAAAAGAATGCAAATCTAATTCTGTTTTTTTATCCTCATCCCCCTGCTGCGTCTGTTTTGCAGTGCACAGAGAAATGTGTGTCCATAGTTCATTGGCAAATGCAGATTCTCTCCTGAAGTGTGTGCCATCTGAGGTTTTCCTGAGAGTTATTAAAATACTTTTGAGGAGGGATTTTGGGAGGTGGCAAGTTAAGTGTGTTTAACTTGAGCCAAGGGTCAGATTTAAAGGGCAAAGGGTGACCTAAGTCAAGCACTAATAACTCCTAAAGTCTACATTCATTAAACTTTTGGACAAATTTTAAATTTATTTGGCCACCTGTGTCACTGCTGGGTATTCTCCAGCTTTTCAAATGGCTTTCTTTCCTGAGAGGAACACAGTTAAAGAGGAATCTTGCATAAGCTGATCCCACTCCATTTTACTTCAGCCACCACTTTCCTCAATGCTGGGCCATGCCTGCCAGCCTATAGCACTTTTCTCCTGGGCCATCAGGGCAGACCCCCTCCTGCATTTCCACTTATAATCCAGTTCTTTTAGAAAAATTGTAACTGAAAAATGCTCATTGGAAGAATAACAAAAGGAATTGTCAGATACACATGTGAAAGGAAGATAAACGTCAACTCTAATGACTTCCAAGACAATAAATGTTTTGTCAATTTAAAGCCCCCTTGCTTCTTCCATGGCTAGCTTTTAAAGTATTGCTTCGTAAATTGAATTCTTGGGCATACAAGCAGTTTCTAAAGATCAATGATAAATCGTAAACAGTTACACTTTGAAGAAAGCTTTCTTTCTTTATTAAGAAACATAGTAGTATTCACAATTGTTCCATTATTGCTTAGTACGTTCAGAGGCTGGCCTTTAATAAGACTTAGTAGTGATGGTTTCCACATGTATACTTAGGGACCTTGAAAAAGCTTATAAATGGAAAGCCTTGCAGCGCTGCGCTGAGGTAGTTTGGTGTCCTCATTGTGCAGATGGGTCAGCTGTGGCAGAGAGATAATAAATGACCTTCTCTGTTTCATATGACAATTCTGTTTGCCAATTTAAAGGTCTTTGCTCATCCCAGATTTCAGTACTTCATTTAATCTTTAACGTGCCAGTTTTATAGACGGGCGAAGTTAAGTGCTCAGTGGAACGTGAGTCTTGGAAAACTCTGTATCAGTCCAGCAGAAAGCACAACATTAATTTGAAATGGTCTGATCCACATAATGTGTGACTGTTCTGCACTGACTTGAAGCTAGAGGAACGAAGCAAAGCGAATTAAGTGAAGTGCTTCTTATGGGGATCATTTTTTTTTTTTTTTTGCATGCCTGAACTTGATATGGGAGATTAACCATTCTCCATAGGAATTGCAGAGGATATGATTTTTAAGAGCTAGATTTCTGAAGACACTTCAAAACAAAGCAAGAAGTTAGTTTCTTTGTCCCAAAACACAGAGGTGCTTATTCATTGCAATGTTACTCTGTTCTGTGGCATGTAATTTCATTGAATGGAAGCATGAAGTGTAGAATAGCCCCGTGGTATTCATTTTTAAAAATATAATCATTTGTAGAATTAGTATAATTTGAATGATTTCTTATTGGTTTATGTTACCACTTTTCTGTGCAATTAGATTTTGTCTTGTTTTATGGAATGCTTATTTGCTTTATATACTTGGGCTCATTAATATGTAATAAATTTAAAATAAAGTGTAAAATTATGTGGATATTAAAAACAGAATAAATTTTTATCATCTGCGTGCATCCGACTGCCACCAAGCCAGGAAAGCAAAGAGAATATCACTCCTGAAGATATATTTCATAAACAAGAACCCACCATTTATTTGTAAAGATATTTATAACAGAATAATCCCAATTTTATTTTAAAATTATGAATTAATGCACATTTCCTCCAGGAATAAGAAAATAATAAAAAATCCTATGTATATTGAAAACAGAGTTATTTCTAATTACACATGGTTCTAATGATTCAGTAGATGCATTTTTTAAAAAAAATACTTGAAGGTGTTAGTCATGATTAAAACTAAACTGGCTTTAACAATCCCATGAAAATCTAGATCTATTAGAAGAAAAATAAATCACTTAAGTAGAGTGTGAGCTGCTGCCCTTAGGTGAATCTGTAAGAGTAATAAAGCGAAGTTCAGAGGAGGAAGCTGAAGAGGATAGAATTACATGGATTACGAGAGAAAAGTTTCTTTTGACAGGAGCAGCCTCTGTGCACAGGGACCAGCAAGAAGCCCACCAGCATGGGCGCTGGATTCAATAAAGCTGTAGTAAACTGTATGATGGGGAAAAATCCTGCACCAGCAGGATGATCTAACTCTAATATCTTTTTTTTCAACACTGCATGATGCTCGCAGAAAGGTAACTAACTCAAAAATAACGGGGAACTTGTAGTAAGCGATACCTGGAAAGATTAGTATTTAGAGTAATGCAGGAAGTGTTTGCTGTGGGTGTAAAATTGGCTGCTCAGGTAAAGCTTTTAACAAGCATTAGCGCCTGTTAAATCATATAATCATTTACCTCTGGTTGCTTAGGTCAAACTGTATCCTTCCACAAAAACATAAAAGCTATTTGATGCATGTTAGGCTGTAGCACATAGACTGTGTGTTGTTTTTCAGAAAGCCACTGGATTTTTGCCTTTGAAATGCGCTGGTTGGTGTTGCAATACCTCATTAAAGCTGGCTGCTGCAGGAGAGTTCCCTGCATTTACTTAGAGGCTCGCAAGGTTTCTTCTGATACGGCTTCTGATTATTCTGGCTGAAAAGGACAACAAATATAAGAATTGTGCCCAAATCACACTTACATTGCCTAACCCAGTGAGTTGAAAGGTATCACTAACGTGCTACTGTTGCATTCATTTTCATGAGGCTGGTTGGATGCAATCAAAGTTTTCTGTGTTGCAGGAAAGACAGAGACTCTTGACGTAAAGATATTTAAGGGTTTAACCTTGCACCATTTTCCTGGCTGATAACTGCTTCTTGGATGCCTATTAGATCAGAAAAATATGCTAGTGTATGCTATTGTGGACCATTATCATCATAATCATAGTATTACCATGGAGCTTAGCAGGCACTGTGATGCAGGCTCTCAGCTCACTTGGGGCATCTAATTCCCACTGAAATAAAAAAAAAGACCTTTTGTCCAAGTTCCTCAGCAGAGCTGATTCTTTGTGAAAACAGTTGGTAGTAAACTAGGTTCTTATAGTATACAACCCTTCATGACTGATCATGGCCTTAAAACAGATTTTCACTGGAACTTGCATTTATCCAAACTTAGAAACTACCAGTATTGCCGCAGCTGCTGAGCAGGGGTAAAATGAACATCAGGATGTAGAACCGAAATAACCATGTAATCCAGTGGGATTTTTGGGTGGGTTTTAGGACCTGATCCAGAACTCCCAGTTCACATTAGTAGACTTTGATTCACATCTGTTACTAGGGGAGGAACAAATGTACATTGTGAAATGTTTTTCTCCTCCTTTCTCTGCGCTCCCCCTGCACTTAAAGTTTTGCCCTTATTAGGTTATTGATCTACCATATGACTGCTCTACTGTTAATAAGCACTAGCTCTCTTCAGAACTAATGAGCAGGGAGGACTTAGAAAGAGAAGTGAAGCAATGAAGATCACGTTAATGAAATCCATCTCCAGAGCTGTTACAGGCTTCAACAAGAATGTGAATAAATTGGGGCTCAGGACTCTGGAGTGGAAGAAGCTGTAAAAATGTGATATTTCTATTTTCTTTAGGAGGTACCATTACATTCTTCATTACTCTCTCTGAATACACAGTTTAGGAAACATTATTCTGTTGTGATCACAATAGGGAATAGCCTATATAATTTCTCACAAACTCTTTTTGTGACTGGCTTGTTTTGCTTTTTTCCTTCTAAGCCATGTGTCCTTTTGCTAGGCTTTCAGCAAATGCTAAATACTAAATGCTAAATACTAAAGGAGGGAAATACTAAGTTTCACTCCATCTCTAATGTGTAGGTGGAGATTTTTTTTTGTTTTCTTTTAAAATTCCTCCAAATTGAAACAGGGAAGAATATGGCTTTATGAAATAAACCTAAGATGCAGCTTAGATTCAAATTTATGTTAATAAAGAAGGGAAAAGGAGCAGCACATTTTAAAAATAGGGATTTATTTATATTAAATTTGTATTAAATTAAATTTATATTAAAATCATTAATATCTGCAAGTTGCACCATTTGAATATGTAGATGACTATGATATCCTGCAGAATACATCATCTATTTAAATATCTTGATAAATTACTAGTGTCTGCCAACTGAGGATGGATGGCATGATTAAAGCCAGCATTTAATTGGGAAAACTCTGAATGTCTGCAAATGAAACAAACCTAACATAAGACCTAGGTCATCAAAATTTTCTTCCCTTATCCCTGGACTATTTCTGTTTTGTTACTACAAAAGCCAGAAAACAGATAAAATTTTTAAAAAGTCTGTGAAGAAAAGACCAAAACTTTTAAGTCCACTTTTAAGCCTCTCTGAATCTGTTGAAGCTGTGTGGGGCATAGAGGGGAGCAAGATTGTTGGTGTATTGGTGGGGACATCTCATAGGCTCAAGCGTCCCTCACAGCAGGTGGCAGCTGACAGACATGAGTGCTTACAGCAATATTTGGGCTGAATGGATCAAACTGTCACTGTTGCACCCATTAATATTGCACATCTCAGTACTCTGGTAAATAATTGCATGTAGTAGATGTAAGTTGAGAATACATTGGTGTAAAAGCAGGATCTTAATACAGGTAAGTTATCCTTAATAGGCCTTTTGAAAACATTAGACTTAAGCAATGTAGAATTTTCTAATTTTTTGCAGCTTTGTTGTTTGTATGTTGATGTATGAAGCCGTGATGAACTTGGTGGCCAAGCTAGTAGTATTCTAACACCTTTCTTGTAGGACCAAGGCTATCTGGACAGTTAGGACTGAAAATAGCAGAGGTGATCTAAATTTAATTAGAGCCTCAGAATCTTCAGAATCCAGTAAAATACCATTCTCTCTCCTACATGCTGCCTCTCAATTTAAAATAAATAAATAAATAAATCACTAGCTGGCAGGAGGTGGAAGCCAGCTCTGTGTTAGATATATAATTTGGAAAATAGAAACACATGTTTCTTGAAAATTCAACAAGTAGCAGATGCATTCATTCCCAGTAGGCTTTGTAGCTGTTTTTCTTCTCCCCCCTGTTTTTTCTGCTTACAGGATTTAGGACTATGTATAGTGAAAGGTATTTTTCCTGGTAGCTTTGAGACTATGCTATGGTTGCTTGATATCTCAGTAGCCACCAATCCAAGGTTTGTACTCTAATCAGGTGAAATATGAACTTTCTTTTGGTCCATTTATTAGTTTCAAGTTATCTCTCCTGTACTATTAAAGGTTTGCTTTCAGTATAGCTAACTAAAAGGGCAGTAGTATAGGGTTTAAAAACAGAATGTTCCTAAAAGATTTTGGAGCAGGTGCAGAAAGGAAACTCACACAGTCATCAAGTTCAAGAATTGTATTTGAAATAAATGAAAAATATAACTTACAACAAAGTTTTATCCACTTTGAATTTCTAGAGGAATCATAAATCACATTACCTGTACCCAGATGACAGTAAGAATCTGTTATTAATGTTCAGCCCAGGTTCCAGTAGGGGAAGAGTTTAGCACAAACCATACCATAATAAGTGGTCTTTCTTTAAGAGAACATTTATATTTTTTATGAAATGGGCTCTGGACTTGGTAAAATTCAAATGGCTACGTCAGAATGACATCAATTAGAAATGCAGGCACTAGCCATACTGTGTTTGTCTGTTTTTTATTTTTGGCAGAGAGGGAAGCAGAAGGAAGAAAGGAGCTGTTTGTTAGTTTATTCAATCAAGCAGTTTGAGTGGTTTCAGGAGAATTTTGAATGGCAGCCAGCACTTTGCAAATTATTATTATTATTATTCCAACATTACTTACTTCTGAAGTGAATGCTATCATGCTTCTATTATACAATATGTACACTGTTTTATTTCAGATCACAGCAGCGCGCTACTTGAGAATGTAATCTTTTGGGAGATGTTTTTGCTTTGAGAGTAAAGCTGCATATGGCTACAACATTTATTTCATACCATAAGTGTTTGTGTGTCTGTGTGCTGTGCAAAATGGCTTTCCACATTAAAATGACAGATTTGACCCTCTGTGTTTATGCCATAAACAAAGCAAGTCTGATATAGAAAACAGTGTTTGTCTAGTCAAACCCAAGACAGCTTCTGTGTAGTTTAACTTATGGTGAGAGTATTTCTGCATATTCTATAACAAGGATTATTTCTGGTTTTGGTGGTATAAAAAGAAAGGACAGAGGAACAGGAAGCCATTCTAGGATGTTGAGACAGACCAAGACAGGTTTCTTGAATGCAACCAGCTTGGCTTTGGCTACCTGTAGAAGTGGATGGCACCTCCCAGGGTTCATATGTCAGTCCTGTCAAGCTGTGTTGGCATGAAGACTGTGAGTGCCATGAAGGAGAGAACTGGAAATGGTAGGAAGACGCTTGAAAGCAATAGAGGGAAAGAAAGGAAACCAAATTAAAAAAAACCAAAAAACAACAACTGAAGAGAAGTGTTATTTGGAATATCTACTGATTTTACATAATGTCTAGTAGGGACTTTCCATGGAAAATGTGTAGCAAAACCATGGTATTCAGTGAATCCAATGATTGGCAAAGTAAAGTAGTAGATATATAGAGCTCCGCTCCTAAACAGTATAGTAACTTGCATTAGTCAAATACCTAGATGAATAGGGAAGAAATAGAGCTGTTATGGCAATCCGAAGGAAAAAAGCAAGATTCAATGACAGAATGTAGTGTACTTTATGTTAAATGTCTGTAAAGGATATGAAATGTAGGACAGTCGGCAGCTGAATAATGTAACAGAGGAGGAGTACTGAGATAGCACACATTTCAGAGTCATAAATATGACTGAGATATGCTTGAAGTACCTTTTATAACACTTGTCTGCTTTTTTTTTCTTGACAAAATATTTTTCCTTTTCAAGAGGCAGAAACGTTCATGAAAAAGTTTCATTTCCCTCAAGAATATAACTTTATAAGTACACAAATTCTTTCTTGTTTCTAGGAGTTTTTTCCCTCTCCTATTTGAATATCAAACTGAAAGGGAGTAGGAAAAAAATTTTAAAAAATACAAAAGCAATGGAAATGTTTTTCCATTTCCAAAATGTTTTTATTTACTCTAAATCCTCCAGGGAAAAATATGAGTGAAATTAAATTTTGGCTTAGTTAAAAAGTTTTGTTTTGGTTTCAAATTTGTACTAGTCATTTCAGTCCTCCTTTGAGTAATTCTTTTCAGCTTACTTGTCTAGGAAAAAAAGAAATCATAGCAAATTTTTCTTTTCTCTTACTGGATACAGTATGCCTGTCACAAAAGATGTAGTAGTGTTCTTGGAGAAAAAAACAGAAGTAAGGAACAATTATGTTATCAATTACCCATGTAGGCAGTCACAAAAAGAATCTCTGAAGTTAGGAAGACCAAGAGATATATAGATGCATATATGTAGATATATATATGTATATATGTTTGCATTTATGGCAATAAGTAACAGATTTTAGATGTTGAACATTAGGCTGTGCTTCTGCATTCAGTTACGTTTTCCAACTGCTTGAAGGAATCATAACTTATTTACGCAGTGGTAGTGCATGGGAGCATGAGTCATGGACCATGGTCAGACTGTGCTGGGTGAAATATAGGTAGAAAAAAAAAGATGACTCGAGCACTTTTCTTAGACAGATTTTTTAATTATTTATACACATTGGTGGTTTTCTTAGAGAGTTGGAAATGTAATGTAATTTCTGGATCAGTTCGCTGGAAACAAAGCCATGTGGGCAGATTGCTGTGTCTTTGTAGCCTTTGACTGAATTGGGCTGAACTCTGCACAGGTGTAAGCAATCACAGGATCTGGCTTTTGCAGTTAGGACTAAAAATACCTAGTCTGAGTGATACAGAGATTATTGTTAATCTACTTATGAATTAATATTTAGAGGTGCTTATAACATTAGAAAGGGAGAATTGTTTCATAGAACAGTAAAACCGAAGACTTTCTCAATGGAGATAGACTAGCGCTCTGAATTTAGATTAGGATGCAAATCTATTTTTAAATGTTCTGAGCTGTGAGGTTGCGGTATGAGACTGTAACACTAAGTACATGGAGACGCTGTAATGACAGGAGGGGCTGAAGTGACCGCACAGTCTCTAAACAACAAATGTATGCTCTAATTTTTCAGTGTCCTCAGTGTTCCGCTTTCACTCAGCATCACAAACAGTTTCTCCCAATGCAAATACTGGTTAAAAAGCAATGGGGTCAACAGACAACCTCACTGTTTTCCTAAATGAAAAATATAAAAAGGTGCAGTAGCAGCAATCACTGAAAAAGTAACAGAAAAGCTTTGGCAGCGCTGGCTGATCTGTAAACTGTTTAGAGAGATTGGTAAAAATGGAGTAAGAAGATGTAAAAAGGGTTTAAGTATTTATAATGACAACAGCTGAGTGTTGTGAGAATGCAGCATGAAAACAGCATCTGCTTCTAGATGATAAGTAAATGGGCGATGAGGTTCAGCAGCGGCACAGAGGCAGCCAACTGGTCAATACAGGGTTTGCCCTCATGGAGACAGTGACCCAACATAACCTGTGGGAGAACAAGCTTCTCTATCCGGCTTGTCTACCCAGAACTGCATGGCAGCTCAGAGGGAATAGCAGTTGCTATTGCTGCAACTGTGCTGGCACCCAAAGATGTTGGCTTGTCACTGATACCTGTACTAGCATCATAAGGCTGACAAAGTCTTCATCTGTCTTTCAAGTTAATATTTTTACTAATAGTGCTGAATAATTATAGCCATCTCTAAATGACTGATATGCCAGGAGATATCTGTAAAACTGGGTTTTCCATTGTCTACCTGGGCTCATTAGGGTGCCTGATCCACTCAAACCTGACCTCCTCCTGTTTGAAGAGCTGTCTTGAAACGGGCTCTCATCCAGAAGCTCTGTTTGACATGGGTGGGCTCAGTTTGCAGAGTTGTCCCCATTTCACCTCTGGTGGCTCTTCTCTGAACCCACAAGTTTATAGCAGACCTATCACCCCCAATTCAGCATCTGTTTCCTCTAATCTTCAGAAGATTTCCAGTCCTCCTCCTCCACTATTTCTTGAAAGGCTAAAGAAAGAGAAGAGTCTCAGTGTTTGGTAATAAAGCACATGTTAGATGCTTCTCTTTATTCCTTTCAGAAGGAGTTCAAGGACTGAGGGTTGCAAAGACTGATAGGTACAATATAAACAGAGATGACAGGCAAGAAGGAAGCATCAGTTACAAAGGGCTGTGGGGTTTTCATAACGTTTGTCACTAAATGTAAGAACCTTCATATTATTTATTAGCTTCCCTCCTCCCTTTTTTCCCTCTCCTCCTGAGGGAAAAAACTGTGATCTGATCATTTTAAGAAGCTGTTGCTTTTGGAAAGGATGCTAAGAACTCCCATGGGCTGCATTCTCATAGCAAGGGAGTTGTGTGTGCTAGGTGAAAGGCTGACCCTAAAATAAAGGGTTATTTCCTTTTCTTAAGTTTAAAAAATATTTTTCCAGTGGAAGTTGACAGATTAAAAATGAAATAAATGAGTTACCTCTGGCAGTCTTGCAGTTCACCTTGGATGCATATGTGCACTCAGTTTTGCTTACCACTCTCTCTCCTTCCCTCCCTCCCTCCTCTCCAGCCTTCCTTTGTCGCTGACTTCAGGCCTTGCAGTTCACCAGGCTTGTTCCCTTTCAAGGTCACTGCAACACAATAAAGATATTGGGCAATGTTTCTATAGGGTATACATTTTTATCTGGCTTCAGAGAAAGAGCAAAGCATGTGAGAAATGCATGGAAGTAATTGTTAAGTTCAGAGAAAGCTGATCTGACTAATTTACAGGGCATGAAATGTTTGAACGTTGGAGGGGAAACAATAAAACAAACAGGATTTTCTGCCAGCAGCACGTTGCTTTGCCAACTCTGGTACCCAGGTGCAGGTGCGTGTTTCCAAGCTCCTGACCATTAGAGGCTGAATTACTGGAGTGGTGAGAGATATAGTCTGCAGACAGCGGAGTTACAGCTGCAACACTGACAAAACTGTTCTGCCAGCCAATGCAGGAAACTGCCTGGACATTTTCATAAAAGGAAACCTTTTCCAGCTATCTCCTTAGAAGTTGGATTGAAGGAACTAATTCAGCAGTTAGAGGGAATGGAACAGTAAGGGAATGTTACTGAAATCAAGAAAAAAAGATGTTCCTCCAGGCTTGTTCTAGTTCTGCAAACGCTGAGATTTTCCATCACTTTTTTTCTCAGGTACAGAGGCAGTATGGAAAGTATGCTAAAGAGATTGTGGGTGTGTGGGAAACCCCATAAAGAGAAAGAAGCTTTTGTTTTAACTCCTTTTCATTCCTCTAGTTAATTTTTTATTTTATTTAAGAGAAGTAAGACTCCCAAATGAGGATCCTTGAGGAAAAAAGGGCACACCACCATGCTCGTGCCTTCTGGCTTGCCTGTACTTCTTGGCTTTCAAATTTTGTTTCTTTAAGAAAATGGACTTGTTAAAAAAATATAAATCAAATTGCCCTTAGCAATTAAGTTTCTCATCATTGACTTCATGGTTTGATAGGTGATGCTCCTGATGGGGGAAGATGTGGATGGCACTGGATTCTGTGGCAGAAGGGAAGAGTGCAGGAGATTACTCGCCAGTTCACTTGATTTTTACCTGATGATTTACAAGGTATGTAAATGAGGAGACAACCACAGAAGGTATGTTTAATGGCATCTTAATGCATCATGGAATTTACGACAGGGCATGAATAGCTTGTGCACTCAACTGTTGGAAGCAGATGCTGCTATAATTCTACTTAATACTTAGAAGCAAAGTAAAGTATATTGTTTTTTGTACAAATGTTTATGAAACATTAATAAGAATAACACGCACCATTCAATGCTGAACATATAATGTGAAATCCTCTCTTATAAATATTTATGAGGGTGACATTTTGCTTCACTGTATAAAAAGATTTCAAGTAGCACTTCTGAGATTCTCCATTGTTTTTTCCCATCTTAGTCATACCAGTATTCTAAAAAGAAAGGTAGAGTGGAAAGGAGTCAGTCACATAAATATCTAATATAAGAGCTGATTTCAGTTAGGAAAAGACTTACACTTGCTTGTGTAGTAGAACAGGATATTTAGCAGTTTGAAAACAAGACTTTTCACTTGTAATGCAAGTTTGTTGCTACTGTTATGAGAGGAATTAGTTAGCTTCATTAAATCTGATGGCATGTATATATAGATTCTAGATTGTTTTGTGATGGCCCTTGTCTTCCATAAAATGAACTCTGGCAAAATATGCAGTTTTCTACAGATAATTGAAATGTTTGAATCAGTTGTTGACTATTATTGGTTCTGTGTTTTTCAAGGGGTTCAGTATATTTGCAACAAAAGCCTTTATCCCCTTTTCTGTACAGATTTGATTTACTGATTGCAAAAATTATAGTCTTTCTTTATCTTTTAACTAGAATGACAAGGCTTTCAATCATGTTATTTTCATTAGGGTAACAGCCTTTCAATCCACACCTCTGACAATTTTGACAATGATACTTAGCAGCCAACAAAATGTTATGGTAACTTTTCCAGTGTAAATGGGAGATTCAAGCTGTGCAAACCTTTTTTAAATTTTTTTTTTTTTTTTTCTCCAGCTTTAAATCTTTCTTAATTGCTAAATAACCCGTACTATTTAGGGTCTGGTATTTCATAATATCTTGAAATGGACAGAAAATATTAAGGTTTTGATAGAAATTGTAGCCACATCTTTATTTTATACAAAGAATTTACTCTTTGAAAATTTTTACGCTAAATCTTAAACTTCTTTAAGAACATCGGAAGTGGTTCAGTGAAGTTGCATGTAGCAGAAGGTATGCTATTTATGAGCTTCAAATGAACCACAACAAAAAATCTGAGGTTTGAATGAGCATCTTAGTACGAGGCCTTTGGGAGACATCTCCAGAGATCCTTAAAACACTTGGGCAAGGTGAAAAGTCTAGTGAAGCTTGTTGCACAGAGATCTGCCAGGATCCATTCTAAACATTGTAAATCTTGATGATTTGAACTGTTTGAAAATTGGGCTTTTCTGTCCTTGGAAAAATCTGAACTTCTGGTGAAAAATCAAACCCTCATTTTCTGATATTAATCTTTAGTATTTGTATTTGGGATTGCTGTCACGATATCTCAGAGGATTCTTATTTTAGTGCCTCATGCCTCCATTTATCTATATTGTTTATGCCCCCCCAGCCAACTTACATGTTCCAGAAGGCATCACAGTCTTTCCTTAAAGCATCTAGCACCTACTGAAGAATGAAGGTATGGGGTAATTCATCTCTAGCTGCTTTGAAACACTCCAGTGACATGTCTGAATCCAAGTATTTTTATTTCCCAGATATTGTTTTGATGGAAAAATGTGGAAAGCAGACACTTAAATTTAGTTGAACTGACAGTTTCCTGTCAGTTTGTTTTTGTGGAAAAGCACATAGGTGCTGCTGCTGGCAACTTCCCTGCTAAGCTCCTGGTTGGAAACGGGGAAGCTCAGACTGCATTTCTAGTGGTAGTAAATAATTTTGTGTGAAGAATTAACCCAGGAAGGAAGTAAAGCCCAGGTCGTCTTCCTGTCAGGGTAGTTGTGGAGCTACTAACATACAGAGTTTTCCTTGTCTACTTAGTTGAGTGGAAATGCCACTAAAATTGAAGGTCGTAACTCAGCACTATGATATGTAAGTTCTCTGGCTTTAAATGTAGTTTCATTGGGGAATCTATACAGTGTTGGCAAAAGTGAATACTGACTTAGTGATACTATATAATGAAATTGTATTTCAGAAAGGACTGACTTTTGCACTTTAATTTAGGAATGTTTCTGAAAGAGAACGAAATTTCTAACTTAGTGTGGTGCAGAATTTCCAAAAGATAAAATTAGGCACATTTCAAATACACAAGAGGGAAACTCTTTAAAAAAAAGCAGCTGAGTCATGTTTTATACACTTGTCCAACAAGTATTTAAATGCTAGTTTCTTTATTGTTTCCTGTGATTTATTATTAAATTATTTGTTTGCCACTAGGAGTGTGAAAATGCCCTAAAACCAAGTAATTCCATGTTAGTTACAAAAAAGCATACAATGGAAGTTATTATTTAGCACTCACAGGGGATTTCAGAGGTTAGGGCAATTGACGTAATATATTTTCCTTCTTTGACTGTAAAGATCTCATTCTCTAATCTCATGAAGCTCAGCTGTGATACGAGGTGCTTTTGAACCACTTTTTGAATCAGTCTACCTCTGATGAAATTGAACTGAATTTTTTATTTTCTTTGTTCTTTTTACTTTTTATTTCTTTTTCTTTATTCTCCGCTTCTTCCTCTTTCTCTTCTTTTCTCCTGGTGGGGGTTGGGGAAGAGGGACAAGACAATGTGGTTAGTTAGTTTACTGTAGTCATAATAATGTGAGAGCTCGATTAAATTTAATTAAACAGGTTTAATGACCAAAATGTTAATGCTGTACCAGTTTATTATTAAGTTCAAGGCTTAATGTGATTATTTTTACTATTTAATTCAAGGCTGCTACAAGCCTTCAGTCTGCTTGAATATGCAGTTGATGGGGCAAATTATCTTGATTATAGAACCCCCTTGAAAATGAAGAATATCTACCAATATTTATGGACCTTGCACTGAATTTCAAAAGAGTACCTGTAATCAGGATCTGACTCATTCCCACAAAAAGAGTTTGAATGATCCAGCAAGGAGGAGAAAAGCATTGTGTAAGTCCTGGCTGCATGGCATGCTCTTTATGGTGTGTGGGTAATAAGCGAAATTCAATTACTTGGTGATGTAGTCAGTTTACCATTCTACAGAGTCCAAAACAAAGAAGCTCAAAATTATAAGAAAGGAATAATAAAGCCCAAAGCAACATTCACTCTCAAATAATTATTTTTCTCATTAACTCTTATTGAGTTCTGCAAATGGTATTAACATGCTGATATGGTAATGCTGTGAATATATTCCATTAGTAGGATATACCTGCTAAGAAAATTAACACACTCTTGCTTCTAGGTAGACTGTTATAATTTCTGTTACTCTCCTGTTAAATTCTTAAAAAAAAAAAAAAAAAGAAAAAAGAAAAGAAAAAGGTGCAATTAAATATTTATTAATTATTTAATATATAAACCATTTATATGGAATTATTTGAAAAGGTCCAAATTTTTTTATAGCACTGTGGGTGCCTTGTTTCTATTTTACTTGCCTGGTTAAAGTAAAAGGCAGGCTGCATTTCTTGCTTTTGGAGACATTTGGAAATCAGATGTCCCAAGAGGTGCAGAGGTAATGAGTGAGAGGGATGTTCAAGGTGCTCTATTACACTCCTCACAGCATTTTGACATGGGATGTCCAAGGACCAGGGGAGAAGGGCAATATTGCTCCAGGAAGCTATGGGCTAGGAGACGTACCATGGCATTTACAGTCCTAGAGGATAGATCACCCTATAAGCAGAAACACAGACAAAAAGCAGCAGGGTTGGGGAGCTGTCCCCATCTTTGATGGCTCTGAGTTGGGTTTGGTTCTGGTCACCCAGCTTCTCTGTGGTTCTGTCTGATCAATGCCAGTTAAGTAAATCTCACACTTCTTACAGTGTTATTTATGTGCTAGCAGCGTGATTTTTCTTTTACTATTTTACCTGTTAACTCTTTTTATTATAGATGCCTGTTATAGAGGGTGGGTAACAACTAATTCAAACTGCTTTTCTATGCATGGTGTGTGTGCTTGTTTTGCATCAATTTATTTGAAAACTCAAAATTTGAAAAATAATTTTGAAAATTTGAAAAATAATTAAAGTAACACAGCCTTGTAGTGTGGAGTTAAACATGTTAGTTTTTAAATGTTCGTATTAGTTTAGACTGCATTAGTGTCCGATGCTATCAAAAGCCTAAATCCTTCATAAAAAGAAAACAAGTAGCTAGTAATGGATATTATGCCAGTTTGGTTATTAGATAAGCATTTAGGTGTTTGGAAGATTATCTAATATTATACCAGGTTTAGGGGCCTTTTCCTGATCACCAAATGTGCCTTTCAAATACTCCTAGAACCAGAAAATATATACTCTAGCGTTACCAAGACATCCTTCTCCACCCCCAGTCATTTGAGGTCTTAAATGGACTACAGGTTGCCTCTTGTCTGCCATGCAGAGTTGAGTATAGTCTTCTGACATGTTAGAGCTACAAAATTGGGTTAGAAATTTTCCTAGAACAGGCTGAAAGCTTTTTATATATCTGAAGCTTTTCTGTTTCTCATCAGATAAAGAAAGCCAATGCAGCAACAACCTCTGTGGTAAAATAATACAGCTTTGACTTCCAAAGCTATGGTCAAAAGATTCTGGACTTAAGGTGTTTCTGTAGTCCTAACCCAAACCAGAAGGTTGTGCATTTGCTCATACATGTACACTGACAGATCACTTGAGACAGGAAAATTATCCAACCCATATTATACCTGCAGAAAAATTTCTGATCCAAGTCGATCTTGTTTTGGGCAAGATTTCAACTTGTTATTTATCAGATTACATTTGACTTTTTCACAGTATAAATAGACTGAAAAAAGGTGTGTCCACATTCCTGACATATTTTCTTGGGCTTGCAGGATCTGTCAGAGAGCACTTTTTGCTGCTAATTTTTCTGGCAGGCAGAATGTAACTGTTATCAACCTTGGGTAACAGAACTTTGGATCACCTAGTCTCTTGGATGAAATGAGATCTCTTCCTTTTTTTTTTTTGTCTTGATATTGCTATGTCAGAATTGTTTTATTGAGTGTGATACATTATTTGTAAATAACCCAGCAAATGTGATTTGGCATACTGAAGTTTCTACTGGTTTCCTCTCTCCACTGCTTTCTGTAACTGATAGACAAAATGAATCAACTAGTTACTTCTATGTTGTTTTTTTTTTCCTAAATTCTCTGAAGATTTTTGCATACCCTGAGTAGAACTTGCCAACATTTTTCAAGTTTCAGTTATCTATGATAATATTCAAGTAAGATGTACATTGTACTGTGTGGTTAGAGAATACTTTCAGAAAGAAAGGAGAAAGAGGAAAAGGTGCTTTTCCTCTTGAATTTTTATTTACAGCACCAAAGTGAGTGCCAACACATCCTCTTTCAGCTATTCCAAATCAGATCCAAATGCTTAGGACAGCGAGTGAATCCAAATTCTTCCAAGGGCTATGAATTTTAGTGCAAATGTGAATTATATGTAATGGAGTTGGCTTCAAGGGAGCTGTAAAAATCTCTCTTATGAGACAAAGCCAGTGCTGATCTGTCTTTGACTATAACTTCAATAGCAGACTACAGTCTACTAGCTTCAGTCAAATACTGATCTTATATCTGGGAAAGCAAGAGCATATTGTCAGCTTGAGGCAAGAGGTTTTAGCTGTTCACTTGCCATTAGGAGGAGATATATAGCTAAACCAAAAGCACCACCAGTTTGAATAACTTCTGAAAATAATCTTGGAATATTGAAAATCTATCACTTTTTTCGGATGCCTTTCTCTGATCAGTTGATATTTCCATTTGTGTGGAAGCAGGAAGTTGGCTGTGCCATTTGTAAAGAAACAGCTAGATTACAAATGTTCAGCTTTCAACTTTCTTTAGGTAAATGCTCAGGATATAAAAATGTCTTTGGCAGATAAAAGTAAGAGCCAGTGCATGAAATTTTAATCCAAATGGGACCTATGAGATTATCTGGTTTGATTAGCTGCATGATACAGTCCAGAAAAACTCATGCAGTAATTTGGACTTTTGAAACACTTTTGCAATAAATATAGAAAGTGGTCTTAGAAACAGCATGGATTTGACTGCATCTAGCTAAATGCACATGCTACATGCTAAAGTTCATAGAGCTTAAGAGCAAAAGGGAACCCTGAGGCTGTGTGGGTCAATTTGAGTTCTTTCAGGTAGCCAGTTATGTTTTTCATGCAGCTACCTTGAGTGTGTCTAAAATATATTGGTTTTTTGCTAAAGATTGTCTTCCAGAAAGTTATCAGATCTTGATCTGAATTTGTAATTTTGTCATCACTTCCTCTGGTAATTTGTTTCAGTGGTTGATCCTCTCTCATTAAAAGCCTGTGCATAATTTCCAGTAGGGTATTGGGATGGAGGTAGGAGTGGGAATGACTCAGACTTTTGGTTTGAAGCTGCTCCCTTCTGTTCAATGTAATTCAAGGTTTATTAGGCCAAAGAAGAACAATGTCTACAATCTACTGGATAACCATGGGCTGTAACTATTGAGGCTTGGGACAAAAGGACTTTTATTCCTGTTCTAACATCTGAGTGATTTTTTTGTCCCATGCTGTGTAATAATATATAACAATGGCTAGAGGAGGGACTGGAATTGAGAAGTCTCCAGATTAAGGTTTAATTTAGGCTGAATAGTCCTATTCAGTCTTGCTCTCGCTGTCTTAATACTCGATTTTATTTTATATATAAATACACACACACACACACATATAATAGAGACACACACACACACACACACACGTATATATATGTTTTAAGAAAGAGTTGAGCAGTTTCAGGAAAAGGAGTTGACTGCATCCTGTCCAGCCTCCTGGGAAATGAGAAATATTTGTTGGGGAAGCCACAATTCCTCTGGCACCTGGAAAGTTTTAATGTCAAAAACAAAGATGTCTAGGGATTGTACAGGCTTAAATGATCAGTGACAGGGGACTTTGAGAAGCAGTTTTGGAATTAGGGCACCACAGTGGGAATTAAGTTGGATTTAGGCAACCATCTCCTTAATGTAGCTGTAGGCTCTTTGTGGATAAAGTTATGTAGCTATGGGTGGGGAATTTAAGTGCAAAATTCTTGTGATTCTTAGTAATAAGAGAAAGGAAGGAATAAAGCATATGCTTCAGGGCATACCTATGAGAGCTAAGAGGCTTTGGAAGAACTCTGAGGCCTATTTAAAATTATCTATTGTCACAATTTATATCTGTAGACTGGATTATTACATGTATGTATGTAGTGAGATTTTTTTATATGCATTTGTGTGTAGTTGCTTGATATGAACACACAAATCTGTTCTGGATGCGTGAACAGGTACAGAGACAATTCTAAACCAGTATCAGAAAATTGCTTTTCCTAAAAATTGACCCCCACGTGTTTCAATTTTAATGCAGTGAAGACCTAATTCAAACTTATGTCTGTCAATGGGAAGATTCTCATTGGCTTAAATGGGCTTTTAATGAGACTCCCAAATGCCTGGGGAAAAAGTGCTTTAATTTGGTAAAGAAATTTCAGCATCAAGGACTCACTTAACCAGAGGAATTTTATCTTCACTCAGACTCATTACATTGTTCTGTCGTTAATAATCACAGTGCAAAGTAATTGAATTTGTGATGGTATTACATGGGTCTGTGTCTAGTCCAAAACGTGAGTGCAAGACTTTTTCTCTTGGTTTGATTTGGCTCCCATTGCAAGACACGGTGAGCAGTTTTATTGTGCTATTTGTCAGAGAGTGATGAATTGCTATTACTTAACAGGTGAACTGTGCCATGCTGAAAATGAATGTGGGGAGGAGCAAGTGCACATCTCAAATTACATGCTCTATTATGTAAATTACAGGTGGTAGGTGGCAAGAGTCCTACAAAATGGATGGGTTGGCTAAATCATGCCAGTACTTCTTTGTAATGCATACCAAGAAGAATCATCCATAAAACTGGAAGCTCTAAGTTTCCAGGTGTGCTTGATACTTGCTTTCTCTTAAATGAAAGAATCAAATCTGATTGAAAATATCTGAATGTAAAGAATTACCTCCTATGTTCAGTTTGGTGGAGAGGAGAAGGAAATACATTGTTTTCTTGGCTAGTTTTTTATTCTTATTAGCAAAATGGAAAGTTTTATTCCACGTTGTATAAACAATCTGAATCAATTTCACACTAAGCAGTCTTTACAGATCCAAGCAATATCCTAAACCTGTATATATTAAATACCTATATATCTCTGTGTGTGTGCATGTATTTATTATTGAATTGGTGACATTTTAAAAAGCAGAATATTTCAAAACATGCTGAAGATATTCTGAAGAGATTATGCAAAATCTTATGTAGGTTAAAAAAATAGTCTCTTTTAGAGCCATCTACTTAGTCTCTTTTACTACTATTTCTTCTACAACTGCTGTATTTGCTTTTATTTACTTAAAAGCTGACTTACTGAATAGCTTCATGTGATGTGCATCTTACTATTTTGTGGGCCTCAAGAGGGTTCAGCAGCCCAGAGGTCTTATTTCAACTTGTTTCAGTTGAACACTTGTAATATGAGATATTCAATCTTAAATAGTAGATAGCAACAGTGAGTAGCTGCCATCTCAATTCAAGAAATAATGAAAGCTCTGGGAAATAAGAGATCAAAAGTTTCTAAAATCGAAGCAATGTTAGTACATGGTTAGTGAAACTAGCAGCTTATTCTAGCTGCTTGTATATATACCCCCCCCGAGTTTTATAATTGGTATTTATATTTTCCTGACCAGTAATTAAATTTCTGAAGCTTTATGCATAAAGCTAATAAAATTATCACACAGAGCATATTTGAAGGCCTTTCAAGCTATCCATTATTATGCTGAGTAAGCCTGTGTCACAGTAAATGGGCACTGCTCATGACCTGTGGTTGTCCAGCACCTACGAAGAGCAGACTGAATTCGTATTGGAGGCAGACCTGAGGAAGTGTCGGCATCTGCACGTGAAAGATACTTCCTTTATGCTCTGTGCAAAGTATAACTCATATAATTTTTGTTAGGAAGACACTTCACCGTCAAGCCTGCAGTAACATTCAAATGCAGTACTAAACCCATGCAGCCATTAGTTAGACAGCTAAATTCTGCTGTTGTTTTACTGGTGTAAATTGAAATAACTTCAGGATAAAACACATGAGCATTCTTGATTTACAATGAATTAAGTATATAATGGAGGAAAACGGTATTTCCAGTTGCTAAATTCAGTAAGCAAACATAATGGTAAAAGTAATTGGTGCAAAACTATTTTGATGCTGATTAATGCACACAAACAGGAAGATGACCATTATAGCTTGCAGATTGTTCTCTGGCTTCATATGGATAGTCAAGCGGTCAATAAACAGAGTTGTCTAATTTGGATTCTGTACAAAGTATCAGAGAAAACACCAAATGATTTGTTCAGTTGGAGCAGAGAATATTGGATGCAAATGTTGGTCTTTTTGTAGTTCTTGTTTTCCATTATATTGCTATGTGTCTCACTGTAAATGAAAAAAATATTGCTGAAAATATTTGGTGACTTCTTCCTTCAGATTCTTCTACAAAAGTGAAATTGGGCACTAGAGGAAAAGGTGGGCAGTAGTATTTTCCTCATTAAATTATTTTTATCTAGGGAATGTCTGTGAAGAAACTTTTATGTGTTTCAGTGCAGAATGTAATCATTTTGACTGAAAAAATGTAATAGTAAATATGAAGTGGTAGAATATGTCATGAGTTTTCTTTCAAGCAATTATGACACAGCCCACAAAGTAATAACAATATTTTGAACTTCTGCAAAACTTTCTTTGTCGGGTTCTCAGTCAAGGAAACGTACACAGTGAAAATGGATTTCTATAGGTCTCAGTGCCAGAACAGGAGGGAGCTGTCTAGATTATACCTTGAGAATGATGGAAGCTGACTTAGTTTAATTGAATTTTACAATAGAATAAACCTAACCATGGTAGAAAAGCAGGCATCTGGCTGGGAAGCTGAGAGTTGAAGTTTTATATAAGGAGAGGATAGCTCAAAACAATGACCTTTCTGCTTGTAGGTCTTGCTGCTGTTCTTGATCGCTGGGTGGCTTGCTGCCTTTTGGCAGTTTGTCTTGAGGGGTTCTTACATTATTATAACCCTATTACAATGATCTTTGGTGTGTCAATGACTTCTGTTTTATGATAAAGTAGGCTAATGAAAAGTTTAAAAAAAGAAAAAAAACACTTCTGTGGTAGCTGAAACAGTCTTGTATATAACTGGGAGGGAGTGAAATTTAGCTCTTACTGAAAGCAACGGTGGCATTAATCTAAAATCTTGTTGTTAAATTTAAAGATCCAGAAATCTTGATAGGGTTTCATATTTTAACTTGAAAATACACAGCATAGCAGCACCTCTTACAAATGGTGAAGAAATAATATTCAGGAGTTCTTCCCCCCCCAGAAGCATGTCCTAATTCAAGATCTTGGTGTGCAGCTATTAGGAACCTTCATCCTAATTTTTGGATGAAAAAACGTGCGTGTTACCTGGGTTCGGAATTTTTAAAAATGGGTTCTGAGAAGACAAGAGGAAAGAAACTGTTGATCTGGGGATAGCAAGTAATGCTGGCATATTGTGGAGGTGATAATATTCTTAGCAGACAGTACTTACCTTCAGTTTTCTCAGTAAGCTCTGATACATTTGTATTACCAGGTAAATCCTGTTTAGGCTTGCAGCTGCTTTAAAAAAAATTCCCTTTTTCAGTAATCGTCTGCCAGCTGGGATGGAATTTGATCCTTTTCTTATATCTGGAGACCTCACTTTCTGCTTGTTTTTTAAGAACTCAGTTGCAGTGCTTGTGAGTTTATGTGGGTAAAGCGGGAGTTACTTTGTCACATGAGCCTGAGCGACGGAGGCTTCATGGACTCCACTATTTCGCCTCCTCGTTTGTATTTCCTCATGGCCATCAGCACCTTGGACAGCGATCCCTACCTTCGCGCTCTGCGCGGGGACGGTCCCTGTTTGTGTCGTCTCTACAAGACGGGAGCTAAGAGCACGTGGGACGCTTGAGCAGAGTCTTTAAAGGATGTGACAAAGTAGCTTGAGGAAGTGGTAGTACTTATGGCAGCAAATTTCTGCTTTGGTTAATAGAGAGAGAAAATACTGCGGTTTTTATTTGGTCTTACAGATATTTCCTCTTTTTTTGGAGGGATCCTACTTTAATGCCTTGGAAAGGGCAGAAACAGTTTTTTGGGTTCAAAGCACAGCCCGTGGTGATCCTCCTCCTGCTTCTCAGGCCATGCACAAACACAGAGAAGGATGGAAGAAACTGCTTTCCCCTGCAGTCAGTTCTCTGCCAGCAGTGTGCAGGGGATCCTGCAGGCGGGGGAACACCTTTGACTCCCCATGAAGGCAAAGGCAACAGCATTTGCACTGTGACTCTGTGAAATCAGGAAGGGTAAGAGTTAGAGCTGCAGCACCAATATAAGGAATTGCTGGGTAGATAAGTTAACCTTCTCTGGAGGGAATGAACTCATTAGCATAAAAAAAGAAGCTATATACTTCAGCTGTTTTGGAGGTAGATTTTGACGGTGCCCTAAAAAAATCCTTGAATGAAGTCAAGTTTAGGCACAAGAGACTCTGAAACAAGCAGGAGAATTTGAGATGCTAAAAAACAATGAGGAGGAAAAAAGCTGGTCCAGCTATTGCAAGATTGTGTTGCATTATTAATGCAGAGACTGTATATTGCCTACTCTGAGTATGATGTGCCAAATTGAAACAGTTGTGTAAGTATAGCCAGCTGCTGTGCTGGCCTGCAATTTGTTGGATGACTCTGCTTAAGTTTTATTAGCTTATACTAAGGGGGAAAAGGGGAGGGATTTGTATGATATGTATGCTAGTGTGTCTTAGTCTGCAAAGATTAATCTAGCTGGCAGGGACATGATGATACAGTGGAACAGTTGTTTTCTGCTATTTTAAATGTTTTTAGAAGTGCACAGGTGGGTTTATCTAAGGAAAATAAATCTCATTATGGTTTTTTTGATTCGGTTCAGATGACCATGAGATTGAGACTTTGATGACAAACTCCTAGTTTTAGTTTTTGCTCTCTGTTCAAATGTGGTGGGTTTTTTTAATTTTTTCCCAGGTTGTCCAGATTTTACAGAAAAGTCTGTTTCTGTTAGAAAAAACCTTTGAAAGGGTAACCACTTTGCTTAGAATTGGCTAACCTTTTCCATAGTGCTGCAGCAAACACACGATGAGAGATTGTGTCCTTTGTTTCAAAAGCGCTTCATTTGCTATGAAGGAAGAAAAGATAAACCACCAAAACTTGCAGAAAAAGGAGTACAGCATTATTGCTGATTCACAACACCTAGTGCAGCAGCGAGAGCCAAGGGATCTCTGCTAAAGCCAGTAAAGAAACCATTTGCCAAGTGACGTTGGCTCATTTTGTGTTCAGGCTGCTGAGCACAGGTGCCTCTGGAAAGGTGCACAGTGTCCTTTATATGATTCTCTCTTGATGTTAGAGAAATCTGCTTGTTTTTCCTTTAACTTTAAAATGCTGCTTGCAGTGAAAAATCTAAAAAAAAATTTAGGAAGTTAATTAAAAAAGGAAAAGCAAAAAAAAGCTGAATGGAACCTAATTTCATTTCTTCATTTCTTTGGTTTATTTTGAGCTCCTAAAAAAAGCCTCTTTCCTTTCAGGATGAGTCCATGCCATGTTATTATATTCCTATTGGTAGTAAAGGAGGAAGTGTCCTTTTTAATAGGACAATCTGTCCTTTCTGGAAAGAGAGATTATAAGCAGAACTGTATATGAATGACTGAAGAGGGGAAAAAATAAGAAATTAAAATGGCAGATTTTCTTATGATTTTTATTTTTTCCCCTGAAACTGTTCACTTACTTCAGCTTTAAAGAGTGCAGCATTTTGACAGCCAGGAGCTAATTTGCAATTTTTCCTCTGAATTCTAGTTTCAAATGAATTTTCCCTGCCCCACCCCTTCCAATTAAATGAAATAAATCTCAAGCTGACAAATTTTACTATGTGCATCCACTAGAGCTCCTCTCTGATTTCATGGATTTTGGACAAAATTACAAAAAAAAAAAAAAAAAAAAAGGCATAAAGTAGAAATACTGCTATATACCAAAATGCTCCATGTCAGGGACTTTCAGTGAAGCTTTGTTAGTTTCTGCCCCAGGATCTGTAATTCCTAGTTGGAGTCATGGATTTGTTGTACAGTCACAACCTGTAAATGCTAAATATTTTTCAAATAAAATTTTCAATAGAGAAAACTATAAAAAGACTGGAAAAACTAGGCTGCAGCCTAAATAAACCTTTATTTTCTTTAGACAGAAGTTGAAGTTAAGGATACATAGGCAAAAAAATCTAAGCTTGGATTACACAATTTTTCATCCAAAAGAAAACATTAAGTATAAAAGACAATTGTTCTTCCTATCCATTGGGTAAGTTTACATGAAAGTTTTATTGTAATTTGTTCCCCTCAGTACACTTTAGTATGTTCTATTAGTTAAAACTGCACTGTTATTAACATTACTTTGCTAATTTATTTTGCTTTAAGTTACTTATGAATGTAAACATTTTATGAAGTCTAATTTTTTACTTAGAAACAGATGTTAGGTAATGATAAATCAAACTCTACATATCCCTGCATGAAAACGGTTGCAGTTTGTTCGGCTTTGCACTTTACAGGTGTTATTTAGTGCTTTGTCATGGAAATATGGACAATATCTCAGCTAGATTTTGTTGTCACATTCTTTGCTTTGCGTGGGTCTTGGGATGAACATCACTTGTTAATGATTAAAGCAACATAGCGTGAATTAAGAAATCAATTATTTCTCCTGGCTGCACAGTTGACTTTCCCAGTGATATCTGGAGAACTGTTTAGTCTCTGTGTGCTTTAGTTTCCTCTTTGTTGATTTCTGGCCACTTCTTATACATGTGACGAAAAGTGGGAGAGGGAAGCCCTGAACCAAAGGACTCTGACATTCAATAGAAACAGAGAAGAGAGATTGTGGTTCTGATTTCTGAATATTGTAAAAGTTTCATTTTCATTTCAATGCAGGACTGAAAAAAAAAACAAACAACTAACCAAAAAAGTCAGAAATTCAGAAATTGTTTAAAAAAAAGGCAAGGGACAAATAAAAACTATTGTTGCCCAAACAATTCTAAAGTGGTATTTCACATAGTCAGTAAAAGATTTTATGCAAAGATATCTGAAATTGAAATATTATAATACTTGAATGGAAAGCCCCATAGAGTTGGTTGTCAGAAAATAAGAAGTATTTCTGTTACCTCTGTTGCTGCTATATCTTGCCTTGCCCAGTCAGACTTTGGAAGCAGCGATACCTTTGTGAAGCAAACCGAAAATATAGGATTGACATTCCAGATGAATATTTTCTCAGATTTTTCAGAGGGCAGCCTTCTGTAATGGAGATCATTAGTGGAGATCCTCTTCTTGTCACACTTTCATTTCTAATCCCAGATAGTTCAGGGTTGGTTTATAAACTGAAACATGAATGCTTACAAGACAGCTTGCATAATTGTGAATGGTCTTCATGCTAGTCATATAAGAAGTGAGTTCTCTCTTTAATAAATAGGCACTTCTCTTACCAACTGATTTGAATTTTATATGTATTTTTAAAAGAAAAAATAAGCCACTTCTTGCAGAAAATTGAGTGCTAAATTTGAAATGTCATTTTAAAATTCAGACTACTGTGATCTGACTGATAACATTTCCTGAGTTTTGGTTTTGTATTTTTTCATCTCGCTCAGGAAATACATATATGTGCCATCTGCCATGTTTTGTATGTGCAAATCAATTTCTGGATGACTGTATTCATAAGTGGGCATTTTCTCACCTTATAAATATCTGGGTAGCAAAATTATATGGCATCCATGTGAGTGGACTGTAGATATCAGCACTCAGCTTAAATTGTACCTGCCTATGTCAGACTAGCACAAGGGCTAGGGCAATAAGACACAGTAGCGTTGTATCTGTCTTGACCTGTCCCTTTGCACAAGAATTAGTTTCAGTTCATTTGTTCTTACACTTGGATCTGAGCTGTTTGAACGCTTTTCCACTGATGAGTTTTGGGATGGTGTCTGGAGGGGTTGTGGACCTCTGCAGTATAGTTCTTCCTTACTCTTTCTCACCAGAAATACAAATTACCCTAGGATGTTCATTAGCTTTTATGTAAAGTGGTAGATTGTAAAGTGGTTTGATTTTGTAGTATTTTAAAAGTGTTTTTATGTATGTCATTGAAAGGCAAGTAATAAGGATATTCAGAATGAGATGAATAGTTGTCCTGCCTGGTGGACCACCAGCTCAGCAGCATGAAGCACAGGTGCCCCAGTGTTTTCTGGGAGTGCTTTTGGTACAGTTAGACCTTATTATCAATTTGGGGACTCAAACAGCTGTACTTAAGATTTTACTGCTTTGAGCAGAAAATGTTCTTTAGGCCTCACACTAACAGTTTTCATCATGGTGGCAGGATATGTAGGATATTGCTGTCAGCTGGCAGGATGTATTCAGTTAGCTTTCGATTGGACTCCTCCATGTCTAAAGATTCATTAATGCTTATCCCCCTCGGATATCACTCTCCAGCAGTTTAACACTACCCAGAATGGCTTTCATCCCCTGTGCCGTGCTTCCTGGGATTGCTGCTTGCTGCTTCAGTTCTTTTATAGGCTCTTTGCAGCATGCCCCAGTTCTGGTTGCATGGGTTTCCATCTCATCGACCTTCCTTAATAGCTGCTCATATTTGTTACCCAGTCCAGCTGCAGCAAACGTTGGATGGGTTTTCATTGCTTTTTCCAACAAGGCAGTACGTGTTGAAATTGTGGGCTAAGGGATCTGCTGAAAGACACCGCTTTTGGTTACAGATGACCGCTCAGCAGGCCAGCTGCTGGGGCTGCACCACTTGGTGTGTAGGGAAAAATATCCTGCTACCATTTTGTTTTGACGTTTTTCGAGTCTCTAGTGTACTTGTCATTCACCAGCAAGTATGCTTTGTGTTGCCTTTGTGCTATTAATACAGTAGCAATAGCCACTTGGAGATCCACTGAAGTGCAACCACTTCTGCTGGCAATCCCCTGCATTTCCCTTTAAATTACCGTCCTCCTGCTGTGATTTACTTGCTGCCATCAGACTTTTATGCAAAGACTGGGACAAAATAAGATTTTTTAATGTCACCCTGTGGAATTATTCTGGAGGAAAACCAGTGTTTGTGAGACTTTAATCACTGACTTATGAGACACCTTTTAAGCAGGTATGCTCCAGTGGTCCCAGGTCTCAGCTTTTTGGTGTTAATGTTAAACTGCAACAACTTTATTTAAATAAATAGAGTGGTTCTGGATTACCAAGAGAGTCATTGGGACCAAGTTATTCTTCAATTGATTCAGCACTATTATTCATGAATATTTATTTTAATATGAGATCAAAGTCAGTCCTTCGTATCCTTATAAAAAGTATGAGGAATTTATGGACAGATATGATCTGTGCCCTTCAGTTAGGCTCTGATGAAAGACAAAGGAATTCACTTCAGACTAGTTTGTCTGGATCTGTTCCAAAAATGTGATTTTTTTTTTTTTTTCTTCCCTTTAGGCTGTGATCTTCCAGTTGGTGGGATTCTGCCCCGGTTGGTAGTAGCTCTGTCATTTCTCTTAGCATAAAAAAAGACAAAGCCAAAACCCAAGCCCTCTAGTTTATTTTAACAAAAAGGATAATTATAAAAAAAAAAATTAACATGTAACTAAGAAGAGCTTTCCCATGTTGTACAGCTCAAGGGCTGTTTATTACATTATTCTTAAATGATTATTTTGCCTTACAGTGCCTGACAGAAGTGAATTTTATTCTTGGAAAATACCAAAGTTGCTCAAGAGTAGGCTTCTGTTTTGAAAAATGAAATTATGGAATATAGCTGCTTTTGGTCTTGATTATCAGCAACTTAAGAGGGTGAGGAAAAATAAAAAATAACTCATCTTAACTTTCACCAGGCTGTATTTGGATATTGCCAAGTTAGACGTGAATGTTTATCAGTATCTTTTGGTACTTGCTCTGGATCCAGTAAAAGGAGACTTTTTTTGACTTCTTTTTATGGCATTTCATTCTGGAATGCTCTCTGTACTCTGTTGAGACATCACATTCCCAATATGCCAAGTTTTTCTCCCTGAGACCTGCCTCCCTTCACTTGTGAGTGCTTCCTTGAGTGCTCCCGTGTCACTGCCATGACCCAGTTTGGTTGAGGGGGCATCTCCTCTGTGGCAAACTCTTTCAGGAGGGAAAACAGGGGAGAGAGGGCCACCAAACCCCCAGATCCAGGTTATCTATTTGAAATAGATGCAAACATGGAAATGACAGGGTCAGTACATTCATAGACTGGACACGGCCATTAATAATAAGAAACTGTGCGCATTATTATCTGCCCCAATTTCAGTATCTGGATAAAAAATGCTGTATTTTAAGAGCATTTGTTTTATCAAGAGATAATACTACAAAATAAGAGCACATTTCAGCGTTGTCAATGCAACTAATATACCTTTCATACACTTTAGGACTGAAACTGTCAGGTATGATGCTAGAACCTTATTACAACACTTTTCCTTTGTGTGTGTTGTAGCTTGATGCTTTCAATGTGGATAATTATTTGTATAAAAATATTTCTTAAAACACTTAGAATGTTGTGTACATGATTATCATCTGCAAAGGTTTGGTGTCTTCTTTGAAAAGAATATGTGTATTTTAATGACCAGAAGATATGCTACTGTTTGTGAAATCTAGACTAAGAGAGGAAGGGTGCGGAAATTATTTACAAGGAAAAAAAAAGATTGTTTACTTTCACCTGATAGTGTTACTGTTTTATAGCCAGTTTCTAATAGCATATTCAGGTAAAATTTTTCTGGAATTTTGACGGTAGGAATTTGAGAAAACAGGTATCTCAGGTTTGTTCAAATACTATGTTTTTGTTGCTTTTGGAAGCTATGTTAGTAAGATTATGGGGTTAGATGTGTTTGTTTCCAAATCCAAGTTTTCCTCCTCGTTTTTCAATAATATTTGAAATACCTTATTGTTAGAACTAAAGAAAAGCTGAAAAAACTGTTTGTAACCAATCAGGCACAGTTTTATATGTTAAGTATTAGGATTTCAGGGGATTGAATTTTTGGAGGAATTTCATCTAGATTTGCAAATGACTTCTGCAGAAAACACAAATTTAGGAAAGGCAAAGTGCATAATTTTGGCCATTTTGGAATGAAATGTCTAAAATGTTTCAAAATCACTTTAAATTGCCAAAATGTAACTTCAGTAGTCTGAAGAGCCCTAATAAGAAACTAAATAGTTGGGTTTGGACTGAACAATATATTTAATTGAAATCTGTATAAAAGACGTGTTTCCTCTCAAAAAAAAAAATAAATCTATAATTTTTAATTTTGGCCACTTGTTCAACAGTTCTGTTTACAACTCCTTTTTATTCCTTTTTGCCAATGTTCATAGCTATTTGTTTTCATTCTTGTTAATTCTTTTAAAAAAATACTTCTTTGAGCAAATGGTAGAAGCAGGCAAGTGGCATCCTCTAGATGCATAGACCACTGTTTAATTCTCAGTCTTAGAAAGTTTGTTAAAGTTTAAAAAAAAAAAAAAAAAGAAACAGGAGTTTGAGATGTTAGAAAAGTAACTTATTCAGCTGAAATCAGTTAGGAGGGGAAAAAATTGTGTATATCACCATTATCATTAAAACCGAAACAAAGCCCCTTTATTATCTCAATCACGTATCTTTTTAAGAACTTAAAGAATCACAGAGAGCATGCCCTAGGACATAATCTGGTCAGTGTTGGGGAACGGGATAAGACACGTATGCTGTGAAGCCTGCGCAATTCAGTTTGCAGCCTGGTGTTCCTGTTATTTGTCTCCTAATAAATCTAAGGGAAGGTAATAATGTCCAATGCTATAGCTGTACATCAGTAAATTGTAATTGTTTTAGTTCTTATGGTTTGTCTGTCAGAAAATATTGCAGGAAAGTCTGACTGATCTCCAGTTTATAAGTGAACTTCTATTAAGTAAAGAGTTTATGGGCATGCAACAGATGATTACAGGAGTGGAGAAGCAGTATCTTACTGCTTCTAATGCCGAATGAGCTATTATCAAGGATAGTCTGAGTGCATCTGCGTGTTTTGGAAGTTGTGGAGCATGCACATCTATGGCAGCAGCTCCCTCCATCACAGCTTCCTTGCAGGTGATGCCAAGAACTTATTTCCTGTTGCTAAGATGAGGGTAGGTCATCTGCCTTTCTGTGACATTCACTGTTTCAATAGTAATGTAAAATATTCTCACTGAAATATAAAGTAAACTATCTTACTGTTGGTTTACTTAATTTAAAAGATGTTTCCTGGTGCACTACGTTTAGGAGTGGTAAGATCTTGCTAATACTGCTCATGGTAAAACTTGCACTTATTTCAATAAGTGGGATAAGACTGTTGAAATATATCCTGTGGGAAAACTTAGTATTAGCATCCCATCACTTAAATGACAGAAGTCTTATATAAATATCATGACACATTCTTCAAAAAAAAGAAAAAAAAGGATGTAGCTTCAATTTCTAGATTATTACAATAAAACTGAGTGATAGAAGCAACTCCTTTTCCTCCAGGAGTGTAAAAAAGGAGTGAGCAGAGTAGGTTTGTTCAAGGAGTAGGTTAATAGTTTTAGGAATGGATTCCCAGAGCAGTATCCTGAAGGGAATGAAGGCATTGCTCTGACATCCTTAAGGCAGGTACCTAAGCTCTGGAGAGGTGAGATTTCTTGAGCACCTGTATGGTTAGTATTTCCTAGTAGCTAGTTCTAGGTAACTGCCTGCCCTCTATGCGCATATTTTGGATGATCTTTCATGCAGTGTAATAGATTCTTAACCCTAGAGATTAGAGTTTTTTCAGTCTTGAGCTTCTCTGCTGTGCCACCTCACTAGAAACTTCCTGAATCCCTCACTGGAACCAGTCCACACACAGAGAAAAATATTGCTCTCCCCATCGTCTGTACAATGCATGCATATTTTCTCTGTCTGTTTCTCTCTTGCAAGCTCACACACAAATTAAATTTTAATTATGAAACTGTATTGGGCATCGAATCAAAATGCTAGCTACTAAACCGCAGACAACAGCAATAATCACTCCTCCCTGACTATCCCTAGTCCCTTGCAAACAATTGGGCCATTTACTACTCTACTAGTCTAAACAATTGTACCGTAATAGCTGAAGTGAAACATTGCCACATAACTCAAGGTGCTTGCTTTTTCTAGTGTCTTCAAGGCATTCAGCTCAACGTGATATAAAAAAATTCTAGCTGGACTACAGAAAGGTGAAAAATGTAAGAGAACTTGCTGTGTGCTCTGTGAGGTGCTGATCATAAATTAGATTTTACAGTATTATGTTGTACAAACTAGCCATTAACATTGAAAGCAGTTATTGCCTAGGAAGCAAGGCCAAATTGGTTTATTATTATTATTTTTTAATGCACACCTGGTATAGAATTTTTTTTTGGTATGCAATTTCACCCTGTTCCTTAAAAATTGAGTTTTCCTCCTCAACCCTCCCACCACTATGTTTTCCTCCTGGAATTCTGAGGATAAATCCAGAGGAGCTGTTGTAAGGAGAGACTAAAAATTACTGATGCTGAGATGTGGCTGAACTGGAGAAACAGGTTTGCTGGACCAGGATCTGGTCTTCATTCGGATGACAGGAAACAAGAACAGCTGCTGATTTCAGTGGAGCTATTCTGTGTTTCTACTGATGTACAGAAGAAGCAGAATAAAGCCTAGTCACAACCCTAGAATCTTCATTCCTATGGTACTACTTGCTGTATCTCCAAATTTTCCTCTGGATAAATATACAATGACAGGTGGAGATAGTGGGCCAGAGATACTAAGTAACTTCCTTTCGAAGAAACTGGATTTAGTATCCACTTGGGCACTGATGAGCTGAATGTATCTTACTGATGGAGGAAAAAAAACTAGAAAAAAACTTAGGGAAGCAGGATCCAGCAAGAATTGGGCAGGGGAAGGAACAGGCAAAACCCTTTCACCCCTCGTTTTTTTGGCTTGTTGCATGCCTGTCCTGCCAAGCCAGGGATCTTCATAGTCTGTCCCTTTCGTTTTCAGGAAACACACCCTTGTACCAGTGCAAACGTTGCTGCTGAGGCTGTGAAGGCAGGTTCAAAGCCTTGTGCAATGATGCTGCCCTGAAATTGAGGGCTGTGCAAACAAATGGAGGAGAGAAAAACATTGCAAAAGACAGACTTGCACATAGGCTCAAATGCTACAGCACTTTCTAGATGCTTACTCAGTTAATACTGCTCTGGCAATAGCCAGCCCTCCAACAGCCCCAGCAAAACAGAGTCATCCACTGTTCCAAATCTGCCTGTACGTATGTAAGGTGCTTTCTCTCCTTTTCCACTCTTACCCTCAGCTATTTTGTGTCTCAAGGACCAGGCAGGTCATAAGGCATGGTGCTTTAGTCTAGACCTACTCATAAAAACATCAAAAGAGTTAGGTTTTAATCTGCTGCTGCTGACTCTCAGCCCTGTCAGGTTTCCTGGCGTGTTTCCCAAACAATAACATAAAGTACTTCTTGGAGAATAGGTTAAAGAAGTAACTAATGCTCAGGTTCATTAGGAAGTGTGTTTGTGAGCACTTTGTAGGAGCAAGCTTCAGTTCTTTCCATAACCCTTGATGAGCATTTTTAGTCTTCAATTTATTTTTCACAAATGCATCCTGTGAGTAAAATTTGTGACTTAATTTGAAATTGCATTGTGTTCTGTCATTTTCAGTCCATTCCCCAACTTTTCCAGCTTTCATGTTTCTGATAGATTTATGGGGAAAAAAAGGCTTTTGCAATGAGGATTTCTCTCATCTCTGTTTATTCTCCACTAATGCAAAAAATACAAACATAATAACCACTCTCTTCTCCTATGAGATGTCTGGTTTATTTAATGGATTTTGTCATCAATATAATTTCATAAATTATTTTAATTCCCCACATGTATTTCCAGCATGTAGTTAATATCAGCCTGGGAAATATTACCTTAATAGTTTCCATGACTGAAAAGTTGATTTATTTATTGCAACACTCAAGTTCTACAGAAATGAACGTTTCTCTCTTTTTGACTTTTTGCTATTGAAATCACAGAAACATATTTAATTTTTTTAAAAAGAGGAAAAATAAAAGGGCAGAGAGCCAGCCAGGACTCCATGATGAACTAGGCCACTTAGAATAGGCTTTTTTGAGAGGCTTGTGAAAAAATGTTCAAATAGGAGCCTTGAATTGACCTTATTTTCCTATTGGTTACTGTGCTTTCCAGATTAAAAACTGTTTTCTTTTATTGAAATTGAAAAGTGCCAAACATTGAACTTGCTTTGTAAGACACACATCAAGAGAGAAAATATTTCAGTGCAGTGACATGACCTGACATTTTAAAGCAGATAATAAATGACACCTTGTCAATGCCACCAATTTATTATTCCTTCTCTTGTACCTCTGTGTCGCAGTGGGATACCACATTCTTTTTAATCATGGGCCCATGTTAAACAAATTTTTACCAGAAAAGAATATAAAATGCCCCTAGTTGTTTCCCGCTTGCTGACCTCCCAGCCATCCCACTGTAACGTATAAAGACAAAGGCTGTGTTAAATTTTTCATTATTTTATTCAATTTCTGATCCAATTACATGAGGGTCTTCCATCACTAACATGAATGTATATGTTATAACGTCAGCTGCTGCACATTAATCAGGCCTTTTTTTTATTCAGTGGACACCGGTGCTAAATCATCTCACTGAAAAAAGTGGGACAAGAAAGAGATGCAAATGAATAAGGAGGAAACTCCTTTTTGTGCAATTACAGAAGGAAATCATTAGAGTGGGTGGCCTTCCAATCAAGCCCCCGAAGACCTGGAAATGCACTGAGTTGTTGTACATCTTTCATTTTCACCTAATTAAAATAAAAAGAGATGCTTCTTCCTGTGGCTTCACTTTTCATTACTTCTTATAAGCCTGCATCAACCACTTGAACTGTGGTTGGGATGCTGATCTTGTTTAATTCTTGTAATGAATATGCCAGTAAGCTGAAAATGTTTGGTGTTATTAAGGTTGATTTCTGGAAATGTGACAAAAAAAAGACTTCTACTGGGATGTATGTCTCTCTCATTGGAATTTGGAGTGTTATCTTGGTTACTGTGCAATTTTATGGGTGAATGAGAGTTAGGCTTTCAGATGGGAAATACACAATAGCTTCTCAATTGGATATTTCATTTATTTCATTGAACAGGGAGAATAAGATCCCCCATATGATTTCTGCCTCTTAAGGGCCCTGGTCTCAAATTCAGGTCAGAGTTCAAGATTATACTCATGATTAGCACTGATAGGCATAAGCACCCTAGAAGCTAGAGCATTGGGGGATTTTCCTGGGTCTTCAGAGTCAGGTGCCTTATGTGGAGGGAACCAAAAGGTTTAAAAGCACAAAGTCATATTGGGTTGTGCAGTCCCTTGAACTTGCAGCAAAGCCTGGTATCAGAAAAGGTGAACGTGTTTTCTCAGGTTTTGGTATGGTTGCCCAGGTATCTGGAAGGTCACGGTTAGCTTGAACAGCTCTGTAGCTTTAGGAATATAAATGTTTGTTGGAATTTCACATGACTTGGAGAGAGTGGCCGTTTACAGAGACATTGTCTTCTCTTTCCCCTTTGATGGTCCATGGATTTAAATTAACTTTCATTTTAGAGTTACATTTGTGGTGGTTAGGAAATCTTCTGTGTGCAGCATCTTCTCAAGAAATCTTTTAATACAAAGCGTATCGCATTTCAGGACTAGTAAGTTTTCTTTTGGTTTTACTTTTGGTTAGTTTGTTTGTTGTTTTGTTTTGTTTTCCCCTGATATTAATTTAGCATTAAGTCTGTGATAGGAAAGAATACAGTTGCATTGTATAATGTATGTATCTCATAATTGTTGGATGCATATTTGAAACCTTTTCCATAATAATTGGAAAAAAAATATGTGGATGTGACATACAGCAGAAAATAACTGGGGGGACTTGACCTGTTTTTCAGCCTTTGAAGTGCTTGTGTTTATTTTTTTTTTACTTTTTGAAATACCCAAGAAAGTCTCTAGTCAAAGAGTCATTAAAACCAATAGACACTTGACTTCACTGAAACCAATACTAGATTGTTAAGAAACAAGACTATTTGGACTTTCATGTTTAAATAGCGGAGTTTTATTCTTTTATGGATCAGATACCGTCCGTGGTTAAAAGTATCATGGCTTTTAAAATACAGTTTATGATTTCTGTTATTTCTTCTGCATAATGCAAACACCTTAACTGGCACAGTAAATACAGACATTTTAAATTTATGGTGTATTTGATTTCAATCAGCTGTGTCAGACAACAGCTCTGTATTACATTGCAGCATAAATAAGTATATATGCAATATCTAGTTTATACTTAGACAACAAATTATAGGCATACATTTAAAATCAAATAAAATCTAAAGTCAAGCAACGGGAATGAAAGGCAGAGTTATGCTTTTACTTTTTTTTTTTTTAGCTAAAGGTGAAATCCAGGGTTATTAACTCCAGGGTGGCTTTTACCTCGAGGATAGCATGGCCCTTTTTCACCAGAATTTTAAAGACCTTCATACAGTCTTTGTTATCTTGTCTTGATGATGACTTGCAGTGGCAGCATATCACAACAGAGGTACCTGCAAACCTCCTGCAAACTTGTTACAACACCTAAGTTACACCATGTAAAAGCTTCTTACAGCATCGTACATGCTGCCAGGACATAACTATATATTTTTAAGTAGTGGTCAAAGTTATTGCAGAGTTCTCACGCTGTCAGGCACTTGTGCTAGAGCCCTCAGTGGGGGGTTTGCTGGCTATCCCCAGGCTTGCGGAGACAGGAATGGGGCAGTTTGGACTGAGTGCAAGAAGAAGCTTGAAGCAGGAATTTACAATGAACTTCTCAAAGCAATACCCATTTTTTTTCTGTTGTCCAGTGTATAACAACTATATATTTTTGTCTTTTAATATTATCTTGGTAATGTAAAAACAAGAGTACATGTTTCTTAATACCCTTCCCTTAAACCCCTCTTTTGTCTTATGTGAGTAGACAGGTACACATGTATGCATGTACAAATGTGCACCTACTATAAAAATTTCTTGTTGACATACCCACGAGCTTAACGGTATTGTAGCCACCGCGTTTTCAATGTATTAGAAATTATCTTGGAATGTATGAACTAAGGCAACTGCTGTGATTACAGCTTGGTTGCTTTTTTATTCAGAGGAACAAATTTAATTTTTCTTCAGTGGTACCTCCAGGCATGGTTCCTAGGATATTCTGTGAATAAAGCATCATTGCAAGAGGGCATTTTTTTTATGGTTTCTTCCAAAATGGATGGTATTTCTGAAGGAGAAAAAAAGTGTATGACTCCAATTTCACACTACTTTTGTATATTGTCTCCCCAGCAATACTGTAGCCTGCTGTCATGGATGTATCACTTGAAGTTCTTGTCCTGCATTGTAAAATAACATCTTCTGGGAGAGTAGAGGGGATATTAGTTTCCAAATCTTCTTTAAAATTAAGGCTGTTTTGGCTCAGGTTCTGGTCAAATATCTCTTGATATATTTTGCTCTAATTGCATCCCATTTCAAAAGGCAGTTTAAGTCACTCCCCAAAACCTCCTGTCAGGAACTACTGACAACATTACTTTACCCTCTTAAATGACTTAAGTGTTACAGTCGATCTGGTGAAGTAGTACTTGTACTTAGCTTGTAAAATGCTATGTATCACTTGAATGAAAGGCATTATATCATCCAAACTAGGTGTTATTACAATATCATGACTTGCTCCAGAGTGCTTTTTCCCCTCATTCATGGCAAACTTTGGCTGCAGTGTGTCCCATGAATCCTAGCACTGGTACTTGATGGGGAAGTCAGTCAGCACTGTTTCCTGCTTTCTTAACACTGTCTCTGTAAAGTAGGACAAATGTAGCTTGATCACCTTCAAGCTGGCATGTTGGTGTGCCAACAACCAGGAGAGAGGTTGCAAGGATGGAGTGCAGCATCAGATAGATGTGACCTGTTGGGAGTGACCGTGGGTGACTGGCTGGTTTAGACTGCTTAAAGAGAATTAATATTTAACAATTGAATTATCTGTGTCACTCATTTCTTCAGCTTTGTTGGTTTAGAAGGAATACTAGTGGATGATGGCACTGTGGTGTATTTAGTGGGAGGTACACTGAGTGAAAGAGTTAAAAGACTCTACAGTTATGTTGCAAAAATAACACAAAGATAGATATAAAAAAGAATGAGTTGTCTTATAAAGAAATAACATTTCTCCAAGTCTGCCATCCTTAGTGTATTAGGGAGTAATATCTATGATACAGATGTAATATGGTATATGAGTTTCCACATTTGGCTAAGCCTTCTACACAAGTAAATGTCCCTAGTGCAGCTTAGCCTGGCCTGCTAAGGATAAGAATGAGTGACTGAAATAAATAACTTTTTCTTCTTTCCGAGTAACAGCTTTCTGGCAGCCTCGGTAAGAGTGCAGTCAGAAATGTATGCAGGTTGGGGCTTCTCATCACAAAACTGAAATTAACAGATTAGATGAGATTCAGAAGAGGACAGCTAAAATGCAGATAAACTAACGTTCAATTATATCTAGTATAACAGACAGATGTGGTTACAGTCCACTGTGGTGGGGGTAAAAGAAGAGTGCTGGGAAATACAGTGCAAACTTACATAATATGTGCAGTATTTTGTAGTAATAAAATTTTTATACACTTTGTCAAAGAGAGAGCTTTTCTGTCTTCAGTAAGCTTTGACTTGAGCATTATTTAATCAAAAGTAGGTAAGAAGCATATCCCTGTAACTTAAGTACCTTTACTAAAAAGCATAAGGAGGACTTGTTTAATAATGGTGACAGAATAAGGAGTAGAAGCTTCAAGAACAATAAAGGGAAGGAGAAAGATTTATTTATTTTTTTTTTAATAATTGGTAAAACTGAATGGCAATTCAAAATAGAAATTGTTACAAACAGAAGAAAATTTCCTGAAGACAGTGACCTTCAGGCAAGATACCATGATCTGATTGGCACTGGTGTCAATCCAGGATCATTTTGCTGAAGCCTGGAGTTATCCTGACTGGTAATGGGAAGAAAAATCTGTCCTCAGGAGATTTATTCTGCAGAATAGCCAGGATAATAAAATCAGCTGCATAGTGAGAACTCAGCATTTTTGTTACGGGAAACTTCTAAAACAGACAAGGTAAAATCCCATTGATCTTAGCACTAAGTAGAAATCACGGTGGAATACAAAAATCTGAACTCACTTCAGGGCCATGGTTTTGACGTCCTCTCAAACGTCACCTTTTTTGTGAACTGCGCGTATGTTCTATTTAACAATCCCACTTTGTGCTTTTTTGTCTTCGCATTTCATCCTTATCAGCTTCTAACAACACTACTTCACATGCAGCTTTATCAAGTTTCCTAAAACATTGTCACTGGAAATCTTTGCAGACCTACAGCTTCCAATTTGCCTGCATTCGTGTTTTGGTATCCTATTAAACCAAAACTAGTTTCTGCCACAGCAGCATAGGCCTCTTATAAAAACAGTCAAAACTTCCAGAAGATAGGCTGAAATAAATGATTACAACAGAAAAAAGTCAATATTGTTTATATGATTAATAGCACCATGTTAAATACGGTAACCTAGATAGGGAAATGAGAAGGCAGGATAATTTGAGTATTACAAGCAGCACATCAAAACCTTGAAGTCCACAGAGGGTACATTCAGGGACACATTTTCTCCTGTCAGGAGATATTGGAAATTTTTTTTGTCAATTTTGGTGACATTTATACCAGTATAAAATTGTGTAAGGGAAAAATTCAGTGTCTGGTTTCTAGAGATTAAAGAGAAAATATTACAGTAGTCTCCTGTGCCATTTCTGAATGCAGGTCTACCATGTACACTGCTCCAGATATCTGCAACTGAGCTCACACACATGTAACTTGGGAGGGTGGGAGGTCACCCTTTCTGCAAAGCCTCTTACTGAGGGGATCTCGTTAATCCATATAGCCTGGTTGAAACTAATTAGGATGGATATGGACACTGTAAAGAGAAAAATAGACCACCTGTCCTTGAGAAATCCCTAGGGACACGGCAGTGGAGAGATAGCTGCACAATTGCTGACTCTGAGGAAGGATCTGCAACAGACTGCATAGAGTGTTGTTTCCAGCACCTTCTGGCATACCTTATGAAAAGCAATGGCTCTCAACTTTTAAAGGTGAACTGCAAGAGCAAAGCAAAAATTAAACCTAATTAAGCACCAGTTTCTGTGCTCAGCTCTTCCTCTGAAAAGGCAATGTGGGAAAGTCGGAAGGGAAGGACACGATAAGCCCCTTATTTGAAAAATTTTTTTACTCCCATGGACCCTTCTTGGGCTCTGTTTGCTTCCCTGACAGGTGATCATTCAACAATATAAATACCGTGGGTTTTTTGTTTGTTTGTTTTTTTAATTGCAGTGAGCGAAAACTGTAGTCTTAGTTTTTTTTTTTTTAATACATATATTTTTATTTTTATCACTTAGGAAGAAGAAAGGAGGCACAGCAGTTTATCTAACCAGTTCTTGCTCTGAATTCTTCTGAGCAAGGCAGGGTTTGAACCCAAGATTTTAGAAAGAAAGGATAATTTCATGAAACTTGCATAATTCTCTGAGGGGAGAGATGTTTTCTATAGTTCCTGAGTTCTCATTAGCCAGTTCTTGATGATGTGGCCTCGGAAAGAAAACTAAAAAATCCCTAATACCCCAAAGCCACACCCTGCCCCCAATATAAAAAAAATTATAGAGAGGGTATCTGCACTCTGTAGATCCCTCTAAGCATGGATCTGCAGGGCAAAATACACACAAAATACACGGATGTCTCCTGGCTGTCAGGGAGACGTGGGACAGACAGCCTTGGCCTGAGGCTGGGAGAGTCCTGCGCAGGGAGTCGGGGCTGCTTATGGTGATGGAGGGTGTCTGCTGGTTCTTGTTTCTCCTGGTTTTGACAGCCTCGGCTCTGGATGGGGATGTGACCAGATCATGGCATGCTCCTGTCCTCACCCTCCTCCGCCACTCAGCCAGAGAGTGTTGCAGCTTTGTACAAGGACATTGACCTAACACACATAGCCCCAATCTGTACCATGTCATAGTCCTACAGGCAGCTGGAATGTCCCCACAGCTGTGAACAAAGGAAGCTCCACACCACGCACCTTCTCTGTAGCCTGTAATGGTCTCATAAAACAAACAAACAAAAAAACTCAACTGGAAAAAGGAGAGTGTATAACTCAAATGAAATTGATATTTTTAAGTTTTTCACCTTTATGCAGAGAGTGGCCTGGCTTTCCAAGACCGCACAGTAGTATATTAAATATTCTGGGTGGTTCAGCACTTCTCTGAAGATCAGGGTCTTTTGCTGTGTGGCCAATGAGAAACATAAATTCACTAATCACCTTTGGAAATCTTGGTCAAAGCCTGAAGAACTTTTAAAAATGGTTATAATTCAAAATTTATTTTCTTCTTTTATAGTTTTGTCCTTCCTTACTTCAGCATGAGCAAAGCTGCAAGAGGGATCATGCAGATCACCACTGCAGGTTACAGGTATAAATTTCCTCAGAACCACCTTCATCTCCACTGTACTTTAGGCATCTCCACTGCTCTAATCTCAGTATTCTTGGTGAAAATGAGAAGTTGCTATCCTGATCCACAGCTGATATAATTTTCACAGCTCCTTTAAACTCACTGCCACTATATCAGTCTATGTTGTTTGGGCCATAAGGACTCAAGAGTGAGTTATCCAGTGATAGTCTCAGAAATTGTCTTTTAGTCAGCAAGCAGAATCTGTAGGATCTAATTATCACATGAGCACAGATCATTTGATCAATGCTATAGCGCCATGTAGTAGAAGTTAGTGAAACCAGTGTACCATGGATCAGCACAAACCAAAAGAACTGAAGAAGACTAGTTTTGCAGAAATAATGCTTTTCATGTGCAAAGCAGCACATGTTGTCTAACAAAAGGTCAGAAAGAGACAAGGAGTGGAAGAATATTAGAAGTATACATTTTAAATATAGATGAGAATGTAGAAAATGTGACTTGATATGAGTTTTTTTTCAAAATCTTACAAGTAATTCTTGTGTTTTACATAAGCAAATTCTTAAATATTATGCAAAATGCCACTGCTCTTCACAACTAAATTGTTGATGAAAAGCAAACACAACTGTGCAATTTGAAGTCTGAAGTGCAAACAGATGTTGCTTTTGAATGAACTTCCATTGCTTAACCACTGGCTCTAGTTATTGCCATCTAAAGAGGAAGATTAAGCAACTTCGCATACTGTGGATGCTGGCTGTCAATTTGCAGCATGCAAATGAAATTGTAGCTAATCTTTAAAAGGCAGTGCCTCTAAACACAATGGGTGGACTCAATTTTTAAATGCAATTTGGCTACAAGTTGCCTTTGGAACCGCCTTTTTTTTTTTCCTTAGCTAGGAGACTATGCCAACTCCCCATGTTAAAAATGGAAAACATAAGGTGGGATAGATACTTTAACCCAACTCACTGTTGTACTGTGATTTCCTGATCAAAATGCCCCAGAAACACATTTCTGCCCCATACTTGTTTCCTTGTTATCAAGCAGAGCCCTGCACTTGCAGAGCTCTCGTACATGCCTGCAGCTGGGCAGGGCAGTCTGGCAGTGGGACAAGCCCTAATTCAGAGAGTGTAGAAGTGCATGGTGAGAAGATGGAGTGGCTTGGGTGCTGCTGAAATGCCAAAATCTTTGCTTAGAATAATTGCTTCCTGAAGATTATTGCAGGCGTATCTAAAACTCTAAATTTTGCCAAGATGTGGGAGCTCTCAAAGATGGCTTTAAACTGACTTTGCCCGTATTTTACTGCCCTTCTGCTGTGTCAGCAGATCTTGGATGCAACCAGTCATCTGACCTAAAGCACTTATTTGTAATTAGGTGTCAAAATAAAGTGATAACAGCAGTCTAATTCCAGTGAGTCTGTCTACCTGAAATGCAAATCTCTCTCCATTTGAGTAATTAAGCTATGAAATTTAGAGTGCTCAAAGCCTTTGATGTTTTGAAGTAATTAGCAATATGGGGAAAGATACTGCTTTCTGCAAGTACCAACAGCTGATTTGTAATAAAACCAATGCGTTTGTTTTTCTGTTATTAACTAAGTTGTATTATTCATTATTTACCAGTATTTTGCCAGCTGCCAGCATTTGTAAAAATGTTTGTGTAGCCCAAATGCACTGCAAAGATGAGCACAAACTGTTCGAGTCATTAATTACTGTTTACATGACTGTAGAATGTAGGAATTGATCCTCATCATGTAACAGAGCCCTATCATGCAAGGAGCTGTGCAAACCAAACCAAAATTGTTTCAAATTTGATAGCAGGCAACACTGAATAATGAACAAAAAAAATATTCAGTAAAGACTTTTAAACATCAAATCCTCTGTTGTTTGTATTTTTATGGGATTGTGGTAAAATGCTGCCTGTTGAGAATCGCATGAAGACATGCATACCCTCAGTGACTGTTAGGTAGTTTGCAAGCGGTTGTATATTGTATTCCTGGACTGGTGCACAAAGTGCTTGGAGAAAACAAGCTGGTTTCCTTCCTTGGACACCAAAGTGGTAGACAGGGTCTGCTGGATACTGGGCACAGAGAAAGGGAGCAGAGGTGGTCGGTCAGGAGAGGGAGTGTATCCAGGTTTGAGGGTGTCATGGAGGGTAGCAAACAAGGTACAGGAGAGGATTAACCCAGCTGCAGGATTGCATTGCTTGTTGGGATTTTTACATTTAAGTGATTCACATCAGAAAATGTACATTTGTCCAGCCCAGGTGGTTTCTCCATTGAGCTTTGTCAGGTGCCTGCAGCAGGGTGAGTGTCTGCGAGAAGCCATATGCACTGGGAAATATTTAGCACTCCTCCTTTCTCCGGCTTAATAAAATGCAAACTCCTACCCCTACAACTCTGATGTATGTTCCAGCATTGTCTTTAAAAGATGTTTCTTCATACCAGCTGGACTGGTGTGCTTAACGTTCATAGTTCTCGTACAGGGGTATGGGAGCTGCTGGTTTAGCCTCAAACTTGCCACACTTTCATCTGGAGAGCTTCTACAGGCTCATCTGGAAAGCTAACTGGCCTGGGAGCATACATTTCATATTTTCATTTTCCTCCGTGTAAAGTATTTGTTGCTTGTGGAAGTAGGAATCGTTCATTCGATTGGTTGTGGTTTTTATTATTCCGATTATTTTATAAACAGATTTTAAAGATCACAGGCCATTAGCAGTCTGCAGGCTAACAACAGAGCGATACCGAGTTCAGCTGCTGCAAAGGCTGTGTGTTAGCCATCCCTGCCTGGTCTTTGTCTAACTTGTTCTTAAAATCCTGCAAAAAATGGACCTTCTACATCTCTGGGGGACCTATCTGGTATTTAGCTACCATTTCATGACATAAACTGGGGGTAGTAGGCTTATGTAATACACAGGACAATAAATGCTAAACTTTCAACTGAAGAATAAACAAGCTATTGTAAAATATTTGGCAAGGTTACTGAAGAGTAAAAAGACGTATTCTGAGCTGTTTATGAGGTGTTTTGTGAACTAATTAATTTGTATGTTGATGCTGCTATCTAACACTGAAACGTGCATGTTTAGATAGGGATTGGGGCCAGTGAAACATGTTTCTGATCAGTCACAGCAAAGCTTAAACTTGTTTGTGAAAAATATGAATTGAGGCTGTTTATAAGCCTATTCATAAATGCTGGGTATGGATCAGATTTGAGTGACTTTTATGAAAATTTATGTGCTTTACTCATTTCTCACTTTTTTGCATTATTTAAAAAAAATCAGAAAATTCAAGTTTTGCAGTGTTTCACTAATGGGAATGGTATTTTAATTAGCAGTCTAGTGAACTGATTCTGGAAATAGCATGTGCCCTTTTAGTGTGGATAGGCAGGGGTGAGGAATAAGTGAGTATCATTTATACCACAGATCTTTCAAGGATTTCCATACGGTCCTGACTGTGAGTGTAAAAGATTGCTCATAGTGTGGTCTGTGTGCTTAAGTCAAGCAGGTGCACAAATCCTTCAGCATTTGTAAATCTAATGGATCAAAATATTCTCTTACTATTAGAGTATTTCAATCCTGAAATAGCTGCAGAATATCCTGATACATTTTTGACATAATACATCACGTGCATACAATGCCACTTAGAGATACAAATGGTGTCCATACTGCACTGTTACAGTAATAGTTACCTTGTGCAATTGCTAGCAACGTGGATGGGAACAGAATAACAGGCTTGGAGATGCTTCACAGGATGACAGATAATGAGGAAAGTTTAGAGGGAGTTTTCCAGATGACAACTAAATCACAATTTCTTCACTCCTTCCTCTTCCCCCCAGTACCCCAGCATCAAGCTCTTCACAGGTTTTAGAGGTTTTTTTAAATTAAAATAACATATTGATACAAAAGCAAAGGTATTGCACACCTGAAACTGTGCTTCTGATTATACCTGCAGGTGCAACATTAGTGCCTAAAGATGGCTATTTGCATACCCCGCTCTAGAGTTCAGATGCAAATCAAGCTCAGTTTATTTGCACACATTTCATAATCTTCCTTATTTAGTTCATGGACCAGGCTCTGTAAACACTATGATATCTACAGTACTTATTCCTCTGATGCTTTTCTTCCAAGATGAAGTGTCTGGCTCCCTGGTATATGAGCTTGGAGCACACTGTGAGTTTTGAAGAATCAAACCAGTTTGAGAATCGCTGATGAGATACTGGAGGTAAATAATGACTTTTCGTATTATATTTTGCTGCTGTTCAGGTGAAGTTTAGTTACTTTACTTTTGCAATAAACAAACTGAGATTATTCTTTTCTATCCAAAAACAATGCTGCTATCTATGCTGTGGGCAAAGCTCTCACATGTAGTCTGAGTTTATTTTCAGAGATGTAAATCTATTGTTTAGATGGGTGATGTGTTAAAAGATACAGGTGGCCTGTGAATCCTCAAAGTAAGGAGGAGGCACTTGAGAGGTTTTAAACTCCTGAATGATAAAGAAGAGTTATAAATAGTGGCTTGTAGCAGTATTAAAAAGCTTCACCTACATAGAAACCGGGGCAATATTTACAGCAAGTAATAAATATTTGTAATTGTTATGTGGTGCTTTTCAAATGATATTTCATGTCTAGTTTTATTTTGAGTTATTTTTTAAAACTTCAGTTCCTCATGAAAACAAGTTGTATAGCTTATGGTATTACTCCAGGAAAATGATTTCCATAAATAAAGCAAGAGGCAATAGAAGGGAACATATATAAAGATTAATGCATCAGACTTTTAGGCTTACACTGGCTAACAATAATTTCTGAGACTTAAGTTATTGGGAAGGAAATCTCTCATATGGAAACAGGCAACAAATCCAAAACTACCTGAGCAGCATGGGCAATTTACTTTCCTTCCACTTAAAGAATTGTATTTTTATAGCCATTTTGTCTGAGCTTATTGATTTCATATGCAATTTTGTCCAAAGACAGAAAGCAGATAGATTTAGCACACAAATGGATGTAGACAGCAATTAATGCTTGTGCTGTTTGTCCGCCTAATGCAGCCGGTGAGAACTGCTGTGGGCTTCCCTGAGCAGGATGGGAAGGGGAACGTTCCCTTCCCACGAAACTGCGTGGGGAGGTGACCAGGCAGCCATGGACCTGGGGCACTGGAAAGGCAATGGCAGATCTGGTCCTTCTGATTTGGTCAAGATAAGAGATGCATGTATAGAGACAGGCAGTTAATATCTCCTTCTTTAAAAAGAGAAAAGTCACAATCAGATGCAACTGGAAAATGACACTTTACCTTCTATCGCTTTCAAATTAATTTCCATTGAATTAAGTGTGGAACAAATAGGTGAAGAAAATGTCAGAGAATGTAAAGTCAATTTGCTAGTTAAAGGCAGTTAACAACCTTGCCATTAACAACCTTGCCAGTCCTAGCTGCTGAAAAAAACAAACAAAACCTCCAACATAAGCTTGATCCCAATTAACATCTGTAGCACGTAGGAACCAAATGCCATCAGTTTCTTTTAGAAATTTCAGTTTCATTTCTTAATACGGAGAAAATAACAACACGGTTCATTAGGAATTGGCTTAGACTCACTTTAGATAAAACTACATGGAGAATAGGGGCCTAAATTATTAATATATTATTATATCATCCTTAAATAATGTAAAGATCACAGAACAATAAATAATAATATCAGAAAAACAAGATTAGAAAATTCATTAGGATCTTTCTTTAAAAAACAAGAAAAATATGAATTCAGATTTGGGGCAAAAATTTATCTCAATTTTTATTTCATTCTAGCTTATAACTCTTTGTTACAAAGGACCAAAACAACCTGTAAAACAAGATTCAAATGTTTGGAAGGTATTGCCGGTTAATGAACTGATGCTGTTTTGCAATGTAGCATGATGCAATTGTATCATCTAAGGTGCATTTTATCAGTACAGCAGACCTAGAAGAGGCTTTGCTACAAACTCATTACGTATTATACAAACCACGCATTACTGAGATTCTCTTACTGTACCTAGAAAAAAAGATGTCAATGCTGCAGCTCTGCAGATTGGAAAATGCTAATTATTTAATGACATCCAGCGCCAGTGAATGAGCCAGTAATGATCACTCTCTTTTGTTTTCCATTTAAAAAACATGTTCGGTATAGTTGGCAATCATCAAAACAAGCCAGAATCAAAACTGACATCTCAATGCTTCCAATTATGAACAAGCTACACACATTTTAAAACAACAGTCTGGAAATACTGGAGACCAGGTGCAACCTTTCACCTTTCAGATCTACCTACTTTAAATCCTGTCTTGATTTCTGCTGCCTTCCTATTTCCTTTGTCACTGCATGGTGATCCCTGTCAATGGGTAATAATCCAGTGTATTGTATCTCACAGGCTAAAGAAGCATAGTAGATTAGATAGGTTATGGTTCCCACACGACATACCTTATTAACTTCAAACGAAACTGACAGGGTAAACTGATGATCAGAAATCCTTACAAGAATGCGTGGTTAGAAAGAAATCATGAAGGAGAATCAGGAAATTCAGCTATATTTAACACTGTAAAATACACAAATTCAGAACTGATGCCTCAATATTCTCAGGAACCTGATTTCTCATTTTTGCTCTCCTTGTTTCTGCCAGAGCTGCTTCGCATCTTGTGTTATTTTGGGAACAAGGGGTGGGGGTTTCTAAGGACTTCAGGAAGCCTTCATCCATGGCTCACAGTTTGTGCAGCCTCTCTTTACAGTTTGCAGGTGAAAACATTGCCAATTTGCAGCACAGAACTTTGGTTCATATTTGATTACAACAAATGCACTTTGTACAGAGCGTAATGACACTAACGTCTTTGGCTAGCACATAGCATCACAGAGGGTTGTTCTGCAGGCGGCCGACTACCTGCTCTGAGGCACCGAGTCCCTGAGCACGCTGCAGAATTGAGCCTCTAATGAGGCATGCCTTTTGCATGCTTTTTCAAAGTAAACCACTGTTTGTCTGCAAAGTGTAAGGAAGACAGGCAGGAGCCAGACACGGTGCAATTAGAGAACAGTTTTGAAACTGTGTCTTGTGTTGTGGGCAGTGACATTGTAAGACTTTTCATTCCAGAGAGTATGACATCCTGAGCTCTGACTTTTACAGGGCATCAGTGCAAGGGGCAGAGTGTGTGTAGCTCCTGCTGCTTGAACTGCCTCTAGGAGCCCTAAGGCTCTTCTAATTTATTCAAGGGTCTGTGCAGCCGGCTTTGCCTTCTTGCACCCATTCCACACACTCAGGAACCCACAGTTCCTGAAATGATTACAATCTTTGTATGTGGAAGGTGACTCTCTGGCCTTGCACATGCACACAATTGCCAAAGCAGCACTGGTGAGCAGCACTATGGGACAGAGTGTGTGCCAGGAGAAATCACAGCAATGAGGGAATGCAACAGCTCTGAAATAAGACACAGGAAGGTTTTAGTTTGCAGAGGAGTCTGGTAGAGAAAAGCATCCTTCTGACATAGACTACAGAGACAATTCCTGTTACGGCCTGGTGGATACACTTGACAGAAAATGCATTGTCTAGCGAGACAACTGTATATAGTGTTTCCTGCAGACCCTAAGGGTTCTATGAAAAATCATTCCTAGATTTGGAACTTCATAGTAGAGAAATAGCAAAGTTAGTTTGAGTGAAGGATTTTTGTCCTCACCTGGATGTGGCATATGAAAAGGGATAGCGTGTTTAATTTGTACTCGTATCCAGTACTGCTGTTCCAATATTTTATATTTGTGTATATTTGGCTTTCTTCTAATGAAGGAAACCAAATGCATATTGACTCTTTGAAATGCCTATTGTCCTGATACGAAGGCTCTTGTCACTGTGCTAAAAGATGCTTGAAATACCTCTCGTGATAGCTATCGGAATAATAAATTCTGAGGTTTTGATACCCATAATCCTTTTCTAAAAGAAATCAGAGAGCTTTTGCAATTTTTCTCTGATAAAGCTCATCAATCATACTGGTCTCAACTGTATAATCTCTCATTATTGCATTGTGAATTTATTTCCTATAGCACCATTGCTTCTTAGTGTTTTGCATACGCACTCTCTGTCCCTAGAAGATTTATGCACCTTGGTCTTGACCTTCACAATAGGGTAACAGGTATTGAAATAAAATTATTTTAAGTAAACATCAGAAGTCACTGTGTGCCATTTATCAATTGGGAGTCAGATAAGGCAGGAGTTCAGAGGGTTGTAAATTGTTTTTAAGCTTGCAGTAAAGTAACAAACCATATTATACATATGAGTGGTTCACCTATGTGAATATCAGACAAGTGCCTTGACCAGACAAAGGAGAGCATGCCTATCCTATGTGTTACAGTTCAAGGGGCATCTTTAACCAAAGCAAAAATTAGGATTCTCTACAAATCATTGTTTCTTTTAGGAAATAAGACAAGTTTCAACTCAGTTTACAGTTATATTTCTTGGGAGGTGAAAGGAGGTATGACCTAGTTTGGCTGTAATCTCTTTACCCAAAAACCTGGTCAGAACTGCTTTTCCAACTGTGTAACTATCTTAAGGTTTATTGAGAAATTTGGCGAACCTCGTGCATTTGTAGTTGCTGGTAGCATCAGCTGGATTTCTAGGCTCTAACTTAAGCCTTATTCTTTCTTGGATACAATGATTTCAGTATGCATGTGTGGTGGGTAAACCTTGGCCAGCAGCCAGACACCCACCCAGCCACTCTGTTACTCCCCCTCTTCAATAGGGTAAGGTAAGGAAATATGATTGAAAAGCTCATGAGTCGAAATAGACACTTACCAATTACCATCATGGGCAAAACAGACTCAACTTAGGGAAAATGAATTTAATTTATTGCCAATTAAAATAGACTTAGCTAGTGAGAACCAAAGGCAAAACTAAAACAACACCTTACCCCCCTCCTGCTTTTTTCCAGGCTCAGCTTCACTCCTTCATTCCCAGTCTTCTACCTCCCCCCGCCAAACAGTGCAGGGGGATGGGGAATGGGCAGTTGTGGTCAGCCCATGATAGCTCCTTTTTGCTGCTCCTTCCTCCTCACGCTGTTCTACTGCTCTGGTGTGGGTTCTCCATGGGCAGCAGTCCTTCAGGAAAAACCTGCTCCAGTGTGGTCTCTTCCTTCAGGGAATATCCACCTGCTCTGGCATGGGTCCTCCATGGGTAGCAGTCCTTCAGAATAAACCTGCTCCAGCACGAGCTCTTCCTTCAGAGAATATCCACCTGCTCCAGCATGGGTCCTCCTTGGGCAGCAGTGTGGATACCAGTGTGTTCTCTCCAGGGGCTGCAGGGGAATTTCTGCAGCAGATATTTATGTTGTTGGGAGTTGCACTTCTAAACAAGCTTTCACACAAGCCGTATGGAAAGAGCCACTGTACCTGTGCAGGGGTCGGCACGGCAGAGCAGCTGGAGCTCAGGTGCAGAAAAAGCAGATGTATTTCAGGGTCACTCAGAGCCAGGGTGTATCATTAAAGCACTGGCTCCTTTTAGGCAGGAATAGGATATTTTTAAGTGTTTTATTCCTGCCACAGTAGAGGTTGATGTTTCTCTGCCTGCAGCACATTCTTTGCAGTTACTTATTGCAGTTAATTTTGCTAATGTTGCTGAGCTTTGTTTTCAGATCGGCTTGTGGGGTTATGTTGAACACCCTACCATTAACAGTCTTACCCTAAAGCCCACTGCAAACATTACCAGCCTGTCTAGAAATGTGTTTGGCTGGGATGCACAAACCCAGTGTGCTGGTCAGGAGGCTGCTTTTGGCATTAGCGTCTGCTTTTTTTCCTCTTCCTTTTTTATCTCCTCTTAAGTCACTTTACCCCGAAGCACTGCTCCATCCTCAGTGATGCCACCTTTAATTACAAACTATTAGTGATGTATTTTTCCAACTCTGTAGTTCAGATGATTAAGCACCACACTCTTAAAGTCAAATTTCTCTGCCGTACAAGGCAGTGGGTTTTGTACTTGATCATGGACTAAGGGCCAGATACAGAAACCCTCTGTCTGAAGCCATATGTCTTTATTTCTGGACAGTTTTTAAGATTAAATTACATATCAATATTTGCTTACTCTGCCACTTGATTAATGTACTGTAAGCAGATTTAGAATCATGTTTTGTATAGGTTTTTCAAGAGCTGCTTAATATGTGTACTTTTGAAAGTACTTACCCATTAGATTGAATGTACACAAAATAAATCATCCAAACAGTGATTAAAAAGAAAGCATATTTGGCCATCATATCATATAGTTAAGACCAAACATTTCTGTAGACTTGCTGGACTATGTCAGATGAAAAGAGCAATTCCTACCTTAACAGCTCACAAAAGTGAAATCATGGTAGTGAAAGATCAGATGGATATAATGTAGGTAATGTGCCTTGTCAGTAGCTATGGTATACTGTGTAATGGAGGTGTTTTCAAGAGGTTCTCCATCTTGTTATGCTACTACTAATGCATTGAAGTAATCCTTTCTCAGAAGTGATGAAGAGGCACCTAAAGCCAGCCTGCTGCTGGGAAGCTCTTTACGGTTCCCAAGGACACTACATATAGTGGGACACATAGCAAGACCTTATGAGGTTTGCATGGAAGATTCAGTGAGGATAAATGCTCCCTGATGAAAGTACCCTGAATGTGTCTGCCTCGTAGATCAGAATTTCAGTAGTCTTTGAGAAATGATTATTCGTTCCCTGGTGCTATAGTGACAGAGTCCCAAAGGAAGAGCTGGTCAATGCCCATTGTGCATTGCACTTGCTTGCTTTTTCTTTTTCTTTCTTTTCCCCCAAAAGCTGTAAACCTGTAACGTCCTCTTTTACAGAATCCAATTTGTGACCTGCTATAAGGGGCACTATCTCATTAATCAGTGAAAGCAGAAACAATACGTCAAGCTCATAAAAAAATTATGGATCTGACTTGCTAACAATTGGAGCTCTCTTGACAAATAAGACATACAGTGTTTCTCAAGGCCTTTGAGAAAAAGCCACCAAATGTAATTAAGGATTTGGCATGGCTGCCTTTATACTGTATGTGGTACAGTGCTGGCTGCACAAAGAAGACTTTCTGTGTATTATCAATGCAAGTTACCTCAATAACTGTTATTGTACACGGAGAGGCTCTTGAAAGGCTTCTCAGCTCCAGTGGGTGTTGAGGATGTTCAGGACTTCAGAGGGCAATAGGAAACAGAAGGTTCATTTGATTTAGATATTCCTTTATTTACAAATAAGGACATGGAATAAACCATACCTGAATACAGTCAAGAGACAAGTATGCAAAGATGGAAGAACTGAGCTGAAGCACATAGTGTATGTATTGTTTTAGGGCCCTGGCCTCCTCTCATCTATTTTTGAACACTCCATATTGTACATATCTCGGTGGCTTTCTAAGACCCTTTCTGTCACACCCATTTTCATGCTGTTTTATTTTTACACTTCAACGTAACATGCTGACTGTTATCCCAACTGCACTAATTCATAAGAAGTGGATAAGTCCCAAAAGCTGTTCCAAAGGCTGTGAAATTAAAAATATTGAAGTAAAATGAGTGAAGTTTTCCTACCAACTTTGGGCCAGCTATAAAAATAGCCAGCGTTCTTCAGCCAGCTTTAGAAGTAGTCGAGGGAGATGGGAGAAGTTTTCGGACAAAATTTGGCTGCTATAGCTCTCCTAATTGTAGGATTTTTTCTTCCTTTTTTCCCAATTCATTATGTCATTCCAGTCTGCACAGCTAGGTAATGCCATATTTGTAGATATTATTGACTGCCATGATGATTCAATATATATTATGTGTTCAATTTTGCAATTTTTGTTCCATTTTCTTCTTTCCCTTACTGCAGGTATAACATGGTTCTCACTGTTTGAATCTGACTTTTCATATCATATTCTCAGTTGCTCACAATCTTTTGAAGGTGTTTTGTATCTATAAGTCAACTAGGAAATGGTTAAGCTATATAACTTTTGAACTTTTTTCTGTGAAGTTAGCATTTCACCTGATTTTTTGTGTGATCAGAAGTAGGTTGTGAAACTTATTTGGTATTTCTGTCAATGTATAGGTCTACATCGTACCTCAGTCACTGCAGAGGGCTTTTCCTCTCCTAAGTCACGCTGAGTTACTGAAGAAAAAGGGCTACATTTAGATCTTATTTGATTGAAGGCATAAATCTCAATTATTTTAATTCTTCCTGCCCTAATAAATGATAATAATCCTTCCAGAACTACATCATGGCAAGTTGACAGTCATATTCTCCCACCTAGGTCCTACGTGATATCTCACTTGTTTTGTACAATAGTTAGAAATATGGTGGCCCACTTTGGACAACTGAAGAATTGGCATTATCTTTTACCCAAATAAATCAAAGGTAATAAGTAATAATATTTCTTTGTATCCTTTGAACCTTATCCTCTATTTCTGCAGCATGCCCTAAAGGCTTTTCTGTGAGAATGAGGAACTATGCGTGGCTCTTGCTTCTCTTCAAATGAGTCCTTGGTAATTACTGGATCAGTTTTGCTGGCATAGAGTGCGATGTCAGCAATGGACCAAGTACAGTACAAGGACGTTGGGCAAGAAAACTTCAGTTTAGATGGGATAAATAGGACAAGTTTTTGATGTAATGAATGGGCAGTGGTCTGCAAAATAGAGCCTTAAGGCGGCATTCACAAATAGTTCACAATAGTTCATTCATTACTCTTCACCTTTTCAGTTCTGCCTCCAAAATGAATATATTCAGTGCCCAAATTTACAGCTTTGGAAAGTATGGATAGTCCTGCATAGTATTTGGCACTATCTCATGTATATACCTGAAATAGTAGGGCTCTATAAATAATAACCTATGCTGCTACCTCAGCATGTCAGTTCATTTAATGAGACACATGTGACAGTCCCACATGCTTTACAGAGCGTGTCTAGAAGGAACATCTTCTTGTCAGCACAGCAAAAATATCTGCGTCTTCCAGCAATGTGAGTCTGCTCCAGCCAGGCACTATTTCAAAGACTGGAACCCGGGAAAAGATTGTGTTTCTAAACAAAACACATCCAAAACAATCACTTCCTTTGAGATTCTGTTGAGCCATGTTGTGCTGTCACATCAAGCTGCTGACAAATCTTGTTACGTCAGATAATGTCTGATATGACCGAAAAACAACGTTATACAATGTATGCTAACAGGACCGGATTATATGTCTTTTGTCTTTTGTTTTTTCCCCAAAAGAGAATGTGCTGTCTTTAAGACTGCTGCGTGCTCACTCGTCTAGCCTTCATTTATCTGTAAAACACTCAGAGTGGTCACACATTCTCAAGGATGCTGGGCTTCTGTTTTGTTTGTTTATCCTTTCATTCTGAGCATCTAGTTTAGTTTTCTTTTCTTTTTTCTTTTTAAAGCTTTTATTAAGTAGCAGTGTCAAAGATCTGTGGCTGAAAGGTGACAAATCCTCTGAGAATGTACTAGAGGGGAATTGCGGGATATTTGCAGTGTGAGGCTGACAGAGTATCTCTCCAGGATGCATTGTGAGTGGGACATGGTGCTGGCACTCATATTGTGCGGCATTTTTTTAAAGTTGAGGAAGAACAATGACAGGCATCTAATTACACTTTTTGAACAACACAGGCCAAAGCACCTTTAATATTTGCATGTCCAAAAGTTTGAGTTAACTTTTTTTCTTTCATTCCAGATATTAATGAAAATTAAAGACCCCAAGTAATGGGGCGACCCATCTGTACAATCTGTTCCTATGTACCTTCCATGTTCACTTAAAACTGTTGTGCATTTCATTCCCACCTTAATTTCCCCATTGCCAACATCATGCATAAAAAACGTGTGGGCATCTTTTCATTCTTCTTCTGGTACTTAAGACTTCAATGTTCATAGTTTAAATGTGTTTTGTGTGCAGCCATTGAGGGATAGAAATCAATTTTTATTTTTAGTGGAAACAGAGATGCTAGGAATGAAATAATTACAGCAGTTGGAGGCTTTATGAAAAATCCCTAAATCATGAGACTTGCATTAAAGGTGAAAAAAATCGCATCAGTTAAAAGCACTGAAATTTATGTAGCTTCCGTTCCCGTCCACTGGCAACATCTTGCAGTGTCTTCTTTCATTAGCTTGAAGAAACGTCTGGTGTCCTATTTTTTTTCCCCTGTAAGTATTTGTAAACCTCAGTGGATCATTTTGTAATCTTCTCATGGATAAACTAATTAAATCAAGGATCTCTGGTTTCTAGACTTGTCACTTGACTGATGTTAAGCAATAGCTGCATTCAGAATCGCCTCAAAGCTCTCGGATGCGTGCAATTGCCCCAGTGGTCCCAGGAAGCACAAGAACTAACACAATCACACCCAGACTGCACAGGCACAGCAAGTCTAACACATCCTGGCTGCCTTCACCTGGCTCAGGTCACTTGGACAGGGCTAGTAAGTTGGCAACACCCTGTTCAGGTAGATTTTAGAGAAACTCTTCACATGATCTGGCAAGATAAAGGACAGCCCAACAAGTATCCCATTTTGTGATTCATCTGTTATGGTGTTAACCACAAGCAGCTTAGCTTCTGTCTTTCTGAGCAAGCCATCGCTTACTGTAAACCAAGTACACTTTTAATGAAACTCAGCACAGTACATTCAGTAGTTTCATCAGTCTTTCACGTAATCCATTAGATTCAGTTGAGCTAATCATACCAGGCATCTCTCCTAACACGCTATTTTTTTCTTCTTATTGCATAGGATACTAGTGTCAGTGTAAAAGCAGTCCTTCAGCGTGGGATAAAATTTCACTGCGCTTCAAAATTCTGCTGTGACAGTGGGTAAATCATGTAATAATTTTGTGCCTCAGGTCTTCATCTGTAAGATGGTAATACTTTTGCTGCTATGGGATGGGAGGGAGTATTGTGAGCATAGACCCATAAGTCCTTGGAATGTAATGGGATATTGCAATTAGAGATGCTAGGAAAGATCTTACTAATAACAAGTGGAGAATCCTTGCTAGAGATACAAAAAATGTGAGGTCTGAATTCAGATTTAACAGGACAAAGCAAAACAGCTTTGAAAAGTAGCTTGTTTTTTTTTTTTTCTTTGTGCTTTGCAAAACTGCATACACAGCCGGGAATAAAATGAATGGGTCATAGTGATATTGTGCACTTCATATCTCCCTAGACACTAAGCTTGGATGAAGTTGTTTTAAGGGGGCAAGCTCAGCCCTACTCTTCCCAGCCTGTGTTAAAACTTTGAATAATGCACAGCTTTGTTGAAAGTTTCAATGAATTTAAGGTTTCCTTACAAATAATTTTCATGAGTTTAATCAATGGGTCAAACCACAAGATGGAGTTTGTGCAGTTTGTCAGTGAGACTTGTGCTTTGGTTGGATGCCAGTGTTGTCAAATTCATTTAATGCTGTGTTATAAGAAGGATATTAACGTTCACACTTCCAGTTCCAGGTTAGCAATGGCAGACATTAAGAGAAATTGCAGTAAAATATACTGTGCTAGGAAAAATGAAATAAAAAGTTTTGGTTCAGGAGTTAGCCAGGATGGAATGCACCACGTTTGCTGGGAAATGATATATGAGGTGGAGCTGAAATGTCCCAAATTTATTTTATTACTCCTTGGAACTGTCTTTGTTTAAAGTCCCTAATTTGTGCATAAATGTTTTGTTTCAGAGAGAAAGCGAGAAGGGGGGGAAACGATGTGACAGGTTTAATTACATTTAAGAGAATACAGAGGAGATCAAAGCCAAAGAGATAAAAGCTGCAGCTACTGTATGGGCTGGAAATTTCTTCTGAATCATAAACACCCTTAAGTATAGTGCTTCAGAGGCAGCCGCCCTGAATTCAGGACAGAGTCACAGCTGAAATGGAAATCCTCTATTACAGTGTTTTATGACCTGCATTGGCTGCTGTTGGCGAGCCCCGTACTTACACAGGCACCAAAATGTCTGGGAGCATTCACGAGAAAACAGTAAACCAAACAGTGCCGCCTAGGTCAGCGGCTCTAAAATAACCCCCCACGGGCTGTATTGCTGTGAACTGTTTGCAGAGATGGCAGTTGACTGTGGGCCAAGAAAAATCAATCTTGTATCAACAGATGTAATCAGAACCCCTATGGTGGTAATGACTCTGTCACAGTTTTCATTAGCTGGGAATGCTTTAGCTTTGGGAGGAATGGGTTTCCTCCCCACCACTACCTTTTTATTGGTGCTATATGATCTGTTACCAAACCAAAGTTATCAAACTGCTGCATCTCCTTTCTGAAAGCCGATACTTAATAAAGGGAACATAAGCCAAAGTAAGATGCTGCCAATATTTTAAGCAAAGGTCCATCTCTGCAGTTTTTGTTTCTGTTGGTTTGCCCTAAATCCACTAATCCTATGCTCTGCTTTCCTCAAAGCATTGCTGCTGTATTTGCCCTCTTTGGAGAAAGAAGAACCCAGAAGCCCCACACTGCTCCCTGGGAAGCCACTCACCCCTCTGTCCCCCGCACCTCTGCACCCTGATCCTCTAGACCCAGCGCTCCTCCATCTCAAGTTTCTAATGGAAATTTCTTGTCTTCTTGAAGAAGTGCATGGTAAGATGTCTGTTGCCTCTGCTACCAAGACCTATGGTAAAAAGAAAAAAGGTATTAGGTTGCCTTGGGCTTGGGTGCCTTTGGTTGAATGGAAAGAGCAAGTATTTTTCTTGGGGGGTAGAAGTCAGGTACTCGGTGCGATCCTTTTGCTTTTTCAGGGGGTGGTATCTGTTGTTGGTGCATGTAAATGAGTAAAGCTGCTGTGAGAAACAAGGTGGTGGTCAATGTTGCTGAAGGACTGTTGGAAGTAACTCACCTCTGAGCTCCTCTCCAGGCTCTTTCTTTTCTCCTCTGCCATTTTTCAGACACAGGGTAGTTCAGGTGGCTTAGCCACTTCTCTGTACATCTGAAAAGCCCAGTCAAGAGGATGAAATAAAAATGCTCATAATTCTCATAGTTCAGTCCCAAACTTGTAGAAGTCTTCACACTAGCAAGCAGGTGTGCATGTATTTTTTTTTTTCCTGATAATGTTTATACATACATATATTGTAAATATGCATCCCTAGTAAGTGCTATCACATCCATACCATTCATGCATGCAGTCACTTGAAATCTATACACCAAGACTGAATGTCTTTTTTTCACACAGCAGGCTATACTCAATAGGAGTAATGGTATTGCTGCAGAAGCTATTCACATAGCTTACTGGGCACTGGGGGCTTATAACTAGCCATTTAAAAAGTCCTGGATGCTTCTGGGAATTATTTGCATGTGTGGGCAGTGAGAAGAGGGTGTCAGAGCTGCACGGAGCACACTGGTGCACGCAGGTACAACAGCTCACATAAACTGCCGCATCAAGGCTACTGCACATAGGCTTATTGATTGGTTATTGCAGATTAGACCAGCTCATCTGAAGCATAATGAAACTGCGTTACATTGAAGGATAAGCTTGCAAACCTGTTTGTAGTGGTGCCAGTGGAGTCTGCGTCAGAATCTACCGCTTGCCCGCTCAGGTAGTGATAAACCAAGTTTGTTGCAAACTGGCCAGGGAAAACCCGGGGTAGACTAAATAACCATAGATGTTCTGATCTTGCACTCTTTTCACATAGGAGAGAATGATTTAATGTGTATAAATTTGGGTCAAGGTTTGCCCAACTCTCCCCAAAATTCAGTTCTTGTCCAGAATGTTCTACACTGGTTCTCAAAGGCATTTTTTTGCTATTCGTGTTTATGCCCAGGGGAACTATCCAATCATTTGAGCATAGATAACTGGGCAGGAAAAAAGGGATCAATCTTTGTGATATTTTTAGTAGTACTTATTTACTGCAGTCATCCTAGAGATAGGCTGTTATATGGCATATCAATACTGCTGGTTGTGAAGAATGTGAAGGTGCATGAAAATGAAAGCTCTAGTTTTATGAAGTAGAACTGATAGGGATCACTTCCAGTATCAGACAAGAACATTTTTTACACATGATATTGGAAAACATTGAACAGAACTTCAGAAGCCTGTGGTACTTTTAATGTAGCTTTTCCAGACACGATTAGATAAAAAGCTGTGTGCACACACTTTGAGTGGCAAAATACATACTGCAACTATATCGTAGATAAAAAGTGTGTGTGTGAACGAACGCAATATATCAAACCACTTTGTTTCCACAAGAAGACTGTCCACATTTTTATAAGAGGATTTTTTTTTTGATTACCTGTATCTAAACAACTGAAAAAAGCAGATAGTCTTTTGAATAGCGTAGGGCACAATTCATACACACAGAGCATACTTTCGTATGTACACCTAGTTCATACACACTGGATAACTTCTGCAGCTCCAACTTTACATAGCAATGTTACTAAAGCCATTAGACACGGCTTACAACTTCAAAACATTTTAGCATCTCTGCAGCCCACACAATTTTTCTTAAAGCTGTGTGAAAAAACACATTTTCACAGTCCCTTTGGGGTTAACCTTCTGTAATCAATACATGCTTTTTCCCTGCCTCTCCACTCACTGACAACATCAAGAAGGCTAAGGGTTTGGCTTTGTGTCAAATTTAGGAAAGACTTACCCTTTTTTTCAGAAGGTATCAGAGGAGGTAGAATGATATTTCCAAGTTCTTTCCAATGCCAAAAATTCCCTTTCTCAAGTACCTTGCTGGCCGTAGGGTGGGAGATAAGAGAAAGCCTGAAGTGTGGGGCTTCAGAGCAAGTGCCAGCAGAAGGCTCCATGGGACTGCCTGGGCTCAGCATTTTTCATTCCCAAGTCCACCGGGGCACATACTCCAGTACTAAATCTAAAGCCCTTAAACCTCCTTAAGACTGCCCAGCTGTTTTGCAGGCACAGTCTCAAAGACTTAAAAGTCATGGTATACAATGGGGATTTTATAGCAAAAATGAGATCCAAGCCTTCAGTGGCTTGAATGCATGGATATGCTACAGGAGATTTCTAAGAAGCAACACATGCTGCAGAAAATTCTCCTGAATACAAGTAGATAGGAATGAAATCTGTGCATCGTTGCATACTTTTTCACCTCTATTATAAGAGATCCATTAATCATATTTCCTAAAAACAAAGAGAGCACATACATATTTCCTCACAAAGGCAACAACTTCTGAAATAAGGTATCCCTGCCACACTGCATCCACTGACAGTGGGAAAATTTCTAGTAAATCTTTTTCCTCCACTGTATCCTTACAATCTTCTGTAAAGCCTTTGACGTGGTCTCCCACAACATCCTTCTCTCTAAATTCGAGAGATACGGATTTGATGGGTGGACTATTCAGTGGATGAGGAATTGGTTGCACGGTCGCATCCAGAGGGTAGCAGTCAACAGCTCAATGTCTAGATGGAGATCAGTGACGAATGGTGTCCCTCAGGGGTCCGTACTGGGACCAGTGCTGTTCAATATGTTCATCAATGACATTGACAGTGAGATCGAGTGCACCCTCAGCAAGTTTGCAGATGACACCAAGCTGAGTGGTGCAGTTGACACGCCAGAAGGACGGGATGTCATCCAGAGGGTCTTGGACAACCTCATGAGGTTCAACACAGCCAAGTACAGGGTCCTACACCTGGGTCGGGGCAATCCTCGGTTTCAATACAGGCCGTGGGATGATGTGATCAAGAGCAGCCCTGCGGAAAAGGACTTGGGGTGCTGGTGGATGAAAAGCTGGACATGAGCCAGCAATGTGGGCTCGCAGCCCAGAAGGCCAACTGTATCCTGGGCTGCATCAAAAGAAGCATGGCCAGCAGGTCGAGGGAGGTGATTCTGCCCCTCTACTCTGCTCTGGTGAGACCTCTCCTGGAGTACTGCATCCAGCTCTGGAGCCCTCAGCACAGGAAAGCCATGGAGCTGTTGGAGTGAGTCCAGAGGAGTGCCACGAAAATGATCCGAGGGCTGGAGCACCTCTCCTATGGGGACAGGCTGAGAGAGTTGGGGTTGTTCAGCCTGGAGAAGAGAAGGCTGCGGGGAGACCTTGTAGCAGCCTTCCAGTACTTAAAGGGGCCCTATAAGAAAGACGGGAAGAGACTTTTTAGCAAGGCCTGTTGTGACAGGACAAGGAGCAATGGTTTTAAACTAAGGGAGGGCAGATTTAGACTGCATTTAAGAAAGAAATTTTTTACAATGAGGGTGGTGAGGCACTGGAACAGATTGCCCAGAGAGGTAGTGGAGGCCCCATCCCTGGAGACGTTCAAGGTCAGGTTGGATGGGGCTCTGAGCAACCTGGTCTAGTTAAAGATGTCCCTGTTCTTGCAGGGGGGTTGGACGAGATGACCTGTAAAGGTCCCTTCCAACCCAAAGCATTCTATGAATCTACATAATGAGGCCCTACTCCTAAATGTTTAAAATCCATACTCCAAAAGAGCTGAACAAATTAATGTTTGGACTTATTGCAAATACTTTTTTTTTTTCCCCTAAAACAATGGTGTAAAAATGGTATTATATATTTAAGAAAATGGTTTTAGTTCAATGGCATTTCTCACACAGAAATTGTTTCAACAAAGTTTTCAGCCACTGTAAAGGAAGAGGTGAATACTTAAAGAAAAAAAAGCACAAGTCCTCCAATTAACCAGTGGAATTACAGCTAAAGCAAGAAAACCTTTGTTTAAATAGATGCTGTCACAGCAACAGATCATTAACTATAAACCACAGTACCTTTTTGTTTGCAAAGTTTTCTGTTAGTTTATCCTGGTCATCACATATGTTATTGTGCATACAACTATGTCCTCTGATTTCATGCCAGAGGCAATAATGCATGTTCAGGGTTGGCCAGAACTGGTGCTAGTGAAGGGGATGGTGTGTGTGTATGGGGAAAGGCAATGCCACCTTTAGGACTAAATCAAAAAACCTACGGTTTTTATGCATGAAAAAAACATGATAGATGCATGATTTTCACAAGAGAATTAAATGCTAATACAACATCAGATCATCATCTTTATGTAGATTAGGAGCTGCAGATGGCTTTTCACCCATCTTTACAGCATTCTGGTTCAGTTGTAGCAATATTTTGCATTCTTGGCTAGACAGTATAACACAATGTCATGCAGAAATACCGCAGATTTTATTATTAATAATAATAGTTAATTAATTTATATTATAGATGAACTAACTCATACACTTCAAACAGTATACGAGTACTTACCGCAATGGGGCAGCTTCACTATGTCTTTTTGTTTTAACATGTCTATCCTTCACTGTGCTGTGCAGGGGTACCCATCGCATAGGCAAAAGTACAATTCCCTGGTAGTTAATGAGGGTGTAAGGGTTGATGTAGTCCTCTTCTAAGCAAATGCCCCAGCACAACATCATGGATCATGTATCTTAAATTTTGTTACTGGGAATAAGCTCTTCTGGCTTTGGTAGTGTGCAAGCAGTGAGGGACGGATGCTGGTTTATGCTGATGGCTGTGCTGCCTGCTCTACTTAATCCTGGACTATGAATTTTTGGGTAGTAACTATTAGAGCCACACACAGGTTCGCCCAGGGATAACACCTATGTGCTAATAAACAGTGTAATTAATAAATATGCTACCTGATGACTTTCTAGTAATGAAATTAATGCCACTTTAAGAAAGAAAAAGACAAAACCAGCATGCAGTGCAAAGCAAGAAGGTCTTTCCTAGCTTTCCCCGGAGAATGAGCTTTATCCTGCGTGTTCTGCTGGATCTTTGAGAAACTACACAAAGCACTCCTGGTAAATCCTGAGAAGCTTATATAGGCTTTCAAAAGGTCTCTTTCTCTGATAAGGAAGCCAATAGTTATCACAGTCCTCATATGGGTATAACACAGAAGAAAAAGAGTCTTCGCTATACCTAAAGTCCTTCAGATACAAAATCATTTCAGAATTCAGTGAAAAATGAAGTCTGGCAGCAAGCACATTATTTGCAGCTTTTTCAGAGTCATTGGGGCCTCTTGAGTAGATGCTTAGAGCATCTGAGCACCTTTAGGAATATGTATTACTTGGGACAGAGGGTAGCCGCTGCAGGCTACTGAATAATATTGATTCTGTTTTAAAATACAGGTGTTTTTATCATGTGAGCCAGTTCTCTGGCCATACATTTAGAACTGCTATTGGACTAGGAATGCCACATTAATGACTACAAAGGGATTCACTTTTACTGTAGGAGAAGACTTTACTGGTGTAGCCATTTCCAATGTTTTCCAGTCTCTGTTACAGAGCAGTGTGAGGTGGATCATGACTGTGAGGACAGTATGTGTTCAAGGTATTGCAACACTGTGCTGCATCCTGAGTGCACTGTAGGTAAGTTGAACATCTGTCTTAAGGCGCTAACAAATTATCTGAGTCTCCATGATCAGGGTATCATGGTTTTAATGAAATCCCTAAATCTTCTCTGTACAACTGCAGGAAAGCATTACCATTACAAACACACAGAACAGATTCACAGATTTATTTGTGAGTGTCAGAATTTTCTTTTTTCTTTAGAAAGCCGGTCTTTGGCAGTCCTAACATTCTCCATGGTTTAATTTTTAAGGCAAATCTTCCTATAGTTCTCCTGCTGTAGCTGTAACAATTCAAAGCAGTGATTAAACAGACATCTCCTGCTTGCTAAGACTCTTCTGTGATACGTTCTGGGACTGAATGCCATTCTATTTTTAAACGTTGGCCTATTACATGGCAATAAATTAAATCTGAGAAATGCAGTAATGTGAAAATGAAAAAAAAGTTTTCTAATTGAAATAGAATAGGTAAAGCAAAAGGCTATTTTTGCACTCTCACTAGCAAACAATTAAAGGTATTTAATATGAGAGAAAAACACATAGATTTTGGAGTGTATTATAAGAATCTACACTTGAGTGTTTGTGGTGGACACAGAAAGACACATTTGTGATATTATTCATAGTTCCAGATGTTTCCTTGAAAAACGTTTTATTTCTTTAGTTACATTTAAAGCAATAATGTTAAAAGACTGAATCACTACTTGCACAAAAATTTCTGTAGGAATAGTTGCAATCGTTGATACATCCAGTTACCTCATTAGCAGTCAGATAACAGTTCCAGATGAAGAGGAGGCACCAGAGCTGCAGTTGGAAAAAAAAATTATTACTTATAAGAACATGTCACAAAGTAATCCTTAAAAGTGCTGAAAATTCAGGAAAGTTCTAGACATACATGACCTAGAAGTATCAGCCATGTTATAAATGTATATATGTTTTGGATAATAGGAAGGGAGATGAGTATCGAGTCAGCACTAACAAAGAGGTAAAACACATTTGGGGGGCCCTTCACTTCTAGTGCTGCTGATGTAGCATCTTGGCAGGTTAGCACTGACAAGAAGTACTAGACTTCTTATTTCATGTCCCAGCATTGTTAGAATGAGAAAATGTATCTGTGCGCATGTGTTTGTATATAAAAATATATAAATATATAAAAAAGAATTAACCCCCTGGAAAAAAATGATGATTGCATTAGAGTGTTTTACTCCCATAGTGTTACCCAAGTAATCAGACGGTTCAGTAGCAATAGTGAAATTTCTTTGAACTCATCATTAGCCCTTCTCATTTGACATTCCCAGCAATTAACCCCTGTGCCCTGAGACAGAGCCTCACAGTGAGTGACACAGAGACATCACCGCCAGCCAGCCCTAAAGCTACTTCTGCCAAGGACTCTGAAAGTGGTGTGCCTGAGTCTGGATGTCGTGGTGGTCAGGGCTCAGGATCCTGGCTCTGTCATTAACCTGCAGCACAGCCTTTCAGCTGGGCAGTTCAGCTCCCAGTACTGCCCCCCAGTACTGCCCTCACCTTTCCCACCTGTGTCTGCCTTGCCCATTTAGATGGTGGGTTTGCTTGTGGGCATGCTCATGTTGCCGTACCGGCGGGTACGTGCACTGTGCTATACTACTATACTAGGCTCCTTCCTTGTCAGGGCCTGCATCTGGTAATGCAACAAGAAGGGAGAACTTGTGACACCCTTTTCTGACCTATACTTTTATCTCCTGAATTATTTACATTTAGTTATACATCTGTAAATATGGGAACATCTACAATACAATGCAATAAAGAAGAAAGAAGTGTGAATTGTTCACTGACACCTGAAGCTCAGTTAATCTTTGCTCCTTTGGACTGGGCTGCTAATACTTCCCAGCTAGCGCTGGTGAAGTTGGGCACTTACCTGTGCAGTTAGATAAGGAGAGGTATATTGTTCATTAATTAATGAAAAGCCTTTGCTTGTCAGTTTTACAACTTGGGAAGCAGGCCTTTAAGGGAACTGCAACTAAACATTTGTGAAGGACAACATGTACTCTCCTCAAGTTCAGTTTGAGCGTGGTGGCAAGGTCTAGGGACAATAAGGAGGAGGTTTCTCTGTTGTCACAACAGCGACTTGAGCACCATCAGAGACAGCAGCAGATGTTCAGCCTCCTTTGTTTACTGATGTGCACAGCAAAGCCTCGTCCAGTCCTTTAAAATGCCTGCTGCAATGCTTCCAAAGAAAGTACTGTCTAGGAGAACTATTGCTAATGTTTTGCCTTCCCAAGAACCTTACTTCAATTTCTCATATTATATTTATATTATTATTTAATTAATTTTATAAAAATTCACTGGCTTAAAGGCTGGTAAATAAGAGGATTATGGATAATAGGAAAATAATTGTTTGCTTCACCTGATTGCCATGAAGGTAAATGAACTGAATGCACAGACTATGAAGCACCTGAAATACAGATTCTGATTTTTCCGCTTGTGCCCGTTAATGCCAATAGCAAGTGAAGGCTCAAAACTAGCTCTGGGGCAGCAGTGCTGATATAAATTGCCTCATTTTAGTAAAGAGCACAACTAATGAAAGTCAGTCACAGTTACTGTTTTGTTTTGTTAGTGAGCTTTCCATCCAACTAACAATTCTTCATTTATTTTCTGCTTTCAATTATCTTGTTAACTTGTGGTTTCCTTTTTTTAATAGATATTCCTGTCTTCTTTACCCAGGCTATTTGTACTTTTTTAAGGTCTCCCACTGCTCAATGCTTACATTATTCCTCATAAACTTCTTAAAACAGAGTGCCCTTTTCTATTTGGCTTTAACAGGGTTGAATGTCAATTGTAGTTTTTCTTCTGTTTCATAAATACATCCCATTTTATTGAAGGTTCCCAGCAACAGAGAGAAACCCAAGCCAAAGTCCTTGGTGAATGTTGCATTCCTCAGATGCAGATTTTGCTTGCTTGGTTAACTGTGACAAGTTTGCCATTCTAAACCATCACTCTCTACCTTTAACACACAAATAGATAAGATTAAAACAGAGTAAAGTTACATAAGATGAAGCAAAAAAACTTTCTTGACCACAGGAAAACTAGCAACATTTCCAGATTTTAGCACTGCTGACCAGAAGCATTTTGGTTTTGTGAAGTTTTACTGCGCTGTGGGGAAAGTTGCCTACTTGAACCCTGCACATTTAAATGATCCATGATTAAGCTTACCTGAAACATTCATATTGACATTAAGGTATTAAAGGTATGAACAGCCACAAAGATATGGCTGTTTTTATGCTTTTTATTGTTTTTACTGACTTTGAATTTGATTATCTTTTACGGCATCTGAACCCCTTAATGGGTATGTTTTTGTCACCATGTATGTTCTCAGCAAAATCACGTAAATGTGTAAGCAGGCGCAGATGGGTATGTAATTGTCCATGACGATCCAGAACATCTTTCTGATACTTGGGCCCGTTGTCACTAAGCAACATAATAGAAGGAAGAGCAGTGGTTCATAACAGCACCAAACTGCATCCTGATACCAAAGAGGTACAGGGTGCTGTGGTTAAAATAGAAATGGACCATGCACTTTTGTCCAGTACGTCCTCTGAACCTGTCATGTGCAATTTCTCCCTGGAGGTGAGGAACAAAGTGCTCGTTCTTTGTTTGAGGGGATTTGTTTGCGTTTTGCTGAATGGTTTGAGGATAGCTAATAGTTTGCAAATGCCTGGGATCTAGGGATTGTGAGTGACAGTTAATTTTCTGGAGCAGCCTTCTAGTAAAGAGAGAAGAAAGCTAAGACATCTAGCTGATGTTACAATGATTCTTGATGTATTTATGCATGTTATGTATATTTAATTATGGCAGTAGGGACCTGGATTCAACGAGCAAATCCCTGAGTTCTGTATTGGAAGGGTTTCCTTTACCTTAAATTTTGTATATTTGAATTGTTATTTCTGTGCCTTGCTTTTCAACAAGAAGTAGAAGGAGAAACATAGGGAGATACAGGCTAAGTCATTATCAATTACATCTTCAAATTAAACTTGGGATACCTGAAAGTTTGGGGACATTTACTGATACAGGAATATAGCTAAATCTCACCACATAAAGCTCACAGGAAAAAGCTATTCTCAGAACCTTACCATAAGCCATATCCTTGAGATTTGCATCTCTTTTCAAAGAAGATTCATATGACATTTGGAACATCTTTTAAGCTTTGGGAGTATTATCTGACATGAGGGCTGGAATGAGCTGAGAAATAGGAGTCACGAGTCTTTTCCCAGCCCTTGCACTGACTTGCTGTATGACCTTGAGCAAGTGGCTCAGGCAAACACTTTAGGAGCTCTCTCTGATCTTGTCTTCTTTGACTGTTGTTTGTTCACTTGTTTATCTAGACAATCTTCTTTTCAGATATAAGTTACGAAAGGAAAGGAAAAGGAAAAGGAAACCACTGGTGTTTAACGCCATTAGCAGCCCAACTGCATGGGACTCCAACTAACAGTATTTAAAAAATGCTGCATTAAACTCTATGCTTCAATTGTGCCATCTCTAAAAGGGGGAAAATAATGTGGATACTAAACTGCTTATGGTTTGCAAATGAAAAAATCTCACTGCACAAAAGCAAAATTTTATGTTATTTTAGGGTTTCTGACTTCTGTGCATAACTCAGGGAATCTTCACATTTTCATGAATGACAAATCTATCTTCTATTTTGCCTCCTACGAAAGGGAAAACTTTGGCATGCTCAAGTATGCCTTAAAGGCAATGCTGCCTTTGGGATCTCACATTAACATAATGATAAATGTGCTGTGTATTGCTTGAAAATGCTATGTGCCAACGTGTCAGAATATGTTTTCCCTGCACACCTCTCGATTAGCATCTTATTTACATATTGTCAGGAAAAGGATTCTGAGAAAGACCTACAAAATAAAGTATGTTTTAATATGGTCTTCTCTAAGGCCAAAGTATTAGTTCCAAAAGCAGTTATCTGCTGGCATGTCTTTCAGAAGTAGTGGGGATGAGTTACATGTTTTGAAGTACTGAACCCATGTGTTTTCAGCAAATAGTAGTAGTGGTGATACATTTTTCCATCTTATACTAGTGTTGAATTTACTGTATAATTCAGACTCAAGGCATACCCTGGACAAAACTGCTTCCCCCCGTTCCCTGATCTGTCACAGGAAGTTTAGCTTTTATAATGATGAGTCCACTACATTTGGTTAAAGACAAAATATCTAACTTTAGTGGAATTTATCATTGGTTTCATCCTTTTTGGCTGCCAAGTAGTATGAAAATGTGGAGGAAAACAGTGGAAGTTTGTAACACCACTAGTAATTTGTTTCTTGTTGCTTTTGCTTGAGTCATAGTATTGATTATTCTTTGTCATAAGATTATTGTTTTGTTTTTTTTAAAAAATAATTTCCACAGGTTATCTCATCATCCTGCATTTCCAGTATCTCACACTATTCAGCAGCTCCATGTTCTAGATATCTATTTTAGCAGTGGCAAGCATGACAATATGTATGCAGTAAAAAAACCCCCTGAAATGATAGTTGCTGTTCCTTCTATATAGATTAAAGGTACTGTTGACATTGTAATTTATACTTGTGCAGTGCTTATAAATCCTTGTTATTAGAACCCCTTCAGGCTAGGGACTGTATGAGTGCATCATAAAACCACTCTATCCTATTGAATGGAGTCAAAATAAATTTCAAGATACAATGCACAGAAAATACAAACAGGTAGGAACCTGCAAAGAATGCATGGCCAAAATGATGATGAGAATAATACCACATTAATAGACTAAACATTTTTGTAGCATTATGGAAAAATAAGTGTATATTTTCACATCTGAGGATAGATGTGAAAGAAGTTAATGAAGTAGCCTTAGGTAAGGGAGACATTTTCAGGAAGATGCTGCCCATGTAAGACATCCTTTATCAAAATTGGTGAAAAGAATACTGTAGCACTTGAGATGTGAAGCGATCAGAGCAGATGAGCCTATTAGACATTCAGAGAAGCAAAAAAGATTGTATCTTAGAGCTGCTATTGTGGTTTAGGGACAAAAAAATCCTAAACTCTTCTCTGAAGCAGACATAGCCTGGATGCCGTGCATGGAGATGGTGTAAAAAGAGCATGGGAGGAAGGAGGGAGGTATTGGTCACCATCTTCTGGACATGGCATAGCAGAGCTTGAAGAGAAAGATTAGATATTCCAATTTGGTCTTTCTGAGTTTAAGATGAAGACTAGAAAAAAGTGATGTCAGGGGGACAAACTAAAATTTCAGTTTAGAGGAAAGACAGCTCAAGAATGGAGATGCAGGTTTCTGAACCATTAGAATAGAGCTGGTAGATTAATATGTGTTTTCATTGACTTTTACAAATGGCTCTGAGCATAGAGTTGGTTCAGGCTATGATAAATATTATTTTGAATGTTACAATATAATGCACAGTAAACTAATATCCCCTCAAGCAATGAATGTAAATACAGTTGTTGATATTATATTTCTGGAGGTTATGTTATTTTAATCAGCTCTAGAGAGGACTATCTCTGGGAAGTGCCCCTCTGATCTTGAATGTTACTGGCTCCTACTGGTAACCATGATGTCTGAAACGAGAATAGTTCAGTTCAGAAAATCTGGAAAGCTGCCAGATCCAGCTGAACTCAGTGGATCAAATTCTGCTGTTTTTACACATGAGCAGCTGTGTTGACTTCATTAGGGTCTCATGTGTATAACAGAATACTTTCTTCTAATATGATTATATCAGGAAACTGGGATTCAGCTGTATCTAATTTATTATTGCATTAGGTATCAGTTTGCCCACATCATACCTGTCAATAACATTTCAAAATAAAAAAAGTAATAACGCCTGGAAAGAAAGTAACTTTAGTAGACAGCTGATGGCTTTGGAAAATGAAATAGATTAAACACACAAAAGAAGTGAAAAACTGATAAAAACGTCAAAGCAAAGAGCCAGGGCCAGACCATGAGGCTTAACATCTCTGCTGCCCTATTGCTGATGGCCTGACTTAACAGCATGCTGAAGAATTTTAAATGCAGTAATAGCTTAAATAGGGTCATTACAGACTGCAGGTGGGATTTTTCAAGCACAAGTTGAGCACTGTCCCCAGTCCTTGATGTCTTAGCTTTGACTTTTAGTAGGTGCACAGGTGGGCCAACCCTGGTATTTCTGAAACGACCCTGAGAAGCTGAAGCTGGGGTGTATGTTTCCAGCCATGCAGATGTGTTTTCTACCTCGCGTTGTGCTTCTGTAGTTTCCGTGCAAGCTTAATCTAGACAGCCAGTCTAGGTAGATGGACTCTCATCTTGCGTCATTAACAGGGCTGAGAACTCAACTTCAAGGAGTTCTTGCAAGAGCTGTTTTAAATTGATTATTGTGCTGTTCAGAGGCTCGAGTTACACAGCGCTCATTAGTGACAACTGAGGCACTGAATAAAGCAGACCTGTCAGACTTCCTGCCTTTGAAAAGACTGATAAATTAGTCTGGGCAGAGTGCCACACTAGTCTGGTTATATTACTCGCAGTACCTGAACTAGCTCAGAGGGAGCTAGCTTGGGTATCCCTTCACGAGAGGATAGTGTGCCATCCAGATGTCCCCCACGCAGACAAACAGTTAATAATGTTTTGAATTGGCTTTGCTTGCTCTGCTTCAATTAAAGCATTCTGGTAACTCAAAATAATAGGCTAAAAGTGTCAGCTTTTGCTTTTTTTTGGTGGCTGTGCTCTGAGGGAGGCCAGTGATGCTAACCTACTGCAGTGCAAATGGTGGGTGGCCTTTAACCTTTCCAGCTGGCACTGCTATTACTCAGTCAGGTTCCTCCTGAGGTGCTCTCGTTTGTCTTCTGGCCTTGGGGGCTAGCGTGAGTGTAGTGCTGTCTCAGGGGAGCACAGGCTGGGGGTTGTGGACCCAGCCTGTGTCAGCTAATGCAGACCGTGACATTGAGGGAAGAGAAGAAAGGGCAGAGTCGTCTTGCTGCTCTCTCTTTCTGTGCCAGACTCCAGCTGGACCCAGAAAGGGGCCACCACAGTTGAGCTGATGTAAAAGCTGTAGGACGCATTTACTCATCTTTCCAATGACACTGTACCTCCAGAAATGTTATAATAATGTTAGCAACAGGTTAGTCATAGATTTCTAATTTGACCAGAAAGTGTACATATTAATTCACCCAGACAACTCTAAGATAACCAAGTGAAATATGTACTGGAAATTGTTTTCCCTTCCAACCTGTACTTTATTATATATTTTTCTCGCCTTCTATGTCAAGATGCAATCAAAATATTTCACAGTAATATCTTTCTATTTTTTCCCCCCTAAAATGTGAGTGAAAGAAGAATCAGAGAGAACAAACTGTCTAGTAACTTCAGTATGGGCCAGTGGTTTGGATCAGCACAAGTTTGCACCAAGGCAGATAAATAACAGCTACTTTATACAGAGCAGAACATCCTCAAAAGGAGAGACCTGCCCCCCTCACAGAAGAGCATTCAGACAGGGGGCTGGCCTTGAAAGCTTAGGCTCAGTCAAGTGGTAAGAGAACTTGAAAACTGGTTTCCCATTTCCCAAGGAAATGCTCGTCCTGTGCACCTGTTTGGGCTGGGTGAGGTCAAATTTGGAGCTTGTTGATCAGTTGGCATTTTCTGACAATAATTAGCATGTTAGGAAATACCTCAGTGAAGCTATAGGAACCATGACAGAACATCATCCAGCAACCTTTTGCTCTTGATATACATGTATAATGTTCACGGTACTGAAGAAATAAATGAAGAAGTATAGGTAAAATTGACATCAGCCCTCCGTAGCTTCCTGGATCTCTGGTCAACCTGGCCCTTATCAAACAACGTTTAAGGCATAAATTTGATCTTGCTGATAATCAGTGAAGTAAGTCTAGGGGCTTCTTTATGTAACAGAATAAAACCAAGTTCCATCATATTTAAGCATCCCGGTTGTTTAGTTTGGAGCTACAGCTGGGGAATTTTAGAAACCTGGGCAATTTTCCCCAGGAGCCCTTGACCAAGTGCTCATGTGGCTGCTCTGTGTTGGATGGGGAGGAAGGGTGTTAGAGAACACCTGCAGGGTTATTGCAACCTCTTACAACAATATTAACCCAGGAAGGAGGCAGAATTTAACTCTCTGCTAAAGCGGACTTTTTGTACCACTCCTAATGACTCAGTGGAGACTTACGAGACTCTTACCAAATGCTGCTAAATCAAATTTTCCACTTCAGCAACTTATTCAACCAGAGGGAATTCTGTCTGCAGTACAATTGAAAGTATTCTTGCTCAGAAAATAGAAATCATTGATTACCCTGCATTTGTGAAGGCATTGTTCTTCATCCTGCCCAATGGTCTGTGCTTTGAATAATCCTTCATGATTGCTACTGAATAAGTCAGTGTTGCAAAAGTATCAAGCAGGGAATGGATTATTCTTATAAACATTCTGTCAGATGCAGTTGTTGGCACAAAGGCTGGGTAAAAACAACTAAGACTCCCTATTAAAATGATACCATGTGCATTGATCTAGAATTAGCGGGGTTCACTAGTCAGCTTTTAAGGCACTCTTGATAAGCAGTACTCTCCCATTTATGAGTAATGTGTATAAAGAAAGAAAAAAAGCTTAGTGGAGGGAAGAAAATTCACCCGGGCAGCTTGTAAAAACACTTGACAATGTATCTGTGAAAGAAAAAAAAGCAACCCTCTGTTTCAGGACAAACTAATGAGTTAGGTTTGTTCATCACGCTCCAGTGCAAATATCCAATAATCAAATGTTCCCTCACCACTGTGCTGATCCTTCTTCCCTCCCAGAAAATCCTGCCATGTTTCGGTTTCGGTGGACAGCACGATCCCAAAATGGAGGCATCCCTCCAGTGGCTGGTCCTACTCTGTTCCCTCATCCTGCTATACATATTTCAGAAAGTAGGGTCCCATCATATTTTACTCTGCTTATCCTCCATGCTGTGAGGTTATCTGCAACAGCTCTTTCTGGGAAATACTCAGTCAATATCACCTCACAAAGTGAAGTTCAGCATAGTATTCCTGTTATTTGTTATTGCCATATAGTTCTTTCGAGCCCCAGGAAGTGTCCAACACCATGTTGCATTTGGTACTCCACAAACATCCCTTAAGCATTTCCATCTCTACAGAATGAGCATCCTTTCCCTGTCTATCATTTGGTTAGTGACAGAGAGGATCTTAAGTTTGTGTATGTTAAATGGCTCCTAAAGCATCATTAAGAAATTCTGAGTAAGAAAGCTTTGGTCAACAAAGTTTTTCCTGTCACTAAAATCCCCATGGCCACCAAAAGCTGAATTGCCCCTTCATCTCTGTTTATCTGACACTGTGGATAAATAGTTCATGCAGCTGAAGCAGCTGTGACCATTCCTTGCTCTCTTCATTCTTGCTCTGACCATTCTTGCCCCTTAGGAAGGGGCAAACAACTTCTTACCTTCTCAGAGGCTTACATTATTATTTATATTTATGTTACAGCCATACCTAGACCTTCAGGTCAATAAGGCACTGTTGGCCAAAGCATTATGCAAACAGTGGCAAAAATACAATGCCCCACCCTGAAAAGCCTATATCCCAAGACGTGTGACATGCAGAAGGCAGAGAAGGCTGAAGTCAAATTCATTATACATCTTGCACTCATTTACAACTTTTCTGCTCATTATAAATCCACAGAAAAAGTGTTGAGACTCCCCATCTGTGCCTTAAGATATTAGACAGGGCCTGAGGATGCATCTGGAAGATGAGATTGCGGTGACAACTGCAGGGACATTGCAGGCTGGAGGGGCTGTGAGAGGCGTGAATGGCCAGGAGCTGTGTGCGTGAGGTGCTCGGAGGGGGGAGGTTGTGTTAGGTGGAAGCCAGAGGGCAACAGCCGCACCCCTGAAGCGTAAGGCTCGAGGGGGAGCCAGCACTGCCTGCAGCCTTGGGCACTGCAGGGTGGTGGGGGCCAAGCCACAGCCCCCTCCCCACTCACTGCAGGCCTGCTAGCTCTCGGCATCACGTCCAAAACAGCATCATCTTAAAGGCTGTGCTGGCGGGTTTTAGCTGAGACCAATGTCTTCAGCAGCTATGGAGGGTGGCTGGTGATTGCGGTTCTCCTCTGCATTCAGAATATTCCTGGCAGACTTTACAGAGAATATGGAGGCAGATGTAGCCTGGAAAAGTTCAGCCTTCCTCAAAATATTCAGATAAGAATTCAGATTTGAAGAGCTTATCCAAAAGGAAGCCTCAAAGCTCCTGTGGCTAGCCTCTGTCCAATAATATACATATATTTTTTTCAGTTTCTCTTCAAATAATGTGTTGTTCTTACAGAAAGGATTTCAGCACAAAGACAAAAGTGATCCAGATATCACAGCCTGATATCTGACATCACAGCTCCCTTCCAAAAGGAAGCTTTTTTGCTAGGGGGGCAGGTGTCTAAGACACATAGCAAAAATAATGCTAGCTGCAATTCAGTCTAAGGCACAGTCACACATTCAACAATAGGTGGTTTAGCAAGTGCATGAAATTACTGATGTACCTGTTAGGTTTTCCAGTAATTGGCAGATGCTGCACTGAACAAGATACAACAAAATGCAAGATAAGAGATTAAAAAGCCTTAATGTACAAGGATCCCATTTCATGCCATTTTTATGCTGGTGTTACGTATTATGCTGGATGGTGTTGTATGTTATGCTGGATGCCATGCAGTGTGTCTAAATGTTGTTATCTACCCTATAACTTAAAATAATGGTTCAGTGCAAGTCTCAAAAATGTTAAGCTAGTCAAGGGCATTTTAGTTTTCAATCTATGCTCTCCCAGCAATTCTCATTTTAACTCTTAGTAGCAAATACTTTCTGCCTCAGAGGAGCTGCAGCTATCTCTAAGTGGCAAAAATTGTAAGCTTTGTTGTAAATGAAGCATGGGATACACTGTCAATACAAGCTGTCCAAAACAAAATGAGAGCATTTAAATATTTTATGATTTTTTCCATTGTTCTATCAGAGATTGAACACTGGAATGATTCTTAAGTGAGAGCAACTTACCAGATGAAGAGCATAATGAATGTCTTTCATAAAAATGAATATTTAAACAGTGTGGTTGGTTGTATTATAATTGTTCAACCTCAATACAATCACGATGTTTCACTATTCTTTCCTCCAGTACAATTCTAATCTGAATATTATATATATAAACTGTACTGAATAGGAATCCCTCAGGCATGGAACCATCTCTTAGAAATGCAACTCTCTGGTCAGTTGGGATGGTTAATCCAGCCTCATTCTGTGGGTACCAAATGTATATATATGTGTGGTTTAATATAATTTAATATAATAAAATAACATATATGTATTTTAATCCCAAATCCAGAGAAATCAGTAGTAAAACTCCTATTGCCTTCAGTGGAGATTGGCTTTTATGCCGCCAAGACATTTTAAAAGAATGCTGGCCCTTTTGAGAGTTTAATATTGCTATTAGCTTACCTTGGTTCAATATTTTAACATAGACAAGATTTTGGATGCTAAATCAACAGAGCAGCTTAATCCACTCTTGAAACTGTTGAGCCAAACTTACCAAGAGGAAAATATCAGCAGGCTGCTCCAGCATGGACCTGCACCTGCATGTTCCTTCATGCCCCTGCACCATTTAACTAAAGAAAAAAGAAAGTTTAGTGGACATTCACTGAGCGTGGCCACTCTCTCTCTGCCCCCCCCCCCCCCCCCCCCCTAACAGAAAGCCTATTGCAGGCAACAGAAATACTGCTACAAATTTCAGTGAGGCTCGACTGGAGAACTAAATCAGTACGTACGGTCAGCTGGGAACATTTAGCAGCAAATTTAGTTACCAAATCTTTCTTTTTAAGTATCAGCTACCTTCCCATTCAGCAGAACTTTTGCAGTCTTTTGTTAAACCAGCAGCATATTTATCCTTCTGAGGTATCTTAACTGTTTTTTGAGGACCATCTTGTTTAAACAGTTTTTGCATTTACAGGTCAAACTTGGTGCTGAAGTCAGAAGACAGCTCAGAAATCTGTGTCTGTGCACGTTAAGTGTAAACCCTCCCTGTATGTATGAAGGATACCAATGTGGGGTATCTTTCTGTTTGGTGTGGATGGCTGAATGAGTGGAAATAGAGGAACTATGCTAAGAAACTGTTTTTCCTGACCTCCAGAAAAAATACAATGGCACGGTGCCTCTGGGCTCCTTCAACTCCTACCTCCCCAGAAGGGAACAATCATCACCATTAATATTATTGAGTGTATCATGAGATTTAACATTTTGAGTGCAGAAATACACTGGGCACTCTATTTGTCCACTGTTAGTCAGCAAGGTATATTGAGGGAGAGAGGAATGAAGAAAGCAGAATGGGGTTATTTTTTGATGAAGATGATGTTTCAGCTTCATTTCATTCACATGGAATATCCTAAGCAAGTTTTTGGAAGGAAGGTGGAACAGGATTTTGCTGGTTTGGAGCTAGTTAATTTGAACCAATTCTGTTGCACTTGGTCCACATTTACTAGAAGCATGCTGCATGTCATTGAAACCTCTTTTATATTTGCCTCTTTACATTTTCAAGATTTCAATGTAATTTAAAGGATTACAATTTTGTTCTGGGTGAGCACATGAATTTCTTGTTTGGTGAACACAGTAGTAGATTGGGAGAGGAACACACAAGTGGAACATTTAAATTAACTGAAACACATCTGAAAATATGTAAGACAGTTAAGACAAAAAAAAAAATCCCCAAAGTCTATCAGTTTAGGCTTTTCTTCTTAGAAAAGTTTTATTGCAAGGAAATCTCTGTAAGCACTAATCCCTAGTACTGAACATGGCATTTTATTTCATTTAATTGATTTTCTTTATTGCAGCCAAGTTGATAAAAGATTGAAAATCATCTATTGTATATGTGTTAAATACCTTAAGAATCCTTTTTAATATGCATACCAATTAGCTTATTAACAAATTCAGACTACAAAATCACACTTTGAGATGCGATTCCAGCTATTTGCATAAGAACTAATCATCTCAACCCATGTACCAAAAGAAGGGGCAAGGTTATTAGCACATCTGTCTGCATTTATAGCACACCTACTGCCATGGTTATGTGTAGTTTTCTTTGGTTATTCATGACTGAAGCATAGAGTAGTGCCATTGCTGTATCATGGCATCAGAGAAATCAGCAAAATCTAGGTCTCACTAGAGCATTTTCCATTTTTATCTCTTAACTAATGCTTTGCCAAGGCTCTTCCTATGTTGACAATGGTGTTGCATTGAACAAGGCAGCACCATAAAACGTGCAGGCCCCTACAAGGCAAGAGTAACATTTCATAAAGTCATCCTTATGAAATATTCTTTGGCTTCTCCATAAATTTCATGATGGGCTCCTGCAAAGCGTTCAGAGCCTTTCAGCTCCCCACGGCTCCAGCAAAAGACAAGAATTTCTCAGCTCTTGGAAGGATTATGCTCATGTGGACCCTGCAGTCAGGAAACTCCTATGCTTCACTAGTGCATTTAATTGCCACCAGACAGAGTTTTTACTCTCTGCCATGAATACAGTCCTTTAAATGCACTTGACAGCGGGCAGCGTGAAAAGCTTTTTTTCGTCCCATGCATTAAAAGTGACTGAGCGAGTAACACATGAGTGGAAGAATGAAGCATTACCATGTGTGAACAGTGAGGAGATACATAGCAAAAAGCAAGAGTGAATTTTGGTGCAAATTAAGAGAGATGTGTGATGAAGATAAGTGATGGCAAGCGAGGAGAGAGAGGTGGAAAGTTAAAGGACATAATAGAATTTCCTTAAAAACAGTCAAGGGAAACTGAAGTACATGCCCAAAGGAGCTATCAGATGAGAAAAAAATGACCATCTGTGACCCAGAGGACATTAAACAGGCAGCTACAGAACTCTCTATAGGTAGGACACCTAGCATGAATGAAGGATAGCTGCAGCAATTTTTAAATGAATTTTAAAAAGTAAATTTTTAAAATCTAGTAAAGCATTTTATTAGATCCTTACCTTGTAAAGGCAAATATACTAACTTTGAGCCAAGGACCCTCTTGCTCTACTTTCTCTTATTTTATCTAAGGTAGATGTTGCTTCACATCTAACTCCTAACACTTCTGACAGCCTGAAAGCATGCTAAATAAACAAAACAGTTATTTATTTTTAGATATGATAATTGCTTATCTGCTTGAGCAGATCAAGTTAGAAGTCACTGGACAGTAGAAACAAATTCTTGTTGGATTCAGATTTAACACTGCAAATCTGATTCTTCCACCTGAATTCTTACCAGGTATAATTTTAGACTTGAAATAACTGTTTTTACCTCCTCAAGTCCTTCAGCTCATGTTTCACTGAATAGTTCTTACTGTCTGGTCACCTTAACAATCAGTTTGATAACCACCCTTTTTATCTATAGTAATAAAGTTGTATTTTCATGTCAAATTATCTCATTCCATGGAATAATGAAGATTTTAAATTAATTATGTAACACAGGTCTTAATTTTTATTTATTGTTTCTACATGTTTTATTTTTATAGCTATTTGGACTTATTATATTGAGTCAAATCCTTGGCAAATATAAACTGCTATATGTCTGACGAAGCTATGGAGGTGAATCTATTTAAACCAGTTAAGGATCTGGCCTTTATTGCTTGACATCAAGACCAGATCATTGACTTCACAAGCGTACATCAGCGCGCGCACACACACACACACACACACACGCTTCCTATGCTTTCACAGTGCGAGGCTGATGTGCTTTTACAGAATCATTCTCAAGAATTACACATGTGTAGCTGTGGCTGCTCATTCTTTTCCTTTTGATTGTGGATTTACTCAGAATCCAGCCCTGTCCCTGCTCCCATTTGAAATTTCAGGATTCTCTAACTTCAGCATAATCTACAGGACTAGCAACAACAAAGCATGAGGAAGAGCTTAACAAACAAACAAGTAATAATTAAAAAACACACACCAAGAACCAGCATGTGGACAAATCCCAAAACAGTAATTGATTGAAAGGGACTCTGTGTTTATTTTGACAGCCATATCCATTAGCATTTGAGGATGAGGAGTTTTAAGTTTCAACAGATGCCCTGAAAAGCAGGGAGACTGGGGAATTATTTGAATTTGAAGTACAGCAACAGGCCACTGTTCTACTAAATGGCCATCAGAGTGATTTATTACAAACTGAGCTACAATGTACAAATAACTTTAGAGTGTTACAAGAGACAGAGATATCAGAGAAATGCTTATCTTGGAGTCATGGATACCTCCCTAGACCACCCTCAACACCTTTTCCAAGCACACCCCCAGACTTACAACGGGGCGGTGTTGGGTAGCAACATCCCCCTTTGTCTGGGTACAAAGTCGTGTATAGTCTGTATTCATGCTGTGGTTAATACCCTTTACACACACACACGCATGCACCATTTGTCCCCTGAGTTATGTGGTACACCTGGGCTAGCTAACATCAGAAAAGGTCTTCAAGTGCAACCCTATAATACAGTTAGTATCACTCCTTTAATTCCAAAAGCAGTTGAAAGGATTAAAGGCAAAGGATTGCCTTCCTGAGGTCTGAGAGACAGGACCCATTAATTTTACTTTTGCTGCTTGAAACCAGGAGTGATGCAAGGGATCTGAAACAAGGCGTATATTGTATTATAACTATGTCATGTTACCCTGAGTGACAAGGTAATATCCACACACAGGTGGGGTTTCTGGACAAATACACCTACAGCATGCTCTGACCATTAAAATGAGTTTTTGCAGGTTTGATCATATGATGAATCTCACTGTGATTCTTTATGGCCCCATCAAACAGAGAAAGCAGGATCATGTTTGTATTGCATCTGTATAACTCATTTTATACCAGCTTTATTAAGACTGTGGTACCATAACTTCTCAAATTTTTTCCTGCTGTCATCTAATAATACCAGTTTCCATAGCTCATAAATTCAAAACAACAAACTACTTCTAAACTTTTAGAAGATAAAAGTAGAGGAACGAGCACAAAGCCTGGCACTTATTTTTTCCTAATATTTGTTGCCTAGGTTTTCAGAAAACCCAGATAAAAGGGTTTCCTTAAGAATGCACTTCAATATGCAATTCAGGACCATAGAGTCAGTCATGTAAATTTAAAAAAGCAGCCTACTATATTACTGTGTGTACAAATCAGTGTAGGCTGCAGTCCCTTGGCAGGTTTCCAGCGTAGCCCTTGATGCCAGTTTTGGAAACCCGCTGTGTACGAGCCCAGGAACCGACTGTGGACACTGATTTCCTCCCACCTACAGTCACCTGCTGAGCTTGGTCTCTTGTTACTCCCCAAAATAAAACAAATGTCCTGCAGCATCCTACCAAGGAGCATTATCGCTAACATGTAGACAGCACTTGCCTAGTTACCTGTCACTACTTCTACACATTTTGTTTTTTCTGCTCATATGGGACAAATACTCACGGCAGTTTTGGTGATACAGGACCAGGTGCTGGAGTGGGACCTGCTCTTCAGAGTCATTCATGCTGGTTACTGAATAGACGTCAGAAGGCAACATCATTTGGCTATTTCTGACCTGCAATAGATTGCTACTTGCAACCCTTTTTATGCCATTATCCATCTCCTGAGCCATCTGGCCCCTGTTGCAAGATACCTGCAGATGTATTAATAAACCAATCTAATAGAGCTGTACATATGAAATACACAGCAGAAGCAGCTGGTTGGTGTTTGTTGTGAGCTTTCTATTTTTCCCTAATGTTTCAGCCATTGTAATTTAAAGTCCTAAGCCAGCTCCTTCAAGGAAAAGAACAGGTTTTTTTCCTCATCTACCCACAAAACAAAATAAATTCATCTTTCGTAAAAGAAGGCTGTCATTGAAAAGGAAGTTATAATCAGCGTAAATGTCATTTTCCTCCTTGGAGTGGAAACTGTAGGTTTAGCCCTTGAACAGCATTGTCAGTTCATCTTATTATAATATACCCCCCTGACAGCTCTCATATTAATTGCACCAGATTGCTTGCAGTGTGCTCATTTGTTTGTTTTCTCTTAACTAAGAACAATGTGAATGACTTTCAGAAAACTTTTCTTCATTTCAGATACAAGTGGGGTCAGCGGGAAACAAAACATATCTTAAAAGACTTTAAATTGTAGACTACTAATTTTAATGATCAAACTAGTGCTCTTTGGGATAGTGCTTATGAATTTCTCAAAGTGGGCCTACAGATGTAAAGCCATATAAACCAACATATAGGAAAATCTGGCTGTACACAAATAAATAGAATAAACAAAATTTATTCTATAGATCTATCCAAATCTATTCCAATTTTGAATTTTCCAGCTGTTTAGACAGGTGGTTTTAAGCTCAGACTATTTCTGTATAAAAATAAAGGAAAAACTGACAGTTTCAAATTGGTGACATCACATTTTAAACTGGGATTAACAAAAGGCTTTTAAGGGATTCTTTTAAGTCAATCACATAAATTCCTTTTTAAGCAGCTGACTGCATTAGACTCTTCTGAAATCTGAGTCTTTAGGTGTATTAGTCTTAGGTGAATTAGTTGTCCCAAAATTCTGTTCTAAGTAAGGTTACTATCTTATGTTAAAAAATTAAATTAAAGTTCACTCTTAGATTTTTTTCTGTTTATCTTACTTGATAGTTACTGTCTTGAGGGTTAATGTCTAATAACTTGTTCTCTTACATGTATTTTATAACTCAAACTACAATTTGTGGACTAATAGATGTCACAGTGCTTCAAAAAGAAGGCTTTTTGTTTTTTCTTTTCCATCACTGATGTCCCCCATCCTTGTTCCCCATCTGTTTCCAAAGTGCTCTCTCATCACCAACTGCAAGCTGCTAGTAAGGACCTACAGTAACCGTGCCTACAGATCTGCACCATCCTGCCCAGCTGTCTGGGTTGGCCAATCCAAGAATTCAACCACGTCCTCATACGGGAGACCTTTGCCAGACTGCCAGCTCCCCAGATGCATGAGAGGGCTCAGGAACTACCATTAAAGAACAAAATACTATCCTTAGGGTGCACCTGAAAAATATCTGGGGAAAAAAGAACCAAACCACCCTCACACACATCACCCCCCACACTGTCCAAGCTAGGTTCTTTTCATCTTGACTGAATGGCTGTTTCAGCTTATCACACCTGGTAGCTACTGATCTAATTACACCAGCATTCAAAACACAATTTAAAGATTAAGAGAAAAGTGCAGATAGGGGATTAAAAAAAAAAAGTGAATTGCTAACACCAGCAATTAAAGTCCAAAAAGCTGAAAACAGAGTCAGTCAGTCAGTTGTGGTAGTTTGGGGCTGGGGTAGGAAATAAAAAAGCTATCTGTGGAAAATAAAACAAAAAACCTCTAAACAAAACCTAAAATGCTACCTGAGGCAGGTAGCAAGTATTTGAAGGTATTTAAAGCAAAATTAAAGCCCCTCCCCTCCCCTCCCTTTATAAGCTCAGTTGCACTCCTTAAACCTCACAGAACATGATCTTGCAGTTTTAAAGATGACTTGCAGAAGTCTCTCTACTGGGCCTACACAAAGATACTAGCAAAAAAAAATTAACTACACAGACTGGACCACTTTACTTTCAACTAAAAACCATGAAAGATCATAAGGAACTGGTAGATGAGTTGTGGAGTAAATAGCAATAATTCTACATATCCAAGGATAACCCTGTTTATCAAAGCCATTAGCATTCAGGCTTTGAACATTCCCAAAAAGCTAATTTTCAGGGAGAAAAATAGCAGCTGCCCCAAGAGCCTCAAGTATATCAAAGATGTCCTTTTTTGCTCCCTACACTCAGTATCTCAGTTCTGAACTCCTTTTTCTCTTTTTCAAGTACCTTTAAGTTTTATTAATCAGACCTCTGCCCTGTGATCATCAGAAGCAACGCACAGCAAAGCATACGTAGGCTCAGTACAATCCCTTTTGATTTCGGTTGTTGTAATGCAGGACAGGAAGCCCTGTTACCTACCCATCGCTCCATGTTCCTTTGAAAACATGCACCAGCCCAATATGTGAGTTTTCTGAAAACCTTTTTACTCCTTCCTCTTTCCTGTGGGCATACTGGTGTTCCCCAGAAAAACGTGCTCAACGTGGTTCCCATTACTCATGTATATTTTGTCTTCTCTGTCTAGTGAATTCAAATTGCTATAAGCCATCCTTGTAACTGTTCAGATTTATGCCCACCGAAGCCTCATCTCCATCTGTTTCAGTGATTACACTTAAGAGGGTCAAGTTGGATGTGAGCCATAATCCCAGAGGTGGAAAACCAACGCTTTACACACTAAATCTGTTGTCATCTTTGTCCCAGTGCAGTGGATAAAAGGATACAAACCAGAATAACTTCTGAGCCAGATAACTGTAAAAGGTCTTCACTAGAGATATGCAGAAGCCTATTTGGTGGGTGAATTGCACTTTCGGCACCTGTCAATAATGTACATGGCCATCTAGTGAAATGAGCTTACATTTTTCTCAAAGGAGAAAAGCACTTCAAACACGCTTCTGAAGTACAAGGATGAAGTGAAAAAGAAAAACCTGTAGTATAATTTGTATGCATATTAGAGAAACATGAATGACATAAAGGAGTGCCTCTCTCCTCTGAGAGAGATACAGGAGGCACATTTAACTGAACAATACAGTTACCACAAACTTTATTTTCCTCAGTCTAACCCATTATAGACTAGTCTGCACAGTGCCGGGAAAAACATGAGGCACTCTCCTTTATTCTAATACTACTCTATAAACACATTAGGTTTAGCCTCTATTTCATCCAGACATTTCATACATATTTTCTTCTGTACCATGAGAAGAAGCTGTGGATAGATGTTGAGGGGAGAATTTACTCCACTGTATGCAGATGCATGAGGCAAGCTCTTAAGCGCTCCTTGCTAATGAAATAGGGATTTGTTGTCTACCAGTCAGTGTAGAAAAGCATTATTGCCTCCAATTTGTAGGGAGAAATTGTGGGGCTCCAAGAGGCGAGGCAATTTGCCCAGGGTCATCAACTAACCAGGGGCTGAGCCTCAGAGAGAGGGAGGGTGCCCTTTCAGCCCCGGGCTATCGCACACGGGACTCTCCATCACAGCTGCCCCAGTCAAGAAGTGTTATCGAGAAAGGGAAAACTAAGGGGCCAGGAGGCCACTGGATAGGACAAAGAAATCAATCCCTTCTCAGCTCTCACAACTAGAGAACTATTGGCTTTTTTTTTTTCCTCAGGCAAGTATGACTTACATGCACTGGAATTCATTAAAGGTAATTGAGTTAAGTCAATTTGTTATCCAAATAATACTTAAGTAACAGTGTCCTAAAAATGAAAATGCATCCTGTCACTCCAGTGCAACTTCAGAAACCAGCCTGAAGTGATTTATTCCTCCCCAGTTGTGCTGCTAGAGGTGGCTGCAAACACTTTGCAGAGCAACATACAATTACCTTTGTGTTCTTAATGATGCAGGGGACATAAGCTGACAGACCATTTGTGGTGCTTGCAAGGTCACGCCAGTTAGGAGCAGTCCGTGCTGGGATGGGGCACATTGAGCAAGTGGCTCCTTAATGTGACACAATCCAGTAGTACTTGATAGTTGATTAAAGTGGATATCATCAGTATTCCCTGGATCAATCTTCCTTTCTAGTGGACATTGCATTTTATATGTACATTACTGTGAAATGTTTCAAGGAAGATAAGCAGTGTAATTAAGCATCATATTAGGAGTGAAATATAATTTGCATTTCTCTTAAGATATGTACTGCTATGAATTCAGTCACTGATTCGAATTTTCTAAAAACTGTAAATGTTTATCATAATAATAAGTTCCCCATGATATACTATTTTTGCTCAAACACTTTAACATGGAAGACAAAGATCTCTCTCTCTCTAGTTAGAAAATCCCTGAGAAACTTAAAGATAGCAACTTTCCCATGATCACACTCTTCCAAGATGAGGGAAATCTTGGAATGTAAGGAAGTGGCTTAGTTTGAAGATTATGAACTAATTATATATTTTTTTTCCTTTTCAGGATCCTGACACAGCTTAGAAAGTCCTTCAAAGCCCTTGAAAGTCATGGCCAAAACCAGTGTTACAAGTAACTTAGAGACACTAGAGTGCAGTTTTTGAACTTCTTGCCAGAAGCAAATATCAATTTTGAAATCTGGGTTGTTATTAAGGGACTGTCTCCCACAGAACCATATGTTACACAGTACTTGCTTTTCTGCTGATAAGGAACACTTAAGGTTTTTTTTCTCCCTTTTTCTCCAGTCCAGTATGAAAAGTTGAGCATTGCAGAGCAGAAGCGCAGATGCAAGCCCCTTTCACATGCTCACAAATTCAGCCCAGGCTTCCTAAATCGGGTCCGTGGCAAGAGGAGTCTGGCTTTAAGTCGTGGTCTGAATATGACAAAACTCTTTGGAGAAACATTATCGCCTCTGACCCTGAACCCTAACCTTCACTAGATTCACGTCATGTGAATCGAAGACCAACAAAAACCAGCATAGCTTATTCTGAATAATCTTTAACTTTAATTTAAGGTTGCCTGTCTTGCCTGCCTTAATTTTCATCGTTCTCCTTCACAGAATTACAATGTAAAGTCAGTGAAATCTCACCCTGCCATTAGATGTGCTGAATTTCTGTCCTATGAGTAAAATTTTTAAAACCAGCATTTCATTGTTTTTTTTTGAAACAGGCAGAAATAGCACCACTGTAGCACAGCCCACTCCAATAGACATGAAGATAGAAAAATCAAGTTACTTAACCACACTCCTGTGTTTAGTCACAATCCTGATAATACTGATCAGAAAAAAAACTAGTAACATTTTAAACTGATTTTAAAAGACACTTCCAGGTTCAAACACCTCTGAAACTTTGAGGAAACACAGAGCTGCACTGCATCTAAGCATTCCAACTCATGCACAGCCCTAAGGATATATTCCCCACCAGCAGTGCTGCACAGCTCAAAAACCTAAACAGAGATGCTATTAGGCCATTTACACAATGTTTTTCTTTGTTAACACTTTCAGATGCATGGCTGAAAAGTACATTAAGTATGAGCTGTACATTTTCTTTATCATTGAGCAAATACAGACCAATATACATGCCCTAGCTTACTTAGACTTGTGTTCAAAGTGTTGCATAGTTCTGTCATGCCATAATCCATCAGAGTTACCTGCCTCTGAAGCAGCAATTACCAATTCAAGTTCCAAAATGTTCTTGCCCTGAAAGTCACTCACAGGTAGCATTGCAGCTAAAGACGTACCTGCATATTTCTTTGTTATTGTGTTTCAGGACATGAAAGACCACCTAACTATTACAGAAAAAATAAATCCTGAAATATATCTTATTTCAGTTATCAGTTATCTTTTTTTTAGTTATCAATTTCGTTATTTCAGTTATTCAGTTATTTTATTTTTGTTTTGTTTCTGTATGACCATCTGATATGTTATCAATGAACACATCAGTAGAGGTTTCTTTCCCTTGTCAGTCTTGTTGGAAATGAAACACTGAGAAGGACAGATGATCATGTGTGTGTGTGTATGTCTGCATGTATGTTAGAGGAAAGTGGGGGGGGGCTAATGGGTAGCAAAGGGGTGGAAAGGGAAAGGACATGGCTTGTCTCCTGTTCTTTGATTCGAGCCTTCTTCATCCCATGGATCAGTGGTCCACAGCAAGCAGCTGCAGCTGGTGCTGCTTGGCAGCACGCGCTCTGCAGGCACTGGCTCAGCAGGGCTTCTGCAAAGGGCTTCCTTTGTCTAGTCACTCACTTTATGGGCTTAACACCTACTGTCACTCATTCCCCTTTCTCTTATTTAAATAAGTGTTTTTATTACAGATACAAGCATAAATATATATTCTCTCACACATGCACATTCACATGGGGAAGGAAACCAGCAGGACTGAACTCATCCTCGGTGGAAGTCTGCTTACTTCAAAGCATTTATTCCCATAGACACACACAAGTAAAAGAGGATCAGGCCTATCCGTCTTTGGTAAGTTCATTCAGATGAATAGAAAAATGCTGTAGACTAAAATAGAGATCATCTTTAACTCTCCTACAAGTTATCATGGTCTGATCAGCAACAGTGGCAAAGAGAAAAAAAAACAGACTTTGGGAGGGGTCTGGAGAATGTAAATCCACAATCTGTTTTCACTTTGAAAGAGAATTACTAAACTAACCAGAAGCAGCTGATTTTCAATGCCACTTACACTTTGGATTCAGTAAAGTCAGAAAAAGTATAAATGCAAAGCACAACTTGTCCCTGAGATGCTGAGTGCTGGGTACAGCAGGAGAGCAAGAGAGTTGTAGGCTTGCAACAAAAAAACCCTAAGTCTCTTCTTACTCTTGGTCAAGAGGAGGTAAACTGCAAGAGAACAGGAGAAACTGTACTTGGGGAAAGGGTAAAAGAAATGATGCTTACTTATTTAAAAGCCTCTTACACCCACATAATAAACAAGAAGGTCAGCATTCACAGTTACTGCACAGCAGTAAGAGACTGCACAAGATACACAGCAATGGAGAATCAGACCCAGCAGCAGTGGATGGTTTAACTGGTGTAGGAACCAGTACAACAGATCGAGGGGAGAAAGCCACATCCCTGGGCTTCCAGCTGTTCATGCCGTCCTCAGCACAAGGCTGGCAGCCATGGCAGGTGCTCAAAGATGCAGATCTGCTTCAGTATCTACACTAGACTGCTGCAAAGACATGCAACTACAGGGGTGTGGGTTTGCCTTACTTACAGTGCTTGGTTTGGGGTTTTTCTTTCCTTATTGAGATTCAGGCAATGAAATTAAAACCACAGAATGAGCTAAACTCATCCCTGGCCTGTGGATAGGCTTGTCCTTATGCGTTTCTGTAAGGTGCCAAACGATCTCACCAGCCTAACCTTGTTCAGTCTGCACAGATAAGTATGCTTGTTAGAAGAGACAAATCCTAAAATATGCCTGTTCTATCCTTGTCTTTTCCTGGATATTTTGAGTTGTGCTCACCGCACTTCCCTCAACCTTTGGCCCTTCCACCCCAGGAGCTCCTGTAAATATAATTTTACCCTTGGCATATGACATCTCTGCAGCTAGGAGCACATCCCTCTGTTTATCCTAAGTCCCCAGATCACATTGTAGAAGAAAATATGAAAGGATCTGTTAAACGTGGAAGCAGAACATGTAATTTGGTTAAGAAATAGTAATATGTAGTATTATGGCAGTAGCTTGCTTCCTTAGCCATTGGTGACACACAGAACTTGGCCACACCAGTAACCACAGCCCTTCCGCCCTCCTTGATATCAACACCCCCTGAAGCATCTGAGGTGGGAGGGATAGACAGGGAGATGCAGAGACCTTTGTGGCAATTTGCCTTACCCAAGCTCTCAATTACTTTGTGGAGGTAACTTCCTTACCCCTCTCTCCTAGCTATGAAGGGATAAGAGGCCAACAAGGCCTTAGGGCATCAGTTTGGTGTCTAATGGCAAGAAGGATGAAAGTCAGCCATAGAAAACTTCTTAAAGTTCAAATTAGTTTTTCATTTGACTGCTTTAATCTTAGCTTTCGCTATAGATCTCAAGTTTCTATTATGTTTCATTACAAAGCTTCAACTTCATAATCATCACAACTAAGCTGAAAGGTGGACAATAGACAGCAGGTAAAATTGAGCCCACATAAGAGAAAGATCTTATTGCATGAGAAAATATTTCAAAGAATTTGGATTCAAGGTATCTCTTCATAGGCAGTGAATACCAACCATTTATTGATTCAGTTTGTGCCTATTTAGATTCCTGAAACTAAATTCTTACATGGCAACCTTTGTGAATTATGATTTCTATCTCCGGTTGGCAAGGGAATCCTATCTGATGAATAATAACATAGCTTCAGTTATTCATTCCTTGATCATCGCTCAGTTGGACTACAACCATACAATATATCCTTAGCAACACAAACTACTTCAAGCACATCAAGCTTGTCTTCTGCTTATGGCAGGCTATAAAATTGTGAATCATTATATCTTGATCTTTATCTGCAATCAATATATCATAACATTACATACATATATCCCCCACAAAGTATGAAAAAAAAATAATCCCTTAAACCTTCCTGTAAGACACTCCACTGCCCATGCTTTTGCTTTGAGAAGAGACAAAACATCCTATAACAAGGTGTTTAGCCATGTTTCTTTACACTGTGCTATTCCAGTCGAGCATTAAGAACATAATTTTTAAAAAGAAATCCAAGTTTCCTCTCTGCATTCTACAGCACCAGACTGATGAAGGCTCAGGGGATTAAAAAATATACAGCTCTTAAAGGCTTGCACCTATAGCCTGTAGGCTGAGGTAGAAACCAGAGGCCCATTTTTTTTTAATATTAAACATACAAGGCCTGGGTCCCTCACTCCCTCAGATAATATATGCTGATGGACTTACTCATGCAAATGTCTCTGCTTTGCAGAGGTGAGAAGACAAGGAGAAGCAGGAGCTCAATGGAGGCTTTCCTTTTGTTCAGAACAGGTAGTATTACTGTCACTGTGCAGCTACTGCAAATACATCACTTGTGATGAGCCACGGGAACAATTTTCATGGTTTTGCACCAAGAAGGTCTCAGCATGGCATTGAATTCAGAATATATTCATGACTCGTCAAAAGTCCATCAGCAATCATTAACAATGATTTCCCAGTAAGATATTTTCAATAACCTGCAGAATAATTCACTCTGGCTGCACAGACCTGTACAGCCAGCCAGCAGCCCTCCTCCTCCACTCCCAGGAACCAATAATTCTCTTATTTTCTTCCCTGGCAAAGGTTGAAAGGAAACAGCAGATGTTTTAACCTTGTGAATTCAGGCAAAATAGTATTAAAAGTACATCAACATATTGCGATTTTTGGACTCCTTGGAAAAGTTGCATGGATGTACAGAATTCATGGCTGTGCTGCTGTGCCAGAGCCCCAGATCTCAGTTGCACGCCGGGAGCTCATGGATTACATTTCGGCAATGGTGACTGCAAAGGGCTTGCCTGCATGTTGCATAGTAAGCTTTCCTTCCTGGTGTTGCGACAGCAAGCATGAAGGCCAATGCAACAAAAGATGACAGCAGGTAGCAGGAGATAAAGCCAGTCAACCTGCTGCTCTGCAAATTCTTACCCCAAAATCACTATTGCCAAGGGACTGAATGGCTCAGGTGAGAGGTGATGATAGGATACAGCTACTATTTTGTCCCCCACTAAAAATCTATTTGAAGGTCTGTAATCAAATTTTTAAAAAGCCCAAACCCTTTTGTCTTCGAGAGGACCACTTGCTGTGTTTGAGAATACGTTAATTTAAAGCAGAACAAATCAAAGGAAGGTGAAAAAGGTGAAATGAAAAGGTTAAAATATCTTCCTACTCAAATGGTAGTCCATTATGCCTCCCAGCCAGGTTGGTTTTTTTCCTTTTTTTAAAAAACTCGTATCTTTTGAAAACAATGCACAGTTTGACTGGGTCATGTATCAACACTGAAAATCATAAGAGTTTCTTTTGATTAATTTGTGAGAAATGAGTTGAAATTCATTGGAGGAAATAATATGGCATGTTGTAGAATAGGTTTTTGGATTAAATCTATTTGGCTCCTTACAGACCTTTGAGTTATAAAATATATTGGATGAACCGCAGCCTGTGATCTGAGGAGAGTTGCTTACCACTGGTAAAGTATTGCAGAAGTAAATCAATCACAGGCTGACTTATTTTCTTTTTTGTCCTATAACTTTCATAACTATTAGGAAAGCATACAAACTGAACTTTAAAGCAATTCATTTTTTTCTCCAAAACTTCAAAAGTAATTTTAGTTTAAAAAACAAGAAAACAAAAGGAAAACAAGTTTTAAAATCTCAGAGGCTGTTGTGAAAAGGGACTGCTGTCCTCCAGCCAGCTCTGTTATGCACTAGACAAAGGAATACAGCTTGCTCTGCCATACCTATATTGATTTTGCAGCTAGAAAAATATAAAAACATGCTTCAAGCAGATAAACTCTACGTAGACAAAAGGATTAAATAAAACCACAACATCTAGTATCCTGGCTGTAGGTGTACTTTAAATTCAAAGTCACCAATAAGAATATACAAGTTAAAAAAATGCTAAGAAATTAATCAAGAAGTTACAAAGAATGAAATCTCTGGTGTACTGGATACTGAGGGACTGCTGGAGAACCCACCGCTTAGTGATGTTACTTTACTAGTAATTAGTGCAATATTGATATACAGGAGCCTTGAGTCCCATGTTCCCCTTCCCCTTCCTTTTTCTTTTTTTCCTCCTTACTGCAAAGATACAATACACAAACAGGCAATCACCCAAGTGGCACTGGTTATAAAATGGAAATACATACATATATATAATTGTTAATTAGTTCTATAACTAAAACCCATCTGTATGCTTGCATAGCTACCTGGGGCATGATGATTCCCCTACAGCTAAGCAGGAGGAAGGAGATATTTGAGGCAGATTTCACTGTTGGGGAATTCTCCAATTGGTTTATGTTGTCACGTATTGTGTACAGTTGTATACAGCTGGGGATCTGCTTCTGAGGAGGCAGATTCATCTCATTGGGGAGGCAGAGGAGCAGATCACAAGTAGAGAGGGGATATCCAGCATTTCAAAGTCCTGAGGAAACCAGGGTAAAAATGATTCACCCTGTGTTTTATTTGCCTTTTTAAAACGCTTTTTCCTTACAAATTGAGTATTCCATAAAAAACCCCCTGCTGGCCGTGAATTCAGGTGCCCATGAAGAAAGGAGCAGTCCCTACAGGGAAGAGCCTTGCTCCTGCTGGGAGTCTTGTGCACCCCAAGGATGAGACATGGACACTCTCCAGGAGCACCAGCACATGTCCAGGGCAGAGTAATCCTAAATCCAGTCCTTACAAAGGGGCTGCAGAAGAATCTCTTCTATATGCTAGAAATCTTATCAGTCAGAAGAAAGAAGTGTCCAGTAGGCAGTTTGTTCTTTGGCTGTTTAAGAAATGTTCACAAGATCATGAAACATATTCTGGATTACAAGCAATATACAGATTACATTTTACAAAAGATATTAGGTAACTATTATTGATGTTACTACAGTCTTATCTACCCAGATTTCAGAAACCTCGTCACATTTTAGAACATCTGCTTTTAAACCTGCCCTTGCAGTGTTTCAACAAAACAAGCAGTGCTTGCTGTAGGTATTTTTTTTTTCCAGTGCATCTCTATGCCTGAGAATTAACTATTCCTAAACTATCAAGTCAAGGCGATGTCTTTTTATATCTACATATATGCATAATAGCTGCACATAGAATAGTCCATGGTGCATAATCCGAAGGCTGATAGCTCCTGTAATGCGCAGGGCGCTGGTGAAATAGCTCCCCGGAGTAGTCTAACCTCTGTCAAGTACATTCCACACAAACCACTACTGAAAAAGGCTTTTTCATTTTCACATATTTTAAGTAAAATAATAATAAAATTATTTTTGCATTGGAAAATGCATTAATATCTTAAATTAGATGCTGGATGTAATCAAACCCTTCTCCTCCTCCCTGCCAGGTGTGTCTCAGCCACCCCGCAAGCTATACTCCCCATAGGAAACTCAGGGGACTCAGTACCATCAAAGGCCGTGCTCATACCGACTTCATGGAGACTGTGCCACTGTCCTGCAGCCGAAAACCTGGCGTAGACCCTTTCCCCTCAAACTCCCACCAACAAAAGCTCTCTCCTGCTTTATTTCCTCCTCATGCCTTCTGTCAAACACACCTCTAGTCCCCATCAGGAGAGGAACGTGGTTTCACAAATGCTGTTTTTAAGTGTCACAGATATTAAAAACCCAACACAGGGCTTGACCTGCGTCTTGCACGCCCACTGCATGGAGGGGGTGCATGGAGGGTATAATGCCTCAGTCATAAAAAAACCTTTCCTTGTTTGAACCAGCTAAAAAGTGATGTCTGCTGACATCCCAGGTTTTTAGCCAGTCTAGTATATATCTGACTAACCACAGTGGAGTGCCAGTTTGAAGATCATAGATGAGATTTCTATTTTATCACAAACTCCTTTGCTGCCAATCATTTCAGTTCAGCATTCAGAGGATAGTGAGAAGACTTCTGGAAATTGGCAACTGTGCATTAGTAAAAAAAAAGGAGAAACGGGAGTCAAAGAAATAATGTATGGGAAAAAATGTAAAAAAAAAATAATCTAGTTTTCTTGGAAAAATACAGAACGTTATATCAGAAGACTAAAGGTATGATAAATATTGAGTCAGGTGTAAAGTGTGAACACTCCCTGTGTATATTTTGCAGACTTGCTAATAAACATATCAGAGAAGTCTAATGTAAATTATAGGAGTCAAGTCCAAATTTGGATTTTAAAGTTTTCAGAGAAATGAAACTTAGACTACCTCTGTAGCCATAGTGCCAATATCAGCTGTTGAGTTTTCGTAGAAACGTAAGCCAGGGAATGTGTGTGGTTCATGTAATGTACCTGCAGTTTTTGTGAGGCCATTATTTCTTTTTCCTTGCAGACCATTCTACCTCTCTGCAAACAAACAGGGACTGGCCACAGAATTACCTGTTTGTTTTTTTTTTAACAAAGTCCATGCTAAACAAGCAAAAAGTAATCAGGTGCACTATGAGCACAGCACAGTTAACCTTCGAAAAAATTTTAGTCTCCAGCCACCCAAAGCTGCTATACTCTTCAGCCTCAGATTACAGTTTTGCTAAAATAAATCTACCATAAATACTCAAATAATGTGTGCAAGTGCCAAGAGTGAGACTGCTGATGTATTGCAGTAACAGACCGCTGCCACTGTCAGCCAGTCAGTCTGGACTCCTAGCCATTAAAAAGTTTCCATGGCAATAAAAGGTAATGATGCCACTACTGCATTAGAGATTTTTAATTATTTCCAATACTTAGTCATCTTTAGCAATGCTCAGATTATGTTTGAATATGTGAATCTACGGCATTTGTGAATGTCAAGTCAAGTCTTTTGGGACCCAGTCTTGCAGAAGGCTAGGGAGGATGAAGAACTTTTCACTCTCAAGTCTATGAGAAGCTTGGCTGGAAAAATAAGACTGTGTGCTGGTGGTGCTTTCAATTTAGGTTTATCAACCTGTTATAGCCCAGACAGGTGGGATCAAAGGTTACAGAAGACCGATGGCAGAATGATCAATAACACTAAGGTGACACTAACGAGAATATCTTCTGCAAGTATGCAGTAGATCTTTTATTCCCATGGGTGCCCAAATATAAAGAAGAGGTAATTAAACCCTATATTAACTAGCAATTGTTTACAACACACAGAGAAGCAAAGGGGCATCTTGTCAGCAGGAAAACATTTGCTGAGAATAATGGACCGTAATGCTGGAGATCTGGTCGGGATTGCTTGGCTACTCTGCCCAGACCACACACGGAAGCTTTTTCAAGTTTTGATCTCATTGGAGCACTATTTTTTTCTCCGGTGTTGTGATGAAAAGCCTCCTTTGGCTGTACTGGCTGTGAAGCTTGATTTGAAGTCTGACATGGATCTGAAGTGACACAAAGGAAGCAGGACCAAGCTTTCAACTGTTACGGTCAGTGGGAGGGAATCAAATACCCTGGTCTTGCAGCAAAAGAGAGCTATTAGGTTGCAGGTTGAAAGCTACGGGTTGAAGGTTTTAAACTCTTGTTCTGACTAATACGCTCCTGTCTTGCCAGAAAAGACATTGTTGAATTCGTAGCATCTGTGTATGCCCCAGGAATAAAAAGCACATCAGTTTGTTTTAGAAATGCGAAACAGATTTCAGAAGACTAGGAGGAAAAAGTGCGTCTCTCTTCATGCAAGCAAGACACATTGAAAACTGTCCTCTGAACATCGACAACTCTATCTTATGCATTAACAAATCTAAAATATTAGAAGACAATCCTGAACCCATATTCAATTCCTAAGTATGTGATCAGACTTTAAAGATATTTAGCCATTTTATTCATGTATCTGACTTTAAAAAATTGTGCAGAAGTTCCGGATGGCAGTAGCTTGCACAGCAAAAGAAGTAGTTTTCACATTCAAGTAATGCACACATGGTTTTCTGATTTTTAATATTGCTTTATACAATAGTGCAATTCATCATGAAAACTTAACTTTACTGAAGTGAATTCACAGCTGACTTCTTGTCAGACACAAAAAAGTCTGTACTGCATTCATTTAAAGTTTTTTAAACAGAGGCCCATGGAAAAAAAAAGTTTGGTTTTTTTTTTTCCCTTCCCAGTCCATTTTGCTTCAGGTTGTATATGTTTTTGAGCAACAATTTAGAAAAATATACATGCACATAGGCTCAAGCAAGAATCCAGTCAAGGTATATGAAAGACGAAGGATAGACAGCCTTCTACAAAACGTGCCTTCCATCTCAGTGTTTCACACACGTGCAAAGGAGAGTCAAAAGGAGGATATCACTGGCCCTAAAGATAGCTGTACTGTGAAAGGACTTACTTGACTTTCAGGAAACTTTAGAGAGACCTAAAATTAGCCCCTTCTCTGTAACTCACGATTTCTAAAAAGCTCTCAGGAAGAACATAAGATCCCAGCAGCCTACTGGCTTAGCAGCTTTATCTTCTTTTACTTCCTATTGCAACATTTTTCCTTTCCACATACCCTGTCAGTCCTGGCTTTATGCTTGGCAGGAATCAGACATTCAAGGACAGTTGACTTCTATATATTTAGGCATATGCAATAAGATGCTGTTTACAGAGCACATGCACAAGGATTGTTTCTTTGAAGGAAGGTGCCCAAATAGAAGAGTTCATCACCCAGCCCAGGTGTTCAGCCCCTGACTCCCCATGATATGTAGATTCTCATTTACAAATTATCTCAATCTCATTTACATATCTGAGTATCACTTCATTTACATCTTGAACATCTTCTCAGTGGAACTGCATTAGCAGGTCTCAAAACATAGCCCAGCCTTCTACTAGCAAGCTGGTTTCGGGTCTCTTCAACTGCAGCTAAAGCCACTTTCCTTTACCTAAGCTGCACTCTGGCCTAAGCATTAAACACTACTCAACCTGCAGCAGTCCAGCAGCACTGAGCAGTGACTTGGTTTGTCTGGAATTGCGATAGTTTCTGAAAAACTGCATAATCTTGAGTGACATCCTGCTCTCATAACCATAACTGTGCTCTCATAACTCTGTTACAACAGTCAACAATATAAAAGCCATCTGGAAAACGCTGTGGGCAACTCTCCTTAAATTGGGGTGTCTCCCTCATCTCAATAAAAAATAGCAAATTTAAATTACAATTCTTAAAGTGGGATTCCTTTGAAATGTTTGCACGTATTCAGGATACCAAGATCACCTACTGTACAAAATTTGAAGCATATATATTTCTATACTGCCTTTGACAAAGAGCAGTTTAAGATGACAGTAACAGTACAGGGAATAAATACATCAACTCTGTGTGTGTGTGTGTGTGACCAAGACAACAGAAACTGAAGAATAAAATGAATGTGAAAATTTCAAATTGATTGACTGGTTAGGAATGTCTGCCTCATTTCTACCTGGAATTCCTCCTGACAGCTTCTACATCATACAACAGCCACGACCCAGAAGTGCCTATTAAAGAGGCAAACATTTGGGCCTGAGAAGCACTCAAAGGACAAAGAGGGCAATTTTGCTTGCCATTGCCACCCATCACAAACATGCTTGTTTTATCAGAAGCGACTAGGCACCTGAGAAGAGCTTGCTGGCTCATTTAAAGATTGCAATGCAAATGCTGAACACCACAAGTCAAACACCAGTCACTGAATGGGAGTCAAATTCACTACCTGTTGGGATGAGAAGGATGGAGAACAGCACGTCAGGTCACCTCTCTACCATCAGTAGCAGCACCATAAGGAATACTCAGCTATCTATAACCATCATGGTCTAATGGACGCCAAGAAATAAAACAGAGAAAAACCATCTTGAAACACACCTATAGGCAAAATTGAGTATCAGATCCTATCACATGACATGTTTTGTGTAACAGGGAAATGACAATTTTGACAACCACATGTTTCAGTTTTGTGGAGAAATGAGAAGCAAGTTCTTGGGTAGGATGCAGAACAGACAGGACAGATGGGGCAGTGAGGTATTTGGACACCTATCCTTGCCCTTCACACATCAGGTGTCTGAAGCTGTGCATGATAATGAAAGCAGCCTGCATCGCCAGAGTCCACTAACTGATCCTGAAGACTAAGGTTATGCGCCTTCTGAGCAGCGTCCCCGATTGAGCAATCACTCTGGAAATCTGAGCCCACATGCACATTTTGTGAGTCAGGTAGCATGTATGCTGTTTATTGCTCCTAGCAAAGTAATCTTGTTCACCCTTAAATGATACATGGTGCGCCACTTAAGACGCTGGTCTCCTGCCATTTGGAAAAGAAAGAGCTCACATTACAAATGACTACCCCTGCTAAATCTTTTTCCTCAACACCCTTCTCCCTGGATTCAGAGTTCATCGGCAATAATTATTAATTATTCCTACTTTGTCTTCCTCTTCATCACACTAATACATGTCATCTCATTGCCAGAAAGCATGAATCTAGAAATGTCAAAGGAGCATTAAAATCGCAGCTTTAAAACGTATACAACGTTGATTCATATTAAGAGGGCTTCTGGCATACTGAAAAGCTACTTGTAGACTTTGGCCACTTCAAATCATAAACGAGCAGGAAAGTTACATAAAAGCAGTTAATATTAGATTAAGTGGTAGCAAGATCGGGAAACTTTCTCTGGAAAAGCTTTGAAATTCATTTTAGTCAAAGTTATGACTCACTACAAAGGAAAGGCAGATTTGGGAAATTATGGTTCTTGCCAAAAAAGGCATAAAGGAAGTATCAAGTGATCACCTATTTCAAAATGGGTCATTATGCACTTTCTGAATTTTTAAAAAAGTAACATTTTCACAGAATGTTACATACCATATAGCTGAAGCTCCTGCAGCTTCTTTGAATTACATATACAGTTTCATACTCCCTATCCTGTCAAAAGAAACAGAAAGAAACTAACGTTTCCAAAAGCGACCAAACAGGTAAAGTCTTTATTTACAGCTTGTGATGAAGTGAGAAGGAGCAACAGAATTTAGGCTTTGACAATTTTGAAAACAGGTAGTGTGAAAAAAAAGGAAATTTGGAGCCTTTAGCTTTTCCCTCTGAGAACTGCAAAGAGCCCCGTAGCTGATCAGGGATGGGATATTAAATTAGCATCTCATGTGTAAAATAAGAATAGCAACTCCAGGTTACCTATGGGGTGTCAAGATTAATTAGTGAATGTTTGCACTCTGCGTTGAAGATCTAAGACACTGTATAAGTGCTAAGTATTACTACAAAGAGGAACTTTCAAACCTTGGTAAGTTCAGTTTACATAGTTGAAATGACTTTATATTTACCAGTGTTTGCCACCATCTAACTGCAACAAATGAAACCTTAGCTATCTTAAAGGCAAAAAGATTATGATATTTTGCAAACTATTGATAATAACATAGTGCAAGGCAGAATAGCCCAAGAAAATATTAGTATCTATTAATCAGGTCGAAGGCCCCTAGTGTGTTACATTCTCTGAAACATAATTTGTGCTTGTTCAAGACTTTTTAGCCATGGAAAAAAGAAAAAAAGAAAGAGGAGAAATAATTACAATTTACATTCATTTCTATCTTTTTAAAAATCAAATAAAGGAAATGCTGGCAAAACCTCAGCCTGACGTGTCCAGCCCTAACCCTGTTTAAGTCAGTAACAAAACTCCACTGACAGCAGCGCAGAAGGGTTTCACCCAATGCATCAAATTCTTTTTTAGCATAACTCTACTGAAGAAAAGTGAGTTATGCTAGATAGCTCAGGCGATTTAGAAAACAGCACGAACACTGAGGTGACAAAGGCAGCTGATGATACTCGTTTGCCCAAGGTAGTAAAAAAGAAAAGCAGCTGGGTAAAGGTGCAGAAAGACCTCTGGCACTGACTGGCAGATGAAAGGGCTGGAGACATTGAACGTAGATAAAGGTATAGTAGCTTACATGAGGAAAAACAATTTTAACTCTATATACACAAAAATGGGCTCGGATCTGACAGTTAACTGTCTAGGAAAGAGATCTTGCTGTTAGATAGTTCTATGAAATACCACTTTGGGGGGAAAAAAGTTGTGAACTGTTACAACAGGAAAAAGAACCAAACAGAGAACACTGCCTGCTCCGATACCAGCTCGTAGCTCACCTGCCTCGTGATTACTTTGCTACTGTCACAGTCTACCCCTCCACTAAAACACATAGAGGAAACAAAGCAACACAAAAGAGCAATAAGGATGGTAAGATACATGGATCCCTGTAAGGAACTGACAGAACCCCTCAGCCTAGAAAAATCCAACTCTGAAGCTCATGATAAAGGTGTAAAAAATGCCGAGAATCATAAGGTGTATTCCCGGGGATCAGAGATTCATGAATAAATTTAGTACAATGAATGGTGGCACCAAAATGAATTTAGCAGGCAAGCAGACAGCAGCAGATACTGCTTTGCACTCTGCATAACCAGGCAGTGGCATATATTTCCATGGGGTGTCACAGGAACAAAAAGCAACATATCCACATTGGTTTAAAGACTAATAACAACAACAAAAAAGTCCATCGAGGGATATTACAGAAGGATACTAAGTTCTTGCTCAGGGAATCCCCAAGTTACACATTTGCCTCCTTTTGCGCTCCTCCCTGACCTGTTGCCACCGGCCACTACCCGCATGGCTCTTGCTGCGCAGACTCCTGTCACAGCTGCTACACTGAGCTGCTGCTCATGCGTCTTGCTGAGTTGCTCATGTATGTTTAACAGGGGGACAGGGGCTTACGGTGCAGCTCCACTCACATGCCCTGCTCTGCCCCGACCCAGACACCAGGCTGACGCCAGGGTGGCATGGGCAGCGCTGCCTCACTTTGGGGAAAAGAGGGGAAATACCATGAAGAGCTGCCCCTGAATGACCCGGCGGAAATGGGGGTGGTCGAGGCAGCAGGGGAATTTAGGGGTGCAGATCAAGGACATCAGGGGATCCTCTAGTGGGAGGACAAAGGACCCAAACCATCCCCCACTGGCATTTGGAGCGTGACTCGCTGGCAGAGGGCACAAGCACCTCCATCAGCACGCGCAGGGGATCTCAGGGCAGCCCAAGGCAGCAAGCTGCCCTGCTGCTGCTCTTGGGATGTGAGGAGGCAGCAGGAGATAAATATGGACGTGGATGAGGACTTGGTGGCCCTTTTTGGTATGGCTGCCAGGGGCTGGGGGAAGAGTTTGGGGGGACCCTTGGGATGCACATGCCTGTACCACTGCATGATGGTGCTTCTGAGAGGCTCTTACCTGTTTCTCTTGTGGTGGTGGTGACGGCTGGCACAGCAGCAGGAGAGGGGCTGGCGGGCAGGGCTTCTCGTCCGGTGCGTAGGCACGCTTGGCACCAAGCCCATGGGCAGGATATTCTAGAAGAAAGCTGAATAAAGCCAAAGAAAAGCAGATTCAGTGAGGTAAAGCAAGGACCACCTCCTTGGGCTGCCACAAGCAGGGCTGGTAGGGGCGAGCTGCTAGAAAGGGAAGATTGGGGATGCACCCGGACCCCTCTCCCCACTGACCTGCCCCAGCAGGGGGGCAAGGGGCTGCAGCAAAAGCCCCAGGGGCACCCTGCTTTGGACCTCCTGCCCCTGCTCTGCTGTGCAGGGGCTGCTCCGTCGGGCCAGGGTGGGTCATGCTGGGCCGTGGTGGTGCTGGGTGCTGCTGCGACCCACATGGTGCCTTGGGGAGGGGGCCATGGCTCGGGGAGCTGCTGAAGCAGGGGGACTCCCTCCTGCCCAGCTGTGCCCCTTCTGAGCCTGCAAAGAAAGCTACTACTGCCGGGTATTTTCCCCAAAAGTCACCTGGCTGGACCAGCCTGACTTGCTGGTGCTCAATGCTCCTCATCCAGGCAGGTAACTCCCGTCAGCCCCAAGGCAACCCGCAGCAGGCTTCCTATCCTGCCCAGCCCTGCTAAATAAGTCACAGGCAGAAATCACGTCGGTGTGAACGCGGTTCCCAATACAGTGCTAAGCACAGGCAGCATACTTAGGCAAGTAGCGGAAACATGACAAGATGCTCAGGGGCAGACCCACAAGTCCATTGAAAGTGGATCATTAACCTCAGGGCCTTTTCACAAGCTAACACATACAAAAATTAGGAGCACCCGTATTTGAAATTGTAACAAATACATTTTGTTCCAAAATCCTTGGTTTTTTCCTTTTAATGAGCACCTAAGAAACTTCAGTGAAAAGCTGAATAAAGGTGTGCCTTTATGCCAAACCACCAGATGTGGGGGCTTTCTCCGTTATTGTGAAGGAGAGAGGGGAAGGACTTTTCTTGAGAGATCCTTCTGTGGTCCTACAGGGGAGGGTCTTGTGACCTCAGAGATTACACCAAAACGAAATCTCTTTTTTTTGCACATAAAGACTTTTTCTTCTTTTTTTCTTCTTTTTTTTTTCTCTTTTTTTGTTAAAGACCTCACAGAGATGCTGCACTTTTCAGATTCAGGTATTGTTTTAAATTACTTTTTTACAAATGCAGCTTTAGTGTTTCTACTGTGAACATTCCAATCACAGTACCTGCAGGAAAAGCCTTGGTTTAGGAATGAAGAGAAATCCATAAATATCCACATATATCCTGCTAGTTCACTTATTGCTTGCTTTTTATCTGGACCAGCTATCTAAAAAAATAATTACAAAATTGGTCTGAATATATGTTGTGCTGGAGTACGACGGCATTCTTTTCAAACAGACCTTTTGTTCGGTTTGGTTTTTCCTGCTGACAGGATGCCTCATTTTTGGGAAGGCAATCTGCTTTTCGACTGCTGCTCTCCTCGGAGAAGGTATGGCAAGGTGGCTAGGAGGTAACGTCCTTGCGTGCATGCAGCTGTCGGCAGGAATCGCCAGCGTGTGGTGAAGCACAAAATGGAGAGGGAGAATTGTGGGTGAATTTCAGGCTTCCTTCTGTCTAATTGTGTTTTAATGATTTAACTACTAGTTGTCTTGCCCATCAGCTGCCCTCCACGGCAAAACAGGCCCCGTGAATCAGGCACATCATCTCAGCAGGACACGGTTGTTTATAAAACTGAAATACATAATTTAATAATACTTCAGGCCAGATCCTCAGCTGATGTAAACACGCATAGTCTCACTGAAGTCAGTCAATCTATTCTGATTGGCTTTAGGTGAGGAGCTGTCTATCTGTTCATAAACATCATAGAAAAGAGCCTTTATTTATGCACTATTGCAAGGGCAGGAAAATCAAACACTCCCCCTGGCTTGTCTTGCTGCGTGCCAGAGTTTCTCAGAGCTCTGAGCTAATTTGAGGAAAGACGATTAGAGAAAGTGTCATAGCTGCAAAAGGATCTGTAATTCATCACCTGCAAAACAAGGGTAGTCAAGACTGAAAAATGCATGAGCTCTTCTGAGTTTTTTGAGCCACTGGAGCAGTGGCTCCCAGCAGCGCATATCCCAGATCGCCTCCCTCCCTCCCGGGTTAGCAGCAGCGAGCTGTGAGCAGAGCTCTTTCTCTGCAGAGATTCTGCATCCCTTCTGCATCCTTTGCACAACAGCTTAGTTTTTCCAGCAGCCTTACTGACACCCATTTAGAGCATTTTAATGTCAAGGTCAGCCTCCTGGGAGGTGACACGTGGGCGTCTAAAATCCTTGTGCAGGGATCATATTGGACCCGGATCTCCATCTTCCTGATTTGGTAATCCCCAGCTCCAGTCTCACTTCAGAAGCCTTTGAGGGCTACTAACCCAACTAAGCCAATCCAGCAGGCGCACTTGGGCCCTACCTGCTGGAATGAGCTCCGCGGGGACAAACGTGAAGCGCCGTGCCTGGAAAGCAACTCGCTCGCACGCACGCTTGGTGCTGGGAGTCAGTCTGGTTGGGACTGCTGAGACGATGCCAAGGAGCAAACCCAGGCACCTGAGGAACAGTAAAGTGCAGAAGCGAGTCCCTCCTCAGACCCCAAATGCTCCCGATACCAGCTGAGCAAAGAGACCTCAGGGTAGCAGTTGAGACTTAGGTCTCAAAATCCATTTTTGTAGGTTTTTTGACTGTCATTTTTGACAGGGGAAATTATTACTAGTTTAGGCCTGAATCATTACATATGTTTAGATGCCCAGCTCCGGAAATTTTTCTGACCTGAACCTAGATTTGAACCACATATTGTGTTATATTCCACAAAAGATTTGTAGAAATTTTTAACCTGGTCTTTGTTGCTAAGTTAACGGCATGGCAGGAAGACTACACTGAGAACGCTTTCTGAGCAGTTACTTCAAAATGAGATAATGCCACATCAGCTGCAATTGCTATAAGAAAGAGACCTTGGAGAGAAGTTATTAAATGAGAAGAAGCGCACCTGTGACAACAGTTTTTTGTGTGGGTTTTTTTTTTTTAAAGCAATATTGGTCTTTCATCCTTGAAAACAAAAAAGCCTATGCTGTCATCATTTCAGGTACATATTCAAAGCAGGGATTACATTTTTAAGCACAAGAATGAGTGGAAATCAAGGAGAAAGTGGGCTGCAGAAAATACCATGTGCTCTAATGCCATCTACTTGCACTTGCCGAAGTACAGCAGGCTGTACTGTCAATCAATGGGATCAATGTGATGGTGTGCCCCAGGGCGTGCCACGTCTGGCAGATGTTCTGAGGACAATCTCAGCCTCTCTCAGTGTTGTGTACTGCTCAACAGATCTGTTTGTGAAAGCTCAAGGCTCAGTCTATTACATTATTAAACCCAAAAATATCTTCTTACACGTGGCATATACAAAAGGCACTGTGAGAGAGAGCTTTGGAAATAGTCAATGAGAAAAGAGATCAAGGCAAAACCACCACAACTCAACAACACGTGTCTGCCCCACCCAAGAGCCCCCAAGCCCTGGCGATGTAGAGACAAGAATCTGAAGGGAAAATAAGAAGGGTACATATTCCCTGATGACCGTAGAAGCAATTACCTTCTCAGACCGGATATACATGATAGATGACGTGGAGATGAGAAAAACTCATCCTGTTTTAAGAAAGGTGATTGGTATAGCTTGTGAACATAAGGTGGCAATGGTAAGCACTGAGCTTGTTAGTGGGTAAGGAGTCTAATCTTTTTTCTTGTGGGGTAAGTTTTGAAGACCTTTTTCAGAGAAAGCTCTCACTGGCATATTAATGTTTTCACCATTAGACTCAATTGACCTGACTCTGGTCTAGGTAGTAGATGTGAGAGTCAGAAGAAACCCCTCCTGGATCAATGCAGCAGGAAAATTGAACATGGTAGCCAACGCAAGTGGTTAAATGAAACCACACGTGCTCAGAAATATTGTTTATGCTTCTGATAGTACCTCTTTTGAACTACAGCTCAGCTGATGTTTGAAGTAAAGCTAATGACACCTTTCTGATATAAGGAAGTATCTGTGTCAGTGATGCTGCACCTATTTTTGTCAAAATTAATAGTGACACAACTGAGCTTCACAGCTTGGAAAGCTGTGATTTTTCCTTTTAGTGTCCAGAAAAGTGTTAAAACAGACTTAAGTAGTCTCATTTTTAAAGTAGCTATTTTGTGGTAAGCAGTCCCCTTTAAATGAAAGTCATAAATTGTGCATGTGCTCCTGCTGGCTATTAGCTTCTAGTTAGTAGATTCTGAATTACCTTCCCAGAGTGAAATGCTTATGTGAGTCACAGTTCATAATATTGCTTATTCAGCTACCTCTCTGTAATTTGAACTAATTGAGTTAAGTAATAGTGTCACAGGACTTTGGAGCAGACAGTTTCTGCTCTGGCTGTAGCTCCTTGTCATCAATTATCAACTCATGCTAATCACTATTACTGTCAAAACTGACATTAGTGTATGGCAGTATTTACCCTACTCCTCATTCTTATTTCAAAAGGCTCATTTACATATGGTATCTATTTTCTGCATTCATACCTCATTCCCATTATTCAAAGTGTTCCCACCGCCCCCATTCTGTCCTTTCCTCTTTCCTGTATTAGCCATAGTCCTCTTTCATTATTATTTTTTAATTTATAGTATCAATCCCATTATCTTCAGCACTGAACCACAAATGTGGGTTCCCCAGTTGTCTGCTTTCCTCTCCTCCTCCTAACCAGTCATTACCACAACAGGCTTCTTCTCATTCCCTCTTTGGTTGCCTGCTCTGCACAGTTGTCTAATGAAGGTGCTGGAGAGACTCAGAAGCCTCTCAGCAGAGCAGCACTGAACTGCCAAAGTCCGAGGGATCAGCATCATTGGAAATGAGAGAAAGCAATGGCTGATTGTGGCTTTACCTTGCACTAATCTGCTGAAGCTTTCAAATTTACATGTAGTTGCTGCTGATGATATAGTATCGGAGAAGATTTTACAGCACCAGTATATTGATGCTATAAATAAGACAAAACATTGTTCTGTTAATGATGAGGCCTAATAAGGAGGAAGACATAAAAAATCTTTCAAGCCCCCATAGTGTTTCTGTGTTGTGTTTATTCTCTTATTTCCTACAGCTCTCTTCAGTATTTCATTTCTCTTATGATTCTTTGTTATCACTTTGATACACTTAGATATCTAGTTTTCTTCTAGATCTTATTTCATATTAGACTTCTTTTTCTCCTTCCCATGCCATATTGGCATTATTAGCTTTTCTCATACCTTTCCTGTTCTTCATTCTTTCAACCTCTCTGTTTTTCTGATTCTGCCTTGCTGCGTGTCTCTCTAAAGTTCTGTGATGCTCTTTTTGCCCCAAAGGCCTTTTCCTTATTGATTTGTTCAACATCTGATCATTAACTTTTACTAACTCATTACCTATTGTAAATTATTATTATTATTGTTGTTGTTGTTGTTGTTGTTGTTAGACTTCCTACTAAGCAGAATAATTTATACTGACATTTTAATAGAATGCAAGTTGAGATTCAGGTGCAAAACCAAATATGTATTCTACAAGTTGAACAGGTTACACTGCATTTGCCATTGCTGGGACTGCTTCACAGAATAGCCAGTACAAGCATGTAGTATCGCTGTGCTGCTGAAGATTGACTGAGATTTCATGCTAAACGCAATTTTTTTTGCTTACTAGATGACAAAGTGAGCTTCCCTGTGAAAGTTTCAGGAGAACTTTATGGAGTTTAACCTTCCTGCCAAATGCCACTGTGAATATTATGTGGACAGCTAGATTTATTTGGAAAATATGCCATCGCTTCAGGAAGCATTGTCAGAGGAATATTCATCAACACTTAATGATTTTCCTAATGCAAAAGAGAGGAAGCAGCAACAAGTCCCAGAATTTTCATGTTAGAGGTAAAAATTCCTGGTTCTGTCAAACAGAAGGTGACAGCAACAAAAAGACGGCACATTGGAGAAAAAGTCTCCCTGACCAGGAAAAGCAAACATAATATGTTACTTCAGAGCTGACTCCACATATTTGGGTATACAAGGCTTTCCTGTATTTCATTTAGGTTACTTATTTCAGAATATAGTTCCTAAACACATGCATAATAACTATAACTTAGACTCCCCCAGCATCAGGATTTAATACTGGGTGAGAATTTGTTTGGCTGAATTTAGAGAATACAATTAGTTGGCCCTATTATGCAAAAATAAAATACGATCTGAAGAATATCTGAAGCAAATTAAGAATGGTGTAAAGACGACGGTGGTCAGATATGTCACCTGGATTGCCATTTTCTTCCATTAGAGATGCAATGCACGGTATCACAGCTCTCACTAAAGAGACAGGCGATCCGCATTTCTTGAACATCTCATTTTCATTTTAGGGCATGCCCTAAACCACTGCACTTTGTGTTTTCAAATCTGGCTTGCAGCCTACACTCTGCTACACCCTCACAGAGGACAGCATCTTTTCTTCTAGTCTTCCCCATGGGCTTGGGAGGCACTCTTTCCAGCTGAACCATTTGCAATGCACAAGGAGGGTCTGCTGCTGGTAGGATTTTACCAGTATGTGCAGAAATTTCAAGGCCCGACCTTTGCACTGGCACCTGGCTGAACTCATCCCTCCTCAGAGCCTTTGCCTGCAGGGCAGGGCTGCGCCGGAGAGCATTTTCTCCTCCATGCAGCAGCTGGGAAACAACAGAAGACGCTACGGCAGTCACAAAGTGCTGCAGTCCTCTCTGCCTGGGCTTTTCAGAAGGAGCGATAGCTGAGGTATACACAGAGAAGTATTTGACAGTGAGCTGTGAAGTTGGAAGAATAAGCCTGTAGTCAATCATGTCCTGCCTGTACTGAAAACAACTGCCTGGGACTCTCACTGGCCTCCTGGCAACATTCCTAATCTCCCTCCATACCTCAATAACTCACCAGCACCCCCAAACCCATGCTGCTCCCACAAAGAGCCCCCTTGCCCTTACACAGCTTCTGCCAGACAGCTTGACAGCATAAGTCTGAACTTTTCTCTCCAACAGAAAAAATGCTGTCAATTCTAGCATAAATTACGTCCTGTTCAAGCACTCTATCAAACACTTGGCCATGTGGGTTCTTCCCCGGTGTTACTCCCCCCCCGTCCCCTCACGGGGAATTGCTACTAACAGCATTTTTCTAGTTTCTTACCTACTTTTGGTCTTTGAATTTCTCCTGTGGTGCTTTTGCAAACAGTCGGTTTGTAAGAAGCACCACTGACAGGCCCTGCATTGGTTCTTTCTGAGTATCATGATTTAGAAAGCCTAGACAGAGCTGAAGGAGCCAGCGATAAACCATACAGTCCTGGAGACCAGGCAGGGTCAGCTGTGGACTTTCCTACTAATCAGTGCTGGAAGGGGCAAATGACTTACTTTTAATATAGTGAAATGCAAGAATTGTGTGCCAGTCTTCCCCAAATAAAGCAGTTACATTACACCTACTGATAATTTTTGCTTCCAAAATGACCCTTACGTATCCAGCATAGCTGAAGGAATAGGAGAGAAAAATAACCTGCAACACAGATTGAACAAAAGCTGTGGAGATTTAGTGCATAGCTTGCAGTGTGAAGTGTCCTTTAGCAGCAAAGCTGGCTTAAAATATCTTGGTTTTATCACCTTTGCAGCTTGGTCCTGCATCTATATTGCTCTGAGAATGCATCCCCCTCACTGGGCTAATGCAACTTTTAGGGGCATGGACTGAAATCATCCAGGTTACAAAAACCCTCAAGGGGGAGGAAAAAAGGCAACAAGAAAACTGGTGCAAAAATTTCATTTAGTGAGTGTTCATCTAGCTCCCGTCTTTTTGGGGTGTTATGACACGAAATTCTTCTGAAAAATGCTTTGTGATCTACTGATAGCTATTGTGCAAGTCTTCTGTTAGTTAAAGACTCTCCTTGAGACCTGCATTCTGTGCGGATAGGCTTTTGTAAGTGACTCGAGAGTAGCATGACTCCGGTAAATAAGTATTAGTTTTCCCATCTGCACGCGGGGAAAAAGAGGAAATTAGGCAAGTCGTTGAAGGCCACAGCGGGAAGCGGTGTCAGGTTTAAGTTTTGAACTCCAGAAGACTGAATAACACATTTGTCTTCAGACTGCAGGCCTGCATTTCTGTCAATTTATTTCGAAGTCCTGGAATTTCTATGAGTCACTCAGCTCACTCCCCCATTCACCTTCTCTTTAAACAGCTTTAGATTATACACTTTGTGCCTGCCTGCCTGTTTTCCTTCCCTGTAATGAGATGTAGAGGCACTACTGAAACTTGCAAGCTCCTTCTCAGAAGAAGAACAGCTTGCAGAAGTTTGAAACACGAGTGAAATGTTTAGCAAGCCCCAAATCATTATCTCTGCAACCACAGGTCTAAAGGGCAAGGTTATTATCTGTATATCGCAAAACGTTTTCATATATATTTAATAGATTTTGTCAATTTGACCAAGTAAGTGTCAAATAATTAGGGCCAGTCGTACAAAAATGTTGCAGCTAATTTCGGTGAATTTTTTTAGCAAGTCAAATGTTGAAGAAGACTAGGCAATACAGAACATTTTTTTCCCCGTAATTACCCTTTCCTTCACGACACCTTTGGCACAACTTCATATGGCGTGGAAGGTTGCTTTATTATTTCATCTGTTTCCTGTCACATACTGAACCTTGGCTTACTTAAAATGCCTCCCTTCTGGAAGTGGGGAGGAGAAAAGGGCCTGCTGGAGGTTTTATAAAGATCCAGGCTGACAGGCTAGACACGGGAAAAATAGCACCTGACTGCTAAGATTTAAACTGCAGCAGTCTAGAGGGAGGCCAGCTCGGGGAAAAAAAGTGAGACGCAGCATAAACACAAAACGTGCACAGCGCGGTGAGTGACAGATAGCAGTGTCAGCCTTGTCCCACATAACAGGAACAAATGCCGCCACGAGGACTTCCCATGGACTTGTAGCAGCCACGTCTGTGCCCGTGTCTGATGGAAGTCTTTGCTTGTCGAGACTGCTATCCATTTTGTTTTTCCAGGGTGACCTCCACAGCACTGATGGTTCCAGCCTGGGCTTGAAACACTAGTTTTGATACAAAGACCTGTATAGTTAAATGACATATCATAAAAGTAGGTAATTTATAAGTGTATAATACAAGAGAGGATTATGGATCACTGTACTTCAACAGGAAATTCACGGATATACTTTCCTGACATATCAATTTGGAGCCCATGCCTCCGGATGACTTTTCCCCTCCCTGTTTTTCCTCCAAGCCTGGATGTCCTTTAAAGGAAGCCATAATAAAACTAATTTCTATCATCACCAAGGGCACTGCAGATGAAAAATGAGAATACAAGTTGAAATGAACATAAATATTAGATGCTAAAATATATCACTGTTCAGAATGCAGTAGGGACTGAGCATTGTACAGTCCTGCGTATATTCTGCAGCTTGTGACAAAGTCATTTCTGTTTCTTTCAGGAAGATAAATAGGTCATAGAGTTCAACTGTATTATCAGTTAACATGCATAGGGTACAAATCTCAACGAGAAAGTAGTGTTTTCTCTTGCTATATCAATCTTTATGGAAACAAATAATCCATAAGAACTTCTAAACTATGAAATGCAAAATGAGCTGCACCTAACCGCAGAATTAGCATTTAGAAACAAAAACCACAAAATCCGGTTACCAAAAAAGGAAAGAAAATGAAAGATGAAATTTAAGAGCTTGATTTTCATAATGATTCAGTATAACATGAAGAGAAGCAGTATCAAGTTGTTATTTAGTACCTCTAGGACTGGAGAGTCTTAAATTGCACTCGATGTGAAATGATGGCTATCAGGATTTTCTTGCTTTGGATCTAAAAATAAGGTCTTCTCTTCATATTAATTTCAATTAACATTTAAGTCTGGCTATGGCACTGTGTATGGGCTTGGGTTCCAAAAAAAAAAAAAAAGAAAAAGATTGAGCTGTGATATACATGTTTTGCCAGGGAAGATGTATATAAATTATCTAAAAGGAAAAAATGTGCTTTCAGTCTATCTTACTCAACTCTCTGCTACAAGTATTCTTCTATGTCTTTTCATAACATGATTTGGAAAAAACACTAAAGAACTTAAAAAGAACATCTGAAAACACTATTTGACCCATAAATGGACCATATAAGTATTTTATGATCTAAATTTACTTAAATGTTTTCTGTGATATAGCAACATACACAACAGATTGGAAGAAAGAAAGTTTGGAATGAGGATACAAATAGCAAAATTTCCCTATTTCCAAACTCACTATAGTATGAAGAATATTTACATACTTTTGTTTTAATTTGTTTAAGTATAGTTACTCTGGGAGATGTTATCATGTAGGAGAAAATACACGATAAATATTTTTAGGAAGAAGAGAGACTTTGCAGTATCTTTTTCCTTGTGATTTATTTCACTGATTTCACTATCACTGGAAAGTTTTAGAAAAGGAAGGGGAGTTGAAGATCTGTGCCAGCATCCTCAGATTATCCTAAGAAAAAAATGGAGAGGGGTTACACACTTAGATGAGTGGTCATGAAGTTCAGCATGACTAGCGATGGCTCTAGGAAGGGCCTTAGTGCATGTATGTATCTGGATGTATATGGATGTATCTGGACTCAGAAATATGGTGAGTGCCCAAGTGCTTAGATCTCAGTAGTTGCTGTCTGAATCATTTGGTACATAAATACATTTAAGAAATCTGGTCTTTTGCATGAGGAAACTAAGTTCTGCCACTGTTTCCTGTGCTGGGTAGTACTTCATATATTTTGGAAGCAGAGAGGATTAGCAGAGTAAAGAAGATAACTGAGGAAGAACAGTCGTAGTAATGTGAAAAAAGGTGCAGATTCTGGCACATATTTATAGTTTTTAGTGGGACTGCATGACACATTCAGATGAAATAGGAGCTGACAAACCTTCACCCAAAATTTGCTCTGCTGCCATGTGCAGTCTTGCTTGTATAGATGATGACTACAGCCTCAGACCCCGTCAGTATAGCATCTTCTGCCAGCTCCAAAATTCCTTAAAAATTAGAAGCCTACTCGAGCAGAAATTGAGCAACATGTTTTTAACCTCTAGTCTGCAAAGGTTTTCTGAACAAATCATCTAACCCTACTCTCCAGGTAACATGAGACCCAGAGGGAAAAGGTGTTTGGTAAGGGTCTGGGTGAGAGTATTTTTATACAAAGTAACACAGTGTTAAAAGTAGCGATAGTAAATTAGGCTAAAAGCAAAATGTGGTAATGGAGAACAATAAATTATGTGACAAAATATGACTATTAATGTGCATAAATTTAGGCATGTAGAATAAACCAACCTTAAACCACTGACATATAGCTCAGAACTTCATTGAATTAATTCACGGATATTATGTGAACCTGATCTTTTAGTTTTTAAAGCTGTTCCTAGCTGTAACAAAAATGGAAGGGCTTTTTTTTGTGGATTATTACATTACAAGAGTTAAATGGAAAAATGACTCATAAACTGGTAGCCCGTAAGGAAATTTAAATGGATTGTGGTACGGAAGGTAAATTGTATGCTGTTGTTTGACTTTTTATAGCAAGAAGAATTCAAGGAAATTAAGAAGTACCCTCAAATCACATTTGAATGGCAGAAATACATTTTGCCATAACAAGTTGTATTCACAACATGTATAGCAAGAAGTTCTTGGAAACATATGCTGCAGCAATGGCAGATGCCAAAAAGCCTTCATTACTGCTATTCATCTATAAACAAAAATCAGCCAGCCTCCTTTGAAATAAAGGAGTATTTAGAAATCATCATTCATCACTAACCGTCATCAACCCAGGTGACTGATAACTGAGGTTATCTCTAACCATGTCCAAGGTATAATTACTTGTAAGGTCTTCAGCTGTGATAGTGTCTTGCTCTTCAATAATCTAATAAAATGGCAATTTAAACTGGGTTTGGGTGTGGAAAGAGCTCCAGGCACAGCAACGGTAACCTCCTTGTGGGCACAGGTAGGGAACAACTGAGTGCGCTCATACTTCTGAATCCAAAGGCTCAGCAGCAGTCTCCGAGCATCAGCCAGATGGGGCTGCAGAAGTATGTAGGGAAGCTCTTGAGGAACTCTGCTGCCTATTTCCTGAGGGCCCTCACTGAGCCATGCTAACCTCACCAGGCCCCACGGCAGTGGCATTTCTCAAGAGGCTGCAAACACAAACTCATGCTGACACTGGGATACCCCAGCAGCTGGTTCCTGACAGGAACACAACAGCACAGAAAACCACCACCTTGGTTCAATAATAAAGACGCTATCTATGCTTCCTTCACCCCTCCCCATTATTGCAGTAACATGAAGAATTTAGCGTTCCTGCTCTACATCTGTGGATGTTTTTCAGCTTGCATTGCCAAAGCAGGGACTCAACAGTGAGGAATGCTGTTTGCACAAATAATAATAATAATAAAGAAATCTAGATCAAGCTGTACTGCAGCTTTTATATAGACATTGCAGGTCACTCTCAATGTCTGACAGGGGTCTGGAGATGTGACTAAGATGATAAAGAGGGTGCAAGGATGCAAGAGCAAGGTAACTAGCGGCTGGCATATCTCCCTAAAAAAAAAAAAAAAAAAGAACCCAAAACTGATGTGTGTGAGAGTAGACATCATTAGGGTTGTAACTGAATTATAGTTGTGGGTAAGAGAAGGGAGAGAGGTCCTCAGGACAGAGGTAGTTCACATGCAATGTGAACACTGAAACATAATGTTATCCTGTTGATGTTACTCACATAGTCTCCACACTGTTTTCCCTCCAAGCTCCTTGGAGGGAAAGTAAAGTAAATACAAGTAAAATACAAGTATGTATCAGTAATGTACCAGTATTGACTGATAAGTGGCTCTAGGTAGTAAGCACCTGTATTTTTGAAGAGCAGACCTTGGACTACATTTTCAGATAATTCAATCTCCACATAACATCAGCGAAATGCATAGATTACACAGGGTACCTGTGCAGTTCAAGGTATGAAAAAAACCCACAGCAAGCTGGCATCTGGGAAAAATTGTCTTTTGATAACCCAAGCAGGGGGACACACACGAAATACACCGATTTCACAGGAGTACAGATTTTCAGAGTTCTCATTTCTAACTGGCTATCAAGAGCGCTCAGTTTTGAAGAGTTAAGATTTAAAAAAAAGCTTTAGAAAGACTGAAAAATAACTGTTCGTATTCTGCTGTGTGTATAGATATATCCATATTACCTACACAATGCCTGCAGCTTCTTATGCAAGTAATATGCAAATTAATTTAGCATTGTTGGGATTTGCAGTAATTTGTGTGCACTCCTAAATGGAGTGAGGAATAGAAGAATATATCATAACACATTCCTTGTGCCTGCAAAAACATGTCAATGTGACAATGTCACTCATTCACATACACATTAATTGGTTTGTATATTCCTAAGTTAAGCACTGACTTTCTAGAGATGAAAATTCAAATATATCTGAAATTTGAATTTGTATACATGTTTCTTATTTGTATTATCTTTACATTTAGGACACCCACTCACCATATGTTACAGAGTTTTATTATGTTCATATAAAAATAATTTTATCTATATATTTTCAGTCTGCCACTAAAAGAATCACAGTTCTTCCACTTATGAGACTCACAGGGCTGCAATGGAACATACAACAGAAGGGAAATCAGTTGATAAATTATTATATTCAGGACCTCACACAAAGAGAAAATAATTTGGTTGACTTCTTAAAGCTCCATTCAACCCTTTTTTACAGTAGCATCCTGAAAAATATATAGGTTCAGTGCATTTCAGAAACCAACTAGTTTTCTAACCAACCACCTCAGCCAAGGTAAACACATACATATATTATTATTTGTAATCCAGTACTCTTGAAAACATCAGTCTCTATGAGTCCTTCACTCTGCACTTCGTATCTAGGTAGTAATAGTTCATCAACAGAAGACTGACAGATATAAATAAACAAGACAGAAAAAATTGTGCCTAGAAAGAGCTTCTGTCCTCTTCATCTCGAATCCATGAGAACTGAGTGATAAAGAGCTGGACGCAATAAAAGATTCAGCATTACAAGGAGGGGTTACAGAGAGCATTTGCCTCTCAGTCCAAAACTGCAATTCAAAATCAGACACCAGCTACCACTTCAACCTGAAGAGACCTATGCTCTCCTTAACCTTGAATCCCCTAAGCACTGAGGCTTGCACCTGCGTACGTCTGCTGCTGCTGCTCTCCTCAATCAGAGCAGCGAACCTTGCCTACTCCCTCATGACCAAAAGAATAAAAAAAAAAAAAGAGTTTTGGCGATTTCCTTGAGGCTGTGGACCCCAGCTGGACAAAGGTGCCTCTCTGCAATCCCAGGTGAAGCTCCAAACTGACGGAAGGAGTACTTACCCACCATGGAAGTGGTTTTTCTTCATTCCCTCCCTAGCAGCTCTCCCTGTTTGCAGTTCATCTGGTTTGGATCCAACTCTGAGTTGCCCCACCCCTCCCACACTTTCTTCGGGGAGTCAAGGTACTCGGCATACGATTCAGCTCTCAGGGGCCAGGACCTGAAAATTTAAATGTTGAAGATTTGACAGTCAAGTCAAGCTTTTTTTAATCCTTAAAACAATACCCCGTGATGGATGCTATCTCCTAACTCCTAATACGATCTTTTTGAATATCTTCTTCCTAATATGACCTTCTTTTATCTCAGGTCAGTTCGAGCCTACTTTTTTGCTGAAAACTTTTGGAGTGATTAGTTTTTAGGAAGAAAGACACTTAGAATTTTTTTAATAGCAACACTATTTTTCAAGTTTTTTCTGCTCACCTCCCTCCAGCTCTGTGTGTCGTTCTGAGCAAAAAATAGAAGGACAAAGATGGAATCCATTCTTAATTTAATTTAGGTAATAAATCATTTTATCACAGTTAAATGGTGAGAATGTGCAGGGGGAGAAAGGCAGCACAGTCCTTTTTAAATGAAATAATAGCTCCCTGCCGGAGCTCAGAAACAAGGTGCATGTCAGAGTCTTGTTCCCACCTCTTCCACATTACTGGTAGCCTTGTATTTCAGGGTTTGTGCATGGTTACAGTACATGGAGAAATAATTTGCTGTGGTAGCATCTGCTCTGAGCATGACAGTCACAGAAGGTGAGAATGTCATCGACAGGAGAGGAGAGACACATGGCCAAGGACTGGACTGAAGCTGAAAAGCGAACTCGTGTCCTTGGCAGTGCGAAGAGTGATTTTCCAGAGGACAGGTACTGCAGCATGATAAAAATAACAGTTTCATGAAGGATCCTTAAATTCCAGCAAAACATTATCGTCAAGATGAAATAAAAAAAAAGGCGGCAGGGGGGGAACTTTCCTGGGTAGAAAACAAGATTGAAATTATACCTGTGGTAGGAGGACTAATTTTGAATTCAGTATGTGACAGCGGATGGCTCCCTGTTGCCTGGCCTGTTTTGAGGCAGATACAGCACGATTTACCTGCTGCTCTAAGCTTGCTCTAAGGACATCTACCCACTTGCAGGAGTCACATGGCTCTGCTTGTCCTTCAGGCATAACATGGTATGCATGCTATTCAGAGATCAGACGCTGCTGAAATCTGACAAATTAGTAGTTTAATTCTGCCAAACTACCCTTGAAGAGACTTTCATTTCATGGAGAAATTTAAAAGGGGTTTGCTGCTTTTGAAATATTTTGTTTGGTTAAGAAAAAAGCCCTTGCTTTTAAACATCTTTGGCTGTACCAGGACACTTAGCAGCTTCTCCAGTGGGTCCTTACCCTCTGCCCAGAAATCATGTGGCTATGAAACTTTAATGCTTTTGTTTTGTTTGTATTGAATTTTTGGCTTTCTCTGAGCACTGCTGTATTCTGAAACAACAGTCATTTTGAACTAAGTATTACTGCAGTTCATTACGGATATGCACACTATGTTCTCACTTGTTTTCCTTAAAGCAAACTAAAATATTTAAAATTAATTTAAATTGAAATATGTATTTGCTTTTCACTCTTCAAGGGAAAAAACCCTCTAAGATAGCCTTCCATTTAAAATAAATTGATTTGTTTTGGGATGCAACATGTGTCTGAACCATGGTTGATTTTCCATGCAAAGAAGACTCTAAAATGTCTAGGCAGATTTAACTCGAAAAGTAGTACTCCAAAGCTTTCTGAAAAAGTACCTAGTTTATGTCATTGCTCTTCTGCTTCCCAGAGAAGTAGATGAGCCTATAAAGAGAGAAATTGTTAAAAAAACAAACCAAAACATGGTCTAGAGCATGGACTTCTAGAATACAGGCAACAGCCTACTTGCAGCCTGTAAAGCCATATAGGCAGCCTGCAGAATTACTTTTCAGAGGTACTTGTGCTCCTGGACATCAGTATTGCAATAGGTATAAACCACAGCTCAGCGGCCACCTCGGAAGCAGCCCTTCTTGAACAAACTTTGAGAACAGCGGCTGAGGAGGAACTGAGAGCTGTTCTTGAAAACCAAAGGTTACTTTTTATGATGTGCTATTTATGTATGCCATGGGGAAGGAGTTAGAGAATTGCCGAGCCAAAGCACCAGTTCGATTCTGAGCAAAGGAGTTTTTCCTGAGTGACTTACCAGATCTGTGAGGTGTACAACAGCTATCTTAGACAAATACGGGACATTTATGCAATTTGCAATATATGTGCTGCAATCTTACTTCTCACCTGTCAAGGCTAATTCAAACCAAAAAAGTCCTAACAAACTCAGACATGTGGCAGCGATAGCTCATAAGAGTACATCAAAATGGAAAACGGGGGCCTGATTTTCCTAGCTTTTTGGAGGCACTTATTAATGCCTTTTTATATTTATATAGTATTTAATATAAGCCCACTACGATCCTAGAGTCAAGCATGATTGATCATTATGAATTATGTATTAATAATGATTAATTGCAATGATTAACTGCTGCTGCTCAAGTCAGTGACAACTATAGTTGTCATTGTTATGTTAATTTGCAACACTGTAAAAAAGATGATGAACTAAATTGACTTCATTTACTTTAACATAACCTATACTCTGTTTTAATTATTGTAAAGTCTGTTCAAACAGTTCTATAAATACCTTGCTGGAAATCATGTCAACCCCCATTCTCCCTGTTCTTATATTATTAGCAGAGCTTGTTTAAATCAAGGTCAAAACATATGTCTTTCTAAGATAATTTATACATAACAATATATTATCCTTTTTTTCTGAAGCTGAAAGGGGAACACAGCTCAATCCAAAATCCTTGAATGGACCCAGCACCAGGAATTACTTGTATTACCAGCCTGGATGAGAACTACCCATGCATTCAACCGAGAGGGAATGGGACGGCTCCTTTAAAAGTCAGATGCTACAGGAAACGAGCCAGTTACCAAAAACTTGAAGTTCTTACTCTGGTAGAAGGTAGCCATTTGGACAAACAAAAATTGTGCATCTGCCCTGTGTCTGCTGATGGTTTCAGAAGGCTGTGGGGCATTACGGGAAGGGGACATGCACACAGAAAGTAGCGTGCTCAGGGACAAGGAGGACTGGTGGCGGGAGGTTAAAGAGTGATGATCCTCAGCAATGCCGCCAAACATGGGACAAATGACACAAAATGATGACTTTGGGGATCAGACCACTGTTGTCAGTATAAAGTAGGTCACGCACCATAGTAGGAATCAGTAGTGCCTGAGCAGAGGCTACCACATTGAGCATGTGGTGTCTTCTGTGAGGCTGAGCAGCTGTTCTGAAATGACTTTGACATACAATGGGCAATTCCAGGGACAAGGATAACAGGATGAAGAAGGTGAGACCCCAAAGTGAAGAGCTCATCAGGAGTGGTGTGAACAACAGAAAACATGAAATTTTGCTGGGACTCCTTGCATAAGTGACTCACTCATGTGACTAAGGGCTTGTACAGCTTGTACAGCTCAGAATAAAACAGGGATATTTGAAATGGACAAAAGATGTAGAGTGTTCAACCTGCTTGCAGCACTCCCGTGCGTTGGCTTTCTGCCAAGTCCTGTGTTACCTTCCTCCCTTTCTTGCTGGTTTTCCTTTGGAGAGTACTGACAATGAATGAAAGGGAACAAAAAAACAACCCCTTCTTTCCTATTGTCTCTCTCAGTCTGTTTTTCCACAGAATCCCCAGGAATAGCACAAACAACACACAAGAAAGGCCAGGAACCCCTCACAGCGCTGGAAAACTGTCAGGGGAAGTTCAACCAGTTGTCAAAGCACCAGCAAACCTGCTATAGTGAAATAGAGTTAGCTGCAAAGCTGCCTGGATTCCATGTTTTCCTTGTACCCTTTAAAACATACATAGAAACAAAGTATTACAGTATGTAAACGGATGTCTATTTTAATCTCTGAATGACAGCTTTTTGCTAGAGGCATACTCAGATTGCTGGTCACAATGGATGCCTTGCGTCCCTGAGAGGATGCAGCATTTGTTAAGCGCAAGTGGAGAGCATGGTCCATAAGATCTCATCTTCATTAAACAAACTGGAAAAGGAAAGTTATTCCAAGTACAGCGTTGTGAGTACAGAGGATGTATGGTTCAATGGCCAGGATACCAGCCTTAAGCATGTGTCACCTTATGTTTCTGTCAGCCTTTACCTACAGCATGGGCGAGATACTTAGTTTATCTGCCGGGTGGGCATTTCCTGGCAGCCGGAGGAGAACACCGATAAAGGCATCATCCCTGCTCAACCTGAAACACAGCCTCACCCTGATCCTTTCCTGTCCTCAGCTCCTAACCTGAAAAGTGAGGTGGACTTGTTTCCCTGCCTTGCAGGATAGCGAGGGGAAATACCGTACGGGCCGGCTGGTCAGAGGGGCTGTGCAAGTGCTCAGCTCCTGCCGGCTCTGACAGCTGGCCACTTCTGGTCAGCCTCTTCATAGTACGCTGAGCTATTTTGCCTTTTTTTGCCCCCCAAATCATACCAATTGCTCTGGTGGAAATGAGAGCTGAGGTCTCTCAAAAACCCTGCACAGAGCACAGAGCGCAGCAATGAAATTTTGGAGTTGCAGAACAATAATTAAAAAATATCTGCTCAGTAGTTAGGAAATCTTAATTTTTTTTTTCTAAATAACGTTCAGCAAGAAAACAAGAATGGGTATATTTCCTTCTTGTAGCTTTTGTTTATTATGAGCCTAGAGTTTGGACTGCAGCAACATATCTCATTAGCTGAATGCAAAATAATTAAGGACCATCTGAAGATTCATTTCCCAATATCTACAAACTGAAAAATAAAATATAATCATAGAGCTATAAATAAAAAATATAGGCCTATTAACCATATGTTTCAAAACTATTAAGTGTCTGCCCTTCTCATTTGTACTTAGAAGAGAAATCTATGTTCTGATTCAAATACCCCTAGCTATACTGACTGCAAAATGCCAGCTTTAATATTCCATGTACAGCTAATCAGAGGTAAAATAAAATAAAAATATTAAGCTAATCATATGCCTTGAAAATCATAACTAGCATTCAACATTTGGCTGGTTGCAAAATGGATTTCGCAGTATTCCCAAATTACAATCAGTTCAGTGAAGGTCACCAGCCAAATTTGAGATTATTGCAATTCCAGTTCCCAAAGACATTTTTTAGATTTTGATTGTATATGTCACAAACATCAATAAATTTTAGTGGAGGTTTTGTTACATGCATGTAACACAACTGATTATTAGTTTTTAGTGGTAATGGGTAGATTCATAGCCTTTTCCACCTTAAGAAAGGTCATGTGTGGTCATATGAAAAAGTGTCAGATGCTTTGTGTAGCCAGGGCTATTAGACCACACAGTGACCCTTTCAAAATTGGAATATAGGAAATGCAGAAACTTCTGCTTGCTCAGGAACAGCCCAAAGCAATGAGGTCCGGTGGTTGGCCCAGTGTCAAGCCTATAGTTTATTTCTCATGTTTCTTAATGCCCCAAATTCTGATTTTGCTTTGTAAAGGAATAAATTCTTTCCTGTTATGCCTTCAGGAAGAAATTGCATACTTCTCAGCTGTAATATCTAGCACTTTTGTTTTCTTTAGCCTCCTGCTTTTACGGTATCTTTTTTGCAGGTTGATTTTTTTTTTTTCTTTTCATTTGTAACACCTTGATGGTGCTATTTTTATACAATTATCTGAACCAAGATAGCTTAGCTCTACAGATTATTAATGTTCAGAGCATCTTTTCTAAAGTGCACTAAGAGCTGTTGGCATGCTAAGGGACTGACTACGCACACACACGCACACACATATGCAGAAATGTAATTTGAAATCATTGCAGATCCCAGGACTCTCATTTACAAAGGACTCTCATTTACTCTCATTTTCTGCAGTTATAACTTTTCCTCTCAGCCCTTATTAATCAACACTCCCATGGGGATCAAATATCAAAGCCTGACTGCCCTGTCTAAGGCAAACTATAATGTAAATCAGTGGTGTTTGAAGAATAAAACAGGAGAGGTTTAAGTCAGCCAGATGCCTCAAGATCAGGCTTACTAAATTCAGCAGTGCCAGAAGGACAAAGGTTGACAAGGGGTTTTACATCTCCCTAAGTTTTACAACACTGACATGTTTTATTGTGCTTGAAATGCGATGTATTTTTTCTATTGTGGCTTCCAAAATCAGCAAGCATCAGTATTTTGGGAGATGTGAGAACTGTTATATTTATTATTTATTTCTTATTTCTGTCACTGTAGCTTGTGAGAGCTCAAGTCCTGAACCACGACTGTGCTGTACTAGGAACTGTTCAAACATAAGGAAAAAAAAAAGCTCCTGGACACAAGAAAGCACCACGGTTAGCAAACCACATGCTTTTCTGATTTGCCACAATTAGCAAGAAATATCATTGAGAGGATGGTTCGTATCTTCCACAGACCTTGTAACACATAACTTTGCTTTTCAGTCAACTCTAATGATAACAACTGTTTTCTTAATATAGCAGTGCCTTTGTGTACCTTCAGGATGTGACACTATGAACAAACAGGGCAGAACAGGACACAAGGAGGCTCTGACATGGAGGTGTAACACGACTGCTGTCGCTGCTCTCACCTAATGCATAAATAAATCCGGCTAGCATTTCTAGCACCTGCAGCTATCAAACTTCCTCTCCTGTAGCGTAAAATGGTGGGCATACTTAGGCTACGAGACTGTGAGTTTGGCTCATCCCCGCCTACAGCCGCTGGGGTTGGCATGCCATGGAGCAGGCATTGCCACGTACCTGGGCAAGGCTCATCACGACGGTGACACTTGCCCGGAGCTCCGTCCCTCGGCACTTGCACTGGGGTGCCCAGCTTGCTGCTCCCAGCGCGGCGCCCACGTAATACAGGGTGGTTCTGCAGAAGCCAGGTCCCACACTGCTCCTTCAGCTACACAGAGAATTTATCCTGAGACGAGTTTGTACTAATGACACCACTGAGGATCCTGAGGATACAAAATATCATTAGCATTGTCTTGGTTTCTAAAACGCAGACTGCGGGAAGCATTTCTAGCAGTTTGGTGATTATTAGCAGCTAGAGAATGTTACTGTTTTGCCACTCTGATATTTTTGCTGTCTTTAATGATCTCGCTCTTCTAAGAGTTCCTTGAATTTATATTTTCAAAACAGAAGATAACTGAGAAGTAATAAAATACATTGTCCAGGGCATCTTTAATGGCCAGGGACCCTATTACCCTGATTTCCTAAAGAATCTTCAGACATATACAATAAATTGTGCTGAATTACATATATTAGAACAATTAATAATGATCATTAGAGAGTCAAAACATTTCAGAAAGTAGAAGCCTTATCTAGTAAGCTTGTTAATACTTGCATTAGGTTGAAATTAATAACAAACTGCCTGAGGTCTCCTGTGAGCTCTAAAATACAGTATTTAAAAGTAATCTGTTTCCTTGGCAGTTATTTAAAATACCATGACTTTTCAGAATCTAGTTTGCAATACTGCATTAAAACACTTTTTAGATGACTGAAAATGAAAGGACAGCCACTAACATTGTTCTAGTTCTTTGCAATGTTAAACAGTCATCTGTTCCCTGTCTTTAACATACACAAATGAGTATTGTGACCGAAGGAGAACAGATTCTCCTCTCTGTGCATGCATACACATACCGAGGAAGCGCCATACAGGTAACCTTCCTTCTGTTGTGTAACTTAAACCACATGTTTGTCCCTAAGCTTCAAGCTTTACTTAGTCATTATTCTCTTGTTCCAAGCTTTTTTCAAGGTGAAAGTGACTCTTGACATTTGACGACCATTAACACAGTGGTGGCAGTGCTGACTGGCAGGAAACTACAGGGCTGAAGTGAGCTTTACGGTGGTCTTGTGTCATTCTAGGCAGCTAAAAGAAGTAAATAGGCTGATTTACCCTTGAGTTAAACTGGAAGAAACCAAATTTAAAAAAAAAAAAAAAATCCTTTCAAAATCTTTTGGGCTATCTCTCCCACTGGCCAAACTCTGTTCAGACTGTGTTTTGGCAGAATGGAAATTAGGGGAGGCTTTGGACCTCAGTTTTTATGGGGTCCTTCTCCTTTTACCCTAGTCAGAGGACACAATCAGGGTTTGCTTCCAGACACAATAGAACGCACTTTCACAGAAGCCTGAGCACGGTGCAGTGCAAAACCACAGCCTCCCATGGGAAGAAACCTCTCTTTGGACAACTATGTGTGGATGGAGAGTGTGTCTTCTGGGAGGATTACACCTTTAACGCCTGCTCTCTTCCATCACTAACCTGGCCTCACTTTCTTCATCAGAGCAGAGATGTTGCAAGGACATGGTGATTTCAGAACAGATCATTTTCTGGAAGGAATGAAGAATGAATCATCCCATGAACCTATCCCATGCATACAGGAAAGTAGATGGCTTGCTTTAATATCCCATTGTGAAAAGCCAGCTGCAGTCTAGACAAACACCTGTAGAACGAACAATCTCTCTTTGGTTTCACCCACCTGTAAACCAGTGCACCTTCTCCTTCAGATCAGTTTCCTTAGTCTCTGTGATCACTTTCGTGCTTCCTTGTAGGCAGGTATCAATATTGCTGATGAAATGCGTTACAATTAACTGTTGGTAAAGAAATTACAAGAAACTGAGCCAATGCTGTCCAGTAATTGAGTTACTTTAGTGGTAGTCAGTCACTTATTTTGCCCATATGATTTTCTGAAGGTAGGTGAATTAGTTCTTTCACTCAAAGGTACTTTCCATGATAGAAGACCAAGATAAAGGATTGTAAAATCTAAATGGAAATCAGAGCATGTTCAATTTCATAAGTTCACTTTTTAAAAATTTTAGGTTATCCTCTATTTTAGCGTGTCTATATTGAGTTTCACCTGTGTATCATTACTAGGCTTCAGAATTTCACAGTAAAGGACTGTGAATTTGCAGTGAGGTGTAAAGGATGTCATTATTACCCTTAGTGAGATGTCAGTATTCAGCCATAAAGAATAACACATATATGTAAGTTGCTGCATTTCTGAGGGGGCACCAGCCTTCCCTCAGTTTCTATGCTCTTCACCTCAACATCACAAACTGGTACTGCAGATTTTCAGTGCTCAGAAAGCCAGCAGTTAGGTGTTACATATCCCCAAGTCCTGCTAATATTTCATTAGCTTCTAAAGCACAGTAGTTGAATGCAAGAAAGAAAAAATGTAAAAAAATTACCTGATTTACACTCAGTTTGGCAAATTCAAATGCAAAGAAACTTCCCAGGAAAAAAAAAAGGAAGGAATGGCTGCTTAGCATTGGGCCTAATAACCTGTCCTGATGCTTGGTAAGGAATATTATAGTTTATATTTGTTTAACTTCCGAGCTAAGCAGAAGCACACCTAGATGATCCTGCCATTGCTACCCAGTTGTAACATCTGAAGACAGCTGGATCAATTAAATCAATGGTAAAGATTACCCCTGTAAAGCACTGTACTTCCAGAGTGTAACTAATGGGAAAGGAAATCATTGGCTTTCAATGAAGAGATACATATGGTTCCTCTTAATTACACTTCATTACCCAAGAGCAGTCCTTGTGAGTGATACAGAGCAAAACAGTATGCAATCAGTTTAATGTTTTATAAGTAAAAAAATCACCGTGGGATATGATGCATACTAGGAGAACATAGCCTTACTGTTATCTTCTCATTTATATTTAATCACTACTGGCCCTTTAAATGATGGGATTTCCTTTCCTCTGTGAATGGATGTCCTTTGATAAGGGGCTACTTAATTAGTGATCAGCAACAGAGAGCATTTTTAGCATTTTGGATAATGCAGTCTTAATCCCAGTCCTTCACAGCTAAAGATGAAAGACATACTTGAATGGTTGATATTTTTTCTTTATTGGCCAAAACAAAAATCTGGTATAAAGGAAATTTTGGACTGACCAAAAATATTATCCAGAGGCAAAAGAAAAATAAAAAGGTTTAAGGATTTCTTGTCCATTGAGCATATTTCAGTTAACTAAGAATGAAGTAGTTTTTTGATAATTTTTGACAGTGTAAAAAATAAGTTGATGAAGATGTAGCAAGACAATTTTGAAAAAGAAAATCAAACCATGTTTTTTTAAATTTTCCATGCTTTTGTAGTTTTTCCCCATTTTTGCCTGATATAATTTTAAAATTAAACAAGGGCTTCACAAATCCTTTTGGTTGACTCTGTGACATTTTTGGTGAATTAAGTCTCAACAGAAAAAGTTCTTCCAATGGTAGGACAAATAATGGGAATTTTGCCATCAGGCTAATGAGAGAGAGGCTGAGCCCTGTACGTGCTTTGTATCCACTTTTTGGGAAAAAGCCAGAATTGGGCATCAGGCACTTTATTCATTTGTGGACAATAAGACCTTTCACGGTTATATTAGAAGAGCAACAAAACCTGGGAGGAAATAAGCATGTATACTTCAAGCAAAGAGCTCTTTCTGTCTGACAGAAGGCCAGGAAGAAAATTACTCTATGGTTGCACTCTTCTAGTACATGATTTCCTATAATGTCTTGTCATGCATGTTGCCATTTTTAGAGTCTGAATGGGTCTGATCTGATTTGCAAATGATATTTTTATGCTCCTAAATGTTTATTTTTACTCATAAATCACCCATGGATTTAGTGCAATCTGAAAATGACACATTATTACTTAAAAGTTCTTTTGCATCTTAGAAGCAATTTGAAAAAAAACAGTTTATAGCCTTGGCACTTATGAACCCAGGTTGCAAAATCAAAACTGAGCAGAAAGACCTGATTAAAAAATTCTCCTGATTTCAGTGAATATCGAACCAAGTTCCCAAAGAAGCCAGCACATCGAATTTCATTACGTGAATTCTTTCCTATCACTTCTGATAGATGTGTCTGTGGAGGAAGAGAAGTCCTCTAATGAGACCACAGATGTGGTGACTCTCACCTTGGGATACTACAAATCTAATTTTAGTAAATCCTGTCTACCAGTTTTCAAGAACCAGAACGGTAAAGAAGTGATGACATTTTTCTTAAGCAAATGGTTGGTTCTGAGATCTTCAACAGTGGTGGTTCCATTAAAATCTTGACATTTACCAGACCTTGGTATTTACCTTTATTGTTTTCTTTTTGTGGTATTCCTATATGGAGAACAGGAAATACTATGATAAATTTAACAAATGTTTGGTGAATGTCAACATTTTAACGATACCCTCTGTTTTCTGAAGTGGAAGGGATTGGAGCTGTCACTTGTGAGGGTAGACAGGTCTGTTATCTGAGAGAGAAACAGCCATTCTGAAGATATTTTTCACATGAAACAGTGCTGAACTAACAGCAAGGGACTGTCTTGGAAGTGTCAGTCCATTCTTAACTCACTCTGTAGTGGCTAGATACTGTCAGAGCACAGTGTAGGATATATGACAGAAAAGTCTTCAAATAACATGCTGATGGGCTCAGCATAAGAAACGGGAGAGACAGATACATATGTTATAATGCAACACCTCAGTGCAACAGAGCTTAGGCTAGTGTTATTTGTCACAGTTAGTTATAAGGAATCTTGCCACTGTGCTTAACAGTTTTCTTTCTGTTTGCTTAACTCAAACTTTTGTGCTCTGCTTAAACATTCACAGAAATATACATACATGCATATATATGTGTATATATATATATACATAATGCACATTTTCTTTAAGAGCATCACCATAAGACAATGTAAAACACCCAAGCTCATGAGCTCATTACAATGGCCTATATCATGTTATTAGCTCTTGCCTAAAAACAGTAGCCTGGGCGTGCATGGTACACTGAGTACAAGCAAGGCGCTTCCTCATGCAGGCGTCAGGGATGTTAGCTGGAAATCCGGTCTCCTCACTCACAGGAGTAAGGTCCCACTCCTGCATATCTGTGCATGTTGCACACTTGTGTGTGCACACCCCAGGAAGAGAGGAAAGAGTCCAGGGTCACTGAGGTGCCTGTTAGAGACATAAGCCACAAAAAATATTCGTGGTTGGTACCTGCAGCATTTTGCTCCTTTTGGATTTTTCTCTTAGGCAGTGCAGCTCAGTGGCAGATTTAATTTTTCCGAGCACCAAAACGTGACAGCTCCATGACTAGACTTTTACGAGTTGCAGTGGACTGGAAGATCAGAGACATGCCATGCCCTCTGAACACCCTCTTCTTGCTTTTCCTTTACAAGAGCTATAAAGCTTCCTCCTCATCTTGTGTTGCAGTAACTGGTTTCACTGGTAAGATGGCAAAAGGCAGTAAGGCAAGCACTTTAGGATAAATCCCCCAATGGTCTTAAGGGTGGAGTCCTTAAACAGTGGAATTTTACATTTCTGAGGTGCCACAGTGGAATTACACTCTTCATCCTAATGGTCACTGTCCCCTTCATAGCTGACAGAGCAGGTCCAGGATCCCTGAAGAAGTAATCAGGCCCCAAGTAATCATGCCCTCTTATCTTTCATAAGCACTCTGGGAGTAGAGTTAGAGACAGCAGCAAGGGTTCAGCGGCTGTGGAGCCATTCTCTTTCTGTTTTCTTTCATGGACATATGTATAAATCAGGGAGGACTCCATTGAAGAACTGGTGCATTTGCTTAGGCATAAAAGCAATGAGAATCTGGCTTTATATGTTCTATTTACTCAGAAAAGTAGTAAACTCTCCCCAGGCATGGAGCTGGGCCAAGCTATGTGGTCCTGGCAAGGCACCACTGTAGAATAAGGAGGGCTAAAATTTGGCTCTAAAAATTTAATCCCAAGGAGTAATTTGATTACTTTTAAATGCGGCTTCGTTTTCAATTATTTTTCTCAGCATGCTCTCCCATTGCCTCCATCCGGAACATGAGCTGTGCCATTACGTGCCTACGCCTGGCCGGAGAAACATGCAGACCGCTGCTGGGCGGGGGGTAGCAAACCCCCGTCTCCCTGCTCATATGGCACCTGATAAAGGTACCCTCATACTGCCCGGGGCCTCAAGGGACCATGGCTTAGCCGAGATACAGAATAATGCATGAGTAGTCGAGGAATAATCTGCAAACGCTGTCTGTGGCTTTGACTGCACGGCGCAGTGCAATGATGGTTAGAGACCCCCAGGTTGGCTTCTCACAGCACAGCGCAAGCAGAGCCATGGAGAACTGCTGGCTCAGGGCCTAGAAACAGTATAACTGCTTTAGTCACATAGCAGCCAGGGTATTGCCTCCTGCTCTGGAGCTTGCCCACTCAGTGCAGTCATTACCTTACTGTGCTGTATTTTGTGACAAGCATGTTCTATACAATAGAATAAAAAAAGGGATGCTGCCGATGCTCTCCTTATTGTCCTTATCAGTGTCTTAAGATGACAGCATGCACTTCTGCAGGCATTTGCAAGCACTCAGAAGAAGCTGAGAATGCTCAGCACTTTTCCAAAACTTAGAATTTAATGTAAAAGTCAAATATAAATGTAATTGTCTGCATTTTGACACTCGAAGTAGTAAACGTTTGTTGACTTAATCGCCCTTAACTCCTCAAGCATCAGTGAAAAATGGGTCAGTCTGCAAAGTGGGAATATTAGTGATTCTTCCCTTTTCAGAGTTCTGTTAGATCAGTAATAACTGTGTGTATGGTGATATTTTATACATATAATAAAAAATCAGGACATGTAGAGTAATCCAGTATAATTAAATATTTGAATTTTCAAGTTCTAAAAAGAGATCAAGGAAAACAACACAATGTTTTTTTCAGAAAACTACACAAACATTAGTGGGATTTTGATGACCATTTTTAAATACGTTTGCTACCTGAGGATAATGCCTGAAGTTCTAGCAGATAAAAAGGCACAAGAAATACATAAGGCAAACTCATACCCTAACTCAGAACTGGGTAGTCAATGTAAGTAAATTGATTTAAAAAAAACCAACACAACAACCCACAAGAAAACCTCTGCAGGATGTTCTAGAAAGCCAATATAGTAATATTAAGGTGTCTATCAAAATTTTACAGCTATTGAGTTGCAAACATTTACCTGCATTAATTCACTCAAATCTCACATTGATCTTCACAGAAACTAGTCAAAGATGAACTATGTACCACTGCACTGCAATACTAAAATGTAATTATTGAACCCTCTCGCAACACACAGTAATTCTCATGTACAGTACGATTTTTGATTTTGACTGCAAAGTCCATAGCACCACTTACACCACCAGTCCTTACACCACCAGTGTAATCTGAAGACTGGCATCCACCCTCTCAGTAAGCCACAAAACAGATACAGCATCTAGTCAAGATAACTTGATAGCTGCTGTGGGAGTTTGATGAAGAATTTAGAGCAATGGAAAACCAACACAGAACATTTTTTAATGGATTCAAATTAGAGAATCATCAATGATAGACTGAGTTTTTATCAGAGCCCCACAGTGATCAGGTTTTGGCCCGTATGTGTTTAGCAGTTTTATCAATGATCTGGAAGACCAGAGAAAATCATAATCTTTGCTACTGATGATGCCTAAGAATGGGAAAGTGCTAAGCCAGAAAAATGGCTGATACAGAAAAAATCACCTGCGAGGTTAGACAAATGAGCAAACACTAAGTGCTATAACACTAAATGTAAAGCAATACATCTAGGAATATGACATGTAAGCCACACTTATAGGACATGGGGAGTTTACTTCAGGGACTCTAAAAAGCATTTAGGAATCATAGTGGATAATCATCGGTAGGTAAGTGCCTAGTGTGATGCTGCATCCAAAAGAGACAATACAGTCCCTGAAAGAATAAAAAGGAGAATTTCTGTAGGCAACCAGTCTGCAGGCAAGCAGAAGGGAATTATACTAAGTCTGGATTTGGCACTGGCGCTTCATGTTTGGAGGTTTATGCTGAAATATGGTGTCCATGATTCATCAGGGATGTTGATGAATTGGAGAGGGTTCAGAGAAAATCACTGAGGATTCTGATCAGTCAGGATTGGAAAGCAAGCCTTTAAACTCCAGGACAGCCATGTAGCTAGTTCATCAAAGAGGTTAAGGGATAACTTGATCAGAGTCTTTAAGTAATATGAAAGAAAACTTTGATAATAAAATTATATAACAATATTCAGGACTAGAAGTAAAAGTCAGAAACAGAGTAGAAATGAAGTCGACATTTCTACTAACCACAGAAACAATTTAAAAAGAGCTGGTTTAGACTCAAATTTAGAAATGTTAACAATAGGTTTGGAGATTACTCTAAAAGAGTTTCTTTAGTTAACTAAGACAAGAATGAACTCAGGAAAGGTCTGTATTGCATATGAGGTCAGGCTGTTTGATTAAAAACGGTCTTTTCAATTCTCACAGTCTAAAAATAAGTTATGAGTAAGAAGTTGAAGCCAAGGGAGATCACGTATTCAAAAAGTCAGCATAGTCTAGAATTTGGAACATATCTGCTCCTTAACTAAAGATTTGGGACTTTAGAGGACAACCGTGCTCCTTGCTATCGTCTTTCTCTGTAGAACTGACTCACAGTTCCTACTGACCTACACATTTCTTTAACACTAAGAGATAAGACTTTAAAAACTGCATGCACAAGCTTTCTGTGAGGCTAGCAGTATTGCCCTGGTGACTCGCATTCGGTGCGTAATCCCCAGAATGCAGGATATAAGCTCCAGGTCATACTACCACCATGTAACTGAGCAGCCTGTTCGTTCCCAGTTCCCATTTGTGTACAGGATTCTCAGTGCTAAATATAGCACTTTGCACTGGCTTTTTTTGAACGTCAAGTTATTGATTTCAGTTGTGGGTCACCCTGATTGCAGTTTCACCTGGACCATACTTTCTTAGACTGCTTACCAGAACAACATGTGGGAATGGGCCAAAAGCCTCACTGAAATGGAGATATATCCCATCCTTTGCCTCCTTACAGTACACACTGGAGGTGCAATGCTATTCAACAAGACATTGTTTCAACATGATTTGATCCCGATAAATGAATGCTTGCTGTGTCTTATCACTGCAACCCCTCAGCGCTGGAAAGCTCTTTCCACTCTGTTAGGGTACAGAAATTCAGTCTGTTGGTCTCTAGTTTTCTTTTTCCTCTATTCCTCATTCCCCTCTTTTTAAAGGTAAGCATTATGTCTCTACTCTTGCAGACTTCTGGAATTCACCCATCCTTTCAGAGTATTAATCACGACCCAGCAACTGCTCATCCTAACCCCTTAAATACTCCAAGAGTATATTTCAGCAAACCTAATGACTGCAGCACACTAAATGTATCTAAGTATTATTTGACCTGATCTTTGACTATTTGGCCAGAGCTCTTGTCCTCTCATTAATGGCTATTAATCGTATTAGACCTGCAACCACAATTTCATTCTTTTTTAAGATTAAAAAAAGAAAAAAGCTGAATGTTTCTGTTCCTGCCTCCATTAGGCAAGAGATTGTATTTTCCTTTGTCTCCTATGAAGGAACTATTTTTATAGAAATTTTGTCTTGCTCCTTATATCCGTCACTAGTTGTAATTCAATTTCTTCCTTAGTCTTTCTGGTCTTGTCTATGCATGCCCATGTATTTTTTTATACTTAGCCTCCAGCACCTTGTTTCTGCTTACGGTTTCTCTTTGATTTTCATGTCATTCAAGAGCACCTGGTGTTGCATTCTGGTCTTTTGCTACAACCACTCTATTTTCTTCATGTTAGGATAGATAGTTTTCTGGTTGGCTTTTTGTGGTTTCTGCCCTAGAAACTTCCAACTCTCCGCTCTGCTTTGTGTTTGAATTCCTCCCTGTAAGAACTTGCCAAACAATTTTCTGGGTTTACTGAAGTTCACTGCTATTATCTGACTGTTATCATGATGCATGTAACTCCTCAGACCACCACTGCATCCAGTCTTCTGTAGGACGCGAGCCATCGATCTCTCACATGAAGCCACCGCTGGCACATCACATCCTCTGTCTCTCCCAGAAGCTCCCTCCTGGATGCAGATCTCTGCTAACACACCAGTTCCTCCCTCCCGCCTCTTCCCTTCCTGTGCCTTACTGTCATTCCCCACAGGTATCATCTGCATGGTCTGAACATATACCACTTCAGCTAAATGAGGGACTGTATTTGTATTAGCTCCTGGCAATAGTAGTTTATTAAATTCTGGAAGATCAGCCACTAGAGGGAATCTAACACATCCTACCAGCATGTTAAGCTCTTTCCCTTTGATCCTTTCCCTCTTACATGGTGGCATTAGAATGGCTTTATGCATAATGAAAATCTACTTTTACAACCTTTGATAGACAACAACTATTTGAAATGTCTGTTCTCTGCAATGAAAATATCTTTGCTGAACTGCAGCTGCTGTGGGTTATCTGTGAGAGTCTATTTCAGACCTAAAATGAACACATATTAGCTCCCTCTTGCTGTCTCTAGATGCAGTACTGCGCTTCCTAGGGCTCAGTTGTCCAGGCATCCCTGATGAAGTGACTTTTGCAGAAGCAAAAAACCAAAGTATGTCACAGACTAGCAATTTTGATTGGTATGTTTGCATCCTGATGAGTTTACATCTCCTGCTATACAAGGGAGAACACGGTAAAAATTGCTGAAGAAGGAGTGTCTGCCACTGAGAAGAGTGAAAAAACCTCAATGACTTCTTTAAAAACATCCTCCTCCTGCTGAAGACATTAATGGGGGCAGGGAGGGGGCACAACACACCATGGGGATGGGACATGGACAGACAACTTTGAAAGCTCAGAGTGATTTGAACATTTTTTTTGCCTTGAAAGTGGGAAAAAAAAAAAGAGTGCCCTTTAAGTCCTACTGACATACTGGGGCTGGTAACTAACTGCACCCTGTGGTTTGCATTGCTTTTTTATGTTTTCCTGGTTTTATGGAGTGCTAAATGGCTTAATTACATTTTACTGGTTTATTCTGCTCACTTGCTCATAACCTCATTAATCTGGCACACACCATTTTCTTCCCCAAATGGAGAATACACAATCATTTTCATGTAATAGTATCTCTAGGTATGTGCCACTGTCTGACAGGTATAATGTGGTTTAATTCACTATTTATTAGGAAATTATCAACTCTGCATAAAGGTGTAAGTTGTGAATAAAAAGCATAAACTGGGCAGACTAAGCTCTTTAGCAGCACATCAGGATCCCAACTGATTTAAATACTCGGTGGTGCTGGTGGAGTGGAAAGGATGCACTGGTCAGTCTATTTAATTATCTTTATCTTACTTTTAATGAGGAGATTGCTAGTGTTTACCCGGATACTTCTATAAGCCCTAACTGCATGCCTTGCAAGCTTGATCCCCCTACTATTTGGCCCGAAGCAGACATTGTGGGGTGTCTGGCTTTTTGCTAAATAAAAAGCAGAGGCGCAGGGACTGCAGAGCCACCTCATCACACTCTTCACTGCGAGGTAGGTTTTATAAAGCAGAATAATATTTTCTGACATGTCCAGGCTGATGCATCTTTAGGTTTTGGTGCTGCAAGTAAAGGAAAGGCGACTTGTTTTGACTTATTTTGGCTTATTTTGGGTGAGAGATGGCACAGTGAAGCAGACTGAAATGTCCAACCTCACAGAGATCAAATACAAGACCAGGAGATTTGAGGATGAAATTGAATAGCTTCCCGCCATCGCCCCCATTGCTTTCCCCTGTCCCTAAACAGCATTCACTCATTATTTCGGCTATTTAAATCAAATGGAAATAGGATTTCAGTGTCTGTGAGGCAGGTGAAACAAACAGCTTCTGAAAATCTGTATTTCAAATAAGTGGTCTTGAGTAGACACAAAAGGACTTGTTTAAATTTGAATGCTGAAAAGAAGGGATGTTCTGTCACATCTCTGATTCCACCTTTGTAAAATGTTCCTACAGGAAAGATGTGAAAACCCACCGGCCATTTCTGCCAATAGAAAAATTCAGTGAGACTTCTCTGGAAGTAAAATGGTACCCAGCAAGGGCTTTGGACTTCACTGGAGGTACTCTGTCAGAGTTTTAAGTCATGGCTGTCCTACCTATATCGCTCTATTTTGCAGCAAGAGGGTCTGCAGTTTATGAGCATGTATGACACATGAACAGGGCTTCCACATCGAGTTGTGTGATCAAATGCAGTAATTTAAAGACATTGCTGATGACTTAACATCTCCTAAAAATGTTCTATGTACTACTGTTACAAATAACCCTCAAGGCAATTACAAGTAAAAGTAATGGGAAAATTCCTTCCAAACAGTCTTGCCCTTTTCCTTATCTTTCTTTTTTTCCTGTTTTTTTTGTCTGCAGTGAGCCAGCAGTTCACTGGAAGGCAGAGCTTACCTGAAACAGCTGCCATAGAGACTTGAAATTAAAACTGGAGGTGATCCAAGAAGAGGCAGGGGTGAAGGCAGAGAGGAGCAGGATGGGCAGCAGCTTTTCAAACACAAATGAGGGCAAAAGGACTAGTCATTACACTAAAGAAGCAGGCCTTCTGTTCCAGGAATCTGTCAAAAACCTCTACTTTTTTGTATGAGTCACTGCACAAAGCCCACAAAGCTGAGAGTGTCCTTTTAAACAAGTCATTGAATCTCAAGTGACAGGTTTGCATTGCATGATTCAAGAGGCAGAGACTATGATAATGAAAAAAATAACCCACTACAGATTTGAAAGATGTGCATCACTCTTTTTAAGCTAACTTTAAAAGAAAAACCATTGCCTTGCTAAATTGTTTTTTTCTTTCTGATTACTAAATTGATTTATTCTGCTTTTTTTGTCTTCAGCTGTATTTTTCCCTCATCTTTCTCTTCTTTTCCCTTTTTCTTTTAAAACCTTTGATATCATAAAAACTCAGTTCCACATTTTTATTTAACCGTATTGTGTCAGAATTAAGCCTGATTTTTTTCTTAACTCCTGCACTGTTTGTTAGCTAAGGTCCCAATCCTGCAAACTCATTTGTACAATACAGATACAACTTCCTGACCCATCAGTGAGATAAACATCCCATGTAAAAAGACTGAAAGACTTGGTTCTGCTCAGTTCACCCATTCACCTGGTAGATTGTTCTACATTCTTTTTACTAAGATGGCACTTAGCTCTAAAATAGTTGCCATGAATATAGGGTTTGCTATTTTCTATGGCAGTTTATCTAAAGCAATAACAATCATAGATGGTTGTCCTTATTGGCTTGAGAAAAGTTGCCTTTAGCTTTCACAGAGAGTAACTTCAACTGATAAATTATTTAGAAATAAAAGGGAAAAGAAATAGGGAAAACAATGCAATTAAATGGCTTTATGGCCTTAGTTCTTTTTTAAAAACTAGAACTCCTCCAATTTGAATTCATCACATGTGGTCAAACAGAAGAGTAACTTTTTCCTCTTATTTTTTATTAAAATATTTATTATAAATCAAAGGAATTGCAATAATTCATAATTCAAAACTAAAGCCCACCACATTTGTATCGCTGCAGGAACTAATTTTCCTGCAAGAGCACTCTTGCACAACCAAAACTTCCCGACAACTCCAGTCATAGAGTATTCTAAAACAAAACATGAGAAAGGGATAAAAATCAAAAGGCTCAACACAAGAACAACTATGCTGGGTCAGATAAAAAGTTTATCCAGTGCAGGATCCCATCTCAGCAGCCAACAGTAAGTGCCTGAAGAACAGCATAAGGACAGAGAAGCTTGCAGTGATACTGTCATAGGCTACTCTCTCTGTGATTCAGAGCTTTTGTACTTAATAGCCCTTGACAAATCTCTCTCCAATGAGCTTGCACAGTTGTCCCTTGGACGGATGTAAAATTTTGTTTTGAATTTGCCATCTAACCACTCAGGTTGGTGCCTTGTGCTGGAAGACTCAGTGAACAGCTGATCCCTATTTATCCTCTATATGCCCCATATGATTTCATAGACCTCTGAGATATCTTTCCTCAGTCATCCTTCTTCCAAGACAGTGAAGACAGCACAGAAGAGAAAAGGAAGAAGAAATGGAATGTTATTTCCATGCAAAGTGGCTGCAAATTACTGGCATTCCAGTTAAAGAACCTTTTGTACCACTTTCTGCTGGTGATGCCACTACTGTCAGCATTGAGAATCTCGTACTGTGCTTTATTTAACCCTGGGAATGACCCTGAGACTACAGAGGTATCAATGTGTTACTAAAATTAAAAAACAGCACCTTTTACCGCCTTGCTGGTTATATAAAAAAGTTTGAGAATGTAAGTCAGGTGTGTCCTACCACAGTGTATACTTGTTTTGCCTACTCAAGGAGTACTAAGAACCTCATTTTGTTTAACCTGGCCTGACAGTATGAAAGGCCTGAACACAAAGATCAACCCCCTCCATGCAGACACCATCATAGCAAAACATGTTCATGTGCAGGAGGTCAGTTCAGTACTGCTCTCTAATCGTACAACAGGTTGGGGAAAAGTCCATGGTGGGGCATATCCTCCCGGTTTACCTCCTGAAAGGGCCTCTGGAGCAGCCACACCAGGAGATCGTTACATGTCTCCAGAGATACTGAGCTGTTAAAACTGTCCCACTCATCTCTGAACCTCTCCTGTGACCAGGAGTTGTGGCCGTTCCAACACTTAACATTGGTAGGGAACTTAAAAAAATTATTGACGTCACAGCTGAGTCCAGCCCACAGATTTTTGTGATGTACGCTTTCCCTGAGACTAGGACTCTGTTTTTTTCTGTGGGCCAAACTCATCCTGTCTATAACTCCAGTTTTGCCAGCAGAATTACATCCCAGGATGAACTGAGCAACTTTCAATCAGCAGTTTTACAGCCTTTGGAGAGGCAGACTTATTATCTTTAGGCACAATCAAAACAAAACAAACAAATCATTTGTTCAGTTTGTGCTTTGTGAGTAATAATTATTATTTCACACGTGCCCTGATACTTTAGGATTATCACTTAATTAGCTAAATATAAATAGAGTAAACAATTGGTGCAAGTCCCACTGGAGTCCGCCCTTGGCTTTGTGATGGATCCCCAAAAGAAAGCCTGGCAACAGGAAAAAGACAGCTCTAACAGCCACCTGCTTTGGATCTGGCATGAGTAGATGGACAGAGGCTTTTAGTCTCTTTCAGGATGCTACCCTGCACAGTGGGGTATTAAAAACAGCAGCTGTGGTGTCAACATGGTTCTTTGGAGTGCTTTCAAGCCTTGTTTCTCCTCCTCAAAACGGGTACATTTCAGGAGCTATAGATTAATTTCAAGAACGTGCATTGTACAAAAGGTTTCCTTTATGCTATATACACTTACAGTAGGATATTATTTTCACATACGTTATGACAGAGTGCAAGCTGCAGATACGCTGTGCTCTTTTCAAAATAAAACAGGCTCCCACGTGTGCAACACTGTCAATACGGGTACCTCCAAAGCCCTCAGCGCAGCAATACCTTGGCCCCCTTTCTGGGGTCTAGGAATATGTTTCCTTGCAAATAGTCATTTGCACAGTTACAGAGAAGTGGATTTTAAACAACGTGCAACTAATGTCATTTTCCCCAGTGGCCTGTTGCAAATATCTCTACAAGACTAGGGGCTGGTGTATTTAAGGGCACTTCTCTGTGGCAGCCTTAGGGAGTCAGGTCCTCTGACCGCCATTACCCTCTGTCGTGGTTTGAGCTTGAGCAAGCTCAGCAAGCTTGAGCTGCTGAGAGGTCCCCAGCCCTCTGCCTGAGCAGATACCTGCTTTTGCTATTCATTGACCACCGAACTGTGGCCAAAGGCAGGCAGGAAAAAAGATACCCTGTCATTTCTAGCTCTGTAGGCACCCCAGTCCCTGAGAAATAAGGGTAAACCAGGATGCAAAATGGAGCGCAGCTGAATGGGGTGAGGCCAGACCCTTCTGTTTTGCACTGTAGTGCAAAGACAGGTGAAATTCAGTAGTGCCAAAAGAGATTTGGCATTCTTTCTACCCTGTCACTCCATCCAAGGCTGAAGGAATAAAAGACCTGTGGGTCGAAATATGTGAGAATATTTGTGTGAGACCCTGTGAAATCAGCCAGACATATTTCTCACCATTTTACAGGACAGAAAGATGAAGGTGTATGGGCATGTAGTCACAGTAATCTAAGCAATTTTCTTAAATCCATCTGCTTACACTAAATGTTATTTTCTATTTGAAAACTTCTTAACATTAAACAAGAAATAAGGGTTACTGAGAGCATTATGTAGAAGTCAGGGCCTTGTAGTGTGACCCTGAATAAGCAAGCACTTGCAGACTTTCCACGCAGACATCTGTGCGTGTGCCTGCAAAAGAGATGTGTACATCTTAGTGGCAGATCAGACATCTGCCCGGCTGCGAATCATGTGAATCTTTGGTCTTTTGAACCCACATAATGTCAGCACATAATTTCCCTCATGCAAATGTTTGCAATTTAATTGCAGAAGTCTGGCCCTTGGTATTTTGGGAGTGAGGGATATGACACTCACAGATGTACCAATAATATTGGAGAAGGCAGGAAAAAATGGAGAGAGGGAAAACACACAGCAACTTTTAAGTTTTTGACTTTAGGAGACATTCTACAATATCTTTCTACTCCTGTAAGAAGAAGATGGCGACCATAATAGAAATGGATTTTAATTGCTGTGTTCACTGCTTTTTTAGTAGGATGGCAATTTACTTTGTGTGCTGACTAAATGCAGTCTGAATTGATAGGTGCCCTGACAGAAACTGCCAAGATACTAGATCATTCTGTGCAAATATAGGTATTCAAAATTAGATCAGGACATTTTTGTCACTTGCTTTATCTCAAGTTGCTAGGACAGTGCTAATAAAGGGTTTTGAAATCCTCTCTACAGCACAGCATCTAAATCACAGAACAGTATTTTATTTTCCTTAAATGAGCGATGAATATTAGTCGGCCAGGAGAGCAACACGGCATAGCTCTTGCAAACTCTCCTTCCTCTCTCATACTTCTTTGCTTTAAGCACAAAAAGGCACGCAAACGTACAAACGCAGCTATAGAGGAGACGCAAATGCATGGCCACGAACGCCCGGTGTGCCATTTCCCTCCTGTCTGTGCATCCTTCGCCGGGCAAATGTGAGAGGAGGGTACAGCACCAAGGTCTCCGCTGCCAGCTTCCCTCCTCCACCAGCTGGGAAGAGCGAGGGCAGGGGCGGAGGAGACCGAGAGGCTGGTCCTCATCTCCCCAGCAACAAACCTGCCACTTGGCTGACGTTCCACTTGACCAGCCTGCCGGGACGGAGAGGAGCCTGTCCGCTCTCTGTGGGGGCCCGCTTCGCTGGTGCAAAACTGAAAATTAAAACCGTGGCAAACTCTCTTCTAAGTAAACTGAATTAAGTAGCAGGCAGGAGCGCCTGGGAGCAGCTTCCTGTGATCAGAGCACTTAGCCGGCACTGCCGCCGATAAGGAAGCTCAGGCGGCACTGCTTTTTATTCTCCCTTTGTGGGCTTGATCTTATTACAGAAAACAAATTTACTAAGCATGAATTATCGCTAAAATTCTTAATGCTTTGGCAGAGAAGAAAGTCAGATGCAGATGCTAGTCAACACGCACGGCTGTGGGTGAGGATGCTTCTCCTCGGCACGCTGCACTCTCCCAACTTTTGGCTATGAGCTGCTGCGAGAATTATTTCAAAAGACAGGCTGCAGAAAAAGGATCAATTAATCTGCTGAGCGAGTTTTCGAATCCATTCTCAATGCCGCTGATAGCCAGAGACCCCCTCCCTGTGCTTGGTAATTACCCCAATATTTCCTGCATGCTTGTTTAAACGGCTTACACTTGGGCTGCCTGTGAAGAAGAGCTCTCCCTCCGCTGATCTGAGGCAGGGGAGAAAGGCAGCTCGCCTTATCGCTCCGCTTCACTCCATCTGCAGCCAGCGGGGGGGCTGCCTAATCGTCGTCCCTGGGACAGGGGACGAGCTGGCTGGGGGATGCAGATAGATGTGACACCAAAGGAGACTGGGACTTTCCTACCGCGCTGGTGCCGCAGCAAACTCATCACGCTCTCGCCGTTTCAAAGGCGAACGAGGAGCCCCTTTAGACCGGAGGCCTGTCCCTTAATTATACAAATGCAGCGATCAGAGTTATTATCTGTCCTTACAAAGGCCGGAGCTTTAATTGAATGGTGTGTTGCTACCTTTGAGAGAAAGTGTTCAATCCTCCTGGAGAGCAAAGTGGCAGGAGGGGGGGAAATGGGAAAAAAGAGAGCGAGCGAGAGGAAAAGAGCAAGGGGAAGAGAGATGGTATTTAACAAGCAGGCTGCTTTATATGGAAATGTAATGAATACCGTTGATAAAAAAAGGGAGAGACAAAAGTTGTGAAGTTTCAAGCTGTGAAAGAACTTCAAAGTGTATTCAAATGTCACATTGATTTTTCTTCAAATCTCTAAGTAGTAAGTTTTTCAAAAGAGGAATATGATCCCCTATTTTATCCACTAATGTTTTATCTACAAAAAGGGGAGAAAAAGCACAGTGTTTTCCTTTCACATGATATAATCCCTATATTGGAAGTCTTTATCTTTTTTTCCTAAACAAAGATTTCTTCCGTGTCTTTGAAAATGGTGACGTCGTCACCATATTTGTGTATTGTACGTTAAACTCTGAAGAATTTTGGGTCTGAGACCCTGCTTTACATTGAGATAAATGGCTGCAAGCCATACTATGGTGGGACCTCATTACCACAGTACTCCAAGCCAACGATAGTAAGGCAATACTTCCTTCCCTGGAAAGAAATGATGGCACACCTCTGGGAGCAATCTTCAAAGAGACACGAACCAACAAGGCTTTGTATCATGGTGGTAATATGTCGGCAAAGTAGCACATTAAAATGATGCTAATTATTAAGGCAGTGACACAACCCAATATGAACAATTTAGTTCTAAATCAAAATTGACAGCATGTCTATATATCATCTTCAACAGCCTACCACAGATCTAGTCACCAGGAAGAACCCATTTCATGCCCCGAAAAACTGATTACCAGTTGTTTTACATGTCCACCGCTTTCCATGATAGCTTGGTAGAAATTCCAGATAGCACCTCTGAGAAGCAGAGCACAATTAATGCAAAAAATCATTAGAGGGAACAAAAGCCATTTTATGGTAAATTCTGAATATCTACAGCTCTTCTTACAGCCTGAGCTCCTATAGCAATGCAAAGGAGATGCTTATGCAGCACTCACAGTATAGGGATTACCTCCGTAAACATGCAAACCTCAAAGGGAGAGGAATGAAAAGAAAACAAATGTATTATATTTCAAGAAATCGTGATTTCTAAGCTGATCTCGAAGTTTTTGAGTGAGTGGTTTCATAGTCTTCCAAAGATAGCTTTCAATCAGAGAAGCTACTTTGGACTTTGATGCTGCTCTGGGAACCCACTGCATATCAAACAAATTCTGCTGAAGGACATATAATTATAACACTGGAAGGAAAATGTGAGATAAAAATAAGGATCAAACTCAATCACAATAGCTATATCTTTGTTCTGTGGTGCACTTTGCAGTCCTGGCAATAGGTGTAAACCTCGGCTGCCTCCTGGCCTTGTAGGGACTGCATCCCCTTGCAGACTGGAGAGCAACCTGGGTGTGAATGGCATAAGGAGCACTCCCAGTGCATCTCTCACTCAGAATAATCAAGGCATTAGGACTGCATGAAGACCACTAAGCACACCTGCTTCACGTGACTCACACGAATTGTTATACTTGGCAAAAGAAACTGAAGTCTTTGCCTGGGGAGGTTTTTTCCTCCCTCCCCCACTTAAGATTTAGCTCTCTCTGAGAAATCACAGAAGTGGAACACATTCTCTTCTTTACCATGTCCAGTTCCCTCGCATGTGGATTTCAGTGCTAATACTATTAAATCCAGGCAGAATACGCTCAGATTTGTGTGGACAGTGGCCTAGAATTTGGATTTGTTACTTAAAGAGATTTGGGCATCAGCTGGTAGTGCGAAGGGTGCCTCAGTCAGCTGCCTAAGATTGCTCCTTTGTGGAGGAATCCTAAACCAAGGTGACACAGGGACAGAATCTCAACTATACCTCTGCTTGAGACTCTGTAGCTGTTGCACTTTGTGGAAGGGCAGGCAGGTGTAAAATATAGTACTTGTGAAATAAAGGTTTCTTCAGCCAGAGGAAAGCTTTAAGAGTCTGTCTTTCAATGAGTATTTTGAACAGTAAAAAATACTGTTGTAGAATACAGAGTTTGTAGTGAGAAAAACCTGTGGATACATTTCTAGTTAAGTGGATACGAAATTTTTTTCAAAGACTTCTTAGCAATCCTTACATGCCCAGGTGGAGTTCTCTGCTCCTTCTGCCGACAGCTTTGAAGTCAAAATAACCACAGTTAAAATTCCTGCTGTAGGAACAGTGCTGGTGCTGGCTCTGGGGCAGCCTTCCAGGATTGTTTGAGGAAAACTTTTGGTGTGGTGAGTATTTGCAAGAATCCCTTCTTCCCTAAGCCCTTGCAGTAGGACTAAAGCAGGCCTTCAGCTATATCCTCCTGGGTCATCTGTAGAAAATAGATCCAGTCCCTCCACACAGGGATTCCAGTGTACTTTCTATGGGGGCTTAGCCTCTATCTAATGCAAATGCAGATGGGATATGTAAGCAGCCTGAGCCAGGGCTGAATGTGTGATGCCTACAAAAGACAAAACAAATGTTAGGAGTGAGGTTTTGCAGATACCCTTGATGGCTGGTCCTCCTGACATGGACCTAGCAGGACAGGATGGATGGAGCCATCATGAATGGGACCTAAAGAGAGGAAATCCAAATGGACCAAGGAGGCACCACAATGACACAGCAGAAAAGAAAGAAATAATTTCTCTTTCCCTGTCCAAAGCATTCAGATGAATGAATAATGCTTTTAAAGCTGTCAGTCCTGTTTGGCTTTTTACACAACTGCCAGCAGCTTTTTGCTGAGTGTGTGCTCCTCTTTCTGTGACCACTTTCACTATCTCTGCTCACAGTTCTCTTCCTGTAACTTGCTCATGCAACGCTAATCGGTGAGATTTTCTCAACAGGTGGTTCAAGCCCCAGGAATACCTGCTAAATCTCTAACACAATTGGAGATAAGATCTGAATAATAATAATTGTAATTCTTCATCTCTATAAGGAAATGCCAATTTGTCTTGCTCCTGCTTTGAAATACAAATACCTGCTTCTTAAGAAAACAGAACTATGCCCTTCTTGTGCTACATTTTCAGTTACCTATGAGATAATTCACACTAACTTCATAGGGAGAGGTTTGTTTGTTATTTAAATTCCACTGATTGAAAATTTATCCAAAGCAGAGCAGGATGCACCAAATTTCCTATGGTTACTGGCTAAGATAAAGGATTCTTTTGGAGGCCATGGAGAAGAAAGGGTTGCCACCAGACCTAGGGACCATTACAAATCTTAACTCGCTCATGCTCCATTTGCAAGGTGTATTTCCTTCACCTTGCCTGTTGTAATGTAAGCACATTGCATTTTAAAGCAAAATAAAAATCTTATCATGACAGACATTACTACCACAGGTTTGGATACCTGGTGTGATAAACTCCTTCCCTGCTGCCTCCTCAGACCTTAGCTCTTGTTAGCATTGGGAGCCTTCATTTACATTATCCAGCTTAGTAATAGCAAACTCTCCCTCCAATGAACCTCTCTTCTGGAGACTCCTTTCCAGAAGCTTTTTAAAAAAATCCAGGAAAGTTAGAGCCATTCAGTTATAAATTTTTCTAGACTGGAATTTCCTACACAATTGCAGCTGTTTTTCTTCCAAAGATTTCTGTCACACTGGAGAGCCATTATTTACCCCTGTGGGAGATGCCATGGTTTGGTCTAAAATTATAATAATCTAATACTTGGGCTATAGTTAGATTGTTAGTAGATTTCCTTGAAGCTGAGATTAAGCTCATCAGGCTGCAATTCTTGAAATTGATCTTTTATTCAGTTAAAAAAGAATAATAACTTTTATTCTAAGTACAGGCATCAGGCTGGGTTTTCCCTTTTAAAGGGAACAGCTGCTATTTTTAATGATTTATTGCCAGTATCTTCCCTGTTTCGCACTTTATTTCTTTCAGAACCCCCCAATGAATACCATCTGGTTCCAGTGATTTACTACGCTTGCATTTCATGAGCTGCTCCGCGACATCCCAAATTAAGACAAGGAAAATATAGTCTGAGTTTCAGGAAAATCTTTCTGACAGATCTATTAGACTACGGAGTAATCTTTCAGTGGGAGTCTCATTGTCTGAGACATTTATAGCAAGACCGGACAAAGCATTGGTAAAATATACTGCAGGGGACAATTCTGCATTAGCAGAAGGATAGTCTAGATATATGGCTCTGAAATTGAGCCGGTCAGAAAAAATTTTAAGGGAATCATGTTCTGTCAGAAAATACGGTTCTGGCGAAACTTAAAATACTTTGCTAAACTGTGTTGATTTTGCTGAGTATTATTTCAAAGAAAAAAAAAAAGGAGGAGGAATTTTAATGTCAAAGTGTGATATTGTAGTCTTTTCTGAATAAATAATTTAATTTTTTCTGTGAAATATTTATTTATCCCATTTCTGTACTAAATTCTGAAACAGAAATCTAAATAAATGCAAAATATTTACAATAACCCAAATTTGCTATTCTTCCCTCCAGAATTGTACTTCCTAGAGAAATACTGAAAAGCGTAGTTTTGTTCCAGTCAAAAATGAGAGCAAATAAGAAATATCATATAGCTTCACCATTGAAAATTGCCTTCCAACACAGTTCTGAAAGTTTTCCATGGCAAATATCATCTCTTTATGTTCCACATTTATGATACATTTCTCTGCATTGGCCTTTTCCCTATGTCATTTCAATGCTTAGTGCCTCAGTTCCTTCCAGATTAAAAGGAGAATAGCAATGTGCATTTTGCTCTGAGAAGCAGAACTGAAAGGCACTTCATAACAGCTTATATTTTTACTAGTGAGTATCTTTCTCATTCCCTGTGGCTTGGCTTCTTTATTGTCCTCAGGTTGCTTTGCAGTTTGGTTCTGCTTTCATTGATGTGCTTTATCCTTCCAGCTATAATATAATTGGAAATCTTAATCACGGTTGAAATCACTCTAAAGACAGACATGGAGAAGCAGTCCAACTCTGAGGTGGATTGGATATTTTTTCTAAAGCTTGGCTGGTCACAAAAATTCCTGGAAACCTTTCTGTTCTCTTCAAGAGTAGGAGACAAAATACAGGTTGCTTTTATAAACAAATCAACTTTCAAAAGTGTCAAAGCCCCATATTTATTTTTGAAATCCTGGGATCTGGCCAGTGCTTAATAGCTTTGAAAATTACTGTCCTTAGAAGCAGCAAGTCTCTATTTGAAGACTGCCAGTTGCTTCATCTTTCTAAAGGAAGCAGCTTTCTGAAAGTGTTCTGTTACTCCTTGATCTATGGACCTTATTGGGTCTTCCCCTCCTTTAATTACTATTTGAAGCCTAATATCTTCCACAAACGAAAACAAGAATCTGCAAAAAGCAAACACACCTGGACTCCCACTTACTTTCCTCCCACAGTGAGTTTCTTTCCCTTTTCTCACAAAAATTCTCTCTTCTGCCATGACGAAAATAATCTCCTGCTACCAGTGGCAAACTACCTTGCTGTCTCTAACGAGCTCTGCATGCTTTCCACACACATCTTGCCTCCTTGGAGAGGATCTGAAAGATAGGAGGGTTTGTTTCTTGCTTTGTGGGATCCATCTGTGTTCCACGGAGCACTGGAAGAGTGAAGCATTCCTGTCCCGGTCTGCAGAACCAAGCCTACAGGCAACTATCGCCGTTCAGCGATACCTTAGCAACTATATGATCATACCTTGCAAGGGTAAGGTTGCTAAGGTCCCCTAGCTACCATGCGTAGTTTTAAGGATCTTCATCCACCTCTAAGCTTTAAAATAGTAGAAGGTGGACACAAGATGGGCATCTTCTAGCACGGCCTTGTATGTGTATAATAAGCCTCTTCTGCTCCGCATCAAGAGACACAGGCTTTTAAGAGGGTATAGAGAAACAAGGTGCTCAGTGGCCCTATTTGACTACTTTTTAACAAAGAGAAAACTGAGAAATAGCTACCTAGTAGCTCCCACAGGCTTGAGAAAGAAACTCTCCTGAACCCAAGCTGCAGCACAGAAGAGAGGAGATCTCTGGGTTCTTTTACAGGCAGTAACTTTGAGCAATAATGTCCCATGGTTCCTTTGGTGGGAAGTGAGAGAAAAAGGAAAGTCCCAGATAGGCAGTAAGAAGTACGAAACATGATTTGAAATTTTCTGAAAGATTTCTTGTCATAATGCAAATAGCCACACCAGTCTGCAATGAATCGTTTGTTTCAGCTCCTTCTGTAACATCTGCTGTAGGATTCAAGTCACAAGGACTTAACTGTACTTAACATAACGTAAATGCACTGCTCTCACACATTCTCGACACACCCCTGGATTGCTTTAGGCAATATTTGGATTCACCACATATAGCTTTTTTTTCTGTGTATTTTGCACATAGGGGAGAGGTGAAACACATCATTGATATGTGAGTACAAATACACTGTGCTTGTATATACTCATGTAAACCTTTTGCATATATGCAGCCAATATTGATTTTGGCCCTTGGTGGGAAAGGAGTGATCCTTTCTGACGGCTCTCTGTCCCCAGAAGGGAGCTGAGCCTTCCCAGCTGCCAGCCAGCCGGTACGTAGCCTGTGGCTATCGAGTGACCTGCAAGGTGTTTACTTTCTGCAGCAGTCTTCATTCCGGTCGTTGGGCATTTTCCTTGCAGTTTTAAAGCCTGACGTTCAGTGACCACACCGAAAGGGACTCTGTCAGTAAGGGGTACAGGAAGGCCTAATCTTCCCCTCAGAGGCTGGGGTGGGGCAGTCCGAGGGACCACTGCCATTTCGAGGGCGTGCTCTGCAGAGAAGACTTTAACTCACATTTCCACATCACGTTCAGCCCTGTGATGGTGGAGCAGTGAACTTGATGCAGGGAGGTATGCTGGATACTGCTTATGCTTTCAGTTTTAACATCAGAATTAAGCAAATAATAACAAAAAATTCTAGTCAAGAATAGATCTATAAATCACTTCTAGCACAAATAGTGCAGTTTGCCCATCATGAAATATCTGTGCATATCTGTGATAAAAATAAAGTGTCATTAATCTGCTCATTTCAATCCCTTCATTCAGCTCCAATATGTGATAATTAGCTTTAGCTACTCCTAAAATGTTACTCTTGCTTAATGACTATCCACACACTAAGATGCCTGGAATTTAGTAGCAAGCACAAAACAGATTGATCTTCTCAGGACAGGACTGAGCTCATCTGCTGGACAAGCATTTCCACTGCTCTATTGGAAGTAAAATATTTCAGATTCCAGTAGCCTTGCACAATATTTCAATCCTCAGTTAATATCAAGGATTCTTTTTTAAAAAACACACTTTAAACACACATATATACACATGTTCAAATTTGTTGTCCAGAACATGCTAGAAAAAGGACTTCACACTTCCAGATTAAATATCATCATATACTGAAATAGTAATGATTAGCAAAGTGATCAGGCTTACAAGTATCACTGGAGTAAGAGAAGAATAGTTGAAACTATGTCCTAGAAGTTTACTCAATGGATCAGGAAGCATATTCTTATTTCACCTTTGATTTAAAAAGTATAAATGAAATCACCTGCCACTCTAGTTATGCAAAAGCAAAATTAAGGCAAACATTATCAATTTCATTGAATCTGTATTAGGAAGGCCAAGTCTCCTGTGAAAACAGTGCTGAAGTATAATTGACCGTGTTACCTTCTAGCTTAAGGGGCTAGGTTATTGCCAGATCAAAGAGGTCAAGTTTTAAATAACAGTGGTTATTTCAGATCCAGGGAATGCTATTAAAGTTAAAAGCAGTTATAATGCAACTTAATGCCTTTGCCTGTTTTATTTACATTTTATTCCTAGCATGTAACAAAAAGGTTACAGAAAAATAGCCACCTGAAGGCAAAAAGGAATTTCATGATGATTTAACTTTTAATTATTTAGTGTTAGATGGTTAGATTCTGACACTCTTATTCACATTATTGCCTTAGTCCATAAATACTTTAACTAATTTTGACTGTAGTATGTCTTTGCCTCCATAAAATCAAGAGGATGGGAATCTGACTTTTAAATTCTGCAGGAAAAAATCACTGCAGTTTATTCTGGATCAGATCTACTGATTGATGTTTTTCTATCACACAGGGAACAAGACAAAATATTTCTAATTCTTCCTTTGGTTAGCAGATGGGTCTTTAGATACATAGCCAACTCGATGAGTGGACACACTGTCAGTAAAGCATTATCTTTGGACATATACCACTTACCATAAAAGGAATATGTTATTAGCAAGCTATAAATTTCATATTCCATTTCCACTATACAGGAGAGATGAAAATCAAAGGAGAACAGTGCAACCTACCTGCAACTAGCCATTCTATTCACTGATTGTCTATAACGCAAACAGAAAACACAGTGCTCAACAAGTAGCATGCGTAATGTAATTCTGCCCACTTCCCGCTCCTGTAATTCCAACAAATTCTGTGAAGTTACTGCCAGACTACATAAGGGAAAACCAAAGTCAAAACAACTCCACTATGTATCTTCTTCTGCTGAAGTCAATTAATTTGGAGTGGCAGCATACAAGTAACCTTATTTGTTTTATTTATGAGTTACTTGTCTCAGGTCTCACCTTCTAATAGGAACTTAGGCCGGTGCCTCTAAATACATGGCTTCTTGAAAGTGAATGTTAGTGCTCCTCAGAGATACTGCAATTTGATTTCTGGCTTCAGGTCACAGGACTATCAAGCGAGTTTCTATTTTCTCAGTTTTCTGGGCAAGCAGGTCAGGGGGGTCTCCTGTGAGACTGATTAAACCAGACAAAAGTGGATCATGCTCCAGTCTGGATAAAAATATGTGCTTGAGAATCAGTGTTAAAAGCTAACATTAGTCCAAATAGTCTTGTGAGTGGAGGGAGAGCTGGAATGTTACCCGCTTACAAGAACATTTTCATTACTATAAATCTGTAGTTTCATCTACACAGAAACACTATAAAATGCCTATTGGAATATTTTCATGCCACATCCAGATTCATTATCCCGTTTTAAAATGAAGCGTTAAAACCGGTGCATTAGCTGAGGTCATTATGCTATCAGATAATTTAAATGCTTACACTAATTAAAATGATGGCATTATAAAAGAAGAAACCCATCTCATGAGGCTCAAAGGCTCAGAACCAAAATGGGCATTCCAGGTTGCTTGTGGAGAGCTTTTGGGGAGCAGGAATTACACGTCCATGGCTGCACGCTCCTGTCCTCTCCCCTGAACTGGGCTGCCCTTGCTGCCCTGTGGGCAGTGTAAGCCTAGGGGCGTAGACACTTTTCGCCAGCAGGAGAGTCATCTAGGTGCAAGTATAAACACATTTGCAGAAGCTGGTGTCCCAGGCAATAGAGAAATGTTGGCAGCTAAACATTTGCTGTTTTACCTTTTCAGGGGAAGGACAGTCTTTAGAGAAGCCAGCTGCTTCTTGATTTCTGCAGTCTCAGTCATGGTAGGCACTGGTAAAACCCTGTAGACCACTGGCTTTTCTGTGACCAGTCTGGATCTTGAATACCTCCTTTAAACATTTTTAGGCACTGTGTGAATTCATTTACCACCAGATACAGAGAAAATTTATTATTTTTTTTCCAAATTTTTTTTAAAACTCAGCTATTTTTTCACTAATGTTGGGGTAAAATGGGGAAAAAATACTAAGAAATGTTAAAAGCCCATTAGAAGACTCTCCCAGGTGCACCTAATGCTACCAGAAGGCAATAAAACAGTTCACACTAAACCCCATGCTAAATTTGATTTTTTGAAAAATTCCAAATTGAGCCTTTTTAGAATGCGAAATTACTTTTGCTCCTCAAAGCATGGTTGACAATAAAAAATGAAGTCTGATACAGCTTTAACATTTGTAAAAATAGTTATTTTACAAATACTTTTGACATACTGCTTTTTCAAAATCTACTAAAGGCTATTATGAAATGAAATTTATATATTAAGTGATCTGATTGGCCAGTACAACTTAATAGCTAGATATTTACAATAAAATAATCATGTAGATAATGTAATAATTAGCCTCAACTTCTTAATTTTACAGAGAAAATAATTTCATTATGGAATTCATTTTTTAAAGCTTCACAGACAGAAAAAAACAAATATGAAAAGGAAAAAGACTCATCAGTTTTTAAATGTATTTTCTTCATGAGAAGTTACTGAAGCAGAACATGAACCAGCCTCTTGCTAGTTTCATGAAAGAAATAATGAAAATGTAATTCAGACCTTACTTTTCAAAGAGATCATGTTCTGTCTTCTACTCCTTCTTTGATAAATTGTATCAAGAACATAAAAACTGTATTGGTCACGATTATAAGAGATTAGATTATAAGAGATTTTATAGCTTCATACATGAAAAGTGCTATGGTGTTTCAGAGCAGATTAGAGAGTATGCACAGAAATGATGCAATTTCAAAAACTGAGCAGTAGAATTGATTTTCATTGAGTTGAATAAAATTTTAATGGCTGAGATCAGAAATGTAATTTAGTATGTATCAAACTTCATAATGTGGGTTATAAGTAAAGCCACACCTTCCTTAGGGGACAGGTCTAGATGAGTTTCTGATAACTGCTTAAGTAAACTTGAGTTAGGCAGCAAGCAGATTTACTTGAATTAAGAAAGAACCACACACTCTAACATAATGTCTAACTCTGATGCCACTGTATATTAAGCTAGTGCAGAGTGTGGGGAATTTTTCTGGGTGGTTTGGTTTGCTTGTTTTTCAGCAACACATCTAATCTGATACAAATATTGCTGTGGATGCCTTAGAGCTTGTATACATGGAAACATTTTCCCACCAGCTACAGAGCAGACAGAGTTTATTCCCTTAAACCTATGTCAGTATGATTCCTCCAGATGGACTCCAGCCCTGTATAACAAGGAATGGGTATGAAGTAATGACTTTGATTAAAAAGCTCTGTTTCATAACCAACTCTTAAATCACCCACACTCCAGATATTTTTATTATAGAAGGTGTTAGCAGTCATGGGTCAGAGAAAAGGATGGGATCCAGAAAGAGTCAGGAGCCAATTAGACATAAAGATGCTGTTGCAGATGGCGGACTTAAAAGTCTTCTGTGCAATAACAGATGTCAAGGAAAAGCATGGGAAAATGCCGCTATGGTGGATAAGGTTGTAAGATGCAGGAAAGACTAGAAAAAGAGGGAAATATAATTTTAGACTAATCATAGAATCATTAAGGTTGGAAAAGACTTCTAGGATCATCTAGTCCAACCGTCAACCCAACACCTCCATACCTACTAAAAGTTGCCTACTAAAAATTAGTAAGCTATCATTTTGATGGGCAGAAAAGAATAACTCAAGAACAGTGGCACCGAACTGAAATTTTAATCCTTCAGCTGTGGGAGGGATGAAAGACAACTGGAAGAGAGGAAGAGATACCAGGCAAGGGCTCCATGGAAGCGGAGTAGCAGAGCACATCACTGGCATCAGTTTCTTCTGATTGGATGTTGGAGTATCTCTAGGCTCTCAGACCACAAAAGCTCCAAGTTCCTGGCTTGGGGACACACCTCAGCTGTGTCTGGACTCTACACTGGATCAAGATCCAGGCATGGATCCGACCGCCCTACCACTGAGGCAAGGTGGCAAAGCCGTTGAAAGGATCCCTGGGTACATACCCCAAAACCAGCCTCAGGGCATGTTATTAGGCATCTTATTTCGAACAAGGTGGGGACCAGGACCCTGTGGCAGACTGTGCTCCTTGCCAGCCCCTGTGTGTATTCCTGGCAAAAGACAGTGAGGAAGTTAAAAAAGAAAGCGCTTGAGAAAGCAGCTCGACTTCTGATCTTTAGTTTACCTTGGCCTGCATCCAAGATTCTCAAGGGAAAAATGGTATCTTAAAACTTTAATTCAAAGGCTGCACAGTATTCTCAAATATATTCAGTAAAGGGGATAATGTCAATATCAACAACATTTAGAAGCACTCTGAGTAGAAATTTGTATGTTCTTTTGAAGTAAGTATATTACCTAAAAAAAGTGTGTCTCTTGCCAATTTCTAACTGAAACATGCCTTAAGAGTGTGAATTTTAGGCCCTTTTGAAATGGGGTGACAAAGTTAATCTTTATACAAGTTTCCATTAAGTGATGCCATTCCATTTATGGAAATGACAGCAGAGTCTACTTTGTTTGTTTGTTTGCAAACTGTCTTTGGTATTATCTGTCAAACCTCAATTAGACATACTTTGGTATCATATAAAAAGTGTGCATATACACCAACTAAGCAGAAGAGTTAATTAGCTGAAATATGCCAGCTCCATACCAAGGGAACTATGAATATTCATTGGCTCAGTTACACAACAGGTAATCAACTATTCCGTTTATGAATTATGTCAATAGTGCCATCAGTTACTGTGTATTTTCTCAGCAAGTGATTTTTAAAAAAACATTCTAAGCTCATAGTTCAGGTCTTTTGAGAAGTATACACACACATACATACCATATATATGTATCTAGAAGTATATATATACATATCTCAAATTATTGTGCAGCTTCTGAACACCAGTACACATTTAAAAATGTGAGAGTGTATGTGCTTCTCGAACCATCAATGTCATACCCTACATGGGGTTCAGCATGTAAAAACTGGAATTGGCAGCTCACACTGAGTGCCGTTCATACACTCAGGACTCAAAGCTGTGAGTACACAGCACCACAAAGCACCACATTTTGTGCAAGCCCACGGGACACTTATGCAACCGGACTCAAGGCATGCAGGGTCAGCATTTGTGAGCAAAAACACTCCTTCAGGCTAAAAGTGGAATAGGAAAGTAGAGCATGGCAGAAGGAAAACCAGTTCTAATGCAGAAGTGAAGAACTACCCTAATTCAAAAAACAAACCAATCTAAAATTTTGCTTTGCTTGTGGTCAGTCTATATGGACAGAAGTCATGTCTTTTTTCACCCTTCATTTCATGGAGTTATGATCTAAAAGCAGCTGTATTGTCCTACAGATCTGCTGAAACTTGTCATCATTTACTCCTATATGCTACCACTTACGGTTGTTGTGTTGTGTGTGAAAATGACCACAGAAGATGTCACAGAACGAATCCCTACATCTCCCTAGAGCTCATCCGTATTTCTTTGGCATTTTCCCACGATGACCTTTATTTTTTTCTTACTCAAAGCTCTAGCGATTAAGAATTAAATTGCTTGTAAGGAGATGCCTTGCATCACTGAACTGTTACAGACAATTACTGAAAGGCCTCTGAAAATTCCCAATGGTGGCCAGTGTATTTCTCCTTCTGTGGGCATCTGCGACGCAGCTTCAGGACTGTGGGAAAAGGGAACATAGTGGAAAGCAGAAGCTGTGCCAGAACCAGAACAAGTTACAACCAAAGGGCTGGTGGCTGTGGGCAAAAATGACCAGGCAAAACCAAACCCTGGTCTATATGTCAATACAACCCCTGTTGCATTGTTAGCTCTCACATAGGTATGTAAATATTTATTGTTGTTTCTTACACAGATTAAGGTCACTTGTCTCCATAAATTCTGAACAGGTACATAATCAAATTGTGAATGTTCGTTTTAACATTTACCATTATACCAAAACCGCAGTGTTATTAGCATCTGTTTTATATGGTCTTTACTGCAGACTGCACAGAGAAATGTTAGCGGGTCTCTCTAAGCTGCAAAAATAACAGTTCTCAGGAAAGATGTAAGTCAGGGTAACTAGTACATTCCTCAAATATATAATATAAATATTGTATGACTTTTAGGATTCTTTTCAGTTTGTTTGAAGATTAGTGAAATTCAAAGTATGCATAGTATTTCCTTTAGTGGCAGGAATAATTTTGTTTACAAATCATTTTCTTGCATTATGGCAATCAGGGTCTGTTAAACCAGTTACAATTTCCCAAGTCTTGAGGAACAGGAAACAAATAGTATGTAATTATGTAATTGAAAATATTATAGTATATATAGGAGCGGAAATAATGGCCCGGAAGGAAGTTTTAATTCTAGCACTTCTTTAATATTGAGAAATTGCTGTGTATGGGCAGGTCAGAGAAAGAGAGGGGTGTGTGGCATTTCACAGGACTCAGAAAAAACAAGCCATTCCCCTGGCCCTGCTCCTTCTTCACGCTGCCTGACACTGGGCTGTAACTTCACAGGATCACAGACTGGCTGAGGTTGGAGGGACTTCTGGAGGTCATCTGGTCCAACCCCTCTGCTCAAGCAGGGCCACCTAGAGATGGCTGCCCAGGACCACGTCCAGATGGCTTTTGAATATCTCTAAAGATGGATACTTGCCACATGGGTGCTTGCCGTTTGGGCTAATGGCACAACTGCCAACTGTGTAACACAGTTGTAATCTTATACATGGATCAACGCTGTTAGGAAATGAGAACCATAAATATTTCACGATAGCAAATGAATGGAGAGTAACGGGAATCAGTTCTGTTGCTGCTGCTTAGTACAGAGGGGTCTAGTGAGTACAGGCACTTTTGCTCATTTCCCCAGACTTTGATCTGTCTCCCTTATGCTTACATAATTTATCCCTTGTAAATCCAGAGTCTATACCCAGCCTTTCACAGTCCCTCAGATCCTTGCATCCAGCTTCATTTTCTCTTCTCTTTCAATTTGCTGCTTCCTTGCCCTTAGTATACTCTGACATTCTTTACAGCCAGACACAAATTAGTCACACAGATGTTATCATGCCCGTGTACCGCTGGCTTCTGGCTTTCTTTTTTCTTCGTTGTCCAGTCTTCTTTTCCTTCTGGGTGCTATTTCATGTTTCTGTTTCCCCAGTCCCAGCATTTCCTTGATGCCCTGTATGATTCCTATTCATCTTCTTGTACCATTATTCTCATGTGCATTTTCCCCATTCATCTAATTCCCGACTTGATTAAATTTTGTCTGACCTACACAAACACCCACACTCAACAAAAACCCAGTCCCAGTCTATTGTAGTTTCTCTTCCTACCTCCTTTTCCTTGAATCCAATAGCTGATCCTTTTTTTCCTAACATCTTCTGTGATACCTTGTTCTTAAAAAGATCTCCATCCTGAAGTTAGAAGACGTGCAGCATTTTCAAGAACAAATTTCTGACATGCAAGCTTTCAAAAGCTTATAACCTTGGACAGCTTGTCATGTACCACAGCTCTCCATGCCCTCAGTTGCGCTGACACAACTCTTTATTAAGCTACATATTAAACCAGATCACTGAAGCCTCCAAAACGGAAGTGTTTGGCTGATTTGACATTTTTTCCAAGGTATTCGAAGAGAAATATGATCAACATAGAAAATTTCAATCTCCATATCAAAGAAATTAAAGCTTAAAAGCACTTGAGAATGTTATCTTACAGTGCATGATGTTGGACAGCCTTAAATAAAAATCCCCACATGATACCTAGTAAGACAAGGCACAATTTATAAAGTCTTCTATTTTCTGTTCATTCAACAGTCTTGACTTTGCTGTAAAGCAAATCTATAGTTTAATGGTACAACCTCTAATGGTACAGTCTCCTGAAATAGCTGAGATTAGTGAACATCTACAGAGTGCATGGTCTGTTGCCACTCAAGGAGTAGCATGAGACCTGTTCCTTTCACAAATACATATTTTTTTGGAGTACGTGCTTGATCTCAAATGACGAGGAAGAGATCATATGCATTTTCTGCTTTCCTGTTTGCACTGAGCAAAATATCATCATAGAATACAAGCTCTAAGAATTTGTGTTGGGAGGTATTCTGTTTCCCTATCTAACAAAAAAGAATTGTGCACAATGATCCTGATGGTGTTTGGCCTAGACAAAGCCCCTTAATATTAAGAGATTACTGAGAAAAATAGAAAGGACTTCCAAGGCAGGAACATATCACTGATACATGATCTTACCAAAAAGACCATGTAAGCAATTATTAAAATGCAATTTTTCAAAAAGAACAGATGCAACAGTAATTGCTTTTTTTTGCCAAGTCAGGAAAAGCCCTTAAAGACATGAGATAATCCACTGATATGGATGAGAATGCAAAGTATTTGTTTCCTTACAGGCAGATCATGGCCGATGAGAAGACTAACCAGTGTATACATCTACCTGTTCTCAAATGCAGATGAACGGTAACTTTATTCTGTCTCAGAAGATCTAAAAACTCAGTAAAATCGATCATTGGATGCAATGATATTCTTGTGATGTTTGTGTTTTCATCAAAACTTCTAAAAAAATTCTCAACAGATAAGCAAAACCAAAAGAGGAAAGCATACTGCTGATTTAATAGAAGGAGATACTGACCAGCCAAGCAATATAAAGAAATATTAATTCTCTAATATTAATTTATACAGGGCAGATAAATTATAGTGGAAATTTTTTAAGTATAAAAAAGAACAAACATAAGAAAACCCACCCACCAAAAAACCCAGTAAATAACTAACTCCCTTCCCCTCCACCCCCAAATTCCCACACACATGCTTGTATTTTCCAATTCAAGGTACACCTTGAAGCATCAGTGGCTGTGCATGAGGTCATGCTGGAGCCTGTGGCCATGGATAAGCCCATGACAGAGCAGGTACGCCCCTGGAGGGACTGCAGCCATGGGTAAGGCCATGTTGGAGCAGGTTTACTTCTGAAGGGACTGTAGCTGTGGGTAAGGCCATGCTGGAGCAGGTCTATCTCTGAAGGCCCATTGTGGCCCATGGAGAAGGCCACGCTGGAACAGGTGCACCTCAAAGGGACTGTGGCCGTGGATAAGTCTATGCTGCAGCAGGTACACCCCTGGAGAGACTGTGGCTCACAGATGAGGCTCCACTTGGAGCAGGTACGACCTTAAGGGACTGCAGTCTGTGGGTAAGTCCAAGCCAGAGCAGTGACAAGGGGAGGAGTTCAACCTGATGGTCTGGTCCAAAGGGACCAGGAGTGGAGATTGTAATGGAAATACCTTTAAATTGTATGGTAACCTGGGATTTGAGTTGCATGTTATGGGAATCACTATAGCAGGAAGCACCTGAACCGATGGAGGACAAGCCTTACAAGAAGCAGTGCAAGTGCAGCAGTCACACAACCTGAGCTGGGTTTGATGCCCAGTAACTCCACACAACACACCACCTCTCCTGTCCTGAGTGACCACCATAACAAATGGAGCCCAAAGTCATGGACTAAATGAACTCAATGGACATTTGTGGAAATTTTACAGACATTTTACAGGGGTGGTCCATAGACTAAGGGAATGATATCTGTGTATTATATCAAAGCATGGGAAGGGGAGTGGTGCTTAATTAGGTTGTATTGGATAGTCTGTGACCTGAGCATGATGTAAATGGTACGGAATAAGGGGTGGAGAATGTGCTGGTTTTGGCTGCGATAGGGTTAATTTTCTCCACAGTGGCTAGTATGGGGCAATGTTTTGGATCTGAGCTGGAAACAGTGTTGATAACACAGGGGTGTTTTCGTTACTGCTGAGCAGTGCTTACACAGAGCCAAGGCCTTTTCTGCTCCTCACCCCACCCCACCAGCGAGGAGGCTGGGGGGGAACAGGAAGTTGGGAGGGGACAGGGCTGGGACAGCTGACCCCCACTGGCCAAAGGGCTATTCCACACCATACGATGCCATGCTCAGCATATAAAGCTGGGGAAAGAAGGAAGGGGGGGACGTTTGGAGTGATGGCGTTTGTCTTCCCAAGTAACCGTTACACGTGATGGAGCCCTGCTTTCCCGGAGATGGCTGAACACCTGCCTGCCCATGGGAAAGAGTGAATGAATTCCTTGTTTTGCTTTGCTTGTGTGTGTGGTTTTTGCTTTCCCTATTAAACTGTCTTTATCTCAACCCGCAAGTTTTCTCACTTTTGTCTTCCGATTCTCTCCCCCATCCCACTGGGGGGGGAGTGAGCGAGCGGCTGTGTGGGGCTTAGTTGCCAGCTGGGGTTAGACCACGACACCAGGTGTTCTAATTTAAACTGGAACAGTAATTTTCACTTAGTAATTTTGTATTTTAAATACTCATTTAACACTGTAAGTACATTTGCAATGAACATCCTACTCAACTTCTGTGTAAGTTACAGAACAGAAGTCATTCACTGTGTGGTAGAGTGCTGTTTTCTAAGCTTTGTCCCAATTTCTCTGTGAACTAGTATGGTACTTCATACCTGTATTTAAACCAAAGCTGGATTATGATGAAATGTGATACATAACAGCACAGATGCTTTGCATACTTCCTCTTTCATGTAGCTTCTAGCATTGGGTTCTCCATAATCCTGTACATGTTCAGCCTATTTCAACTGTTTCTCGTCACTTCTCTTTCATCAAGGCTTCTGCCATAGCTATTCATCTTAATTTCCCACTCAGCTCTTGTCTCCTTACTCAAATTAATGTCCATTATTTACCTCTCTTGTTGACATTTATGTATCCTCCTTATTAGAAAAAAGGCCTTCCTTTATTTTGGGTTTGGGTGTGTGCAGCAGGTGTGTGGTGGTGTGTGTGAAAGCACACATGCATACACGCTTGTCTGACTCACCTAGCCCTTTTAGAAATACATGCAGGATCTTGAGAAAAAGCTAGTGGCATATAATAAAAGCATTTTCTTTAAAATATTTCAACCTGCTGTCAATCTTATCCAGATGATCTTGCTTGGTCAAACAGCATATAGACAGCCCTGTGCTGAAAATACATGCACATGGAAAGAGATACTATAATCTGAAAATCAGCTGTAGGAAAGACAACTGGATCAAAGCAGGATTAAAATTTCTAACAGACAGATAAGGCTAGCATAATAGGATCACCAAATAGTTTCCCACCCTTTTTCTGCGGAATATAGCATGTTATTATTTTGTTTTTCTTGCAGACACCCTTTTGCTTTTACACAGTATTTAACAAATACTTCTTTAGTGCCTGCTTGGAGTTCAGTGAAAAAGGAGATTAATAGATAAAGGTCTGAGACTAGACATAAACAATCTGTTCCATACTTTGGAAACTGTAGTTCAATGGATGTATTTAGACAAGCATTTTTATAATAAAAAGCCGTTCTACCAGCGTTGTACTGGCATCACTATATGAATGTGAAGTAAAAGAATTTAAATTGAAGAGGAAATATTGTTAATGAGGAAGAACGTGCTTTCTCGCTGAGTTGAAAGTTGACTCTCCCATTACAGAGTATCACAAATGTGCTGAAATGAATCCCAAGTAATGCATCTCTGTGATTATTACAGTCATTTAATTCACCCTTTCTGTCAGGTCTTTTCCTCCTATTAGGAATTATTAATAACTCACATATAATTTCACACTGCTTACCTTTTCTACAAGGTTGGCTGATCTGCATATCAGCTTCTAACTAAAATCCTTACACTGTTGAAGGGAAAGAAAAAGAAATTTCCTTCAACTGCACAGTGACTTGTTTACAAACTAAATATATATTCTAATCAGATCCCTACAGTGAAAAATATATTTTAATATCAAAAGGTATAAAGTAAGCTTGAACTTGAACCACCTAGGTACACCTGGAATATAATGTAGGGTCTGGAATGGAATATATGGAACATAAGGTAGTCCTGTAGTGGGCTGAGTCAAAAAAGAGCCTCAGGAATCTGTGCACTTAGAGCTAAATCTAGGGATATGGTTAAAGAGGGAGAAAGCTGGATATAAGTCCAATTTTGTTTTGTTTTTATTTTAATACACTTCCAAGTTAAAGGCTTTAAGGAGCATTTTGGAAAAGCTTGCCTCTAAATTATACTACCTCAAAATTAAAAATGGTATCAAAGAAGAAGCTGGACAATAGCTGACTGCCCAATTTTTGTTCCCAGTCAGAATTGCCAATGAAGTACACTTAGTTTTGGGATATGCCTTTAGTGGCATCCAGAAATAACCCAACTGTAAGAAGGATTTCAGAATATCTTTCCTGCCCAAAACATTTTTCATGTTAGACTAATTCCACCAAATGCTTGGCTCAAAAAATCTGAACATTGAAGAAAATTAGGTTGGATCCAAGTGCTGATCCTTAAAATTTAGAAATGCTAGAATGGCAGATTTTGTTTCTCTAGCAGGGACACTAAGCTGAGATGTAGGGCTGAGGGGCTGGCACGGCTGGTCTACAGTTGGTGAGGTGTGTAGCTTTTCCCTGCTGTTGGACAGGGGTGCTAGTATTCTGACCTATTGGGTCACACTGACTGCACATTACTGTTCACATACAAAGTGGATGGACACAAAGAGAGGAAAAGTATAGTAGGTAACATTTATACTAAGTGTTCATCTCTCCTGAGCCTGAAATGTGGATGAGCTCTAACATCAGCAGGTGACCCTGAAGCTATTTTGCTGTGTCATTACCGGCAATATTCACAGAAAAGTATTATCTAAGGTAAGATTTATGGAGATAAAGAAAAGGAGTTTAATACATAGAGGAAAATATACTCAAAACTTGTAGAAAATACAGAACGTCTCCTAAACAGCTACTTCATAAAATGTGAATAAGAGTTCTATTTCCACTTAGTAGAACACAATTCATATAAATGTTCTGGCAAAAAGTCAAATTTCCTGGAAAGGAAAATGAATACAGACTCTGCATATGGCCAAATGTACTTCCAGTAGCAGTAGCACCTTAACTGATTCTGATCCACTTGGAAAATTCATCTTCATATGAATTTATTTTTATTGATCGTGAAAGTCACTCCCAAGCTGCCTTTCTGCTCTCATTTATGTCAATGCAATGCCATTCAATTGAGCAGAGTTGAACAGAGAGCAGAATTGGGCCCCTAATGCCCAATCCAGGAAGAGGGAGACTTACAACTCATCTGTCAGTATGACATTTCCTATCCTCAGGCATACGAATATGGTTCTGACTGTAACTCTAGGCAAAAAAGAACTCGAGGAGAATATTTTTGAGTTTATATTTGTCTGATGCCTGAGACAACTTTGTGAAAAAGTGATTTGTTTACCACTAGACATAAATTCAGGCTGGATCATGAATCAGTTTTACCAGACTCCAGGTACAGGATTTTGCTAGATACAATCTTCCTGCAGCTTTCATCTATGAAGTTCATTGAAAAATAAAATTAATTCTGGATTATTTTGTTGGTCTGATATGAAACCCCTGCTTCAGGGTGTTTCTTTTTAGAAAGCAAACATTTTCCCAGGTAAGTGAGCAGATGCAATGCGGTGATATTTTGTAATCTAGATATAAAGCATACTGTAGTATCTGTGAAGCCATCCTTATGTGACTAGCGGCAGACAGCAATTTTTAACATATTTTTCTAGTAGTAATGTTAAGGTTGTAGCTTGCTTCAGGCATGTGTATAGGCTGGCATTAGCATGCTAAGGCAGCATGACCTGGCGTTGATGCTGAAAGGCAGCATCCTGCTCTCACCTTGCCCTGGGCCAATTACTCCTCTGCCTCCCTGTTTCTTGTGCCATGCAAAGAACCAGAGTGAGCAACTGGCTTGGGTTAAAACTCAGAAAAAGATGAAAAATAGTCTTAACCCAGAGCAGCTCCTCAGCTTAATTCACAACGAAGGCTCAGGAGTATTTGTCTGACACAGAGGAAGCGTGGGGCAACACCAGTCACAGGTTCAGTGGCAGTGCTGGTGTCTGGTGGCCCAAACTGTGTGTGCATCACTCGTCCCAGTGCCAGCAGAAGGCATGTCCCCCTTTCTACTTCCATCCCTTGTGACTGCATCAAAACCTTCCATATCGGAACTGAGTAATTCAAATCATGTAACGGTCTTTCCGAGTCTGCAAACCAGAAAACAACAAAGAAATGTGAACTGTTTCTAGTCACCATAGTGATGCACTGCTTGAAACCCAACAACACAATAATAATAATAGTTTATATGACCTGTTTCAGAAATAACTTGCAGATTTATCGCAATCCTGTGTGCCAGTCGGGTAACTGAACACACATATGGACAATCCACGCAATGTAACCACAGTCCTGATTTTCCTGCTAATTCACAACATAGCAATAGCATTAGTAACCCAAATTATAAGAACTACAGAAAACTAGATAATTCTGCCAGCAAATCTGGGGGCACAGAGAAGGTGGAGGACAGGGAAATGGGAAGATATAGATGCCTGTTGTTCTGTAAATGTCTCTCTAGTAAAAGACCCAATGATTTTTCTTGATAAATATGTTATTCCTCTCCATTTAAATTCTCTCTCGTGCCCTCTAAACATTTCTTATTACCACATCTGTTCTATGCCAATGCCTCTTGAAAACTAACCTCATCCTCCTGTTCTCCAGACACCTCCATGCCTCCTGCAGCTTGTGTACCACACAGGGATCTCCTTTCTGAGTCCTCCAGGCCCTCTGTGAGCTCCCATCCCCACAATGTCCCACTTAACTTTAGTTTGTCTCCTTTTGTCATTGTCTTTTTAGCAACATAAGTTAATCAGGATCTCTCCTACAATTTTCTCAAATCCTCATGTCTCGATCTCCTGAGCTCCTCTCCCACCCCATCCCAGTGAGCTGCTTAGCTGCTCCAAGGTGGTGATGGAGAGTGCCCAGGGCTGCCTGGGTGACCCCACAGATCCCCTTTCTGCTCACTCAGTTGCCCTTCCTCCTTCCACAGGTAAGACTGCAAAAAGGAAAAGTGCAGAGAGAAGGTGGGAGGAGGACATAACTACCCTACAGAGCTCAGCCTGGGACATGTCCTCACATCCTGTAATATAATCATGCCAACAGGGAATAGCTATGTTCTACACAAAATATTTCTGTAAACCTCCTATTTTGTATCAGCGGAAGAGTGGCGGGGAAGATCAAAAAGAGCCGAAACACTAACTCTGTTGTGAAGACTCGGCACACAGACCACAAGAAAAAATGTCCTGCAGTTTGTCTCTTTGCAGAATGCTTTGACAAACACTGCTTTTTATAAACCTTGTCTAACATATATTTCATAGAATTCTTTTGAAAATGACTCATTTGGCCTTTACATTAAAAAGAAAAACCCCAAACCAACTGCAAAGGCTATATTTTAGCAGTGTCTATTGCAATCTAGTTTTTATTCCTGTAGTATAAACTGTAGAGCTAAAGCTGTATGTATCCCTCAATATCCCAGACAACCCTTGATATTCTTTTTCTTTCTACCAAAATCATTGCTACTTCTTGCATAATTTTTTTTTTAAAAAAAGGGTTTCTTGTTACATGGAAAATATAATAATTTCAACTTTAGTCACAGAACAATTTGGATCTCTAGCAGCTCATGTAACCCATTCCTTTGCACCAGGTAAGCACAAATTTAATTATCTATAAGAGTTTCTGATAGCTGGGTCTAACTTGCTTATTTCCATTGAAATAATTTACCAAACTCCTGTGATAATTTGCCTCACCCCTCTACTTGGTAAAGTTTGTTTTTCTTGGTTTTTTTCCTTCAAAGGTTAAGAAGATGACTTTTTCCTCTCTTTATTGTCCTTTACTTAACTATAGGGTTTTTTTGCATGCCAGCTTTTCAGTTTTCTTTCCTTCCTTTCATCTCTTATCATGTGTTACTTTTCTCTAAACTGTACCTCAGCAAAAAGAGATGCTGAAAGAAAGATAGTAAGGATACTGAAAAAAACCCCAAAACAATAACTGAAACTAATTACTGTTATCAATGCTTTGGATTAGGAATTACTGTAGGAAAGAAAGCGTAGTTTCATCTGATTCTTTTCTCTCAGCCAGATTCTGTCATGCTTGCTTGGGTTGAGGATTACTTTCCTATTCACGCGATCTCATTGAAATTAGCAGGATTAACAGTGCACCAAATATTTCTCATACTGAAAAAGGTGGCAGAGTCTAGTCTTGAATGATTTTCATAAATCGTAACCCACAGTGGTTCAGTAGATTATTTACCCCTAAACTGAAATATTTGTATTAATTAGACAGGTATTTGCTTCCAAAATTGTGGATCACCTTCAAGGAACTGTCTACCTTTTATTAGCACCCTACACCAAAAAATACTGCTTTTGCTTTCTAGCCTATGACTCTGATATGCAGAGACACTTTAATTGCTCTGCATTCCTGAGTAATCATTTTATGATGGGTTTATTGCCACCTCTCCCTTATCAGGGCATGGCACTGTTACAGACCCTAGTGATAAATTACCCTTTAGAGAGGGAGAAGACAGTGCCACTTTAACAAGTGCAATAAAGCACTTTTTATACTGGGAGAGTTCAGTGCATTTCCCATTCATCATACACTCTCAGTGATTTTACACAGATTTTACACTGTTGATTAGCTCATTAGTGGGGTTAATTGGATACATTAACTGGCAGAATTACAGCTTGACTATGAACCAGAGGCTGCAGCATTATAAATGACAGACAAACTACAGACATGCATGGCCAGCCTGAGGAAAGTTCTTCTCTTTGATTAACTTTCATTAGGTTTTAATTCTTCCCCTTCTACTTCTATAATTGACTCTGCCTGAATATTTACTATAGCACAAAATGAATAAGGGGATAGATTACATGAAGCTGCATTTTCCATGGCCGTCTGTCCTGATGTCACAAATATTCAGAATATGACGACTAGAAAATGAGCAGTAAGAAGACTGTGAATAGTTAGGTCTTACAATTAAAGTGTATAAGCAGTTAAATCCTAGCTGCCATCACATATCCTGCTAGAAAATAGTGCCCACAGTTGCACATTCGGGGCCCAGCCCTGTTCCCTGCACATAGCCAGAACTTTACAGATGGATTAGTGTGACATAAAAAGATAGGAAATGTTTGTTGTCTGTGGGAAGCAGGATGGAGCCACTGAGCAGCTATCTGCTTAGCCTAAATTTTGCACTAGCTTCTGCAGCTGCTGGGATGATGTTGAAGGAGTCTCAGTTGTTACGTCTCACAGATGCCCAAAGGATTCCCCAATCATTTTGTATGCAGATTATTTTTCTGTCAGGGTAATATGGTTTTGAATGACGTTGGCTAATAATTATAGAAGTTTAAAATTTAGTGATTTGTTGTAAGCAAATGATTTGGTAGCTATATCAGTGTTTTTACACTGGTTTTCTCATAGCTAGTTCTGGCCACATGAACCAAGGTTTTTCCACTTTGGGTATTTAATTTTGTCTGCTAAACACCCAAACTTCTTTCAGTTTGGATACCTCGGAAGGTCAAAAGGGAAGAAACTGTGTCTGCTTCATCCTCTGTCCCTCCTCCATCCCAACCAAAACCATTGCTTCCTCCTCCTAACGACACTGTATGTCAGTGGGCAGCAGCTTGGGGCAGATGCAGCGTACAGAGCCACCTTTGACCACCCCGTTTCTCTCCTGCTAGAAGCTCTCCCTGCATTTGCACACTCTTCCCAGTTTTACAGGTAATGTCTCCAAATGCTGTTGTTAAAGCATTTATTTCACAAGTTCTGGACACCTCCTTGTGCATTTGCTATAGGTGTCATTTTGTTTCATACAACATATTTCTTAGGGGTAAGAGATACAGATATGAACAAGCATATGTCCATATGCCCAAGAGAGTATTTGCACATGCAAATATAAGAGAAAGTAATGCCTAAATCTGTTGAGCACACAGCTGAAAATGTGTAGCGGGACCTCAGGCAAACTCATTTGACTACCCAAGCAGGGATTACTTTTTAATAGCTCTCTGTGCCTTTTTAGGCCAAAGCTCTTAGTGGGATTTTGTCGCAGCGTTTTTGTTTTTTTCAGGTATGCCTGCAATTGTCAGCTAAGATTATTGGTTGTTCTACTAGGATGGCAGAAAGAATATTTTAGTTACTGAGTTTGAGCTAATTAGTATGCACAGTTGAGTTTGTGACCTTCATTTTCACTTTGGCTTGCCCATCTGGAAGGGAATATGTTCCTTGGTCTTTTTTATTGAATGGGTCTGATTTCCATCACTGTACATTATCTTAACTTTTCTGATTTCAGTAAGATAGGCTTTGGGAAGATAGCCATTTATTTTGCTTAGCTTCTATTTAAGGCCTCTTTCATTTGCCTTTTAATTTCTCTGTTAAATAATGCTAGTGTTGGATTGCTACCAGTCTCTGAGTTTTTTGTGTCTCTTCTGGATAGACAACACTTAGTTGTGAGTGGTAACAACATCAAAGGACTCTGGTATATTCCCTCTTAACTACCTATAAAACAGTACTTTCCAAATTATGTTATTATCTACAACAAAGTAACTACAAGCAATTTGAAAACTGAAGATGAAATCTGTGGGTTGTAAAAGCCATGCCTACATCGGCATGAAGAAAAGTAGTTTTGTTGTTGATTTTGTTCCAGTATCTCCAGTTTTTGAAGCTGAATCACCATCTTATAGTCAGAGACAACTACACTTTTTCTGAAATAAGGTCCTTAATAAAGAGGATTCTAGACTTTGGAGGTAAACAATTTATTAATTCAGCCCTGAAAGCACGGCAGGATAAAAGCAAATCAACAGCAAGATGGACATTTTTCTTCCTAATAGGTGGTTTCTTACCTTAAAACCAAAGGAGCCGTTCTCAGAAACATCTGAGATGAGAATTTCTTCATATAGCTCTAAGAAAAATATCCTCCCTGTTTTTCCTGTCAATAATTTGGTTCCTTTTGGTCTCATGGTTTATCCCTTTGGGAGCAAGATTATTGTCCCATAAACCAGCAAGCGGTTACTATTATCCCTTAATTACTAGTAATGGTGTGAAACTGAAAAGTAATATTGCGTGGCTTGTAATACGAGTGTTATTATGCACTACACTTACTGACAGGGAGATTGATTCTAGGTCTATTTCAGTGCTGCCAGAACCAAATGGCTCAGACTGAGATTTGTACTGTCACACAGACATCACTACCCAGACTCTGATGTTTTTACTCACGTCAGGTAGCACTGCTTTGCAAACGGCCCCACTGAAGTGAAAGGAAATGCCAACAGAGTGAGGTAATGATACTCAGCATAAATAAACATATTTGATCTTGGCCCAGTGTTTGCAAACTTTTCCTCTGGAAATCGTGGTAGGCATCAAAGCCAGAAGTAACATGGTGTGATTGCAGAAGTAGGCTTCTGGCTCCCTTCAGCCACAGGTACAAGAGCGTGCCTTATTGTAAATGCATGAGAAGTGCCCTTCGAGTCAACAAGATTGGTCATGCCCCTAGCGCTAGACACGTGTGCAAGCACCTGGATTGCTTGCATAGGCTTGCATAGGCATAGGCAAACAAGCAAGCTGCTGTAGTTTCAGAGAGCGCCCAGGCACTTTTAGCTCAAAAAAGTCATCATGTTGTTGAGGCTACTGTGAGCGAGCTGATGAATATTGCTCCCAGTCACCATCTGAACTGAGCACTAGCACGGCGCAGCAGATCTAAGCTCTGCCCTGCTCCCACAGCATTTTCACACTCACGGCTCCCGCATTTACTTAATGATCTGGAAGTTCCTAAACAAACCAAAGGGAAAGCACAAACAGAAGAGCTGTTTGCCCTGGTTTCTGGTCAATTAAATGCTCCTTTTCCTAAGACAGGTTTCTTCCCTATTAACTAAGGTTCTTATGCTAGCAAAGCAAGTTCAACAGCACCATGCAGGCAAGACGCTGGGCACCAGACCTGAAAGCTCTGTGGCTACAGCTGCTCAGCCAGGTAATTTGGTTCCCCAGTTTGCTCCTCAGTTCCCTGACCGGCCATGCAACATCTATGTTAGTTTTCTTCCCAGCTCTGTTCTGAAATGAACTGACTAGTTATTTACCTTTGAGGCAAATGCAGATGCAATTCTGCACCTGGTGCAGTAGCAGAAAGGTATCACTCTGGTGGAATACAGCACAATACTTGCATCATTTTAGATACTCTGAAATTTAACACTGTTTGACAAAATTGTCTTAAGGTTACAAGGAGTCCGGGGGAGACCTGAGAAAGACGGCCAGTGTGGACAACAATTACATTTATATTTCGAACATTATTATTATTATATTACTTACATTATTATTATTATTATTATTATTATTATTATTATTATTATTATTATTATTATTATATTAGTAACATTACAGTATGGCTTCATGCAAACTGCCTATTGAGGGTAGTCCAAATGCATGCTGGAGATGACTCTAACAACACAATAGTCCCAATAATCCAGGTCCAGTACTTGAGAATGTTACCTGGCCCTGCTTAATTCACTCCTATGGATAGACAGCGCTAAGTGGATAGCTCTGAGCTTCTGCCCTGGGCACAGGGACACTCACCAGGGCAGATGGCTTCAGTAACCACCTGGTTTAACGTGACTCCTTTCAAAGAAGCTTGCCTGAGTCTCTGTTGTAACCACGGGCAGATGGTCTTTGAGAGTAATTTTCGGGTTTAAATGTTTATCAGCTAGCTATATGAACAATAATTTGTATTCAGGTTAAGAACCTCGTGAATAAAAAGCCTGGAATAAAAAGGTAAGTCCCAGGGCCTGGATAAAAAAATTAATAATTTGCTGTTATAATAATAAGTATTTGTTGACTTCAGTCTGATTTACATTTTAAAAGTTCCAGCAAAAAACTTTCAATTCCTTGTGCCAAAGGACTTGGAAAAAGGAAATAATTTGATAATATTAAACCTTAATTCTTCTACGGCTGTTGGTTTGGGAGAACTAATTTGTGATTTTACCATGAAAATGAACAGCGTGAAAGGTATAAAACTGGCTAGAATCTGTTGCTAAAAGGAGGAAAAGAATTTGCAGGGAAAGGCTTCACACATAACTGGATGAATAATTACATCAAATAAAAGACTGGGAGTCAGCAGAGAATCTACAGATGAAAATGGAAAAAAAAAGAACTGATTGACAAAAACAACCTGTGTCTTTAGGGACAAAATGCTGGAGGTTTTAGTGAGAATTACGAAAAGGCAAGCTGAGCTAGAGCAATCGAGTAGATTAAAAGTACCCCCAAAATGTCCTTCAGACACATGCTAAAAGTTAGGGAGGAAAAGCGGGATCTTATGTAATGAGAAACAGGGTAGAAATTAAAGATAGTGCAGGTATGGATGAAAAAACCCAGACTTAAACATCTCACCTCAGTTTTCTAAAATGACAGTGACATGGGCTACTGGAGACAATTCAGGGTGGCTCTGAATTGGGAAGCCCTGCCAAGACAGGTATAATACTACCTTGCTTAGATAACAAGAGAAGAGCCATTATTCAAGAAAAGAAAGAAAATAACCAGGTATCTGTTGGCCAGAGTTAGCTTCTCAAAATTTTGCAAAGCTGAAGAACAACTTCTGAGGGAAAAACTAAAAAAGAGGTAAATAGAATAAGTATTTACTAAAGGTAGTCTCATACTAACCTGACACCTTTCTTTGGCATGATAGATGATCTAGGAAAGGGAAGCACAATACAAGTTTGCATCAGTGTATGCAGTGAAGGCTGATGATAAAGTCATACTTAAAAATAATTTGCTTCTTAAATGTCATAGTTTCTATATAGTTATTTATTCTGCTCTGGAAGATCTGAATTATATTTTGTTGGTAGAAAAATCGTAGGAATAGATAATTTGTTCAATAGCAGACTCCTTGTAAGGTGTCCAGTCTTTTTTTGTTGTTGTTGCTGCTTCCTTACATATTTTGCTCTCTAGCTACTCTATGATTCGTATTCCATAATGCAATTTTGGCCACTTTCCTTCCCTCTGAATTGATGTTTCTTTCCATTGCTGTTAGTGAACATGTTATTCAAATTCAAAACATTATTATATTTCTCCTCTCTCTTGCTCGCTCTTTCTTTTTTTTAAAGATCAAACCTTATTAACATCCTGGCTCCAATTCCTCCTATTTTTCTGTATGCTTACAGTATGACTTCAAGTTTCACAATGGAAAAAAAAGGTCCCCACTCCCCACAGTTTAATTTATCGGGGAAATTTAGTTTCCAACTTCCTCCCTTCCCTTCTCCAGTATCCCAGTTTTTACACCTCATGAATATGATGCACACACACATACAAATATTCTATTACTTTGTTTCTAGACCAAGACACAGACAGTTGTAGCTACTCTTCCTCCATCTCAAAATTGCTCTCTCTGTTGTTTTACTACTGTAGAAGTCCCTTGATATTTTGACCACTATAAGGTATTTTCAAATAGTTCCACAGCCAGCTTTTAAAAGCTATTTTAATAAATTAATATAGTGCAAGTGGCTGGAAATATGAGCCAGGATTATAAATCAGATGACAAAGTATGTTTTTGTGTTAAAAAGGATGGCTTTTATAAGACTTGGTTCTCACAAAAATGTAAGTTCCTCTTTAGGTCACATTGAGAGAATATCTACAGTCTGATGATTTTAAAATACTGATCTTCCTACTATGTGCAGGTTTTTGTTTGTGGGTTTATTTTTCAGAACTGGAGCTGTTGTACTTTATTATAAGGTTATGGAATTTATAACCCAGCCTCAGTTAGCCATCAAAGGGGATTCTTTAAAATGAAGGAGTAACAAGGTATACTCTCCATTAGCTTCACATGTCAAGGTTAAGTTGGATGGATGGTGAAGAGAATACACAGAAATTCGTAAACAGCCACGTAGCTATTATTTATGATCTGTGGAAGAGTGCTCTCAGCCGTGAGCACATATTTGGAGCCAGGCATTGCAAGCACAGTTGTACAAAGCAGTCCAGTCCCACTGAGCCCAGCTGGGCAATGCCACACCACACCACCTCTCAGCTTGCTGCTTTCTCTGACATTTGGAGGGACGGACAGCATGGTACTGCCCAGCACGCCCTCAGTTTCTTCTCCCTGTGCTGGCCTATGACCTCAGCAGGAATGGCTGGAGGTGACTTACTTACTTTTTCAAATAGCGTGCCCCTGGCCATAGCTTAGCTTTTATTATTTCTGTTGTGAGATCTGTCATGCCTATCCTCTTGTTCTTCGACCATTTTGGATTTCAAATAAACCTTCCTTAACCTATGACTACAGAGAATAGAAAAAAGGTTAGTACAAAGTGAACCAACATGATTGCAACAACTAAATTTAAATCCTGTGTACGGATTTCTTAAAAGTTTTGGGTACCACCATATCTGTCATGCCTCCTCAGCCAAATCCCTATCCCTTCAGTCTCAGCTGGAAACGGGGGGAATACCTGAATCATGCAATGACTCCCAAAGTCATCAGCTCCAAGACACAGAGCGGCAAGACAGTGAGCCCCTCTTTTGGAAATGTGGCAGTTGTCGCTGACAAGCCTTGAGGACAGCTTCCTCCCTCCCTTGCCAAGCCATGGAGGCAACTCCACCTGGGACAGTATCCCTAGGGACAGAGGCGATCTCTCAAATGGACAGAAATGTCACTGACAAAAACATGCTTCCCTGCTTCTGAGACCTTAGCGCGAGAGGGGAGGTGTGACCAGTCTGGCCTGGTGTGAAAGCCCAGACAGGAGAGCAATGAAAGGCGACTGAAAGAGGGCAGAGCTGCATGGTCATTTTTCCTCATTACAAGCTGGAGCTCGTTTTGCTGGAACATTTCCTGCTCAAGCCTAGTCAACAGAGCAGAGCTGGTCAGAGGTGAATGACAAAACCCTTTAATAGGGATCAGTCTCTTCCGGAGGAGCACAATGTGCAGGGGAAGCGAAAAAACAGGGCAACCCGTTCTCTCTGCATCATGACTTGCAGGTTCGGGTTTCTGCATGTTACCAGAGATATGCTGAAGGAAGAACCTCTGCAAGACCTGAATGCCAGGAGTTTTCAATGACAGGCACTCGTGTGCTCACCCCAAAGCACTGTCATACCTAAACACTAAGCAGTTCTTTCTCTCTCTCTCTCTCTCAAGTCATTATTATCAGATCATACCTCTTCGGCAGAGATTATGCAAGACCCTGAAGTCCAGGCTGTGTGTCCCTAGCAGTCACTATTCCCCCAGCTTTACAAAATATCTTCTGGATAGCTTTTACCAGTGGTTTTCCCCGGAGTTGTAAATGGAATAACATGTTCCCCAATGGACTCCTAGGAGAGCAACAGCAGTTACTCCACATGCCTTCTCCTTAAGGGCTGTTGTTCTCAATTATTCTCTCATGTTTAAACAAGTGCACATGTGTACAAATATACAGACAAAGGATGCCTGCCTGAACCCATAAATCTGACTCACCACAATGTAATATAGAGAATAGCAAGTTCTTAACAGGAATATATCAGATAGTGTCTTTCCTTCCCAAAAGTGTGGTTCAGAAAACAGATTCAAGTTCAGTTGCACAAAGATATCCAATCAGCCACATTTAAAAATCGAGAATTTTACTGCAGCTAATACAGTTATATTACCCCAACTGAATGCTAGTAAAATACAGGTGCACAACCTACCCTCCTTCAGAACTCTGCGGAGACCAAGAAAGAAACTGCCCTTCACAGGAGCAAGATAACAGGTAGGGGAAGAGAGTTGTCTTCCCTTCTGCTAAGCTGCCATTTCCCATTCAAAATTCTTATTTGCAATTTCACACAAAGTGCTCCGTGATGAGTGCTTACTCATCACTCTCCAGATTTTGATAGATACTCACTTATGGTGACAATTATCTGGCTCCATGTACTTGTGTCCCTGATGTCAGTGAAACCACTGATGGCAGACCCTGGTCCTGTGCCTTTTGTTATTAATACTTACACTATGATTTTTGCTGATAAACAAAGTTATTTCAATTATTTGGGGGCATGCTTTCTCTACATTGTATTTTGCACACAGGGCTTTATGCTGACAACCTAGGCAGAGTGTGTCTTTTTGTATTTAAAAAAAAAGCAATTCCCTTGAAGATCTTATGGTGCTTGCATATGACAGGGGAGATTTACAGACAAATTATATTTTAGTACGTTCTCACTAGAACTGTAGCTGTTAAGAAATTCAGAAACACTGGGAATATAAATCCAGAAATTTCAAGCAATATGTGGAATGGTGCCAGATTTAGAAACAATCCAATAATGTCATATTTTGGAGGTAAGATATCTGCAGTCTATCAGCATCTTAAAGCTCATAGCTCACATTACTAAGTTCATATTTCATGGAAGTTACACGTACAAAGATTTCGTTTTTGCTACAAAGGTGATGAATTGCAAAAGGAGATGTCACACCAAAACATAAACACAAGCAGAGAAAACGTGTTGCAAAGTTTTACTGTTTCTATAGAATTCCAAGCATCAGCTGTAATGCAAAATTATAGTGCATTATAATGCACTGTGCTTGATATGCACTGTGCTTGATATGGGACACCTGCTTATACTGCTTCAAATGTAAAAATTTGGGATATTCCTTCTTTCAGTAACCTGAATACAGTCCACATGCCTTCTGAATCTATGTATAAGCTTATGATTTACTTAGTATTCAAAATACATGCACTAAATCGAGTAAAGACTACATGGGAAGTTATATGCAATGGTAACAACACAAGATTCATTAGACATGCACTAGAGCATGATGTGGCACAAGGCCATGTAGCTGGACAACCTTAGGAATGACATAGTTGTTTGCCTTAGGTAGAAATATAATGTCAAAAGAAACCTACCTAGCTCCTTTTCTCTTTTAATGAGATTTTTACTCTTCTCAGGCAGTACAAATCATCCAGGAAAGCATCTTGATGTAGGACGTCCTCTGATGTTGGCCAGTTTTATGCCATTTATCCTCTCTCCTCTCCAGTCAGCTCTAAAGATGTTCCACAAGAAAAATAAAGATGAAGGAAAACCTAATTGGATCCTGCTATCTGACTAAAAGCTGCAGCAATAAAACAATGCCTCGAATACATGGCTTGCTGAAATAGGTGACCCAGGTACTTTGAATTTATAGCTACATATGTAGACTGACTTGTGGATAACAAAAATGTACATGTAACTACTCCTTGGCTGGCAGAAAAGGGTCTGGGGGATGTAAGGTGAGAAAGAAGAGGAAAAAATGCAGGAGAAAGGGAGGAAAAGTGCTTACTTTTTAGCTGGCTTTTGACAACAAATAGTAAAATATTGATTACTAATGGTCTTTGGCATGGGAAAGTGGATTGCAGGCTCCCTGCTAAAACTTGTATTTAAGCTGTAGGAATATACATATATATTTAAAGTTAGAGCAAATTGTAGGAGGTATAATACCTTTTTTAACCAGTATAGCCTGTGCTGGTTTTCACTAGTATAACGTACTGCAACTGTGGATATGCTAAGCACTTTAATTATCCATGATATTTTTTGCTCGAAAATCAAATGCAGAAGTGCAGAACAACATAACATCTCCGCAACACTTCATGCCTGTGTATAATGCTTCCCTGAAGGACCTGCCTTCTTTCATCAAAGAAGTCTAGTGTCAGATGTAAGCTGGCACAGCTTCACTGAAAGCAGAGCAGTGGTGCTGATTTACACCAGCTAAGTACATATATTCAAACAGCATCAATTAAAAGTCACAACTTTTGCGACCAGGGAAGGGGAACTTTTTCGCTGAGGAGGCAAGTTTATGCTAATGTTGCCCTAGGCAGAGCAGAAAGGTTCTTGGTTTCGAAAGTTTGAAATATTTAAAAACAAAGCAAACTGCAGCACCGCTAATTTTGCTGACGACATTTTTAATAAAAGAACTGAGTCTGACTGTGAGATTGTTGCAAATATTCAAGTATCTAGGTAGAAACATGATTTGTCCTCACTAGTTTAAAGAGGTTTTCTTGGATGAAGCCTGTGAATGTGATATCCCACAACACAATGCCCACAATGAACCCAGACATATTTCTCTGACAAAAAGAAGATCCAAAAATGCAGCAGTGTATGAGAGAGAATGGAGATTTAATATTGCTGGAGAGACTGAATGAACTACTTCTTATTATAGAAGGAGATTGAATCTTTCCATTATAAAAAAGTACAGATTACTACATCTTGATGAGCCTACAGTATTCTCACATGGTAGGAGGGATTAACAGTGTTATCTGCCTTCTTCAGGATTTTGGTAGGAGGAACATGTAGCTTTTTCAGAGCCTCCTCAGTCGAAGGTGCAACAACAGTGACTTCCCCTGTGGCCCCCACATCCGCCACCTACCTTTTTCTGTTTTGCATCCAACATATAGTGTTACAGCGCAGCTAAGATGGACACTTCTGCATCCGAAGCCCTACATTAAAATGAATTTGGCTTTCAGTTTTAAAACTTACTCTCCAAAAATGCCCTTTATTACTCAAAAAGCCTTTTGCAATTCAAGTCTATGGCTTCCTGAAGCCACATTCTTAAATTCTAAAAATAAAAGAGCACATGCTGTATTTCATCCTGGTAGCCACACACTTGAAGGTGGGATGGATTCTTTTCTACCTTGGACATCAGGAATGTAAGTCTTAACTAAATGACTGGCCGTTGAATTGTTGCAGTGGTGAGGAGTCCTGCCCGCTTAGTTTTCAAAGTAGTTAATGGTACAATTCAAATTGAAGCTAGTAATCCCTGTAGCTAGTGATGCCTTTCTTAAATTCTGTCTTTACCTACACTCGTTTTAGATGACTTCTCGCATGTTTATGCATTCTCAGACACAGGCACACACGAGCACACAGTGAGCCACAGCAGATCTGATTACGCTACTACATGGCATGGTGGCAGGATTTAAGGAACTGATGCTGAGGGCCCAGCAGCAAGAGTTATGTCTTGAGAGTGGAAAGAGGTGGGAGGGCATGTTTTCTGAATTGACGCCCATGGCTACACCAGCCATTCTCCCTTCATGGGATTTGGGGTCTCAAGTGCCACAGGACTTATTGTTACCCCATGGCTACAGTAGCAGTTAGTTCTGCCACTGAATCAGGGTCTCTTAAGCAACAGGAGTTATTGCTGCCCCCAGGCTGTAGTAGAGGTCACAGCCTCGACCTGCTAGTGCTGTGCTAAGTGTTGGAGAGAAGTCGTTCTCCTTTCCTGTATTGTACCTTCAGGGCTCAGATGCCTAGCTGGAGAGTGCATGGGGTTGACAACCTGGCCCTTTAGGTGAGACTATTGAGTTGATTATTCCTTCATATGGCAGGCATCACTTTCTCACATGTCAAATATGTGTCTATGCTATGCTCACTGCTTTGGAAGACTGACTTCATAAAGAAAATAGAACAGTACCTGTTGTTCTATTACAGAAAAGGGAAATCAGGACTCAACTGAAATCATAAGGCACAATTTCTATATCACACCTCCAGCTCACAGTGAGTTCAATGGCACTACCTTTGATTTACAAAGACCTAATTTATTGCCTCCATTATACTCTCAGATTATTTTAATGGGGACAGAATATGGCCGAGGAAAACCACATCTCTTACAATTTCATCAAATTTACAGATTCTGTTGAAACATCCATCATTTCTCTGTGCAATTTTCTTCTGTAAGTGAAATGTCAACTATCCTCTTTCTATCACTGAAAAAAATAAATTATTACAAAATGTCTGCAAGCCTCCTGCCCACCAAGTCAACTGGAATTTTGTCTGAGATGTGAGTAAAGGATCAGGCTCATTATTTGAAAAAATCCTGTTTCAGTGATAGTTAATCAATACCTGTTATGCAACAGACACTGATTTATACACTGCTCATTTACAGAACCCAAGCCATACAAAATATAGGATGACTTTCATTTGGAAATATAATCTGGATATAGATATCTAATTAAGCAGAATTCACATTAATTCATTATGATGACATGTCAGTAGACATTATCCTCCCATTTGGTTGTAACGGCTATTACCAGTATAATCAGCATATTATTGCTATAAAACACAGAATTTAGCAGCAGGTTTGAATCTTCTGTTCTCTCTTTCTTTAAAGATAAGAGGCCATAAGTTATACCCAATGATGATTTTGTGAGTCCAAAAATACATGTCAGAATATTAACATTAACAATATCATAAAAAATGCATACAATAAATTAATTCTAAACCTGCAGGAAAAAAGCTCTTTCGGCACACGCAGGTGATGACACTGTAGAGTTTTTAACACCTTGTACTGAAAAAATTAAGCACAGAAAAGCATTAGTCTGATGGAGAATTGCCTTAATTGCTTTGACCCCAAAGGTAAGACATCAGGAACACCTTAAGAGCTAGATATTCAGTACAAACAATGGTGCCCTCAAGCAGAAAGCAGCCTTTTCACTCTGTTGCTTTGATTTCGACCAATGCCTTCAGTGTAATCAACGATGGCAATGTTTAATCTTGCATTTTTATATCTAGATAATACAAATCATCATTACAAACAGAGGAAGATTTGCAATTAATAACTTATTCCTTATACCAGATATAGGCAAGAACAACTTTACACTGCACTCCATAGTTAGAAAAACATACTATAAGAATGTAATATCTGTTTAGATTATAAGAATTAAAAACAAAGTAATAAATGTGCTCAATAAATGTGAAGAGTAATTCTAATCTTGGTTTCAAAAATTTCACCTACAGAAGGTGAAAATTTGACAGAAATTCATAATAATGTAACCTTGGTGCACTGAATGTGTGTTTGTCCTATAGGCTGGTTAATTTATTTTATGCTTGCATACATGTTATGAGTCAGAGTATATAAAACATGTATTTAACAAATTCAGTTTCCTCTGCCAAATCAGCCTGTTCCAACTTTCTTTTTCTACCAAATTTTGTATCTGTTTTAAAGACAGGCTCATTCCTGTCTCTCAGAGGTCATCTTAAAAGCCTCATGTATGTTATTTGGTTTTTCAACTTTGATACGTGGTCTTCTGTTTTATAAAGCTCTTGTTACATGCTGTTTGTCTTTTGCATTTCATTTCAGTCTACACTTACTAAGGATCAGAAGTCTCAGACTTGAGCATTTCTGTATGTTTGTAGCTAGAACGCTTTTGATGGTATTTTGTTGTAGAAAATAGCAAGCCCCTGACTATTTTGAGTCATCAGGAGAAAAAAACACAGTTAAGAATCTTCATAATGTGAACACAGACTTGCAGTCCTGCTCTCCAAATTCCTTAGGCTTTTCATTATGTCATTATAAATTAATAATAACAAAAATGGTGGCATGAGCTCACCGTAGAAATTACAAGTTTAAAACTGTTTTCATGTTTTTGTATAAGCTGGCTGTGATTACATGGGCAAACTGGGGCGATTTGCAGCCAAGCTGTGATGAAGTGCTCAGTTTCCCAGAGCAGAGGGTCTTTCTGTGTAGGTGACTGCAGTAAATGTATATGGGACTGCTCTCCATGGGTGGAATGTACATGTGTACATGAAACGTGAACCCACACTCAGCCCTGCTTCTCTTTCTTGTCTGTGTAATGGATGAGGAGGAGAGAGAAAGAAAATATAATCCCAAATAAAATCTTCTTAATCATTTTTGCGGAAAGTATGGTATTCCCCTTCTTCTCTAGAAGGATTGCTTTTGGCTGATGAGATCCCACTCTCTTTTGGTTGACAGACTAGCTACCTGGTATGCACATTATTTCAAGAGAAGACCACCCCCATTTCTGGCTTTGAGTGTGGGTGACTTGACAGTCAGCAGTGTCAACGTATATTCCCTTACACCTGGGGAAGTGCTGAATCCATGGGATCATTCTCCAGTTGGCATAACGTAGATCCCACATTTCTGTTTTGTAGGTCGTACGGGCAGTTATGGTTACATAGTGTATCTATTTGGCGATTGCTGGCACCTAGGATCATGGCATCTCTAATTCAGAAAGGATTTTGGCTTGTATAAAATCAATTCAGGTATGCTATCACATGCTGTGAAGGTAAATAACTGGCTCTGGTGACATACAAAACTTTTTTGTTCATGTAACTATATGGAGAATACATGGCGCATCAGACCTCATCACAGTAACATATTGTAGTTTTCAGAAAGTCAGAAAGTTTTCAGAAAGTTCAGAAAGTTATCTGAAAGTCTTCATATGCCTTACAGTGGAGGTTATTCCCATTTACAGATAAGGAAACAGAATCACGGGGAAGTGAATTAACTTTCTGAAGTCACTCATCGTGGGCCAGGAGCAGACTTGGGAAAGAAGGTCCTATCTCCATGACATATTGATTTAAGCAAAATACAGCTGAAACGATTTGGACGAAAGAAATTCTTCCAGAATGATGAAGAGGAAGGGCTAATCTGAATTAATTAAATGCTGTCCTCCAGTGTTCAATGGCCTATTCCCACCTCTATGTGAAAGAACAGGGCTGCTCTGATCAGCTGAGTTCTTAGCTGCACGTATTTGCTTTTTGGCAAGGATCTTCTGTGATGCGGGAAAGCAAAGCTCACTATAGTTGTCAAGAGACCAAAGTCAGGACATGCTGTTCAGCCTTCTAGATTAAAAAAATGGTATCAAAGTGAAATGAGTCACCAGGATAACACAGACTGTACAAATTTAAGTGGCACTCACAGAATGGGAAAGCAATACCCTGGGTATTCATCATAGTTGTGTCAAATCTAATGTGCAACAAAATTATGATGAATTCTGGATGACAGATGACAAATCTTTGTGAGCGAATGTGTTCCTGAGGACAATAGCAATGAACAGAGTGAACAGGCCACAGAAAAGAAAATACATAAATGCATGATCCTGAATGCTAGGAGTTAAGACTTTGCTGCCTGTAGGTCATGCACAAATATATCCAGCTAGAGCTACCCTTGTGGTATGGGTTATGCTGACTTAAGCATAAGCAGGCTATTTCTGCCTATAAAAGCAGGTGAGAAGGGAGGGAAAGAAAGCAGGTAGAGACATAGCTACCTCTCATTACACAAAACAAAGTCACTAAGGGCTCAGTTTAGGCTCCCACACGTGGATATCAAAGTGCCACTTTGACATAGTGCCACTTGTGTTGCTCTAAGATTCTTCATCTGGATTCTGGCTGCCACTTCAGAAGACACAGGTCTCTAGCAGGTCCTATTTCTTTATCTGTCAGCTCCATATGGATGTCATTGCTACACTAGGGAATCTCAAAAAGCATTAGATGCCTTATGTGGAGAAGTGAATTCAGACCTAAAAATCTCAAATATGAAGTAGGTCAGCAACAGAGCTACTACCAGAATGAACAATAAGAAGAAGGGAAGGAATGGATCTCTGATCATCATCCCTAGCATGACTTTCAGGCAGAGAAGCAATGGCCACCACATTAGCTTCATGCAGACACATAATTCAGCACTACCAGTCTTTAAAATCCCAAAGTGCAAGTAGCTACAGCAACTTGTGAGAGATGCTAACTCCGTGAATACAGTTTTTTTAAAATTACAATTATTATAGAATATCTTTTATCCTAAATGGAAAGAAAAGCTGAGGTCATCTCATTCCCACTGTGTGATAAACATTAACAACAGCTGACTTTTTAATGGTGAGTACTTTAGGTCTGAGAGACTTAGATGGATGGAGTAGATTTCATGTATATATTTGAATATATTTGTTCTCATTGAATGAGTATACACACGCTCTCACTCTCTATGAATATATTTTTAATGTCCTTCTACATTTACTACAGTACATGATATAACATTCAGTTTGACCTTTTAAGCTAATCTTTACTCATCAAAATAAAGATATTTTAGACACAGAAAATATCTAAACCTCAGCTGTCTTTTGGGTTCACTGTAGTGCCCTGATGCTGTCAAATATATTTTAGAAATGCATAACACATCATTCCAAAAGGAAGGCTACTGTTATCCTGAATGGATACATCTGTGGTCAACATCTTCCATTTATGTATTCTAAACTGATCATTGTATCTTGTAGCTGAATTCAGGTTATTCTGAATTTTGGCAAGGAAAAAGTAAAATATTATTTAAAAAGAACACTTTGAAAGTGCTTTGCATTACTGAAAGTTAGAGGCTTCACATGGTGTTTAACAACAGGGAAAGGATGGGTAATACATACAAGGCCATAGATAAAGGAGGACACATAGTCCTCCTAACCACATAGTCTTGGGCCAGTACAAACCAGGCTTCCCCATTTGTCATGCATAAAGCTCCACATGTTTCTCTAATCGGGATTTCCTTTTTCAGCACTTGAAGCCACCCCTCCTCTCCTGTACTCCCAATAAACAGAACCAGCAGCAGAGAAACCTTGATGGTGGTAATGCAGGTGCAGGCTGGACTCCCTGTGCTTTTCTCCCCAGCAGTCAGCCCAGACCTGCTCCCAGCAGAGATGGAGAAAACCCCCTCGGCTCCATTAGCTCTGCTTCAGGATATATGGGACAAACCACATTCATCATAGCTTTTGCTTCCATCTCTCTGCAAACTCAAGCAGATTATCTCAGTACTAGTCACAGTTCAGAGTTTTTTATTCTACCTGTGAATATGAAATATTTACTCCTTAAAAAAAAATCAACTAATATTGCATGACCATAGGTGTTGGGGCCCTTCCTCAGGACTCCAGACCCTCTGCCTTAACCATGCTCTGGAAAAATGAGGATTACAGGGTAGGGGAGCAGCATACCTGGTCTTATGCTGGGAAGAAAAATCTTCACCTGCCTTTGCAGTCCAGGGACACTGAACACTGTGTGGGGTTTGCAGGAGTCAATCAGCTCAGAAATGGGTTGTAAAAAAGGAAGATTGAAATTCTTCGCCTTTGTTTAATTCTTCAGCTCCAAAGATTCAGAGCTGAATCCAAAAGAAAAACCATGGATGCAAATGCCCCAATACTACATGTGCTTTAAGGATTTCTCTCTCACCTGCAAGGTTTTGAAAAGGGATAACTTTTATTTCAGATAGCTGCTCTCTGACACTAGTGGTTTTGGGTATCTCAAACAAGAATATTTGGAGGATATCTAAAGTAATTTCTCTCTCAAAGTATCTATTTCTAGAAAATATTAAAAGGAAAAAAGTCTAAGGATGCAGAATTAGGCAGCCTGAATGACTGGCAAAGGTTCTGATGCTTTTCATAACATTTTAGTTTTGTTGTTCATGGGCACCACAAAAAAAAAAAGGTGGCAACTGATATCAGAATCTTGTGTTTAATTTCCTCCACTTTGCTCACTCTTCCAAAAATTGTTTTAATCTTTGAGATTTTTTAAATTATTCTCTGAAAAATATTTCAAGTCCGATTAGCTCATGACCATTAGCATCAAGGAAACCATTCATTTTCAGGTCTGGTTAATTTTAGCTGCATGTATCAGGGAATTTAATGGGCAACTTCTCTAATAATTACAACCTTTATTTTGCAAATGCATATGCATGCACCTATTTTTAAGCATGTAAATAACACCATTAAAAACTATAGGACAAGCCACACGTATAATGTTATATGTATACCTGCACCTACGGAGAATGAAACTCAAGCTCATCTCCAGTGAAACGTGTTGGGGCCAGGAAAACAGTTATTAATATCTAAAATATTATCCTAACGAATAAATGTATGAGTTTTCTGTTCCCTGTAGTATATTTTTAAGTAGCTCACTTTTTAAATTGTCATACAGTTCTGAAACTGCTATTTTGGTATCTTTAAGAAAACCCACCCACACTACATTGTTTGTTACACCCATAATCATCAGCACAACACATCTGTCTGATGTTTTTAATGGACTTTGAATGCTGAATTTCTTTACTGGCAAAATATTCCCGTTGAGTGATATTTTTTGTCATGTCTTCAGAAAATACATATTCCATAAAATTAACCAAAGACAACTGGATAAGCAGCGCGGTACCTTTAAAACCTTGGAGGGCTAAGAGTTCATGTTGTAGCATAATGGGGAAAAGAGGAAAGCCGCACCACTTCTACATTTTTCTTGTTTATAATTACCTAGAAACTGAAGGTTACGCAGGGTATCCTTCATAAAGTGGAAAACATTCTGTGTCACCACAGAGTTTTAATAGGCAACTCATGTTTATTAATAGGGGCACATCTGTTCCAAAGGCTTGCATTATGCAGGTGTCTGCTCCTCTTGTGTTTTTTGATTATACAGTAGGTAATTAGTTAGACATGATTATTTGCAACCCCCATTTGGACCACTTATCACATTATCAAAGGCTTTAGTTTCTAATTATGAAATATGAAACAAAAACCTTAACTTTGCATGTGTATCACTCAAATATATACCTGTTAGAAGGATTCTGAAAGAATCAATGTTCTTTTACTGAAAAAACTAACACCAAAGTAATGCCATTGATGAAAGAGGAACTATTTTTGCTTTACAACTCTGTGATAGGAAACCATAGCCTTTCCTACTCTTCTTCCTAATAACTACAGGGACCTTAAATAATATTTGGTTACTTAATTCAGGTTTAAAATACAGCTTTTCCAAAATCTATTCGATGAATGTGATAGGCCCAGATCTTAAAGATCACAATTTCTTCTCATGAAACACATATTTAAGTACTTTCTCTATTCTGACAATTCATGAATCCATTTTGCTATTCCAAAATTTTCTCTCTTCATCGAAACTAAAATCATAGTCAGTCTCTTTGACATCTCTTGCAGTGGTGCAGCTGTTAGTTTAGGCTCAGTATGGCTAAAACAGAAGTACTGTTCTGCCTTTCAGGATTTCCATTTATACCCTCCATCAGAGTGAATAACAGTGTGATGCCTGTTACTGTCACACTTGTCTGGATGTCATTTTTGGTTTGGACCTTTTCCTAAATCTGAAAATACAAAGTTTGCACATTCTTTCTCAGTAATATTGCTAAGATTGTGCCTTCCTTACACATTCATGGAGAGAAAATTATTTCCTGGGAACTTCTGTTTTTGTGTCTTGGCTACTTCAATATTGCTCTCATCAGCAGAAATGCAGTCCTTCCTGGCCAATGTCTATCTTGGGTGTTACCTTAATCTAAATCATCCCACTACCTCTCATTCTTCATATTCGGCTAATCTCCAAGACCCTCCCTTGCCTATTAACTCAGGCTAATCTCAGTGGTCCACTTATTCAAACTGGCATCCTTGTGCATTCTTGGTGATACCTCTACAATTTCAGAAACCACCTGTGAAGTCATTTACTCACTGAAATCTCTAAATGATACTCTTAAACTTGACAAAATTCATGGCAGTATCCAAGCAGTTAGGATATTCACCTTGGTGAGGGACAACCTGTTAGTCTGGTCTCTGCTGAGACTAAGTCCATTTCATGCCTCTTTTTGTCTAACGGAAATTGCATAAACTGTTGAGGCAGGATCCATTATCATCATTTCATCCTTTGGTCATACTGAAAAGTGCCATGAGTGCGGTTGCTGGGATTTGCTCAGGGACTGTTGCTGTGGAGTAGATTTGCTCTGGTCACTCTTAGCAGATAAAGCCAGGCTTCTCAAGTGTCTTTGCTTTTGGGTGCTGTTTCACCTCACATCTGGCATGCAGCAAAGGGGCATCTAAGAGTTTAAGACATTTCTACATATGTATGGAAACCTTCATTTAGGCTTCTAAAGGTTCTGACAGTTGCTAGTGCAGTGACATTCACATACCTTTTATTTTTGATGTAGAAGTCTAAATTCTGCCTTAACTAGGTATTTTTAGAATATTTTGGATACTCCATTTTCAAAAGAGGTATATACACTTTTGAAAAACATAGCTACTATGTCCTATTATCACAATTTGAGGCCAAGAGAGGCTCCTCAGTACTTAAAATATAAAACTATGCAAGATGGCCAACAGTTGTTAAAAAGAAACAGTGTCATTCTTCCAGATACTCTGACTCTTTCTTCTCCATATCAGGCATTATCTGCTCATTTGCATGGCCTTTCATTGCATAATTCCATCATACCTCTCATAAACTCTTGGTACCAATTTCAGTTATGCACGTGCTTAAATGAGTACCCTCCTATTTTTCCCCTGACTGCATCTCAGACTTAGGAGGCCTCTGTGGATACACTTCTCACGAATACATGTACTACAGCAGGACTTTATTTAGAATACTTATGAATCCAGGCATTTCCCATGATGGTTTTTATTCAGGCCACATGGTCACAACTACCAATGTCAATTAATCTTTTAGGGATAATCAGATTCAAAGTTAAAATTAATTTCCTCCCTAATATCCTTCATGGATTCAAGAAGATAAATCTTATTTCTACAATTCATTTCAAAGTGCAAGCAAAATGGTAGAAAAATCAGAGGAGCTGTAAAAGTAACTAGGAACATTATCCTGTCTGAAAGGCAGACTGGAAAAGATTGAACCATTTGATTAATAGCTATAATGCAGAATATGATGGGCATAGTGTCTGGAATAATTAAGCAACAACAGGCAGCAAAATGACAAGAATAAAAGGATAAAACAGAGAAGTCGACTGGCAGGCAAAGCTGTATTTCATGAAACTTCTTTCTTCCTACCCCCAATTCCTTATTATTCTTCCCTGCAAAGTCCCAGGTTTCTTTATCAAACCTTCTGCAATAATTTATTATTGTTATACTGACAGAGTAAATTCCACCACATGCCAGTCATGCCTATAAGTTCAATTAAAATGACAAGACTGACATGCATGGGTAACTTTTGTGCAAAAGGGAAAAGAGAGGCAGCTCTTCAATGAAATTAAATTCCGATACCACTGTTTTGGCAAGGTGTTTCTGCAAGCACAGAAGAAAAATTGTGTTCCTGAGTTTCCATCCCTGGAGACAGTTAACCAATAAAAGCTATAGCTGGGTTTGATTAACTCTGCATGTTTTTCTTGACCTCATTAACAGAGTCAGCTGATGGATTTCTAGATCAATTTGCATGCAAATGTAAAAGAAAAGGAGTTGTGCTGTAATGCTAAGCTATCTACCTTTCTAGACTCTTCCTCACCTCATTTCATCTTTCTGTAGGCAAAACTGGGCAATGAATGGGCAGGGGAAGTAATGCACCCTCTTTTAACTGTCCACTTGTCGAGATCCCAGAACAGAATACTTCACATGCTAGTCTTATGGCAGCTTTTCAAGACAGACTTATCCAAGACTTTTCACAAATAGTCTCCCCTTGGCAGTGTGTAGGCTGTTCCTCTTTTCAGAAGCTTGAGGTACACACAAAGGGAAAACAAAAATAATACAGTTAGTGGAATGAGTAAGAAAGTTTTTAGGATCATATTTTTCAATTATGTAAACCAAAAAAATTTTTTGGATATCAGCGTGTGTGCTTCTTTACCCTGCAGAGCCTTGGTATCAGTAAAAATACAAGGTCAACCCCCCCATTTTGCTTATGTCCACTGTCCAGGTTCAACCAACCTTCATACTGAAGTAGAAGCCAATGTTTGCACAATTAATAAATAAAGATTAAAAAATTCAGGACCCATCCTGTTACATTTTATAATGACAATAGAAAAATGTCCCTTTTCCAGGAATATGTTCTTTTCAGTGTTACTTTCTAATAGTATGTAAACAAATAAAAGAAAGGTACACAGATGCCAGTAAGATCATCCAGGGATTAATTTTTGACCAAAAGTTCACATAATTCTGTGATTCATATGATTTTTAAACACAGGACACTAGGACTCATTTATAACTCAGTTTGACTCCTAAGACCTCATATTAACACAGAGATAATAGAGGCAGACAGGGTAAATAGATGAGGGCAGGTAAAGCTGAGGGGGAAAAGTAGATCCCTAATGCCGTATTAATTTGTGTCTAGAAAGTAGGAGCTTACCTATTAGCTACAATAGCAAAGCTTTTACCCACTGGCCCAGTGACAAATACCCACTGTCTTAAACTGGACAATAATACAGTATCTGCATAACACTGGTGTTCACAAACACATGACAATAGAAGAGCACAACATGATACCATCCACTTGATCTTTTAAACAACAGAAATTGTCATAGATGTCATTTATGTATATATAGAGCTCCAAAAATCAAGCCACTTTAGAAGAAAAGGGACTATAGAAAACCTTCATGTTATTAGTTTATTGATCAGCAGATTAGTATGTATTATAAATCAGAATATATGTACAAAGTTGTTTTGACTAGGCAAAACACAGCTGTCAGGAAGGTACTGCTGAAAGACCTATCAAAGATAGGCAGCTGGGCAGCACAAGGACAAATGAAATTCACTGGTGAGAAAATGAAGGGTAGCAGAGAATACTTGAGAAAATGCAGACAACCTAGTCACATTAATATGATATGAATGATCTGCAAATGTATTAACAACAGACATGGCAGTGTTCCTCTGCCTTGAATACTATGTTCAGTAACACTCTCTCTGTAAACTTATGCAATATGCATGGATAAGTAAGAGAAGTACACTGAATGATCAGAGATATGGATTTTTTACACGGAAAGACTGAAAATCCCTTCTGAAACATTTGACAATGATCTGATCGTTAGATCAAGCTTCTGTTAATAATACGGCAAGAAGAGAGCGCAAGAAAAACACCTCTCAGCAGTTTCATTTTGAACTCCTACCAACCTACAAAGTGAACAGTTAGATAAATTAGCAAAAATAGTAACTGTCTTTCTGAAATTTCAGTAACTTTTTTTTTGGGGGGAGTCATTTTTATTTCTTATTGTATTTTAATTAGTCCTAATTAAATACACAACTTTTGCCTCAGAAGAGAGTGGAACGACCACCCATTGACTAGCGCAATATGCTAGAAACACTAGCAAATGTTAGGATTCAAATTACTCAGTGGAAAAAGAGTCTGCAGAATGACTTTTGTCAGATATACCAAGGCCTGAAAAGTCATCTGGTAACTTAAAAGAAAATGAATATAAACTTTCAAACAAGACACCATCAAATGATGGCACTGGAAAAAGCTTAATGGAGTAAGATCATTAGCCTGGCATCTTAGAGTCAACATCACAGGAGAAAGAGGAGGTTTGTCATCCCCAGAGCTGAGTCTTGTCAGGATTGATCTGGATTTATGAGCCAGTAAAATAATCCTTCATGATTATCTGTCCTGTTGTTCACCATTACTGCATCTTCAAGGAGGCTGTTTCATTGTGTGCTCTTCATGTCATGCTTAGCTGAAGTATAATTGACTTGAAGACCACCTATACTTACAGCTTATTCATAAACAAATTAATGGATGCTGGTAAAGTTGTACATCCATTAAGCAGAGCATTAGCTTTCATGGCATTCATTTATCTATGAAATATACTTTATTTATCATAGTTTTTCTGAAAGCTTGTTTACTAAGAGACCATGCTGGCAGGATATTGCTGCTATCAGTGAATTTTATGCCTTAGACATAAAATTTGAAAAATGAAAACTCGTATCATTTGCCTCTTAGTTGGTATGCAATGGTCATAAGCTAGTGACTTCTCTAATCTCTTTTCATGAAAAGAACATAGTTAAAAAATTCTGGGTTTGTTCCCCTTCTATTTAAAAAATCCCAATCAACAAAGCTTTGATTAGCTAATTAATAACAGTGATCTTGAAAGTTAGAATAACTTTGATCACATTAAAATACTATGTATTCATTGATACAGAAAGAGGAAAAAGAGCATGAACAATTTTATAACTTGATTGTCAGGAGAAGCAACTGATGAATCCATTTTCCAGCCTTGTTCCAGGTGCTTATTTCATATTCAGGTTCACATCTACAGCCAGCTTTCAAATTTGGGTAGAGAGAGAAAGTTTTGAATTGAAGACCATCACACTCTGTTATTATTCTAAGCAACAGATTACTCGGTGGCTCATTATCATTATCTTCACAGGGATTTCATTCACTCAGAAAATCCTTCTTCATCAGGTTTCACAGAAAAGATTCACAAAGCAATCTCAGTGTTGAGAATCCTGCTAAGGTTAAGGCATTGGGTCCAGCACTTAGCAGTCTAGCATTTACCAGTGCTTATGCAGGATGTTTGCTACCTCAGGGACAAATAACACTGTAATCTTACTGATGGCTATATGACTTTAGAAATTTAAGTTGTCATCTAGGCTGAAGTCACTAGGCCAGATTCTTTAAGACAGTTAAGCATGACAAAATTAGTGAGATTTTACATTACAGTGCTTCATTTACACCTAGAATGTTGCCAAATTTCAAAGCACTGGCCTGAAATTGTCTATATTATTTGTCCACTGCAGGGTGCTTTCTTAGCTTTTACTGTATCAGCAGTTCTCAGAAATGGGAGCAAAGTACTAGCAAGTAAACAATTCGGTGGAGTGACTTTGAAGTGTATGCTCACAAGCTTAATTGTGGACAGCTTGGCTTTCCGATTCAAAGAGTCTTTTATTCCATCATTTTGCAAGTAAGTAACTTTTTGCCAAGAGAACATTATGGCTTCTACATAGAACAAAGTATTATGATTCCTACTTAGCCATACCGATCTCAATTCCTAGTCCCTCTAGCAGGCCAGGGAAAGACAGAAGATATGATGCATCTTCCTTTTAATACTCTTCTATTCATGTAAAACATTTGAGAGGAAACTCATTAAAATTTTGCATTTGAGAAACGTCAACCAGTGGTTCCACTTGTGTTTGACTCCTGTTACCTTCACACCCTCTTCTGCACTATGCAAAGATATGTAGGACTGAAAGGTTACATTGTAAATCATTTAATCCTAAATATTTGAATATGAAGAAATTGTACATACACTCTCAATCACTAATTGTTTTTAGCTGATTCACTTATCTTGACAATTGTTTCTAAACCAAACAAATTCTCCTTCTCTGTAAATTGTCTTTTATTTACAAATCAATGCTCTGATTTCACTTGTAAAACCCATGCTTGCACTATACAGAGATGTCTATACTATCTAGAGACAAAATCACTAGAAAGATCAATCTTTAGAAACATCTCCATCCATGCTGTCAAATTCTAACTTTTCATACTGACTTGAAATATGTTACAGGCAGCAGTTATTTTACTAAATACTCATCATCTTTATTGATAACTACAAGCTCAATGAATTTAGTCAGGAAAAGTATATTTTACACAGGCTTATATGGCATTGAGAGTTTATAGCAGATGTTCTTAATGGTTCTGATATATTTTATGCTTTACAATGCTATCTCATATATTCAGTAACATCTTACGGCCAGTATTCTCTAGCTAGAGACCAGAGAGAGACAGATAGGCCTGGTATTGAGGCATTATTATTTAACAAAACAAATCTATTATGTTTGCCTTATTTTAGATTTGTGGAATTACCTATAAGACTCAAGGACTTAAGTTTGATAGCTCTCTTGTGACCACACAGTAACATGAAATTGTTTAGATATTCAGAGACATCATTTCTTTCATGCCTACACTCCTAGAGTTCATAGAAATGTAAAAACTGACCATCATATTTAGCAACGATTTTGTGCCCTGCAAAGATGGTGTTGACATATTCAGGTGATATTAAAAAAAGTCATGAAATTTGAAAACTAGCTGTGTTGTCTTAAGTTCTGAATTTACTCACGCACATCAAACAGAAACCTGCAGTCCTAAGTCCCTAAAGGGGACCCAGATTAGGCTGCGAGTGAAGCAGCAGTGCTACCCATGCAGACATCAACGCTGCAATAAACTCCACCTCAGCCAGCTGCTAAACTGGTTGTTGTGCTAACCCATCACCCTGATCTGTGCTGCAACCAGTGTCAGTGGCACCGATGTAACATGGTACATTGGAGGAAGGACAAGGATGTGAAACACTCTCTGACATCCCCGACACCTGTGATCACCCGCTGCGTCAGGCAGCTGGGACCTAGCACTCTCTTTGCCATTACTGTGCCATGTAATTTAAACTCTTCATTCTGTAACTATATATATATATACACACACATACACATACAACTGAGTACACTTTTATGTGTATACACATACATACAAATTATGTAACATTAACAAGTGTATATGATGCTTTGATTCATATTTGTTTGTAAACTGGAGCCATTATAGATTTCCTAGAGACAACCATTAAGTTTATTCCACATATGTGGTGGCAAAATGTACTTGTTCAACTATATTTTATGTTGGTTACCAGCAGAGGAAATACCAAACAGATAGCGAGTTTGGACATTATCTCAAGAACAAAGACAGAGACTCAGTATGCTTTAACTTTAGAACTGTTTTACAAACAGCAAGCACCCCATGGTATTTTCTTGAGTGAATGGTACCTATTTACATCTGCTCTTACTGAGGTCAACGGGAGTTCTACCACTTATTGCAGCATTAGCCCACTGCTGCTGTCTTTTGAAAATGCCGTGTGAAATAAATGTGCAAATGATTGCAGTAATTTTTAAAGTCTGTATTAAAAAATCCTAAATCCTAAAGGGTATCTGCTCATCCTGTTCATTTTCTCCTTTTAGCTCCTAGAGTTGTGACATGTTTAAATGCATGCAATGGCTGTTTTTCCAGGTAGCTCCTTATAAACATTGCAAAATATTAATGAAGTTGTTAAGAAAGTAAAAGGCACACAACACCAACAGTTATCACGTATTTAATTCACTGCTTTGTTCATTCTTTCCCATTACAAATGTACTAAATGACAATATAATTATAACCTAAAGCTGTTGGTAATTATATGCAAAGTGCTATAATAGCAATGAAACCCTAATGTCGAGAGAGAGAGAGAAAGAGACTGAGGGAAGCCAGAGTCAAAATAACCATTACTCATTGTACTCCTGGGTACCCCCTAAAATTGTTTGATCCTGATGGGTTACCCAACCTGCAAATTACCTGAAAAAAATTCAGGTCAGGTGTAGAGAAAACAAATTAATTACCAGGAAATTACTTGCTGGTGTTGAGCCAAGTAGCTCATCAGCATTCAGCACCATTGGAAGAGTGAAGGAGAAAAATACTGACTTGCATCAGGAGCTGGAAGTGGAGAAGAGCAAAAGGAAAAGTCTTACTGGAAACTTTCCTTCTAATGCTATCACCTTTCTTCCAGCCAACCTTGACCTCAAAGACCAATGCCAGAGTGTGTGCTACCAGCAGATCACCATTCTCCTCACCTTCCTCCTGCCTTGGACATGGGCTGCGCTACCTGCAGGAAGCCACTCTCTGGCTTTCCATAGGGCCTGGGGCAAGTCGTCCTGGCAGGGACCATCCCTGCACCTTCTGGTCTCTCGTGAGCCTTAGAGGGTCCCACCTGTCAGAAGAGCTCCTCGATTCCTTTGGCATTTGGAATAATTCTACCAGCAAATCAACCAAGACCATAGACTCAGAGCTAAGACATATAGTAACGTAGATATCTCTCATCTTAGCTAAACTGATTATTTTCTGGATAGAAATGAGAGCCTGGCTCATACAATTTGTCAAGGGAATGTTTGACTTGTGCTTATTCTGTGTTTGCTGGAATCAGAAAGATATGCCATAGAGCTATTGCTTCATTAGCAGATCAGTAATACGCAGCAGTGTGCTCTAGAGATGGAACTTAATTGAGACAAAGCACATAAAAACTGTAAATTACATGGCAGGTGGAATTGGCAGTTTGTGATAGCGAAGTAAAGTCCCTGTTTATCTATAATATGTACAGTATGCTACAGCTGAATTAGTTAAACTTATACAAATACAGTCAGAAAAGTTACAGCTCCTGCTACCCTGCTTGCTCTTGCAGATTTGCTGCCACGTTTGAATTTCTCCTGCTAAAATATATTTAAAAGAGGAAAAAAAGAGCATCCACAATGGAACAGGGCAAAAAGCAGCACGTGACTTGAAGATTTCATTCTGAACTGTCTTTACTGTCTCTGAACTAACTCCTACTGTACTAAGTTATATGACTTAAGGAATTAATATCATCATAAAAATTAAAACCATTTCCAATCCACAGTGCTCGTCTTGTTTTGTGTTCACACAGCACTAAGCGCAGCGCAGTTCTTAGTAGTGATGCTCCAAATTCAAGCTCAGGTTCAGGTAATTCAGAGGACAATGCTCAGATGCATGCAGATGCTCCTCTATTTCTCAGCGCCCTTTCCCCAGCTGGCAGCCACCAGGCTGAAAGTCGACTACAAACTGTTTGGGCTTTTCAGACAGCCGGCTGAACCCTACTGGCTTCTTCCCTCCATGCAGAGGAGCGCTGCATTGCAGCAAGCCCCCTCTCCCCTGTGCTGAGAGCTCACAAAACCCGTCCAGTCTCACCTGTCGAAGGAGGGAATGGCAAAACACTTAAAAGCACTTGCTGACTGTGCCCTGCACCTCATGCGGCACCTGACACGTGCGCAGCACCGTGTGTACATCAGATGCAAGGACTTGGCAGGTGGCTTTTAACAGTCAGCAGAAGGGGACTGGGGTTGTGCAGCAGCAGACAGTGAGTGAGAAAAGCTCCTAACTCCTTTATATTGTACAAGTTCCCCACAACGTGAGAAACTTGAACAGGGTTATTTTTTAAAAAAACACGGGCCACAAATTCATGAACGATTTTCAGCTAAAATCACTTTCTGCATTTTAATGGCCAAATATTGATTTGTTTGCCTATGTGCTCATTTGGTATGGTGCATGGGGTAGAGAAGCTCTGAAATATGTGACCACGAGCGCAAAGCGGCTGTAAAAAATTACTGAGTCTGAAAGGTTGTGACAGATATCTGCTCTGCACTGATTATGTCCTGGATAAATTATTATGTATGATTCATAAATGCTTAAACCAGAAAATACAATTACAGTCATCAACTATGACTTCTTTCATTTTAAGTGTAGACTTTTATCCACTGTTTTTAGCTTAATGAGAAAATATTTTGATAAGCAATAAATTGTACAAAAATGCAAATAAAGGACAAAATTATTTTAAGTGATCTGGGCACCTATCCAAAAATGAACACACACAAATAAAAGGACTGCTCTTGAATATGTGTTTGAAAAAGCATGACTCTTCTGATACAAGATATGATTTTATACTTTTTATACCTTTTTAAGGTTTCTGGGATGAAGGGATGTTCATTCCTTCAGTTTGTCTGACAACTGACTGCTTACATGTTAACATGACAGAACAAGAAACCGAGCTCCTTCTCCACCTCTCCTCCCAGCGCAGGTATAACACAGGAGCACTGCCCTTGGGGTGGCACCAGTAACGCAAGCACGAGACCCACCGCAGTTCTTGATCCCCCGCCAAGTTTGCCCACAAAAACAGTCACAGTTAGTTCTAACTGCGGCAATGGTGGTTTTGATACCTATCCATTGCATATCCGATACGAGGTAATTATCTTTCGCACGGGCTGCTGAGCTGCTATCAGCTACTTGTGCATTTAGTCACTGTCAAGCCAGGCTGCCTTTGAGCTAAATTTTCATCATTCCCTTGATGCAGGTGGATGAGTGCAACCAAATGGGCCAAGTTTTAGACAGCAGGCATTCATACAACTAGAGCGTGTTTGACAGCCAACAACCTCCCTACTGGTGCAGCCCTCTTCCTGCAGCCACTTTCTCCCCACAGCCTCCTTCTGCCCACTTTCTGACTCCTGCCATCACTCTGCCATGGCCGGAGGAGAGGTGGCAGGAAGTAATGTATTTTGAGAGGTTATTTTCAGTTGTTACCACCATGAAGTCCCCAAGGGACCTAGCCTTCCCGCCCCACCTCTGAGCTGCTCTAATCCTGTTTTCTGCCTCACGTGGTACTCTCTGTCACTCTGGGATATCAAGCAGTATGTGGCAAAAGGCCTAACTCAGCAAACTGCTGTTCATCAGCTGGCTAAGTTACATTGTCAGGCAAAAATTATAGAAGGAATTTGAAGCTACCAGAAAAGTCTTGTCCTTCTACTCTCTAGACAACAACTTGGAAATATTAAAATATAGTAGCTCAAAGTCACAGCACTTTATAGCTCAGGATAGCCGGAGCATTTTCTCCAGATCTAATTCTAATGCAACAAGAATGATAAAGAAGAATCACTACAGACTTGTATCTGTGGATATTCTTTGTCATGTGATGCCCTCAGCTCATTTCTCTGTAGATAATCATCCCTTTTTTGAGAGCTGCTAGCAGGGGATGCTTATTGGCATGTTTTGTCACTCTGGTGAATGACTAGCAACTTGGTGCGGCAAGACAGCACCACTTGCCTGCTCCTCGGGAAACTTCTGCTAGCCTTGAAAGATGCTGGTGAACTAACAAGAAATATGTGTTATCACCAACCATGCAGGTCAGGCACTCTACTGGATGCCATCACCGTGTATCTGGAGACAGGTCAGATCAGGTCTAGAAGTGATTCAAGATAACTTGAAGAAATGAGCGTCAGGAATCAAAAACATGATAAAAGATTCAGGAGATAGGCTATCATGATGAGAGGGCAACAACAGATATCTGAAGACTGAATTGGGACAGTAAGAGGGCAAGCATAGTCATTCCAGAATGAAAATAAGTTTACCACTGTAGTCTTGTTCTGTGAGGTACTAAGTGGAAATTTCAGTGGATATTCAGATTTGGAAACTCCACCAGCTTTCACATGGGTAAAGAAAGTAATATCTCAGATGACAAGGCATCAGATTTCTACACCTCAGTTAGGTAAATGGAGGCATTTTCCTCTCTCTTTGTTGTTATTTAATTTTTTTTTTTCTGGCAGTACAACTTATAAAGTTGTTGTACAACCAAAACAATTTGCTGGACATTGTGCAACAGTTGTTTTTGCTTAATTCAGTGATTCTTTTGTACATACAAAGAAAGTACAGATATCGTCTGAATGAGTGAAAATTTTTTGGCTTAAGCTGCTAAAGTATAAATAAATAATTAAGAAAAGGAAATATACATGAGACAACAAAGCATGAGTGAAACTTTTCTAACAGTCTCCATTGATCTAACTAGAATACAAAGTCACTGCCAGTCTCTGCAGACTGCTCTGTCAAAGGAACATTTGATACCTACAATTATAAAGCAAGGTGGGTGCACCTTTGTTCTTAAAATATTTTACCGAATACTCCAAGTACCCCACCTGAAGTACTACATCCAGCTCTGGGGCCCCAGCACAAGAAGGACATGGACCGGTTAGAGTGGGTTCAGAGGAGGACCATGAAAATGATCAGAGAGTGGAACACCTCTCCTATGAATAAAGGCTGAGAAAGTTGGGGTTGTTCAGCCTAGAGAAGAGAAGGCACCAGGGAGACCTTATTGTGGCCTATCAGTATATAAAGGCGGTTTATAAGAAAGACGGGGAGAGGATTTTTACCAGGGCCTGTAGTGACCGGACAAGGGGTAATGGTTTTAAACTAAAAAAGGGTAGATTTACATTAGATATAAGGAAGAAATTTTTATGATGAGGGTGGTGAGACACTGGAACAGGTTGCCCAGAGAAGTTGTGGATGCCCCATCATCAGAAGTGTTCACTGTCAGGTTGGATGGGGCTTTGAGCAACCTGATCTAGTGAAAGATGTCCTACCCATGGCAGGGGGTTGGACTAGATGATCTTTAAAGGCTCCTTCCAACCCAAACCATTCTGTGATTCTACAATTCTAAATATCATAGTAAATGTAATTCCAGATCATCAAAATATAGGTGTAGACCCTACTTTGAAAAGTATGTTAAGATATTGGTGTAAGGCTGTTTTATTTTTCAGAAGAGAAAAGAAAAATGGTTAACCTATGGTCAACCTAAAACATTTCATTCAACCTGAAATAAAACATCATGTAATAACTTTCAGGTCATTTAACTTCTTTGTCTTTGACTTGAAGCTCCTTCAAATGAAAAGAAAAGCATTTTAACTCCCAGGAGTTTAAAGAGAGCTCATTCAGTGCCCCTGAGTGGTGACCACCAGGGTCACTCTTGATGCAAAAGACCTTCCAGTTTATTTTATGAACTGGGACCACAGTCAAATTCCCACTCTCTGCAAAAAACATACATTTCTCTGAACACAACTTACCTGGGTATTTGGAGGTTTATGGTTTGCCTTTTTGGGGTCACAATGTACTTGCTAACACAATGAGACCTTAATTACATAGTCACTTTTGCCTGCAATATGCTCTCCAACTCCAAATCCTGCCCTTCCCTACCCCAATAAAAATCACTTCGGACCTCTCCCCATCTACTTAATCTCGCTCTCTTTCTTATGCACATGTGTTTGTGTGTGGGGACACCATTGCAAAACATATGTTTAAGCATCAGCACAATTTATACATGAGTTACAGGGGGGGTTTAACTATGGCCTGAAACATATTTTGCAGTCAATCTCTAAACTTACGTAAATGAAAAAGTTAGAAAATGAGGAAAAACTGTTCTAGGCATAGTGCCCACCACCACCATTGCCTTGGCCAGCTTCAGAGAGTCCTTATAGGAGTTTCTATATGTAGATGGGATGGACTCCCTTACCCCCAAAAAGGTGTCTCTTGCTTTGAGCTAATGAAAGCACTCCCGATGCAGCTCCCTGTCCCAAGCTGCAAAAAACCTTGACTTTTTACAGCCTTCCAGACATGAGCTGCCAGTCAGTCAGCCTTGCACTGGATGGTCTCATCACTAGGCAACCATCCACGAAGGCCACTTCTCCTTGAGGATATTCACTTATTGATTAAAGGTATTTAATTTCCGTGGAAGAGTGTTTCACCTGACAACTCTCTTTTGGGTACAAGAAGGTTGCACAAGTCCTCGCTGGACAGAGAAGAGGAAGAGTCTTGGGCGCCAGGAAAAAACTGCAAATTAATTGACAGTAGTATGGGTAGCCCACTTCTGCTTGCTGAATGAGTTTGTAATTGATAAGGTTGAACTCTGGCTAGAAAAGCTGCCTATTTGTTTTTATTGTACATTGTTATTTCTCCTGAAATAACTTGCCTAATAGTACTGCTTTATCTTCTAATTGCTTCTGGGACAGTAATAAGTGCATATCAAGAAAAAAAGAAACAAAACCAAACAAAAAAACATCAAGGCAATAGCCTTTAAACTCCTTTTCTGGTGTTGATACTGCTGCAACTTCAAAACAGTACTATTCTACAAACCTTACCTGAAAGAAGAGATATAATCAAAAAGTGGTACTTTCAGAAAACAGAAAATAAGCATGTATACATGTGGCTGATTCTTTCCCTTTGCAGAGTGATTTCTTATCACCGTAATGAAATTATAAGCAGTGGTCTTTCTTCCAAGACAGAATAATTAAGAATCAATTACATTTTACACTGAAACACTGACTACCCTGTAACCATTATGTAAGCGGGAAGCAGCTATATTGTCATTTTTATGTAGTTACACTGAATTACACAATCATTTCAATGGAGTTATATTGAGAAATTACACGAAAATTTGTTCATATTAAGTCCTGCAACTTAAGGACTCAATGTGAGACAACTGCTCACTTGGAACAGGCTCTAAACCTAATATGTGCAGCCCTGTGACTGTGAAGGGAAAGAAACAGTTCCTTAATAAGTCAGAAGTGTTATCATTAGTATCTTTTAATGTAAAGTGGTTACGTGCTAGTGAATTCTTTCAATTACTCTATTATATTGCTGAACAAAAGAAAAGGAACAATTGATAAAAATGTGGTGAAAACTTCATAATATGCAGCAATTAAGAACAGGGCTCAAAAAGCTATCACTGAGTGCGTTCAGCTGGTACCTTCAAAATTCGAAAGATACTTAACATTAAATGGGAGAACTTCAAATCACTAATTTAGTTCACAGTGCGCTTCAGGGATTTGAGTAATTTCGTATTTGTATAATGTCTCTATAATGCTGTGAAGTTAAAGTTGAGCAAGGTTTTTAATTTTTACTTGTGGCACAGTGGGATATAAAACACACCTACAGTGAAGCTGTAATAGAAAGTTTTCATTTTTGGCTGATCCAAACCATGAACCTTAGGGCCCGAAAGAATAAAAGGTTCTTACTCAAATGTGGTGCAAAAATAAACACTTCAAAGGAGAACCCTACCTGAATGCAGCAGAAGGAAGTGTGTGAGTCAGGAGAAGGGGCTGGCTGAATTCATGAAAGAAGCTGACAGGGACAATTTCTTGCCCTACAGGGGACTGATAACTCTGGTAACATTTGAAAATCTGAGACTGATAAATAGGAACCTAACCTGGGCAAGGCTTGCACGTTAATTGTAAAGGATTTCTAAAATATCCCTCAATCCTCCAGCAACCCAGCTATGGAGTTAAGCCTACCTACCAGAGGGGTACAGAAAGAAGGCATTACTGTTTTGAGTAGCAGTAATTGTATTTTCCTCAATAGAAAACTGTCCTGCTTAAGCATAAAGTTTAAAAAATAAATATAGAACCTAAATAATAATTTTAAACACTCATCTTCACACCTAACTTTGCTTTTCTGTTGAGAGCACAGAGGTGCTCAGAAATCTCATCTTTCTAGCAGTCGCTTTGAAAGCTTGTCAAATGCAGATGGAAATAATGAACAATCTTCTTCATTAGGCACCGTGTATCAGTCACTCTCATCTTCACAAGAAAACAAGATTTTAAGTAACAAGAACATAAATTTCACTGTTAAAGTTAAATTTCACTGATAAAGTTAATCTAAAATCCTCAATGCCATTTGACTGTATCTGCTCTCAAGTTGGTCCCTTCCAGGTATTTTTTTGCATCAGAGAGTAACCACAACCCTTTGCTCTATTGAGATTATTATTTTGTGCCTGAATCAGATAATGCTGAGGCAAGAGATTGGCTTCTTTCTCATCTAGGAACAATGTGTTCTACCCTGCAGGCTCCAGCAAACTTGCCATTCAGCTTGTCCAAAATAAAAGCAGACTTTATTGGAAAATTCCTTAATTAGTAAGGAAAGTTGGAAAATAAGAGGTAATTACAACAAAACTCATTTAGTTGGACATTATGAAAAGGACTGATAGGGGAGAACAAAGACTTAATTAGAGTTTGGGAATACTACCTGCAATGCTCAGAACTGATTTTTTTTTCTCTAATTTTTAAGGTTGTGTCTGCGAACATGTCTCAAGTCCTGCATAATTTGAGGAAATTGCCCTGCAATATGCCTCATAAATAGGATTCATTCTCTACTTTCTCTACTGCCCATCCATCTCATGAACAAGGTGACAGCTGATTCATAATGTTACCTTATCAAAGCATTTTGTTTTGATTCATGTGACTGTCCCATTTCAACCTTGCATAATCTAGATGAATGCAAAGATATTTCCGAAGTAATATTTTCCTAAACTGCACACAGAATCGTTATTTTCTTCAACTAATTCAGCTCCACCTATCAGCTTACAAGAGGTCTGTCTGAACATACTAACGAAAAGAAAACCTTGGAAGCTGAATGTCCACGGCCAGTAACAGAAAATGACATCACGAGTTTCATAGTGAAGTATGCATTAGTCATATCTGATGAGATACCCATCGTAAGTATCAAGGTTTCTGAGAGATTTCTAATTTCCTATTTTTGGAAATGGTTTTGAAATTCATTAATGATAAGATGGGAGGAGTAAATGGGTAGATAAACTCAGGACTAAATAGCCTGCTCTGAGCCGGTTTATGGCTGACTTTAAAAAAGATACCTTTTCTACAGGAAAGCCCTCCTATGCGAACACAACACTGTTAACTTCTGATAAAGTTCTTAGCAAGCACCACCACTGGCAGTACTTCTGCATTAATGGAAGTCCTCGCCATTTTCAATGCAACAAACTTTAAACACACAGTTATGGAAACACTGTTTAAATCTTCACAAACTAGTATCTTTGCCGTTCTCCATTATTTCCATTTTACAGGTGGGTAAATTGTAGGACAGAGAAGCTATGACTCATCTAAAACTGAGTCATATTGACTTTCATCCCTTGGCTTCAATTGACAAAATGTGCTCTGTCCCTTATGTCCCAGAGTAAATCAAAGCAGCTTTTTCATTAAGTTTCAGACATGTCTAGTCCACACTGTTGTCTGCTGGTCATGGAAAACATAATGAAGTAAACTAAGTTTGCACATGCACCAAAGTGACCTCAAAAATTGTCTTTGCTTTTTGTACTCATGGAAGGTATATTGTCAAAAAGATTATATCAAATTTTAAAAATTACCCAAGAGAGTTTCTTTTACATAATAGGGGCCCTGGCACGGAAATTTCCAATAAAAATTTCTGACAGGCTCTTAGCTAAAGGCACTAGCAAAATTCTCTGGTCTGTGAACCCTGACTAATTTGTTGGTACATTTTATGTTCACTTATGTTGTGTACCCTCACTTGATCTCATTGGCATTTGGAACTCTGGTTAAGAAACAGCATAAAGAGCAGTTCAGGCATTTTACCCCTGTCCAAACTATATGACAGTGTCAGCCTCCACATTTGTTATTAGATTTCTATTAGACATCTAACTGCAGTGTCCAGCTTAATATTCTGGCTAAAATGGAGTAATTAAGATTGATATATGGGCTGTAAAATCTTTCATCTTCTTGTGGGTATTAATTAAATAGAGAACACTTATACATTTGATCTCATTCATTCAATCACCACAATACCCATGCAAACAGTATTTTGACTAAATGTGCCTGTGCCTAGTAAAATGTGTTTATGTCCTCACTGTGCTTTGGCTAACTGTAAAGAATTTATTACACTGGCAATGTGGGCCTAAGTCTATTGAAAATCTATCCACGCTTTCTGCTCCATGAAAATGTTTAGAAATATTCCAGTGATGTTTCCTTTCTGTGATACTAGTCGGCCAAAGCCTCTATATTAGCTTTCCTGAGTGATGCAAAACGAGGTCTAAGCCCTTGGTAACCCACAAATCACTTCATGTCATTTGCTGCTAAATGGATGTATTTGCTAGTGAAGTTGTCCCCAGTTGACTCAGTGGAGATGTCACATAACAGCACTATCTTCAAAGAGAATTTCAGCAGCCTTGCTATGCCTATGTGGCATCACTACTCAAGGTCACGAGCAACATTAGTTAACTAGTTATGAGTTTATCCATCATCATGAGCAACTTTTGCAAGATTGCAGCTCATTTAAATGGAGCTTATGTATATTTTAACTGAGCTGCAGTGATGACAGCAGTTGCAGCGTAGACTGACTCATCATCATTAATCCTGGAGCACTAACATGCAGAATAGCTTTGACTGCAGTTTTGTACTGTGTAGCGCTAATACGGATGTATGAAATAGGGTGGCACCTTGGACCTGCTCCCCTGTCTCCTTACTTGTATTCCTATTCAGTGCCAAGTATAATAAATCTCTAAAATACGAGTTCCTTTATGTTAGGCGGTGTGATAAATAGCTCATCTGCAGATGTGCAAAGGAGTAGAGGCACAACAGGAGGTGGGGAACCCGAATACCGCCCTGCCCCAGCACAGGAGATCATCAGCCCATACAATGAGGCACATTGGCAGGTGGAGAAACCTTGGTAACACAGGCAGAGGAAAGGAGCCCCTGCCCAAGCACTGCCCAGGGCTGTCCCAAGAGAGCCATCAGCCCCTGTGGATCAGGTGGGAAACCCAGGATCATGAGTCAACGGGAGAGGCTCTCTGGAGCACTTCACAGTCTGAGGGGTATGGGGCATATTATGGGATGCAGGCAAGAGCATTTTGGGATTGCACAAGACATTATGGAACAAGTGCAGAAAATGAGGGATAAGGGGGTAAAAGGGGCCAGTCACCTGTAAGCAGGGTGCTGGTCAGCATGCTTGTCCAGCCATGCCCTCATCAGCACAGTCAGTCCTGTCTTCTTATTAAACTCTGTCTTCCTGGGTGAGGGAAATCCCTATTCTATGTGCGTGTACGTGCATGGAGGTCTAAGTGCCAGCAGCTGGACTGAGGACTATGTGTCACTGGGGAGCATGTGTCTGGGCTGCCAGCAACTAAATGTAGTAAGGGTACGTAAGCCAGTGTGTGACTGCTAGTGAAGACCAAGGCAGACCAGCCAGCAAGTATGATACGTGCGTATAGAAGCCCAGCTGCTGGAGCGGTCCATGTGGTAAATGCATATGTATTTCCCACTAACAGCTCTTCATCCTGATCAGCCAGAGAGGGGAGCAGGAGGAGGCTGCTGCAGCAGGGTTTTTTTGTGTGAACACTGTGTGTTTCTGTCTGTGTTGATCTGTTCAGCCGCCTCCGTATATGTGTATTTTACAGCTGCCTTTGCACATGTGCCTATTGCGAATACATGCTCAGCCTTGCTACAGGTTGGACCCAGAGCACTGACCTGTGGCTGCCTTGCCTCTATCAGAGGATTGCTGGATTTGGCAACTCCCTAAAACTGTATTGTCTTGTGAAATTATACACCATCTATTACAGCTCTGCACTGTAATATCTACGGACAGTGTGTAGTAAGTGACAACCTAGGCCTCCTTTCCACACCAAACACGCAGACGGCAGTGGACTTCCCTGGAACTCCCACTAAACTCCTTTTCCCACAAGTCTGCAAACACTGCTAGGCAGATTACCACTAGAAGGGCTGTTTTTTCCCCTCTTTCTGATACTATTCCTCCTGTGAAGTACAGTAAACAATACAAACATAAACCAAAAAAGAAAGGGACTGACGTAGCCCTAAACAAAATTCTTTTGAAGTTGATGGGACCCCACCTCATCACATTTTAAACAAAAGCTTTAAGCCTCTCTTATAGATGAACTATTGTCTTTTGGTCTCCTTTTTGATGTTACTGTGAAGTGCTTTGAGGATACTTGATAATAAGGCACTCTATGAGTTGTATTACCTTGTTCTGTATTGCAATGTATTATTAACACCAAACGCCAAATGAATAATGAAAACACAAGCTGGGAAATTACATTTTCTTCTTCCATTGCCTGTTTTAGTCTGATCTAAGCAACTTATTAATTGCCTTCTTTTAGATGGTATGGATTTATGTTTGCTTAATGCAAAAACATGCATATAGCATCTATCAATACCAATTACCAATAACAATACCAGTGTCTTTCTTTAAAGGAGGGATCTGAGGTAGACAAGGTTGCTTGCTGAATTTCATGGAAGCTTAAGTATTTTGCACAAACTGCTAAAGTAATTTTCTAAAATAAAAAAGTCTGTAAATTAGAATTTTTCATTCTACTTTTGACTAGGAAAAACAGCACAGTTCTCCTACAAATGCAATTTTCTAAAGATGCAAGTCTAGGAAAGCCATCCATAACAGTATTTTATGCTACAAGTATTGTGCCAAGCAGTTAGTGAAAAACATACTATGAGGACAGAATTTTGGATGCTGTCCCCAAAGAACATTAAAGTTCATCTCCAATTCTAAGCTCAATTTCTTTCATATTTTTCCTTCTCCATCACACTGTGTTATTTAAGACTAATTTATGGCTTCAGGCTGTCAGGTCTCATAGAAATTGGCTGGGTTATTTTGTTATCAAGAACATAAATGCTTTTATTGGAACCAGGATTTCATCCAGGATGTTTCATCTGTAATGTAATTAAGGTGGTAGTTTGGAAAAGCAACGTTTATACCGGAATATATGCAAAAATATTCTCACAAATGCTACTTGTAGAGTTTAAAAGGGTATTGTCACAAACTCACAGAAGATCTCTAGATTATGATACTTTTCTTACTGTCCAGCTGCATAACAAAGATATTATAAGCAACACTGGTCCCTGAAAAATGACACTCCTAACTCAGCATTCTGACTTTCAAACACTACACAAAGCACTTTAGCGGCAAAAAATGTCTTCAGCCTGTGTTTGAGTAAGGGGAGACAAGATCAAATATTTCTATGTATTCCTGACTTGAAGAGGGCATGCCTGGGATGGACCAGCTATCAGGTGATTATTCTTCACACTAGGTAAATGTAAATAACTACTTTACTTACTTACATTAAAATAGAAAGACTACTACTGCTATGCTTAGAAAGAGATGAAAAGAAAAATGCCACTTACAGATAACTAAATATTAATTAATCTTCATAGGATTTTTCTCTGTCTTCCAAATACAAAGTTACCAGACATTATAAATGGGATTCAATCTTCAGGTAAGACACTCTGGGTGATGCTTTTGCTATTGGGAATACTGACCTGGGTATAAGTATGTGCCAATTTCTGTCTGAGATAACAGTCAGAACCTTATTTAACCCTTTCTCCTAGGATTTCCTCTGACTTGCAAACTTGAAACTTAATCAAAGTATCAGGTTGTAACACTTCTCCAAAGACATTCATTTTTCTTTCCATTTTTCATTCTGATTTCCCCCAATATTAGACACACTGATATCCCTTGAATTTGGATAGCTAAAACTATCTCCCATTCAGACATAAGGAAAATTCATTACTGAATTTGGTTGAGTCCAAGGGTACAACCATAAATAACTATTCATTAGTGTCCTCATTAGGAGGGAAATGGGTAGATAACGCAGCTAAATGGCTGAAACATCAGAGTGCAACTTTCTGCTATGAAAAACATACACCTCCAACCATACAAAGCATAGTTCATAGGAACATATAAAGGGGAATGATGCCTTCAAATCATTGAAAATTCTCAACAGAGACTAGACATAATCAAAAACATTTGAGCAGCAATACTGGACAGGGGTAACGAACTCGGCTTTCAGGGGACTTGATAGACATGAAATCATGACTAATGTTTGCACAAAGGGACTTTTGTTCTTCCCCTATCTCCTGCACAACTTGTGCATAAACTGCAGTTTGATCCTTGGAGCTCTCAACTCAACTAGGCAAAGAAAAACTCAGTGGGTGCCTAAGTACTAAAGAGTCTTTCCTTTTCCTGCATAATTCCAAAACATAATAGCTGAAGAGGGAAAACATAGCTTTAAGTTTGAAATATAGATCAGGCAATCAAACAGATCTTCAGATGGCTTCCTAGCTGGGAAAGCTGGCTACAGTCACATTTGTGTGCCATTTGTCTTGGCAGGTCTATTTAGCCATTTCACAACCTTCATGAGACACTCCCTAATTAACCGCTTGACTTTAATTAAGATCACACCTGTAATAACAAACTAGAGAAATTACTGCCTACTTTGACTAGAAAACATTAGGACTGTAACACTTTATTTCTTAAGACAAAAGGGTAAGTCTGACTCATTTTCACTACACACGAGTAATACCTCATGAGACCACATTCTGAAAATAGCTGCGCTGCTGTAACCTGTAATTAGTTTTGTTATGAATTTACAAATACATTAGTGAAATTAGAGGGGTTTTTTAAATTTTTAAAATTTAAAAATTTAAAAATTTTAAAATTTTAACCCAATACTGTGGCTAAAAACACTGCTAGAGAAGAGATTATATAAACTTTATACAGTAAACACTACTTTTATTGATTTGCTTAGACTAGTAATGGTGTTTGGAAAGCTCTCAATTCAGATGCTTCTTGGGATAGTATATGTCATTTCCTACTGACTAGACATTTTTAAAGTATTCTACAGTAGCTTAAAACTACTGCACAGATATCAATAAAAATTAATAGAGCAAGAGACAGACATCTCAATAATATATTTGACAAATGCTCTATAGCGTTTTGTAACTACAAGAATTTCCCAAAGTCAGGAAGTGGAGTTAGTTGTCCAGTTCCTATTGAAAGCTGACATCAGGCACCTTTGTCCCTTCAAAAGGTTCTCTTTTAAATAGTCTTGACATCGTTATCTCAGTAATGACAGTTTTAAGTGTAGACTGGGTATGAAACCTAGATCTGCCCTCTTTCTTCTCGGCGTTCTTGAGTTGCTACATATTTTTCTTGTAGTGTTGGGTTGAATTCCTTTTAAAGCATAATTAGCAACATATTTTCTCAAAACTCATTGGTGTTCCTGAAGCGAATGGATGGAAGATGGTATAAAACTGGTTTCTAACATCATGCATCACACTAATTGTTCTAAAATTTCTGGACTTAGGGACTGGGCAAGCATAGGAATGAGTTTCCTTTTCTCTTCTGGAAGTTCCTGATCCAGGCTGAGACACCAAGGAATGAAATGCAGAGCCAAGCACGTAACATATGTGGTTGGGTTTTGTCTTATATGTGGTTCAAACAGAAGGCAACTACTTGCAGCTGTCTTCCATATATCCATGAATATATATTCATATATTCAATGGCATTATTCACATATACAAAGTTGACTATTTGCTTAAGCACTACATTAACTTAGAATCCATGTTTGCACATTCTTTCCATACTCCTAAAGGACTAATCTGCAACTGCAAGGCACAATACATAATTGAATTGCCCAGCATAAAATTTTGGAAAGGGACCTTGTACAATCTTCTGATTTTATGTCTTTCAAGAATTGAAGTTTTATTTCATCACATTCCATGACACAATCCTTATTCTATGTTCTATTGAAAAAGGTGGCTAAAATATGAAACTGTTACTTCTAATATTGAAGAAGAAAGCATACTTGGCTAATCTATTTGTTGTTGTGGGATAATTGCTGGAGGTGACTTAGAACATCATTATAATACCAAAACACACCTCCATCCCAAAAACTACCCGCCTCTAAGGTGCGACCACCCCTCACTGAGCTTGCGCTTTGAATTTTTCCTAGCCAATAAGATGTATGACTAGAGTCACTCAAGCTCCACCCGAAAGGTGAAAGATAGTATAAAATGGCTTAAGAGAAAGAGAATGTTAGGGAAGACACCATCGCGTACCACTCTGACCTCTGGGATCAGTCGACAGGCTGAACCTCTCTTCCCCCCCATTGGGACGCCTTTGGGTAAGAATTGAACACTTGGTTATACCAAGTGCCTCCCCGGGAAACTTAGAAATCTCTCTAGAGTTGCTTTATCATCTTTAACATGTTTATAGCTGGCAGTGTCACTCATACTCTTGGTATTTGCACGTGCTTTGCAGACAGTAAATTTATCATCGGTAATCCAAAGAATCTGTGTATCTGTTGCTCTAATAAACTGCACTCTTTATTAATCTAGCTGTGGTAGTTATTGAACACGACCAAGCTCTTTAAGTGTGGGTGTGATAGTTCATGCAACATGACTAGACTGGGGGTGCAGTACGTTTAAATTAACGCAGTCGCCTTAACTCTGATGAATGGCTGCATATACAGTCCTTAGAACCAAGTCTGAGACTAGGACTGGACTTAGCCACACCTAGACTCCTCTCTGAGAAGGAGTTTAGAAAGCAAGGAGGTCCTGTCTGAACCTCATGACTCAACGGGAGGGTCCCCCCCCGCAAGCCACTCCTCAGACTCCTACGCGCCAGTAATTCTTAACACAACAGTTGTATAACTTTACCTCGAGATCAAGATACATTTGCATTAAATTCTGGTTCAAAGTAGACAGCATGTTTGTCTAGAGTCAATAGTACTTACTTTTATTATTATTTTACCTTTTACCTTCAAATTCAATGGCATTCTATGCCATTTTGAGAATTAGGAAGGTCTCCTATTCAAGATCAAGCCAGTATCTTTTATGATACGATGAGGTTTTATTTTTCATTTCCAAAACAGACTTTTCTCCCTTTAAAACTGCAAATTGACAAAAATATCTTTCCAGTTTGGAATTTTATGATGTTGAAAGGACTTTTTGTAAGAAAAGAAAGCAATATCTCAGTATAACAATGACTGACAAAAAGAGACGGGAAAAGTTCTTCAGAATTCATCCCTATTTTATTTATTAAAATTTAAAATGTTTTTTTTAAAAAAGCATACTCACTGCTTTAGAAGCTGCATTATACAATGAAATTTCATCAGTATTAAAATAATCATTCCAATGGGAACTTTGGAAGCCAGGTATGACAGAAGTTATTTTCATTTTGTTATGGGCAGGATATCACTACCCTTCTCCCAAGCTCAGTCAAATTAGCAATGCTTTGATTATGCACTAAAAGGAATAGCCATTGAACCTGTGTATGGATTTCTGTACTCTAACTCCTCCAAGATCTGCAGAAATTCAATCCAAGATACAATCCATGATATAATGCCAGGTTTTGCAAACATTTAAGTATGCACATATATTTACTTACATGAGCAAAAACTATGCACGTTTCATTGTTTGCCACATGAGGGATTAGTTTGCATAATTCACGCTATGCAATGCGGTACCTTTACTGATTAACGATATTAGGTGATTACCTCAAAAGGATGATAATTTTAATGATACAGTGTTGTACTGCTTAACTTATTTTTAAAAATGAGTTCATCACTGGGAAGCAGCCTAAGAGTACATAGAAAACGAGCAATTTACAACCAAAAAGAAAGAGAATATTAACAGAGAAAAACAGAAGAATAAGGAGTACTACACAGACAGGATTAATTTCAACATCTATTGAGCAATGCTTTTATAAAAGATTATTACCTACATTATTTTAATTCTCCCAAGGTCAAACTGATCCATGAAATCAGTTCTCGTTAGGCATTCTCAAAAGTACCAAAGGGTAGTTTTAAATCACACATCCATTTTCTCCCAAATTTCAAGTTTTTCAGAATGGGAATTTAATTCATCAATTAATATTCACAAATTATTTTTAATACTATTTCAACATACATTTATCAAGATATATACCAAACCCTAGGAAACAAAAAGCTGATTTTAAATCACTTGAGAAAGAAATGCTAATTTTTTTCAGTCCTTCTTCCCTTAGAAAAAAACTCATCTGTGAATTCATCTGCTTTAATTCACAATGTTGGTGCTGAGAGGAGTTTTGGGTTCAGAAGCAGGCAACTAAACAGAGGGGGATGAAAATTAGGACAATATATGTTGAAATTCACAAGAAAATAAATATTTTCAATATCTTTCAAACCTAAAGCTATCAGTTTCAGCCAATATTTTTTTTTGTTTTTCATGAGGAACATATATCTGGCCAGACAGTTGTTCCCCATTTCTTAGTCTCTCTCTCTTTTAAAAACATTTTTGTTTACTTTCTTTCTCTGACTTGTTTGCTGCTTTTTTATTAGGCAGAATGTCAGAAAAGATTGATCTTTATTTATCTTTTTAAGAGAGGATGTCACAGTTTGCTTTGTCTTTGACTACTTGTTTATATAACAGATTAAAGAATGTCAAGCAGTAAACCAGAAACCTATTATTATGTTGAGAACCTTAAAAGAGATGGACCAAAATATTTTTATTGACACAATCAGTTGCTTCATTGATCAGATGAAAAAATCCCGTACAACTATCCTATGCAGTTAGACGTCTCAATTAAGTTTGAAGATTGTAAATGCTTCTGGATATCTGCTACCTCAGCAGTGCTCCAAGTTCAGTTTCGGCTCCTCTCAGCACTAGGCCATTTTATGTAAACCTATATCCCTGAAAGTAAGTAAATAAATAAAAGAGCTCAATGTCTTTCCCTATTTACAGGCTTTGCCTTTCTTGCTTCCCTCCCCTCTCTGCACCAGACACCCTCTCTGTTAAATTTCTCCTTTCACCTGGAGATGTCTCCTTTCCAAATGCACAAGTTGAGGTTAATGTGCCTCTCCACAACCAGCCCGGTGCCTTATCATATTCCCCATCTACACTTGAAGCTTACCATGTTAGGGATGCTCTCTTGCATGTTTGCACAGGGACTAGGTTTGGGGAGAGGCTATCAAGGAACAAAGAGTATTTAATAATTCTAGCCTGTCTCCCACGGACATTGTATTGACATAGCTGTATTTTATGTTGTATGGAGACTTCTTCAAGAGCGTGGTAGAAATACAGATATGAGAAGAGTTATTTCTTATTATTTCAGTAAATTTTAGCAGTTACCAAATGTTCTTGGGGAGCATTTGAAACACCTGTGTTTGGTTTTAATTATTCCCAGAAATTGTCAGCACAATCATAACAACTTGGTACATACCACTTTTTAGGTGCAGTTTTAGATGATCTAAAATTATTAGTGCATTTGAATTGATTTAATGGAATCCACCAAAGAAAAATAATGTGGAGCTCCTAAAGCCAGTGAAGACTGGTTTTGGAGGTGGTTTACTGTCTCAAACTGTTCTTGAACTGGACAAGGAGAAAACTTGTGCTCACATCTCTGACAACAGGAGGAGATATGCATACTGCAGGGAGGTAAGGAAGAGCAATATTCCTCCCACTACTGATTTTATGACTGATGCCTACTTCTTTGTTCAATGGCAAGATATATAGAAGAGGTTTAGTCTGGTATTCAGGATGGAAACAAAGGATAACCTATGATCTTCAGCACTTCTCTACATCCATCTACAAACTTCAGCAAGTATGAACAGCATCAATATAGGTAAGGTGAGTGTTAGACCCCAGAGTTAACAATCACCAAGAGGAATCCTGGCAGTATACATCTGCCATATTATTGCTAGGTCAAACTCTTTCTTATCCAATTTTCCCCTGATGACAAAAAAGCTAGGTGAGGGATGAGTTTGGCCTGTCTGCTTGTATTCATGAGAATAGTCTTCAATCACAAATAGGATCTTTTCTCATTTTGTTGTAATGAGTGTTTACCACGCTACAAATTCTGAGTAAACACATAGTTCTTATCAAACCAACAATTCAAAGCACTTATTAACCTCCAAAATGCTCTTACAGCACCAAAATGTAGTGTATGAGTGTAGAATACTAATTTGACAAAGAGGTAAATGGTTCTTTAAATACCAGAAGCTTTTATTAAATACTCAAATTTCTGAGCCCTGCTGTGACTGAATCACAGAGGACACATAAATGAACATCTAGATTCAGTCAGTGACTTGCTAGAATGCTCTTCAGAGATTCAAAATTACTCAGTTAGCCCCTTTCACTATTCTTGTGAAGGTAACCTGGCTCTGAAGTGAAGTTCTAGAAGAAAGTCAGTGTTGGCCCTGTCACGTGGTGGTATCAGCCACCTTCTCTAAATGCTCCGCTATACAACAGAATGTCTCCTTACCACAGTGCTCTCTCAGCCCCAAATAACTTAGAGAAAAGCAAATTGCCATCCTACAACTTGCCTGAAAGTGAGAAAAGAAAGGAAATACTACTGACTTTATGAGGTCTGTTAACGACCTTCCTACAGCAACCTTGATTAACATAGAGAGTGCCTTGGTACTGTGGTGCAATCCATAGTCTCCAGGCCCAAGCCTGTCAGATTTTGACGTGAATGCTCAGCGAGGTCTGACATCTGAATACCTTTCATTACAATTAATACTGGAAATATTTGGGTGACTGAATGCAACTTAGCATTGCCGTATTCAGCAATCCTTAGCAAACTATTTGCCCATCACAGGACATCCAGATGAGATGCAGTCGCACCTTGAGTGAAGGTTTCACTATCTTTGTAGATCTCTAAAAGCCTCCCATACTTTTCCCTCTGACAAAGAGACTCAGACTTAACTGCACAGCGACTGTTACTGGTGTGGGGATATCTGCTGTTGACCAAGACAGGGCTGCCCTGACAACCTTATATGAAAGAAAAGGGTTATTCTGTGTGGTCTAAGGTTGTCCACAGTCCTGCATGGAGCAACTTCAAAAATAAGTTGACAGTGATGGTTCCCTTTTTTAGTTACTATAAATGACAGTGCCTTGTTGATGAACATACTGAAGCACCAGATACATAGAGAAAAGGAGTGGTACATTTTAAAAGCTGTTTTAATCTCTCCTTATTAAACTCAGTGGGATCTTTACTTTTCTTTCATTCCCAAAGTTGCCTACTTGCAAAATGTAAAATAGCCTGAATAACAGAAGAATCAATTAGAAATAGCACAACACATCACTGTCCATATTCCGGCAAACCCAGAGCATATTTAATACGTGAGAGTTGAAAGTGAGGGAATGAAATGCTATGGGCTCTTGACTCTTTAAAAAAAACCACAACACAACTGAACAGTTCTTGAATGAGCCAGCAAATGTTTAGTAAAAATCAAAGTCTTCTGTGGTTGTCTGTGTTACTGACGTCTTCCCAGCAGAAGGGTGGAGTCCGATCATTTCTCTTCAAGACAGAAATAATGCTTAAAATCAATTGTCGACAGAAACACGAGGCTCTTCTTAGAAGGAATTATAGACATTTTAGGGGATAAATTGTCTAGCTGCCCAAGCACTTCGATTTACTTGTCCACCTATATTGAATAAAACCTCATCAGAAACATTTTGGGCCACCAAGAGCAATCGTGCATTCAGCTACATTAACCTACAAGGCCTCGGTTTGCAAGATGCTGTTTGTCCAACAGTAACAAAGATCACCTGCTGATCTCCTGTTTCAGGAAGCCAGTCAGCCTGAGAAATTTGCAGAAAGCAAGCTCAGTGGGGCAGCTGGAGGAGCACAAGCCCTTCAATGGCTTGGCCCAAAGCAGAACCCCACAGCTGGTCTCCCCATGCTCTGGGCACCCCCATTTCAAGCCTGTTGCACCGTCCCACTGCTAACGGCACTGATCTAAGAGTGGGGAATGCTTGCACAGTGCCTCTCGTTTTTAAATGGTTGAATAAACATTACATGGCAGTTAAGTTTTGGAAGAGTGAAGTTTTATTGGACATATACATCTACCTCTCACAGACCCCTCATATTTTGCGGCTGCCCAGCATTCTCGTGAATCGGTAGCAAAATACTTACTGAACATTAGCAACCTTATGGCATATGCACCTTGTGCACAAATGAGACGTACGTGCACTCTCTCTAGAATATAACTCATGTTTTTAAAAAAGGTGCTGACAGTAGGCCTCTTTTATTCACACTTAGCTAGCTAAATAAACAACTATTTTTACAGTTACTGAGCGTACCTTTGAAAATTAAGGCAGTGAGATGTTTAAGTGCAGATCATGCAGCCAGGCACTCTCTAAACACCAATCATTCAAGCTGTACATATATGTAAGGTGATTTTCTTAATCTCTGTGGACTGCTGCGTCCCCGCCTAACCACAGGCTGCCAAATTTTGCTCTTATTCTCTTACACATCAGGCAAATTATTTTATTCTGGAAGTCAATACATTCAGCTATAGCCACCTGAATTAAGAAAACTCACACCATGAAATGCTAGTCTAACTTTACAATTTTGACTATGATTCAACAGTCCAGAAGATAGTAATGTCCATAAAGTTTAGATTAGTTTATGGTCGACTTGAACCTGAAACCTGAATTGGTTTTCACCTCTAAAGTGGGAGTTAAACTACTGGAGAGAAGCCTAAAATGTATCTGCCCTGTTCAGTTACAGAGGCTTGCACCAGGCCAGAAAAGTTGCTGTTTTAATATATGAATGAGAAACATTGCTGCTGAAGGAATAGAAAGACAACCTTGTTTTCTCAAAAAAGAAAAGCAGAGCAAAACAGACCTGAGCACTGCTTCTGCAAAACATATGTGTAGTAAGATTTTGAATGGTAAATGACTTCTTCAGAAATAGTAGGAGTTAAAAAATTGATTTTCCCATTAACCCCCCCACTCAGTAAGCTATCAGTTAAAAAACTACTACAAAACCCCCTTAATCCTAATTCAAAGCAACTTTAAACATTCCTGCTAAACCATTGGGCTGGTATAATGGAATGATACTTATTTAGATGACAAGAAATGAAATATTTTTTCATTGCAGAGTTACTGTTGATGTCATTTTTCCTATTTTAAACAAAGTTTGCTAAGTTTAGAAGTTTATGTTTTTTCTTGGCTGTATGTTCAGCATCCAGTTTAAAATTTGGACTTCTTCCTATCCTTGAAATTACAGCAAATCCTCATACACTTACTGCAATGAGAAAAATTTCATCTTTGTAAAGCAAAGGTGGCAGGCATGAAATGTAAGCTAGTTCGGGACTGAGACTTTGTATTAATTGTGATCCACTAATGGAGCAAATGAGGGGTAAGTCCTTGCAATTAATACAGTATACTGGCATACAATAAACATTGTAAGCAAAATAAAAAGCTATAAATAAGACCATATTAGTGGTCCGTTCTTTTATGGCATTGGTAATGTGATACAGGACTCTGCTCTGCAAGATACTGTGCACATATATATATATCTGTATGTGCAGTGTGTGTGTGTGTATAAATAAATATATATATATATAAGATGGTTCTTCCTAGAAAGCTTTAAAAACTTCAGTCCTTCTCTTACTTTTCAAATACCAATAAACCACTAACATTATATAAATAAACATAAAATGCCTTCCTTTGGCATCAAGATGGATTTCATTTTAGCTTTTTGAGCTATGAGCAAGAAGTCTAACAGAAACCGAATCACAGATTCAGCATTTTTCCTTTTCAGTTTACAGGAACGGTAGCAGACAGAGACAGTGAAACAGTTGTGCTAAGAGCTTGACATCCACAGCATATGCACTTCCCAGGGTTTTACTTCCTGGCAGCCCTAGCCTGGTCCTGTCAACTGAGAAGCCATCAGCAGCTGCAGCACCAAGTGTGCACCGAGTGCACCCTCGGTAAATTTGCAGACGACACCAAGTTGTGTGGGAGTGTTGATCTGCTTGAGGGTATGAAGGCTCTGCAGGGGGACCTGGACAGGCTGGATCGATGGGCTGGGGCCAATTGTATGAGGTTCAACAAGGCCAAGTGCAAGGTCCTGCACTTGGGCCACAGCAACCCCATGCAACGCTACAGGCTTGGGGAAGAGTGGCTGGAAAGCTGCCTGGTGGAAAAGGACCTGGGGGTGTTGGTTGACAGCCGCCTGAACATGAGCCAGCAGTGTGCCCAGGTGGCCAAGAAGGCCAATGGTGTCCTGGCTTGTATGAGAAATAGCATGGCCAGCAGGACTAGGGAAGTGACCGTGCCCCTGTACTCGGCACTGGTGAGGCCGCACCTCAAATACTGTGTTCAGTTTTGGGCCCCTCACTACAAGAGAGACATTGAGGTTCTGGAGCGTGTCCAGAGAAGGGCAACGAAGCTGGTGAAGGGTCTAGAGCAGAAGTCTGATGAGGAGCGGCTGAGGGAACTGGGGTTGTTTAGCCTGGAGAAAAGGAGGCTGAGGGGAGACCTTATCGCTCTCTACAACCGCCTGAAAGGAGGTTGTAGTGAGGTGGGGGTCAGTCTCTTCTCCCAGGTAACAAGTGATAGGACGAGAGGAAATGGCCTCAAGTTGCGCCAGGGGAGGTTTAGATTGGATATTAGGAAAAATTTCTTCATCGCAAGGGTTATCAAACATTGGACCAGGCTGCCCAGGGAAGCGGTTGAGTCACCATCCCTGGAGGTATTTAAAAGACATTTGGATGAGGTGCTTAGGGACATGGTATAGTGGTGGTCTTGGTAGTGTTAGGTTTACAGTTGGACTCGATGATCTTAAAGGTCTTTTCCAATCTACACGATTCTGTGCTTCTGGACTGCATCATCCAGTTCACTTTATCTGAAAGGAAACTGCAATGTGAGACCGCTCCACTGTGCAACAAAGCGCAGCCGTGGGGACACTGGGGAGCCCACTTCAAAAGTGCACTTCTGATTCCAACTAAAATGTTACAATAGATGCACCCTCAATTTCTGCCCAGGCCAAGCACCCTGCTGCCACTTCTATCCCCTTCCTAAACTAATAGAGCTTCACCTTAAAAATATTAATTGTGCTGCTTCTTCATCTTCTGTTAGAAGGGTAATCCAGAACCCCACTATTATGATTTTTAAACTTCATATTTTTATTTAATGGCATTAATTTATGCACATTTTTCTTGTAACTTGTTTTTTCTACCTTTAAATGTTCTTTGGTACTTGTTTCTCAATTCATTCACACCAACAAATGACATTCTCTTTCAGTGTTTATTTTGCTATGCCAACAAAGCCACCCCACCTTAGTTTCTTTTTCTTCATTATTCTAGTCTCCTTCTTTACGCCTATTTAAGCCTAAATTCTTCTTTTTTTAATATGCAGGTGCACAGAATGGCACACACAGTATTCCAGATGAACCAGTGAGATATCTACTGGTATTACTGGCTCTCCTGGAAAGAGCTTGTCAAAAGTATTTTAGAATTGCATTTGCTTTTTTAATGGCAACATGATAGGAGCAGGTCCTAATCACTGTAGGAGCAACTAGTAGATGCAGATCATTCTCATCCTTAATAATTTCTGACTAATGAGCTCCCATGGAAAGGGAGAAATTAAGGAGAAATTCTGCTTATACATTACTGACTATTTAACCTTACACTTTCATGATTCTATTTCATCAAATTTTTGTCACTGGGATCACCCAGGTCACCTGGTTCTTTCTGAAAAATACCCAGTTTCTCCTCTGTACTGATGGTACCTTTAATATTGTTTCACCAGCAAACTTCCCCACGTTACCTTACCTCTCAGAGACACTAACATTAGTTCTAACTAATGTACCAACTAACACACCAACATTAAAGCAGAACAACTTCATGATATGTCCTTTGGAATCAGACTAGCTAAAGGCTCCTGGCAAACTTCTTCTGCCCCCTTTCAGCATTACATCTTGTCATTTTACCAATTTTTTGCGGATGTATTCAATTTAGATTATTAGCACTAATCTGTATCTCCTCTGGTTTAAGTAACAGTTTCCAAGTCTTAATTGTCCTACTGAACTGTAAACAGGTGAGATCTCCCAGATGTTCTGAATTTCAGAAATCAAAATTACTTCAGTTCTGAAAACAATGGCTCAGCATCCACATCCGTTGAAAATGTCCTTCTCAACCTCTTCTCCTTTTTCCAGTAAAATATTTAACTATTCTATGCCATTAATTGAAATCAAGCTTTTTAAAACTAAAGACATTCTCTTTTCTTCTTTTATTGACAAAGATTAATTTCATCTTCTTCATATTCTTAAGCAGTGATGATGCAATTTCCACCTTTTAAACTATTACAACTTACTATTCAATGGAATAATCTTGAATTACTGCCATTAATTCTTGAATTAAAAGAATAACTGAAATTATTGTAGGAAAGGGAGAATTAGTTATGCTTTTACTGAAGCAAATGAAATTTGCATTATTATGTCAGTGTGACTTCCTAATTTTATTCCTTTATTACTGCCCAGTATACATTTCTGCAGCACAGCAAGAAATGCCTTTGTTTTTCCTGCCACAGCTGACTAAAGCTATCAAGAGACATAACCATTTTCAGCAGAGCTTTATCTTGTACTCCCATGTTCCCATGTTGTGACACTTCTGGGAACAACCGTGACATTTTGCTCAGATTGAAATCATTTTGCTTCTTTTAAGTATTGCTGAACTGTATGGTGATTTTTTCCCTTCTTCATCTTAGTACAGCAATGCCAGACAGTGTCTTGCTTATTACAGAGTAGCATTTCCCTTCTAGGCTACTTCCTGTGGTGATAATAGAACAGTTTTTCAAGTTAGCCATGGAAATACTGCATGATATTGAGAACAATTCAAATAATTGCTCAGAGACTTAGGATTCGGAATTGTATTTCAAATTCTCCCGAGGCTATGTAAAGAATAGAAGCCCCTTTCACTCCAGGGATTTGAAGCTCCTTGTATAGATTTACCTCAACAGACATCGCTACTTTCATCAACAGCAATAACAAAGGACAGAAAGAGAGACACACAGACAAATATTAGGAAGTCCCTTCAGGAGGGCTTGCAGATGCTCTGTTTTCATCAGCTTTGCCTCTGTCTTGCTTTGCACTTCCCGTTTCACTTTGCAGAATCGTATCTCAAACAACCAAGGACAAAACTCCTACAGACACGGACGCAGCACTCCAGAAAAATCCCTTGCTTTTGAGCTTTTCAATAATCCCCACATATTTCTTCTCCAGCAAAACAAACTCCTGGCAGAGAAGCGCTGCTGTTGTTCTTTTGCTTTACAAACTTTGAGGGAAATATTTTTTCTAACAGATACAAGCCATGACCCAGAGCTCCATTTTTGTTCTCAGTCTTTCACAGTAGATTAAAATAGCATTTGACATTTGTAACAGGGTTTTAAAATGCTTTACAGTCCTACTGCTGTAGTCATGATGGTCTAAGGACATAAACAATAAAAGGCTATAGGTATAAGTAGCAAATTTTCTTTGAACAGTTGCTAGAATTTAAAAAACACTGGAGAAGATTTTGGACTTTCTTAATGTCTGAAAAATAGACACACATTATAGTGACTAAAAAACCCACCCAAATTCTGTAATATGTGCTGAAGGATAACAGTGGGAAACACAAATGCCAGTATGACACCAAATAAGAGCTAATTAAAGTTACTGAAGATATAAACAAAGTAAGAGTGGATATTTTAAAGGCCAGGAACAAACAAGAAGAAGGAAATAGAAGAATCTTTGATGGGTCAGAACGTGACTTAGCATAACACTGATTTGACACGGTAGTACATCGTTTCATGATGTAATGAATAATTTGAAATACCATTGCCTGGAGGATTGGATTTTTTCTTTATTCTTGATGGAAAGCAGCATGCGGACATAACTGGAGGATGCAGAGCAGTGCAGTTTAGAAAGATCAGTGGTTAGAGCAACTGTGTTTTGGTTAAGGCTGTTAATTCTAATTCTATTATTTTCACACTTCAGGGTTTTGTGTTTTGTTTTGGGGCTTTTTTTCTTAAGCCTCTTTCATGTTCATTTGTTTTCATACTTCTTAACTTGCCAGCTATGCAAGCTTTTTCTTTTGGGTTTCCAGAGGGATAAGTGCAAGTTATCTGTAATATTTGCAAGTACTCAGATATCCAACAGGCAATTTGGCACACTGCAAGCAGCACCTTCATGTGAATTAGCTCCCTCTCAATTTCCACTCCTTGCCCCCCCTCACAACTAATGGTGGCATATAGGATACATGTTGTTAATATTTCCAACAGAATCCAAATTGTATCGCTCAGATCAGTGCAATCATTTTCTCACAGGCTGCACAACCTGCTTTCTTTTATAAGCAAATGGCACAGAGGTAGAGGCAGCTTATACAAGTGTAAGGAATTCTCTCCTTCTCATTTACACCCCATTTACTTCCATCTGCCCCAGATCTGGAGATGGATAATACCAAAGCTGATAAGAGATACCCAAGCTGGGCTCAGAGCTTCTTCTGAAGTTAAACACATATAGTGTTATCCGAAATCACAGTGGCTTGTTAGATGAGATAATGTGAAATGATGTGATGTGAAACACATCAGAGGGAGAAAGGAAAACTTTGAGATCAACTATCTGTTGACAACCCCAAAGACAACAATCCCATCACAAAACAACATTACAGATAAAAGCGGAAAGCGCTGCCATGCACTATATATTGTGTACCTGGTGATCACATCAGTCTGTCTGCTTGAATCTTCTTCTGCAAACCTATGAAAGGCTGGGAAATTAATCTTCATTTTCTACTTTTATAAGCATTTGTTTTCTCATTAATGACACAAAATGTAAAAAGCTATATGTACAGATAAGGGGAGAAGTATCTAATGAGGCTATCTGCTGGGGTGAGAGAGATTCCTGGCACATGAAAGAAATATTGAATAGTAACTTAAAGAACTCTCTCCTCTTCAAGTGCAGCTTAATAGCCATTTTTTATGGCAGCTCCATTCTCCAAAGCATTTATTTAAAAAAATATATTTATATTGCTAGGTTCTACTTAGGTGATAAATAAGAAAGCTTAACAGAATCAATAATGAATTACAAAATAGCTGCCTTGCTTTACTTAAACTGGACTGCATTATGGCTATGCTCTTTCTCACTTTGGCTTCAATTCATCAAGGTACTGTGGTGGGTTGACCCTGGCTGGACACCAGGTGCCCACCAAAGCCGCTCTATCACTGCCCTCCTCAGCTGGGCAGGGGAGAGAAAATATAATGAAAGGCTCCTGGGTCGAGATAAGGGCAGGGAGACATCATTCACCAATTACTGTCACAGGCAAAACAGACTCAACTTGGGGAAATTAACTTAATTTATTAGAAATCAAATCAGAGTAGGGTAATGAGAAATAAAACCAAATCTTAAAACACCTTCCCCCCACCCCTCCCTTCTTCCCAGGCTTAGCTTTACTCCCGATTTCTCTATCCCCTCCTCCCCAGCAGCGCAGGGGTTCGGGGAATGGGGGTTGCGGTCAGTTCATCACACATCTCTGCTGCTCCTTCCTCCTCAGCGGGAGGACTCCTCACACTCTTCCCCTGCTCCAGCGTGGGGTCCCTCCCACAGGAGACAGTCCTCCATGAACTTCTCCAACATGAGTCCTTCCCACAGGCTGCAGTTCTTCACGAACTGCTCCAGCGTGGGTCCCTTCCACGGCGTGCAGTCCTTCAGGAACAGACTGCTCCAGCATGGGTCCCCCATGGGGTCACAAGTCCTGCCAGGAAACCTGCTCCAGCGTGGGCTCCTTTCTCCATGGGGCCACAGGTCCTGCCAGGAGCCTCCTCCAGCGTGGGCTTCCCACAGGATCACAGCCTCCTTCGGGCGTCCACCTGCTCCGGTGTGGGGTCCTCCACAGGCTGCAGGTGGATATCTGCTCCATCATTAACCTCCATGGGCTGCAGGGGGACAGCCTGCCTCACCATGGTCTTCACCATGGGCTGCAGGGGAATCTCTGCTCTGGTGCCTGGAGCACCTCCTCCTTCTCCTTCTTCACTGGCCTTGGTGTCTGCAGAGCTGTTCCTCTCACATATTCTCACTCCTCTCTTTGGCTGCAGTTGCGCAGTTTTCTTTTTCCCCTTCTAAAATATATTATCCCAGAGGTGCTACCAGCATCGCTGATGGGCTCGGCCTTGGCCAGCAGCAGGTCCCTCTTGGAGCCGGCTGGCATTGGCTCTGTCGGACATGGGGGAAGCTTCTAGCAGCTCTCACAGAAGCCACCCCTGTAGCCCCCCCTCTACCAAAACCTTGCCTCGCAAACCCAATACAGGTACTTAGCCTAAATTTAAGCACATGATTTGTGCCTTTGGCTTAAGGAGGTCTGATGGTCAGACATACATCTTCCTGCCCAGGTGCTCAAAATTAGACACAACCTTGCATACCCTAGTGAATGGGAACCTGCATGCAGATGGGAATGTCATGGCATATCATATCCGGAGGACACAGACCGTTCTGGATCCAACTTAATTATTTTGATGGCACTTTAAATGGGTTTATACGGTGCTTAGCTAACAAGCATTTAATCCAGAGGTTAAAGAAGGCAGTAACCCTAGAGACTGGGCTTGTAAAGGGCTATAAAGATTTCTGAGGTAGAAAGTCATCTTTAGCCCTAGGGAGTGGACTGTAGAGGGCTGAGGGGGATTTTATTAGCATCTTTAATTAAACATTTATTTGAGTCCTTTATTTGGCATTGAATCAATTTGTCATTAGATGTTTTGTTATTTAATTAGTGTGCTTAATTACTGTAAATACTATTAGGGCTAAATCCTGTAAGTTGCTGAGAAATCTCACAACTCCTAGGGATGTCAATTAAAACACAAAACATTTCCCAGGTCTAGAAAAGCGCAGAGAGTTGCTTGTGAGGTACTGCTTATGACAACCATAATGTTAGGGTAAGAAGAATTTTTGGTTCTGGAGTGGCTCAAGTGCCAAGTAACACAGAGGTTGTTAGATGTATGAGGAGCCATTCTGACTACATGAAGTTGATGAAAATTTTCATTTTACTTCATTGTGGCATTGATTTTGTCCTTAGAAACTGAACCCTCAGAAAAAGACTAAAGCCTCTGACTTTCTTGTTTTGGGAGAAAATCATATAAAATTTAGTCAAAGCCATTACTGAAGTAAGACACCGTACAGGAGGTCACAAGACGGTGTTCTCAAGCTCATTGGGGCTGCAGGCAGCATTAATTGGAGAATGAAATAACAATTATCCCAGTCTTGTACTAGATTGAAAAATCAAGGGAATCACCACCCAGCCTAAATGATAAAACAAAAGCTGGCGGTAGAGCAACAGCAACCTTGTATTTTTTTTTTCTTTTTTTTTCCCTGTCTTCCATTTCTAGGCCTACAAAAGAAATAGGTGATTGGGAAGGATCTTAGCAAGGAAGAGGGTAGCTAGTGCTTTGGAATACAGAGAAAAACCGTGAGAAGAAATAGCATCAAATAACTGAGTAATTGATTCACCACAAATGAAAAATATGTTTTGGGGTTAATAAATATAACCCATGAATTTGGGGAAAAAATGATTTATGGAAAACTGTCTGCATTATTTCATGAAAGGCAAAATATTTCACTATGACATTTTCAAAACAGAGGGGTTTAATTTCTGTTTTGACATGATTTTTCATTTTAATTAAAAATAAAAACCCAAGTAAAACAAAACATTTCAATTTAATTCCCATGTTATTTAACTCAAGATTATGTTCCTGTTTTCTTTTTGGTTCAGTGAGGAAAAAGCTAGAGAAAATGTTGTTTCAGAGTAATCCAAACTGAAAATTCTTCACAGGTTTTCTTTCCAGCTACTGACCCTAGCAGTATCTGTTCCACACAGCTTTCCCCATCACTGCTCTGCTGAGGCTCTTGGCAAAGTGCAGGAAGCGAGAAGAGAGATGATGCACAGACAGGATCCAAACAGTTGAGAGGTCAGAGCAGGGATTTGAGTTCAGGCATAGCTGAAGGGAGGAGAGACCACAGGAAGCATGATGCAAAGCCAAATAAAGTCAGTGGGAGATTCTCCATTGACTTCAGCGGGTGTTGAATTTGAACCAAACAGACAGAGAGGTGTGAAAAATGAACAATGGGGCATGAGGAAGGAAAGGACAGAGAGTGATGTGGAGTGGGGGGAAATACCATCTGCTCTACTTGCTGCAGCTCTAGGAAAGTAAGTATATTCTTTAGGCTGTCAATGCAATCTCAACACCCCCCTCTAACTTTGTGAAGTGTAGCACTGAGCACATTGGGGAGACATAGGATTTTTCAGCTGATGCTAACAGCACGCTTGCTCAAGCTGGGGAAGCTGTTAATATATAATACGGTACCATTTTCCCATGCATCGACTATAAAATATGTAATCTAAAAGCTTTCACAGAGTTAAGCAGACCAAGCAGATGGACAGGGAAATTAAAAGAAATTGGCAAGGTAGAAAAGATAAATGGTCAACTGAGATTTGAAATGAAGAAGAGAGTCAATGAGGCAGAGAGCCACAGTGAAGCTATTCCAGATGGTAAGGGCTGTGAAGAAGGCAGCTCTCAAAACACTGGTGAAATTCAGACCAAGAGAGAGGCCCAGCGGCAGGGAGGGCATGCAGACTCTGAACCCACCTAATCCTGTGATGACGTTTGGGTCAGAAAAGAGATCACAGCCCGAGAGGAGGACTGCAGTGACTCAGCAGAGGCCAAGCTGCTTCTCTCGGACTGTAAAGCCTCAGCATGTCCATTACACTGGCCACTCTCTGTCTACTGTTAAGCTGATTGTTGCACCACCTTTACCTCATGAATCAATGGACAATATCTTTCTACGTGGGAGAATCAGAAAAGGACAGAACCAGCTGCCCAAACACAAACAACTCTGAATAACGGGAATGTTTAAAACCCAGACTCGTGTGCAGATCCAGCTGTGCAAGCTCTCCCTGTCTGGATCTGAATCCCTTTTCCTCAGAGTGGCTCTCTCCTCTGGCCAAATAGCAAATTGGCCAGACTTTTGCCGTTTCTTGTTCTGTGCTGGCAGAACTACATACAGTTGAACTGTAAACAGTACACACGGGTTAATATGCTCCAGTGTGTTATCTAGACCGCTACAAAGAGAAAACTACGCCTAGGGATAACAATCACTAAGTTACAAAGGATTTATCAAATGTGTACTGGCTTTAACAACTGCAGATTAGTTGTCCCAGAGCGAGTCCACAGAAGCCATTGGTGTGAATGTTTTTAAGATATTATCCTGAGCAAAGGTGCCTGCTCACAGCCTTTGAGCACCACAAAGCAGAAAATGCCACCTTAAACCTTCTTCAGTGGCCCGCTATATTCCGCAATAAAATGCAGCACCCTGCTCCAAACCCTCTTCTTTTCATTACCTGTACTGAAGTAATGTTACAGGAATGAGGCACTGGGGTCTACTTCTAATTTTTAATACTATTTTTAGAGGTAATCCTAATAAGGTGAAGGGTTATATTGCTGAAGTCCATTGCATCCACTGCACAATTTTACAGCTCCATTTTGTGGTAAGATCCGTGTAACTGAACCTTCAACATCAATTTCCTTGATTATAAGTCTGTGTCACTGAGCAAATGGCCATCAAAAGCCCCTCCTCCTACTTCTGATTTCCTGAACTTCAAAATGGAATATTAAGTGCCATTTAGTCACTGACAGTAGCAATACCCCATTTATCAGCCTATTAGGTGCAGCAAGTAACACTAATGGGGGTGAATGTAAAATAACAAAAGCCTAGCACTGATGTTTCTTTCCCCTGCTGAAAGGGATAATTCAGTAATTACCGAGCATGCCTCATTTAGTAGCCTGGCCAGAGGATAGGAAATGGGTTATTCACAGGATTTCAGGGGGCTAAATTAAGCACCTGCTGTTACATTTTTATCTTCATTGTATCTTTTTGCATATTCTAATGGCCAAATTTCACCGCGGGAAGATCTCTTTCAGGACCTTCACACAAGAATCTCAAGATTTTTCATACACACTAAAGTCAGAGCAACATACCTAAGATACAACCCGTCATTCCCCACACCTTGAGGCTGCTGTGAAACCTGTTGTTTCCAGTCAGTTGGATGAATTTACTATTTTCGTGAAGTGAGCAGTAACACTAAACCTGTGCAATCCATGCCACAATGCACACTGTATAAGGGACCTTCTTTTTATGATGGTTTCCTCAGCGGGAAAGCATACGTGTGCCTCGAAGAGATACTGTACTATGCATAGCAGAATATTTTTAAATTACCAACCAGATTGTCAGCTACTGTAAATCACTCTGCTTATTTGAAATAGAAGTCCTTTGCTAATTTAAATCATAAATCTATCAAAATATTTATATATTGATATTAAATCTGGTGCTGCAACACCTTTGCGTTTGCTGTCCTACCAAATAGAGCTACTCCTTACACCTCATCCCAATGAACTGAACTTCTTCTCTTTCATTAGGAAATGGTGTCAGAAGACTCCAGGCACACTGAAGTCTTTAGTCTATCAAACCACAAAGATCTCAGCATTACTGCTCAGCATTCAGCAGGGCATTTTAAAGCACCTCTACCAACTGTCCCTGCTCCAGTTCATATCACAGGGCAGTCTCAGCACAAACTGGATTTATTTTGAATCAAACTAAACTACAATAACAGCTCCAAGGCTTCATCTGATATGCTCCAGTCACTAAAGGGGAGTTGTGGGACTGGAGCTAGAACCAGTGTGAAGTGAACCCCCTGAAATACTTACACCATGGATTTGGGGTTCTCGGCTGCAACTTCTTTGCTATACAACTCTGTTCATATGGGCGGCAGTACTTGCTAAAATAGACGTAGCTTATGTGTACTAAGTCCAAATACTAAATAACACACGTAAGTGACAGCAATATGGCAACAGAGAGCCAAGACAGCAGGGAGATGTACCATTTCCTGGAAAAACTTGACTGCAACAAGTACGAAGATTACATGACTACACAAGGATTCAGGCTACTTTCGTGTTTGGGCTTGGGTTAAAGAAAATAAATAAAAACATGTAATGAATAAAGGAATTTGTTAGTGTAATCAGTATTAACACAGGACAGGAGATGTTAATCACCAGCCTTTGACGTTGCATAGTATGGCATCAGGGCCTGGGCATTTTGAACTACAGAGTAGCTCTCGCCTCCAGTTCCCCAGTTTAATCATACAAATTTCTAGAATATCAATTTCCTGCAGACACAGTTTACAGACTCAAATCAATAAGGTAATATTTATTTAAAAAAAAAAAATTAAGTTCCTTTTTTGGCTGAAAAAGAAATCAATTACAATAAAAAATGCCTGATTGAGCCTGACTGGCCAGTACTATGGCCAGTATGAAAACTCAGCTGGGCTGTGCATCAGGCCTAAATTTTAAACTTTTGACCTCAAGAGCATTGGATTCTTTGAGCAAAAGCAATTTATGTCAGACTAATTCAATTCCCTTCTGTACAAATACACAGATAATATATCAATGTTTTTGTGAGATTTAACAATATTCTCATATAAAGTTACACTTATTCTTTCACTTTTTCCCTTTGTAGTTCCACTGTAACAAGTCAAAGAAAAGAGAGATATAATAACTTTTTTCTCTCTTCCCTTTGAAATCTTCTTTCAGAGTAAGTACACAAAGAGTCTCCTCTATGTCCCATTTTAAAAAGTAAAAGGTAAGTGAAGGAGTATCTGCAACAAAATGAAAGCGTGGCTGTAGTATATGAGAGAATTCTGCTAATAAACTTTTAACAAGTATGGATATCAATTCCAGAGAACATCTGGCAGAGACAAGAAACAAGAATAAAAACTCTCAAGAAGTGCAAAAGAAAGGGAGTCCAGCACTGTGATCCTGATTGTCCATCATTAAACTATGCCTTTAAAAGCAGTAAAGTTACAGGAACAATATTTATAATAAAGCACACCTTCAATAAATAATTGCTGTGAGAGTACAATATGAAAAAAAAACTTCAACACCACACTGAAGTGGATGAAAGACAATGAATGTTAGATAAACAGACAGACATTATTAACCCATAGATAGCTATTCTAAGGGGATTTTTTGTAGCTTTGCTTTGTAATCGCACAGCCCTCTATAAGAGACATTATGTTCTTTTAATCTTTGCTCTTTCTCATCCTAATTTCCTAATTTTTCAACACTTTCCTGGTTTTGAAGAGTTTACAATTTCTCTGAAGTCAGCCCCGTAGAAAATTCCTGACACGTGTAGTCGTTAACACAGTAATGTGATGTGATACGTCATCCGAAGGTCTTTACAAAATACAAGAATTCTGTTTGCCCTAATTCCTGGCTTTACTCCCTCTACCCTTAGCTCTTCCCTATAGCAAATGCTGAGAACTCCTGCAAATTTTAATTTGCCCTGAAGACAATGATGGTCCAACAAAGTAACCAAATGAAACACTGACAGGAGTATTGCTCATGGGGCCCATCGTTCCCAGGACCGCATTCTGCAGGAGTTGGCCTGGCTGCGAGGGCCGGATGACAAAGCTCCTGCGCAAGGACTCACTCCTGGGACGCTGGCACTGTGGTAGGAAAAGGAGGTAGTTCACCGAAATGAATGGTCTTCTTTCCCCAGCTCTTCAAATTCATCACCTGGACATCATGATTTCTCTCTCCCTTTTTGCAAGTCCAAAGGGAGAGATAAAATAATTCTTACAGAAAGATCACACAAATAAAAAGTGGGCATACAAGTAGGTTGTAACCTAACAAACTAACCTTCTACAAAATAAAAGTACATGTACGATTTGAGGGTTCAGAGAGCAACTCTATACTTTCCCTCCCAGCTTGGAGGGAAATCCACATCTTGTTAAGAGTCAATTCTGCCCTGAGTAACACAGGGTTTCTAAAGATTTAGATAATGGCAGAATTGTGAAATTTGGCTATCTGACCTTAAGGATTCAATCACAGTCCAGCAAGAAAGAAAACTCAGTATCCCTTTTCCCTAATACACTCATCATGTTTGCAAACATGTTCACAGTCTCTTTCGTTTCTCCTTCAAGTATTTAAGGAGGAGTTGTTGTACAGCTATACACGATGTATAAATATATATATACAATGTAACTATTGTATATTTGCCACACAAATATGCTTTTTATTTTCCTATATCACTTCATCCCAGAAGAAATTAGGCAAGAGTAGAGTCTCTCACTTTTAGCTTGCAGGCACATATTTTAGCTACTGGCACATATTTGGCTCCTAGGCATATAATCTAGCTAAGCACAAGACTGCTTCTCATAAGGAAACATAAAGGAAGTGGCACATTAAATAGAGATTTGTATATGGTAGTTTCATTTTAAGAAAGAAAAGCTTAGAAGATTTATTAAATGTTTTGTCTTCAATTAGAAAAGAGGTTGATAATTTCCTCCAGATTCAATCCTGACCTGTTTAAATTTTCTGATTAGCATCTATAGAAACTCAAAGACCGAGGGAGTCAATCAGCTCATATTTTTTCAGGAAAAGCTCTTGTACTGATGCTACAGTTCAGCTTAAAGTAAAGCACAAATACTATTATTATACTTTCTTTTTTTTCCCTCTTGGTTTCTTGCTTCTTTATAGCAAGTTACCACTGGGTCACATCACAGTCAAGCTTTTATGTTAAGTTATTTCTTAAGTCTCCTCAGAACAAAGATTTCAGTCCAGATATCAAAAAGATAAAGTGAATATAGAGTTAATTTTCCCCTCTTTTTCTACAGAAATAAGATTTTTAATTCTTTGTTTCTCCACTGCTAATTAAAAAATAGATATTTAAAAAATATGGCAGTTCACACTTAAACAGCAGTAAGTTGAGTACCTCTTGACTTTGTAATTAGAACACTTTTAGTAGAAAAAGTCCCAAGAACAAACAGAAATAAACCCCCCCTACTTTTAATTAAAAACAAACAAACAAACAAACAAAGCCATATTTCTAATTTGAGGACTGTTGTCAGTTTGTTTATTTGGGGGCTTTATCCCCAGCTCTGGAAAAAGGCCAATATAATTTATTAAATTTGATATTGTTATAAAGTTATAAAAAGGTTCTCATAACATGTAATGAAAATGACTACACAAATAATAATTTATTTGCTCTTCCAGAGCATTTCCCAAGTCCCAGTTTCAAAACACTTAGCAAATATTACACTATAAACCTCGCACCAATACTGTTATCACACTGCATATCACTAGCTCCTGCAACTGCTAGGAAAGGTGCCTGAGGCAGAGAGATGCAACAACTTAGGGGAACAGGGCTCATCAGTACTTCTAAAGACTAAGCAGTATTGAATTTTCATTTGAAAAAGTGCACAAAACCTGTTAATAAGTGGACAAAATTTATTTGGTCTCAGATGTCATAAATAGTATTCACAGTAAACAATCCTTCAAGATCTTAGTTGAGAGAGCACAAGAAAGGGAAGTCTTGCATATTAATGCACTAATAGTCTCATTCCAGTTCATTCACAACATAACACTTTATTCTAGAAACTCAAATCCTGTTCTTCTTCCAGCTGCAGGTACGACCACTGAAATGAATGGGATCATTCATCATTACTCCACATCAGAAAGGGAGCAGAATTTGCCTCGCAATAATTAAAGGAATTCTTTTCTTCCAGCCTATCACCACATGCTTCACTTGCAGCAAAGGGACACTGTAATGGTACCAGCTCTTCCCACATTCACCGGCAGAAATCCGCTCATCTCAGGGGGACTGCAACTTGAAGGACTGACCTTTATTATCTGAAATGTCAAACTGTCATAAATTTGCCTGCTCGACTCCCTCCCTCCATAGCTGTGCCAGCTCCTGACCCAGCCTAGTTCTCAGGCACTTCCACATCATTTCTACAAAACACAGTTCTGAAAACAGATCAGCGAGTCATGGGGATGAACATGTGGAAATGTGTACAATCTGTAGTGTCCAGAATGAGACTTAATTTCAGATTAAGAAATCGAAAATAACATTTCATATTTTGCCTTTTAGCTGGTGAGGAAAACTCAGACTAAATTTTTTCTGGTCTACATTATGTGGCGATAAGACAATGAATTTCAGTCAAAATACAAAGGAAGTGTCTCTATCTTTCTCCCTCTCATACGCAGGCACGTGCGCACACACTTGCATGGTCTTGTCTGAGAAGGATAGAGGCTGCAGAACAGCCTGATAGCTCTGTTTCATGGCAGCGGCCAAGCATACCAGGCTATTTTTTTACAAGTACCACATACCCAGTTATCTCCTGTTAAGTGACTTAAACCACTTGTGAACTTTTACGTTACTTACTATGGAAATGACACCATATCTTGTAATAACTATTATGTCACTTCAATTTCGTCAACAACAAAATGAAAGCATTTTGACAAACATTTACAAGAATGCACCTCAACATGAGGAAGCTGATACGCTGCAAGTAAATGTTTACTAAAGTAAATCCAGGAACACACATGCATTCCTATGAGAGACACCAACCTAGCTCACTCCAAAAAATGACCTGACTATGTCACTACCTTATCAGCATGAGCACAGTTGATACCTTCATTTTGTGGACCCACGTCTTTAAAGTCTCAGAGGTTGTTTTTTGCCAAATACCTGTTCTTTCATTAGAAACATCAAAGGCTGGCCCCTTCCCCTAAGACTGAGAAGATCCACTGTGCATGAAGAGCTGCAATATTATTATACTTTATATTCCAGTAACAGCAACGAGCCCCAGGAAACATGTCTGCAACATGCAGTACATATGCAGAAAAATATATAGTCACTGCTTGAAAGAGAAAGGAAAATATTCCAGAGGGCCAGCCCAAAACTAACACATTGCACATAGGCTACACAAGCCCGGAGGCTTGAGGTCCCCTTTTACAAAGGAGTAAATTTCAGCCCGAATGAGTGACTCTCATAAAATAGTACTTTTGCCACTCCACTGGCCTTAGGGTGGTCTTGTTAACTCTGAGAAAGGGGATACTTTTGGTAAGGAAATATTTTGCTATGGGTATGACTGCAGTCATCCGAGAGCAGAAAACCACAGTGTATCATTACAGAGCTCACAGAAAGGAAACAGCAGAGATTTAAATAAGTCAGGCTTGCTTTGATTGATCGGGATATTGCTGAGAGTGAGAGGGGATAGATAAAAACTGTAGAACTCTGAATCTAGGTTGAAATGATATCTCTAAGGACAAAATTATATTGAAGCAGGCATTGTGTTTATAAGCTTTCTGTTAAATTCTACGCATGGTACTGTTAGATGATGATTCAAAATCAGATACGTTTTCAAGGAAAACCTCAGGAAGGTTATTTTTCATGTAGATTCTCTCAAGGTGTAATCCACGAGGTGTTAAGAAGAAAGGTATTTTACATAACCCACAGGCTTTGCTCCTTTCCAATTAAAGGAAAAGAGATCAGCTGGTGAAAGAAAACTCCAGCGAAAGCTCCAGTGGCACAGCATTACATAGAACCATATCCAAATAGGAAGCCTGGGAAGAAAGGGGATGGTATTTGTGATTTCAGGTACTGCTTCCCTCCTAGTCCTAGAATGAAGATTATGTAGGTTTTCCATGACCTGGACGGTGTTAGCTCTTGCAGTTTTGCTTTTCACCTGGTAGCATTAATTTCCCAATCCATTCCTGCATTCATGTCCTATAACATTCTCATTAATCATATGAGATATCCTAGGCAACTAGTTCACTTGGTTTTGGAGTCATACCAAACTTTTACCTCTAGTCGTTATCCCTTCCTTTCCACATAGACGCCTTTCACTGCCTGTTTTAATTTCTTCCACAAGTTAGACCTAGAGCAGGTCTTACTAGATTTGTACACTCAACAAGCCATAGCTTTCTTTTCTATTTATATGTTTTTGTAAGCTTTCTGCTCTCATGTAATATCTCTGTAGGTTGTCATGAAGACTAGAGCATTTTTGTTTGCAACAGACTTTCCAGACTTTAGAAAATATCAACCCTCCTCCAAGTCGAACTAACTCCAGTTGATTTGCCTTTGTCACTTACATTGTTTATGTCTCTATAATGGTTAGAGTTGAGCTTCCCTAAAGCCCCCATCTCCTTCCTGCTGCAAGTGATTTTGACCCAGATGGGTGGTATTGCTAACGATCTATTCCTGTATTAATATACACCAGGATCTCTACCTTTATTTTTCTCTTTCCTTAAGAAATTGTATCCCCCAGTACCTGTACTGTGAACGCATGTTTCTGTTACCTCATGATAATCAAATTCACATCTTCCACCAGCAATTCTGTTGTTTCCGCCTTCTTGCCCATTCTTCTTGCATCACTACAAAAACATTTCAGTTGTTTCTGAAACCCAGTCAGGAAACTTCTCTCACTGTGTCTGGCTCATCACAACTCACAGGAAGTACTTTTTTCCCTGATGCTCAGCCTTCTACTCTCCAGTTTCTTCACCCTTTGTTATACCCTTCTTATTTTGCCATCTTTATCTATTTAAGAAGCGTTTTTATCAGCCACACTCAGCTCAACCCCAGAAGGCTACTAGCCCACCTACTGTAGTGGAGTCCGTCAATCCAGAGGAACTCTTCTTCCATGACTGCTTCCTGATGGTCAGACATTCTCAGACTTTCCTCACAGCATTTATGCTTGAGCCATCTGTTAATCTTTGTTGTCTTGCCATGCTTTTGCCCTCCTTCTCTGGAGACTGGAAGGCTTCCACTGAATGTTATGTACATGGAAATATCATTGCCACCTGGTAGGAAGAAAATGTCTTCCATGCTGCAGATGTTACACCATTTTAAAATGAAGCCATGTTTACAGTGAAGAATATAGGTATCCCATAGCCAAATCTTCATTCCTCCAGTGGCTACTGGGCCAGCTAAATGGGGGCACTTCGCTCTCTTTCCAGCTGCTTTTGTGCAATCCTATCAGAGAGCAAGGCAGAGAAACAAAAATTAAGAAAGATGCTGGCAGCAACACTACTGGAGGAGGAAAGGGCAGATCTAGAACAAGATGCAAATTTTCTGTAATTATTTGCAGGTAATGTATTTGGTGTTGGAAAAACATACATCTTAACAGCTACTGTGACCTTGTTGGGCAGCATAGTGATGTTCTTCTATAGCAGATCTTATAAATGGGAATATGGAATTGGTTAATAAATATCCTCAAGTAAATCCCAGCCAAAGTCAAGTCAGTGGAATTCTTTTCCTTTGATTTAAACATGGCTGGGATTTCACATCCATTATTTAAGTGTATTGCCTTTACAACAGTAAAGAAAGAAACCACGGCAGACAAAGATAAGGTGCTTGGAATACTTTCCTATCAGACTCAACAGTCCTGGTTCAGGGGCCTAAGAGTTTTCTGATCTTAAGGGCTCTTATCTCACTGCATCTTCCTAGTACCTGGTATAGTGCTGTGTTTTGGATTTTAGTATGAGAATAATATTGATAACACACTGATGTTTTAGTTGTAGCTAAGCAGTGCTTACACTGGTCAAGGACTTTTCAGCTTCCCATGCTCTGCCAGGTGCACAACAAACTGGGAGGGGGCACAGCCAGGACAGCTGACCCAAACTGGCCAAAGGGCTATGCCATACCACATGGCGTCATGCCCAGTGTATAAACTGGGGGGGGGGTGGTGTTGGCTGGGGGGGGCAGCAATCGCTGCTTGGGGACTGGCTGGGCATTGGTCGGTGGGTGGTGAGCGGTTGTATCAGTTTTTTTCCTGGGTTTTGTTCCTCTCTCGCTCTCTTGTTGTTTTCCTTCTCATTACAATTTGTTATTATTATTTTGTTCCAATTATGAAACTGTTCTTATCTCAACCCACAAGTTTTCTTATTTTTGCTCTTCCGATTCTCTCCCCCATCCCACTGGGGGGAAGGGTGAGTGAGCAGCTGTGTGGTACTTAATTGCCGACTGGGGCTAAACCACAACACATTTAAACCACTTTCACATAGGAAACTGCCCCACCATTCTGTCCTTATAACTTATCTGACAGAGGATAACATCAGCCTACAGCGACAAAGGGTACTGCAGGCAGCTATAAAGGTGAGAGCAGTTCTGCCACACCCCACCCACTGATGACAACCCACCCCAAATCCAAAGGCTGCGCGATGATGTTCGCAAGATGCTGAGGCTCAGCAGCCTAGCTAGGCCAGCTCAGCACCCTGGCTGCGTGGCTTTTGCTCACCTTGGAGACCAGGCAGAGTACAGACAAGCATGCTGTGCAGGTACCCCTGGCTTGCTTAATTTGCATACTTTAACTTCTTTAGTCAGCAAAGGCACAAGAAAGACCATGCAGATGATCAGAGGTATTCATCCACCTCCATCTGAAGGAAGTCAAAACAGACTAAAACTTTTCAACGGGGACCAGGTTGACTAATAAGACAGAAGTCTGCAGATTTGTGAATGATAGATGGAGAAGGTCTTTTGCTTGTTCATAATGTGACAAGCCGAGGGCATTCAAATGAATTCAAAGCAACATTTTCTTATACAGTCCGTAATTAAACTGTGGACTCCACTGCCACAGAATATTTTGGTGGCCAAAAAGCCATGAGAGAAATTCAGGGATGGCAAATAGATTAGCAGATATTAAACACAGATTAGTGGTTTTTAAACATGGTCTTTCGAATGTAACCTCTGCCACAGGAGCTCAGTAAATCTCTCCTTGTTGAAAGACCCAACAAGGGAAGCTCCATTACCGCCTTGTGCTGTTAGATTATTTCTCTAAGCATCTACTTCTAACACTTTTAGAGACAAGATGCTGGTCTAAACCAACGTGGCAGTCCTTAAACTACACGTTTTCACATCCTCTTTTTTATGCTTTGATATGTAAATTATACCAGTTTAGAGTTCTTACACACTGCTATTCTGCATATAAGTATGACAAAAAAGCCTAACAGAATAAAGGCCTGCACTTGTAAGAGGGTCACACTTGCATTGCTTTGCACACTACCTTTAAAGCTAACTTATTCTTTACAGGTAATTCCATTTTAAACCTGTTATTTCTTAAAAAACAGATACCTATACAAGAATTGCTGGTGGAAAATACAATCACAAACAAATACAAAGAAATGCCAACATCTTGCCCTGAACATCATTTGTGGTAATGTGTGATGCCACTGACACACAGCATCTTCTCTCCCACTTACTGGAAAGATGAAGGTTTCTTTTATCCCATCATTTCTGTAACTGCTTGAAAGGGTAAGACAGGATCTGTTAATCCATTAGTACTTACAGCATCTGAATTCCTTCCCCTCAATGCAAGGCAGAAAAAAGGCTGTTGGTCAAACTGGAGTGCCCTGAATCACTTGCTCAGGTCTGAAGGTACATGTGGTTTTGAAGCCACATGTTAAGTATCACTAAAAAGCCTACTGTAGATTTATTTCTAATGACTTTGGTACAGTCTGACATTGGCTATGCTTAACTCCTCTACAACTGGGAAGTAATCAATGAGATCCATAAACTTAAGGAGAGATCTTCTAAATACCTCAAAAAATAATTAGAGCATCTCCTCAACAAAAGTGGTTTTTTTCCTTTTTTTTCCTTTCTTTTCTTCACGTGCTAGAACCAATCAGTTGGCTTGTTCAGAATGGGATCTTGGAGTGATTTGTTTCTGAGTTTTACAGTGAGAATATATAAAGTACTGTAGATTTCAGTATGAAAATAGGTATTTCATGAAAAAAACCACCACAAATAAATTAACCAACATTTCAAGCACGCAAAGAATGCGAAGAAAACCCACCCCAAAACCTCAAATGTTTGAAGTGGTATTATACAAATCTTTTCCATTGTTTTTACAAGGCCATAAATTAACATTTCGTTTTCTTAATAGATGGCTTTTCTTACCTATTGAAAGTGGCAGTGCCATACAGATCATTGGTTTCTATTTAGCTGAGCCATTTGTCTCTAAAAATGGGGTGCACATAAACACAGCCTGGTGATTTTCTTATTTGAACCCCCTCTCTATTTTACTATTCAATAAACACTAACCATTTCGTATGAAGTCTACATGGTGCTTAACAGCCATCTACCGAATACTGCGTAATTCAGGTGCAAGGGCCACATTTGTGATACAGCTGAAGTGCAGTTATATCACAGCGCCGAAGAAAGCTGAGCAACTTGACAACAGCGAGCCATCATTAAGAAGCTGGATGGGGGTTTAATAGTGCAGAGCTGTTCTCTGACTTAATAAATGAACTGCAGTTTTATATGCTGCATGGCCACATTTGTTTCAGTGCTAGGAGATGCGAACAGTGTTTAGATCTATGGGACTATGTCAGCTTCACCACATAAATAAGTGAGACCCTAAAGAGTTGTGCACTTTTATAAGTTCTTGAAGAGTATGTAGCAAGAAAATATAAGCTACCTCAGCCTGAAAAAAATAAAAGACTTTGCTCTAGCTAGTATTTCAAAAGGCGAGCATTTTTCTTTGTATTTACTTCTATCCCCGCAGATATAATGAATTATTTAAGCAATATCTATATAGTACAGGATTTGTGCTTTTATTTTATTTATTTGTCTATTTTATCACAGGCTACTTACAAGGGCAAGCATGCTGAGTCAACACAGGTATAAATCACTGCACTTTTACTTTAATCAGTGGAACTAGGCAGACTGACACCCATCACAAAGTTGACCCAATATATTTAGTGCAGAAGAGTTTTTTATTGGGTTATTAATAATGGACTTGTTTATTGCTATTTCTCAAGCAATAGGGTTGGCAAGGTGCTCTTCCTTTTTTTTTTTTTCTTTACCTTCTCATTTCTTTTTAATAGCAACAGAAAACCAAGAAATGCTCAGTGCATCTAACCAATCCCTAGTTTAGCACACAGTGCACAAAGGACTCTCCAGGTAGGCTTAGCACTGTGGAATGTGCTGCAACGTAGAAATCTTCGAGCTAGTTCTGAATGACCACTTGGCACTTGGGAGAGCACTTCACTACACAGAAGTGTCAGCCTGGTTTCTAAAAGCAACGAAGTTACATCAGTGCTGCCTTCTGCCAGGAGTAACTGGGTCAGCAAAGCACCCCACCAAGGAGGCCATGTGGTTTCTAGTTCTAGAGGTCGTTTCAGAGCTAGGTCGTACCTCTGCATAGTGCTCGCTCTCCCGCTTTAAGGTCTAGACCCTCAGCGGACGACTCCATGCCTAGTCGAGAGATCCACATTTGTTAAGTCTCACTTACAGGTTAACTCCATTTATGGACAAAGATCTCTGCAGGCTGTATTTGACCTGAGAGCATTTCTAAGTGTCCATTTTCATTGGATAATAAGGAGTTTCAATAAATTCAATGCTGTCAAATTCCATGATAGAAATGTGATAACTTTTGAAAGAACCTCCACAAGAGAACAAAAAAAATGTGAGGCCACACTCTGCATTGGCAAACCTGCACTGCAGTGGAAACAAAGCAGAGGAAAGGCTAAAAACATCGTCTAAGTGGCTTGTTTCCAAGATCTAAGGTAATCTGTGAATGACAGTGCTGGCTTCTGTCAATACTTGCTTGGCACTAGGAGGCAAAATATGTGGACAGGAGACAGGGCATATGTCCAAAGTCACTGCATTCCGGGTAACACTAGCTGGCATGAAAACCCCTTGAAACCATAACTGGCTATTATTGTTTATAGCAGCACTAAGAATAGAGAAGCCACAGACATACAAATCATAGCTGACAGTCTGGTCCCTTACATTGTTTTGTATTGTTTATACAAACGTATTAAACACTATTTGTATAAGTTACACATTTATACAAATGTATTAAAATGTAAAATGCAATAATACTCTTTTCTGTTCAATCCTTTACTTTGAATTAGTGATTGAAGGATCTGAGCCTAGATCAGTGTAATATAAAATATGTAGATCTCCAGGTATTGTTACTGAATGAGATCAAGTTGTGTGACATTAGTTTATTGTATTGCCATAGCTACCCTTCACTTCCTTGCTGTAACACACGCAGGGGGTCAATAGCATGGCTTTGGTCATTGCACATGAAATGAATTGTAACTATCTTGCTGATATTTCCAGGTCTGCTGAGACATCTTTCCTTATGTTATGAGTTTTTGGGGCTGGGAACCACGCTGTCATTATTGTCTGAGGTCAACGAAGGCCGTGATTGCTGCCTAGGTCCTGCAGTGTTTATCCTAAAACAAATTCTGAACTTGAATTCCAGGGTCTTTGAGGTATGAATTTGTAAGGTATCTGCCTGTCTATGCACACTTTTCCAATAATAATATGACACACAAAGTGATTAATGCAGGACTACTAACAGGTTCAGGTTTGTTGGCTAGTAATATCAGCAACTTATTGTAACTTTGCAGGTGGTTTTATCTTTGAGATAATGGAGCAGGAGTTCAGAGGCAGTCAGAAAGGGAGTCCTGCCTTCACCCAGGCTAATCATTCTGATCTCAACTAGCCTGGCTTACATTTTTCACTAATGTGAAGTTGGGATCCATGACATTGCTGTTCATTCGGAAAAAAACCCTGCAGATTTCAATTTAACATAGTGCATGTTTTAAGGACAGTTCAGGACAGCTGCCTAGTCATTGCATTAGTGAAGTGCCTTTAACTGTAACAAGCAAGAGAAAGTACAAGTGAAAGGGCAGAAAAGCCAGGGTGCCTATTAATTCCATGCTTTCCATTTGATGACATATTGTAAAATGTGGAACAAAGCTTAAATTCTAGTTATTCGGGACTCTGAGACCAGAAGCAGCTTTTGGCACCTGAAGAGCAGGTTCAGGTCGTATTCATTGGAAGACGCAAAGGCAGAAAAGCAGAAACGCCAAATCCTTGTTCCAGCCAATGCCTTTCCAAATGTTAGGAAACCAAATGTAGTAGCAGGGTTTTAGGCTACTGATATTAAGCCTATATTATGTAGGCTCTGACTTTACATGTAGATACACAGTTATATACATATTTCATGACAGTGCTTTGATTTAGCTAGATTTAGAGCAAGATCCCAGGGGCTACAAGAAAAAGAGGCTTGTATGCTGCTGCTAAGACTAATACAGTCATAGTTTATTAATGTAGACAGTAATGCATAATGAAATGTCATTAATTCTCACATGTAATATTGGTTTCTAATTTGAGGAATTGTGTCCAATTATCTGTAGTTTAGTTATTCAGATTTATAACTTTGCAACTCAGAACAAGAAAGTGCTGAATTCTTCTCCATTACCTGAGAAGTCTGAAAAATAAAATACTTGTTTAAAATAAGGGTTAAATACTTGTTTAAAATAAGGGCAGCCTGTATATTTCTCAAGCCTTTTTGCTGTTCCGGATTTATGATTCAGTTTTCCAGGGGAGACACTGAAAAACCATTTGGTAACTTTCACGGCACACCTTATTCAGATCTTTTTCCTTAGTATTAAGGCTTTTATCCATAAAAGGGCATTTTATTTCAGCGTCACTCTTAGGGGCTATTGTTTTGGTGCTCAGAGGCACCTTCCAGAAAAATGTGTCAGGCTTTCTACCAGTTACGAAGGTCACCAAGTTTACATTTAGTATCTCAGACCATGCCTTTCTATCAAGCAACTAAGGATGTATCAACATAATGTCAGCCAAGCTAGTACTTGTTATTGCCAAGGATCATTTTTTAAAAAATGCCCATTGGCATTTCATGTATTCTGCTCCCTACCTGAGTTCAGGGACACTCTGAAGCTCCTCGCTGAAATGGCTTAAGAATTGGACCCTTTAAGTAAAAAAATATAAGTTGTTCCCCATAGAAAACACTGCTGATCTCAGCTGCAAGGCTTCCTCAGCTTGCTCAGCAGGAAAGCATGAAGATGTCAGGTAAACATAATCATGCTATTTGTGGAAAGTGTGAGATGAGAAAGAGGGAGGGTAATGAAGCATAGACAGAGCAATTCAGTTTCCCAGCCTATTTAGGTAGATTGTCTTTCTCTAATTGTTTTTCTCCCTGGAGGTACAAACACAGTGAATTTCGATACCATAAAGTTAAGCTTTATTATTACAGCTTTCAGTTCTTTCACAAAGAAATATGTACTGTATTATAGCAGCGCCTAGTAGCAACGCTATAGTTAAGGATGTGCCAGCAGTTGTGCTACAGACCTCTATTTTTCCATGAGATTTAAAAACTAGTTTTAGGCTAAAATTAGGCATATAAGGTAGGTGTCTAGATTCATATCAGTTTATGGAAAAAAAATTCCTAGGCATGTTCTTCGGTAATTGTGGATGCTAACAGTCCTTCCAAAAAATAATACCCTGACACAATATCATCTGTTACAAAAGGTTGGATAGATACAAGTTAAATGTAACATTTTGCAAGTGTTTAAGTATTGCCCCCAGTGACTTCAATCATTATCTTCAGCATGAAATGCATTTCATCTCAGTGTAGCAAAAGATCTAAATTTTAATGGGCTTTCTCTGGCAGAAGCCAATCCAACAAAGCACATATTTATCTCATTTACACTTAAATACGTGAACAGTCCATTTGAAACCATTGGGACAAGACTGTTCATCACCTTGCAGGACAGAGTTCAGAAGAAAAAAAATGCAGGCATATTTTAAAATTCAAGCAGACATTCAAGGACGTAATATTTCTGTGTTCCCTTGCTCTATTTCATAGTGAAAATTAGCAACTTTAATAACTAAAGAGTTTTTAAAAAGTCCTTATGCATGCAACAAATACTTGAAGAAAGTTTATTCTAAAAAGTAAGCTCAGTAAGCATGCATTTATACTTAGATGCTAGGTATGCACTTGCCATACAAATGCAGGACACTAATAAAGCACTAAACTTCAAAGTAACAGAGAAGAAAGTGAGCCCCGAATTTAGATGTAACAACTGACAGGAAAGCAAATTAATGACGAAGTAGTAAGACCTAACTCTTATATTGTCTACTTATGACTATATCTTAAGAGTGCTTTCCAAGCAATTTGATAGCTTTACCCAGATTTCACAGAGAGGGAAAGCAAGGTATATGCAGATTAAGAGATTTAGCCAAGGTCATCCACCAGGCCAATGACAAGAGTGTTAGGAGCAGTAGCCCAGCAGACTGGTACCAGTTCAGTCACTGTTCATACGATGCTTTTTCCTGCAGCGGATGAGCAGTGTGGTTCAGCATGCCTCCCGCCCCCAGCAGACTTGGCTGTTTGAGCCACTGATTGTGCAAGGCAGCCTGAACAGGCTGCAGCCTAGTAGTGACCTACCACTCCTCAGCTGCGTCTTGTTAGCCAGCTGATCACTTGCTCTTTCCTATATTAAATAAGAGTCAAACTGACACTGGCTACTTAGCACTTACCATAAAGTGCAGCAGCCTGCACAGGGGTGGTTACCACAGCAGAAGTGATGCACAACAGCTTGCTGTCCTGTGATAAGTTGGCCTAAGTGGTGCGCTCCCTGCACTAAAGCAAGTGCTCCCAGGCTGGCACAGCCCCAGCTGAGCCATCGCTTGCTGGACACCTGGTTTAGAGCCAGGGCTTGCACACCTGCCTGCAGACATGGGGCAGAGGAGGAAGGGAGTGGAACTGGGAGCATGCAATAGGAGGGAAATGGGCATTTGATGGTCAGGTTCCTAGGGTGACATATGTGAAAAATATGTAAAAGATGAAAGCATGGGTCTAAGTGCAACAAAAGGAAAGCTGAAGGACAAAAGATACCGTGAGTTGCTGGAGAGGTGAGCATGGGCTGAGACGGTGTGCAGAAGGCAGTACAGTTGGAGGGTGTGTGATGGCACAGAATGTCACAGCGTCTGGAGACAAGTACAAGGAAATAGCGGTAGGGAGCCTGTAGGGTCAGATCAAAATGCTAATAGATACCGCTATTTAGAGCACTATGCTACAGGATGTAGAGTACTACAAAACCTGGGCTCTTGAGTGTGCAGCAGAGGGATTCCCCCGAGTGAGCTGACCCTAGATCTCATGAAAAGAGAGTAACAAGACTGTCTCATTAGCTGCAGGTCTTTAATGGTCTAACTATGCATTTGCATTGCATAATGCTAGATCAGAGAAGAATTTTGGCTGTTCTCTCCAAAGCTATTATCTTGGGAGGGAGAAGTACTATTTATTTTCTGAAAAAAAACTCCAGCAAAAAGGTTTGAGAAACACAGAAAAAGGCTACAGTAGGTGTACACAGGAAAGAGCAGATCAAAATAAACTATTTCACCTTCTGAGGGACACTGTCACAAGGACTACACTGTTTCCCAATTCTGAGGTCCCTGCTACAGCAAAGTGCCAAAGAGAAAATAGGTTAACGAAAGGTGCCTAGCATTCTACCCCACTGGAAGAGGACATAATGCATTGCCCTAGACATGCTGCCCACCAACATTTTGCCATTGCTATACTACTCTGGCGAATGCACCATGTGACGCTTTAACACAACGATCTTTCAGCTCTTATAAGTGTAAAGCACCTGGAAGCATAAGCATAACCCACAAACAGATAAGAAAAGTGAAAAAAAATTTCCACTTTTTTTTTTTTACTAAGTTTTCTCAGTAATTGTCTTGTGACCTATGAACTATACCAAAAAAGTTTTTCAGTAACATAATTATATTCAACAAGGGTGTTTGCAGACTGCTAATAACAGAGTCAAGATTTCTGCTGTTTCTGATTTTTTATTTTAGCTTTTGCCTTTCACATTCCCTTTGTCTTACAGCATCTCATTCACAACCATGAGCAAACAAGTCATTCAGGACTGCATTCACATGGGCAAAAATGCCAAGGAGAAAAGAAACCTTCCCAGTTAAATACTTCTGTGGGTTGGTGGGCTAAAAATATGCAGGATGCTATGCTGCAAATAGTATCATCCAAAAAGATAAAATTCTTTGATTTATGGTTTGCTTTCAACAAGAAACATTGGACCCTTGCAGTAGTGATGGATATTTCAGTTGGTTATGTATTAGATATGGATGTATATGTAAATATATGTATACACATCCTACTACACACCTGAGAGAAAAAAAATGAGTTAAAGAGCTCCAGTCCCCCCCACTCCTCCCAGCTATCCAGTAAAACAATAAGCAGTTCGGCAGGTGGCATACTGTGTATGGGGTGAAACACAAATTTCTGTCGGGAAACAGTATGGGATAACTTTTTACTTATAGTGCACAGAGGGAACACTCAGTTTACGGAGCCAGTTGTCAATACTTGTCTGAATATTTTGATGGTTTTACTTCATTCCCTGCAAGGCAGTGCACACCAGTGCTGTTGTGGGGTTCACATAACATCTTTTCCACCACTGTATGAAATACAACTTTTTTCCTTGTATTTCTACTACTTCCTGCGCTTCTACAGAGGCAGTGGCATTTTACTGCGAAGTATTTTGTATGACACTAGAGCATATCTGCAGTTACTGTAAACTAACACCACTCTTGGAAGTTAACAAAGGCACACCTGTGTATACTAGCTGAAGACCACACATCTTCTATGCTTTCCTTACCATCATGGTAAGAATTACTTCACAGATAACAGAAATCGCTAGACAATTTAACAGGAAATAACCTTACCAGGATACCACTTTTTGAAATATAATTGAGTATTCAGAGAACTTAATTGGAACATTAAAAAGTTACATCAGTTTTTTATTAATTCTATAAATTTTGTGGAAAAAACACAACCCTCAAACCAATCCATTTTAAAAAGTTAGATAAGAGTTACCATACTCAATGAAACATATTCTCCAGTGATGTCATGGGATGCATAGACTAAAACATTAATGAGAATGTCATGAGTTAAAAGGGAGTAATTTGAGACTGTCATACTGTGTGTACACTGCCGTGCATTTCAAAAAAGAATACACACTTGTTTTCTAACCCCATTGATAGGACATAGACCAAAAAATCAGATTAAAGTGGCACTCTGCTCTGACTCCACTGAATCCTAAACCCATGGTAATGTAATGGCAAGCAATGAATAGTTTATGGAAATAACAGGCCAGCACATAGAAGCAAGATTCTGGTCTCTACCTGATAGACAGTGGTTTTGTAATCAGGAAGAATAATTGCAAGAGGACACCTTTTCTCTTAAGTGCACAGTCATTTGCAAATCTTAAAATGCAGCTCCTGTCAAGCTGCACAGTGCCCATCATGTGCATACTTTTGGCAGCGAGTCATTTAGACTCATGATTAAGAATGTACAGTTCACTACAAGAAATCAGTCATTTGAATCCAGCAGTGATAAGTATCGATTTTAAACCAATGTGATTTCCTTCTGTATTAAAAAAAAAAGTAAAAAACAAACCTCTACTAGGCTTTTTTCTTCATTATATCTATGGGGACTGAAAGAAGAATTATGAAAAGGAGGTGATAAAGGTTAGAAAGTTCAGTTCTTAGCTTCCTTCATTTTCCTTGTCTTTTTTCTACTGTGTGTAATTTTTTGGAAAAGCTTATTTTGGCCAGTGCAAATCATTTGGTGTGGTACTTTTTACCTGCAGGAAAGAACCACAGGACGATAGTGCAGTAACAAACTAACACTGTACCTTTCCTTTATAAAGGACATCAGTAGAAATAAAAAGGTGCAATTAGATTTTAAATTCTTCAACATTGACTTATAAATGGCAGCGATTAAATACACTAGCATAGGCAATAAAGCAGTGCGTGATACCAAATTAGTTACCTGGCTTTTGTGGCATATTTTTTGTTGCTATGTTTGCTAGTTAGCATCCATTTTCATTTCCTGTTGACATACTTCCCCTCATACTGGCTAGAAGCTTTAAATATGTATGTCTTCTACATTTTAGTGATTGTTTCACTTAAAATTACAGTACTGGTTGTGCTGAAAAGTCACTTCTATATAATACTGGAAACAAGTTTCCTAAACAAAATTACAAGTATGAGCAGGTAGAAACTCTGCAGGGATCCTATTTTTTGTGGAGCTGTTTTCAAACTATTCCTATTAATTATTGAAGGTGAGGGCTTGCATTTGCACAGATTTTGTCTGCCACCAGCTTTGTTTCTTTGATAAGACAACAGAAACTTCCCTTCTTCTAACTTCTATACTTGCTGTTATTAGAAACCACATTTATTATGAGGCTCCACAAAAGCCAAGGGTAAGATGGCTCCATTTATAAATCTAGGGATGTCAGGAAGGGTCACAAAAGCCTGAGTGGTACTTGCCTTCAATAATTCAGGACTTTTCATCCTAAATCCATATGTTAAAAAAATGCCGATTCATCTTATTTTCAGGATTAAAAAAAAAACCCAATCAAAACAAAACAGCACAAACTTTTCTCTGTACCTTAATTTAACAGATGAAAACAATATAACATTTCCTACCTACTTAAAATTCACTGAACTTTATGGAAGAAAAGTACAGTTTCACACACAATGCAATATAGAATATTGGAGACAGATTAATTCAAACATTGCAAAGTTGAAACTCATAAAATATTTAGAAAACTCAGAAACAAGAAGGAATAATAACAGCTAATCTGACCTCTTATGCAGTATTAATTACTGTTTAGTGTTACTGTTATTGCTGAGGTGCTTACACAATTATCACTCCAGGAAATTACTGAAGGAGGTCTTGATGAAAAATAAAGAATTAATGTATTAAATGCTTTTAAAAATACATAATTGATTAATAGATACAACAGTAATGCTATAAAAGCTATATGCCAGGATCTGAATATCAGTACAGAAAGGCTGAGATGTAATCTAAGACTTGTACTTCATTTCAAAAATGAACAATAAACATTTTAAAAATTAATGGAGTGAAACTGGTTTTATAGTTATTTATCCTGCAGAGCAGTTCATATTACCATGAACATGGTAGGTAGTGTAAAAAGAAAAAAAATGCTTTTTTTTCCCCAAGAGTGCTTCAGAAATGGCACATCCTGTCAGCACTATCATTCATATATCACTGGCATGACCACATTTTACCTCATATTTTATTCTTACAACTTGAAATTGCTGTTTTGCTTCTCCTACCATACAACTCTGTCTAGTTGATGCCCGTTAAGGAAACTCAACCTGCGGACACTGACAGTTTGATAGAAAACTATCAATATTGACAACAAACAGTGTCCATAGAAATAATACAGGTTTAGTTACTAAAACGGATGATCAGTTTCTGGTTTGCCTTAAACAACAGTTTGCATTCATACATGATGTAGCATGAAATAGAAACAGGTGTTGTCACCACAGTTTAGGCCATTGTAGGCACTTGCAGAAATCATAAAAATCAGAAATCAGGCTGGCACAGCTTAGAAATTCTGTATAGGAGAGAAACATTTCCAGAAAAGAGAAAGTTGTTACAAATACATCTAGCACTGGACAGTGGTGTATAGTTTTTTATTGACTCAGTAGGACTTAAGATGTCAAAGTGAGTAGTGATTTTACAGAACAGAGTAGGTATTGTGAAAGACACGAGACACTTCAGCATCCATCTCTGGATACTTTAGCTGGGCATCTAAAATCACAAGATGCAATTTTGGAATTTAAATGCAAGCTATATAAATTTACAAGGTCTGTCCTAAGAGCAGGGTACTTTTTCTGGTGCCAGCATACATCAAATCCTGTTTTGTAATTAACTACTTTATTTTCATATCCTTATCTTGTATGTGAACAACAGTAGCTTTCGAAATATTTTAAATAGTGACAAGTAAGTGATTCTACTTGACAGTGTTGTGCGGTTTCATACTTCTATTTCTCAGTTGTCAGGTGAGATACTATGTTTCCTTGCAAAGGCTCCAACTTTTTCCTATTATCTGTTTTTAAAAGTACATGCAGTTTGCTCATTATGTGAAGAGATCCTTCAAATAGTGCTGAGTGGGTAGAGGCTCCTTAATAAAGTTACTTTACTAATAATTTTCCATTAGTTTTAATCTTTAATCCCTGGGGTCAATTTATATTTATTCATTTCCAGTAAACCTTTGTAGAAATGGTCACAATGACTTCTAGACAAACAACACACATGACCAAAAATTCAGACAGCCTCAGACACGGAAAAGTGACACCATTTGAAATTTTATATGAAGCTTAGATCATTTTTCCATCACAGTTTTAGGACTGCTATACAATTGCCCATCAGATGCTGAACAGCAATGAAAAGACTACAGTGCAGATGACACTACAGCTCTAGTATATGGGGTGTTACACTAAGGTCAGTGCCAAAATAAAGCAATATATTGTTAGCAGTGTTTCTTATTTCACATGTGTGCTGTATTTCAAAATGAGAGTGGTAATCTATATTTGAAATACAGATACAAATCAGCAATATACTCCCTTTGGGTTTGGTTATTTTTTTTTTTTCCTATGGTGTGCTGCACATGCTCGGCCAACAGAGGAGCTAGTTTAAGGTTTTGTAACACAACCAAATAAAAAATGTTCTGGTTTTTGTGGTTTCAAAGAAAAACAACATGAAATTCAGTAAGTTTAATGTAAGGTTTGGCTTAGGTCCCTGATTAACCAAGGTATCAAAAAAAAAAAAATCCATTTCATCAGTTACATAGGTATAACAGTTCAGTAATAATCAAGCTCTATGTTTTGGGTGCCACCCGAACCTGAAAGTCACTGTGAACTAGGCTCTCAACTGATGCGAGTCCCGTCAGACCAAAGTATGTGTGGTCAGTGTGCCAAGTTTGGTTGTTCTGTTTAATTTACCAAACAGTATCTTTTTCCTTGAGGATGGCACATTGAGAATAACATTTTTTTCATCAAGGATTTTCATGCCAGCTCATTCATAAAGTCTTGGTTTTGAAGATAGGCTTGTGTATTTTTGCTGTTTCATAACAGCATCTGCACCAGAGCAACAGCACAATTCACAGACTGCACTGTGCTGCCCATCTGCAAGTGATCAACTTGCAGAGCTGCACTTGTAAGCCTGCAGTTCTCAATGTCCAACAAAATAATCTGCTAGAATTAGGTTTGTATATACTGGTACAGTTTGTTGCACATTCTTCATATAAAGATAACAACCAGTTCTTCTGAAGTTACACTCATGTCTAGCAAATCTGCATGGGTTTATGACTTTGCCTTCCAACTTACGGTACCTACATCTGCATGAATACATCTGAGGTTGGCCTTGCCTCCCTTCCAGTGTATTTCATTGCTACCAGTCTCTTCTCTAAGCATGAGGATTCATGACCATACACCTGTATCTCAGTCAACAGCACTCCTACTTGTACTGCTTCAAGTACCATGCTTCCCTTTTTCTTTCTCTTTGCAGCTGATTACACGGAAGGTGAATATCCAGTTACACTTTAAAGGGATTAAACTTACACAGGTAACCCCTAGTCTCTGAAGAAAGAACTGAGAGTAAATAACGGTGGACAATATGCCTCATAAATGCAGTCATTTTTTTCTATTGGTGAATGTGGTAAAGGCTTTTGTGATTTAATTTATTGCATATTTTAATTTGTTAACTTAATAGTTGCTGTGAATAATGCTAACACCGTATTGCAATATAGCCAGCTATCAAGCTATTAGCCTTTTGATTTCTGTTCCTTGTACCTTTAAGTTTCAAACTCTGTGTGAAAAATTCAAACCATTCTGTGCTGTAGTAAGAAGGAATAGCTAGAAGTCAACCAAATGGAATTGAAATCCATGAGTTTTTTTATTTTCACTGAAACACTAAGCAAGAAGAATTTAATCCACTTTTTGGAGTGAAACAGCCATTTAGCTTTGCTGAGTATGATACAAATTGCTGTTTGTCCATATATTCACTTTGCTATTTATTTGATTGTTTTGTAAAGCATTTTGGTACTCCATGGGTAGGAAAATATATCATACAAGACTGAAATTAAATTGTCTGTTCTGTTGAAGATGAAACATTCTCTTAAGTGTTTATCCTGCTACAGACTCAGAGCTGTGTAGAGATAAGCGGGTGTTTTGTAATTACTGAGCTGGAATACTACTGTCAGTTTTATATGTTTAATAATATATCAAATATTTAGATCCATGGGGTGCCATATAAAGACAGAGAAATGAAACACAGACCTCATTAACTAGTGTTTTGTTCTTTACAGGGTCTTGCTACTACCAAATACTGAAACTTGCCTGAAAAGTTCAAATGGCACTTTGTCGCAGAAATCAGCATCTGCAAATGTGTCCACTCTGCTTTAAGCTTTGTTTTTGAAAATCCTTATCTGCCTCTATAAATGCTACTGGAGATTCAGAAGTTGAGAATAAATAATGAAATTGCAGCTGTCTACGGAACTTGAGGAAAGCTATTAAAAATATGCCCAAGTATCAACCTCTTTGTTCTTTCCATTAGTGATGACACTACTTCTTGAGTCAGTGGCTCTTGCAAATGACCTTTATGTGTCAGCACAGGAAAATAATGTACTTTGTCTACCTCAACGGATGGCAGTAGAAATACCAATTAGAACTTCAGCAACCTCCTTTGCAGTTATTGCCATCTACTAATTTAGGCACGTGGAGGGAATATGAAACTTTCTTCAGATTTGCACAGCCATAATTTAATTCCCGGTGTTCTTTGTTTCTTCCCTGTATCACCAAAAAGGTGCAGAATGCACCTGCAGACAGAAGGCTCATGAACCTGCTTTTCTCTGTGCTCTGATGGCAGACCAACAGGGAAGTGAATTAACTATAGGAACTGAACTATATGAATTATGAATTTAAGAGCAGAAGGACCTTACCTTTCTGAATCTAGGTTTACAGGATAACCCATAAGATTCACTCTGCTTAACACGCCTGCAGCACACAGACTAATTAAGAGGCGGCGAGAAAAGACACAAATGGAGAAAGCATTATAAGAAAATGACAATTTAGTTCCTTTCTATAGAGGAAAAACATCTAATAGCTAAGTAGCCAATTCTTTCATGAAAAATGGTGTATTCCAGCTGATGTGGCCAATATGGTTTGTATGTTTTTCATGGGGCTTACTTATTGCCAAGAGCCCCTACAACATCAGTGAAGAGATTTGACTCCTGCAGAACTGCCACAATAAGTTCCTTACTGGCTTCAGTTTCCCTCCCATACTTTCAGGATACAAAACTGTCCACTCCAAACCTTTACCTTTCTCAAGGATTCAACCACAATTTGAGGTCTGGTCCAATAGTTATTCTTTTGTCAGAAACCTGAATGAATGGTCATACTCTTGAACCATCCCCACTAGAAAGAAAAGGAAATACCGTGATAAGTCCCCCGGCGTGGCCAAAAAAAAAAGGATTGCTTCACTGGAGTCAGAATACTGAAGATAAAGATGGATAGCTGCAGGTCAGTCATTAATTCAAACAATGAGAAGAGGAGAGATGCAGTATCTGTCTCCCACTTACCTTCCTCCAAAAATAGTATTCTGTGGAATGATTCTTAAACTCAGTGAACATTCAAAAAAATAATGTAATACAGATATGCATAACCGTGGTGGGGTTCAGAGGAAATAAAAAAAAAAAGTGGATCTTGGATAAGAGATATTAATAAAAAACTTGCGGTTTGATTTTGCTATCAGGAAGGAGGAACACAACATGAACCGAATAACATTTTCACAAGTTACAAAGTGACGTACAGCTCTGATTCTGACAAAGTTAATTCAGAAATCATGGTTAATGACTGAGCTAAGAAAAAGGGAAGCCATAACTAACACGGGAAATGAGTATAAGACTGCTGGCAAAAAAATAATATAAACAGCAAAGACAATATTCTCCAAAGGCAAGAGTAAAGAGCCATACATAATGCCTGTTACAAGTGTTGAGTTTGCTAGCAGAAACAGGCAAGTCACAAGAGAAGTCTAGTATAAAAATATTTTTCTCAACTCAGAGGTGTTAGAAAAAGCACCTGGGATCACAAAACCAAATGAACAAGGAGAATATCTCCAAGCAATGATGGAATGCCAGCTTCCTAAGCTCTTTCTCCAGAAATACTTTCTTGAGTAGCCTGGAACAATTAAGATGCATAATACTGCTGTCAAATTCCAAGTAAATTTCATGCAGATGAAAACAGAATTTCTGAAGAGCCCTTGATGGCAGCACCAGCTCTAAGTGAGGCAGATCTGAGCTGGCATTCACTGACCCAGGGGTACGTGAACGTTATCTGCTTCACTTCCATAATAGCTACTGCAGCAAGAGCTAGATTTTTGGTTGATGAGGTCGGTTCAAGTCACCTAAGGCAAATCACAGGTATTATGGAAGTGACCATAAAATAGCTGATTGAAAAACTATTAAAATAAATAAAGCACTTCCTTTGTCTTCAAAGACCTGTGGACAGCACACCAAGGAAACCTGGACAGTGTTTTGTGAACACTGTTTCAAATTACATGTCACCCAAGAAAAGACACTCAGGTATTCTATAGTACAGAAGTGATTAGCGTATCGCCTTTACAACCAGCTCAGAAGCGTTTGTATTCAATGGCCAGAAAGTGTTATTCTTTATTCATCATTCTCAGAGGAAAAGAGTGCAATGTGTTTCTTTCCCTAAGAAACTGTGCTAAAAAACTGTCATGCTTTCTGGAAGATTTGAGCTAAAACTTCCACCTTATCCTGCAATTCTATAGTATTTTTTCATATATATAAGAAGAAATCTGTCGCATATGATCCTTTAATGTGTGTTTTACAATTCTACCAAAATAATAGTCCACTTGACATATATTTCTCCTTGAATAAACTCAATGCATAATTAGATCAATACAACTAGTGCTCAAATGCTGTCCTTAGAAAGCTCAGATTAATCTGTTTACTTCTTTGTAGCAGAGCAAAGAACAAGTTTAATTGACAGTTGTTTTAGCTGCAAAGTTCCATGGGAAACAAATTCAGCAGATAGGAATACACTCTAATTCTTTCTCTTCTCTCACCCAGAATTCCCACTTTTAGTAGTGGATATTGGCAGGGAAAATGGTAATTGAGGACAAAATGCGGTTTGCAGAGAACTGTGAGATATATCATATCATAAATGTAATATTTCCCCACCACCTGTCTCAATTTCTAATGTGCCTGCCCGGCTTTACTCCAGTAGATCTTGGGTACAACAGAGCTACGACACAGGTACTCAGAAAACTGGGTGTACATAGTAGCTCCACATGAGCAATGGCTGTTTTAAATTGTTGCTTTAGAGCTGTTGGTTTTGTGACTTAGTGAACAAAGTGGGATTGGCAGGTAATAGGGGAGGAATTTGCATAGGGTCTACAGCGTTAGTCGTAGCTGTTCTTGCTTGTCAACAGCCTAACTAGCTAAGCAGAAATCTGTTATCAAGACTTCCAGTAAGACTGTAGGTACCAGTGTTGCTCTGAAGTATTATGCATATACAGCTTTTGAATCATGTTTTTCCACAAGATAATTTCAGTGACCTAGAAAATTGTGCAGTGTGCAGATGACAGAGAGACCTTTTAAAAAAAAAACAACACAAAAACCAAAAACTAACACAACTTACCAGTATACCAGCAATGCTTTAAATGGAGCATGACTGAGATTAGTGGAAGATAATTTGCCTTTAAGAAGAGAGGAAAATCACTACCATCAAGACTGGAAAGTACTATATAATGGGTTACATCTATAATACAGACTACAGTCTCACAGCAAAACAGAGTGAAGCTTTCCAGTTATTCAATGGAGTACCTCGCATAGCCAAGCCCTGACTTCCTGCACAACAGTGAAAAAAACCTTCCACTTCCAGAAGACATGATTTTTTTTCATATGCACATCAGCATGGGAGAGCTTTTTTTAGCAACATGACTTCAAATTCAAGTGAACTATATTCAAATGATGGGGTAATATGCGTAAGCCAACTGAAAATCAAGTCTGAGCCTATCCCTCATTAAAGCTGACTTGCCATCAGCCAGCTGGCAAAGCCCTCAAACTCTGTGTGCCCCAGTTTACCTACCTGTAAGTTGGGTTTCAATAGCACTGTTCTACTGCACACAATGAGACCTCATGAATTACCATGTGTAATGTAGAGGGAAATAAATTATAAATCATTACCTAAAGACTAAGTGCTATTATTCTGAATGTGTACAGTGATAATAACTTGCTTTTATAGACTAGTAAAATCATGAGATCATAGGAATAAATTCAGATTAGCATGTGTCAGAGGGTCACGGAGGACTAGGTAAGGTGACATTCTGGCTTAATCGTCTAAAATGCATTTTTGCATAGCAAAATCTGTTTTAGAAGCATTGTATAAAAAATGGAATGTATTTCTTTCCAGATTATGGAAAGTCCTGGTAAAAACAACTTTACCTGAAAAACAGTAATAATTTCAAATATAATTTACTCATATTTTTCAATATAGCTCAGAAAACTCAATAAACTTTGAAGCGTAGAATTAAACACTCACAACAAGACTATGAAAAGGGGAATGTTTTCTTTCTTTAAATTATGTAAAGAATTGGTTAACCTATCTGTCTTTAATTTACTACCAATTCTTCAGATGAATATAAATTCAAAGATCTTTCCTGATTGGTGTACAGAATGCTTTCCTTCAAAAACTGTGTTGACATGGTGCAACACAGCCACATGATCACAAGCAGGACTTTGGTGTAAATTCCTCCAGGTATAAAAAGGTGATGGGGTTTGGAGAGAATGGAAATAACCTCATAAAGAGAGAAAGTACCATTCAGTGAGGCAGCATTTTGGCCAGACATTCCTGTGCAAAACAGCTGCAGATCTGACGCTAAACCCACATACTGGATTAAATACATTACTGGGATTTCAGCAAAGGACCACAGCCCTGTGAAGAAGGCTGCAATAGTGGTCTAACACTCAATGAAAGTGATGTTGAAGACGCTCTGCCTCTCAGTCAGAGGGGAACATTAAGAAGATGCCTTTCTCCTACTCATTTGGGAGGTGGATGTGAATCAGTAACTAGCCCACTGCAGCAATACCAAATTGTTTATTTCTAACGAGAGGACTAAAAAGTCCTGTTTGATTCTGACAGATGAGTGGTCATCTGTCATAGTAATGAAGCACTGCTCCAGTGTGTATATATATATATGCATATTTATATTCTCACTAACGCACCTGTAAGCCTGTCCACACTTGCAATTACATTCAGTGCAGGAGTTTAACACTTCCTCAGCATTCTGGAGTTAAATGATAAACTGGGTAGTCAGAATGAGATTTTGTTTTGTTCAAAGACACAGAAAAGTATCTATCACTGCCCTCTGTTCTTCCCAGATGTCTGGGACACTTACATGCACATGCATGTAAATATTTTATTTATGACCAAGTCCATCACGGGAGGTATTGCAGTATTGCAGATCCAGTTGAGCTAAGAACAGTTCCAAACATGAACAAAATGTTCTCTTTCCCTGAAGACTTGCAGTTTAATTAAATGTATGTTTCTCATTAGAGTTCTGCCTGATATTTTGATTTCCTTTTCCAGTTAAGGAACAAATCTTTGCTTGGCCATGTTTAATTACTGAGAAATCAAGCCATCATCTCAAAACACTACTCCTTTTATTGAATAAGGCACTGTATACCTTTTTCTGATATTGACATTTTTCCCCATCTATCAGATTTATAAAATTTCCATTCGACAAACAAGATGGAAACTAAGAATGTATTGATGATGGCATTTGCTTCCCCCTCCCCTTCCCCCCTCCCCCAAAAAAATTATCAGCAAACAACTAGTGACCTTTCCACAAGAGAGGAAGTAGTATTATTTCAGGTCTATCAGACATAGATGAACTACTTTAAACCCTACGATGCAGGAGTCATATTGTGAAGTTCATTTCCAATTTGGCAAGAAGCCTCGCTCTGACTTGAACTTAGAAGTTCTGTTGCCACTGTTCTTTTGTGTACATTAGAGGGGGATTTATTAGGGTAGGGAGAAGAGATTTAGTTATAGTCCTTGCCATGGAGTAACTTTGACCATATCACAAAAAAAGTTATGTCATAGTATACTAATGTAATACAGGGCTTTTTTTTTTTTTTTAATAGGATAAGAAGTGCCTAGGAGGAAGATGGAATATGTAAGCTGAAAAAACAAAACCGATATGTAGTACAGAAGAAATGGAGGCAATACTACACAGAACAGATAAGACAGAGCAAAAAAGAGACACATAATTCCAAGGCAAATACAAATGCCCCACATAAAAAGGTTATAAAAGCAAAAGAAAGAACAAGCAACAAAAGAAAACAGTGAGAACAACCACACTCTATTCAGAGATTGGAAAAATCAACAAACAACAGCAAGCTGGCACAGATTTACAATACGGTAAAATAATTTTTACTGCTTTGAAATAAGTATTTTTGTATCTACAGGAGTACAAAATGTCAGAAGAAATGTATAAGAATCAAGAATGCACTAATTGTATATTGGTTTGATATAAAAAACATTATAAGCAAATGAATGATGTGTCTAAACAGTAGTTTGTTGACAAGTGTTTAAACTTAAAATAATTCTAGCCAAATTCCCTGGCAGGGTTTGGGGAAGGTAATCAGAACAACTTTTGATATTAATTTTGATAATTTGCCAGCAAGATGTGAAATATATCAGACTACAACTGAAATACACTGATCTGAAAATACTAAAAGAATGGGTCATTAGCCTGCATGAAAACAAACAGGGACAAAACTGCCAAATTCTCTTATTTCCTTTCATCCTCTTCCCCAGTTCTATTCTAGAGAAAGGATAAAATAAGAAGATCTAAATCAATTACATGGACATTTGATCACTGATATAAGAAACCATTTTGTTTTTCCAAGCAACTCGAGGGGTTCTGGAAAACTATGAGAAAAATAAAACTACAAAAAAACCCCTAAGTGTGCCAAAAAACTATTTCTCCAGGAGGAGATCATACGCAACTAACATTTATAGTTAATAAAACTGTTCCATCGGAACTGTATCGTAATTCATAATAAGCACACAACAGTAGTTGTAAAAGAGATTTACAGAGTAGAATTACATCACTTAAAAAAGGTTGTTGCTGAAAAACATTCTGGACACACTACTGATACAGTCAGTAATGGCTGCAGTGGATCTCTCCTACCATATACATAGCAAAGGTTTGTCTATGTTTAAGGAACAAAATAATCTATATGTTGCAATGACTAGCACTTTAAAACAAAACAGATTTTTTTTTTTTAAGAGAACATTCTTCCCCAATTAGAAAATAGGGAAAGTGAAGTAAAAATATATCTGCTATTAACCAGTGCTTGCCAAATAAGGCAATTACCAGGTACTTCATGACCCTTAGCAGAGCTTTCTCGAACAACAAAGATACATTCAATTTTCTTTTTTGTTGTTTGATTTGAAGTTCAGCAATTGTACAAGGAATTTAAGTCAGACTACAGAAATTTTTATAACAGTCAAATCTGGTTTTTTCTTATATTGTGTGCTACTAATGAAAATAGGAAGCTTATGGAAAGTATGAATGATGATTGGACCAGGCTGTTAGTTTACTGGCTTGCAAATAACAGACTTATAAAAAGCAATTTCCATATATATATATACATGTACACACACATACACTCCATATAGGAATAGTGACCTAGCTAAGTTTTCAGAAAGAGCTTTAAAATTTGTATCTAGAGTAATAAATGATAGCTAAATTATTTCAGGTATTAAAAATTGTAATGTATAATGGTGTGCTCCAATGCCACTTGCTTTCAACAGACACTCACTTTTACTTCACCATAAAGGAGATTAGGCCATTCTAGTATACAATTAAGAAAGAATCCATTCTTACTCTTCCACCCAGAGTGCTACCAAAGATGGTAAAGCATACTGTAGTTCAAAGGGCATAGATGTTTTCAGAAATATTTACTTATCCAGTGATATAGAAATAATCAAAAAGTATATATGATCTTCCACAAAGTATTTCAAGAGAACCAGCTATTCACAATAGTAATTACAGCATCTTGTAAACCTGGAGGGCAAAATCACCACCAAAAGCAGAGTAACAGTAAACATTTAAATCTCTAGTTAATCCAGATGGACCTTTTCCTGTGTTATGCCATAGTTCACCAAACATGAAGGATCAGCTTTCTAACCCAGGTATGCTTATTTTGATCTAAATCTGCCCACGGAACTTTGAACTTCAAAAGAAAGAAGCATTCTCTCACAGGGAAAAAAAATGCCTAAATTCAAGATTTGAAGCAAAATGGGAAAAGAGTTGTTGATGCATATTGCCAAGATGAACAGATATACAATATACAACTCTCATACAAACATTAACTTCCACAAATATTTTTACCAAAGAATTATTAAAACCCACCCAAATAGATATATTCAGAGAGACAAGAAAAACACCTTTTATATACATTTATGCAAAACTGTATTACTGCATGTTTGCCAAACACCAACAACCTCATATAGAAAAACGTTATATAATTTCAAAAAAATAAAATTTGTTTTTCATTGTCCAAAATTATGAATATGTAAATCTGCAAGAACTGTACTGAACAGTCCCAGAAACAATAGACATGAACTAGTATGCACTTCTCTTTTGTTAAGCCTTTAAGAGACACAAGATTACCTACAGGATGTTATCTTGAAGAGTTCTCCATTATCATCCTAATTTTTCTGATTAAATGCTCTCCCCCAGCTGATTTGGTTCATAGTTGTTTTCATCATACTGAATGATGCTTGACACACTGTTCTTACCACCTTGATATCACAAGAGTCACAGACTGCAAGAATAGCTGAAGTTGGAAGGTACCTGCGGAGGTCAACAATATGCAAGAAACTAACAGAGAACATGTGCACACAAATACACCTCAAGAAGCCAGAAAACCCCAAAGAAGTGATGGTACTGGTGATGCCTGTGAATCTGAACCAGCCCGAGCCTGCTTAAAATTTCTCAAAAGTGTAAATTCTTCATTGTTTAGAAATACAGCTAAGATGAAAGGTTTTCAGTAGTAGCCAGCAATGATGAAAGTTTAAGGGGAGGACAGTCAGTTCATTAACTACCACTTCCAAAAAAGTAAACTCATATATCTGGTCCTCAGAGAAGTTCACAAAAAAATTACAAGGATAAATGCGGGATGCCAATGTACACACTCATGGAAAACCAGCAATCAGAGGGAGAAATTCCTGATCCAAATATGAACACCTACTGAATATTTTTACCACGAGAGACAGAGAGTGCCATGAACTTCACAAATGGAGAAACGCTGTACTGAAATATTTTGCATGCATGTAAGGGATGTGCGCCGATTAAAAGGAGAAACACCTCTGTATATCTCAACAATAACAACAAAAAGGGGGGGGGGGGGGGGATCAATACCTTAACCAAAAAGAAAGCACAAGAATTTAAAGATTCAGAGAATAAATGAAAATTTTTTAATCATAAAGTGTCAATGCATTAGATGGAACTCATCTCACCAATTCTCTTGTTAAAAGAAGGCTGAAAACTATCACCTATGACCAAATGTTTCCAGAATTTGACTGGGGAGGATAGGGGGGAGGAGAAGGAAAGCATGAGCACACATTCAATCCCCATCTCCTGCTACACAGGGATAGAGATATAAATTTAGGCCATCACAGAGATGCAGTGGGAAACATTAGTTTTAAAAAGATGCTAAAGGTCAATCCATTCAAGAAATTTATGGAAAATTTGATAATACTGAACTACCCTAACCAATCCCTCACATTCAGGTCAAATTTCAATTACTGAGAGACCTTTATGTCAGGGGAAAATAATTACCAGTATTGGTTGCATATGCCCTGTCAACATAAATCACAAAAACTGGATATACATGCATCCATCTGCACTTCTCAGGTCTGCAGTTAGAAATCTTTGCATGTACCCTACTCTACTTACATAGCTTAAGGAACGTCCTTGATCCTCCTGCCTGACCACATTAGTTTTACTTGCTCTCTGGACATTTGACCGAAGATTGTACAATTCTGTTCTTCTGCAGAATCTCTTACTTCTCTCTAATGGAATTATGAAAGCTTTTCTTCAGGTCCATAAGTGGACTATTTTTCAGACAGATATATTTAGCCTTCCTTATAATATAATGTGCATAAAGCTTAATGAGGCTGAGAGAGTTGGGGTTGTTCAGCCTGGAGAAGAGAAGGCTCCAGGGACACCTTATGGCAGCCTTCCAGTACCTGAAGGGGGCCTGCAGGAAAGCTGGAGAGGGACTTTTTACAAGGGCATGTAGTGATAGGACAAGGGGTAATGGCTTTAAACTGAAAGAGGGTAGATTCAGATTAGATACAAGGAAGAAATTCTTCTCTGTGAGGGTGGTGAGGCACTGGAACAGGTTGCCCAGAGAAGTTGTGGATGCCCCATCCCTGGAAGTGTTCAAGCCCAGGTTGGATGGGGCTTTGAGCAATGTGGTCTAGTGGAAGGTGTCTCTGCCCATGGCAGGGGGGTTGGAACTAGATGATCTTTAAGGTCCCTTCCAACCCAAACCATTCTATGATTCTATGACAAGAAACTTTCTTCCTTTCTCTTCCTATTTGCCCCCAGGTCCTGCACAGTTTTACTTCATGAAGGAATGGGAAAAGATGGATACAGAAATTCATGCAGAGGTTTGGTATGTACAACATTTAAATAACATGTAATAAAATCAAATGTATAGAAGAATTACTACAGATACAGACAGTTTTTTCTGATTTGTTTAGTGTTCAATGTACTTTAACCAAAAGTATTAGAAACACACCCCAGAAAATACACAGTATCAGAATGGGACAATGCCTTCATTATCACACCTGGCTAAAGAGTACATGCTGCACATTGGAGGGACCGTAAAGAGAGGCAGATGAAATTACTGCATAAAGGAAAGCTGCCTGCGGGTTGCATCATATGCCAAAAAAGCCTACCTGACAAACAGAGCAGTCACAGGGCTGCTATGCCACTTTTCTTTGAGTCATGCCTTACACCACAGATACGAGAAGTCCCATCCCTGCCCTCTTTAGGGGATCTTTTAATGGTGAAGCGGAAGTTTGCTGGCTGTGGTACTCACTTTCACTCTAATGTCAGCTGGAGAAGGAACGTGAAGCAGCAGCAACATGGGAGAACGAGAACTATAGCCTATGCAACTGACCTTCTGGGTGTTTCACAAGAGCCATCACGTTACTCAAGGGAAATACCGGTAGTGTTCTGGTATGAAAACGTACAAAGAGCTTCCACCATAAATGTCAATTAGAAAGTCACATCTGTCACATTTGTGTCCAATTTTGCTCCCATTTATAGATAAATTTAATGACTAGCATCAAAGAAAGGAAATATACTCATCACAAATTTCGCAGCAGAGAAAGGCTGCATTATAGAAAAAAAGCACATTCCTGCTAGAATCATAATTACAATAAAGGAAATACTCAGGACATCACCTATTAAAATCCGAACATCTTGATGCATAACAAACGGCAATTCATGATCACAACATGCTGCTTCTCAGCAATGTTCAGAATTTCTGCCTGATATTCATAAAAACTCCAACAATGACGTCCTGCAACATGTGATACTGTAAGGTTTCCCTTCAAAACTATTAGCTGAAATAAGAGATGCAAAAGATCCAGAGAAAACTTGCACAGGTGCACAGTTCTCTGCACTCCAAACTTTAACACTAAATAACAGAGACAGCACAAGCTTAGAGGAAACATATGCAATTGCTGCAGACATTATTTATCATCCCTTGCAGGCCAAGGTGCAAAATTACTTCTCAACATTAACTGGTTTGGACAGTTCAAATCTAAAATCCAGTGCAACTGCATGCCACAGCCTAACTTTGGCTGCATAAAACAAAAAGATACTGAATAATCTGAATAAATCAGGCTTGCACATCACAGTGCAGGAGTATTTCCTTAAATGTGCTAAAATGAAGATGCAGCTAACTTTCTTACCTGCTAAGAACTGCAAACATCATAGTTTGTTGGTGAAAGCTTATCTTTGAAGGGATTTTCCTACTTCATTAAATAGTCTTATTTATGTATCATTTGTCAAAACAAACAAATTCCTACAAACAAATCCGGCCCTGAGGAACAGTGCTGGAGGTGTCAGTCCTGTTCAGCAGTGAGTGTTACAATCTGCAGAACAGAGCTCCAGGCTAGTTCAAGTCTGCCCATATTTTCTCAGACTGAAGCCTGAAGGCTTCAGAATTTTCTTCCCTACAACCCAGTTGGTAGCCAAAGGTGGATGCCAATGGTGGGGATGTCTGAAGCATTACATTTCTTTATTGTAGTAGGAAATAACATTATTGATTTTTGTTTGTCCAATATATCTTCTAGTTGGGAAATACAAATATTGTATAAACAAGGTGGCGTTGATCAAAAGTTCTAGACTGGCCTTTCAAGGTATGAGCTCTGTACTTTATATACAGATACTGGTTAGTCTTTTATTACTACTATGTGACAAAGCACGGAATATTCATAAGGAGTTCTTTATCTAGGTGAAGAAAAATAAAATTCTATTTCAGCTTGACATGGATAGAGAATTGCATAGAAACTGTTTTTTCCGCTGGAGTGATCTGCTGTAGGAGTTAGCCATATGCTTTAAATGTGACTGACATGTCTCTGAATTTAATGTGTCACCTGCTGAGTTCAGGATCTGCTGCCTATCTCTCAATGTGTAAAAAATGAATTGCTTCAAAATGATTTATTGCCAGCAAAATAGAATGTGAAAACAACAATAGAAACAGTGCTGTAAAGGCATCCTACATTTAATAGCACTGTTATGATGAGTAAATTATTTCACAAATATAATCAAAATCCTTATTGTGAAACTCTCAGCCTTGGTAAAGCTATTGCACAGTCTAGTATCTGGCTTCCTGATTCATTAAGAGCTAATGCCATTAAGAACATGGAGAAATGTAGCATTAACTCCTTGGGTTCCATTACAGCTTGTAACTCTGTGCCGAAAATACAGGGTTATAATTTCACTACCAATCTGTGGAATTAATCTCTCCACTTTTATCTTTTGCACTTTTTCTTCCTCCCTTGTGAAGTATCTACAGAAGCATCTTTAATAAAGGATTTTTGTTTTCTATTTCTTTCTACAAATGAGTGGCTTGCTTCATAAATCTCATCTGAGTACACGCTAGCAAAGGCTTGATACAAAGAACTATTTTCAAAATATCATGGGTTACCCTTCAAAAATGTTAAAACTATAATAGGTTGATATTAATATTTAATATTTTTAATTTTTTAACCTCAGAAAGATTAACATAAATGTTAAAAATGTGTGATAAATGCTGGAGGTAAAAGCTCCAACTCATCAAGAAGTTTAAGGATAAATATAATTGAGCATGTGTATAGTTTTAATACATAAACAGGACTACCATGCTTAAAAGCAGGTTTAAAAGAAAATACATCACATTGCATATTGAATCACACTCAGCTTCTAAAAGCAGCAATCCAGTAAACTTCCATAAAGTATATTTCATGTCCTTTAAAAACAAAGCGTAAGTGTTTACCTCCCTTTACAGACCGCATTCATGTCATCCACACCAATGTTACTTGCCAGAGCCATTCCTAGAGCACAAACAGAAGATACTCAAATAAAACTACCGGCTTTGTTTCTTGTCAAGCATCTCACCAAGAACACTATCAGTAATGAAAACAAGTGCTACATATTATTAGGTGTTCCTTGGTTTCCAACATAAACCAGTTTGGTTATTTTTTCTGAGGTCAAGTAGCTCTTTGATTGCTAGGTTGTTAAATGACTCAAGCTTACAGCCAGCATTGCCACTGGACCCCCACCTTTTCCTTCTGGTGCCTGCTGTCTCATACTTGGGATTATAATCTCTAAGATTAGCAAAATGTAGTTGGGCCTATAAGAAATCCTGTGAGCTACCACAAGAAAACAGAAATGAGAACAAAGTCTTGAGTTGTTTGTGGTTTTTTTTTTTCTGCTAGTAATTACCAATACTTACTTTTTATTTTCTTCCAGTAATTACTAATGATGGGGGACACAAGCACTTCCTCTGCGTAAGGCTGATTTTGCCTGAAATGGTTTGTTGCTGTTTGATTTTACAGGAAACCGAAGTAGTGAATATGAATGACGGTGGTAGCTTGCCAAGTCATGGTAGGTTATTTTAAACATTGACAAGATCCAGCTTCTTGCCAGCACTTAAATTTATCCACTGCCTTTCAACATATATTTTTCCCTGTTTTGTGAACATTACCACACTATTCTACCTGCAGAGGAACTCTGACATTTTAATGACAATTAGTCACAGAAACAAGACTGGGACATGGGGAATGAGAAGTAAGGATCTACTTTCTGCAGTATTTATCTCTTTTTTTAAATATGTGCAAAAGTTAGGAGGGAGCCAGCTGCTGGGGTTTCTTTGTGATATTCATGAAACTAATAACTCCTGTGGATAAATAGATATTGCATATGCCCCCAGTATTAGTTAAGGCTTCGAAGTGCAATTGGAATCGCTTTGCAATGCGTAGCGCATAGCGATTGTCAAGGTTTACTCTAGAAGACTTCCAATACAGACAAATCTTGGAAAGAAAAATGCAAACAAACCCAGAACAACAGACCAGTGAAGTGATTTGCCCGTAGTTATGCATAAGGCTAGTCGCATTCAGTGTTGAACTGAAAGTTAACTGGTTTTGCCAGGCCTGGGTAGTACCTAAGAGTAGTCTGCCCAGTCACAGACTATTTGTAACCACAAGAGGTACATTCCTTAGCAGAAGTATGTGCTTAAAGGTACGGCTGATTTACAACCACATTTCTACATGACACAGAATGGAAGTACTCAGCATAAACAAGAACAGGTATTGGGCAACACGCGTCCAATTTGCATGCAACTCCAAAGTTAACTTCAGGAACAAGCTGTTCGTAGCTATACTGGTGGGGATTTTCCTTTCACTTTTATACCTTGAAGGAGAAAGACTGTTCCCAGTCTCTCCCTATTTGAGATTGCGAAGGAATTCCCTAGCAGAATGACAATATGACATTTGCTATGCTGAATGTATTATCTTAAAGGTACAAAGTAGTCTCTTGTCACGTTTGATAAAACATGAAACAAACTCGTTGGATTTATGAATATTATTCTTTTCTTTTTATTATGTATAGGTCATCATGTTGCTCTGAGAATAAAGAGCACAGGTCACTGCAATCTGGTTTGGATGCATGACCTGTTATTGCTCAATCCCTTTTCCCCTCCTACTTCAGTACTACAAAGAAGAAAGGTTACGGTTTGGGAACAGAGCTTTCTGCTTCTTGCACTCAGCTTCAGCTGCTGGGGGTGTAAACATGATGCTTAGTGTAAAATCCTAAGCTTAATCTTCAAAGGTAAATTTAACACATAAAACACAGGAAAGCTGAAGTTTAGGAGCTAATTTCACCTTATCTCATTAAAAAGGAGAGGGACTGGAAAAAGTACAGAGGATTTCTTTCCAAACACTGAGTATAATACATACAGTATTAAAAAAAAAAAAAAAAAGTGGCTTGGATCTCCAGCGAGCACTCCAGCATTGCATGCACAGAGCAGCAGTGGCTATCCCATGCATATCACTAGCTCCATCACTGTAGAGATACAGCAAAATGACTGACAGTAGGATCCATGCCACATATTGCTTAGTGGCAATGTCTGTACACATCATTGCTGAGTGACTTGAAGTATGAATAGACAGCTATTGACAGCATTGTTGTACTAGAACAATACTTTTATAGCTGAGCTGCTTCCTCAAATATAGGAATTAGATTAAATACAGGATTTGAAATCAGGTTTTTAGCTTGAGAAGTATATAGTTGTTCCTTTTCCAGCTTCTGCTCTAGGGGAAAGACTCCAGAGCCCACGATTACAGTTAAGTTCTTCACAGTAATTGTAGTTTTGCCATTTCCCTCCTTTGCTGCATTATACCTGGCTCTGAAGTCAAAACCTTTCATTTTGCTCTATTGTTTTTTAACCACTTCAACAAAAAGGAAATTTAAAAAATTAAAATTAGATCTATATTGCCCTCAGAGAAGACTTTGATGGTCTAGACAGATAAGTCTTTTGCTTACCACTGAGAGGGGACAACATGCTATATCACAGGTATCAAAGCACTGAAGTTTTAAAGATCTGAAATAACTTCTGTGTTTAGATTCCATCTCTAACCAGGTTGTATTAATGCAGCACTCCCAGCTCATGGAAATCTTGAAAATACATTTAATGTCATGGCAAATTACCAGTAATAGATTTTATGGTTTTTAATAATTATCAATAGAGAAAAGTCCCACATAAATGTATTATTATATGTACATTTATCAGCATTAATCTTAGAAAAAACTGTAATGTCCAGGTCAGATGCAACTTCTTCACAAGATCTTTTCACTTACATGTAAAAATGCAAAGATATATAGAAATAGGTGGAAAGGTAGAGATCTATCCACCTGCCCATCTATTGATGGGTAAACAGACAGGTAGTGTACTCCATGGGAAAATAACATTCTTCAGAACTGAACAGTCAGATTCTGGGATTGCAGTCAGATACATGATGAGGGAAAGAAACTGTTGTCTCCTATTATTAAAAAATGGGTAGTAGAGCTAGACTAGAGTTATGTATTTTCAAGGCATACAAAGACGGAGGCTTCCCAGCTTCGCTTTGTGAAAAGGCTGCCAGCTTAACAATGCGTTTTTGAGAAAGGGAAGAGAAAAAGCACATAAAATTACCTCTTGCATCTCCCTCACAGCGTGCTCAACCCCAGTGCCCATCCCACCTTCCTTGTTGGGGGAAGCTGTCTCAGCTCGGCGTGTCAGGGAGCAGCCAGAGCAGCACCGCTCCCTAACGGGAGGGGAGCCCGGGGCAGGGCAGACAGGGTGCATCCCACAGCACCCAAGCAAGTCAAGCACCGCAGCCCTGGAGGTGGTGGCCAGGTCCCACCAAGAGTCCAGATCATAAGGCAATATCATGGTGATGAGGCAGGTCTGCAGTCAAGATGGGAAGTCAGGCCACAGGATGAGCTCTGACTCAAGGGGTGGACCAGCACTCACAGGGCACAGCTCAGGAAGAGACTAACAGCCCCAGGCTGAGCTTAAGGAAAGCTCAGGGGGCCATGGGTGTGGGGAGACCCAGGTGCAGTTGGTCAGAGCCATTAAGGCTTATTAGTGCTCTCAGGGCCTCAACTCAGGGCTTCACTGGGTAGAAAAGCTGTACGCCTTTAAAGCCCTGCCCTTGCCGGTGTTAACACTGATATGAAGTGATATGATTTGATGTTCTATATTATTGTGGGGGAGACCCCATGTAAACTATAGAATATGTTAACTCATTTTTGAAAAATGACTTCTTTTTCTGCCGAAGGGGAATGAGAAGAACTGTACAGACTTGATTTTTGCCATGGTGGCTGCAGATAACTTGTGGGTGGTACTTTGGCAAAGGAAAACATGTTTCGTTAGAAACACAAAATATGTCACTGTATTACATCTACTCACCCAGTGGTGGAGGCTAGAGATGGAAAAATGTATTAACTCTTTTATTCCACATCTGGATATAAAATCATGGAGTTAGTAAGCCATAAGGTACCATGTTAATACATTTCATATAGGCCCATAGGGTGATTTTGTATATTTTCTAGAAAAAAGATGGAGCAAGACACCATCCTTCGACCAGTGCATAAGGAAATAACAAAGCAGAAATTATTAGAGAAGTCCTAAAATTTGAATTAAAAAAAATTTCTCTTTTAGTTTTAGTAATATTAACCATTCACACTAACCCAGTTATTCTGAACTATTTTTTCAAGGAGGAACAAGAAATTCCCTGTGTTTCTTTACAGAAGTAAACTGCATTAACGCTGTATCACTTAAATACTCTCACAAATGAAAATGAAACTAAAAACATGAAACCAATAAATTAAAAAATTTGTGAGATATTTATTGATAAATGGAAATAACAGTAATACTTCAAGATGACATGCTTTTATATTTAGTTTAATAGGCATAAGACTTCTAATAAATGTTATGAAGTCTAATCATTATAACCATGCCAGATGCTGGATTGTACAGGCAAAGTTGGTTTGAATGTGCTGTCACGTTAGACATACTTGCCAATATTAAACAGACTGTGACTACTATCTGTACATTTGTCTCTCTCTAGGGCATTTTTTAGAATTTTTTAATTAGCTTTTGTTTCCAAGCAGTGCTTCCATTTTTCTTGATAAAGCTTTTGTTTTTCCAGGTTTTATTGAATTCAGATTAGGTTACACATTTCCTATAGTCATTACAATAAGAATATGAAGCTTTTAATAATATATGAAAACTAGCAATGACAAGTATCTTACAGTGTTTTCAAATCTGGTTAAGAATTAGATAGTTTAATGGTTACTTTCTTTTATTGTTTTAATTTTGGCACTATCTTGTAGAAACAGTGTTTCTCATTAGAAAATTCAAATAATAGAAGTCTATGAAAAATGAATGAGAGGTTGAGCCATCATGACAGAAAGCGTATTCCGTAACATAGGTGCTAATCTTAACCCAGTTACTCTACTTTTCATGGTCAAGCTAGAAGGCACTTGTCTGAGAGTTGTGTTTATTTATCCTTTGCTGTATTTGGGAGTAAATACAGCAAATACTCCTCTATTTGGGAGTAAATATAGATACGCTAGGTTAAGATAAAAGTAAGCATATTCCATATGCTGCCAAGAAGATGCAAATCAAGGTATGGCCAGAATATAGTTTAGCATGATTTCTATCTTCTCTGCACCCCAAGAGCCTATTGTGATTCTCTGAGCCTACTCTGTAAGCTTTGCAAGGGTCTTTGCAAGACCCTTGAGACTCAGTCTGCCAGTCTGTACCTATTTGCTTTATTTCTTATAGTCAATTTTTCCAATTGACTCCAATTAGGGCAACAAATTCAATGGTTTTAACAAATTGTTTTATACTAGCAGTCAGATTTAAGTCAGCGGTTAGGAACCAACATGATTTTCAACAAATTAAAGTAACCAAGCAATAGTCATTTACCTTTGCAGATATTAATAGTGGGTTTACAAAGCAACAATATTCACTATTACCTTATAAAAAATGATGTTTATTAATGGCGTCTCATCGCCTTTCACAGCAGGGTTCCTCATCCTATTTTGCCATAATGACTGAGCCAGCATCAGATTTTAAGAACGAATGTTATCATTATTCACTGCAGTACTCCATCGAAGCTTCACTAGAAAGCAATAAAGAACAAAATGTATATTTTAAAGACCCTCATTTTCCCCTAAATGCTTGAATTAAGTTGCAGACTGTGGTGTTCTGAGAATTGAGTTATGTCCTAAAGCAACGCTTCTGAAGAAGTGCATCATGCCTGGAAATTGGGCTCTGATTAGCCTGTGAGTTTTCTAATACAGGCTTCTGATTTTCTGCAACTGTAGCTGCCACTGGATTTTGCATTCTGGCATGGGGATTCTTTCTGTCGCCTGAGAGAATGATGAATAGTTGTCTGAGTAGCTCCGAGCACATACTTATTTCCTCTTCAATAAGAACAACAGTCAATATCGTTTAGGCACAGGAAAGCATCACTACAACATAACAAATCCAAGGAATGCTTTCTTTTTTACTGCTGATTCTAGCTACTAAATTGCAGCTCTTTCACAAGCTTATTTGCATTGCTGCTGTGCTCCAATGAACAGGTATTGCTAAAAGAAGGATGGGCCTTCAAACGCCCTAACATAATAAAGCATGAATTCAAAAAGGGGCATGGTGTGTAAAGTACCTGTGAAACCACAGCAGTCCTAAAACTTACAAATCTTTCACTATAATTTGAATCTCATTTTAATGACAGCAACCAAAAAGTCATATCAACAGAATTCAGTGCATGCAAGAAACAGTATGAGACTTGGTTAAAAGATGTTTGGTTTTGTACTGAAAAAAAAAGTAAATTTATTGGAACTGAGAACTTTGCAGATCTCAGCTCTTTTGATAAATTTCATTACTTTAAACCTCTGTTTGTCTGGAGAAAGAGTTTTAAACTGGTAAACCATCCTGTTTTCACATTTTCAAGATGAAAACCTGGAAGGATAATTAATTGGACATGAACATTCTTGAGAGAGAATGAAATAAGAAGGAAAAAGTCTGAAATTAAAATGAAACACTTTGCAATGGCCTAAATGAAACATTTTTATTTTCAGCTTACAGAAATCTGTGAGATGTTTAATGACTTCTTTTGTTGATATCCCACAGTGTGCTACAGGAAAAAAACCCCTTAACATTTCTTGAAGACTCCGTATCACTACATGGGTGTTACTTAGAAATGTGCTTGCAGGCTTGCATTATATTGGCAAGGTTCACCGTGTTCTTTAATCACAACACATTAGCAAAGCTTTCTTGCTAGTCACCTAAGTCCTCATCCCATGGTCGTGGAAGTCTAGGAAAGATCCCATGGCTGAAGGGATTAATGAAGCCCAGAATACTGTACAGAGTACTCTGGAGCCTGAAGTTATTGTGTAGCTTTGTATAATACAGCAGTAAGCGTGTGTCTGCTCTTAAATTACCTATTGTGCTAACCAGACATATTTTCTAAATATCGTCGCAGTTACACTACAAGTAAATTCAATCCTGTGAGTATCAAGCAATAATAAAGCTCAGTGACCAGCTTCAAACTTTGTCTTTTTCTGACCGTTCTGTGGTGGGAGTCACTAGCCAATGTCTCACAGGATTTAACGGTTCATGATCAGGTATACTGTTGATAAATTGGTAAAAAACCATAATTTTTACCACTGCAGCCAACAAAGTGTAGGGTATGACATGGAGTGCAATTGCCCTCCATGTAGCTACAGCCTATGAAAGCTCTACGCTGCTCAGTATCTCCTTGCATGGTGCACCAGCATTTCACCACCTTTCCCCACCTAGAGTGGAGACGAGAATCTATTGCTTTCATCCAGTGCAATATTTATATTTGCAAAAAAAGAAGTTTTAAAATGATGCTACATCCAGGTTAGGGCCACAGAATGGAATGGTGTGCAGAATGGAAATCAGACACAAAAAATTGTGCATAGGAGCCCCCTCAGCCCGCATGAGAGTAACAGCCGCCTCTAGCCTCTGCAGTTTCTGCTATTCAAGCCATGCCCCAGATAGGGATAGCCTTAGACCTGGTTTCCTCTGCCTACAACCCCCTCCCTGATTTTTAGAGCAGGGCAGCCCTGTCTGGGCTGGGACGAGCCTACATGGCACAGCAGCACACTAACAGCAGCCTTTTGTGTGCTCTAGCAATAAACAGATAAACATGCAAAAAGACCAAGAGATTTACATACCTGCCAAAACCTACTTTCAGGGCTCTGCCTCCTGTGCAGAACTGGGTAATAATGAAGGTGGAGCAAATAATGTATACATTTTCTGTTAATATTGACTTGAATGTTTAAATGAACCCACTCTGGCTGTTGTTGCACCTGTGTAGCTGCCATTGGAGCCAGTGCTTTCTCAAGCAAATGGAAAAGAAAAAAAGATTAACTTTCTGTAGTCCTCCATCCATTAAGATGAGATAGCCTGGAAACTAAGTTGTTTTTCACAGCAACTCCATGTCCCTTGTACACTAAAAATTCCCTCTCTTTTCACTAGTCACTGATATTCCATTATCAGAACATTGTTATACCACTGCTGTTTACATGTCTGTATTTAGCAGTTCGTAACAACATTAGCTACTGAATATCTAATTAGCAACTAAACATGTATTCTCACATAGATGCTTTTTTAAACAGCAACCAAAAAAAAGGCAAGAAATAAAAAGAAACGGAAGAAAGGATCACATGTCTGACTTACACCCTCTTTTTAAAAAAGGTTTATTGGTAAGCTAATTATCATGAGTTCCAGTTTGGGAGTCAGCAACCCTACAATTTGGGATCTAAGGGAAGATGGCACTCTGTAGCCATAAGTCAGTACAGAGCAGCTGAGAAACAGAGCCCTTCAGCAGGGGTGCGGGAAGTGGCTTCTGAGCATCTGGGAACCTACAGACTGCACACTGCCAAAACAACACTCCTTTGTCAGGACACATTCATCTTCTCCTTTCCCATTCCCCTGCACAGCCACACAGTTTGCTGGATGCCGTACCCAGAGATGCAAGCAGCAGAGTCAAAGCCCTGCATCATGCATACTCCTTGCTTTTCCCCCCGGAAGGCTGGCCGAGCCCTGGGTACAGCGGGAGAGCGATGAAGCCCAGCCCCAGCTCTCCCAGGCATCAGGCACCGCTGCTCCCCCCTACACAAGTGATAGCTGGGAAGTGGGAAAGACCCCGTTTCTTCAGAACTGTACTGTACTGCTGGCTAAAGGCCAGGCAGATCTCAGCAGGGCAGGTGTTTCTTTTTTAGGTCAAATCTTTTCAGGCTTTTTTTGTTTTCTGTTGGAAAGCTCTCCTGCATGCATATCTAGTGCAGCATTTCAAAAGCAATCTGCTAGAAGAAAATATGCTCTTGACATGAAGCAAACTTTACAGTACCCTTTGATATGTCAAATTATATCAGTGAATATCAACAATATTCTCTAAAATACAGCATGTTTTTGATACTTAAAGTTCTTGGCAGAAGTGTGCCAAAGTTGCTATGAACAACTTACTAAAAAATAAAATAATTAAAAGGAGTTTTGTGGATGTTTTTGCAGGTCTGTCAAGTTTCCTGGCAAATTATCTGTGTACATGAGTTGTTAGGTTACTGAAAGTAAAACATACTCAGCAAACCTAAATCAGTCATATAAAAGACAAAACAATTATTTTATTTTAGGACAGAAGAAAATATAGCTAAGGAAAAGTCTTATTTAATTTCTCCTCCCAGTGGGACCTGGATTGGTTGGGAAGGTGAGCTGGTACAGATACACTGAATTATCTCAATATTAAGCCCAGGCAGGTTGCCATGATTTGATGAGTTTCTCTTGCAGAGCTTATCTGTAAAAAATGATGTCATGCTATCCACTACACAGTGCCAGGATTTGTATTAACATTGATTCACCCTTGACGCTGGACAAAGTACTCACAAATATTGAGTTCCTCTTGATGACTTTCTCAAGGGTTTATTACTTATTGCTTGACTGGTTGCCACCAAATGATCCCTCATTTGATCATTCTATTTATTATGAAATAATTGACAAGATGTAAAGCAGAACAATGGCACCCTTGTTCACCTATTTCCTCTTCAACCACAATGGTCAATATCCTCTGTCAAAAGGCAGTGGTGGCAGTGACAAGTCAATGGGGCTATTTTAAAATTTTTAGACAACACCTACTTAGTTTAAGATGAAAGGGAGTCTGTACTCCTCAGATTTCCTATGATTTTTTTTCTAACTAATGAATACATTTGCACTGGAAAGATTAATGGATTATGTTTTGACACATAATGAAAAGAACTCTCACAGTACAAAAGTATGGAGCTCATCAAGCAACAGCAAAATTTAATTAGTACCTGAGATGTTTAAAATGTAGAACTTCAATTTGTATTTAAAAAAAAAATCCAAAAAACCCCAGCACCTAGCAAGCCCTTACAAAAGTGCATATGACTTAGCTGATTTTCAGTGCAGTGAATTTGAAGACTGTTTCAAAAACTCATGTGTTGATCTGCTTCACAGACAAAGTTCATTAACTATAGACCACTATAAGTTGGAAAAACTGAAGTGTATCTCCCTCAGACAAGCCTCAGTGCAACAGAGGCTAAAGTCCATCCTCCCATATGATACAGACCTGATGATAACCTGCCTTTCAGTCTTTCTACACATACGAAGAGGATCTAAATCACTATGAAACGAAAAGAGCAGATTTTTTTAATGTACTGTACAACAGTATATATGGATAGCTAGCATGCAAAACAGTACTGTGAGAATAAGCCAGGTCAAAATATAGCAACACATTGCTACAGCTCAACTGAGAACACAGGGACTATGCTCATTTACTCCACTTGTGAATTTGGTCTACACAATATATTAACCTAGGACTGTTTCAAACCTCTGTTCAAAAATTCAAGCTCAAGTTGCAGTTTTTCTCCTGTTCTATATTACAGGGAAGTCTTGCTATCCTTTTGTGAACTCAGGGTTGTTGGTTTCTTTCTTATTACTCCTTTTATTTGTTATCATACTTCCTGATTTATTTCATGAAGAAATGGGAGTTCAAAAAGACCTCAAGGTAGGCTGTTGCATCAATAGTTCTGCCCTAAATGGAATTAGGAAGTGATACGATCTTGCCACAAATTCAATTTCAGCTCTCTCCAGTTGCCAGCTCAGCACTGAGGACCTCCAAATTTTGTTGTGTTTCTCTGCATGCCACAGAGGAAAGCAAAGAGGCCCAAGAGAGAGAGAATTTCATCAGGGGACCCAGAAAATCATATCTGTACACTGTGCTGGCTTTCACCAAAAGACACCCAAGATCGATGCAGATGAATCCAAGACTGAATCTAAGGAGGTTTCCTGGGCTCTTTATCTAATTCTTCATTTGACATTTTGCCTACATTTCACTCCTTTCTTGACATGTATGTCTGGCAGTTAAATATATAGCGCTCTGTGAAATGGGTTTGGAAGTATATTCTTAAAAATACAACATAGCAGAGAAGAAAATTGCTAGCTAGAACCAATAATAGCATTTCCACCACCATAAGCCCTGCTACTGGCTCTTACTTATTACGAGACCTATGTCAAAGCTAAACAGAGCTTTACATTTTTTACACAATGCTGAAATCGTGCACTATCTTTTCTCATACCTTTCATTCATGTTTCCATGGCTGGTGGTTTCTAATAATTGCACTTCTACAAGTTGCTAAGAATGGCACCATACTCTGGTTAACATTCACAGAATGGTGCTTAAAAAATAGAACACAAAACATATTTGTGTGTCTGCTACAGTTACTCACTGGAGCTGGAATATCTCTCTAATGGTGCTTGTTAGAAAGAACACTTTTTGGATCTGTTTCAGAAAGTGGTGTGCTAGTGATTCAACAGATAGTTAAATGAACGCTTTTGTTCCACCTCTAGACAGATTCATAAAATGAATAAATTACTATCAACCTTTATCTTCTAGGCAGCAGTACCCCTACTCACATCTCACACTTCGGACAAAAGCGAAGACTGATGCTTCCTATTACTTTTCTGTAATTAGTTTCTTGTACTAATGGTACAGAATAAATGGAATAAACTTATTCCAGATCTTCCTTCCTATGTGTTGGGAACACATGCAGAAACACTTTTCTCTGATGTCCAGAGACTTGTTAGACATCTGCATGACACACAGCTTCAGTTAAAGAAATACCTTGCTTAAAGCAACACTCTTAAAATCGACCTCTGTTGTGTTTGTGAGGTACTGAGCAGGCTTAAGGCTGTTTTTTGTAGGAGAGTCAATTGTTTTTAATATAATGTAGACACAGGGGAAGAAACTGCTTATAAAAGTGTTAGCAGGGAGCTACAGTGTTTGCATTGACATGTGTTAATAGTTCAAGTTAACCACGATAAAATATTCTGTGGTTACTATTTAATGCATGGAAAGGTCAAAAATCCTTTCATGTGAAACCTGTTGTAGCCTACATCAAAACTTAGCGAGAAAGATCAAGGGTCTGATAAAAGCCTGAAGAGCTGTTAGCTGAGGCTTTAATAAAGACCTGCCTCCTGATCTTATTGTCCTGTAAATAGTGTTCATCACAGTGTGGCCTTTTACTTGGCAGGATAAGCAATGATCTTCAACATTACTCGCAAGGGCTTTTTATTTAGACATCTCTGACTATTAACATTTAAACCCACCATGCACTGTGTCATATTCTTCATCATGCATGTAAAAAACAAATAGGCCCACTGTTCAGAGAAAAGCCAGTGTGTGGTATCTGCACAAGGGTTTCCAAAAATAAGTGGCATTACTAAAATGAATTAAAAATGCAATTACTGTCTCTGTAGACGTATTTGGCAATGTCTGTATAAATGGAGAAAAACTGTACCAAGCCATGAAAACCGTAAGTTAAGTAGAGAAAAGAGACAAAATGGGAGACTGGATGCTGTATAATGGGCAAAAGAAAAGCCCAAGAGATGATTTATTTTAACAGCTGTGTTTTGTAAGTGCTATGGAGCAAGCTATACTTACTGTAGATAGCCCTGAAGGACCTTAGGCCTTTCTGCGGGGGCCTGCCATTTCTTGTCTTTCTTCTCCCCTTTTTTATTGGAAAGGTTGGTTTTAATTTTAAAACCTTAGACTCAAGTAGTTCAGTTCTCCCAAATATCAGGTACAAACTGCACCACTGGATAAAACCAGCAACAACAACAAATACAGGCAAGGAGCTAGCTGACAACAGTATTACACAAAGGAATAAAATTTTTCAGTAATAAATCCAGTCGGCAAAAAGGTCTGTAGCTGCACTGTTTGAACTCTGATTATTCGTCATTAGTGAAGTGTGCATATTCCAAATTTAAGAATCAGATTTGTCCATTCAGGTTCACATATGACACCCAGAAGAAGAAATACATAGCTGTCTCACAGACAATGCCAAACAGAGCAAACCCAGTGGGTAGTCAGTCAACTAGCTCAGATATTTCTCAGCTTCCCCTCCGTACACCCCGGACTGCACTGGCATGTGACCCTCTCTGCTAGCAGACTGTGGATGATATTCCACAGCACAAATTTAGCCAGCTCTAACCAGCACTTCCTTGGAGGGGTCCCGAGCCCTGACTGGCAGTTAGACTTGTCCAGGGGCCCATCGCAGCAGGGAGTTTGCATGAGGCCACTCACTATTGCAGGCTAAGACAGTTTACTAGACCTGAACTAGTCCCCCTTGGTTGGCTTCAGTGCCTGGAAACATTCTCATGGATGCTAAGTTTACATTAACGTGTAGCCCAAGGGCTTGTTTTGCAGCATTGTGAAATTTCCATACAGGCAAGCAAGCAAAAAAAATGAACCATGAAAAAATTAGCCTAATATTTATTTGGTTGTAAATGAAAATCACCATGGTGACACTGCAGTAGGATGATTAAGTCTGACGTCGTGTCTTCTCCTAAATTCTGGTCACTTTGTAAAAACAGTGTGTTCTGTCTTCTGGAGTGAGAGAGCGGCTGTGTGGGGCTTGGTTGCCAGCTGGGGTTAAACCATGACAGTCTCCCAGAAATTAAAAAATAAAAGTGCACTGGGCTTCCTCATCCCTGCTTCAGCCCAGGTGCCTAACGCTCCACAGATGAGAGCTTTCCTATTCCAGCTCACCAGCAGGCATAACATGATGTGAGCTCCCTTCAAATAGAAAAGAGCTGCCAGAAGTTTTGATAAATAAGACTTGTTTCAAAATCCCAAAATTTCTTGAATGGAGTTTCTAGCCTATATGTGAAACTTCTTGTAGACCAAACATCAGCAAAGCAAATTAGGCAGGAATGTAGAAAGAAATATAATCAATAGTTCTTGTTGTGGTTTAACCCCAGCTGGCAACTAAGCCCCACACAGCCACTCGCTCACTCCCCCGCAGTGGGATGGGGGAGAGAATGGGAAGAGTAAAAGTGAGAAAACTCGTGCGTTGAGATAAAGACAGTTTAATAGCGAAAGCTGCACACACAAGCAAAGCAAGACAAGGAATTCGTTCACTCCTTCCCATGGGCAGGCAGGTGCTCAGCCGTCTCCAGGAAAGCAGGGCTCCATCACGCGTAATGGGTACTTGGGAAGACAAATGCCATCACTCTGAATGCCTCCCCCTTCCTTCTCCTTCCCCCAGCTTTATATGCTGAGCATGATGCCATATGGTGTGGAATAGCCCTTTGGTCAGCTGGGGTCAGCTGTCCCAGCCGTGTCCCCTCCCAGCTTCTTGTGCCCCCCCAGCCTCCTCGCTGGTGGGGTGGGGTGAGGAGCAGAAAAGACCTTGGCTCTGTGTAAGCACTGCTCAGCAGTAACGAAAACACCCCTGTGTTATCAACACTGTTTCCAGCTCAGATCCAAAACATAGCCCCATACTAGCTACTGTGAAGAAAATTAACTCTATCCCAGCCAAAATCAGCACAGGCCTCTTTGGTAAACCCGTGTTTTGTCATCCTGTGGTACTCATCTGAAGCCTAGTCACTTCAGAAATCTAACACTTTGCGCGTTGTCCAGCCTCTCTATTCTGTACAATGGCCAGGGCATTAAAAGCCTACTGAGGCAACGCTTGACTTCAGCCCAGCACAGACAAACACACACTGCACAAGAAGGAAGTTCTCATTACTAAAGAGCAGTAGGTCATGTCATTGTCATCACCCTATTTTAGCACTGCTCATTTAAGCAGAGATGTGTTCACTCTCATTGCTTTCTTTCATCTCCTCTTTCTGATGCACAGGAGACTGCCTGACGCAAGATTTTTTATTTCTTTTTTTCTTCTAGGATAACTTCAAAACACCTTCCAAGCAGGTTCCTACACCTCAATTAATTCAAGTTCAGTTGATAACTGCAGTGGAGCTCAGCTAGTCTGAAAATACTGCTTAGTCATGTATATACTTTGTTTCTGATCTCTGCTCAGGGCTCCAGTCTTGTTCTTCAGAGGACTCACACAGATATAGAGCAATGATTTGCGTAGGTCTGGGTCAGTCCCCAGATGAATGCAAACAGTAGTGTACTGAATAAAGGGGGGCAGTGGGAGCATAGGTAAATATAGTACTATAGATGGCATATGTATGGCACAGAAAATCAAACAATATAAAAACAAAGTCAGAGAAGGTCAACTCATCAGAAGAACTGATCCACATATGGTATTAATGACTTGGCGAGAGAGAAAAGGGAACATTCTGCTCCACTTAACTTAAGCAATTCTCTCTAACAGTTAAAATTACCCCAACAGTATCACAAAGTCATCATTGATTTGTGATCTAAACTCATCTCCCAGTGCCCAGAACACCACTTATTTCTCCATGTCTTCCACTCCTCAGATCCCACAGCTCAGCTCACAACTACTTTGCTCGCACAGTACTTCCTTCTGAGGGAGCGCAGAGAGGGGGTTACCAGTGGGATGTCTGCTGTGGTGGCTACACAACGTACAGTGCAGTGGTGAAGGCTGTAATAAATACATCAATGAAGGAAAAAAAAAAAAGACATGAAAGTGCCTTCAAATCATTGCAGTTGGCATTTCTGTCAATGCTTATCTGTTCATCTGACTATTACCAGGTTGGGGAAAATTCTGGACAAAAGATAAAGCTTAATCTCTTCATACAGTCTTTCACAGGAATGGAAGCAGTAATATGTGTTATTTTATGTATAAATTAAATGCAATGAAATGGTTAAAACCAGATGAAAATCACAGGACAACTGGTCAGTTACAATGTCACTTGCATCGGTTTACTTACTGAATCTTACACAGCATCATTGAATTCAGAGTAGTGATCCACAAGCAGATTTGAATAAACTTGTATCAAAAATACCAAGACACAAAACTGTTAGCAGTATAACACAACTTTTACTAATCTCTCATCTATGAAATCCATTCTTTGTTCCAACAGATAAAGGTTTTGGATAATTTTATTTTGAAGGAAAGTGACTTATCAGTGAATAAATCCTTCATCCTCCTTTTATTCGTTTCAGTCATAGCTGCTATCACATCTGACCCCTGGAACTCTTTCTGTACCTACAGCAGAAGGCTATCTTAAATTGGATATCAAGAGATTACAGAATTATAGTTTTTGTGAATCAAGTTTAAATTGTTTTATTTTTTTCCAGAGCTAAGCACATCTAAGGCAAAAAAAAAATACACAAACTCACAATGTTCAGAAACAACAACCCTGAAAACAGCAGGAGTTACTGTGTTTAAGCAGTGCTATAGTCCTTGCTTCCTGTAACTTTAGCCCTGAAATGACAGCAAGAAATTTTACATATAGCCAACAGTGATATTATATTACTGAACTCCAAAGAATTTGGCAAGTATGAGGAAGACCATTCAGGGCGATGCTAACAACTTCTGCCAAAGCTCACAAGCAGCCCAGGAAGTGTCCCTAGGGCTAAAGAAGGTGGAAAAGGCTTTTGATGATTTCCCAGGTCTTTGATGTTAAGCCACACAGAACTGGATGTGTGTGTTCTCCTCTTTAACGTTACCCAGGAGAAGTGTTTTTCCTACTAACTTTCAGGGCAGTTCCTGAGACCATCTTGTGTGGCACTTTCTCAAATAAAAATTAAAATGAAAGCAATGGCAATGTCAGTAATAAGAGAGCATTGAAGACAAAATCCAGAAATCTGTACACATGCTGGGGAACATGCTGTTCAGAAAGTGATTTCATTGGAAAAAGAAAATCCATGTAAGCCCTTGTCAAGTGAGGTACGATCACAGAGCGGATCAGAGGGGAGATGTCATTGTCTTAGGTGGTCAGTCCTGCCCAGGGCAGACACAGAGAGAGTGTATAAGATCATGGTAATACAGTGATGAACCAGACTGAAACACGTTTAGACTCTCTCCTGCCCAATACCAAAAATAAGAAAAGGATTGCAGTTAAGCCCAGAACTTCTCAGCTATAATCTTTTCTCTGCCCATACTGTCCTGTTTTGTTACCCTGGTTTCCAGCTTTGGCAGGGTTATGTGATCATGTTCGTCGTGTGTCTGTGCATGCCTGTCTACATTTGCATGTGTGTGTTTCTAACTCACAGACCAATTTCAGCTCAGTAGGACAGAACATGAAAGGTCTCAAGGATAAATGAAGTTACACAAGTTTAAATACCATAGGCAGCTGTGTGGAGATGGATGGTCACTGCCCTGCCAGGGGGAAGAACAACAGCCTGATCTCGAGCTCACTGGCCATTAAGGATCCCAAAAATAGGAGAAAAATTTGGTACATGCCCTTACTACACTGAGTTTACTTATTTATGAACTATACCCACAAAGTAAAACCAGGCTTTATTGGTTCCAGTCTGCTCAAAGCATCTTGTTCATGCTGTGTTCTTTTTACTTCATGGAGTAATCCTGAAAAAGGCCTGACGTCTACTGCTGCTTAGTATGAGGGACTGCATCTCGGGCTCAAAAGTGCAAACTGTGAACACTTACAAGAACAAGGTTTTGGGCTCTTGGGAACTATTAAAGTTTGATAAATCTCTGCCAAGGTAAGGAGCTGAATAATCTGGTCATCATTTAATTTCTTTTGTACATGATTGTTGCCTTCATACACTTGCCTCAGAGCAAAACCAACTTGCCTTTCATTAAGGATTAACAAGTCCTGGCCCCACTGAAAATCCTAGCAAAATTTCCCGTGATTGGAATTTCATTCAATGAATCTGAACGATACTATCCATGTGCAAAAAGTGTTTCCATTTTCTTACACATATAACTACTCTTGCTTCAAAAGGAAATAATACTAGGTCGTAGGGAAAAAAATAAACACACAGAAAAAAGATTAAGGTTTTTAATTCTGAACTGTGGATTATTTGATGTCGAAGACAAATTGTGGTTCTTCAGGTTTAGATGACAACTATAATGCTACTGGATAATAATGAATTTCTTTCTGTTTGAACCAGGTAAAATATGAAATAAAAGCTAGCTTCAAAACAGTCAGTACAATAAGGAGATGATCTAGCAAAAAACACCTCGCTCTTCAGATCAATTTTTTCTACTGATGAAAGTTTATTGTAGACTTACATGCTATACTTAGAAAGTACAATCTTGTTTTCAGAGAAATGGAGTATGTTCTAGACCTACTTACAACACTGGGGGTATGGCTCATGCTTGTTGCGTCTGAAAACCCAGCTTTGACAAAAGGTCAAATAGAGGCAAGTAAATGAGTCAGATCCTATGCAATCTACACTTTCAGAGGGCGGAAAGCAAACCTAAATTTAGAAGACCATTTTTAGTCTCAGCATCTGTGATGCTAAGTCACTTACTGCACTGCAACAGCTTTCCTTGCTCACCTATTGCCTAACAGTTCTCACCGCAGTGCAGCTGGGGTAGCTCCTAACGGCAGTGTGCAAGATGATACAACAACTATCATGCTTTAACTGAGGATTAATTTAGGATGTAATCTCTTCTCTAGATTACAAACAAGTCTGTTGGCCACATTTCAAGGTGATATGCAAAGGGGGACAGGTTATGGAAAAAGCAGTTACAGGGCTATATATTAAAATGAGTAAGACTGTGTATCCCTGTGATAGATAGCCTGAAAAGATACGAGACCATGTGACAGCTCTCCCAAACTGTACTCTTCTGAAGTGCAGTGTTACCCTAAATAAATATATCCAAATTCACAGACAAGTAGGTCAACAGTGAAATTTTCCAGGATTTTTCAGAGCTAGGAGTAAGTTTGATCATCAGGTATATTCTTCCTCCCTCCCTCAGGCCACTGTAACTATTGCAGTGAACACTATAGACAGGATGCTTTTCACTGGAGTGGTAGCGTTTGTAAAGATAAGATATTTGATTTCCAAAACCACACAAGAGTTCTTCTTAACATCAAGTGGTTGGAACGACTAGGCCAGGTGCCAGACTGGGATCTTTGGAGATTTATGTCTTTTCCTCGCCCACAGACAGCAAGGGCTTTTGCAGCCATCCCCTCGCAATAACCCACTCATTTGTCTCACCAGTTATGGCCAAGAGGCTTCTTCCAAGAGGGAGAACATAGTTCATACTCAATTCGTAATTGACAGTGGCCCTCTCAGATGTTCTGATGAACAAGAGCACTTGTCGTGATCATGGCTCTTGATTAAAAGCAATTCAGCAGTAAGAACAAAGCTGACAGCACTAATTTGTTTCATATAAGCCAGACCAAAGCTTATCTTCAATTTCTGCCACACCAGGCCAGATTTAAACTGGCAACAAACCAATAAATGTCTACACTTTAAAATGCCTAAGCCACCCAACTTTATACTGAAGAACACATTTTTATTTGTCTGTAACTATTTATTTTTTAAAAAGGGAAACTACAGATTCTGAAATGCTGTTCTTCCTCCTCTTGATCTATTTTCTACTTTCTGACAGCACAATACCTCTAAAGCAGCTCAGATAGGAAAAGAATAAAGTAAATGGCTTAGGCATTACTTTTTTTTTTAAAAAAAAATTTTAATCTTGTCATCATGTCAGGAGTTCTAATAATCACATGCCAGATGCAAAATAATTAGGCCTACGCCTGTTTGTAAGCTGGTGGATAATTGAAGTGATGACAACCCAAAGCTCTTCAATTATAAGAAAAAGGTGGACATATCAACTCAGGAAGGGCTGGATCTATTGCTACACTGAATATTATTCTGGCATATTCACATGACCTAAGGAATTCACCTTCAGCTATCAGCACAGAATCTACATGGTTAGAAGAGGTTTAGTCAGAAAAAGTAATAATTCCTGTACGTGTACTGGGTAAAAGATGCCTTAAAGGAACTTGAGAATCCAAGCAAAGCAATTATCAGGGGAAAGGAAAAAAAGAATCTCTTTCCTCTACTATAAAAACCAAAACAACACTAGCAGAATCAATTGGTACTAGTGGAATCAATCAAGGTCTCCTATAACGTTTGTCTTCATTCTCAAGCTTGCACATGCAGTGCCTGCAAAAGAGCCTGAAGTTTCAAGAAAATTAATTCATTTTGTTTCATTCAGGAAATCTGTTTTCCCTAAGGCTCTGCTGAATCCTTTCACTCTCCCTCCCCCCTGCTCCCTCATCTGGGTAGCCACTAGTTCCCTGGCTTATTCTCTGTTGTGCGCATGAGGTCCCCTACCCTTACTCCAAAACTAATCACAAACAGCAAGTTACTCCTAACAATCCCCCAGTCCATTAAGGTCATTCCTGATGTCATTAAGATAGCACTTCTTTATTACTGCCCTCAAAGCATCAGTGCTGATAAGACAGAGCCAGAGGAGGCAGAAAGTGATTCCTCCCGTTCACGTTAGCAGCGATTGGCAAGGGAACAGAATTAGACTCAGGGCACAGCTGCCTGGACTGGAATGCTGCAAATAGGAAAAGAGGCTTTTTTCCCTCCTAGCCCCAGCACTGCCTGAACCTCAATGGTGTAATTAATCAGAAAAAAACCAACCACAAAACCCCCCACCAACGCTAAAAATGTTCCTCTTCAAACCAAAGAAAATTAACATGAAACGTTAGTAACTTTATCTGTGCAAAGAAATTAAGTCTGATCACTCAATTAAAAATAAATCAGATAACACACTCCAAACTGATTCCAGTGAATTAGTACTCAGGAGTTTCCGATTAATTGCTGCCTGCCAGCCAGAAAACATGTCTTCTGTAGTGTTAATTTTTGTTCAAAAAGAAAACTACACTTCCAAGAAAAACATTTCTTGTGTCTTTAGCAGTGTTATTGGAAGTGTCTTATTACACAAGGTTAAAACAACTGGCATTTTGCACTGCAGAGACAGATCAGATGAGTGAGAGGAGTTGTGGGAGAAGAGGAAAGTGAAAATACTTATCTTGGTATTAAACCATAAAAAGCAATTGAAACTTTAATCGTGTCAACTTTAAAAAAAAAATACTGGGGGGAGAATCTTTAAGAGGTACAAATTATTTTTTTCTCATAATAGATATTACATGATCTGCTTGGATGGACAGAAAAACAACCTAGAATTTCACCAGACTTCGAAATATAGCTATAATCCGCAAACACCGTTATATTTGTCTACAGCATCATTTGCTCAAGACAATAACCTTCACATTACCCCTTTGCAGAAGAAATGGGAATGCTGGATAACATGGCCATAGAGGAGATACACGGTCTATGATGCCTGAGGGGAGGTGTAGAGCTGGATCTAAGATGTAGCCACAATTAGCACACAGCACAGCTGAGTTCTCAGTGTGCAGCAAATACGAGTGCCTCATTGCTGAGGTTCATTCAACAAACAGTCAGTGAGGACCCTTCCTAGTTAGAAGAAAAGGCCTGATCAAAAGTGTAGGCACAAACCAGGGAGGAAAAATCTTAATCATTCTGGGATAGCTATGAAACCAGCTACTGACACAACAGCCTGCCTTTATGGCAACACAGTTTTAAGTACTTAGATCCACCTTTGTATTGACTGTCCTGGCAAGAAAATAATTCCTTTGGCAGAGCTAAACAAAATAATTTCTATTCTTTCTTGAATAATAACAATACATTACACTGTTATGGTGCTTTATTCTGTCCATAAAATGACTTGCAACATTAGCTAATTCAAAAGCTTGTCCATTGTCGCACAGCCAATTCCTACAGCAATGTGGCTGGATTGCATTAAAGGGGTAATCTCTTAGCAGTGTTAGTACTTGTATCTCCAAGTATAGCCTCACTATATAATCAAAATATGCAATACAGTCATCATATAAAATATTTATATACCCAGGCACACTACAGAAAATGTATATTATATCGTAGTTATCTATTTTATAATGGCTATACTTCACCCCTGGCCCAGTGACAAAGACAGGCCTTTTACATGTACCCATTCTGCTTAATCCACAAATTCAGAATAGGCAAGTTGTTTTTACTAGTCATGCTCCTTACCTTGAAAACATATATATTACATACAAAGAGGCACTGTGATATTTGTGATAAACACTGTGTGTAACTGCAAACCATCCTGCACTGCACATGTGTGCAAACAACATTTTCATCAAATATCTGTTTGCACAAATGAAGCCCTGTGGAAAGGGTTCATGCATGGTGCATTTGTGATTTAAGCTCAACCTGTACCCCAAGTCTCTAAGTACAGGCAAGTATCCCCAGGGCAAACAAAAGAGTATCTGAACACAGTAACTGCAAAATTATTCTGGAACTTGATGGAAAGGTTCTGGATTCCCCTTCCATCAATTCCTGGCACCATTACCTTCATCCAGAGGAGCTAGCCACAGATTTGACAGGTGGCCACAGGTACTGCGTATCAGAAAGATAACATAGAATCGCCATGACTGTGAATGGATAGTCGTAGCCCTCCTTGGTTCTCAAGTTAGGAGACAGGATCTGAAAATGTAAGAGAGAAGGAAAAAAAAAGGCATAATCTATGAAAGCTTTATTGATGCTTCTGACTGATCACAATCTCTTTAATCACTGTTAGAAGGAAAAACATTTGTTAAAAAGAACACAGAAGTAGGCCCTTCCCTCTCCTCTGTTCCCCCTACTTATAATTTTTAGGAAGGAGAAAAGCAATTTTGGATGAAAACTGCCATAGATCTTCCTGATCAAAATGAAGGAAGAAGGATGTAGAGCACGTGCATTAGTAATGGACACTGAACTGACCTCAGTTCTGTCACACTGTCAGACAACCTTTGCTTCAACGTAGTTGCTGCAGATTTACATTAGAGTAAGAGACAAGAAGTGAGCTCAAATGATGAACGCAGAAAAAAAAGAGCAAGGTTGTTCCTCTTTCAGCTTTGTACCTTAACTGCTATTCCAAAGGTAATGTCCCAATCTCTGCAGTCGTTCAAAGACACCACTCTGTACGCAAGAAAGCTTCCACAATTTTCCCTTCTCCTCAAACACTCAGCCATCAACTCAAGTCAGTCATTCGGTTCAAAGCCAGAGTTTTTCCATGTTGAACAATAATGTATCAACACATCTAGGACCCACGCACATCTACACTTCATCAGCATGCACCAGAAGCAGAGAAAAAAAAATCTCTGCATTATCAAGGAATAATTCTTTGAAATAAATTGAAATAATTTTAAATTTGGAAAAGACAAGCATTTACAAAAATCTACCAATATTTGAAAATACCTCGTGTTGGCAGAAGATTGCTTTATGTATTTCCATTGCTTGTTTTATTCAATGAAGCATTCCAGTCAATTAAAGAAAGGCCTAAGAAATCTCACCCATCTCATAAACAATCACAGACAAAAAAAAGCTTCAAAGCAAACCTCTTATTTCTTATGCATCATTCTCACATGCAGGTCCAGTTGCAGACAGTAGAATACAATTCTACAGCTTCTTTTGCTGTCTTCTGTAGCATTTATTGTTAATAATGTTGGAAAGGGATACTTGGATTTTATGACATTTTAGATTTTCAATAAAGCATTTGATAGGCACGTTTAATCATGAAGTCATTGTAAACTTGCAAGTTGTTAGCTGAAAATTAAACACATGAGAAGTGGTTCCTTATGCAATTGGACAAGTCTCCTTTCTTAAAGATTTTGAATGTATTTTCGCAGTTCTCACGTGGAAATCTGACATACCAGCTTTTACCCTTGTTATCTCTGGGCCTATAGCACTCAAGGCATCATATAACATCCAGTGAAAAATGTTAGCTTTGGCCAGACTATTATGTCTATACGCATACTTTACAAGACACTAAAGTGGATCTTATCAGTTAGTAAAGCAAGAACCCTGGAGGCTCAATATTACGGGGAATGTATTGGCAAATGTTTAAGGATGCAGGGCTCAAAGCGGGATCCTTAAGAATCAAAGACAGATGTTCTCCTACCTAAAAGCCAACAGAGAGACCAAATTACTGACAGATGATATCCTTGAAAGCCACAGTAAATAAGTGACAACTGTTCACCAGGAGTGCAGCAACCAGAGGAAGTAGGTTAACCAGTTTGCACATCAGTCAGTCTTAAAAGTACTCTCTATTAATTCTTGTGGTTAAATTCAGATACCTCTCAGTGGAGATAACACTACTGAACACCTAATTTCTACACTGAAAATTTCCTAAAATGCTTTTGGAAATCTACAGATTTTGTTTGAAAAGGCCACTCTGTAATGCAGAGCAGTGAGTCAACCGTGCCTGCGGTTTGTGAAAAGCAGCTGAACAAAGAAGTGCTTCTCCATACACTCAGGTGCTTTCCATAATAAGATTTCTTAAGAAGAAAAGTCAAATGAAACTTTAGTTGGATTTTGCATAAACATGACTTTTCTAGTATTTTGGTTTGTATGAGAAGTGTCTTCTGGAGAGGAAAAAATGTTCTCACTTAACTGTTCATTAGTTGTGAGGAAATCCGAAAAGGTCAGAACCTCAGCCATGAGTATTGGCTGTCTGGCCAGGCGTGTTGATGCTGCAGGCTGCAGGTTGCATTGAGGTCCCAGACAGAGATAAAGCCAGTTACTGAGCTTGTTCGGACATCAAAAACAATCTAGCCAGAGCAACAAAGACCTCAGCATGATCTCATTTACTCGGTCCGCCTTTGTTTCTAATATTTGTTTGATGTTTTTTACAGTATTCAAAGGAGCACTACAATAATGAGAAAATAATAACCCATAGCCTTTTTTCTCCTCATGCTGACATTTTAAAGAACACATTGATAATATGACATGATAACCACAGAACCATTAGGCCCAGTTCTGAAGTTCTTACTTGGTTTCTGGCCAGGGAAACGGAGCAATTTCTGAGGTCTGAGGCGTAATGAGTTCAATTCAGCACTTTTTTTTTTTTTTTAAATAAAATATGCTGAACATAAAAACAAGAACAACAAAAGGTTGCGTTGCAAAAGGCTGGCACAAAACTTGATTCTTCCCTCCAGGAATATACATTAAAACATATGCAAAAGCACATGCAAGTCACTCAGTTATTCAAGAACCTTTGCTGTTTATTTGACTCATCTGGAAACAATAAAATGAGGGGAAACTTGGTAGAAAACAATGCTTTCTTTCTGCTCGTTCTTTCCACATATCCCTTCTGCCAAAAGAACAGGTGCTGCTGCTCTCCTGGGTGCTGCTGAAAAGCTGGGCTCTGCAGAAATAGTGCTTCCCAGAAAGGACCGGCTGAGCCTTGAGTAAGAAAATGGCTATCTGGCAGGAAGCCCTCCAAAACCGGGGATATGAATGTGGATAATTTTAAAGGATAAAAAGGTAAAAAACATATGCTGATGTAGCCTGTGGTGAAACCCGCGGATTTAAATGTATGCTTTAGTTATAAAAATAATGCAGCTGGGTGTAAGGGCTGCGCCTATGCACACACACAGCACACTCAGTCATCAGTAGGGCAGCAACGATTGCTCCCCAGCCCATTTCTGCCCAGGTGAGGTTCTTGATGGATAGGCAAAGGACCCCTGCCAGGCAGTCCTGGCCTCACATCATCAGCAGCTGACTGACAGGAACTCCCTGACGGAGAACTCTGGTTCCTGCTCTATATTATGCTCAGATGTATTTATTACTGGATAGGAAGTTTTTTGTAGATGCTTAAGATACATTTTCATAACATAATACATTTTTATAAGATACGTTTTGTACATAGCTTGAGATAGTCAATAGACCACAGAGTGGTCATGTAAGACCACGGGTAGCTGAATTACGATAATTAACTGGATGACAGTTCAGGGTGTCTCACCTGACGCAGGTGAAGAAGCTATCACAAAGATGTCTGCGATGGAAACCCCCATGACCATCTAGACAGTGAATGACCCACCTGTTAATGGCATTCCCTATGTGAGTATTAACCTTTGCAGATGATCCTAATAAATCAGTTTCTTTAACTAACAGTCTGTGCATGGGTATCTGTGCAGCATGCCAGTAGAGAAAAGAAACAAGCTCAGTCAAGATATGACCCAGATAGTGTATGATATGGAATAGCAAGAGTTTTCCCAGTAGGAGGAGGAAGGTTGTTCAGCTGTTTGAGCTTTAGCTCAAGGCTTAGGAGACTTAGGTTTAATTCCCTGCTCCAGCTATTTCCTTCCTATAGGGTTTCTGGAAATTTTCACGATAATAAACCTCTAAGTACCTTAGTATTGGACCCTTAGTTTTCCTGTAACTCAATTCTTCATTTGTACATTGAGTATTATAGTACTTCCTTATCTCACGAGGGTGTTATGAAGGGCAAGTGCACTGAAGACGGTTAGGTGCTTAGGTGCTGCAATGGTGAGGGCCATGTAAACATCTGGCTCATAATCTTGTAGATGTGGTGCCTGGCTGTGTGACTAGAACAAATACCTCCACCTCATTTCTTCTTCAGAACTGGGAGAATATTTTTCTGCTCCTTTCCAAAGTATATTAAAGCAGCATTCATTAATGCCAAAAGGTGATGAGAAAAATAATGATGAGCAGCTTCTGAAAGCTTATAAATAAACAAAACATACTCTTGTAATCAGGATCTATGATAGCTTTACTATGAAAGGAGACTGTAGACAGGCAGGGGAAGTAAAGCCTGAACTAAAACCCAAAGGAATTAATGGATTTATGTTTTAGGTTCCTTGATATCATGCAGATAAAGAAATAAGGCAGTATAAGAAAAAGATAAGATCTAAACTGCTCAGTATAAGATTGAGATCTTCTGTGCATGCAGAAGAACAGAACTTTAGGAACCCGGGGAAATCCTGGCCCTAACATTTTTGGGGTTTTAGGTATCTGAAATATTTAATCATAAATCTTGGCCCCTCAATTCCTCTTGAATCAAACTCTATACTCTTCAATACTTCTGCAGATCTTTAAGTGTCTTTACACTTTGACTTCTACAATCCAGGACTTACAAAAGTATTTAGATATTTAGAAATTGGAGAGAAATTATCACAGAATTTTCAAATGCTTGTAAGAAGATAAAGTGCTAGATCCTACTTGAATCTGCATTCACATTCTAGTCAATGCCTGACCACATAGTTGCATAGCTCAATGCCCTAAAAATTAGATCTGCCATTGAGGTGCATTACAAAATTTTACCCAAATCATATTGCTATGATTTATTTTGTGCGTCCCTTATCAGTAACAGATGAGTAACTACTGAGAGAATTTCATACGATATGAGTCATCTGGAAGTACTTTGGTATGGGTTTTACTAGAGCTTAAATAATTGAAGGTTATTACTTGTGACTTATTATTTATTTGTGCAACAGTGGTAATGCAAGGCTATAGATTATCCAAAATGAAATACTTATATAAAAAGGAAAATGAAAACCCACAGCTTTTTTATATTTCTGTTTAAGTCACGGTGGTTGATCTACCTTATTAGAGAAAACTGTAGATTGTATCTGCTACATCAGGTAGAACTTCCACCAACCCATCACATCTTCACTCGAAAGTCACCTGACTGCTGTGCCAAAATGTAAAAAGCCTTCAAAAAAAAAAGATGTAAAGTAATAGCTATTAGTCTTGATACATCTGATGCATCACTGTGTCAGCTGCTTTCCATTAATAGATGATCTTAAAGAGACGATGTAAAATGTTACATAGATGAGAAAAGCTTGGTACGCTGTCCAAAAGAAATTGCTGATTTGGGAACTTAATTCCCTCCACACTAGAAGGACAGTAGAAAGATTATTGATGCCACTAAATCAAACTCTATGTTAATGATCTGTGTGAGACCAAGGTGAGGGTCAAGCCTATCATTTCTGCAAATTTAAGTTTCCTTTTAAGTAGATTCATTTTTACAGAAAGTGGAGCATCCATTCCATTATCAAGCTGCTGTAAGATGCTTACGGTTGATGTGTTTAGCAAGCGAAATGATTTGTAACAGGAAAAAAAAGGACATGAAACTCAAGAGAAAACGCGGAGCTGAGAGATTCATTCATAGATTGTTTTTATGACAACTTTTTCACATTCATTTCCTACTTAATCAGTGGAAGCATGTATTACTGAGCAGCAGATATGTTCAGCATGGCTGGGAGAATCACCTATGAAGTCTTTTGCTGAATTATATTCTAGGTCAAAGTAAGGAAAACATGAGGTGTCATCATTATAATTGAAATGTTTCAGTTCAGATATACTTATTGTCAAACTAAAGACCAAGATCAGGAAGCAAAAATAAAAATACTTATTATTTAAATGTGCAAATCTATCAGTTAAATGCACAGATCACTGTGTAGTTATATACTGTTATTTTGCTATTTTGCAGATAAATATGTAAATGGGTTCCTTTTCTTGTGGACAAATCTCAGTGATTCTGCACCTTGGAGATAGAGATCATTACCTGTTTTCTCAGTATTGACTCATAAAAGCCAATAGCTGGGAAGTATCACATTTTCTATTATCATAATACAGTTTTGCTTTTTTATATAATCCATGCATGGGTCCAAATAGACATTTTTAACATCACCTCAGAACTGAGAATAAGCTTAAACCAATATATTTTTCAGAATGTTCCCAAATGTCTAGTTATTAATACTCTTTATATGCATATTTGACTTTGTGAAGTGAAATCACATCTTCCCGGAATCTATCCAGGATGTTTGCCAAGGACTGTACGTACATCAAGGACAGCATGTCTCACAAGAAGTGCATTTGGTAGCTAAGAGCCCTCAGAAACAATGTTTAGATTCTAAGTGAATTAAACTTTCTCTTAAGACAAAAAATATCTGCCCACAGACTTAGCCCTCAATCACTACTGCACAAGTTAAAAAAAGAAGAGGAAAATGTATTTATTATTGGAATTCATATTGATTTTCATGCAACGTATGGGATTTTCTGCTATACAAAGCCAAAATGACAAAATTCAGCAACATGTATGTCATAAATCAAGAGAAAAAATCAGTGATCTCCAAAATGGCTTTGAAATCACCGGAATGGATAGAAGGCTATTTTCTAGTCTTGGACATTGCCATACATCAGGAATTTCAGTTCAGCTAAAAATTGCCCTGTAATATTCATGTTCTATTTGGGATTTTCCCAAAATAAATTGATATATTCTTTCTTCTTCTCTTTATAAGCATAAGCTCAGAATCAAAGAACATGAAGATAGAAAATACCAACCAGTTTATACATTCACGCCCATCTCAGTCATATTAGATTGATCTTTCTTTGGTGTACTGGTCCAGTGTGGTTTTAAAACTCAAACAACATGTTTTACAGCTGAAATTCTAAGGTCTGCTCTGAGATATACACTTACCATGTAACACTCAGTGGACATTTTCTGTCTTAAGGGGAAATATTCAGTAAGCATAGCACTTTAAAACTTCAAGCTTACAGTAGTTGTTTCTAACAAGTATCTCATAATCTCCAGTATATGAAAAATATTTTGACACTATGTTGTACTAATGTTGTAGTCCCATGAATCTTCAATAGTTTTTAATACAAAACAATTGGCGTTGGACAGAAATCTGGCATTAAGTACCTTAAAAGGGTAAGAAAAAGTCACTGGGGTTCTCATTGAAAGTATTTTATTGGAGACAGTCCATAGATTTCCACCCCTTTAGAACCTGCATAATTTCAGCTATTCATCAAATAATTTCACTGGGGAATTTTACTGTCATTCCTCAGAGCCCCTTGAGTCCTTCCTCCATGTCTCAGACAGTCATTTGCAAAGACTAGTTTGATAATCAAGGGCCAAATTCTTCAGTGGTTTTCAGCCAGCTCTCTATTTATGCATTGCTAACTTCACTGTAAAGATTGCTAATGTGGACAGTTTTTATAAACTAACTGACACACGGGATTAAATGCATGTATGCAAACCTCATATGTGTATAATAATGTATAATTAGTATTATGAGATATAACTAATGGGCAAACTGAAAACATAAGCAATGGCACATTGAAGTTGTAATGCAGAGACAGAACCTGCCATTTAAACATTTAATATCTACTGTCACTTGCAGTAACTTTTTCCTAGGAAGGTGAAGGATTTGGACTGTTTCATTCACGTGTTGTATCTCCTTTGATAATAACAAGATATTGCTGAAATTATCAACATGTTCTCTTCTGAAAAAAAAAATTGCTGTCTTTCTATTATACCAGAAACTTTATTTTCTCTCAGGTTTCCTGTTACTTCCCAAGAATAAAACCCCAGGGCCAGTTTTCAGAAGGTCTGAACACTTACAACTCCCACCGACTTCAGCTACAATTCTGTTTTGAACACTTCTAAAAACCAGGCCTGCAGCGCAATGGTTCTTGCTCCTTATGAAGTACACACAGGGATTTCTAATGTTCACACAAAATCTCTGATTTTACAGTGTCAGCCTAAAGATTCACATACGAAATCTGTTTATTATAATATTTCCTCCCTCTGAAAGATGAGACCATGCTGCCCACATTTGAATCTATCCCTCCAAGGAGTTTATGAGTTTCATGTCAGAGGTGGAGATAATTACACTAGGTTTAGAGATAAAACACTAAATAGAAAAAATGAATCATAAGCACTTAATAGCACCGATGCAATTAAAAAAACCCTCCTATTCAGCTGCAATAATATAAGCAATTGCACTCAGCTCTGGGGTTTGCAAAATGCTCATCAGAACATTTTCCCTTATGTTCTTTGAAGCATACTCACTCACTTAACCTATTAATTTTCTGACTATTTCCAGAAAGCAGTTAAATATCAGGTGTAACTTTCAATTGCCTCATTGCAATGCATGGTAGTATTTACAGGACAGCTGAAGAGGTAGCTGAGTTAGAGAGTGAGGACACAGATGTGGGAGGAAAAAACCAAGAGAAAGCAGAGATGTTCTATGTAAATTGAATCTGCCTGTTGGTGTCTTACAGAAACAATTAAACTAAACAATGTAAAGAAAAATATCTCTAGGGAAATACTTCTCTCCTGGAAAGCTGTTTGAGCATAAAGGACTGCTCTTTCTTCCCCAGACGCAAGCTGCCTATTAAACTAATGGAGCTATAAAATAAAGCGATTGTGTTTGAACAGGTTGTGTGTGTTTAAGGCTGTGGACTGCAGACTACACACTGCCATCACGCCGCACTGAATCTGCTGCCGCATGGAAGAGTTCGGCATGCTCCCCCCTTCCGTATTTCTCCAACATGATGTATCATTCTAGAGAGGGACTGTCAAACTCTGACAGTGGAAAAGGCATAATTACACAAAGAAGTAATTAGATTGGGATGATTACCACAAAATGATAGTTTTGAAAGGCAAGACAATGAAAAGTGCAGGGAAAAATTATTTGAATCAATAGAATGGTTTTTAAAATATAATAAACTGGCACCTCTTTGAACAGCTGAGCCATTATATTCATTCCTTTCTCCATTGCTTGCATAGCCAGATTACCCAGAAGCCCACACTGCCTTTATTTTTGGCAGCAATGCTAAACCAATCAGGTATTTGTTACTTTAAGAGGCTTACATTTTGTCTCGGCTATGATTACACTCTATCATACTGTATCACATGTTTGTGGTGTTGCTTCCCTCTTGGCAAGCTGAGGATGCTGCCATTTAGCTAGTTCCTAATAAGTAGTAAACCTCCTAAACCTTTTTATTCCCTGCTTGACAATTTACATGAAATTATCATGTAGTACTTCTGTAACGCAGAACTATTTTAATGCAAATTAGGGCTATTATCTAATATCTAGACTTGTTCAACTTAAATAGTATTATTCAGATTAGAGATTCGATTGTCATGTTTTTTATCTACCTCTCATTGCTAGGCTTGCATATATTTTCATTTGACCTTTTTTTGTTTGTTTTTCTGGACTTAAAGAGAAAAATATCACCTTTAATTATGTGAATGGATTTTATTATCATTAATAATGTCTTTGTGGTGAGCTATTATAAAGTATTCACTCACGTGAATCTCACTGTGGAAGTGGCACCCTCTTTCTTTAACACACTAGCAAATTTCACCTGTACTTACTAAAACAAATAGTATATAAAAATGTAATAACTGCAGCACACTGTTTGCTTTGGATGTTTCACTCTGGCCAGTTACCCGTTTTTATGTGCAACTGCATTTTCTTCCTCACATTCAGAAGCATAGCGCTGACCTCACTGAAATTTTCAATGACATTCAGAAAAATGATAAACATGGTTTTCAGTGGAATAACAAACATCCCGGAAAAATTTCTATCTAACAAAACTGACATGTAGGTCCTCAGTCACTTGACATTGTCTCTTCAACAACTAATCTTTTTGATAGAGGGTCTCAAAACTGTATAATTACTCCAGTTAATGGATAAATTGTCCTCATTAAAAATCAGGATTTCTAGCATGAAAGCCAGCTAAATAGAAACACAAAGTCTAGGCTTATTGGCTTTGACACAGAACAATCATCACAATTTCACTGTAGAGTCAGCAGAACGGCTGTCCCTGCAAGGATCTCCTGCAGCGGAGATTTCTGGAGGGTTGAATTGCATACCTCCAGAGCAGTAAAACAGTTGAAACAGTCGTGCAGCTATTGCTTCCACATTCAAAAATATTTTTTTAGGGTCCTAAACATTTCCTGTACTTGCAATTAATCTGAGATGGTGTTATCTGAGAAAAGAAGTTCTGCCCAAGGATGATTAATATGTAAAGCCACGTATCTCCACAGTTTAATAGTTTTATGTGAGTTTTATAGTGCAATGCAAGTCAAAATTCCACATGTGACTTTCACCTACAAACCTGTGCTGTTACAGAATCCTGGTTAACTCCTTATAAGTCCAAGTGGTAAACAATCCCTTTACAATCCCTTCTGGAACATTTCTGTAAAGGACATCTCATTATATTAAGCCAACTTGGCAGAGGCATAGATATTGTTGAGCATTTATTAAAGTGCCTCCTACATTGCTATAGCTGTGCAAAATCTAATTAGAATGGAAGCCAATGTATATAGCCTTATAAATAAAATAAAGTCTTGCAGTAGCAACCTGCTGTCTTTGCACATAATCAGAGCGATCATCTATACAGCAGATGGCTACTTAGCCAGTTGGCTAAGGGTTACAGTACATTTACATTTGTAAAAATAGCTGAGAGTTTGTTAAAATCCTTTCAAATAAATGATTTTCCATGATGTACTTGCCCAATAACATAACTTTAAAGACAGTTTATTGGCTAATTGAAAAGATCAAAAAGGAAATCAAACTGGCTAATTAAGGGGCTGTTGTAATAACACCTTTGTATCTGTTTCCATTTAATATTCCTTGATTTTTACTATCCTGAAAAAATAATGACACTTCACTGAACATAAAGCTTAACTGCACTGCTGCTCTGGATAATCTTCCAGACATTTAACAGCTTTTTAGCCATATGGACAATGCATATACAGCTAGAAAACAGCTTTTATCCACATACATATGAATTTACAGGGAAATAAAAGGGAAATATGTATCTTGGGAAGTTAAGGGCAAGCATCTGGCAATCCCAGAAAATACATAACTGCTTATTTGTAAACCAGATATATTGGAAGTTATCTTCAAATAATAACGGTAAAAAAATAACACTAAGCATAGATTCATGCATTTATATTCTCTCTATATATAAACACACACAGAGTACAGGAAGGTTGTGGATAGCTCTATAATTAACTGGTTTTAGCACTGCGGTTAAAAGGGACTCTATCTTTTGATACGCATGAAAATTACAATGTATCCTTCCCAAAATTACCACACTGACTCATTAGGAAATGAATTTGTACAGAATGAATCAGAAATCTGCTAATTCTTTTAGGAATTACAATTAATTAGAATTTATTAATTTAAGGTACTTAACACTCAATGCCAGACTAATCTTAGTAACAATAACATTGAAGCTTCAGGCTTCTGATATAGTTAAAATAGAGAAATGTTATAAATAGGCTACATTACAATTTTTCAGAGTTAAGGTCACTTTTACTTCCATTCTTTATCATTCATTGTAACAAAAAGTTATTTATTCACTGCATTCTACAGTATAAATAGTCGACTCCAAATCATACCGTGAAGGACAGCCTCTACTAAAGTGATTGCCATCTCTTATTCTTCCTCAGTGGGACTGAAACCAAAGCTGAGCTCCACTTCTGGCCACTCCGGGAAAGACTGGAGGGCAGCCTCCACACTCTCGCAGCTCAGGAGACCACTGTGCTCCCTATGTGTATCTTGGTTAGGATTAAATTCACACTGTGCTTGCAGCTCAGCGTCACTCCTAAGTTAAACCCAAGACTGCACAGAAAAAACTTACAAGATATAAGTTATGTATCTCCTAGTTATCTCCGCTTCTGAACATGGTGGGCACACATATAGGTGCAATTCCTTGGCCTGCAAGGACAGTGTATATCTTAAATCGCTTTGTAGTGCCATATTGTGGCAAATGTGCAGCACATTAAGATTGTGATTTCTTTCTGGGAAGGTCCTGGAGTTGTATGCAGCAGCATACTGTGCTGTAGGGCGACTGTCATGCTTGTCAGACGCGGGGGTAAGGTATGTGGATGCACAGCGTGTAGATTATACACCACACCATGCTTTAGATTGCTCTTGGCCTGTGCTCCACTGAACAGTACAGATACAGCTTTTGACAACACAGGGCACCGCTGACTGATTGCTCTGAAAGGAGTGTGCAAAGAACCATTTTTGAGATGATAACTGCAAAAATGGACCGTTCATTTCAAATCTATGATTTCTGAATAGCTATCCACTGAACCTTACTATCACATCTGGGGTGGAGGAGGGGGAGAGGACAGTGTACATACACTTGCAAAAATGAATGAAGCAGGTGAGAGAAGCAGAAGACTGTTTGCACAGGAAATTTAGGGATGCAAGAAACCGTGTGTATTTGTGGAGATAGGATTGCACAGGAATATGTTCAGGTATACAAATTAAAGAAAGCCAGAAGGGGCAAAAGCCAGGAGCATTTTAAAGCACAGGAGACAGTGAAAAACTAGCCTGGCAAAATGCAGGGCTCTCAATCCAGTTAAAATGGCTAGTTTGCACCAGCAGGTTTGTGCACGGAAAACAAAATTAGAATGTATTGTTGAATCCACGATGCTAAAAAGTTGATGAGAGATTGATCCTTCTTATTCCAAATTACTGAAAATATCAGTGGTCACACTGTGTTTGGTTTTCTATGTTATTTTGTGCTTAGGGACACCATTTTTCACCTAGGAAGAACCAAAGAAACTCCCCCCAAGAAACTGTGCTAAAGCGAAAGGTGGGGCAAATGTACCTATGATTTGGAGTAAAATACACTACTGGGATGTTGTAAGTGTTCTTAAACATGCATTATGACCCCAAAAATTAATCATTAAGACTAAGCTTAGTAGCACTCCAAACAGATCAAGTTAGAAATGTGCTGCAAAGGTTCTGAAATGAGTTGGTACTATAACAAATTCTTCAAAGGAGGAAGAATGAAGAATTTGTGATCCTTCACAAATGAATGATGAAATTCTTCATCAATGGCACTGTACAGAAGCAATATTTGTGTATTATTTTGACTAAATTTTATGTTTCCTTATGTAATTTTTCAGTGTTTATATTCTTTTTCTTTCAATAGACATATTTACCTCTTGGTGATGCTACCCTTTCTGGTACTTGAGATAAATGAGAATGGAGAAGAACATCCCACTTACCTGCAGTGGAACAGGAATGTTCATCTTTTCTAAGGCAAATAAAGTTCAAATAAAATTAAAATCTTTTTTCCTCAAATCCCAGATGATTTTTTTTCATTGAACTTGATCTGTTCTTTTCTTTGGTTCTAAAACATTTGAATAACTTCCTTTCTCTGCCTACCAGCCTAAAACAGGCATTTGTTTTAGCCTTGAAACTGGGTCAGGAACTGACAAAATACAGTGATAGGATTACTTTCTTAGCAGCATCAGCTCGAATAGTTTTTAGCTGCTGGGGATCCTTCTTTGCTGAGGGCTACTACGCAGGCACTCTGTACTTTCAGTTCCTGTGTGCAGTGGTGCTGGGCACGGTGCTGGTGTATGAGCCTGCCATCCTTGCTTAGTGCAAGAGGAAGACAACTCAGAGAGCTGTTACAGAGGTGATGCTCGGTCAGGTTCTGGTAGAGATGGAAGAGCTTCCCTGTGGAAGAGCAGCCCCTTCCCTGGAGTATTTCCAGCTGGCAGCAAATGAGGAAAATACTGAGAATTCCAAAAGAAAACCTAATCAAGCCTCTCCCCTCCCTCACATTAATCTTTCCATGTATGCCTACCTGAGAGCAAACCTGCTTCTAAATCACCTTTTCACGTTTCTTCCCTCACTATTTCTAAAGGGATTCCTTGCCTCTAAGAATCTCAATGGAGATCAAACCGCGAACCATCACAACTATTCCAGACTGATCTTCATTTGCCAGCTTTCTTCAACTCCGGGCTACTTCTGAAAGTAAAACCCTTTAGGTATCGCTGGAAAAAGAATTCTTTGTAAAGGTTCATTATTTGCAGTTCTTTGTCCATGAAAGTGAGCAGGCTATCTGTGATATTTTTTTCTATACAATTGTTCATTTTAAAAGATTTCAATATATCAAGTTGAGAGTTACTCAAAATATTTTTAAGACTAAAAGCCTGTCATAATTCTTGACTGCAGTCAGTGAATTACAGTAATTAATAGGCTAGTCACTTCTCATGTTTCACAAATTAGTGATAAACAACTTGTAGTATTTCAGATTTTTTTATAGTTACGCCTACATGAGCCAACACCTGAGGCATTAGTGCTTCATGATATCTTAAGAACAATTACTTGCTATGTGAGAATGGCATTTTATCAATGGCTCTTCCATTAAACCAGCTTTCTGTCTTGTTAATGCCATGGTCTTTTTTTAAGATCTTGACATCATTACAGTATGTCACTACAAAAGAAAATCTTTGATGTTTTTAAATACCAGGGGAATAAATACATATTTCTAGTGGTGATAACTTAGGATTCAAAACTTTCTTCTCCTTATAAGACCTTGAGCTCTCCATAAGACAGATGCAAATATAAACAGAATGTCACTGAGTGCAACCCAAAATTCCAATAATAAAATTGGAATGTTTCATCTCCTGTAAAGGTTATTTATTTAATATTTTGAGATATTCCTGTTGTCTAAGACAATATTATAGTATGCATGGTGTATATATACTACATATTTTCCCTGAATACAGGAAAATGCTCTGCCTTTGAAGTATAGCAATTCCCTGAACATATTAATTATCTCCAAAACCACAACCTGCAAGGCTTTCATCCTGACAAGGATTTGATTGAATAAATGTAATTTGGAGCATTTAAAATTTTATGTGCATTAGAAAAACATGTTCGTTTGTTTGTTTGTTTATTTTTCCTGGTGTTTCTGGCAGAAGGTATGATAATTTTCATTATTATTCTAGCATGCAATCACATATATGCCATTTGAATATCATGCATCAAATGTCTAATAATCTGATCCAATGCATGTTGAAACTAATATGAAGGCTCTTATTAATTTCACTGAACATTAAACATGACCTCATATGTAAAACAGGAGTCAAACCCATTTTTACACTTGCAGAATATGAAAGTTTGAATGACATGGTGAATTGTGACTATGAAATTATTTGATCTCTTCCTGTTTTTCCACCACCTCTGCGTTAAGCAACATACAAAAGTCTTAACAGAACAAAGAGGACATAGAGGACAGTTCTTATGCAGCTTAGAAATAAGATCCCCCTTTTCTTGGCTATTTCATGTGAATGTATGTAATTCAGATTTTTAATGCGAAGTCCTGCCTGTCTGTCTTGGTATTGTATGTCTATGACCTCGAGCCATTAAGAGATATCATATAGCTACTGTGCATTGGAAAGATATGAGAACCCATTAGAAGGAAAAAAAATATATACTGTTTTAATTGACTGAAATGTGATGCTCTTGCTACATTAAAAATGAAGCAAAAAATCAAAACCAGAGACAGAAATAATCAGAATGCTGGGGGGGGGGGGGGAAGATTCCCAGTTATCAGTACTGCACCATTACAGTATCTTAAAGTCTGTTCCAAGTTATTCACACACAGCCTCAATCATGTTTTTGTTAAATAATTGCAAAACTTCAAATAATTTCAAGAAAGGCAGAGTCATCTACTTTTCTTCAGAAACATTAGCCCATTATTTTCTGTAGGTTTCTGCTGCAACTACCACTTTGTTTTGTACATTGAGTATTCTGGCTGAGTGACTTGAGGACAATTTAAAGTTGCAGGACTGAAACCTTAACATACACCTTTGTTTTTTATTAACATTTCTAAGTTATATTACACAATTTGGCAAGCTAGCACAGGAAAGTTCAAATCAACACATTTCACAAGGTACAGTTCAAGGATTGGTAGGGCAGATGAGAGAGAAATCAGGGTAATTTCCAGGATTTCTGTCAGTTTACAGAGCAATCTATGATTAAACAATATTAAAATCAGTGCTAACAAACTTCTATGTTGAACGATGGTATTTCTTATCCATCAAGTCTGGGGTACCTTTTCTGCTAAAGGCTGCAAAATTGAAAGTAAAAGACAAGACTGAGACTTCAAAAGAGAGGAGAAACCTGGTAAAATGGATGTGTAGCAAACTTAGAACAAAGTTGCATGAGCATCACCAGTGCTGAGATCTGCTTTGAACCTCTAACAACAGGGCAGAACATCCTCAACCCGCCAGTAAAGAGATTACTTTACTAACTTGATCCCCACAGATTTTTCATTCTATCTGGGTATCAAACTGTATTGCTTCTATGTATCACGTGTAGAAAAGGTTTACTGAGACAAAAAATAGCCTCCTCCAGACAACCGCAGTTTCATTTACTTCAGTTTCTATCAGTAAAACACATAAAACATGTCTTTGTTTTCAAATTAGTTAATTAAAACATATAACATCATCTTTTCCCTTTTTTTACAAATAGATGCAGTTTGTGCTTCTTTAACTATTCTGGTTTTCTAAAAATAAGACAATAAAATGTCTTTTTACTTCCTCAGTATGAATGGAAACACATCGCTGAATAGTCAAACTAGACTGGTTTCCTCTGAGCAGATAGCAATATTAACAGCAATTTATAGTCCTTTTAGATGCTTTTCAGTTTTTGGTTTCAGATACTCCTTATTCTGCATTTGAGGAAACTGAGATATGATGATGATGTGACGTTTAAGAGTTGAACCTCCAGAGCTTTACAGGAATCTCTTTTTTGGTGCATTAATCTCCACATAAATTCTGTAATGTTTAGGCTGTAATTAAGGAATGCACATCTTTGTTGCAAACATAAACATTATCATCCTGACCATTTGACCATCTTTCATCAGCACGCTCAGCACGCTCCACATGGCTTCTTCATATCCATGTTCATTACAAAAAATTAGAAATAGCTTTCGGAAGAGGAGTAGGCAGTTTGATCGATCCTACTCACAGCCTGCAGCCTTCCCCGCTACCTGAGTAAGACAGAACTCTCTTTAGTCTTGTGTGAATTAAGGAAAGTAAAATTTAATTACCGTTTAGAAATGTCAATTCCTTCCACATACCAATTGCCAGCAAGAAGTTTATTGGTATTGATGACTATCTATACTCTAGAAATCTTGAGTGAGTTCTCATCCACTGGAATGAGCTAGTGATATATGTGTTACACAAAGGAAGGCTTGTAACCTTTTCCATTCTTTCAACCAAATTTGCATTTTGAATAATGTACAATAAAACTTGAAGCTCGTCAATGTGAACACAACAGCAAATCAGAACTTATTTTGGAGATCCCTGGCTGGACTTCTTTGGAATAAATTGCTGAAGACTGTAGTTGATAAGAAATTAAGAAATAAACAACATAAATTAACAAGCAAACAAATAGAAGTCATCCTCACAGATGTCACCTAGCTGATAAAACTTTTACAAACCCTTGAAGAATATTTTTAACACCTTCCCTTACTTGTTTTTTGTTTATTTATTTTCCTTCTAGGATGCCACGATTAAATGATGGCTCATTTTTAAAGCTTTCTAATTAAGTCAGTGACAGTCTTTTCACCCATATCAAGGGGTTGGGCAGAAACGAGTTACAAATGAGCTTTTAGCATAAGGCTAGCTTTCACTTTTATTAGGGCTAATTTTAACTAGACATCTAGGTACTTGTGGTATTTGTAAAGGAAGCACAGATATTCCCCAAACATTTGATCTCGAGTACAGGTGTTTGCTTTTTTATCTTAATGCTTTGTCTTTCTAGGCTGCTCAGGACATGAAGACTGATCTAAGGAACTCCTATTTGAAATACAGATTTTCCACTTTTTGCAGGCATAAGAGGGTGTGCAGAACAAAATTTACTTCTTTGAGAGGACAGAGCAGAGACTGGCTTGCAGAATATGATTCGCCAGAAAATCAAAGCTACAATTTTATGAGAATCTTAGGATATCTGTAAGGGTCCTCCCTTTCTATGATTTTTACAAGTAAAAGGAAATTCCCATACCAAAGTTTTGTTAAACTAAGAGTTCAATTGAAAATCATTACCATTAAAGATGAGGTGTTTTTAAAAAAATTAAAAAAGGTAAGAAACCATGAAATTAATCTTCAGTTAACCTCAGAAAAAAAGTCTTTAAAAACAAAGACATTAACCACCACAGAGCTAAGCGATCCCACCAACTTAAAGACAAACGAACATTTTGACGAGACCGCAGTGCTAAATGAAACGCTGACCCACGCTAAGACAAAGTGGGAAAGATTTTAATACTGCAACTCAGTTTTACATGTCCTCTAGATCCACAGGCTGCCTTATGTGGTTCAGTGCCAAATGTATAGCTGTAGCTGTAAGCTATCAAGTACAGATGACTGCAACAATACATTTCTCAGAGACCTGCTTATCTGAAACAGATAACACAAAAATTGCTCTATTTATCTGCAGAATGTGAGGTGTTTAATATTGCTTATCTTAACTTAAGGCCCATAAATCCACTGTTTTATATGTCAATACTCATATTGCAACCCCCCTCTCAAGTGTCCTCAGTCACACATGGCCTTCTGCAAAAACAATCCTCATCCCTCCAAAACAGGTCTAATATGAACAAACTTACCTCTTACACCTAACATCTGCTCACCCCTTCCACCTTGGTATATCATTGTAATTATATTACAATAATAATATTGTAATAATATTGTAATTCCTGGTTCAGTTACAACCAAGTGTGGCAACCAACAGCGACTCATCGTTCCTCTTCATTCCAAGCTTTCAAGCCATCCATTTATAATTTCTACTTTCGTGCTGGTCCCTGTAGAAGTCTCTAAGGATGTTTTCCTAAAGATAAGAATTGGTAGCTGGGAATCTGATATGGGTGTTAATGACTGGAAGGTATAACATAATGCTGGAAAGGGTTAATGCTGTCTCATTAACCAAGTGACCTCCAGACATTGTCAGTTTGGCCCAGCTGAAGTGATTGATGACTGGAGAGAAGAGGTTAGTAAATATCCTCCAGGTATTTGTGGACAGCATCCTCGCTTACGCCCTTTCAAACTTTTCCAGAGAGCAATTGATTTATTGTACAGCTTCAAAAGGAACTTGACAAACTCTTAATCAAGGGATCCTGTATTACCACAAGAAAATCAATGCCAGTGTAAAGAAGAAGGACCACCTTTCTCCACCATACTCTTTCTATCCTGTAGTTTTAAATGTTTTAGAAACTTTTTTTCATAACTTTTTTTCATAACTTTTTTTCATGGGCACAAAGTAACAGGCCTGAAGAAAAATACTGCCTGAAGATACCAAAGAAATAAATTATTTTGACTCAGAATTTTTTGATCAACAGCTATTTCCCACTTGAGTTCTTTCCTGAAAACTGTTGGATAAAGGTGAGCCATGTACTCTTCCATTCCCCCCACATACACAAAGAAACGTAAATAAGAGTTTGAGAGTAACAGAAAATAAAGCCAGGACATTCATGTGAGTTCAACAGAATTAGGTGAAGAGGCTTGTCTAGAAATCCTTGTCCAAAGTTAGAGCACTGCAAACAGAAAGCAATTTTTTTACATGCACTATGCATCTGCTTTTCTCCAATGCTGTAAGCTCCGTTTGAGTCCAAGGAAATGCAACAGAGTGTACTTCCTTGGTAAGAACCACCATGATCACTGTGCAGAAATTCCTCCCAAAACTTTCCTAGAATTTTTAATCCCTATTTTAAATATGCGGATACTTGCTATCATCCAGAAAGAGCTCTGTATTTTACAGAATAGAAAGATCTCTGTATCTTACAGAATGTCCACATTGGAAAAGTAAATTATAAATTGCCTCCAGCTGGTGAGGGTCAACATGTTTTCTATGAAATCAGCACGCTATGCCTGATTGCACCATTCAAGGAGTGTTTGTTGACATTGAGACATCATACTACTACCTTCATAACCAAACATTTGCACTAAATAAGAAGAGAAGAAAAGGACAACATGCTCTAGTATAGTTATATTTGGATCTACTAATGAACATTTATGTTCTGATATCTTGTACAGAGGATTTAGACATTTGCAAATTCATACAATATTATTATTTATTATTTCACATATGTACATATATTTATAAGTGCATAAGGTTTCAAATCCAGGCACTGTGGTAATTTTCTGCATTTGCTTATGAAAACTTGGTTTTGTTAAATGCAATGAGATGGAAAGAGAGAGAACCAGTTCAGTTACAAAGTAAACTGGTCTGCACTTTAGAAAGCCCTCGATAATTTCAAAGCCTAGGACCTATGTTTCAAGGACATATCACTAACTACTGAAGCAGAATGAAGCATTCTCATTGTGAGGAAAATTTCATGGTAAAAATAGCCTTTGAGTAAGTCACACAACATTAGCAGAATAATTAGTCTTTGACAATTTTCAAGGACAATTCAGAACGACTTATTTTAGAGGCTGGTTCTTTGTTCTTAAATCCAGTATGCAGAGGTATAGAATGACCTGTAAGGTACAGCTTTTATTTCCCTTATATTGTAACTGAAATCGCCTGTACGCTGAGCTGTTAGAAAGCTTAGGCAAATACAGTATGTTATATTTACAATGAGAATCCTGAAGCTCATTGTCCAACACCACAATCCAGAAGGTTTAACCACAATGTACTTTTAATACTGACACGCTCTCATATCGTCCCCTTCCTGTGACAACACCACCTTGGCTATGTTGGCAGAGCCTGTTGCCTTCCTTACCAAAACTAACACCAAAGCTCTCTGAATATGTTATGTATATTAAAAATTTACTGCAGGGGAGTCACACAAACTGCATCCAAATCTGAAAGTTAAACTACAGCTGACTTTGCTGGACTGCCAGGCACTTTAAGTAGAAACATCACTTCAGGTGTTATAGATTATTCCATTTGGGAATAACAAAGAAGTAGCAGATGCTCTCCAGTACTTCAGAGAGGTATTCTAGTTGAGGTCATTCACTGCAAAATTAGGCATCCTCTTGTGCTGGAAGTTATGCAAAGGCTTCCCTACCTTCCTGAATCAGGACCTTAATAATGATGAAAATATACAAATACCCACAACACAAAGGACATCAATCCTTCCTGCCAAGGACGTTCCAGAGTCTACTCTGGCCTCTCTGGGTTTCTCATATTTTTCCGTGAAAGAAATGATAATGCACAGGTACAGCATTTCTGTTGGTAACATCAAGAGGGATGAGTCTGTCTGCCCTTAGGCTTTACTTTGGGGAAACTTGTAGAGACTATTTGATGAGGAATTAGATGCAAAAAATGTCCTTGTCTCAGAAAACCACTGGCTTATTGGAAAGAATGTAGCCACTTTGCTGCAATACATTCCTTGTATCCTGGCACTCCACTGAAGAAGGGCAATGCCACATGCCCTTTTTTCCCCCATTTTTTCCTAGAGCTTAGAAGCAATACCTTATACTGTGTGTCCTCCCAGCCTCAAAGCCAGTGCAGCTATTCTCCAGAGGTGTTCCCCTAAAGAACGTGCTGTGGCACGTTCCCACATGTTTCCCACAGGTACACAGTTGGGAAAGTAGCCTTGGTCACTTGCAAAAAGGACTGGCTGGTAGTTTTTGACGGTCTGGTTATTCCTAGCTGCTGTGTCTCAGTACAAGTGAGCTCCCGATATCTTCCCTGAGGACCTGGCTTAAGCAGGCCAGGTTCCAGCAGCATAAGGCTGTCTTTTCACCCCTCTAGCTCTGAACTGTGCTATGTGCAGAGCTAGGAGAATCTGGGTCACAGATTTTATACCATGGCATGCCAGGGGGACTTGTTATTTCACTTGTTTGCTCTCAGTGGCAGTCTGATGCAACTTGGCATGCAAAAACACATGCAATGTCACACTGGCCATGAAAGTAACACATATCACCCTTGGGTGAATCTGAAAGCCAATGCTTTTCTGATTAAATGCATCAGGCAACATTTGCCCCTCGTTTGCACCAGCAAAACTCCACACTCTTCACCAGAGTTTCTTTTGGATGTGTGTGTGGGAGTGCAGGTAAGAAGACAAACTGAGATTTATGATAAAATTTTTCAGCTTATTAGGATCAAGCTTTTCTCAGAAAACTGGGAATTCTGCTCACACACTTAAACTACGATGATCTGCAAAGCTCATATTTAACTTAAATGATTTTTATGCACTGCAAATTAGTTACAGATTGGGGAGAGAATGAATCAGTGTTTTGAGCTGTTGTGTCTGTGTTTTTCCTGTTGAGTTGATGGGTACTGGTTTTCACAGCCTTACAACCTACACTTTGTTACGTCAGGCACTATTATGAGCCTGGACAGCAGCTCGTATTTTTGGGGTTTTATAATGCATAAAGCTTGCAAGGCTCCACTGCTACTACTAATAAGCAGCTTCATAGAATAAAATGACACAGCTGAAATTAAAATTATGTCCTCTCTCAGAAATTATCAAGCGTTATACATCATAATTCCCTCTAACAAGGAATAAGTTTAACAAATTCAGGGGAACCATTAATACTTGCATAATGCTTTTCAGATTTTTTTATATTAAATCTTTTAATTTTTATGTGATAAAAGTATATGTTAAAAAGTAACTGAGAGAACACCTCTGGCTATAGAAAATGGTTCAGTCTTGAAAGCATATTGAAACATTTTATTGTGGCCAGCATTAAACTGGACTAACATTTACTTTCTAATATTATACAGTTCTATATAATTTCCAGGTTCTAAGAAGATGTGCTGAGATACTTATTTTGGCTTTGGTGAATGCTCCACGAATAAGCTCCAAGAGAAGCTTGGAGCTTGCTTCCCAAGCTGTGTAAAAGCCTCTGCACTGCCACTGTGCTGGGAAAGCTTTTCACCTATTTTTGTACACACCACAATCTGCTGGCTTCTCCTGTCATATGCAGATGCTTGTGTAACACAAGTGTAATATACAGCTTTATACACTGGAAAGAAAAAGTCCTATGCAATTTCATTCTTGCTTCATTTTCTTTTGCTAGCAATGGGGTTGCTTTCAGAATCATGAGAAGCATGAGTGGCAGTAGAAGGTAGATAAAATAGGCCAAATAACCATCATTCCCTTGTTGAAAGGTCTTATATCTGAAGTTCCTAGTTCATAACTGAAGAAATAAGGGTCCTGAGATCAGTATTTACTAGGAGTCAAAATAAATTTAACTGGGGACTGGAGAAGAGCAGCACAGGACCTGCAGCTGATGTTAAAAAATAGGGTGTCCATATTGAAGGCAGTCTTTCTCTCTGAGCATGAGAGGCACAGGAAAATACTTTTCAGAACTGCCGAGATTACGATGGCTTGGCTTTTGTCATTTTAGTTTCATTTCTTTATTTTTAACAGTAAATAGAATAGGATTAAAGCATGATAAAAATGGAGTATTAACCAAGCACAGAGCCTCCATCCAATCCATGCATCATCCATGGCATCACGGCTATCACAAGATTCTTAGTTTCAAACTCAAACAGCTGTGGCACTGCTTTCTTTCTCAGGATGTGATGAAAAATTCATAGAAAGACTGCCTAAGTATCATCTTCTCACTTTTCTTTAGCCATTGAAAATGTAACTTTCATTTCTTTTCTTCACATATATTTGCTTTCTTGTTGTATTTTCCCCTGATACATCATTCCATTCTGATTAGACTCTTTTCACGTTTTAGCTGCTATCAATTTCATCTCTCATAAGAAAGCTCCAAAGCAATTTCGTCTTCTTCATAGCTTTATTTCCCCCTCATTCAGGAAAGCGCACACCACTGAGATGAGCATAAGCTGGTCACATTACAGTCAGTGACAAGCTCTGCAGTGCCAAGCACTCACTAACCAGGCTTCCTCTTGACCACTTTTCATCCAGATGGGACAGTTCAATAGAGTGTGTTGGACTGATGACCTTCAATATCAGTGGTTCCTGTGCATAGAGTTCAGCATAACTCCAGCAGTCCACATCTCTTCTCACCAAATAGCACTCCTAAAAATGTTTAAACTACTTCTCATCTCCTCGACTTGAGGTTCTTGTTATTTGAAAAGCTAAACTGAATGAAGGAAATCTGTCTGTTCAGTGCCAAAAGTCCAAACTAAGGCTGGTGAAGGAAAGTTGGGATTTCTTAATCCCGTACTTCATAGGGAGCATGAAAAAATATTTTCCATTAGGAGCTTCCTTCATCCAGGAGCTTTTTTTTTCATATGTGTATCAATACTTGTTCTCCCTCAGACATTCAAACACAGCAGAAACGTTTTTTGTACAATTTATATTCACTATTATCAAAAGTAATATGAAGACATAACACTGAAGAGTTAGAAAATTTGGCCCTGTGAGCCTGATTGATACCTTCTCAAAGAAAACATATTTTATACAGAGGCAGGAACTTATTTCTCCCTAAAACAAGGAAACAAGAGCACTAAATGTCTGAACTCATAGTTCAGACATTTGCGGTGTCAGGAACACTACCAGCAGAAGAACAGTGGCATCTATGACCTGACTATTTGGGTTCTCTCACTAGTTGATTAACCTTTCCCTAACATCTAATACACATTTCTTATATTCACTTTCAAATAAGCAAAGAATTGAGTTTGTTTTGGGACAAGGACAATACGGGAATGTTACTGAATTTGCCTCCTAGTGATTGCTACCTTACCAGATAAAGAAATAAAACTTGGTAACTGTTTTCTAAATACTCCACAAAGACCTTCATTATGAAGGAGAAACTACGAGGGTGTGCTGGTTTTGGCTGGGATAGAGTTAATTTTCTTCACAGTAGCTAGTATGGGGCTATGTTTTGGATCTGAGCTGGAAACAGTGTTGATAACACAGGGGTGTTTTCGTTACTGCTGAGCAGTGCTTATACTAAATCAAGGACTTTTCAGCTTCCCATGTTCTGCCAGGTGCACAAGAAGTTGGGAGGGGGCACAGCTGGGACAGCTGACCCCAATGGACCAAAGGGATATCCCATACCATGTGACATCACGCTCAGCCTATAAAGCTGGGGAAGAAGAAGGAAGGGGGGAACTTTTGGAGTGATGGTGTTTGTCTTCCCAAGTAACTGTTATGTGTGATGGAGCCCTGCTTTCCTGGAGATGGCTGAACACCTGCCTGCCCATGGGAAGGAGTGAATGAATTCCTTGCTTTGCTTTGCTTGTGTGTGTGGGTTTTGCTTTCCCTACTAAACTGTCTTTATCTCAACCCATGAGTTTTCTCACTTTTACTCTTCTGATTCTCTCCCCCATGCCACTGGGGGGGAGTGAGTGAGTGGCCGTGTGGGGCTTAGTTGCCAGCTGGAGTTAAACCACAACAGAGGGATTTGAAACAATGAGCAGGGCTTTATTTTTATGCCAGGTAGTATGGCCTGAGGGAGGAATATGAGTTGTGGATTTGTATGTAGCTTCCTAACATACAAAAATTGTTACTATTTTCAGTGGAAATCCTATTACAAACTGTGTCTGTTAGTTGCCCATGTGCACAGATTAGCTAATACAGCTACATCTGTGTGTGGTGAAATTTTTGTGTGCTGTCATGATAGAAGTATGCATACTTTACACTGATTGCATTATCTGCCATATTGTCTTCTTCAGAACACAGCTGAATAATCTGCAATAACTGGTTGTCAAGTATTTCCCTTCCAGTAGCTAAACTGAACTGTTCTGTTACTGCTTTAGGGATTTAGAGGGAGAGGGGCCACTAGATTACTTTTTCTCTTTTAAACTGTATGCTGCTGATGCAAGAGGTAAGAACAAATCAGGGGATGTGGGAGATGATAAAACTGGTACTGCTGCCAAACTCTTTGCACTACTAAAACCGCGCTCTTGGCATATCGTCCAGAGCGTGAGGCCCCGATTCTCAAGCGTGCCATGGAACATGCGCTCATGGGAAGGCAAAAGAGAAGAATCTAGAGTTAGTCTTTTTCTTTAGCAATAAAGGCTAAATAATAATAAAAAGAAAATAACATTTTGGCTGTTTTACATTTTATATGGTTGTGCCATGTTTCAGATTTAGATTTCATGTAGTTGTAGACATAAAAAAACCCACAAACAACCAAATCTCCTGAAGCACAGAACATTTAAAAGATTCCCTTTTAAAATGTTTAGACTGAGGTTCTGCCCAGAGATTATAAAGGCAAACTTAAAATCAACGCAGAAACATAAAGAATTAAAAGCAAAAATAAAACAAGCTGAATGACCAAAGTGAATGACTCCCTACAGGTTAGAAGCTTGCAAATGAAAAACTAAATATTTCTAAATCACTGTAATTTTCTAGATGCAAAGAATTCTCCTGGTATTTTCATTAATGAAGCATTTCAGAAGGTAAGTGTTCAGGTTGCTATGGTTAAAATGCAATTTCAGGTTGATGATGAGGTGGTTTGTTTGTGTACGTGGCAGGGGGCACTGGGAGTCATGTTTACATTTGAAGTTACAGTTTTTGTAGAGCACTTTGTTACAAAGAAAACAGCATTACTGTAATTGGAACAAAAAGCATCTGTTTTTTTTTAAACATGATTTTCATATTTTAATAACACAAACAGAAATAAATGTTCAGTCTATCCAGCCGCAACACAGAAGTCATCACACAAATTACTATCTGCTTGATAGCTATCTGTAAAATACCTGTAGCATAAATATCACATTAATTCCCATAAGTGCACAGAAGGGTCTTCTCAGAAGAAAGAAGGGAAACTGGGGAAAAATAGCTTTATCTCAAAAGACAATGAGGTAGCAATAGCCAAACAGTACCAGTAAGGCCACAGTATTCACAGTTACTTCACTTGTACCGTCTTTTCAGATTCATCCAGTCCCCATTGGATGATGAACCACTATTGAGATGCTAAAATGTTTATGTATTTCACCACTAAACCAAATCAATACAGTTGGTCAAAAAATGTAGTCTGTTAATATAAAAAATGTTTAAAGGAATATGATGGTTTCATTGAAATTTTTGAGGGGACTATGCTAGATGAAACTTGCAATACAGTAAACATATAATTTTGAGATTGTCTTTTATATGACTTATGTTGCAACATTCACCTCCAGGTATTGATTATACCATGATGTTTACTATTGTCTATTCCAGTATACTGTCTCCTATTATTAAAAATAAATATTTTCCTTATTAAATTGAAATGTGTGACATTAAAATGACGCAACTCATTTAAAAACTGAACTTTCAGACAATGAAAAATGTTAAAATTTCATATTTTTATATCAATCCAGAATGAAACATTGGAGACTAGGAATTCCTTTTTAATTTTTATCAGTTAACAGCTGATTAATAAACATACTTGATTTTTGAAAGAAAGTATGGACATACGGTGCAGCTGGGCATTGAAGTTTTACCAGGACTAGGCTGTTTTAAGAAAAAGCATGTTCTTAGAAATGTATGGAACAAAAAAATAATGGAAGGAGAAAAAAAATCTAGAGTTCTAGCTTGTATGGTCATTGGATCCCAGATATGGCCAATCCTAATTTTTATTATGATACTGTGCAGCCTGGTATTACTTTGTTAGACCTTCACAGTGCATAGAAAATCAAGGTCTACTTAAAGTACAGTGAAATGTGTTTATGTTAATGTAACATTCTAGACATTGGACACATATCAAAACATCTCTCTCTATTTTGAAGTCCCATTTTTCCTTTGTTTAAGACTGTCTATTCATTATTTCCCTATCTACATTTGGGATTTGTTTGTAAACGTTTATGGAGTTGAAATTATTTTTTCCCATAGTGATAAATCCTCCAGCTTACTTTGAGATGTTGGTTATATATATCTGAAGGTCAAGAACCTGAATCTTTACTCTCAACTGAACGCTCTCCTCAAAGTTGTAGCTTTTCATAAAGCAGCAGTGTACATAGGAGTAGCACTTTGGTGCTACTTACAAAAGAATGGGTTTATAGATTGTAATAACAGAATGTACATATTTGTACCAGAAATCATGGCTCATACATTGTTCCCAAACACTTTTAAACTTAATGGCTTAGACAAACACAAGAATAGCCTAGATGATGCCTGGATATGGTGACTTTCCAGCATTGCTTATACATCTTGATGTGGACTTAATACATTCTCCTTTCTAACATTCTAGCAACAGCTTTACAGAATTACACATTAACAGCAAGGATGTCTAGCCAAATGCTAGCAGAAAACCGCTTGAAAGATGCATCCATGTAATTCCACCAAATGGCTGAAAGCCATAGTATCTTTTTGCAATGAGCAGAGAATCATGACTGATACGTGATGCTAAAAAACAGAGCTCTTTGCCTCTTATTCTTATACAAAGCATATAGGTGCATGTATAGCGTAAATTTAGTGCATAAAATTGTTAGCCCAAGTACAGCTTCTTACAATAAAACCAGAAGCTATTACCATTTTTCCCTTTTATCCAATTGATAAACATTCACCCTACCTGACAGAATTATCTCAAGGAAGAAAAATCATGTTTGATTTTTCACGCTCAGGATTTCCAAACTGCAGTTCCTCGCTGAGACTGGCAGAAATCCACTGTGGTTTGTGAAGCAGATGACAGGAGTGACCATGGGAAGAAAAACCAGAACGATTCCTACCACCATCACTGTCCTGTCTAGGTACAAACATACAAACTAGTCCAGAGAAGAGAATTTTACCTAAACCACTGGCAATATTACAAAACATAATTGTACGTTCAACTCCACCACTCAAACATCTTCACCCTGTATTGAGAACTGTGAGCTACATCTGTGCTGCATAAGTGTTTCATAGGTCTCAAATGCCATAATTCTCAGATTTTACAGGAAGATGAAGCAGTCTCTATCAAAGCATTAGTTACACATAGGCAATCGTTACTGAGTACAGCAATTTCTTCCTCTTTCGTTATGGGTCACCTCATTTTGGTTTAGAGGAAGTTCACAATCTATTACCCACCATCTAAAATACCACAGATCAGGTTGTCTTAACTTAAAAAAATCTCAGACAGTGCAAACTGAGAGGGATGAGAGGGATAAACTGAATGTCAGTGGTTAAATTAATAATTTATATAATAAAGTTAGAAGTGAACTGCAAATCTTTTTACATATTCCCCCAACTTCAGCAGCAGATGTTGAGCTGGAAGATAAAGTTGGGCATTCAGCACAAATGAAATGCAAACCCTACTGGTTCTTACGTCCCACAACATCCATTCTGTTAAACTTTCTGCCACAAGTTTGTCAGTGATGCCCCAGTATACATTAAACTGTTCTTACCTCAGTAGCGATACCAACCTGAAGCGTAAAAGTGACCTTTAAAAGCAGAGATGTCATACAAGTGACACCTTTTAATATTTATTAAAGGCTTAAAATGTATTTTTATACACTCATAATACTGAAGATATAAAAAGTGATTTTTAAACTTGGTAAAAATGTTACTTCCAATTGGAAATAGAGAAAGTATTTAAAATATATATTTTTATAAAATACATGTTTTATAAAATTTTATAAAAGATATTTTTATAGCTGACATACTGCATAAGCCATTACAAGATATACTGACTATAAGCATAATTTATTTCAGTACTTGAAAGGGTGATGGATAGTTTCAAAATATTATTTTAAATACATTTACTCTCCATTGCACCTAAAGTAATTGTATGTGTGTAGTCATTCTTTATTAAGCTTGTAACAAATATAAGCATCATAGATAGATATGTGCATTCTCCGATTACTTTGAAAATATGAATCATTAGAATTAAAAACTATCTTTAAAATATTGTGCACCCCATGATAAGCAACCAGTGTGATTACTTTTCTAAGCAGGGCCTGAGTAAGGGCGAGCTGCAGGATCACACTCTTAATTTTCCCTTTTTGAGTTCTTTTTCCACCTTTATGATCACGACCTCCCGTAAGAATAAATTTCTTTTAAAATAGGATCTTGATTGTCCAATCCCCTCCCCAGAAATCACCTTAGAATTAATCACAGCTAAGACACACTTTAAAAGGAGCTGTAGCTGTGAAATAACAATATTTGGTATTTAATTGACCCATGGAAATAAGACTTTGTTAAAGCTGATTCCATAAAAAGCTGGTTTCAAAGGGCCATGGAAAGCAGATGGATTCTGGGAAGGAATTAAGTGTCTGCTGGCAGGGGGGTGATGGGTTGCTTCATTAATAAAATGTGAACAGCAGGAGGACAGTAATGAATAGGCACCCTAGAAGTGGCATACCAAATTTATTCCATCAGGCACGCGCATTCACACACTCTCAAAATGAAAAAAACCTCACCAACCCAACACAGTTTTACTATACTGACAAGTTGAAGGAGTCTACAAAAGGATTCCTCTAATACCGAAGTAAATGGTGACTGCATGATAACTTTGAAAGCAGCAGAAAGACCTCTGAATGCTAAGCAACTTTCCCCAACAGGTGGTCCAACTTTTAGGTTGTGTTTCTTCTCAGGCTTAGTTTTCTCAAAATTATCTCTCAGTACACTGATATCCTGTGCAGTATAAAAGACACTTTACTGTTTTCCTATGAGCATTCATGGCAATTGATGGAATGCAACAATATCACACAAGGAAAATGCAGCAAATTTAAATCCCAATTCAATACGGCAGTTACTTAGTATCCAACCTCAAAGATTGTGCTGCTCTCCCCCCCTCTTTAGCAGAGAAACTTTCTGCCATGATTGAAGATCTCTGACTCGACTACATACTCAGCCTTAGCGATGGTTGTATATGGCAATGCTTTATTATGGATTATAAAGACCGATAAAAGTTTTCTTTAATTAGCCCTCACAACACATAAGACCTAGATATATGGATCATGTCATACTCTTTTGGAAGGGAGTACAGAAATCCTGAATAGCAAAATATTAGTGTTCAGCCATGACAAAATGCCCGAAGAGCTCTATAGAGAAAGATAAAAATACATGGGAAGGTTTCAGTAAGCACTGGTGATGAGGGCTGCTGCAAAATGAGCTATATGGTTCCTTTTTAACACACATTAAGGCACATATTTAGTATTGAATATATATGCAAAAAGTGTCACTTACATTAACCCTTTTCTTTGCTATACAATTGCTTCTTGAAGGCTTACCATCTCCTGAACTGGTCAAACGCCATCCGCACATTTTATGAGATCTCAGGGGTTCATTTATCATTTAAGTTGGTACATTGTGGTCCAACCTTGTAAATTGACGGTAGGTTTTCTTAGCTACAATAGCGTTACACTCCTGGAGGGTCAATTTGATCCCTCAACAGTTAGCCTGACGTTTCTCCCCTACAAGCTGAACACAGTAGGAAAAGACTGCGCAATCTCTTGGAATGAAAAGCCATTGGAAATCACTCTGGAAGCGCCAGCTTATGCAAGAGCATGCATGCTTCCACACCAGAAGATTGCAGGAGGCTCCTCTCTTCCAGGAGGCTCCTTGCTCTTGGAATTGGCTTTGCCAGACAAATGCTGAAGGCATAAACATGTAATTGGTGCTTTTTGTGCCACTGGCTGATAATGGCTTTCTCACTGCTTCCTCACTAATCTCTTACGGGAGCAGGATAAATTTTAGTGGTATCTGAAGACAATTTTAGTGGTATTTGAGTGGTGTGAGAATCACAGAGTAGTTTTTGTTCTTTGAATGAATGAATGTATTCATAAGAGAGACCTGAAATAAGCCAATGAATCTGGTTTTGCTGTGAAAAGGAAGCTACTTAAAAGGAACTATTTATCTGAACATAGTAAGGAAAGATGATAAATATCGTGTGAGGGTTGTTTTTTTTTTCTGGGCACCTACATGCTTTCCTGGAAGCATCTTTTAAAAAAATAGGCTACTATAATATTCATTAATTTAAATTTAATTTTCTTTCAGTATTGTTTATGTGCTTCATGATATCACAGTCCGAGGTGCAAAGAAAGCAGAAAGATATTTGTTGTAGTTTTTTTAAGGGGTTCCCTTTCAGAACTCTTACAGAAATTTTAGGGAACCTAACACTTTCCCTCCAGTGGTGTCCCATCCAAACTACTTTGGGTATAAACACTCAAATTACTCTTTCAGAGGCATATCTTAGAGAAGAATATAATGTCATTGAATACCAAGCATATTTCTGCTTCTTCTGCAGAGCTAATGGTAATGGTAAGCTGTTGTTTGCTAAAAGCTAGAAGAAGAGGGGCAAGGGAGCAGCTAAACCACTCATTTTTTACATTTGTCAACTGTTTGTTGATATATTTTGCAGTTTTCACTCAGTTCTGCTAATAAGTCTCTAAGAAATCATTACTTTGTGTTAACAAAAGTCTAGATGTGGTCTATTCCTTGGAGGTTGGAAATTGGTGCAGTAATAAAACATACTATGTGTTTTCTCTAGAAATATTGCTACTTCCAAAAGAAAGCCTAAGACAGGGAAAACGTAGCCTGAAAAAGCACTGCTGCAATCTAATACAAAAGGGCAAAAAGTGCTAAGAGTTAAAGCATCACAAGCAGACTGGTCTTTGAAGTACAATAAAATGGCGGGTTTCCTCTGTAAATTATTTGAAGCAGAATACCTCAAATCACCCAGTAATCTTCTTACATGAAATCCATTGTAAGATTTTATCACCACTTTATTCACTTAGGCACCTGGTGCTCTTCTGCCCACCACGGAAGAGGCACGGTTAGTATATGGAAGATGGGCATGCCTTATTTACCCTAACCTTGCTTTCTACGGTCCTTACTCTCGCGGAGGAAGGATGGATCCTGTTACGTATGGCACAGAGCTTGTGTATGAGGCCTGGCTGTAAAAGGGCAGAGCATCTCCAAAATAAAACGACAGCCTATGCTTACGGATTTCCTTCTCCACCAGTACAACACATTCAAACTTCCATCAACACTGTGGAAGCTGTTGCCTTTGTCCAGGGCCACTTAGAGGCAATGGAGAAGGGAGCTAGCATTGCACCCATGCTCACTGTCCTCTGTAGTGATACTTGTGAGTTAGGGCGAGCTTCTAGCAGGTGCAATAACTGCCCTGCAGCTCTGCTGCTAATACAACCACGGCTATTAATGGCTTTAAAAGTATTTATTGCAACTTTTAAAATCTGAATCCTTTTTAAAAAGCAAATGAGACTAAAAAAATATTAGCTGGATCTGGAGGATGGTTTTTTTCAACATTAAAAAGGCAATGCTGTGGAAAGCTCTTTAATAATTGCTGCCATTAGATAATAGCTGTAATCCCAGAATTTGCTTCTCTCTTCCCTTCTCTTTAAAAGCATGTGCACACTTTTATACCAAAGATTTCCATTTGCATGAGGTACGAAAAACTCTGAATTTTCTTTAAAAACATAATTTTATATTTTCTTCTCCAGTCATTTGGCACATGAACAAATACAGCTAGATTAGCTTAGAACTGGGTTTGCTAAAAAATTCATCTCTTACATTCTAGAAAAAATATTTAGAAATGATTAGTTGACAGTGAAAAGGATTCTCATGATTTAGGTTAGCGAGCTTTAAATTAAAATAGAAAAACATTCAATACACAAAAAGAGCACGGTAATTTCTAAATGCAGAATAATTGTACTTAAGGTATTTAAATAAAATTATACATTTTAGAGATACTTATGTAAAATATTTTTAAAACTCTTTCATTTGGCATACATATTTATGTATGTGATATTAATGCAGTTTCAACTTTACTTGGTGAGAAAGCACTAGTTTCCTTAGATACATATAGTCCCAAATTCCTTCAAAACAGAACTTTTGGAAGGCATTTATGGATCTAAAGTGTATGATTGTTTTGGAGAACTCATTGCAATGATCTGAAACATTGCCCATTACCTCTAATCCTTCCACTGATTTCCTCTGAGAAAAGTCAGGCTCCAGCTCCCCCACACCATCCCATTAGGCAGCTGTAGACAGAAATAAGATCCCTCTTCACCTTCTCGAGGCTGAACAACCCCAGTTCACAGCCTCTCCTCATATGCCTCATGCTGCAGTCTCCCCCTAGCTCAGTGGCCCTACACAAGCCTTGCTCCAGTATGTCCCTGTCTATGTTGTACTGGTGAGCCCAGCACTGGATCCAGTGCTGAGCAGAGGGGAAGGATCCTCTCCCTCAACCTTCCTAATACAGCCCAGAATGCCATTGGCCTTCTCTGCTACAAGGGCACACTGATGATTCCCCTTCAACTTGCTTTCCACAAGGACTCCATGTTTTTTTCTTCCAAGCTGCTTTCCAGCTGTTTGGCCCTCCGCCTGTTCTGCATATATGGGGTTCCTCATCCCATCAATAGGACTTTGCACTCGCCTGTGTTGTACTCCATGAGGTTCCTGTCAGTCCACTTTTTCATCTTGTTTAGGTACTTCTGAATAGCAGCCCTGCTTTCCATGGTACAGACTTCCCACACTCTGCTATCACCTGAAAATCTGCTGTGATACTCCGTCCCGTTATCTAGGTTGTTAATGAAGACATGACATAGCCCTGGCCCCAGTACGAGTCCCTGAGGCATGCCACTGATAACTGGCCACCGGGTGGACTTTGTACCACTGATCACTGCCCTTTCAGGCCCCTGGTCTGGCCCATTTTTCACCCGTCCTGTCATCCACTTTGGTTGGAAGTTGCTTCATGCTACTAAAAATGTGTTTAAGTTCAACAACTGACAACAGTTTTTCCATTTATAGCGATGAAGACTGCAAAATGACTCAAAAGATCATTCCCCAAATCCCCAAATCTCCATATCCCCATTCCTGTGATAAAATCCGAACAACATCATGCACTGAAATCCCTAGGGATTCCTCATGACTGACAGAAAGTCTTACGATAATAAGGTTCTTCAGGATCATTTGAAATAGATGCTACTATCTAAATATAAATGTACTATCATTATTTCAATGGGCAATCACTGAAGTAAACAGCAACATTTCTATCAACGTGAAGAGCTCCACTGCAGACAGGTGCACATATATTTGCATGTATCTGGAGCACCATGCACTGGCACACTGTTTAGGTTCAATGGAAAGCCAGAAATGGAGGATTTTCAGCATGCAGTTTTCAAACGCTTCAAACTATCTTATGTCTTAAGCAAATATAAAAGCACTTTTGTTCTTGCTGCAGGCTGAAGAAATAAAACTAAGGTACTTCTGAGTTACCTATATTCAAAGAAACAATCTAAAATGTCTTATAACCTGAAAACATCTTTCCATCTAGTTATGGCTATTCTTAAAGCAGAAGTATGTTCATTAAAATCCTTGGGACTGTCTGGTAATTGAATGTAACAGTAAACATGAATATTTTCAGGTTGAGATTTCTACAAGAATGTACTTTTGCTTAAAAAATAGATAAGGGAGAGGAAACAAAGTAGGTCTGTATTAGTTGGAAAACCAGAAAACAGCAGCTTGTTACAGGTTGGCTACTTACAGGTTATAGCTGCTTGGTGTACGTATTTCAAAGGCCAAACAGATGGCCATGCAGGAAAACAGCTCCTGTAAATAAATAAATAAACAAATAGTCTCATACAGTAGAAAGTTAGTGAAGGCAGAAAATCATCAGAGATGTCTCCAAAACTTCTGCACCATAACCTCAATAAAATACTTGAATACCAAGCACCCAGGTTGTAAGACCTGATTTTCCAAAGCCATTCCCAGTAGGGGATGCTGCTGCTTTAATTTCCTTCACAGAAGCAAACTCAGTTTGACTTTGGGAATCCTCACTTGTACCCCAGCTTCTCTATGTTCCAAGATGTAATCTTCTTTGCTGAACAATTACATCAGTGCTATATAAAATGATGGAAAGATTTGCAAGCTCAGCAGATTCTGTCTACAAAGACAAGGCAGCAGCACACAAGCAGGGAACTGCATGCCATATGGACAGAAGAGCATCACTGAATGTGTTCACTTGCATCAATGCCACTGCAAAGCATATGCAAGACTGTTTATACTGTGAAGGCATGGAGAAACATCCTTTTTACACCCCTGGGCAAAGCAGCTGAGTCACTACGGAAAATAAGAGTTCCTATAAAGAATTCACATTGAGATATAAACTACAATATACTATTAAGTATGTAAGTAGATTTAATTTTATCAGATAAATGAGACAAAGGGATGTTACAACAAACAGCTTTCTAAAGAGAAGTTCTGCAGCATGCGGTATTCAGGAACCCATCAAGTCTACTTTCCAAAAATGCGTAGTGAGAATGGCAAGAGAGGGGGAGAAGGAAGAAACTCAGAATGGTACTCAGTCTTGACATTCATAAACAGTACAAATCTCAAGTTTCTGGAGCAAACAGGAACTCTGTTATGCCTGGGTATTTTTTCTTCCTAGAGTTCCAAAGCAAGTGTCAGGAATCTAATAGAGAATTACTTTCCTTACGGTATTCCTGCTGGTAGGTGAAACTGGACTAGCTCATAAATTGCAAATCCGCAATGAAGCTCCTAATTTATTTGCATTTATGTTCAGCCCTTAAGGGACTTACTGATACCAAATGCTATAAAACACATCATCATTGTCTCTAAAAAAAATTCCTGCCTTGCCTTCAGTGATAAAAGACAAGACCATCATCCCCTAATTACATATATTATTTCCCAGGTGAAACCTAGCAGATTCTAGCTCCAGAACATAGATCATATTATTTTCATATTAAAGAGGATATAATTTTAAAAAAATAAACCCATATGTGTGTATTAACCTTTCCTCATGAACAGAAACAGGAGAAAAGTTGTGGAGATGTAGATTCTGAATTTGTACAATGGATTAATAAAAATCTTCAACAATATGCCTCGATTTGTACTAAAATATGAACAAAATTAATCAGCACAATGACAATAAGAAGCAAGACACAAAGTTGGTGAAAAGAGTAAAGATAAACCATTTGTTTAAAATCAAAAGCTGCTCCTTTCATGTCAAAAATTTTGAGGCTATTTTCACAGTCTTCCATAAAAAAATGAAATATTTAATGAAAAATTTATTTTTGCATCAAAATCAGATTTAATACAGTTAATATTCCTTCTGTTAATTTTTGTATATTATATCTATTTTATCCCTCAATGTGGTGAAAGTATTAAGGAAAGATAATAGAAATAATCACACTAAAATGAATAATTTTACTCTTAAATTTAAAAATAAAAACAAAACCCCCAAAAATCGCAGAACTTTTTTTTAATGGGAAATGCCAAATATCAATTTTCTGTTCTAATCTTATTTTTTACATGTTAGAATTCCTGAAAAATGGAAATTCTATTCTCAATTTGTATTAGTTGAAAACAAAGCCAGTACAGCAGAATTTTCCTAAGCTTACTCAGCACAAACATATGGCATTGCTTGTGCCAGGGAGAAATCCTCTTGTTCTTCCTCGCCATCTTGCAGGCTTCATTGTGTAGTTACGAGGTTTTACCTCATCTACCTAATGAATGAAAATGATGCTTTCCTGACAGAGTCGTTATGAAATTCTATACAGTTACCAAAGAAAAGACTTTCCCAATTCAAATCATCATTAGAAAAAAAAATTTGCCTGCTTGAAAAGATGAATTGCATCAAATCCTTGAAAAATGGCTATATTACATTCTGCTAGGAGATTTGCATTGATTGTATGCTATGGTATCTTGCCTGGACACTTGAGGGAGGAAAGCTGTGTGGGGCTGTTATTATGTGCAATGTGTGTTTTGTTCTGGGACAGCTGCAGGTTCTTTATGTCAGATCTGCTGCACCTCTTGATGAGATTGATCCTTGACTAAATAGCACACTGAAGATAATAACTCATGTTTTTTGTCTTTCATATTCCAGTAAATAAATAAAACCCACCAATCATAATAGAAGCCCTGAACCTAGCTGCAATAATGTGAATGGCAAAACATTAATTGATTTGACTAGGGGCAGGATCAGATCTCAGCACAGCCAACTGGTGCAGCCCCAGAAAGGACACTAAATAAAACACCTGCATAGAGCTTATTTGAGCAAATCTCCGATAGTGAAGACTTAGTCTCATTTTTCATGGTCATTCGGGCCTTGAAAAAAAAAATAAAATCAGATGGCCAGATGCAATTAGGAAAAAATAACAAACACCATCATACTTAATATTTTCATTACTCTTTTGATTAGAAGATGTGCCTTAATATTCCTTTTTACACAATTAAATGCTTCAGCTTACTATATATTATAAACACTCCATAGTAGATTAAAATTATTATAGCTATTAAGACTTTTAAAAGCATTATGCAAATTCTCTTTTAACTATAAAACTATTTCATACAACCAGAAGCCAGGAAAGATGAGATTAGTTTAACTATAAGGAAAGAACACGATTTTTACATTATTTTTGTATGTGGCATGTAGCACAATATATGTTCTATTCTTAGTTCAGACGTCAATTTTTTAATCAAGACCAAGACAGCTGCAGTAAACAAGCATCCTATCAAGCAATATTTTTTTGAGATAGCATGAGAAAAAAACTTACATTCAAATCCTGACTACTCCTAATTAATTATGTAAATAATAAATGCAGCTATGTCTTGTAAACCATACAATTTCACTACTCATTCTCAGTGCTTGACTTTCAATGGCGTTGTAATCCAGGCACTTTCAGACTGTCCATCTGGAGCATGCATGCAGTCAGATAAAGCTATTTACTTGTTTCTAAAGGCCAGCAAATACAACATGCCTCTTTTTGCATTGCCATGATTATTTTACGCAGACATATCACACTGACTTAAGGTGCTTGGAGACCCTGATTCAGAGGAGACCAAGTAGGAAATTGTTTTCAAGACTCACTAAATGCCAGTCAGTATCTTTTAGGAGTCATTAAGCTCTTGGCAACAGAGGAATCTACATTGAACCTTATGCTGCGGTCAGAAAATCAACAGACCAACTTTAAGGGGGCTTAAATAAAGATAAAGGCACCATTCTTATCTCACTCATAAGACAGAAATGAGCCACATGCATTGACCTCATTGATATTTGTTTACATGAAGAGTTGTTGACTTAAAATTTTGTGTGAATTATTAGCTCCAGTGCATGAAAAACTTCACCTGAAAATATGTATATTGCCTTACCTGTGACAAAAGCATTTTTCCTCTCAGTGGGTTAATGGCTTGCTAGTAGTTTGGTTAAGCACAGAAAAAGTTACACCTGCTGTACTAAATGGGCATTTCCACTTCCAAAAGATGGTCACGTTCCTTGTGCTGGCTGCTGCTGCCTCTAAATTCCACTCTGCAATTTAGTTGGCCAGTTCCCCTCACTAGGTGTGCAGAAAACTAGCCAATAACTGTGAAGAGTTTATCATTAGATAAACTCTAATTACATTAAGTTTGATTTTCTTCCCTTTAGTCACTCATGTCTTTATGAACCTCTGTTTCCAGAAACCTAAATAGTATATTTTGGATTTATAACTAATTTTGTTTCCATGTTACCATAACAATTTTTTTAAAGTATCTGTCTAATCTATGGGCACTTACTCTGAAGAGGCATGGCCATCCTTAAATGAAGGCAGTGGAAAATTCCTGCCATGTCCTGGAGACTCACAAGCTCTACTTGGAGCCAGGCAACTGGGCGCCTGCTCAAGGACAGTGCTAGAGTTAGTCAGGCAAATAGCCCAGCAACAGGGAAGTAGTAAGATGAGTATCTGAACCTTCAGAGAATTTGTGACACACTTTTTACATTTTGAAACACTTCATAAATCTAATTTGCCCTGCCGCTGGTGATCATAAAGGAGATGATTGTTAGTAATTCTAACTGAATGAATTGAGAGGCTTTGGTTCATTTCTAGTACCAAGAAGTATTTGCCTAAGCTCAGAGAGAAAATGAGAATTTTCAAATGGTATCTTGGTGGGAAAGAAAAGTTGAGACTTCATTCTGAAAAAAACGAAATGTCCCAATCTTTTAACACTTTCCAGCATTGGAAGTGAAATATTAAAGCAAAGCACAGATGGTATGTACTTTTCACTCAAATTCTTCCAACTCTCTCATAAAGAGAATTTAGTGAATGAAAATCCCTTCAGCTTTCATCCACATCCTTGGCCTCTTCCTGACAGAAGGGATGTCGCACTGGATGCATTTCTTAAGAAGTCAACAACTACTCATGGAGATAAGTGAAAGCTTCTTCTCAGTCTCTGATGAGCAGTATGTGCACCCATTGGAGATGATGCCCCCAGCTTCACGGAAACGACCCTCCAAATATATACAGAGCAGTAAGCAAGAGAGATGGATGAGTGCCAGCCAATGCAGGGCTGGCTAAACACCCTCTTTTAACTGCAGAAGGATGCGAATTAGTAAAAACTAGCATCCTGTTCTAGAAAACGCTATTATCTGTTGCACTTTGCAGCAGCGATGGCAGCAGGCTGCTGCTTCTCAAGAGATCACAGACCAAGCTGACAGCCCTCCCTCCAGTCTGAAAGGGAAGATGACTTATTGCTGTCTGTCTTGACAGCACCCATGGTATTTTTACTTAGTGCTGCCTTTAAGTACAGATGCTGTCTTGAACTAGCACAGATAATGGGTTCGGCTTCAGTTCAACAGAATTATTTCTGTTCTGATAAAAGTCTAATACTCCTACATCTGAGGTTTATGCATGCCAGCATGTCTGCTGCTAGATGTTTCAGGGATTGTGTGGATAGCAGATAGCATGACTTGTATCAACAGGGATGCCTCAGTAGTGTCATTCTGTTCCTAGCTGAGGTCTGTGTATGTCTCGGTTCTTTGTTTAGCAAAGAGGCTGTTCTACGACTTCATCAAAATGCAGGAGGATAAAATTAAGTTTGCTGAGGATTTACTGAAGCTGTGCTGTTTCTCAAACACACAACAGTAAAGAGCCATGTACTGTTGCCACCGCCAGTGCTGCATTTAAGTCTTCTGCTATTGATCCAGTTCTCATAACCTGCACATCATCGGTTGTCGGGTCCCTGGCCCTCCCACGCCAGCACTTGCATGCAACCTCAGTGTGCTTGCAGCTCCTCACACAGCAGAAGACTGACTACTGCATTTTAGTGAGAGGTACAGCTATAGGTCTGTTGGCTGGGAGTAGCTATGCCTTGTGAAGCTGAGTAGGGAGTAGCTATGTAGAAGGTGAAGCCTTCTACCCAGAGAAATGGCTCATGTCAATGTGTACTTCTTCATACATCCAATAAATACATGTATAATTGTGGGCTTTTATGACTCCTGCTTTTGCCTGATCCGAAAAAGAATCTGAAAAAGTCTGCAAAGCAAAGTTTTTGAACTAAGCTAATGAAACCATGGAAAGCAGTGGTAGTAGGAAGATTAACTCTCTACTGGACTTCCTGCCTGCTTGCTTCTTTCATGAGCTAACTTTTTTACAGCATGTTTTCTCCATGATTGTTTCCTATATATTTTATAGGACCCAATGTCATCACCACTCTGGGACAGTTTTCTGTACCTACCCAGATGACAAAATAGTTGCAATGCTTCCAGCTCTGCAGTGGAAAGTGTCCAAAATCCAGGAGGCTGCCTACCTGTCCTTATCAGGGGGTGGCCTGGCATGATGAGAGTTGCTGATGAACTGCATACACAGATGGGGCACTGCCTAATCTTTCCCCAGTTTATGTAGTCAAATGAGGTCCAGTAGAGGTGACGGGACAGAGTGTTTTTCTTTGCTTCCCCCACTAGGGATGAATAATTACATCCTCTCCAGAACTAAAAATAATCAAGCACAGTCCCTGAGTAACTTGTGTCTCTGGACAGTAGCCTGCAGCTGTAGGGACTCAAGAAAAGCAATTGCATGTACTGTTGCACTAGAGGATGTTCTAAACTCTCCTTCCTCCACAAGTATCATTACTTCTTGAACCTGGAATCAGGGTCAACTGCGTTTTGTGATCCTTTTCAGAGCAATTATCTGCTTGTAGCAAAGCCACATTTGTCTATTACTAGGGTTCATTTTGCAGAATTTCCACAATAATTCCTTGATTGAATAAGCTTCCAGAAGAAGGAAACCTGCTTCTTTTTCTCTTTCTAAAATGGCCCATACAAAGAACACTCTTGTGAGCAACCATCTGCTGTGATCTCCTAGTGCAACTAATTGAACTCAGATTTCAGTTCTGAGACAGAGATGTTGGCATTTGAAGTAGAAAAATTGTATAAGATGGATCTCTCTTTTTTTTTTTTTTTTTTTTACTTATATAAACTATGTTTTCCAGTCCATTTGAATGTTGGGGAACAAACCAAGGCCTTGTGGCCTTGTGCTGCTGAGTTAAATTCAAAGCCTGATGGTTATCTCCTAAAACAACACTGGCACAGGCCAGCCAGCACAGGAACACTCCTGTGCTGGGAGGTGGAGACAGAAGCTCAAGAGCTATTATTTTCTGTTTCGTCCATAAAAGATGCAATACACTGTCCTCCTGGGCCATACACAGGCACTATATGAATAGGAACTGTATCAGCAATCAAACCCTGAGAAGCTAAAATATGGCTGCAACTGACTGAGCTAAGCCAAGTGGAAAACAAGATGGCTCTACCAAGGAATAAACATACCTGATAACAAAATTTTCCAGCATCAAATCAAACCAAAAAAGCCAAAATTAAACTGGACATTTGAAATGAAACTAATTTGAAAAAATGAGAAAAAGCAAAATGTTCCACTCTGTTCTTGTTCTAGGTAGACAAAATGTTCGCCAAATATGATGCTACTTAATCACAATACTGAACCTGAACACATCAGCACTTTTTAACAAGAAATTGAATTTATCAGCCTTGTCACCTCACAAGTTCTGTTCATTTGAAACTGCACTACTTGAATACCACTCCTTCTGATTATTTCAGGTAGTCAATCTGAGCTTTACAGCTTGATCTGTGGCCACTGAATTGCACAACACAACTTTTCCGGATATGGAATGAGAATCTGTATGTAGCCTTGTAAGTGGGAGGCTTATAATCCAGTCCTTCTCAGTAACTTTACATCAGGCTTTTAAAACAAATCTCCAGGTTCACCCTTGTCTGCTGTTATCGATTAGCAAACTTGTTTAACATCCTTTTGAAAGTAAAATAAATGAGGCACTTCAATAAATAAAGCAATTTCATGCCATGATAACATTGCAAATAAGAAAAAAAATATCTAGTTATGTGTGTGTCTGTGCGAGAAGGTATATTAACAGCCTTGACATACTGAAATATATCAAAAAGCAAACCCCTCTATTCTTAGCTCTCATGCAAACACAGACCTGAAGTATGAGACTGTAAATTATTTTATTGACTGAAGAACTGCATGACTTACACCAGATCTGATCAGAGTTACTAATTCACGTTTTGCAGGTTATACTCTTTTATACTCATCACTGTATGTTGTTTATCATGTTTATAACAGGATAACATTGACTTTTCATATTTAATCTATGATCAAGTATAGCTATAAGAACATTATTACAACATTTGTATCTTTTCCATCCCATTCTTGTTCAGCTGGTTATTTCTACCTAAATGTAATATCATGCACTTACTGAAATAGCCTAACTGTGTTTTTAGATCACGTCTCTACTTTGTAAAGATAATCTGGGAAGTACACCTCTTAGAACATTTTGACAGGTTTCCTAGGATGTGTCAGCTGCACCTGTGAGAAGCATACTTTATTTCATCAGTCATGCCATTAAGAAAAATATTGAATAGCACTGGAATCTGAAGAGATCCCACTGACCTCCACCCATTTTTATGATGCAAGGTTGATAACTGCTATCTGGGAACAGTTTTCCAGCCAGTTTTACGCAGAACCTTATAGCAGATTAAAACAGGTTAGGATTCTCAAATTGCTTATAGTAATGTTATGAGAGACAAAATCCCTAGTAAATTTTTAATTTTTTATCTGTTGCTTTTCCTAGCATACAAGGCCTGTCAGCATCCTGTAGTGTAAACAGAATGATTATGGCGCTATTCATTCTTGCAAAAAACATGTTGGGTGTGAATATTCTCCCTTTTATATTCTAGGCAACTACAGATACTTGCTTTTTTGCCTTTTTTTTTTCTTTTTTTCTTAATAGTATATCTGCTTTATTCTAGTTGTCCATCAACTCATCCACCCCACTAACTTCAAAGATAGTTATCTTTCAGATTTCTGAGATTTCATCACCCAGTTTATCAAGCTCAGTGGATTTAAGAGCATCTAAGATGTTCCTAATCTATTCTTCCCTAACTGAAGATCTTGGTGTTGAAATACTAGATCAAAAATTAATAGGAAGATACTCTTTTGGCTCCAGCACTCAGTGGATATATTTCTTACTGAAGGAGCTTTTCTTGGTATTTATCTATCTGTAAGCCTATTCGCAAGCACTGGATATACGCATGCACATACACATGAACACAAATGCAGACCATGCCACAGGATGGAGAAATATTGCTCCTTTTAATGCTGCAGTTATCCCCCATGGTCATCTGACACAGATAACTGCACAAATGTACATGTTGATATTTCACGTTAGTTGTGTAATTTGCATACACTTTTAATAATCAAGAAAAAGTGGCTTGCTGAATTAATGTAAGGGAGGTAACTGTCATTCATGATTCCAAAACATTATCCTCTCCATGATGCACTTAAGTAATTTTTGTGGTCTTGAGTAATTTCTTGAATTTGCAATTTGGTAATAACCCTGTCATACACTTCAAATGCTAATCTGGCACTGGACTTCAGTTTAGTTACTGTGCTTTCATTTAATGTTGGATATGCACTAGGGTTCTAATTTATAAACCTTCTCAGTATGGGCAATTTTTCTTTCTTTTCATATGGAGATCTGAAATGTTTTTTAAAACTAACATGTGTTAAAATTTCACCATACAAATAAAAATGCAAAGCATGTGCTTACTAAGATGCAAGGATTTGTTAGAGTTGTTCCTTCATCCAGTTTATAAGGAAACAATAGTGTAGCAGATTAGTGAAGAAAAAGTACATTGAGGAATTGCATAAGTATTCAGTCTTAAGCATCCTGATCACCTGATATCGCCCTGATAATCCATGTCTGATCACTTGAAGGCAACAAGACTACTAATCAGTGCAGTCCTCTTCTAAGCTTCTGCACTATGTTCCTAGTCCCTGAATATCTGAGTAGGAAACGTACTAGCAGGTCTTCACTCAGTTTGTATTCAATGTTTTTATTCATAATGTCATACACATGTGGCACAGAAAGCAGCTGGATAGATAACAGGAAGTGTAGAAACCTGCTGTGGATTTCTTTCTTTCACAGTGCCAGCTGGTTTCTTCAAAACAAAGATCCTTCTAGAAGCAGGTGAATTTCTTCTTTTTTATTCCATCCATTTGTAGAAAAGACAGAAGGTCCTAAAACAGTTCTTGACTATATATGCAACATTAGTTTCCCAGGTTTTCTTGGAAACGGAGAGGTTAATAAAATGGTTTGGAGGAATGAGCTCTTCTGTCAAGAAGCACAAGTGAATAAGTTTCAGAAAACATTGCCAGGTTATTGAAGTGAGGTTCTGAAGGGGAAAAAGAAGATACTTTAGAAAGAGTTTCTTTTTATTATAACATCAGGTAGCTATATTTCTGAGGAAACAAAATGCAATAAAATAAAAGAATCAATAATGGAACACTTACTGCCTTTCCTTTCCTATATGGATTCACACCTGCATTTTTCTTTATGCATCTATACAACTTTATTTGCGTGAAATTTTACTGGTAAATAAGTGGAAATTTATAATGAGTTGCTTCCCAAAGAATATTACACTTATATTTCTTAATAAAATAAGTGCAAAGATAGCAATTAAAAAAAAAAATAAAGTAGGCAAAGAGAAAAGACTAGCACACAGAAGCTTATCAGTATGATTCACAAAGAAACCATGAGAGTTACATAGTGGATGAAATTCTTCAGAAGGGTCAAACAAGTTGTCCTGGTTTCAGCTGGGATAGAGTTAATTTTCTTCCTAGTAGCTGGTATAGTGCTGTGCTTTGGATTTAGTATGAGAACAACATTGACAACACACTCATGTTTTAGTTGTTGCTAAGGAGTGCTTACACCAGTCAATAACTTTTCAGCTTCTCATGCCCTGCCAGTGACAAGCTGGGAGAGGGCACAGCCAGGACAGCTGACCCCAACTGGCCAAAGGGCTATTCCATACCATATGATGTCATGCTCAGTATATAAACTAGGAGAAAAGCTGGCCAGGGGTCTGCTGCTCAGGAACTGGTTGGGCAGTGGTCGGCAGGTGGTGAGCAATTGCATTATGTATCACTTATTTTGTATATTCTTTTATCATTATTATTATTATTGTTTTCCCTTCCTTTTCTGTCCTATTAAACTGTCTTTATCTCAACCCACATTTTTTTTTTTTTTTTAATTCGCTCCCCCATCCCACTGGAGGGGGGAGTGAGTGAACAGCTGTGTGGTGTTTAGCTGCCTGCTGGGTTAAACCACAACACAAGTACAGAAAATGGTGATCCAGAAAACCACTCAGATATTTAATAAAAGCCATTGACAACCTCTAAGGCTGTAAATTTGAACTGAAAAAGTTCATGAGACTATGGGTTTTGATTTTTTTTTTTAAAAAACAGAATTACTTTTGTTTCCTTGTCATAGGCAGACCTTTAATACAGCCAGGTCATACCCTCTCAAAATATTTAGCAAAGCTGTCTGGTTATATTTTCCCTTTCAGGGAATACATGCAGCCATTGAAATTGCTTCTTTTATACTCCAAACAGCCTCCTTTCCAGTAGCACCACTCCACACTGCCCCTTGTCCTAGTTTCGGCTGGGATAGAGTTAATTTTCTTCCTAGTAGCTGGTACAGTGCTGTGTTTTGAAAATTAACTCTATCCCAGCCAAAACCAGGACACCTTTCACAGCATGTAGGCTTCTTGCTAGGGTCTTGTGTCTGGAGAGGTGGGATCAGCACTGCTCTCTCGCAATTTCATTCTCATCTTCATGGCAGATGTTCTACACCACTTCAGAAAATTGCCTAATCCTCCTCTACTTCTGCTTTCGCCATATGTGAAAAGGGGTGGGTGGGAAGGGAAAATAATAGCCACTTTGGCTGATAAAACACTTGGAATGTTACACATGAGAAGTATCATATGCACGGTAAGTAACTGCAATAAAGAAAGAATTACTATGAATTTTTAAGCACTTGAAGTGCTGTGGGAAAATTTTGCCCCTGATTTTTTTGATGCTATTCATACTTGGATGGTTACTCTTAGGTTCATCATAAAGAGTTTCCTCATGTGTACAAATTTAAAGGACTGTTTTATAGATCATAAAAATATGTACTCAATTACTTCAAATAACACTTGGGGATCTGCATGTAAATGGTGCATAAATTGCTCAATGAATCAAGCCAAAGTCGCTTTCAAAATCAGGAACCTGGGGGTAACCAACATCAACAAACACATATACACAGTTAAGAAGGGAAAGCTTATTACTGCAGAGTAGTTTTCATCTGTGCTGTAAATAAAACAGGGGCTTTAAACAAAGCCACTTCAAACATGCATCTGCAGCAATTCTATTATTAAAACTGGTAGTGGCTCAGGGACAATCAATGTACTTTGTGTCAATATTGTTTTGATTTGCATTACAGTATACTTGTACAGCGTATAGATTTATAAAACAGCTTATTTTCCAATAAGCTTGTTCCCAACAAGCTTACTTAAGCCCCATATATCATAAGCTGTAAATCAAGGGTTTGACACCACACAGCTCTAGTAAACTGACTTCGTGAAGTTGGAATTCTCCTCTTGCCCTCTGCCAAGACGTATATTATTGTCAACAAGGCCTCTAAAATGCTTCTAAAATGCCTTTGTACAACGTGTTATATCTATTATGATGCTTTAAAAAAACCCAACAGTTGATTGGGGGCTTATTGGTTTTTGTCTTTTTGGTTCTTACCTTTTGACCCATCAAATTTTAGATTCAAATCCACCTGAAATTCAGTGCAGATTTTTTTTCAGTTGATTTCAGTAATAACTTCACAGTCACAAGCTCAATAATGTACAAATCATTATGTTGTACAAGCCCCTGATTGTTTGGGGCTTTTTTTACACCAAAGTCCATTTTAAAGCTTCTGCTAATTTATATGGAAGACACTAAGATCTTAAATCCCAAACCTGGTTCCCACAACCTGACCAGTACAGAAGAAAGAGAAATATAAGTCCCTGTTGGTCTTTACTTCAGAGTAACTACATTACTCTGTCAGTGCATATGGGAAATGCCTCTTGGGGCAGAGAGCTAGCTGCCGGTGGAGCAGCTAGCGAGAATCCGTGTGGTTTGGCCCTCACTTCGTCTGCCCACTTGTGCTGGGCAGGGTCACTTAGAAGCTCCTGGGGAGCAGCACACGCTGTGGCAAAGGGAGAGCTCACCCCCACCTCAGGCATCATATTGCTTCTCTGCAGCTGTGAAGCACTGCAGATAACAAGGCCCTAATAGTGCCTTAGCATATGATATTTTTTCCTATTGTACCTTTATCAAGAACCCTATACCTGTGGACAACAAAACATTTCTCAAATACTCAAATAGTCTTCAAGGCTCCCCTGAGCGAGATCAGTGAAAGAGGCTCACGAGATTTAAATGGATGTTCTCAGTCACCAACTTATTTGATGGCTGTGCAAGGGGCACAGATTTTATGACACGCTTATAGGATAATTTGTTGATACTTCAATCTGGAGAGCAGAGTAAAAGAGAGAAGATCTACACTGCTTTGAGATAGGGGCTATTGATTTTATGTTCACTACTGCATTATGAGACTACATGAGGAGCAAAGAAACCCAGCATCTGAATATAAAAAGGAAATACAATTCAGTCAGTATGGAATAAAATAAATATTAGTTCTGTCAACCAACATCATTATAAACTATGCCAATCACTCTACATAGAGCAAGAGGTCCCTAAATACAGTTTTGACTTCTTGACTGTTTAAGATTGATAATTGCTTCTGAAGGCAAATGAATCAGAAGATGTGCTTTCTACTGTGTACTTTAAATCATCAGTCTCCAGTTTACAAAGACTATCTGACTGGACTTACTGCTTCTAATAATGCAGTTCAAAATAGTACACATTGTGTTTGGGAAGGAAAAGCATTTTATCCCCTAAGTATTCTCTCAGCCTTTACTTCAAGAATATCTCAATACCTTGCACCTGAAAATAAATGGATATACGCTATGCCAATTATGCTAGCAAATGGTGCTTTATATCACATTTTCCAGCCTGCCTTTTCATGCTGCTGTTTATGCATGGAACAAGTTCCTCATAAACATAAGCAAAGACAATGTATTGTCCTCCTTTAAATTTCTCCTTCTGACTAGTTCCTTTCATGATGCCTATTTAAACCAAGAGTGAGTAAGCCGCTTGGATACTGTTCTCATCATGCTGCTCAGGACTCTTGAGTATAACATATACTGTCTCTCTCTCAACAACACAAACCTTATCTTTATATTCAGCTGCTGTCCACCTGTTACTTAGATAGCTCATTGTTTAGGCCAAGCACTAGTATATGTTGTGATACAAAAAGTTTTGATTCTATGAATAGTATCATAAATACTGACAGTAGCAGGAGTTGTAGTAGAAGTAGCAGAAAGAAGAATCATATTAGATCTATCTGATGCAAACTTATTATAATCCCCTCTTTTATAGATGGGCTACTGAAGCACAAAGATGGAATAACTTTCAGAGTTGACTAATGGCAGAGACATAGCTAAAAATACAAGCATTCACTTACGGATGTTTTTCAAATAGTTTTGAAGGTTTGGTGGACAATCTCTTAACCTAAATATACCGGATCACTGGATTCCTTGGGAGAAAAAGTGAATTGTATTGTTGTCATCAAGCAAAAGACAGCTTTGTCACAATAGGTTGAAGGACTTAACTCTTCAGAGACTACTGTGCCTTTGGAAAGTAGCATGCAGACAGAGACCAAAGAACTATATGGTACACTGTGGGCAATGGAGAGCATCCACCCCTGTGGATGCTATGGAGTGCATCTTCGTGGATGTGTGCTGTGGAGTTACGATGCATCCACTGTCCAGAGGACTGTGCATGTAGCATCTCAGCTTGGAATAAAAGGTAGAGAGACACTGCAGAGAAAGGACAACACTGAAGTACATTTCCATCTGAACTGCAAATATTTCAAATAAGTATGCAAATCAGATAAAAAATGTTTGTGGACAACATCTTAGATCTCTGCTTCTTCAAGCATGTACTCCAGAGAAGCATTTTTGTATAAATTATTTGCTCATGGATGCACCAATACTTCCTGATAGAATTAAGAATTGAATGCAGAACTCTAGACTTCCTAGTCAGCACATTAATCAGCAAAAAATGTGTTTTCTTGGCTAGCTCACATGTGATACGGTACGGAGAATTCAAACAGGCCAGTGCCTACGTCATCAGTTAAACAAAGCCAAATTCTGTTCTTTCATTTAATTTGGAATACTGCAATAAATTCAGTGACATTTCTATGGATTTAAATGTCCCATGTATGAAATCCTGCTAATGCAAAACTCAGCCACAAAACTTTAGACCTCAGAAGGTCTAAGATGTGGCTTTCAGGGTCAGGGCTTAAGTAGGTGACCTCTGTAAACCCTGTACTGGGGTAAATTTTACCTTCAGACTAATCTTTTGTAACAGCCTCATAGAATATATAGCATATCTCATTTTTATATCCATAGGTCCCTAGTTTGGACAGATCAATTTAACCAGTAATCTTTATACAAAACAAAGATTTTTGACCTTCAAGACAAATATTTCTGCTGCATCTAGTGACATTGCCAGACCACTGACCGCTGACTTTACAGTCCAGAACGGTTCTCATTTTCAAGCCTCATATGTCCCAACCCAACAAAACATTGTAGTGTTACTGTATGGCTTCCATGCAGAAATTCATGCTTTCCTGCGATTTGAAAGCTTAAATTGCTCCTCTGGTTAAAGTAGACAGCAGTGGTATCTTTATCAAGCTGTTGGTTGCTTCATCCAATTGCCTGAGTCATTGGCAAAATAGCTTGAGGCTAGACAGGTATATTACTCTTTAGAAACAGATAGTGATGCACACAGGAGATTTGAGAAACACACATTCTCAACGCAGCAACGGATCTCTCTAAAAAGAGCTGTCCAATTTATTACGGTTTATACAAAATTTCTGCTATTACCCTCTATTACCCCAACATTAAAAGTACAGTGTTTGGAAACAGGCATCAACAAAAAGGAGTTTTATTCTCTGGGAAGCAACATCAAGAGAAAAAAAATAATAAATTCTCTTCTGTGCAGCAGGTATTTCAGCAGAGACAAATTCAGAAAATTAATGTTGAAGATTAGCATTAGATAAAGAATTTTTTGTCACCAGTGCCTGAAACTCAGTTTTCTGAAGAAGATGCAGTAGCTTGATATTATTTTTTGTATTAACAGCTTGGGGGCGGGGGTAGGAGGAGCAGAGAAAAGAAATGTATTACTGTTGCAACCATTTCCTGATTATTATCTTGCTATTTCATCATCCAGCTATCTATATACATTTTTCTCATGGTAATAGCAGAACAGATAGCCTATTAAAGATATATCAATATTTCTTTCCAAACCAACTTATTTAAATCAATGAGCATGATATGTCAATGTACCCTAGCACAACATTTGGTATCATAATCACAACATTTCTAATGCCAGCTCTGAAGTTTGAAATTAAGCATCATGTGGCTAAAACTGCTCTTTAATTTTTGTATGAGTAACTAAACTTCATCTTCAAAACAACCACAGAATCTGGGGGGCACAAGAGAGAGCAAAGAAAACTACCATTCCTATATGTTTGTATTTCAGTTTTCACTTTGAATTTTGGACTTCTGTATTTGTGCTTTTATATTTGCTGAGAACTTTAGAGAGAAAGGAAAGTAAATGAGTACCAATTTCCTCTTTAAAACTGCCAAGATAAAGAAGCATAATGGCATGCAAAGATGTTATTCTTCATATTAGTTAAAAAAAGAATAATTTAGATTCTAAAACTAGCAAACAAATAAGCTGGTAACTACCCCTCAAACCCAGCAATGTTCCCAGCATAACCACCTGTCACAACGGAAAATCAGGAGTGCTCTACAACTTTATTATTACTACAGGTTAAGACTTAACCTTAGCACTGTAGGTTTGTGGGGGGCGGGGGGGGGGGGGGGAGACTATAGTAAACTTTGTAGTATATTAAGCACTGTTTTCTAGTAAAAATTAATTTAGAATTTAGATAGTAACAATTTAGTAGAATCTGCAACACTTCTGTGTCTCAGCAATTCCTCTTACCGAGGAGTTGGAATTCAGACTGGATACCACCATTTGTTAAGGAAAATACACTGCAGCATTCTGCTGCTTAGAACAGTTTATGTTATTGCCAGCACTAATCCAGTTAGGATTTTTAGGATCCTAAAATTTTTTAGGATTTTTAGGATCCTAGGATTTTTAGGATCCTTTAGGATTTAGGATCCAGTAAGTATTTGCAAGCATTTTTCTTTTTGTGTCCATATTTTTCAAGAACTTGTATTTTATAGCATTAGCCATCTTTACAAAAGATGAAAGAAAGGGTGAGAGATGAAATACATAATAGCATACAATGGCTTGTTCCTCACTGTTGGCCAAACACAGAATTAAAACAAGTAAAGGGAATGCTTACAATTGCTATGAAAACTGAAGTGATGACAGCATTTAATTACCTAGATAGACACAGAAGATGACATACCCCAGTAATTTTTCAAGATGTGAAGATCTAAATGGAAGAAAACCACCAATACTGTAAGAGTTTCTATTTTCCAACTAAAAAAGGATGTACTTGCTTGCTTGCAGCTTTTCCAGAACCCACTGGGTACTACCTATTCTTCAGGAAAGAGAAGATAAACAACATTAAGTATTACAGCTAAGAACAGACTGACTCATCTTTTCCTTTACAAAATACAGGTGACATCATTCCTCCAGCTGCTCAGCATGAGGGAGGTCAGTTGGTGATAATCCTTGCCAAATGTGTCCAATAAGCACAGATGAAGAGTGGAGCCTTCACATCACCATAATCTTTTTTCCCTCTGAGCTTGTGCATTCTCTTTTGGATGAACACAGCATGGTCCAGGGCTTCGCATAATTTCAGGGGATATGTCTAGCCAGGAGGAAATGGAGCCAGGCAGCAGCCACTCTTGGTGGCATTGTTCCATGGCAAACTGGTCAATAATCCACCAGAAAATCCACTGAAGTAAATGTTGATTGGAGATGCATTTCCTCTAGCTTCTTGGCTTTGCTTACATTAATGTGTGTTCGTTGTGGGCATGCACAGTGAGGGAGTAAACAATTTAAACTAGGCCACTAATGCTACCATGGCTCACGACTGAATTTTCTTGCCAGAGAAAGAAGCCAGACCGCAGCATGAACTGCCTAGAACTCTCTGATTTTGTCCTGAAATTTGCAAGGTGGTAATGAAGATTCCTTGCAGATACTTATGTCAGAAATACATATGGACATGCTTTGTGGCTCCTGGCCACATTCAAGGATTTGCAGCAAGTCTCTTTCTCCCATCCTGTTAACATGAAAGTGGTTAGATGTATCTTGATGCACAAAAGGGAGCGGGTATGAATCATGGTACTATTAGTACATTACTTGTAGTGCATGCATTCAGAAAGTGGGGACTAATTTTATCAAGAAGTTGCAAGGAGGAATACCCTAACTACATGTTCATCAAAAATTAAAAAAAAAAAAAAAAAAAGTGCTTGACTAACTTTCTGGAATGGAAGCACCCTAGAAAATCATTACAGATACTTGTGCAAACCTCATTCAATTTCAGGGAAGTACTTTCCATTTATTCTAATAGTCTGCCCATCAAAGTCTTAAATTTGATTGATTTCTTTAAAAAGCAGTTGCACTCCTGATTCACAAGCCGCTCATGTCTTCTCAATAGCCAGCTAAGACTAAGCTACATTTATTGGGAAGTTTCCATGTTCAAGCTAAGCACAGAGTAAAAGGTGAGGCAATAGGGAGAAGTAGTCAGTAACAAAGGAGAAAACATATGTAAGTACACTTTATTTAAAATGTACAGTGACTAAGGGCCATTCGAGTGCATTGCTCCCATTCAGCTAGAGATCAGATAGGTACCATCTTGTCAGAACAGGAAAAATGCACATTTATTCATCCTTTCTAATCAACTAATATTCTGATTCATTTTCTGCTACCTTCATTGTTCAATAATAGTCTGAACAAATAAGTAGACAATAAAATCTTCTGTGGAAGGCACTAGTCACCTAAGACAGTCCTAGAGAGTGGTGAAATCTACAGGAATCTTCCCCAAGGACTTTTGATTAGTCAAGTGGTATTTCATGCCTTACAGAGGATTTAAAAACATTCCAGTATACGAGTGAATAGAAAACACCTACGTGTGATTAGGTGGTTGGTTGTTTTTCTTTTTCTCTTTAGAATAGCAAAAAAAGCTTCCTAGTGTGGGAAGCTGGCATTTCAACAGAGCATATGAAATATAAATCATATCCATAAAAAACAGTGGTGCCTTTATATCCAGGTACCCATTTACCCTGTAAATCTGAAAATACTGAGGCATGATAATGTCATCTCTCTTTACACATAGTAGTACCTTGTTCCACAAAGTTTCATATCAAAATTAATCTAGTATCTTGCATATAAGAAACAGACGCTGGAAGTGAACACCTTGATCATCAAATATAGTACTCCACAATGACAAAGGACTAGGCAATAAGTGTTTCATTCAGCCGGCTCTGAAGAACAGCTGCTTTCTATCCTGCTCTGTAGAAATTAGTTCTCACCACTCCATAGCAAACTTACAAAAACTATACACAATAAGATCACAGGCCTCATGAACAATGCCTGAGGTTCCTGAAATAGCAGGGAATGTGTTGTATAAAACTCCAAAATGATCCTTGGAGAAGACTGGTCCTCATATTACAGTCAAAAAATAACAATGACACTAGCAGAAATCCCTGCGAACTTCACTTGAGGGGGGAAAATTCAGCTTGACCTCAAATCTGAAGGTAAACTTAATCCTAAACAAGTGAGCAAGACTAAGATATTTTTCTGTGTGATAAGCATGGAAAAGAATCTGGTTTCATGTAATGAAAAAAGTTTTAATCGATACAAGCCAGAATCAACAGTACAGATACATACAAAACAGAACCACAGTTGTGCAAATGGATCGATCATTTCAACTAAAACAAACTGTACTCAGTCATGCAGGAACGTGTTGTTCTATTTTAATTATACCATAAACTGCACAGGGGAAAAACCTCCCGCAGAAACAAAAAGGAAATAAACAGGTGGTGGCCATGTAGGCAATATCTTAAGTAACCTCTTTAGCTCCATGCTATTACACATCTCTCTCTCTCTTAATTTTCAAATTTAATACCAATTTTTAACTAAATAACTTGCATTAGGTCCATAAATGGACAGAGCATCTCTGCAGCAGCAGTAAGGGAAAAACTTGCCTCCCCCTAGTTTTGTAATAGACATTTTGTAAATACGTTCTTTTCTGACTTTCCTCGCATCCTCCCTCAGCTTTACTTCCTCAGACTGTCACCTCCATCCAAGCCAACTCTGGACTTAAGCGTCTCACTGTCCCTTTGAATGAACTCTTTGGAGTGATCTTATGAGTTGACTGGCCAAGAAGAAGTGGATTGTACTTAGCATTGAGTCAGTTCAAGGTAAAATCAGCATAAGTGAATTGAAGGATATTGATACTTCTAGGAGAGTCTTCAGGTCCAACTCTAACCTGCACATAATAACTACAGTTTTGATTTCAGAAAACAAGCTCTTCTAGCATTTTCCCTTTTGTTCATAAAAGGATTAAAATCAATGCTGTTAACTTTTTTCCCAGCAACCCATGAGCCTCTGCATTGGGTTCGTAAGACTCACAAGTCTATTGGCATGCTAGGCAAGTATAAAGGTTCCCAGGTTTCTTCATGGTGTACTTCTTGTTCTACTTTTTCCAGGTCCTTCTCCCTTTTTAGTCATACCTCTGAGCCAAAGATTTTGTGCAAAAAATATCAGGGCAAGTTTTACACTATTCAGCAAAGATTTTGTCTAATCTTCACACAGAGATCTGCACTCCATGTGTACTTCTCTGTATACAGTCTCCTCTCTTATATCCAGAATCCTATTGAATCCATCTCTACCTGAGAGGGCGTTACTACTAACAGGTCAAAGTGTTTCATAAGAGACACTTTCCCCTGGAAATGCCATGGTATTCTTTTTTTGTTTTTAATCATTCTTGTACTGGCAATAAACTGAATGCAGCTGCACTGAAACAGTAATACTAAACTTTGCATATTTCATAACCGCATGTGTTTAAAAACATCCCCCAATGATACGACTTAAATTCTTACCTATTATAGAAGTCAAAAGTTCTTATCCAATGTTTGATGGAATATTTTTTGCTTTGTTCCCTCAGCTGGGAGTAATCCCATTCCCAGAAATTTTTAGTCAGAAGACTCATCTATTTGACTCCTCTCCAAAATTTCTCAGGGTATATGACAAAACTTCCCCATGCCATACAGTGCCACTTTCTGTGACAAGATGAATTTCTTTTCTGAGGTTAAAGTAACCACAGATTCTAACACCTTAAGCTACTGTTAAAGACTCCTGGAAAATTCTGCTTTATCTCTTTCTTCAAAACTCAGCAGTGTCATTCTTCAAAGACTGATAAAAAGGCCTATTCATTTGTGTAATCATCATTTAATACACTTCAGTATACTCATTGCTCAATAAAGTAAGAGGGAGCTGAAGTCCATTCAGCTGCTGTGACCCTTCCTTCAGATTAAGTTCCCCCTGTCTGCTGTGACAGTCAAATACACAGTTCCATAAATAGGAATTTTCTTTAAGTCTCACTGTCTCCAATCTTGGAAATACCTTTTCCAGAGTGGAGAGATGTTCAACATTATCTCTGCCTCTTCTGGGAACCTTGTCAATTCTCTCTACCACCATGTTGAAAGATAACCTTCAAAAGATTTTCCTTTGCTCTCTAGGAATTTCCAGGTGGTGAAAACATTTCACATGGCAAGCTGTTACATTTCAAGTAGCCCTTTCAGAGTTTTACAGAGGTAAATGTCTTCCTGCGTTCCTCCAGTCTCACGCGCTGACAGGGCTTACAACTTGTTGCACTTAATTTTGACCCTACACTGGAGGGTGAGATTAATCATAGGTACCATAGATATTTTTGTGTGATTTAACTAAAGGCAGAGAAAGCACAGTGTATTCAGGAAACTGCACAGGTGACATAATAGCCTCAACTCTCAATCTGTATTCAGGGAGCACAGAGAACTGCTCCTGCTCTCAGGAATTTGGCTGGACCTCAACCTGGACACAAACTGTAACCCTTGTCCCTCCCGTCACTTCTTTTTAAAGACAGTGGGTATGTCCAAGGTTTTTCCAGAAGGTTGGCCTTTCACCAGGGTATAACCTGAGAAGTTAATTTCTAATTCTAGTAACCCGTTGTTTGTGCACTCAGATCAGAGGCATGTTTTGTTTCATTTTGTGAGAATGCAGAGAGCGTGAGAGTGCAGCAAACAGACACAGCCAACAGGCACAGCAGTTTGCACAGCAGCCTCTGGGTTCTGCTTTGGGAGTTTCTGGATCTTCTGGGCACAGGGTCCAGGATCATCAGAGAACTTCTGGGAACTCTCTGGGAAACCTGGGAATGCCTCCTACTGCAAGGTGGGAGAAGGTAAGGGGACCACAAGGAAGGTAAGGGGAGTGTACACGAGAGAAAGCTCTGGCAGCTTCGAACAAGCTTCGTCAGCTGCCCTTGACTCAGAGTACCTGCAGCCTTTCTTCCAGCTACCCCATGATTAGGGAGGATCAAGGACCCTTTTAGCTGGTACTAGGGAGAGGCCCATATAACAGCCAGGCCTAGAACAAAGCACTTTCAAACATCCAAGCAAGCAAGCTATATGCCATTAGTCTGACTGGTCATCTCATCTGTAGCAAAAGAATTCTAATCTAATCCTGCAATATATTGCCACCAAACCTCATCATCTGCATCAGATGTCCCTATGTTTCAATCTTCTCAGCCTTTTTTGTACTTACAGTTTTCCAGTCATCACCATTTTATAAAAAATAATATGAAGGAATGGTTAATTTAGTGTTTTCCTTCCCTTTGACAGCTTTATAAAGGAATCCTAAACAGTCCTTCATAGTATTTGACCAGTTTTAGCTGATACACAGTGAACAACTGTACTATATACTTGTCTTTGTAATGTTTTTGCACCTCACCTTCTACAAAATAATATCTTTAAAAAATAGCTGCATTTGGAACAGTATGGGTGGCATGCTGTACAGACACACACAGTGCTTCTTTTTAAAGGCCGGATCTTCTCCCCCCAACCTCCTCTTTTTCTGCTTTAGGTTAAAATAAAACCCACTAATGTTGAAAGCACATGGCTTTTTGTGCTCAGCCATTCGATCACAGTAATTGCATTCTATGTCCCAAAATTCCCCTTTCAGACGCAAAAGCAAATTCTACCTTTTCTTTTGTTTGTTGTTCTAACCTTCAGGTCTTTGCAAACCTTATCCCACAACCAGATGTGTTTCATTTCTAGAATAATTCATAAACTTATAAAGCTAGCTAGTAAGGTTGTTGGGTCCTCTGGGAAGAACACTGATAATGCTGCATAAACCATTATCAGATTAGCATTTCCCAGTGACACAACTGCTTTTCCTCCATCCTCCTTAGATGTGCAATTTATGCAGCAGATGACATAATCATCTTTGGCATATCATATAGTGTATGCCATATATATATTACAATGTGATAGCATTGGACAGAAAGCTAAGAGTACTTACTTCCTTAGCACTGCATCTCCTGACTCTAATCATTATAGACATTTGTGTGTTATTTTTATTTTTTTTAATAAGGGATACAAAGAGAAGGAAATAAGTCATAACTTACTCTATGTAGTTTACTTTTCAGCTACGTGACACCTGCCCCTTTGTTGTGTTTTAGCCCCACTCGGCAATTAAGTACCACACAGCCACTCACTCACCCTCCTCCTCCAGTGGGATGGGGGAGAGAATCGGAAGAGCAAAAGTAAGAAAACTCGTGGGTTGAGATAAGAACACTTTAATAATTGGAACATAATAATAATAATAATAATAATAATAATAATAATAATGATGATGTAATGAGAAGGAAAACAACAAGAGAGCAAGAGAGGAACAAAACCCAAGGGAAAAAGAAGCCAAGTGATACAACCGCTCACCACCCAGCGACTGCCGCCCAGCCAGTCCCTCAGCAGCGATTGCTGCCCCCCAGCCAACTCCCCCCACTTTCTATACTGAGCATGATGCCATATGGTATGGAATAGCCCTTTGGCCAGTTTGGGTCAGCTGTCCTGGCTGTGCCCCCTCCCAGCTTCTTGTGCACCTGGCAGAGCATGGGAACCTGAAAAGTCCTTGACTAGAGTAAGCACTGCTTAGCAACATCAGAACATCAGTGTGTTATCAATATTATTCTCATACTAAAATCCAAAACACAGCACTATACCAGCTACTAGGAAGAAAATTAACTCTATCCCAGATGAAACCAGGACAGTATCCACTCCTTATTCTATATCATCTACGTCATGCCCAGGTTCTACCCTTTCTAATACATTCCAATTAATCACCACCACTTTTTCTGTCTTTTGATATATACACACAGATATCATTCCCTTGGTCTATGGGCCTTCCCTCTAAAATGTCTGTTGGGTTCATTTAGTCCATGACTTTGGGCTCCATCTGTCATAACAGTCTTTCAGGGCAGGAGAGATGGTGTGTGGTGTTGGATTGTTGCATGCTGAAGCCAGTTCTGGTTCCGTCATTGCTGCACTTTGCTTGGTTTAATCAAAATTAATTCTTCATTAATCTGGGTGATTCTTACTGAAATACTGTTAATATGGTGTATAGTAACCATAAAAGTGATGACATACAGTATTATATAGCAATTAACATCATACCATTTAATTAATTGGCTATTTTCACCCAAAATCAAATCCCCTTGAGGTACACATTGGACTTCCCCATCTTTTCACATTACCCACCAAGTGCACCTGGGTCCTTGAGCAAAAGCAATCCCACGAATGGGCTTGCCTTTGCCTGAGGCGGGAGTAACCTAGACTGTCTTCCCCAGCATGTTTTTTATGTGCACTACAGGGACCTTATCTCCTTCGACAGTGCGTAAAGGTTTTGATTGGGCAGGGCCAGCTCGACTGACAGATCGCCTAGTGTTGACTAACCAGGTGGCCTTTGCTAAATGTGTATCCCAATGTTTGAATGTCCCAGCACCCATTGCTCGCAGTGTAGTCTTTAACAGTCCATTGTATCACTCAATTTTCCCGGGGGCTGGTACATGAGAGGGGATGTGATATACCCACTCAATGCCATGTTCTTTGGCCCAGGTGTCTATGAGGTTGTTTTGAAAATGAGTCCCGTTGTCTGACTCAATTCTTTCTGAGGTGCCATGTCGCCATAGGACTTGCTTTTCAAGGCCCAGGATAGTGCTCTGTGCGGTGGCATGGGGCACAGGATATGTTTCCAGCCATCCGGTGGTTGTTCCACCACTGTAAGCACATGGCGCTTGCTTTGGCGGGTTTGTGGGAGCGTGATATAATCGATCTGCCAGGCCTCCCCATATTTGTATTTCAGCCATCATCCTCCATACCACAGAGGCTTTAACCGCTTGGCTTGTTTAATTGCAGCGCATGTTTCACATTCATGGATAACCTGTGCAATAGCGTCCATAGTCAAGTCCACCCCTCAGTCATGAGCCCATCTATATGTTGCATCTCTTCCTTGATGGCCTGAGGTGTCATGGGCCCACACAGCTATAAATAATTCACCCTTATGTTGCCAGTCCAGATCCACCTGAACCACTTCAATCTTAGCAGCCAGATCCATCTGCTGGTTGTTTTGATGTTCCTCAGTGGCCCGACTCTTGGGTACGTGAGCATCTACGTGATGTACTTCTACAACCAGGTTCTCCACCCGGGCAGCAATATCTTGCCACAGTGCCGCAGCCCAGATGGGTTTGCCTCTGCGCTGCCAGTTGCTCTGCTTCCATTGCTGCAACCACCCCCATAGGGCATTTGCCACCATTTGAGTCAGTATAGAGATAGAGCACTGGCTGCTTTTCTCATTCAGCAATATCTAAAGCCAGCTGGGTGGCTTTCACCTCTGCAAACTGACTCGATTCACCTTCTCCTTCAGCAGTTTCTACAACTTGTCGTATAGGACTCCATACAGCAGCCTTCCACCTCCAATGTCTTCCTACAATACGACAGGACCCATCAGTGAATAGGGCATATTGCTTCTCATTTTCTGGTAGTTTATTGTACAGTGGGGCCTCTTCAGCACATGTCACCTCCTCCTCTGGTGATATTCCAAAATCTTTGCCTTCTGGCCAGTCCATTATCACTTCCAAGATTCCTGGGCAATTGGGGTTTCCTATTCAAGCCCGTTGTGTGATCAGTGTGACCCACTTACTCCACGTAGCATCAGTTGCCTGATGTGTAGCGGGGACCCTCCCTTTGAACATCCAGCCCAGCACCAGCAGTTGGAGTGCCAGGAGGAGCTGTGCTTCAGTACCAACCACTTCCAAAGCAGCTCGAACCCCTTCATATGCTGCCAAGATCTCTTTTTCAGTTGGAGTATACCAGGCCTCGGATCCTCTGTATCCCCAACTCCAAAACCCTAGGGGTCGACCTCAACTCTCCCCTGGTGCCAGAGGCTCCAGGTAGGGCCATCCTCCCTGGCTGCAGTGTAGAGCACATTTTTTACGTCTTGCCCTGCCCAGACTGGCCCAAGGGCTACTGCATGAACTATCTCCTGTTTAATTTGTTGAAAGGCTTGTCGTTGCTCAGGGCCCCATTTGAAATCGTTCTTCTTCCGGGTCACTTGATAGAGAGGGCTTATGATCAGACTGTAATTTGGAATATGCATTCTCCAAAAACCCACAATGCCTAAGGAAGCTTGTGTTTCTTTTTTGCTAGTTGGTGGAGACATGGCTGTTATTTTGTTGATCACATCCACTGGGATCTGACGACATCCATCTTGCCATTGTATTCCTAAAAACTGGATCTCCTGTGCAGGTCCCTTGACCTTACTTTGTGTTATGGGAAAACTGGCTTTCAGGAGGATTTGGACTATTTTCTTCCCTTTCTCAAAAACTTGTTCTGCTGTGTTGCCCCACACGATAATGTCATCAATGTATTGCAGATGTTCGGGAGCTTCACCCTGTTCCAGTGCAGTCTGGATCAGTCCATGGCAAATGGTAGGGCTGTGTTTCCACCCCTGGGGCAATTGATTCCAGGTGTACTGAACATCCCTCCAAGTGAAAGCAAACTGTGGCCTGCACTCTGCTGCCAAAGGGATTGAGAAAAACACATCAGCAATATCAATTGTAGCATCATACCATTTGGCTGCCTTTGACTCCAGTTCGTATTGAAGTTCCAGCATGTCTGGCATGGCAGCACTCAGCGGTGGCGTGACTTCATTCAGGCCACGATAGTCTACTGTTAGTCTCCACTCTCCATTAGACTTTAGCACTGGCCATATGGGACTGTTAAAAGGTGAATGAGTCTTGCTGATCACTCCTTGGCTCTCCAGCCGACGAATCAGTTTATGGATGGGAATCAGGGAGTCTTGGTTGGTGCGATATTGCCTCCAGTGCACCATTGTGGTAGCAATCAGCACCTGTTGTTCTTCAACCCTCAGCAACCCCACAACAGAGGGGTCCTCCAAGAGACCAGGCAAGGTGGACAGCTGTTTAATTTCCTCCGTCTCCAAGGCAGCTATACCAAAAGCCCACCGGTACCCTTTCGGGTCCTTGAAATACCCTCTCCTGAGGTAGTCTATGCCAAGGATGCACGGAGCCTCTGGGCCAGTCACAATGGGGTGCTTTTGCCACTCGTCCCCAGTTAGGCTCACTTCGGCCTCCAATGCAGTTAGCTGTTGGGATCCCCGTGTCACTCCAGAAATACAGATGGGTTCTGCCCCTATATAGCTTGATGGCATTAGGGTACACTGTGCACCAGTGTCTACTAGAGCCTTATACTCCTGAGGGTGTGATGTGCCAGGCCCTGTATCCACAGGATCCTGTATCCCTGTGCCAGGATCCCTGTATCCTGTGTAATCCACACAGTCCAGTAAACTCGGTTGTCCCTTTCCTCCACCTGTATGGAGGCAGGGCTCCCCTAGTCCTGGTCATAATATTCATTACCCATTTCTTGTATATACGAGTCAGGAGCTCCTTCATTAAAATCAGGAGTAAGATCAGCCCTTTTACTCTGTCTTGGGAACTGTCCGCTGGAAACCGGAGCAGCAATTTTCCTGGAAGAACGCCCTTTGGTGATTGTTCTTCCTTGCAACTCATGTACCCTTGCCTCTAGGGTCGAGGTAGGTTTTCCATCCCACTTCCTCATGTCCTCTCTGTGGTCATGCAGGTAAGACCATAGGGTGACCCGTGGTGTGTACCCTGTATATCCTCTCTCTTGAGCAGAAGAACGCTGACTCCTAATAGCTGAGACACTGGTCCGTACAGGGGGGGAGTAGGACATACCCTCTTTGAATCTTTGGAACTGTTTCTCCACAGCTGAGACAAGGGAGGAAGAGATACTTTCTTCGTATTCCCAGAGGTTACTAACCACTTCATCCACTGTTGGACCATCTCCATCTTTCCAAGTCAGTATTGCCAATGAGTTGGCACACGACGATGGTGCGTTCCGTACCAATTTCCGCCGTATGGGTCATGTGCACGGGACCTCATCTGGATCTTTGGGTGCCCTCACATCGTCCAGGTCACCATAAATCACCTCCAACATGGCTAATTCCCTCAGGTACTGGATACCTTTCTCCATGGTGGTCCATTTCCCGGGGCAATATACATCATCTTCCTTGAAGGGATATCTTTCCTTTATAGCTGACAGGAGTCGCCTCTAGAGGCTGAGGGCTGGTGCCACTTTTCCAATTGCTTTGTCAATGCCCCCTTCTCTCGGAAGGGATCCCAGCTGTTTAGCTTCCTTACCCTCTAGTTCCAGGCTACTGGCCCTGCTATCCCAGCATCAGAGCAGCCAGGTGACAATGTTCTCGCCTGGACAATGGCTGAAATATTTTTGCATATCTCGCAGCTCACTCAGGGATAGGGATCGGGTAGTTTCTGTCTCATCCACAAGTTCTTCCTCTTCCTCTCCTTGTGATGGCCCTGCTCTTTCATCTTCTCTTTCTAAACGAGCTGACTTTCACTTCCAGGATTTCTTCTTATGTATAGGAGCCACTGATACTGACACAGGTTGGTTCCCTGGTTGAACCGCATTATCTGTCGCAGGGGGGCTGGAGTGACCACAGTGCCTGTCGCAGAGGGGGCTGGAATAGCTGCAGTGCCTGTCGCAGGGGGGGCTGTAGTGACCGCAGTGCCTGTCACAGGAGGCGCTGCAGTAGCCGCAGTGCCTGTCGCAAGGGGGACTGGAGTAGCCACAGTGTCTGTCATTTTGTCACGAGATCCTTGAGGGTTCTGAATAGTGTTGAACAGCACTCGGTAGGCATGGGCCAGGCCCCAGCACATTGCAGTGATTTGTGTCTCCCTAGAATTGCCAGGGTGACAGCATACTTTTTCCAAATATTCTACCAATTTTTCAGGATTCTGCACTTGTTCAGGGGTGAGGCTCCAAAACACTGGAGGTGCCCACCATCCTAGGCATTTGCCCATGCTGCCCCACACACCTTGCTACTCATAACTATCTGGCCTTGGGGTAGATCTCTGGATGGTATTCTTAAATTGCTTACTAATCTCAGACAAAATCAAAACAGTATTCCCAAGCAATACCAATAGATGTATCTTAACTACCCAAGGATGTTCAAGGTACTGAAAATTTATTGTAACAAAAGAGGAAACATTGTAGAAGAAAGTAGCAAAGGTGCCATTCTGCATTTCCTCCATAAAAAACCTCTCAGAGGAAGAGGTATAATTGCTAATTGTCTCCATAAAGTGGTACCTGACATACAGTAATGGTTTCAGTACGGCACTTAGATACCAAAATAAACCCAAGGTCACTGTTTTAATAACAAATCTCACAGGCAAAACATCACCAATTAAAGCAGAGTACACCAAACTGCAAAAACCAACACTGATCTTTAACATGTACAGCAAAAAAGTGAGCATGGTGCAGATCAGGTAAACCAGTATCGAGAACAGATGAATCAATATCGTGGCCCACAACTACTAACAGACCTAAATTCCTTAATACACTCTGGTTAATCTGTTATTATCTCAAACCCTTCGAGCCCCATGTTGGGCACGAAAAAGGACTGTTGTGTTTTAGCCCCAGTCAGCAATTAAGTACCACACAGCCGCTCATTCACACCCCCCACCCCCAGTGGGATGGGGGAGAGAATTGGAAGAACAAAAGTAAGCAAACTCATGGGTTGAGATAAGAACAGTTTAATAATTGGAACAACAACAACAATAAAAATTGTAATGAGGTTGTAGAGAGGTGGGGGTCGGTCTCTTCTCCCAGGTAACAAGTGATAGGACAAGAGGAAATGACCTCAAGTTGCGCCAGGGGAGGTTTAGACTGGATATTAGGAAATTTTACTTCACCGAAAGGGTTATCAAGCATTGGAACAGGCTGCCCAGGGAAGTGGTGGAGTCGCCATCCCTGGAAGTATTTAAAAGACGTTTGGATTAGGTGCTTAGGGATATGGTATAGTGGTGGTCTAGGCAGTGTTATGTTTACGGTTGAACTGTTGAACTCGATGATCTTAAAGGTCTTTTCCAACCTATATGATTCTGTGATTCTGAGAAGGGAAACAAGAGAGTGAGAGAGGAACAAAACCCATGAAAAAAAACAAGTGATACAACCGCCCACCACTCGCTGACTGATGCCCCGCCAGTCCGCAGGCAGCGATCGCTACCCCCTGGCCAACTCCCCCCAGTTTCTATACTGGGCATGACGCCATATGGTATGGAGTAGCCCTTTGGCCAGTTTGGATCAACTATCCTGGCTGTGCCCCCTCCCAGTTTCTTGTGCATCTGGCAGAGCAGGGGAAGCTGAAAAGTCCTTGACTAGTCTAAATATTACTTAGCAACAACTAAAACATCAGCATGTTATCAATATTATTCTCATACTAAAATCCAAACCACAGCACTATACCAGCTACTAGGAAGAAAATTAACTCTATCCCAGCCAAAACCACAACAGACTTCTATTCAGCTATTTACAGAATCAAAATTTTCTATCCCTTTTTATCATCACAAGTCACAAGTCTTTCATTCTCTGTTGACACTTAGCCATCAATGGATTTTCAACACTGAAAAAAATAGTATTAAACTATATATGCTTCAAAAATACATGTCTGTCCTCTCATAAAGGTGTACTTCCAGTTTACAATCAGTGCACAGAAACAGGAGCTGTGCTTCTGATCTGCACAGACTATACCTGACTTCAGAACCCAAGCCTCGGAAAGGCCACCCAGGAAAGCATGAGGCTATTCTAAAACCCCAGCAGAAGAAGCAGGCTGCCTGGAGCAATTTTTTTCCTTACAGTTCAAGGGATCCGAAAATATTTGCTGAAGACCTGCATGTACACCAGTGCTCCAGGGAATGATTTTCTTCATAATGAAGTCCCTATACATTGAAGGATGTTAAATGCCTTCCAAGCCAGTTGTCATTAGTGTATTATTCAGAACATATGCACACAGAGATTTGTTCAATAAACTGCAGTTACCACACAGCTTCAACTATCTCACTTTCATGCTGCTCAGTAATCCATCAATCCTGGGATTACTCATAATACCCATAATATTCCAAACTTTAGAGTGCTGCCAATGACTACAGTTTTAAAAATAAAAATTGCCAAAATGTTTCCTCTCTTCATCATAAATGAGGACTTTCCCTATAAAATCACGCTGGCCTGTGACCAAAGATGGGCAATAATCAGCACTGGAGCAGTGACAGGTTTGAATGCCATTATTTAACAAGACAGCCAGGCTAGAAATGAATGGTATCTGCCACGACATAACAGTGATTCTCACCTTCCAGCGACACACAGAACCTGCTTCTAGATCTGAAAGATAAACTGAAAAATCAAAAACTAGTTGCTCTCTCACTCATGTATTTCATGTACATATAATAATAAATTTTTAAATCCCGTCTTTTGTATCTTTCTGTCTCTCCCTGCCAGACCTGCTGTAATAAGGGAAATAAATTTTAAAAATAGGTAAGAAAAAGAAGCCTCACTAAAACTTTGTAATGCTTCCTAAACATCTGTCAAGATTTAATCTGCAAACTCTCTTCTATATGTAAAGCAGAATACACGAGTGGGTATGGGGAATTCCATGCTACTTTTGGCATATAACACCCAAAACTTAATACTGATAGCCCAACTCATACCCATAGATCTTTCACATTACGCCAAAAGCCTGTAAGAGCTTGTGGGGGCAGAATTACAACTACATGAATGGTAGTCTTCTAGAGAAAATACTGGTTTGGTCCTCAGTTCTTCAAGCTGACATTTGATGGAGAAACAAATCATTCTTTTGACTCTCAAAGGTATTATTTAAAACATAGATATATAGTTCATTCTATAAAGCTGGATGAGATTAAGTATCCTTCAAACACAGAATAAATCAGAGCCTAAATGAGTCAATGGCGTTATTGCTATTATTATTATCAATTTTTAAGGGACATAGGTTTTAGTGCAGAATAAGCATACATTGCTATGAAAAACTCTTCCATGGAGATCCACAAAGAAAGCAATCGTCTTGAGCAAACAAATAAATACTGCTAAGTAGTACAAGACGCAAATCGGACATTTCAGTTTTTAGGCGTTTGGTTTCCATGCAAAAAATCTGAAATTTACAGCAGAAATCTGTAAAAGTAGGAAACTGCATTTGCTCTAGTTATCGGGATGTGGCAAGTCCTGCTATTTCTGCAAAAGATGTTACTTTAAAGGACCGTAGGTCTTTGTTGCTACAAGAGTACCAGAGAAAATAGAATTAGAACCTTTACACTGCAGTGACTGATGACCAAGAGGATGGTGCACATTGTGTCTATGAGTGGAATGAACAGGAACAACTTTCTCCTGTGTGTTTCCCTTATTTTTCATTATGCTTGACATTTATGAGACTTATTGTAACTTCTGAACTGCCTACTGCAGTGAGAGGTAGGAGATTGGACTTCACTGTGTTGTATTATGGAGACACAGAAAAAAAAAATGCTTGAGAAATTGGAATGGCCTGGCAGTGGTTTGAAGGTTGAGATAGTGTCCTAGATGATGCTGTCAAACAAAATACATGCTGTGTGTACATATCACAGAAGTTTTGCACATAGTGAAAGAAATGCTATATCTTTCTTGTTCTTTTGCTGTGCTGCAATGTCTAATGTTGGAGTGGAAATAGGACATGACTTGTGCTTGATGTTCCCAGCATGTTTAATGGTACAGCTATTCCCGAGAGTCCACACTTGCCTGGGACTCCAAAGTAGGATACTGCCAGACATAGACAGTTTAGGATCAGTCCCATTACTGTTACAGCTTGCTCAGAATGAAACTAGAAGAAAAAGTTGGCTTCTGGTTGGCAAATCACATGTTAAAAACCGTCACAGATGCTACAGGTAAATTAGGCACTTTTTAATCCTCTCCCTGTTTTTAAAGAGAGCCCTAGCTATATAGGTTCTTTAATGTCAATACAACAGACGAAGTTATGCCAGATTACTTGTTTCACCCATTAACAGCATTGTGGTAATTATAATGCTTAATTCTTATATCCTTCTTGAACATACCTGAAATTTAGTCTGGATCTAATTCACCTTGATGTAACTACTCAATGTTGCAACACTTGGTCAGGACACAGGAAGGTAGGGCTCATTTTGGAATAGACGGTGTTTGAGGATTCATCAAAGACAAATAAACAATAAGTATTACTACTGTAAGCATAAGCTAACAATCAGAGCTCTCGTCTAGTCTGTTAAACTTTATTTAGTGATGCAAGGAACTTGCATTTCATTTCAGGCATGCAAGACTACCTTGCTACCAACCTCTGACTTGAGCACAGCTTTTATAAAGAAAGCAAAATAAAAAGCTTTGCCATCAGTCTACCCTTTGTGCTTGGAAGAAGACGGCACTGAGGGAGCTATGTTTCCAGGGATTGTTCTAAACTGGCCATTTAGGCCAGTCTTCTACTTGCTTGGTGTCACTAGAGCAACTCAAAGCAGTCAGATGCATGACTGGGATCTGAGCCTGCGAATAACGAATCTTGCTTGGTCTGTGAGAGCCAATTTTCTTGGACAATTTCCTCTGGTATTATTCCTTTCCTCTTTTTCATTTTGTTTTAAGAGTGCCAAAGCGATGATCTCAATATATTACAAGCCCTTTAGACAACAGTTTCAGGATTACAAAGAATAGTTGAATGACTAGCAGTGGAGCCAAGTATGTCTTGTCTGGTGCTAAATCAACATTTCAGGAATATTTTTTTCCCCCTGGTGCTAAATGTTGAAATGATTCAAGCATTTCATATATGGCAGTATCACCTTAAATCCTCCCTTCTGTTTAGTCTGCTTCCACGTGTACCACTAGACCACTGCTCATACACTATCAACCATACAGGGAAGAATCCCTTAAAATCTACTGTTTCTCGGTTTCCTTCATGATGATTCTACAGCTTCTTTCCAGTATTGTAGTCATTCTGATAAAAGGGAATCTGTTCTTCTTTATAGCAACATAAATCAGCAATAGGTTTGTTAGCTTGAGTGAAGTGATTCCTCACACCTACGTGTGTGTGGGGAAAAAAAAAATACTCTCATGTTACAGCACTCCATTAAACCATACTTCAGTGTCTCTGCAGAGATCAGGACACACTGGCATTCAGTAAAAGGATAGACAGGGGAAAAAATATCTGAGTGCTGCACCTCTGCTGTGGAGAATTTGGCCCTGCACTAACTCATTGGCAAAAAGGGTGCTGAAAGGGCAATGCCTAGAAATTGTAGACAAATGACAGATTCTTGAAAGAGTCTATTGACTATCACAGTAGCAAGTAAATTCAATAGAAGAACAATATATGATAGAAAAAAAAAGTAGTATTAGCCAAGTATTAATGGAATACAAAGAGAAGATGGAACTACCATACAAAGGCGAAAATATTTACATCAATATACACTTGCTCTTACATAGGTATAGATGACCAAATAATGTTCTTGTCACTGAACAGGCAGGCATACTTATATGAGAAGCTGAATGGCTGCATGTTGTGATGTAGCATTGAAAAAACAGCTTTCAGCTTGGTTTAAGCTAAAGAAAAGAGAGTAGAAATTATTATGAACTTGACATGTGCTGAAGAAGCAATTTACCATTTTAAGAATCCTTCCCCCTTCTCCTCATCCCCAGTACCTTTCTTCATGCATTCAACATTTCTTACACACTAGGGTGATGCCATTCTTTGGTGAGATGCATGTTCAGTCTTGGTCCAGACATTTTATGTAACTCCTATATGTAACTCTTGTTATGGCAAGACTGCCAAGTTCTTCACTTGAGCATCTCTGTCACTGCCAGGTGAGGAGGGAAATAAATAGGAGGGAAGAGGACATCCCATGCACTCTGCAATTTCTGCAGCTGCTAACACAAAAACCTGAGTGCCTCACTTCAAAGGAGACTGTAGCTGCAGCTTTGCGTCAGAAGGATGGATGCACTGATCCAAATAAGGGCTGGCTAGATTTCCTGTCTCCCTGATGTGGTGACAGGTTTTAAAGGTGATGTGCATCTGACTGGAGTCTCAGGTATTCCAGGTTCCTGCCAAAAAAATCCAAAAGTCTGGAAGTCCTAGCCTTGCGCATTCATGTCAGAATCTGCAAGGCAACTTCATCTTACAGATTCATAAAAACAAGGCTTTCAGGCTTGTGGGAGAGCCTGCCTTATTGGACTGCCTGCATGTTGCAGTTTGGTGAAACCAGCTACCAAACCAGCGAGCTCACAAGTCAGCTGGTCCTGGAAGCCGGACACCCAGAAATGTCTCTGCTCTGGATTAAGACATATGGTGGTCATAATCTTTGCACCTCTCTCCCCTCTATTCAGTGGTGAACAGCCATGAACCTAACAAAAGTCAGATTGCTGGAGTCCCAAGCAGTACATGCTGTCCATCTGCTGTTCTTTATATCAATCATCCTTTTTTTTTCCCCCAGTATGTCTACCCTGAATATTTTTCAAAACAATACTGTGTCTTTAGAATCTGACACCTATTATATCATGCCACTTGTGTGTCGGTGTTTCGTTTTATTTTTGTTTTCGTAACACTTCAGCAAAAGCAAAATAATGTATTGTCTTACTAGATACTTTTCCTCCTACGGCAGTGTTCTGGTAATTTATAGAACAGTGAAAAAGCAACTCCCAAGACATTTTATGGAGCAGATCTTCAGCTGATGCAACATGGCTTAGCCCTGCGGGCTTCAGTGAAGCAATATCAATTTACACCAACGGATGGTCTGGCCCTGCTGTAGCTAGTCCATCTTTGAAATAATGCAGCAAGAATCTGAATGCTCACAGCAGAATCAGCAGCATCAAGAGGTGGGGAAGGAAAACCCACATAATCAATCTATGGGAGGCCACAGCTGTGCTGAAGAAAGTCTGAAGGGATCCCCTTATTTTGGGCTTTTCATGCTATGTTCAGCAAGCTGGGCTGCAAAACTGAAAAAAAATATTCAATCATGGCTTTCTTAGTTTTAGCACAAGCCCAGCATGGCTGACGTCAACAACTGACTCTAAAGGCTTTGTTAGTTCATGATAGAGGAGGTGCTGGGTGATAATGATGTGCCTTTCGCACTGCCAAAGTGAATGGATCTTATTCCAAGATTTAATACACGGATCTCCCTTACCAAACTCAGCATTCGGTGCTCACAAGCCTTGCTGACCAGGGCAATGGGGGAGCTGCACACTTTCCATGTCAGCTGAAATAACTATGACAAAGACTTTGCGACTTTTTATTATCCTCCCTTACTTCCTTGACTTTTCAAATTACTTTGCAATCTCATGAAGCCTGATATGCTGCGCTGGTGAGCTACTCAGTGAGTACAGAAGTGGTGATTTTCCATTGAGTATTACAATTAACAGGCCTACCAGCTCACTGATTCATTAATTCAAAATGAACACATTCTTTCATTCTTTTTTTCTTTTTGGTTGCACATGGTTCATTTCAGAAATATTCCCCTCTGCTTTCAGCAACGTAAGCAAATTAACACCAGAGAGATTCAGAATCTATGAAAATGCATCCTCTGAGCATCTGTTAAGTAGATTTTTGTTATGCCATATAAATGAGGATCAGACCTAGGTCAGGTCAAGCGCTGTGAAGGACATGCTAAACATATCAATTTGCAGCAATCACTAATCTCTGTTGTCTGCATTTTTAAGACACAAAGTAATAGCTTATTCGTCGACCCAACATGCAGAATTATTGATGGAATTAACATCTATAATGGCAAAAGGAGGACGTCTCCAGATTTTTTTAACTTTTAAATTTTTTTATCTCATCTGAAAATCTATAGAGGTTTTGCTATTTGCAATTTTTGATGGAAGAGAACAGTGTTAGTAGCATTTGGAAAATACAGCAGGAGTATTCTAAGCACATCCATTAAGAGACACAAGCCTGGAAACCTTTCAAAAAAACAGAAGTTCCTGCTTATCTACATTAGCCTTTGCTTTCTTGCCTCAGCAGGGATGAAGGGGATCAGAATAGATTAGGATAGCTAAGACAGACAGACAGACTGACCAACCAACCAAACTATCTCTTGTCCCCTTCTGTTGAACAGTTGGCAGTCTGCTGTTGTCAGGAGTCTACTTAATGTACAGCAGTGAACCGACACACACAATGCATTACAGAGACAGCACGCATAACCTCAGTGGAGAAGGCAAAAATCTTGGCCTCACTGGCATTGGCACTCCTGCAGCTTATCCAGACAATGGCTTTTGTTAACTGTTACTTGTACTAGACAGGCAAAGGACAAAGAATAGCTATGCAGAGTAATTTTAAAAAGAAAGAAGCTTCTCTACAGGACTTTGTAAAATGGTGAGCCATTTCTTAAGTCCTTACATATTGGTCTCATATCTAAACTGGGAGCATTGGCACTGCTAAACATTAACAAATTAAATTTGTTTCATTATATTAGGACTAACTGTATGATTGTTTTATGGCAGAGACAGCTGTCCCCTAGGATTCTCGCCAAGACAGAGAAATTCCTTTTTTTTCCTTCTAATGCTAAGGTGAATTTCCAGCAAGGGGCAAAAATGAGAGGCTGTGACAACGTGTAGTGCCAGAAAAAGAAAAGGGCAACAAGAGTTGAGTCTCTCAAGGACCAGTCTTCAACCTGATTTCATTTAATCCTTCAATAATGGTCTCAGTCTAAGAAAAAAGACTGTGACAATTAAATGTCTTGATGACAAGATGAAAAAAACAAACAAACAAACCCCCACCCCCAACATTGAAAAGGCATCCTAAGTGTAAGGAATAGGAATAACAGGAAGGAATAGTTGCATGACCTTAAGAAATGGATTAATGAAAGCAAAGTAGTACATTAAGGGACAAAAATCTTCTTCTGTAACTTTGGATCTCATTACAGGAAAGCACCTGCAGAAGAATGAGAGAATTACAGCTGTTGTAGGCAGTCGAGAGCTACCCAAGTGAGAAAGGAAAAGAAAGTGATCTACCTGTATCAAGCAAGGTCCTCTGTAGAGAGCACACCTGAAGCTTCACACTGCGTACAACCTGGAGGTCTAACATCGTGCAAGATCACTTCAGTGAACAAATGGAAGAGAAATCATGAACTGAACTGAGCTTGCTATTTTAAGTTTACACTGGAGAAGTTATAGGTCTTTTATGTACAAACACATCAGGAAGACGAAAAATGAGTACTTAAGTTAAAGGCAAATACTGGAACAAGGATTGATACATTATCAGGACTTAATAAAGCAGTAGGAACATTAAGACATAGGAACTTAATTCAGTACTTCAGCCTCTTAAGTTTTTAGGAAATGTTTAGGATCACAGCCAGTAGCTACTGTTGTTTGCATGAAAAATTAGGACATTCAAACTTCAGTAGTATGCTATTAGGACTGAAAATGGAAAAAAAAAAAGAAAAAAAAAAGAAATATATTCTATCTGCAAGTAGAAGTTTGGAAACAATCCACAAACATGTTTGCATGTAAAACACAGAAAATCCCTTATTCCCCTCCATGCCAAGAAAGAATTATATTTTAATCAGTACACCAGATTTCACCACTTTAAAGCACCTTTTCAGTGTTTTCTAAAATCAAGTCTAGAGACCAGTATACAGCTCAGATCGCATAAGATTCTGCAGTAAACAGTAAGAAACTGTATGGTGAAACAGGGAAAAGAAGTGTGCTTCATTTAACTGAAATCAATGAAAGCATCTGGGGGAAAATATTTTCATTGACACCTTTACTCAGGCATCCTTAGGGACTCAAACTTTGGGTCAGACCCTGAGATTGCAACTGGAATCAAATTTTATATTAAAATATTGCCTTAAATGCAACTGTTTGTTAAGAAGGGCCTCATTACTGAGAGGATGTTTGTTGTAATTAATGACTTTGTTTTACTTTTAAAAAGAAATTTTATAAACGTTGTTCAGGCAATAATACTTAATGATACATTTCAATTCCATTTTACTTAAATTATAAAACCACAAGGGTCAGTTTTTCATTGCAGAGTTGAAGTAAGTTCCTTCTGAATCACTCAAATCAGCATTTTGCAAGGCATTATCCTCAATTACCTAAATCATTGTTTGACAGGATATTTTTCTAAGGAGACATACATTCTGGTGAAGACTTCACCAGAAAATGAAGAGTCCAGCCAAATGAACAGCATATTTACAAAAAATACTAAACTATGGTACTGAAAAGAACATATAGATATGCTAGCAATTTCCACAACTAGAAAAAGAAGCTGTCTGAAGGAGCTGTGACTAGGAAGTCACCAAATCAGCACTTTCTTTATGGCAGCTTTGGAGAGAGACCCAAATAAATCAGATTTGTCATAACTCTAAATACCATTTGAAATGTCAGCTGGGATTTCGAACTCAGTGTACCACGGCAATGTGTTTGTAAGCCTTGACTGCACTTCACAAGAAGCCTGTTGTTTTCAGAGATCAAGAAGCCATTTTCTGTGGGAGAAATTCTTCAATTTTTTCCAATCATTTTTGTTCTATCTGTTCACATCAGATAAAGATGCTCATTCTGTTCAATCTGAATGTACTTTCTCCTTAACAAACACACTGCTGAGTATGTAAAAGTTGTTCTGTCAGAAGCTGTTTTAAACAATGCTGGCTTTTTACGCATTCAGTTTTCAAAAAACATGGGTGACAGTACAGAGCAGTCATATAGCCTGTACCAGCAGGCAGCTCATTTACTTTCCATGTTTTAAAAATGCCCCTTTGCCTTAGAAAAGGTCTCCATTCTTCAAAAGCCCTCTGCTGAAATGTAAGTGGTCGTTCATTTAAAAGAAAGCGATTGGGATGGGATGGGATGGGATGGGATGGGATGGGATGGGATGGGATGGGATCTCACAGCAGCTTCTTTATGGCATTTTGTTTTTCAGTCATGAAAATCTGAATGCTTAATCTTAGCATTATAGATTAAAGTCTAATAGAAGAGCCATCAGCAGAAAGCAAGAGTAGAAAACACATTGGACTAGATTGGTTCAGAGCACGGTAGCCGCACGTCACCTGACTTACCTGTACCATTGCTCTTCTGAAATCATTCACTCACAGGAAAACCTGTCCACATAATTCGTGACCACCAATCCTCAATCCTCAGATGTATATCACAGAAGTCAGGTACCACCCTAAATTAATAAGCCACCAACAAGTAACCAACAAGGCAAAGGCAGCATTGGTTATACATCATTTTCCATCTACTATATGAAGACAGCATAGGGGAAGGGTGAATAATGATCTGACTTGGTTTTGTGGCATGAAAATCCCCCTCAGAGTTAGTCTACCTTTACGCAGCTATGCCAGATTTAGAATTATATCACTTTCTCAGCACAAAGTAACTGCAGTTCAACAGAGAATCTAAATGTGAAGTAATATCTGAGGTGGCACATTATCTCTTCCCTGATGGTTGGGACAGTTTAGGACATTACATTGTCCTAAACTAAATTATTGCTAATGTAGAGACATCCCGAACCCGTATTCAGGTATCAAAGCCATGTTTCAATTAGAATCACTACAGAACTGATTCTTTTGCTCTGCTTTCAATTCTATGTATACGTATTTTGTCAGTACACTTTTTTCAAGCCATCGATATATTTGTATTGTCTTTGGAAAACGGTATGTTTACAAAGCCTTAGGAACAATCTAGTTTACACAAGAGATAAGCCTATTCCATAAAGTAATAAATTGCACCTTAACAAAACTCCCAAATGACTCCCAAAGAAACAAAGGGCACCATCACTGAAATTAAAAATTGTCAGTGTCCTCCTCAGTCTTGGAGACCAGAAATATTATTTCCCTGAAAAATCTCACCACAGCACAGGAATAAATGGTGCAGCCAAATAACTACCCACTCATGTAATCATTTTAAGATAACATTTTCAGATACATTTTCATAATAATGTAAGCCTATGAATTCATTTTTAAAAGAAGGCTTTATCCTTTATACTGAAATAAAGTGAGGAAATAATTCTTACCTCCTTTTTTCAATCTTGTAACTCCTATAACAAAGGCAATATTAAAAGGACTTTTCTCTGATATTCTTTGGAGAAAGGTATTATTCATTAACCAGTGTGATATATATTGTGACAGGGGAAATGATTCCCTGTTCTGGATTAAAACTCCATCGTGCATGGTGCAAACATTGAGCAAAGAGAATGTGCAATCTATGTAGTGGCAGATACAGACAAGGAAGGCAGCTGGGCATAAATGTACTGTCAAAATGCTCTGCACTGATGAACCAGACCCCAAGTAATTACAGGAAGCATCCTGGGTAATTCAGGAACATTTAAACTTCTCTGCTTCTGCATGCATTTAACTGAAAGGGGTAAGAATTCCTGCAGAAAGTGAGCACTGTACAATAGCAGGAATGGAAAAGAATCATTTACATAGCATAGTCCTTTCTCATAGTATCCCGTTCCACATTCCTCTTGTAAATGAGTAATTATTTTACTTTTTTATAATTCTGACAATTACAGAAATGCATCCATTGCTTTTGAAATTTTTATAATCATTCTATCTATATGCATGCACCAAAAAGCATCATACCTATGTAAAAGAGTACAACAGATTGCCTGTGTACAGGTATACACCAAGCATAAGATACACACATGTCCTAGATACCAGCACTGCATCCAACCATGAAAGAGAAGCCAGACCAACCGTTACATAGAGAAGCCAGCTCTGAAAATGCAGAAATTCTTTGGAAGCTCTGCCTAAATTTTAGGAGGGGAGCTCCCAGGCCCATGATAACTGCAGCCATCACATTCAGGGGCAGCTGGTCTTGCAACTTCCATACTCATATGGATGTGAAATGTTTTTTTTTAAAGCCACTAGGAGTTTAGGTGTGATTGTCAAAAGGCAAAAATATGCTACTATGGTGTAATTTCCCCATATAAGGGTTAGCCCACCAGCTGCACTGGCTGAGTATTTAGTGGAAGTAAGAGAGTTAGAGAAGTTAGGGCAGCCAGGACTGGCTTCCATCATAAACCAAGTTCATCTTATCATTTGTTTCACACTAGCATAACACCAGTGATTTTTAGGAAGGTACTTCTGACTTACATTTGGGTAAAGACCTGAGTTAAAATCCAGTAAAGTCTATGGAATCTTAGGAACATCTTTAATGCACATGACAACAGGCTGTAAGTGATATCAGAAGAGCAGCCTTTGTTTATAAATAACATATTGATTCTTTTTTTAACAGTGAGTCAATAGGACAGGAAAAACAAATTTTTCAGTAAAATTAATGCCTTTGAGTTAACAACTTAATAGTTTGATATTTTCTTAGAGTATTTCTGTTGAGCATATAAATCATTGGGCTTCATGAGCAATATGTCAAAGGCTGTTTTTCATCCTGGAATACAGGTTACTCTTTATTTCCGTTACAATGCATTCTCCTCAATCTATACAAATTGTATTTTCCCTTCTCTGTGATTTCAAAAAGGATTTCTCAAAAAAGAACAGGACAGAAGTATTTTACGCTTCAAACCTTATCCATTTCTGAAAATGTTCTAAAAGCCCGAGTAGGAATTCAGTTTTACAGATGTATAGTGTTTCCTAAAACAATGAAAATGTTGATGTTTCCTCAGAAACATCATAAACTTTCCTGGATCCACAAAGGCAGCGTTACATATCAACAGGATAAGACACTCTCAGTTCCATCTATTCAAACACAGCCAACTATTTTTTTAAGATTGCTAACTAAACTGTATTAAAAGCTTACTCGGTACCCTTTGCCAGTAAGTACATTTTCTTAAAAGTATTGTTAAGGCTCTAGAAGTGAACTTAGGAAACTACAACCAGGAGGGACCTTTTGGATCACCAGGTCCTATTCCCTGCTGCTGCAAGGGCACCATGTCAAGTATTATCACTGTAACAAACTTTTCCAGTGCTGTTTTAATTCCAAATTTGCCCCCATCTTCTGCTGGAGAGTTGATTGATAGAAGCTCAGTGCTCTCACCCACCTCTAAACCCAGGGAGCAGCCAGTTCACATCTAGCAGAAGTTTTGTGAACTGATGAGCTTATGAAGAGCCGGAATATCCTTTCGTTACTTTTCAGCCTCTCTTCCAGGTCCTCTAAAAGGTGCTTCAGTTCCTGAATTTCCTTGCCCAGGTGTCAAGTACTCCCATACAATCTTTCCAGTAATTTCTTTCTGAGGAAACAGTGCTTTAGCCAGGTTCAGTACATGCTCTCATTAATTTGAAAGCCTGCCTCTTTCTTCTCCTATATAGTATCAAATTTTTATTCCCATCAGTCCATCTTCTCACTGACATAGTATTTTTTGCCATATTCTTATTTTTCCAATTTTCCCTGTCCTATACATTGAAAATACTTATCTCAGCCATCTCTCCCTGCTTCTACATTTCTCAGTAACAGAACCATACTTTGCTGTCTTTCTCTCACTACAATAGGAACAGATACATTTGCTTCTATTTCCTTAGATGTTTCTCCAGCCTTGGTTATTTAAGCTGAAACTGCTACACTGCATGTCTGCCCAAGTGTGCCCAATTTTTTTTTTATTTTTTTTTTTTAACTCCTGGTATTAAGAGAGGAAATAGCTGGTAAATATATAACCAAAAGGAGTACAGAGAAAAGGAATGGTGTGATAGGGATGCATAGAAAGGCCTGGGGAGAAAAAGACTGTTGTCTTACCAAAAGAGAAAGGCCAATCTAGTGGAGAGAGACAAGGAGAGTGTGGGGAGAAGGGAGCCAGACTTTTGGCTGGGCTGTGGAAATGAGGATCTGGATGAGTGAGGTATCAGAAATGCTTAATGCTGCTGCAGCACACACCTCACAGGGCTTTGAACTGAACCCCAGAGTCCTGCTGCTCTAATCTCAGCAAAAGACTATTAAGTCCCCTAGAAAGTATATGGATCCACGAGTGACTAGATATGGATGGCACCTGAACAGATCTTATCCTCCACCTCACCCCTTGCCCCTTCTGCATCTGATGAATCAGTGAATGGACCTGACCTCTGTACAACCATGCCAAAAGCTGAAAGGGATACAAGCATGGAACTGATGCAAAGGGAGCAGAAATGGGGTTGCGGTTGGAGCAGTGAGGGAGCTGGAGGCTGTGCAGCACAGGGTATATGATCTGGATCTATATATAACATCAGATTAAAAAACCAAGAAAACTCTGAGTTATGAGCCTATAATTCCACCTCGCCAGGATTCTGGTGGTATATAAAACACTGTGGTAGTTTATGTCACCTGACCCTGCAGTGAAATCAGAGATCCATAATTCACAGTTACCTGCTGGTTTCCTACAATCAGAAATTTTGAAATAAGTTAGTAATGTCATTAACCAAAAAACCCAGCTATTGCTATATCAAAAAGAAGACTGAACTTCTGATTTTAAAAGCAAAACAAAAAATACAGAATATAGCACAGGAATACTGTATTTCATTCATATTTCCTGTTTTTCCCTCACCTATGCGAAAGTTGGCCAATGTTGATTTTTAGTTAAATTGTATTTTAAAAAAGAAGTTTCATTTCATTCATTAATGCAGGCAGTAACATAGCCTTCATATGATATGTCTTATTCAATATAATAAAAGATAGTGAAATTATTCATAAAATAGATCGATATATAGATATATAGGCTGTACTGTTTCTTTTTGGGGTTGTAATATTGAACTACAGATTCCCTTGTAGGCAAAGCAAAGATCCTGTTCTAATCATAAAGTAGAAGTACACTAAGCAAGACAAAATTAATATTTACTTGCTTTGAAACCAGACATTAAGGATGCTAAAACAGCATGCAAAGCTACTACTATATAAGCACTTTGTAACACTTTACCATTACTAACAACATAGCCAGAGACAATGCATGAGCATTTTGTACCACAGCTAAATACATTATAGACATGTATATAAATAATATATAACTGCAAAGGGTTAAAGGGAAACCTGTAGTGTAACTACACCAAAGTGTACAGGAAAACATGTGTAAGCAGTAAAATCTGCAAGGTAAGAATACGATGTAGTACTGGCAGGAAAGATGTATGGTGGAGCCAGAACAGGAACTGTCTCCTTTTTCTTTTGAGGAGGAGGTGAGGAGCATAAAACAATGATAAGCATTTAAAAATAGGGAAGGAAGGGGTCGCTCTTCGGCTTCAGCTCCCCTCAGAGAGAGCCAGAGCCCAGTCCCTTGGCCTCAGTGACCGAGACCAGTGCAGACCACAGCCCCTAGCACTAATGACACAGCATCCGCTCCGTGGGGCTGAACACACACAGCTAATGTGGGATATGATCGTTAAGGACCATCTGTTTGAATACTTAGTGATAATGATTGACAATGAGTAAGAGCTAACCATTAGCACAAATCGCTAACGAATGTCAGTCAAGCAAAGGGGTGCTGTGAGATTTACAACTGGCCTGATTCATCCATCTTCCAAGCATGCCCACGGCAGCAACCTCTCACTCCCTGACACAGAGATACGCCCCCAGTCAGTTGCAATGCCCTCCTGACAGTGGAAGATTCATTTTCATGTCCAAACCTGTCACAACAAAAGTTTCCTACCACTCATACTTAGGTTTCCCTTACATTGCTTAAAATTATTTTTTACCCAGGGATGGTCAGACACACACACACATCCACCAGCTATCTTTATTCCACTCTCGGTTACATTTCTCTCACCTATTATTGGACATCACTCAAAAAAACTCACCGAGTATTTTGATTCTGGTTTGTGCTTTCTTTAGGTAAATATATTAAAGGACATCTTTTCCATCTTTCAATAACACAGTGACAGATAAGCATTAGAGTCAACTCCTGCAGGAGGGAAATGTATTTTCAGTTAACTGCAATAACCACTGTCAGTGTGTATCCGTTATGACAACAACAATTATTTCCAATTTTTTTCCAGGCTCATGCTCATGTTAACATCACAGTGGAAAAGGTCAGAAACAGACTCTTCAACTTATAATCTGTTTCCAGAGATACCTAAATGCATACCCCAAATTCCTAAGGTGTTACCAATGTACAGTTACTAAAAAAAAATTAAAAAAAAAAAAAAATCATTTTAAACTACAGTTTAAATACCTCCCTTTTACCCATTAGGTCATAAGAAAAACATATTACAAGTACAGATGATATCTTTTCAGAGTGCTATATCACCATTTTCAAGATTTCATAGGCAAGAGCTAGTGTGTAATAAAAAACCCCCAGATATGTAGTGTGTTGAAAGCGGATTATCTGAAGTTTTCTGAGCTTTATACTATCTAGCCACTGTGTCCTTTATGACAGTTGTGTAAAATGACTGATGCAAAATCATCGAGGAGTTCAGAAAGCATTACAAACTTGTCTGCTTTCCAACAGAGTCCCACTGTGGTTCAGCAGCATACTTTGCTCATTACCGTAATTACCAATGAAATTTTTGAACCATGAGTTTGGTTACGTGGTTGAAGCAAATAATGGCTTGGGGGTTTTCTTTGCCTGTTTGTGTGTTGGGTTTTTTTAAACAAGTTCCCTCACCTACTGATTGAGGTGACAGGGAGTTAATTTCAACGACCACTAGTAGATGGGTAATTATGTGTGATCTAAAACAATCACAAAACAAACTACACAAGGTACTTCAGTATTTCTCTACTCAGAAAGGTAATAGAGGATTTTTCGGTCAGTTTTCCACCTGTAATCGCCAGCAGAGAACAACCTTGTGTCGAAGGTCAGTATTTATTTTCTATCTACGAGGATTTGCTCTTCAGGGAGAGACAGGCCTTTGTGGGAAGTCATGTCTTATCTCTGAAGACAAAATTGTAGCCTTCAACAATGTGCAGTAGGGCAAAAGAAACAGTTTACACAACTTTCTATATTTTTCAGGGAAAGCCTTTCTGATGGGAAGAAGATTAAGTGACAAGAGCGCATTAAAGGCCAGGGCTAGCTCCAACAGTCTCCTTGCCTACCAAGGCTCTCATACTATTATGACAAGTGTATTTTGTTCTGCTCCAATGCAAGCATTTATGTGACTTATGCAAAGCTCAAATTGGTTTACTGTATATTTTTCCCGTAGTGTTACCAGAAAACATTCTCATGTGAGAAAAGAGAGCCATGAATGTATGGTCCCATCTACTTGTAGATTCAACGAGCTTATTAAATATGCAAAATTAGTACCCACTAATGTGAGTTTTCTGTCAAGTGAGAATTACTTGTAAAATAAAGAATGTGACATTGATTTATTTTATTTACTTATTTTTTATTCTGTGTTCAGATTCTGTGCAAGAGATCTTCTCTAATTGTGGTTATTTAAATTATCTCAGATTATTATGTGGGGTAACTCCTAACTTAATCCTGATGTAGGCAAAACTCCCACTGATTTCACTGGATTTACTTAAACCCATTATGACACTAAGTTTGGAGTAGGACACATAAGACAAATAATCAGAATAATGGCAACGTCTGCTGGACCTCAGAGAACAAAATGTGTAAGAATAAACAAGCTTCTACAGTGAGAAAGCATGTAATCCAGCATACAATAAAATTTTTATGCACCTTGTAGGAAAGTACAATTAATAAAACCCTTGATAGATATTTCACATTGTGTATACGCTATAAAGTACTTGGTGATTTTTTAAATTCTATATGTGAGTTATTTACCACTACCCTGACTTACAAACCCTGTAAGTTCCTTCTGTATGTCTATTCCTTCTCTATGCATAATTAGTTACTATATAAACTAATTAGCAGTTTACATATCTCTTCCATCATCTAATTCACAAGCCAAAATGCCTTTTCTTTGCCCTAATAATGTCTTTGTAGTAATTTATACACTACAGCTTGTTCCCTTCATGGTTTTTGTTCAAAGTGAATATCTACTAGTACCTTTACAGGACTTAAACATACAGCTATTTCTTTGATGATTTTGAGGAAGCTTTTTGACTGTATTATCTAATATTTTTACAAGTTCACTCCTCTACCTAGCTTGTTTCAGGAGGATCCTGGTTCATCTAAATACTTAAATATGCATTTAACTTTAAGTGCAGAGTTGAATACTCTTGAAATCAGCTAGTCCTTCTAAATTAAGCAGGAGCTTAAGAACCTTGTTGAATTAGGGTATACGTGCCTTAAGAGATGCTGAGATAACTACAGCTTCACAAGCAAAAGCTTTGAGGTTTGCTTTTTTTTCTTTTACCTTTTTTTTTTAAGGCTCTTATCTGATTGAGATAAATTTTCTGGAATTAGCAGAAATTGTGACACCCATGGTTATTACTTCTGCACATTTTTCACATTCATTATGCTCAATTTGAATAAATCGTGCAGTTAATACTGCATTTCCCTTTATTTATGTGACCAGTTTTCTACAGTAGTCAGGCTTCTTTTCACCTCATACTTGCTATCTGCACATTGGGGACAGAAAGGGGCGGGAAAAAAGGCTCCAAACAGAAGATACAGACACTAAACCATAAAGAAACTAAACTGCTCTCACTTGAAACCAGGAAGGGTATCAGTGAACTAAAAGTGAGTAATGAGGAAAGACTGGTATAAGCATAAGAGTATATGATTTGGGATGGCACTTATAAGAAAGAAAATGCAAAATTCTTCATCCCTAAACTAAGATAGGTCAGAAGTTGGAAATAAAGAGGAAGTAAAAAACAAATGGAGTGACACTTAAGGAGAACCAGGCAAAGAATCAACACAGAGGTAAACACATCTACACAAATGCTAGAAGGCTAAAAATAAAACGGGGGAAGTGGAATATCTATCTCTAAATGAAGACACTGATTTACTAAGCATATCAGAAAATCAGTGACAGAAAAACAATCATTGGAGTATTGTAATGCCATGACAAAATATTCAGTAAAGAAAGAGTAAACCGTGCTGCTGTCAGCATAGATCAACATGTTTATGACAGTCTAGAAGTTAGCCTCATCAATAAGCTAACCATCTCAACAAATACCTGAGAATCTGCATGAATTTAAATTCCAGGCCTAAATAACAAGAATATAATAATGGGTTTGTTATTGACTAACCCAGATGATGACCCCAGTGAAAGACCAAGCGTGAGGGCAGAAAATACAACTGTTTGGGGTTACTTCGGTGATCTTCATGTACTCAAGGCAAATGTCACATACACACATTGTAGGGGACGCTCAGCAGAGGCAAAAAATTTTATAGGTCAATGACTGTCCTCCAATGAAGCATCCACCCCTTCTTCTAGTACCTCCTGAGCAAACCTCCACTAGAGAACCTCCATCAGAGAATGTATGGGGCCAACTTTTTTGGTACATAAAGACTGGAAGATGTCAAATGCGTCTCCAGCCTTAAAACAGGTTTTTGGGGTAGTGTGGAGGACCATGAGGAGCTACTGGACTGTAAGTCTGGCAAGTATATAAGGCAAATAGGTAGAGGCTATTTATAGTATAGAGATTCATTTACTATATAGTTCTAGTTGACTGTTTAGTTTCTGTTACAGATTTATTGACATTTGATAAATATCGTAAGCTTGGGAAGACTTAGTATGGCTTCTCTAAACAGAAATCCCACCTTACAAACCTCTTGAGAGTTCTTTGAACAGATTTATGACCATGTGGACAAGGGTGATCCAGGTGATTGACACACTCTACTCAAATTTTAAAGCTATTGTCAAATGTAATGAACAGCTTCCATATGAGGCATGAACAAGGACTGTCCTATCAGGAAAGAAGATGATGTCATGGGGATATAGAAATCTATAAAGTTTTGGATAAAATACAGGCTATCCAATAAGGCAGCAGGAACCAGACTCAAAACAAAGAGAAGGAAGTAGTTCCATGCATCAGGCAGTAGATCTCTATGACAAAGGATGGTGTGGGTGCAATAGACCTCAGGAGAAGACTGCAGAAGTAATGAGAAGAAAGATCCAGAGCAGACTACTAATTAAGCAACAAAAGAGTCAGGAAATTTCTGAGCTGAACACAGCTGGAGATTCGGAGAGAATCAGAAAAGTGTACATGATTGCCCTCATTACTTTTCCCTCGGTGCCTGTTTATGGCCACTGTTAGAGACCGCTTATTGGGCTGAACAGACCACCGGTCTGCACCAGCGCAGCCTGTTCTCACGTGGGAAAGGATCAGCACAGCCTAGGCTGCATGGATGCGCCAGCATGTCAGGCAGCCAGCGCTGCTGTGGGGTTCCTCCCCGCCTCCTCCGATGGGAAGGAGTAGGAGTGCTGGTAGAGAGCAGGAGGAAAATGGGTCAGTTTGGCCAGAACAACTAAGTGATGCCCCTCACTGAGGGCATATGGCAAAACCCCATAGAAAACATTGCATATGCTTCATGAGCCAAGCAAAAGACCTTTTTAATTCTAATGAGTAGGAGCAGCTTTTCACAATTACTATTTATTCCATAATTCACTGTTAATAATGCTTGTTGATTTGCATATTAGCAACTACTTCTTCACTAATGGATGTTTTTGTTATTTGACAAGTTGCAGTATTTATTGTCCCTAAAGTGAACAAAGAAAATAGCAGCAGATACTTTTCCTAATGCAAATATAGAGACATGCCAAAGAAGCTAGAAAATAATACACATTTTAAACTGTGATAAGATGAAGTTTTCTCAAAGGTATTTTAATTAACATGTGAACTGCAGTTATAACTAAGTCCATTACCTTAAAAAATGAGTACCCCAATAATTTATTTTCCGTAAGTAAAATTTACTTCAGCTGTAATTTATGGTATAACCTTACAGTTCAGCATCTCTCTACTAACCCTCTTCCATCTCGTACTTTTCAGGGGGTTAATTAATTTCATGTCCAAATGACAGCAAAATATTATTTATTTTCATTATTATCACCCTAGTAAGATTAAATTGGTAATCACTTTGATTCTAACCAAAAGCCATAAATATCTCCTTGCCTTCTCTTTTACATTTTATTTTCTATACCATCAGACTGAAGTTGCAACAGCAGACTGGGCTTGCACACTTGGCTGCTTCCCTTCTCCCCAAGCTGAGCAGCAGCTGATTTACTCAGTTGTTTAAACAGACTGGCAGGCTGAGCTACCGCTGGTGTTCAAGTCAGCCTCACCTGTTCAACCTATTGCTGCCAAATTCAAAGGGTTTTTTTCTCATCTTCTTTTTAAATAACACAACGGCGGAATATTGAGCTTGCACATAGCACCACATTAAGCGACAACACACATGCTGGAGGACAGGATTTGCATTGCTGAGAAACTAGAAAAATGGGTTGGGAAAAACAGAATTCAGTTCAGATAGGACCATTTAAAGATATCATTGGGCAGAAATTATCAGCTGAGGGGGACAAGGAATGAGGCAGCAGTACAGTGGGGTACAGGTTGAACCTAAATCAACACCGTGAGGCCATGGCGCGAGACGAACACCATCATTGGCTGTGTGAATGCAAACAGCTGCAAGAAACTTCAAAAGACTTATTGCACCATCCAGCATCAGCAGTGCTAAATTTAAGCACGGTGCCTTGCTTTGGGCACGCTCTACAAGAAAGATGCACATGCATGAAAGGCAGCCTAGAGAAGAGCAAACAAAGTATTCAAAGGCCTAGAGAATATGAACCCAAAGGAATTGCTGAAAGAACTGGCTTTTAGTCCAGAAAAGCAAAGCCTGAATGGAAGAATGGTAATAGACTGTGAAGGAGTAGTGCAAAAAATAAAAGGGAATGGATTGTTCTTGATATCTGTGAGGGACAGAACAGGGTGCAAAAATGGACTTAAATTGCAGAAAAAAAGATATAAGTACATTTCCAGGAAAGCTCGATATAGACAAGGACAATGAACCAATAGAAGAGCTGATCTGAGAAAGATATAGAGCCTCCATTATCATGTATTTTAAATAAAATGTAGGACAAGCATCTGTCAGCATCTGACAAGCATCTGACCTTATTCTGAGGCAGAGGCTGCAGACTAGATGACTTCTTGAGATTCATCCAGTTCTCTTTTGTGTAAGTAAATGGTTTAATTGGCTAGTCTCCACATAACAATCTTTTCATAGATACAGATCCTCTGGTTCAAAAAAGGACAGAGAATATAGCCTGGTGATTTTGTAATTTCTTGACCTTGTGATCAGGTGGGAGCCTTGAAACAATCTAAAGTAACTCCTAGGCTCTTTCTAGTTGTGCTAACAGCACTCCTCAAAAAGCATTTTGGCCACAAGAAATTGCAAAAGTTCAGCAAAGTTTTAACCTCAGTTATTCTCCTTTATCAGTGATAATCAACTTTAAACTGCATCTTCCATGCCTTATCCAGAATTAGAGTCCCTCTGCACACCCCAGGTAATGGGTCAAGTGCTTAGAAATTCCCTTACTTGTTTATATTTCTACAGCATCTTATCTCCCAAAGTGCTTCACAATGCTATGCGGACATCCTACTCAAACGGAATCAGCTCTGAGCAGAGAAGGCCAATGCCAGTGAAAACTCAGCATGCTGTAGGAAAAGAGCAGAAGAGTAATTCTGGCAATGACAGGAAGAAAAAGCAAGGCTGGATCTTTGACATGCACAGTGCAGGCACATCCTCATTTGAAGGATGCCATTCAGAAGAATTACTTACTTCTAAATGGATTCCCTGAATATATTGCTCCTCAAACCATGATTATGCACAGTGTAAATATATCCCATTTGAGTTCTCCTAAAACGCTAATGCATAACAGTAGGAAAGCAAACTGCATTTTCTAAATGTCAGAAAAGTTTAATAAAGCCTGAAGAAGGATATGAATGTGCCTATCTTTTACTTGGAGCTGTAATTCGTAGTTATCAATGATGATGTTCATTACTGAAACACAGTGCAATGATTGAAGTACCTAATTCAAACTGTGTGCATTAACTAAAAAATAAATGCAATCATAATTCCATAGGCAGACTCCCTATGCCAGACCCTTAATAAATGTAAATTATCAGCTGAGGATCTGGACCAGCCTTGCTATATCTTCCTCCCAATTTAAAAGAAAATGCCTTTAGTTGTACATAAGAGATACTGATGCTTCTTTTTTAATTAAGCACAGCAGGACTTTTACATTTTTATGGTGGTGCCTAAAAGGATCTCACAGATCAACCTAGTCAAAGATTCCAGACAGCTTATAGAGGACCTGAAGATGGGAAGAGTCATTATGAGTCTAAGATTAGTACTAACCACGATGCCAATGATCGCTGACACTTACAAAAAGAAATGGAACCTGTCTGTAGTACACACGAAAAGCAAAAAGAGATGCCTGGCAAATATAAATGCTAATGAAAAAACTTACATCTAAATAATGCCTGATGAGTTCATGAATTCAAATTATTTCTCAGAATCTTGTATTAACTATCTTTTAATAGCTTGGTTAGTGCAAGTTCATTTCAAAGCCATCAGAAACCGTTCCCTCTATTCCAGAGCATGCAAGGTTAAGTAATGTCCAGTCCCAACAACTGCCCATCTGACATAGGGTCAGGTAATCTTGTGGTGAAACAATAGCCTGCTTGCACAAAACATACTACAAAGACACATACTTCTCACTTCACTGACCTGTTTATTTACCCAGACTAAACTCCTGTAAGCGCAGCTTGTCAGAAGAGTAACTGGGCTCACAGGCCCATCAATCAATCAATCCAAATGGACAGTAAAGCTTATTCTGAAGTTCAGCACAGAAGATTTTGTGAAGAAGCTGTAGGCCCCTGAAATACTTAGAGATGTAAATAAATTCACTGTGATGTCTCTGTGTGTTGCTATGAATAAGTAAAAGGGATACTGTCAAGGTTGTTTGGCTAAGAAATTGTTAGGCACAAAATTTAAAACAAATAAAGCCCACACATGACTTACTGTGTAACCCAGTAAAAACAAGCCTGAGCCAGCTATTGTTTGGTGATTGCTGCTTTTGTTGGTTGTTGGTTTTTTTTTTCAGGGGGTAGGTGTTCATATTTTGGTTTGTTTTTAAATCCATGACCTTGAGAGAAGTTGGCTTTCCAAATGAATACATTACAGGAATCAGGAAGCCAAGATATATGTGAGGCATTTTTTGGTAGAGCATTTTATTGTTGTTTATCAAAGTTAAATAATAGATGTTGGAAACCAGATCAAATTTAAGCATGTCACTGAAAGAAAAAAAATCAGAGTTCAGTCAGAAGGTATAAACCAATGCGAGTTGTGAGTTTAAGATCTGCTAACCATTCTCTTAAAGCTGTTTTACTTCTGTATTGAGTCAGAGAATTAAAATTAATTATGCTATATTTCAGTGCCCAAAGGTTTTATAAATTTAAGAGGACATCTTTAATCTCTTTCACAGATACCAAAAAGGATACAGAAAACAGTATCTCACCAGGTGTTTATTTTTTTCTTACAGAAGTCAAATATGCGGCCACTGGGTTTCTACGTGCATATCCAGCAACAGAAAATACCTTTTTAAGGAAGCACCAGAGTAACATTAAGAAGCAGAAAATAAAATGATATCTCTATATTTATTTTGACAAACCTACAACAGGACCATTCTGTTTTCTGTCAGAAAAACATAATCCATGAAATGCACTCAGATCCCTTCTCTTTTTCTGGTGTCTTTTAAAGATATTTTTTCATCAGAAGCAAAACCCAACCTTATGGAAAATCAATAGCTTCCCCTTTAATTTATACTCCTTTGGTTTCTGTTTTGTTCTATTTTGTTTTCCCCAGTGGGGCTTTCAATCTCAACTTAGTCTTCTGTGTTAATCAATTCCAACATCACTATGTGAATTTTTTTTTCCTTTTTTGTCTATCTAAAAATATTGCTCTTTTTATTATCCAAAACCACAAAAAATATTCCCACCAACACAGAGTAACTAAAAAATGCATATAGGCTATGCTTAATGCATGCGCACATCTTACATTGAGTCTGTTTGTCATTGTCTGGCCTGGTATTTTTCAAATAGCCAGAACAGTACAGTTTAGTGGAAATTCTTCATGGTAGGAGTAGGTTATCTTGTTCATAAACTGAAATATGCACTACAGGAATCTTTATCTAGGTTACATATTGATTATTTATAAGTATGTTTTTAAAATTAAAAAAAAATCAAGATAGCTTTGTGGTGCTGTTTCACAACAGGAAGATCACTGATTTTCTACTGCTCTAAAGGTTAAGATTGGGGCAATTTTTGTTTTGACCAAAATAAACATCAGCATCTATGGTCTCACATCTAATATTTAAAACCTGATTCTACAAATGTTAATGATATATAAGGCATGCCTTCCTCAGAGACATCTTAGAAATCTACTTCTGTAAACATCAGAGGAGTTTTTGAGTGAATGCTAATGAAGAGATATTGTTAAAATTATTTAAAAGATGGGGGAAAAGGGAGAAGTGTGTGGTTGGAAGATGGTATAAAATCTAATCTCCAAAACTAGTTATGAAAAATTACAGGGGAGGCATAGTATTCTGAGCAAAATAAATGCATCGGAAGACAAAACAGAGAACATCCAAAGGCTTCAAAAGGGACTATTAAACCAAAAAAGTATATAACTATTCATAATCAGGAGATTTGGGTCATGGAAGTCTTGGCTGAAATTTCTGGACATGTGGAAAGCAAGCAAGTGACTTTTAAACCCTACCCACTCTACACAGACAAGTTTGTGGAGGCCTCAGAATAATTTTGTCCCTATTACCAGTACTGGAAGCAAGCAGTATGACAGGGATGACCATAGAGCTGTTCTCATGTATTGTCCAGCCCTCTTCACTGAGCCTGTGCCTGAAGTCTCAGAGAAGGAAAGTTTAGGCTGAAGCTGCACATGGTTTATGCCTCTCCCTCCAGCAATCTCAGCATATTGTATGAGAGTACAGGTGGGTGGTATGGCTAGAGCTTGGAAGACACACAGGGGTTCAATCCACCTTCCTAGAAGCGCTGCACTGCACCTGTGTAAAACCATCATCCAGCTCTGAGGTGTGGATCCAAGCCAAGATGAAACTTGAGAAACTAAACTTCCCATGGCTTATACTAAAAATCAGTACAGAATGGCAAAACACAAAGACAGGAAAGCAATACAAGCAGGTGCACAACTGTTTTTTTCAGCAGCTTAAACTCGCAAGGAAAGAATCTGTTTTTTCTAGCGGAAGTTGGCTGTTTTGTGGTCATGGTGGTGGTGTCCTAATTTGGCTGAAAACTTCCATGTTTGGATGATTCATTATTTGGTGCCTTCCAGAACTGCCATTATGGAAGAAATACATTTTAAACTGAGACAAAGCGCACATTTAAACATATTGCAAAAGAGGAGCTAGAAGTAGTGCAAAGAGGTTGCTTTAAATTTGCCGTGTCTGACTTAAGCATTGCTTTTTTTGAATAGAACATGTAAGAGATTCAGATGAGGAACTACTTACAGCCTGATTCATTTCAGAGATAGGACTTAGCCCTACCTATATTCCTTAATTATTTCAGTGCACAGTTGCGGTCAGTCAAACTATATGTGTAAGTGTGCAAACTAACTCTCCGTGCTTATATGAAACATACAGTCTTTATTAGCCAGCAAACTTACTGTAATCCCCTCATAGCTAATTGTTTTGACATCTGTAGGAGGATTGACTCATTCTTCCAAAAATACAAGGTTCAGAAGACTATAAAATCCTACTCCCTTATTCTATTTGTGGAGTCAAGAGGGGGAGCTGATTTTCACGTCCAGAGAACTAATAACTTCTCACAAGCCCTAGTCCAGGAATTCAGAATATATGTACACATCCCCAACTCTCCTGACCTCCACTCAGCCCCCAAAAAAGGAAAAACCTCTGTGAATCTGAAGGATTCTATTTGAACATTTTCCAAAGAAGTGCTTTTTTTTCCCAAAAAAACAATAAATATACATTTCTTTCATTTTTTTTCAGTAAAATAATTTCAGGACAACTTCTATTTCTTTCCCCCTTAATTTTCACTTTCACTCCTGAAAAGAAAAAAGAAAAAAAAAATACTTTTTACAAAGATCTAGCTTTGGCTCTTTACCTGAAAAACCAACAACCGTACCCTTAGCTAATATGCCCTGATTCCCAGCAAATTATAAGTGATGCAGTTTAAGCGTTCAAGTTTACAACTCCCTTTGTTCTGTTCTCAATTTCTCCCCTCCACACCAACATCAAACAAATAAGAGAACCTTACACGTTACCTCAACATTTTGCCCTCCTCATACCTAGTACCTTCTTTATGGAAGAAAAGGTAAACCAGCCACCTTTTAAAATTAAGTTCAAATAGGTGACCTAGATCAAGTAGGTGAACAGTTTTACGTTTATATTCATGAACCTCTAGAAACTGATACTTGTTTGATCATATTTAATAGGATTCATCTCACTTTCTACTATAACATGCTATGCATCTATCAAATCTCAGCTAGTTTTCCCTGGTCCCTCCAGAGTCACTCTAGACAGTAAGATCATCCCATCCATGATCCACGTGCATTCAAGTTTGGGGTGGTTCTTCTTCTGGTGACTGGAGTTAATAGAGAGTAAGGTACAATTAATTGCTTAGACATTATGCCCAATTTTCAAACTGTTAAGCACCCCGTCCGAGTTTATCCAAATAATCAGGCTTAAGGATTTAGAAGGATATGAGCTCTTTCTTACACTTCAATGACATTGGCTCAGAGCCTGAATATTGCAGAGGATGGAGGATGCAACATTAGAGACCATGAAAGTTAAGAAAATAAAATGGTACAAGTTAGTAATACAGGAAGTCAAAACACAGATTCCAGAAGAAGAGAAAGGATGAAGCCATCGCTTCTTGACACAGTCAAGTCAGTTCAGAAACAGGATCAGGCTTTACTACCTTTATGCAATCCTGAGTGTGGTCTTGAAAAATGGAACAGTTATGAATTATATTCCCAAACCACAACAGTGAGATTGGAACAAAATGTACCAAGTTAGTCAGTCTGAAAGTTTTTTAAAAAATAAACCTAATTTTAAAAAGTTGTTTTGTCTTCTTGTTTGGTGAGATTTTACTTTTCTGTTTGTAATTGGGGCCTGAAACAGTTATAACAACTTACCCCCAAAATACTTTTTATGCAGTGATTTTCACCAAGGTTTATTAGCAACCTTGCAACACACCCCTGTTGAGGTTGGGAGGCAGAGGCTGCTTGTCAAGGGAGGTTTGTTTAATTTGCTGTGCTTTTTTTGCAGACAGCTCAGACTATTTCAAACGAGCATTCAAAGTTCTTACTCAGAGTGAACCAGATCATTAAACCGTGGCTCCCACTGTGCTCACATTTAAGCATGTATATGACTTCACCCACATGAGTAACCCTCTTGACCTCTCTCTGGGATCAGGCATCAGAACTGTATTAGGGTTTGCCTGTCACCAGAATGGGGAATCAACACAAATAGTCTAGTTATGAGCTAAAAGTATATTGCAAAACTTTCAATAAAGAAACTCCAACTTTTATATTGAAAATTAATAGAATTCAGTTTTGTCAAGATTTTTTCTGGGTTAGCATCAGATCTGAGAGAAGCCTGAAATCCTTCCAAGTGAGAATACTTTTTTTGACAGCCCATTAATTTAGCCCTGCTCTCTATGTCATTTTGCTTGCCTTTCTGATCACTTCTGAATCACTGTGAAAACGACATTTCAGAGTTATGCGGGAAGGTTTTCAGGGGCACCATACTAAAAGAAAGATTATAAAAGGCATAAGAGGAGGAGTTGCTTTCTGACGTTGCAGGGTTTACGGTCAAGCTAAATTCACTTATCAATTCCCATCCTATCATCTTTCATTAGTCAGTTCAGTGCAGGGTCTGAACACCTCATGGGCTACTTGTCACAGGGACCAAAAGAGAGATAAGAAATGATGTAAAACTATTTCCCTTGACAGCACAGACACAGATGGAGACTTCATTCTGACCATATTGTCTGCTTTAGTGCCATCCCTAAAGCCATTAACTATCATAATGACGGGGCTCAAGTTATTTATTTCTTCACAATTTCCTGATGTGTTTTGCAGCATTACATCAACGTGCTGAGTCCTACAACAAGCCTTTGTGTTTGTCCTTGAAGGCAGCTGCCACATGCAAAATGCTCAATCTAAGGTATTCACTTATCAGCAGAAGTACAAATGGGAGTTAAAACACCAATTCTGTACAGTAACTGATCTAACACAAAATAGAAACGTTACACTCATTTGCTGCATATCTGTGCTTTCTTGTATCAGGGCTTGAGGATTTTTTTTAACCTTTCTGGCATTTTAGTGATGATTAAAACCAGCAGATAACAGTTACTATTACTGATTTATTACAATCTGTTTCACTTCAAATACTTTTGTGAAAATTATCATACTTCCTGACTTACAGGAAAAATGAAAAATGACTGTTCTCAAAATTACAATTTAATAAAAATTAAAATAAATACATAGTAATGCAGATCGATAAAAATAAGAAATATCTTTTCCACGTTTTTCCCCTGCATTCCTACTCAGACAATATAGAGCTCCCTAATTGTAGAGCTGCAATAAGCAGCTCCCTAACTCAAGATCTGGAAAAGATATATATTTAAAGTTGGAGATTACAGTAAATTAAGAAACAAGGGGGTGAGTGATATAGGGACTGGCCATGACTACCTAACACCAGCAGTTTGGGTGGAGTTGCTAACAAAAGAGTTTCTCATCTTAGAGAGGATGAAAGGACTGAACAAGGTTTGGCAGAAATGATATTTCTGACATCAGATTTTCCTAATCTGCTTGTTTGTATCAACTGGACATTTTCTGAAAAAGGAGCTACAAAAGGCCTGGCACAGCTTGCTGACCCTCTGGGTGACAGGGGACACTGATACCCCTGGCCATGCCCTCCTGCTAGGTTGTCACAACAACCTTGAATTTTTCTCAGATTTGACTCCAAAGACACCAACCACGCTAGGCTAATGACTGCTATATACACATTCAGCAAACTTAGCTAAAAGTCACTGCAGTAATTTACAATGCAGCAAGTAGTGTTCAAAACAGCCCAAATAAAAAAAAAAAAAAGAAAGAAAAAAAAAGTAACTTAAGAAGGCACTCTAAATAGCTCATTTATGAGAACAACATTATTTATCTGCTCTGTGCCAAGGAGTTTCCCACTCCAGCAGGTACCCTAACAGTAGGGAAGCAGAAAAAGCAAGACAGAATTACTAGAGTGATGCATTTTGTATTCCTAACACTTTTATCCCAGGTGTAGTTATGTCAGTTTTTACATGTCAGGCCAAATTCAGCCCTTGGATGCCACTCTCGCAACCACTGTCATTTCCGATGGGGCTGCGTGCACATCTGCCTCCGCAGGGCAGAGTTTGCCCCTTAGATCAGTGAAGGCCTTTTAGGAGATGTTTACATACATGCAGCAAATTATGAAAGAGAAGCATCCTAAGGAGTTGTGAAATCCACCCCACCGTTTGTCTGATTTCATTTACTTAGAAACTGGCTTAAATTACCAGTCCCTCCAGTTAGCCTACGTGTGATCCGTGGAGACTCCCCTTCTGCTGTGTTCGACCTCCCCCACGAGAGCAGGTATTCACACCTGTGCTATTCATAGGGCTGCTTGTCAATACAGTGCAGCAACCCAATTTCGATGTAATTGGAATGGTAGCTTTGATGCTCAGAGCTACTGTTCTGCAGAAATTAATAGGGAGACGTTTGGTCCCTGTAATCATAGTGATGTTTATAATTTTCTGCAAAGTAATTCAGCTAATAGGATCTTAACTAGAACAAGCTCCATGGTGAATGCATAGCATGAATGTGAGCATGTGCTGGACTAACAGTTACTTGCAGGTGATAAAACTGGTTGCCAGCTTGAGTGTCATGTAATTTAACAGGATAATTTGCCAAAGTTGTTTGAATCCTATTATTAAAAAAAAATGAAACATTTAAATACCAGACATACCTAGTCAAAAGGCCTCATTCAGTTAGGTAATTATTGATTTAAACCTCAAGTGACAGAGATACTGTGTAATAGCTGGACAAATGTGTGACAGGGCAACTGACTGTGTGTACATGTGCATGTACACTTACAAGTGTCCCTACACATATGCATGCACATATACTCACACACAGAGCCCCTCTCTCCCCCCTCTGCAAATAATCCCTAGGGTAGGGACAATGCAGGAATTTAAAATAACCTCTTAAAACAACTATGTCCCTCATACTAAAAATTATTTTGTGTTCCTACATCCTTTAAAAGGGAAAAAATCTTCTTTTCAGAAAACTGAAGGCAGGAGGCTATAGCTGAGGTTCCTATTTCCATGTCTTTTTAAAAAGGTTTTAAAAGTCTGTGAAATTTTATCAATAATCATAGCTCACATACATACCTCCCAAATGAAGACTATAACTCTCTCTTTGCGTTTAGCTTTATGCATAATTTTATCATTTTGAACTCTGACATCTAGTATCATTTTAGGGCTAGAAGTACTACTGAAAGAAAGGCTTCCACTGGGAAGTTGGGAGTACTTCATTTGCCCTCCAAAGGCCACATATGACAACATTAAACACATGAAAATTAGATGCATGAGGTACTTCAAGTGTGCTTCATGCAAATAATAATACAATAACCGCTAAAAAGCACAGTATATACATCCGCAAATACATATTTCTTTAAGAGGAAAGTTCAGTAGATTAAAACTCTAGTGATTTATGGTGCATTTCATATGCCCTGTAGAACATCCTATCAATCAGATTCTACTTCCTCTGTGATGTTTTTCATATGCTTTCATCTAATTCTGAAAGAGTACAAGCCAGTCCCTTTGGAAAGCAATAAACTACAAAGACCATACGTTTCCAGTGTATATAACATACCTAACCAAACGTGCTAAGTGTTGGCTAGCCCTAGACTTGGTGCATGTGTTGAATCCCAGCCACGAGCCTACTGGCAATGAGATACATCATTTGTACAGTTGCAGAAGTTGCCACTTTTTACATTATTTTCTCTTTTATTGCAGCCTTCTGAACGACAGGCAGGGCTGCCAGAGAACAGTAGCTTTTGATTTCACGTCACACGGAAGTTCTCCAGTGCAGAAGTCTGGCACTGAGAGGAACACTGAATGTGTTTAGTGTTTGGCCTCTTTTTTTCCCCCCATTCTTAGAATATAAAACAAAATAGAATTTCTTCCCTGATAAGAGGAAATGTGAGCTTGTAGCGCACAGGCTCTGGAAGGCTTATACATTTTCTGTCACTAGTTGCACCCCTCAGCAGTGAAGTATGGAATAGGTTTTTATAAAGATTAGAATGTAAGTGGGCGTACACCTGTATGGCCAAGCTTATTATTGATAGCTTTCATTTCTGCTCCACTGGTGCATAAAAATGTGTGGCGTCAAAACACCAGTCCAATTTAGTTGACAGGCAACAACTATATGCCTTTTCAAAGTAGGGGTTTAGAAAAGAAGCTCACACTAAATGAAAAGCTCCTACCTGCTCAACCTCTGTTCAATTAAATGACTGCTTTCACTGCAAATTTTCCTTCAAAATTCCTGTCATTCAGGATTTCTATGCATTTTTACAGCTCTGTATGTGTATATATCCTGGTGCTATGTGAAGAATCACTTTCCACTTCACTGCTGGAAAGAAGACCAGATTTCCAAATGCAAACAGTGAACTCTGAGCCACAACAGTCTCTTCTGGTGTCCAGGCCGCCTCCATGCTTGCCTCTACCCTTCCCCTCTGGAATATTTCTACTGTTGCTGAAGCTATAGTTTCAGGAAGATGCAGTAGGCATCAGTAAGGCTTCACTACATTTTCCTCACTTGGCTAAACCTTGTACCACCATTGTAGGAGTTACGAACAGCAGTTTTCCCCTCAGTCTTCTGCCACTGCCTTCACCATACTATCTGAACACCTTCGACATAAAAAATCAGTATTATGGTCCCTGGCTGACTTCACACCATTGCTAGCACTCCTTCTTACAAGGATCATAATTTAGGGGAGTGTGTAACTACGTTACCTGCATATACATGCACCTCTCATTTACATCCCCTGCTACTTCATTTGCACATCATCATCACCAATTTGTGCAAAAACATGGCAAGTGAGCACCTTACTAACGACACACAACTGCTCCATAGGTACTTGTGCACTATATGCTGGTCCGTGCATCCATGTGCATTTGTCAAAATTAGGCAATCTGGCTTCAGTAACTGTCCAGAATTGTATAGCTCTAGAATCTTTATGCATATAAGCCAATTTTAATAGGGGAAACTACGTAACAAAAAAGGGGTAAATATCTTTTCAATTATACTCTAACAGCAGTGCAAAAAAAAACCCCCAACCTCTATCAACTTTTAAAATGTTTCTTGGAAGAAGCCATGTATTGCTTAGACCTTCTTTTAGTTATAGCAACACATTTTTCTTTGTTTCAGTGATATAACTAGAAATTGCATTAACAGCTGAGAATTTGAAGACATTTAGGAATTATTTTTTTAATTTTAGAACTTTTCTGTTCCTTATTTCTATATTTTTTAACAGTTTAAGTTAAATTCAGTAACCACTGAACTGACACTGCAAAATTTAGTTCAACAGCAACAACTATTTTTATGATTATTACTTAGAGACAGAAGTTAACAAGAGGAAAGGGAAACCCTCCCATGTGAGAGAATCTTGAAATACAGAGCTCATCCTCTCCTCAGTGACAGCCACTAGTTCAAATCCCATTCAGGGATGGGATTTTAGTTGAATCCATTATTTAAAATCCCATTCAGGCCAACAACAACAAAACCATCCCTATCTCCTAGCTACATTTTGTCCAACCTACAAGAAAACTGAGCTCAATAATTTTGTTTCCTTGTGTATCAGTGTGCAAATTTTAAGCAGTAGAGGACCTTTCAAGCAATACCAATCATGTTACTCTAAGCTCAGAAGGAAAGAAAACAGGTAGGAAACGTGCTGTTCTGACACAGAGGTGGCATCTTTTCCTGGTATGCTCTAAAGGCAACACAGAGAAGATGTACCACTTACCTGTTTTGGGAATTCATTCAGGAACGCTGTTCCCAAGGCAGGCCGGCAGACATCTATATACAGACACAAAACCAGCCATCTGTCCTGACCCATTCACCTCGTATAAGGTGAAAGGGGACATCATTTTATATTCCTGTCTTATTTCTCAAGTCATGGAGCAAGAATGCTTGTTACTGGCCTTGTCTTTTGGAAAACAAAGGTTATACAAGGAGTGATTCTGGATCCAACAGAAAAGAAACCTGGCAAAGCTTTCTGTTTCCACACAGAGCCTTGGGAGATTTGCCCTTCAGTTTCCAAACAGAAGCCTAAATGGTGTTTTTACACTTTCTTTCCATTATTGTCCTCGCCTTACTGATGTGAATAGCGCCACTGAATTAAGTGTCCTCAGTGCGACAGAAAGGAATTGCAAAATGTAACTATTGGAACATGTTGCTATTCACTTGTGTTTACATAATTTTTTTTTTAAAGAAAGATTTGTGTCTTTGTGTCTTAAAAAAAAAAGAAAGAAAGAAGGATGATTCCCAGTGGAGTTTTGAAGCATGCCTAATCAGCTGATTTAGTAGCTAACAACTTTGAAAAAAATTGTCATTTAAATGCTCTAAAATAGTTTCTGCTCTCAAAGACTACCAGTATCTGGGGACTCTTTATCATGTTTCTGCCTGCAGATGTAGCTCATCCCAGTTGCTGAAAATTAGAATGGCTAGATGTGAATAAATCTGTGTTTCCACTTATACGAACTTCATGTCTGAAATTACTGGACAGACCCCAATACCTCCCCCTTCCCCACGCTTATCTTATTTGTGGTTTTGTGGGGGGTTTTTTAAATGACCTATGGGGCTTCTGATCATCTGTAAGTAAAAATGGAAAATGCTAAATGCTGCCAGGTTTCACACAGCATATGTGACTAGCAAACTCTCCCTGTTGTTTGACACTTGAATCATTTCATGCTCACTCTGCTTCCCTGCATACACACACAGACACTACCTGCATGGTTGCACATATGCAACCACACAATCATGGAGTGGTAGAGTGGACAATCACGTTTGCTTTGAAGACAGCTTCCCATCAAGTTAGCATATGGTGATAGCATGCTGAGTGACAACTGGATGATTGGTTTCTGGGACAAACTCAAGCTTGCAGCCTGAGAACAACAAAGTAAGAGGTTTTTAGGGAGGTGATGCCCCTGTCTTTAGGAAGACAGCTGCCCAATGCAATCCCCATAAGACTAGAATTGGCAATAGTTTGTGTGCTATTCTTGACTGAAGAGAATAGCACTCTGCAGAACAGAAGACTGAACATGAAATAAGAAGGGGGGAAAAATAAGAGGGGAGGGAAGGAAAATAAAAATCCTTATTTCTCTCCTCTGCAGGATATGCAAACAAAACAGATGATTGCTATGGAAGCAAATTAGCACCCTTTCCTGCCACATATTGTTGTTGTCTGGAGTGCTACGCTCTGCCGTGTCTTTCTCTCCTCATATAAATATGGTCCTCACCTATTTCCTTTTGCTCAGCTTGTTGGAGTGCTTCACAGGTCTGACATGAAAGTGTGTTTGGTCTCTGTTTTCCAGTTTGTGACACTAGATGTGGGGAAGTGACTGGACAGGGCAAAACACTTAGTGTACTAGCATTTGTCTAAACCTGCTTGTCCCTCATTCTCTGACCCTACCAGATTTTGCATTCAGTTCCACTTACTAACCACATGGTAATTTTCACTTAAAAAACAGAGGTAAAAAAGCCCTTCCTCTGTTTCACAAACTTTGCTGCTTGTCTCTTCTCCTCCCATCACTTCCCTTACATTTTCTCTGCCACCTTTTCCTTGTTTTCACTGCAACTCCTCACCTCTTTTTCTGCTTTGTGGTTCTTCATCAGCCTTCTTGTCCCTCAATCCTTCTGATGAACCTTTATTACCTTTTCATTTTATCTTTGGAATAAAGATAATAAATAAAAAATTAACACTGCTTAATTGGAGCCCAGATGATAATGGGTCATTCTGGATGAAACACAGAAGACAGTCTTATAGCAGGTGTTTTAACACACTCAGCTCTCTTTCTCAGGTCTGTTTTAATGCAATGTAGCCAAACCAAATACAATAAGCCCATAATAATATAACTGCCTGCTTCTCTCCTGTAGGTAACATCAGAGGAGGACATGCTTGGAAAGTACAATATTTTCTTCTTTCAGGAATAAAGATATTTAATTTTCAGTCTAAAAAAAAATGCCTGATTTCCCTCTTTTGGATAACAGTTCATCACTTAAGCAACACAAGGTATTAACACAAATTAAATCACATTCTGAGGACAAATTCCTTTCTATTAACATAGTATTCCAAAGCCCATTTTTCTTCTTGCAACAATGCCTTATTTCAATATCTCTCATTTGAAAACAGTATGTCAGAGTGGGACAGCAACCTAATGCTCTCCAGAAAAAGCATCTGCACTGAAAACTAACCACCGCATGCTTTAATGTAGACTGACCCAACCAATCCCACTCCATGATACAAATGACAGTAAACATAGTTTAAGTGAATCGCATAAATCTCCAAGAGATACAGGAAATTGTACATAGGCAATTGTATTATATATAATCTTCTATATAATCCTATTTTATATAGCTTCATTTTATAAAGAACGTTACATATATTAGCTAGAAGAAAGAGACAGACGGTAGGACAAGATCTGGATTTGGCCTTCACATAGATAAAAAGTGTTGTTTTCATTTCAGAGAGTTATAAATGCTCATTTATCTTAATTTTAAAAGTATTTCTCTGGTAAGGTAGGGACTGTAAAAATCTGATGTCAATTGCTTATTGAAAGCCCTCCTCCCTCTCACTCACATAGAACTCCTCCAGCATCCTACTGACCCTTCTTCTATCTCCACTAATCCCCTGACTATTTCTATTTAAGGCTATTCTTTTATAAATGAAAACACATACATCAGTGGCAAGTATACACATGAGCTCCAGAAAGGTTCCAATGCTCAGCATGAGTCTTCCATGGTTTTGGTAGGTGACCTTTGTTTCTGCTGGAGCAAAGGATACAGTTCTAAGTGCTGCAGACCTGTTTTCACTACAGCATAGTTCAAAGAGCACAATGACAAAAATATATACCTATTAAGAGTTTGTCAGTACAAGATTTTTTCTTAGATGTTTTACTTTCTGCCTAAGGTGAAAGACCTACAGTTAAGTTATCATTGGTTTAGCTAATGGAGCTAGTATCAGATATATACGGAGCAAATGGTTTAATCATTAGAACAGATGCTTCTGAGCTTACAGCCATGGATTTAAACCCCAACTGGGAATTCACTATTAGCCCTATCATTAGCATAAATTGATTGCTCTGATTGGCTAATCACTTAATTAAGAAAGAGATCCTTAATATGGAACCAGTTTGGAATAGTTTCTGTAACTACAGGATTTTCTTAGGCACATTCTGTTTAGAGTTTAGACTCTACTTGTTACTTGCCATCTATGTGGTTTTCAAAAATCTTGTATTATTATTAATATACCACAGAGTATATTGACTTTCTTCTAATTTTCAAAACTTGTAAAATGAGAAGAATAGATAAAGGATGAATTTTTGCTTAGCTTTCTACACTGATTTCCTCAAATTCTCCAGTGTCATCCCCCAGCACAATTCAGAGCGTATTACAAAGTAAAGTTTCACTATCAGCTCCTTCGCTGCCCTTAAAGTCACAAGCTAACATTGCCCTTGAATCACACAAGTGTAGTTCTTGGGTGCAAAGCAGAAGACCCTGTGGTGCCTCATAGAGCAATTAAGCTACCATCTGCATTCCTTACAAGGATTGCCCTAACAGTGATACGAAAGGAGGAGCTGAGTATTCTAGTTAAAGATAATAGATGATACAATATGTTATGCTGGAAAGGTATGAATAAGATATAAGGAAACTGTTTCAAAGGCCAGCACAGCAATTCTCCGAAAGAATCCCACGGGGTCTGCCGCTTTCCCTCTCCGATGAGCCAGATTAACCGCCTCACTCGGCATCACAAAGTAACTAGTTTAAAACAGCACTTCAAGAGCTTTTTAAAAGCAAGAATTAAGTGAGTCTGTCTCGTTTAATTTCATTTCATGTAAGCGAGCCTCTGAACTGCATTCCTTTGCTCTAACACTGAGCTTGAAGCCTTGCTTGCTGATTAATGCCAAGCTGTTTGAAGTATACTCTTTTCTTATCTAGCACTGTGCAGGCCTCACTACAGCCTGGGGAGACCTGCTGGTAAGTCAGAGCTTGGGGAGATTTTTGTCTGCTCTTCACAGAGGGGGATGGAGGCCAGATAAGCCTCATGCTATAAAACAGAAAACAAAATGAAAACCTGTTGCCAATCCTGAAAAACTTGTTTATATGGAAACCGGGGGGAACACACTGCACTACAACACTGACTTTCTCTGTCTGCCTACTCGCATATGACTTTCACTGCGTTAATGCATTAATGTCCTCTCAATTGAAAATAATCAGGTACCATTAGCAAAAACCTTATATTTCTCTTCAGATGTCCTTCTTAATTCTATTTGAGCTTCTGACATAATGTAAATGTGTACAATAATCATTAAAGGAAGGCCAGAAAAGATTTGGTTAGCCTCTAAAAGGGTAGCTATGAAGACTTGCCTTCCAGACTGTGGGCCAGTTAACTTCACACTGTCTTTCTGATCTTTTGAAATCTACAAATATTATAGATCCCAAGGAAATAAAATTTAAGGTACCTTCACTAAAACATTGGGAGCAACTTAAATACATACACACTTGTACATCTGTATTTCATCAAGTGGATTGTCCTCCATCCGTATTCACTGCCAGCCTTCAAAAGTGAAATTTGTCAGTGTAAACAGGACTATAACTATAAAAAAAAATATTTGGCAACACAAATCCCACTACAGTGTCTTACTACGAAGTAGATTTTAAACAATGCTCAAAAGGCTCAAGAAACATTATCTGCTAACTATGAGCTCCATTGGTGAGGCCAGTGTGCTCTCACCAGCTCTCTTCCCACACAGGTTAGTTCTATCGATATGCTAGTCTGTAGCTGGAAAGATTTCCTAAATACCTTCGAATCAAACAAATAGCTGAGAGATCTCATTACCTACCATACTTTTAAGGAGCCTAGCTTTTCAGATGTAATTTCAGCTGTAATTTCAACAGTATAAATCACATGGCAATCTGCACATGAAACCTAATATAAATGCTCATTGACGATTTCCTAAATATCAGTTTTCTTTTGCAGTTTTACATGAAAATAAATGTCTTTCTACTGGTCTTGAGCTCATTAATATAATTAATTCAGTGTTAATCCACTCTGTATTAAAAGAAATGTCATTAATTTGCAATATTAGTTATGCAATGAGCATAGTAAATCACAATGCGTGTTTGAAGGACTGTGTTTCAGCCTTAGATGTAAACTGTTGTTTTCTTAAAGCAAGGTAAAGTTTGGAGAGAGATGTAGTATCTATTATTAGACTGATAGAGCTGGGGAATAACAACTTTTTCTAAACCTTTAATAGCACTGGAAACCAGCAATTAGATTTGTTTTGTGAAAAGTCTGTAGCAGATGCTTTTAATACAGGCACCTCTTCCTCACATTATAGTTTGGATGCTATATTTGTATTCAAAACTGACATGCTTTCATGTTCCTACAGATTGTGCCCTGCTTGCTTTTACAGTGTGGTGATTAGAGCATTAGGTGGTATCTTGCATATTTATTACAGTCCTACTAAGGGACACATCTCTACCATGGAACTGGTTTGTTAAAGCAAGAGGCAGAAAGACTGTAAGTATTGTTAGGATTTTCAAGTTTGCTACTGCCAACTACATGGCTTTGTATAAATAACAACCTCTGCTTTTCCAGAATCCTCATCTGCACAGCACAAAAACTGTCTATATAAAGGAAATATGGATTCTTACAAAGATATCTGTTCCTAATTAAAAAAAAACAACCAAACAAAAAAAAACCCAACCCAAACAACAAAACCCCCCCCCAAAAAAACCAAAGGACATTTCTAAATTATATCATTGTTAGTGGATACAATTATTATATAAAACAAAACAAATCATACTTCGTGAGCAGAGAGGGAAACAAGCACAGAACCAAAATACAGATCTGAAACTGAGCTAGACCTCATATTGAGATCAAAGTGACAGAAGCAGTGTTTAAAAGCACCACTTTATCTTTCTGTGACTAAGGAGTTCAATGGCGCACATTCTCAGAGAGGAATAAACTTGGTTACCTATACCGTGCATGAAAAACTGCTTCTGAAAAGTCTCTGGAAATCAAGTGATCTCATTAGGCTGATGTTTTCTTATTCGTTGGCCACTGCTTTATGATATCAGAATGCACAGCACTGCTTCAGATACTAGAAACAGGGGAAAAAAAAAAAAGAAATACATTTGCGAGTTTATGTAAGTTTGGGCCTGAATTCAAAAGGAGACTTAGATGCTAACTGCTGACTGCCACATCGTCTGCTTTTGGGCTAGTCCATGTAATGGAACCCACGTTCCCTGTGAGACACCTGGATTTCATGTACCTGGCCTGCACAGGTTGAGTGGGCAATTGCCTGGCCAATGAGAAATGCTGTGGACTGAGGATCATGTTATATTTCATCTCCTTGTAATCCTTAAGAATCCTTAAATCCTTAAGAATGCTTAAATCCTTCAGGCTGCAAGGAGACATCCTCTCATATTCTCCAGTGCCTTCCAAAATGCTCATAATCACTCATCTCCTTAAAAATCTAAGAAAAAAATACTATCTTTGGGAACACTCTGTCAGCAGCAATGATGCTGCTGCTCTACTTTATTTTTTTCACCCCACTAGTCCACCTTTTTGTATTGTTTACGTTGAATCTGCTCCACTCTACAGAAAAGAATTTAAGATTCATTGTGCCAGAAACAGGAGGAAACTGAGCAGGACTGTGAAGCACTCTGATCAGAGCACTCACTGGGCACCAGGCTGACACAAAGATCTCTTTCTGTATTTCATCAAATTACCACTTATTGCAACCTTCAAGAGATCAGAGATCTCTTCCAGATGCGAGTCTTCAAGTGATGCAGATTGCAAAAGCGTCTAAGCCTCAGAGTCAGACAGAAGTGGTACAGCTGAGTCTTGGTAACACAGAGATTCCTGAATATCCACACTCAGGATTTTAAAAACAAATCTAACATATGTCTAAATATGTTATGGGTTCCCAGCTATTATTCTAGGAAAGGTTGTTTCATAGCTATTTATACTAAACACAGGGCAGTTTCCACTTCAAAACTGGGTCTTTCCTCATTAGTGGCCTGCAGCCCTTTCATGATCCTCCAGATTGAAGACACTCCAAGACTCAAAACATTGCTATCCATCTACATTGTGTGACATGGATGGTACAAAGGGAAATCTTTTCCTATTCCCCAACCCCCACCCTCAGTTTTTTCCTCATAGGCCTACAAGACCCTGTGCTTTAAACTGAGTCAGATTAAGGAAAAAAACCAAAACAAAACATGTCTTCTCTGCTGAGATGGCACCATTTTCTATTTGTTTGTTAAGTCTGCCCAAGTAATTTTCCACTCTTTTCTTTTGATTTGAAGGATAGCCACTGTGATTGTCTGATCTCCATACATAATCTCTGTTGCCTCTCACTGTGCATTGGCTTTTAGAAAAAAGCTGCAAGTGTTGAGAAATTAACAGTCTTAAAGAAATTTATGATACGACTAATAACTATTGAGAATAAAAAAGTTGCTATTCTAGTCTGTAACATATACCAGAACATGCATTTAAAAATCTCAATTACTGCTGATTATTGGCTTGTTGAAAATTTCAAGGGACAGCAAGGTCTGATCCACTTCATCCACCGTGGTTGTGCATTCTCCTTCCATATGCCAGTCATTAGTTCCATTTCACTTCTAGCCAGGACGGGGCAATGCAAGCTGATCTATGTCATCATGTGATGTGCTTCAAAATGACAGCTCTCTTTGATGAGAAGCTGATCAAAATTGCAACCACTAAGAAGGGAGTGTTGGAAAGGACACCTAAAGCCAGTGGATTTCTAAGAACTTTGGCAAGGTGCCTGCTCATAGCAAAACAGGCACCAACAGGCACAAGAAACAGCTGACAACAACAGCTAAATCAGACTTTGGCTCCACAGGATTCAGTCACTGAAAGCCATGGTGGCTTACAAGAGCCTCTGGTGGGAATTTTTAGACAAAAGACCCAAACAGCTTGCAATGTTCTCATTATCTGCAAAACAAAGTGTGTTAATAAGTATGCCAAAATGCTCCCTGTTTCTGAAGTCTGTATGCTGCAGACCTTTCTTCTTTTCATCACTGAAAGTTGGAAAAATATTATCTTTAACAAGCGAGAGAGCTGGGCTGGGCACAAGGGGCGGCTTAATACATAGAACACATCAGCCAAACTAATTTTCATTCTCCCTTGATTTCTTACACAAAATTTTTTCTATAAACCCGTATCCATGTTATCATATATGGAGTATTAAATGAACTGCATATTACACTAAAATTAAAGATAAATAAGTCTCATGATTCATCATTATGGACTTATTTTAAATAGAGTCAACAATTTCTTGTAACTCGGGTCCTACTGTAATGTTAAAACAAAAATATTGCCTGTGAAAACAAATAGGTATGACCTGTATGTGTACTGCCCCCCCCAAAATCTTAGAGGGAGAGGTGACTCATTGTGAAGAAAATTACGAATAATTAAGATATACGCCTCAATTACTTTTAGGCTTGATCCAAAGACTATTCATGTCAATGGTAGATTTTGCTGATTTTGAGGAGCTTGATGTGAATATGTTGCGTTCAAAGCTGGCATTTTAACCTCTTTACTTCAATGCAAAGTAAGTTATCCAAATATAATTTATGAAGGTTACTCATATCTATTATCAGTATCAAAAGTATCATCATTAATAAGAAAAAAATACACTACAGTAAGTCCATAATCTGAGCACAAAATGTTGGTTACAAATCTGTTTTAGTAATTAACTCAGTGTTCTTTAACTAGCTCATATGATGTGATAGATAAACCAGATAAAAACAATGCACTTTCTCCCTATTCCCAAATATGTAAAAATGACTAGCTGGACATGAGCTCCCCCCAAAACCATTAAAAGTTGAAGGTTATGCCATTTGTCAGTGGAAAGGTCATTTCACTAACATTTGGAATCATGTCTCGTGATCTGACATATGACTTAACATCAAAATGATTTGAGCATATTAATGTAGCAATTTTTTCCTCCAGACTAATATAAAGATTAATGATGTGGGTCCAGCTGATGCCATCCTCCTGTACCCATGAGATAAAGAGAATGGAAAAATAAAAATAAACAGGCGAATAATTTTCTAGAAATTCTTATCTGGATATGGAAATTTCTAAATCTAGAAATGTGTGCCATCTTTCTCTCTCGCTTTAGGGAGATACAAGGCTCAATGGATGCTCTGGAGTTGAGAAGGAAAGGAATGAAAATTGTATAATACCAAACACCTTGCTTTCTATCCTGGCACTCATAGACCATAAATGCCAGCTTCCTGGATTAAAGCAAGAGGTGGATGTTTCAAATGATCTGCAGTATATCTTACACAGCTGAGAGTATACAGGTTCTCTTACTACCTTGCCAGCTTTTAACATCTGTCCCAAAGCACTGTGAACAGGGAGCTTTATGAAAATACTATTAGATAAGTCCCCAGCAATATGTAGTCTCAAAAGCAGAATAGTAAAGATTAAAACAGAAGAGAGGAAAAGAGTGCAAAGGTGGAGAGGGTATTTTATCGGCAATGCTTTCTAGAACATTACTTCATTCACTCACCTACATACCTGTTCTGGGCAAGGCAGGAAAGACACTATCTCAATCTATCTGGGAAAGTAAATTGTGATTATGCCAGTTTGTAAAGACTACTGGTTTGTGAATGTTACTTGCATGTAATGTTTCCCCCTCCCTGTCACTAGAAAACAGTTTGGCTGAATTTGCTAAGGTTTTGATTCACTGTAATAAAGATACATTTTATTTAACAAGAAGCCCCAATCCACAAACACTTCACCACACAAACACACAAGAAAAACATGAAGTAGTGACACTGAAAAAAAAAGAAGAGTTTTACTTACAGAAGTGAAGGGAAATTCATTCTCAGTGAGCTGCTGAACTAAGATTCAGTGTACAAGTCCCATTCCTTACTGCATAATACTCATTAAAACTGCCCCCGGGGCAGTTGAAATGACAGAAGCAAGCATAAGATCTCTGCAACTTTCAGAGAAGCTTATTCTCTCAAGTGACATGGGCCGGGACCTGTTATTTAGGCACCCAAATATGCCTGAGAGCTGGTCCCTACATATATGAAGTAATAAAAAATGAATTAAATAAACATCCATGCATACAGGATTTTGAAGGAGACATCACAGGCTGGCTGACAGGTAGTCTCAGTTGAAAATAACATGGTTAAAAATTCACGTTTACAAGGAAGTAAGTGTGTGTGTGTGTGTGAACACATAAATAATACACACTCTCTCTCTCTCACAATCTTTTTGTTCTTCCTTTTAAATGAACAGTAGACATTGAAAAATCATAATATCCTTCTTACTCATAGCCAAAACCCTAAAATTTTCAGAAATATACCCAGACAGGCTCAAAACACCAAGGAACTTTTATGAGCTGTCCATTTCCTAGGCGTTCCTACTCACAGAGCGAGAAGTAAGTGGGGCTCGGGAGTGCATTCCACACTAGGAAAACTTTGTATCTGAACAGAAAGGTACTGGCTGATGTCACTGTGAGGTCACTCTCAATAATCTTTGAAAGGTCATGGAGACTGGGATAGGTGCTTGAGGACTGCAGGAAAGCAAATGTTACTCCTATCTTCAAAAAGGGCAAGACAGAGGACCCAGGGAACAACCAGATTCACCTCGATCCTGGGAAGGTGATGAAATAACCAATCATGGAAACCATTTCCAGGCACATGAAGGATGAGAAAGTCATCAGGAATAGTCAGCATGGCTTCACCAAGGGTAAGTCATGCTTGACCAGCTTGATAACCTTCTATGATTAAATGTCTGGCTTGGTAGATGAGGGGACAGTAGTAGATAATCTATCTTGATTTCAGAAAGCCTTTCAACACTGTCTCCCATAAGATCTTCGTAGAGAAGCTGATGAAGTATAGGCTGGATGAGCAGACATTGAGGTGGACTGCCCAAAGGGTAGTGATCAGTGGCACAAAGTCTAGCTGGAGGCTAGCAAATAGCGGTGTACCCCAGGGGTCAATACTGGGTCCACTTCTGTTCAACATCTTCATTAATGATCTGGTATGGGGCAGAGTGCACCCTCAGCAAGTTTGCCAATGATACACAACTGGGAGGAAGTGCTGATACACCTGAGGGTTGTGCTGCCATCCAGAATGACCTCAGCTGACTGGCGAAATGGGCTGCCAAGAACCTCATGAAGTTCAACAAGGGGAAATGCGAAGTCCTGCACCTGGAGAAGAACAACCTCATAACAACCAATATAGGCTGGAGGCCATGCAGCTGGGAAGCAGCTGTGCAGAAGGAGACCTGGGCTCCTGGTGGACACCAAGTTGACCATGAGTCAACAATGTGCCCTTGTGGCAAATAAGGCTAATGGTATCCTGGGCTTCATTAGAGAAAAAGTATTGCCAGCAGGTCAAGAGAGGTGATCCTTCCCCTCTGCTCAGGACTGGTGAGGTCACACCTGGAGTACAGGGTCCAGTTCTGGGCTCCCCAGTTCAAGAGAGACATGGACATAATAGAGTCCAGCAAAGGGCCACAAAGATGACTAGGAGACTGGAGCATCCCTCCTGTGAGGAAAGGCTGAGAGAGCTGGGACTGTTCAGCACAGACAAGAGAAGGCTCAAGGGGGATCTCATCCATGTGTACAAATACCTGAAGGAAGGGTGCAAGGAGGATGGAGCCAGCCTCTTTTCAGTGGTGCCCAGTGATGGGACCAGAGGTAATGGGCACAAACTGAAACACAGGAGGTTCTCTCTGGACATCAGGGAACACTTTTTCACTCTAAGGATGACTGAGCACTGGCACAGGTTGCCCAGAGAGGTGGTGGAGTCTCCCTCTTTGGAGATATTAAAAAGCCATCTGGACGTGGTCCTGGGCAACTAGCTCTAGGTGGCCCTGCTTGAGCAGAGGGTTGGACCAGATGACCTGCTGAGGTCCCTTCCAACCTCAACTATTCTGTGCTTCTGTAGTAGGATAACCACTACTTTCACTTTTTCCCAAGCTGGTGCAAATTAGCTAGCTGTACAAAAGTGCCAGTAAAAGAAGCCAAGGAAAGCAGTACTCCATTCCTAACAAGATGAATCCTCTTAGCAGACCATAATATCCAACAGTTTTTCCTTTTTTTCTCATTTTCTCTTTCCTGTTATTTTTATTCTCCCATAAAATCATAAGGAAAACATGATTCATACAGCAACAGATGGTGACAAAAACCCTCTCTCTACACAGGAATGTAGGTGATGTCAGTAGTCATTCATCTCAGCTTAATAGGTTACATTCAGTGCTTCAGTGGAGTAAGGATGAGGATTCATTCCATATAAATTATTGACTTCATATAAGTCACAGCTATATAACTAATATATAAACCAAAGATAACTATAACCCAGGCACAAGATTTTCTAAAAAGAGTAGTGATTTTTCATGCCCATCCTGATAAAATTTAAATATGATCAGATATTCAAGACATTGGTCGAGGGTAGGGGGATGTTTAAGATGTCTTTAAAATGTTCCACATTGGAGAAAAAGAAAGCATTAGGCATCTAATTTACAATATGCATTTAAAAAACTTGGCCAAATAGGCCATTGTGATGTCATTTTAGAAATACGCAAAATCCAATTTTTCACTTACCTTGGATAATTCAGTTCCTGGTTTTGGTAGATTTTGCTCCATGGAACATTCTGATTATTTCCACACTTTGTTCTTAACAGTATTTGCATTTGATAGCACCATAGTGGCTTAATCAGGGAATGGGACTTTTCCTGAGAGGGCATTTTGGAAATGCTCATCAAATTCATATTCCTCACTCAAAACCAAAGAACCATACTCTTCAGTGCAGCTTTATTATCCCTAATAAACATGTTTAGTCACAGCAAGGATCTGATTCCTATGCAGCGTGACTACAAACTACTGGAACGCAAACAGGCAGGAGTAACCAAAAGTTATAGGTCTTTGTTCTAAAGAGCTAGTATCAAAACTTGATTCACCATTACATAAAGACCTGTGTATGCTCAGGCTTTGCCCTATTAAGACTGTGCAACTTCATCCTAGAAACACTTAAAATTAGTGGCAACTGCTTAGCAATCAAGTGTGTGACATTTTGTTTCTTACAGAACTTTCTCCTCTGACTTTGAAAGAACCCAGAGAAAGCCAAATGTGTCTTTAATTCTGTACATTCTTATAACAACGTAATCTTAGTTTTAACTCTGTCCATAAATATCATAAATATCTTGAATTGTATGCAGAGCTAGTGCTACTAAATTTGAGAATCTGAGTTATTACCTTAAAGTTATCATGGGATATTGGCCATTATGTGTGACCTGATTACACTTCCACATGTGCTTAATTTTACATATATGAGAGTAGTTCTACTGAAGTCAAATGAGCACTTTTTTAATATAGATTTAACCACATGCAGAAGCAAACTATTATTTTTCATTTCCTTGTAGGAATTGTATTTCATTATTGGTCCCCAGCTTTGGGCAAATACTTTTAAATGTCCTTGTATGGTGCTATCTGCCTCAAATAATCACACTAACAGAATGGTTTCTAAACCTACTACTGTTAATGAAATTACTTGGCTTTCTACTAGCCCATAGTGAATTTCAAAAATATTACCATACTGAAATGTGCTTATCTTAAAAAAAAAAAACAAACAAAAAAAAATCCCAAAACACTATTTAAACAGGACAGAGAGTACCAACAAGCACTGAAAGAAGATAACTGAGAAATAGGAACATATTAACTGCATTGAAAATTTAAACTGCTGATCAAGAAATAGCATAGCTGCCTTTTTCTGGCTATAGATGCCTCAGAGATCAGACCTGCATCATACATGATACTGTATAAAATATGCTTACAGTATTAGAAGACTCTGTTTGTTCTGAGGAATTTACAGTCTTATCAAGCAAGGTAAAAAATGTGAGTGAAACTGAGAAGTGAATTTATTTGCCCTCTCTCACACAGTTCCCCTCTGAACAGTGCCCTGATTCCCAGTCACTGTTCCATAGAGATGGAAAGCACAGCGTTAGTTATTGTAAGATATCTTCATAATATATTTTGTGATCTATACTACCTTTGACTGCTGATTAGATTGTGAAAAACAATCCATGAAAGGGGATGGATGAGAAGCCTAAAGCAACTATAATATGAATCACTGCTTGCTGCAATTTCACTAAAATGGTAACTAAGAGTAGATCATTCATTTGACTGCTGGAATAAGAATTGTTTTTCCCCGCAATGTATATAGAGAGAGCAATATTAATTTCTGTATGTTTCATAAATATGTACTATATAGAGTAGCATGAAAATAATCTGTTTGGGGGTTTCAACGAAAATTATTTGTACAAAGATATCCCTAAAGCAAGGTACTTTAAACACCATGGAAAATATTTAACTACTTTGTCTTCATCAAAAAAAACACAAGACATCAAGTTAGTTAACCAGACTCAGGGAGTTTCAGTCGGAATTGTTAACTAAACCAGACACCTTCTGCCTGAACAGTACATCATGTACAGAAATAGACAGTTCACAGTCAGAAATGTTTGAGAAAAATATTATATTTACTCATCTTTTCTAAGTCTGAATGGAAACTAACACAGATCTCATTGCCCATGCAGCACATCAAAGAAGGGGCTAGTCACTTTATTCTGCTGTCAGTGATGGCATAACAAGGGACAGGCTTGGGGCAACTTCTAACCCCTGTTGGAAATTACTAGCTACTCAGGAGATTAATCCAGATGATGGAAAGATAATCTTCTGTCTTCACACATCTGCATATCCATCTGCACAGCCTCTCAAGATCAGACACATTACTGACAAATGCCATAATAATTCTTTCTTTGCCTTACCCTTTATCGCACTTTCACGCCTGATGAACTGCCTATGGCTGGTAGGAAGATTATTTCTATATAAGCAACTAGGCAGAGCTGACTTATTTCATGGGCATTTGTCATTTTTCATCAGAACCACCAGAATGCCCATAAATCTTAGCAGCATAAAACCAGCTATTTTTGTATATGTTATTGGGGCATACAGATTATCAATGGAATCAAAAACCACAGATTATTTTGCTCATTAATAAAAGTCAAAATGAATACAAAAGACCAAGAAATTTCTAGCATTGTCATTTGTTCAGCCATCCCAGTCAGCCAGAACTGCCATTAAACTGGATGGAAAAACAGTTACCAAAATGCATATTTCTAAGATTTTCCAAATCCTTTTAGGACTCTTCACTGAGGAAAAATACAGTCAGCAATTTAAAATCAGTATTCTTTCATTTCAGCCACATAGCACACATTACCAAATATTGTTTGGCCTCTTAAAACACCTTTACAGATATTAAACCAATTTGACATTAATGAATGATTTCTTGAGGTCCTCAATATTTAGCTGCATATTCCCACCACGTGTAAAAACTTCTTCTCTCATGTATGTGTCCAAATTTAACTACTGCTGAGATTTTCAGTGCAGCTTGGCATATCTATTGAAATTCGATGGAAGTTAGACATTTGAGCTCTCAAGTTCATTTGGTAAAGCTCAACCTAGAAACCTAAATTCAGGAACCAAAGTTTGGAAACTCTCATTATACTCTCTAAAGAAAAAACATTCCACATTTGTAGACATGTTGAATGACTTTATTTTTTTATTTTTTTAATTTTTCCACCACCAAACAACAGGACAGGCTTTCCAGCAGACAGCACAATATAGATTTGTAGTAATAATCCACCCGAGAGTACTGAAATATCCACCTGAGAGTACTGAAGGAACTGGCAGAAGTGCTCACCAAGCCCCTTTCCATCATTTACCAGCAGTCCTGGCTAACAGGGGAGGTCCCAGTTGACTGGAGATTAGCTAATGTGATGCCCACCTACAAGAAGGGCCGGAAGGAGGACCCGGGGAGCTACAGGCCTGTCAGCCTGACCGCGGTACCGGGGAAGCTGATGGAGCAGATCATCCTGAGTGTCATCACATGGCATGTAGAGGATAACCAAGGGATCAAGCCCAGCCAGCATGGGTTCAGGAAAGGCAGGTCCTGACCAACCTGATCTCCTTCTACGACAAGGCGAACTGCCTAATGGATGAGGGGAAGGCTGTGGATGTTGTCTATCTAGACTTCAGTAAAGCCTTCAACACGGTTTCCCACAGCATTCTCCTGGAGAAACTGGCTGCTCATGGCTTGGACGGGTGTACTCTTCGCTGGGTAAAGAACTGGCTGGATGGCCGGGCCCAAAGAGTGGTGGTGAATGGAGTTTACTCCAGTTGGCGGCTGGTCACAAGTGGTGTTCCCCGGGGCTCTCTGCTGGGGCCAGTTCTGTTTAATATCTTTATCAATGATCTGGATGAAGGGATCGAGTGCACCCTCAGTAAGTTTGCAGATGACACCAAGTTGTGCGGGAGTGTTGATCTGCTTGAGGGTAGGAAGGCTCTACAGAGGGACCTGGACAGGCTGGATTGATGGGCTGGGGCCAACTGTATGAGGTTCAACAAGGCTCAGTGCAAGGTCCTGCACTTGGGCCACAACAACCCCATGCAACGCTACAGGCTTGGGGAAGAGTGGCTGGAAAGCTGCCAGGCAGAGAAGGACCTGGGGGTGTTGGTTGACAGCCGCCTGAACATGAGCCAGCAGTGTGCCCAGGTGGCCAAGAAGGCCAATGGCATCCTGGCTTGTATCAGAAATAGTGTGGCCAGCAGGACTAGGGAAGAGATCATGCCCCTGTACTCGGCACTGGTGAGGCCGCACCTCAAATACTGTGTTCAGTTTTGGGCCCCTCACTACAAGAGAGACATTGAGGTTCTGGAGCGTGTCCAGAGAAGGGCAACGAAGCTGGTGAAGGGTCTAGAGCAGAAGTGATATGAGGAGCGGCTGAGGGAACTGGGGTTGTTTAGCCTGGAGAAAAGGAGGCTCAGGGGAGACCTTATTGCTCTCTACAACTACCTGAAAGGAGGTTGTAGCAAGGTGGGGGTCGGTCTCTTCTCCCAGGTAACAAGTGATAGGACAAGAGGAAATGGCCTCAAGTTGTGCCAGGGGAGGTTTAGACTGGATATTAGGAAATTTTACTTCACTGAAAGGGTTATCAAGCATTGGAAGAGGCTGCCCAGGGAAGTGGTTGAGTCACCATCCCTGGAAGTATTTAAAAGATGTTTGGATGAGGTGCTTAGGGACATGGTGTAGTGGTGGACTTGGTAGTGTTAGGTTTACAGTTGGACTCGATGACCTTAAAGATCTTTTCCAACCTATACGATTCTGTGATTCTGTGATTTTGTGATTCTAATGTAATTCTACACCACATTGCAACAACTTGTGGTGACACCATGCCTTAAATAAAGCACAGAGCCTGTTTCCTTTCAGACTAAGTCAAAGCATTAGAGACAGTAGAGCCTATTGGCCTGGACTAAACAGATTTGGTGGATTCACTGGGAAAAAAAGTTCCTAAGCAAAGGAAAATAAAAAATTGTCTTTGATAATATTAAACTATACTAAATATCAGCACTAGATGGCTTTTTCTTCCCTTGATTCTGTGATGAAAAACAAGAGACAATACCAGAAGTCATGCATAGTCAGTAACAGAGTAACACAAAAGGAAAATTATATAATTTTAAGACAGAATGACCTTTAAGATGTTTAGTGGCAAAGAACATACTTTAAAATTATAAAGGCAGTGCTTACCAAAAATAGCTTTACATTGTCTTCTGAATAAAGGCATGAAACTAGCTGAGATACGCAAACAGATATGCCCGCATTCTTCCATCTCATGTTTGATTTTCCTAAATAAAAGGTAAGCTTCTAATTCTAATTTCTGTAAACAAACAAACAAACCAAAAATATCCCTTAAGATCATGACTGTCTTATTTGGTGCAGGAATGCAATTGCACAATCACAAAGATCCTTTCAGAAGAGTTCTGAGATCTCAACTACCTTATTTCAACAGGTGCTAAATCAGATGACAAATAGTTACTTTCATCAGAATATAAGAGAGGAGAGCAAATATCCTATTATAAAATCCAGCAGAAGCATTTCTCAAAGCGTAGGGGACTGAGGAGGAAGTAAAAGGATTAAACAGAGGCTACAGAAGATACATTTATGGCAACCTCACACTCTAGCACCTGAATACCTTATGATCTATAATCATCTACCCTTAGAATACCCTTATGAGACAGAAAAATACCATGTTTCTGATTTTATTATGAATTGAATTTAGATCATCTGAAAGCAAACACAATGCCCTTCACCACCTGCTTATCCTTTACTTGCCAGCTTTAACCTAAGTGGCAGAGAAGCAGTAGGAAGTTACAACAGTATCCTCCTACTGAGGAAGGAAGCTCAGTCTGAAACTACTACTTCCTATCAAAGGAAGCTCAGTCTGAAACTACTACTATAAATGCTCTTTTTGATCTCTGGCTTTTTTATCCTTTTAAATGTTGATATTTGTTATCCAGCACTCCTATTTGAAGGAACAGGGTGTGCTGAGGAACAATCACAAAAAAATTCTCAAGAAAATTCCTGAAATGGTGTACAATCTAACTTTGAATCTGGAACTTGCCACTTTTCCTATTAAAAAATATGCTTTGGTTCTTAGAATAGTGGAACAGAAACTGAATACTGAGGTATACTAAATGAAGAGGATTCAAAGCACCAATGGTAGGACTTCCCTCAACCTACTATAACACCTCATCGCAGCACTGACAGATAATTCCAAAGCTGCTCTTAATTAAAAAGCTTCCTGAAAAGAAAGACAAGATGTATTACTATGGCTGAAGTTTTGATGTGGGGAACTCACTGTGCCAACAACATACTCTAGATTACACCAATCGACTTCACAGGCAGAGCATTACATTCTCACCACCTACAGAAATCAGATGTGTAGGTAAGAATTTAGATAATTCATTTTAAGTTACAAGTTTAAATGAAAAATGATCCTGTAACAGAGAATTTGAACTTTACATCCCTATATTTTGTTTGTTTTGGCAGTTGATTCATACCAATGGTATATATACATATACTATGCTCTTTTTCTTCTATCAACTAATGAATACTTTGCAGAGTAGTACAATGTATGGGTCAGTTTACACAACCAAACCAAAGCCTAAGAAATGGCAAAACAAACTTCCTAAGACTCATAAGCTACACAAGAAATACCTTTTCAGAGAGGAACACTTCCTACAAGGATATAAATCAGGGCCACACCTCTTCTGCCCTGCTTGCCCCCATTGACCGAGTCCTCCTTACATTGCTATCCAAACTCCATTTGTATAGCGTCAGAAATTATTGCAAATTAGAACAAGCCTTTTGCAAAGAGCCCACAGACTTCTCCTTTCACAAGAAAACAGGTAAAGAAAGACATGAAAATAAGGAAAGCTGCTTCATAATGAGGACTTCATTGTTTTCAACTAAAGGCAGCAATGTAGCGTCAGAGCAGGCAATGAAGCCTCAGCTGAAACTGAAGAGACATAAAAATTCAGGGGAAAACTGTGGGAAAGATAAAAGCACAGCAGATACACTAGCCATGAACTGAACTCTTCTGAAGGGAAGGTGTGATTATTTCAGCCTCCAAAATGGTTCCTTAAGACACTTAGAAAGAAAGAAAAAGATGTTCATAAAATCAAATAGATATTAGAACACATAAATATCTCCATTTTTGTAGAAAGAAAAAAAAATAGAGGAAGGATAAAGTGTTTGAATGCTTTCAAAATGTTGTGAGAGATAGCAGCTCTTTAAATGCTTTTATTCTATTCAAAGATGCTTTCAAGGTAATAAACTTCTTGTATGCTCTTAGAAGAGCTTAAGTCATTCCCAAAATATACTTGCAAGAAAGAATTCTTCCCCGTTTCATAATTTGAGGAGGAAAAAAAACCCCAAATTTCTTGAAGTTTGATTTGGCTCATCTCAGACTGCAGTAAGGAATTCTTGCCTATCCTTTTTTAGTTCCCTCTGAGATGGTAAAAGTTTTCTTGATATTGAAATTCCTTCTTGAAGGAAAGATTTAGTTACTTCTGCCATGTCAGAGCATACAGCCAGGAATATCAAGATTTCTGTGATTAAAAAAAGGGGAAGATTATGTTTGTATTTACCTGGCTATGACAGTGGAGAATCAGTATATTTTCTTGATGACAGCATATTTGAGGCCTTAATTTTTAAATGCACCACGGAAAAAAAAGTGTGTATGTGCTTGAGGCTGTTGTAGCAGTAGACTACTGTAATTCAAGAAGTTTCAACAGTTGTGATCTGAGGCGCAAGTTTCTGCATTTTGCTCAGGAAGTCGAAACCTGTATAGGTCCAAAGATGTACACGCACACATTTGGGTTTTCTTCTGCAAATCACAACTGTGTGCAAGGAAGAATATAACATATTGCGCCAGTTTCCAGAATTGTTCACCATTAGTACCCTCTTGAAGAACATGTAGAAAGGTTAGCTTATGTCCTGGCAGCATCAGTCTCTTCTCCCTCTGCAGCATACAGGTAGCTGCCGTCAAATTAAAGAACAAGATTTTCAGAAGGACCAGTGGTCAAAACTCATGTGGTAAAGAAAGGTGCTGATGTAGTTTTAAATCATTTTAATGCTTCTCTCAGTTCTTTATCATCCTGGATATCATGTGAAGCTTTCCCATTCAAAAAATGGTATTTCAGAGAGAAGTATACTTAGGACAGAACAAAACCTGCTAACCGCATGGGAAAAGCATTTAATCATAAAGTGTGGTTGGTAAGTTCACTTCCCCTCATGATGTTTACCAAAAGATTTCAAACCTCATTTCTAAATGTGTGTGAAGAGATCCACTATCCTTAAACAATGGAGAGAAAAGAAGAGCCTATAAGAAAAAAATAACATAATGTATGGCTTGGAATAGAGAGAGAAGACTATCTGTGACACAAGCCACCCATTTTTTAATCTTTCCAAGGCTGGTGTAAATTACAATAACTAGAAAACAAAAGGCAAGTGACAGCATACAAAAATTTCCCATCTGATTTGAAATCCTTCTCTGAAAATTGTTTGTATTGATTTTGTAAGAAATCCAGCAGAAAATATCTCTTATGCTTTTGGGATAGAGATCAATACAGGTATCACAAATCCCTTCAATCATCGGAAGTGAGAGATTTTTCTTGGAATATTATTTATCCTCCTTAATGTAATACACTCACAGAATACATTTATCACACTATTACATTCAAAGACCAGAGCAACGGATAAGAGCACTTTATTCTAGCAAAAGTTTTCTCACTTCATATTCCACCAGCCCACCATGATTATATTGTTAGCCTGTTCCAGTTAGGGACAGCTTAAAGAGCACAGCAGTATTCTGACTAGTAAACACATAAAAAGCAAATTATTTAGTTGCTAATGGAGCTGTTCCAAATGGGACACAGAAATAAATACTGCATCTGCAACACAGTGGGCAAAAACTAAAGATATCCAGTGACTGTTATTTGTATATTTAGGGTTTTTTTCCTTTCCCCAAAGTAACTGATGACTTAAAGTTTTAAAACACACTTATGTCCCTTTGCATAGTGCAACAAGAGAACTTCTGCACATCGTGCAACAAAGCATCAGGCAGAACTCTGAGCTGGGAACACCTGCAGAGCTCAGCACCTACTTACTCAGGTTTGAAAACAGTACAGTTGTATCCCCTGCTACTCTCCAACTAGTCCTCAGGTGCTTTGAGGACTAGTCCTCAAAAAGCCAAGTCCTCATGGCTTTCTACACGGAGCAACCCAGCACTGGTAGATTAGCGTACCTAATGTGAAAGCTTCTGCTTAGTCAATGAATTAATGTCTGTGTTTAAGAGGGGAGGATTAACGCGCCCACTATTACACATGAGGAACCAGACTCATGAATGTCTGAATATTCAATCAAATCTATGTTTCCCTTGTTAGTCTGTCCAGAACTGAACTGCTTAAAACCATGGTGAAAGCCAGATATTCTGTAGCCAATACCTTAAAAATAAGAACATAAATCCTTCCTAACAATTAAAAAGTAAAATTAAAAAAAAAACCAAACATGTCCACCATTTTGGAACTTTTCCACTTCGGACCAACAGTAAAGTCACCACCAATACACATTTAAGTAAAAAATAAAGCCAAATCCCATTTTCATTGAACAGTTTCTTTCTTCACCAAGATGATGCGAATTTTCATCAATGCAGAAAGATGCATCCAGGGAACCTGGAACGAGTCTTTCCATAACTGACTCGCCCACATTGACTCCACACCCCTGCGCAGAGGATTAGCTCATTAGATTTAGACTTTCACTGGTCACCAGATGAGGGGCATAATAAATGACAGACTGCTCTTTCAGTGTACTGAAAATCTAAGATAAATGCTAAACTTTAAGAAATAAAAAATAGTTGAGAGGTTTTGGAAATATTTCATTTGAATCGCTTAGTATTTACTTAAAAGATCAATACCACAAACTACTGGGACCCAATAAAACTGATAGTAGTTCAGACATAAGCTTCTTTAAAAATCAAATTAAATTCTACAAAATAACAGGCACAATACCTAATCTTTTAAGAAGAAACAGAACCACAGCAGTGCATGTATTATAGCTGCTTCTTTCTATCTGCTTATATCCCAAAACCCCTGCTATCAGTAATAGGAATTCTCTGTGTTCTTAACCAGTAAAGACATTACACAAATGCCTTCAAAGAGCAAAACTTGCATGACCTAGTCTTACTAGTAATTTTCAGTACTTTAATTAATTTATATCACTTTTAAAATTAAGGGAAAAATCAATTCTGGGGCTTTTAGGCTATCAGAAAATGTTGGTTTGCAGGAGGTGCCATAACTTAGTTTATCTGAGCACAGCAAAAATTTATCACCAGGGAAAATGGATTCACATTTGGTCAGATTCTTTTATCTGTTTCTGAAATTTGGACATCCAGTTACACTGTTCAGACATTTTTATACAAATGTGTATATTTAAAAAAAAAAAAAAAAGTTCACACTCTACTATTCACTTCTTTAATTCTGAAAAGTCCAGAAAGAGTCATTATTTAACAAACCTCTAAGAGCTTATTTTTCCATTCACACAACTAGTGTAAGTGCTAGTGAAAGAAAGTTAAACACAAAACTAGTGCTTATGCAAACTGAATGAAGAGAAGCATATAGATACCGTGGAGTGTCACACCTTTTGCTGTTCACAATTGAGGGCTCAGAACTTTGACTATAGATCTGGACTGGCAGATCAAAGTCTAACAAAGAGTATGGCATACAGTCTCAAAACAGTATCTTGAAGACCCAAGCCTTTCATATAAATTAAAAAAAATAAAATAAAATAACCGAGCAGTAATGAAAACTGTACTATAAAACTTCTGCATTTCCCTGCATAATTTTCAAACTAGCTTGAGAGAATGCTGTGCCTGGACATTTGGCATCATGCTGCACAAAGAAAGAATAAATCACAAGACCTTGAAGGCAAAGTGCTACAAGGAGAGTTTTAGGCACTGCAGTTTTTTGGACAGATCAGGCAACACACTGCTTATTTCAAGTGACTACTCCCCACTGTCGAGCAGCACCCTTGGAGAAGAATATTAACTGTAACTTTATCACATGTAAAGAGAAAGGGATTGTAAAAAGACCATTTTATACTAAATTAATGATATTTCTACTAGCTTGTAAAAAAGACAGTTATTCTAAAAGCTTGCTTTCACAACAGAAAATGTCCCATGAAGCCAGGAATGTAGCTGATCAGTTCAGCCATGGTCAAATTTTAGATTGGGTTTCAATCAACCTTTCAAATTTCAGAAATTCTGAAATGTGTACTTAACCAGAAAGAAACATTTCTAATTGCCCAAATTGGGCCCAAATTCCATTTGTAAGCATCAGTTTCCCTAGCACAGGCATACCAAATTACAGCCTCAGATAAGCAAGTGCAAATTGAAGATTTTTTTTTTTTCCAAAATGTGACTAGATAAAAATTATCTGACTTATCCTGACACACTGACTTATCCTCTGATAAGTCAGAGGAACACAGAAACTCAGGCTATAAAATTAATCAAACAAAAGTTAAAGAAACAGAAGAGGTTTAAACTCCCCTAATAAAAATAGTTGCATGGTATGCTCCAGGCAGCTGGATTTATTTCTCTAAAAAACCAAACAAACAAAAAAAACCCCACACCAACAAAAAAACGCAACCAACCAACCAAAAAAACCCCCACACCAAACACACGCTATTGAAGAACATAACCTGGGTGGATTTGAATGGATCTTTATAAATTGGCTAGGGAGAGGGGCAGAGACAGATAATTCAAACAGAATGGGATTAATTCTGGTGCGATCTTTTGTTAAAGTACTGAGACAGATGTATGTCCCTTCAACAAAGCAGAAAGTTCTTTAATTTGAATCCTTCTTTTATGTCAGTACTATGATATGGAATAAAGTTGTTTTATTACATATTTCCATCATGACTGTCCCTTTGGTATTTGGTATATTATTACTATTTTTAATTATAAGTTTCTGAGTAGAAGTATTTGCCTTGAACTTATAGCTGCCTGAACACCCAAGGTAAATCTATCATGAATTAGTTTGTTATTATTCTCACTACTTACGAGGAGCTTTATTTAAATCTTACCTACCTGCTCTTAAAAATAAAAACAAAAGAAAGCTATGCTTGTCTTCCTTTCATTTTCCCTTGTAGTTGAACAGAAATGCTGCTCACTTTGAAGCTTCTAGGCGCCCCATACAATATGATTGATTCCCTTAACTCTGAACTAATTATGATTTAATTCTCTGTTTAATTGAGTCAAGCATCTTGCATGAACCATTGAAACCAAACCATATGAAAAATTACATGTGATTCAGCTCTTAATTTTGAAGGTCAAAACTCTGAGGCAGACCTGAATAATGCTGATATTTCTGAGATGCATTTGAGAAACCATGTTATAGAGTGGCAGAAACAACTTGTTAAGATTTGCCAAGTTAACAGCAGTAACGTTCTGTGCAGGGTCTGAGCTGTACAGAAGTCTCCATTCTTGCTAGATAGCAGGGTTTATGGTGCCATGATTTCCCCTGGTACCAATAGGGGTAACAGTGGGTGGCTGGGTAGGTGAGAGGGGGGTGGGCAGGCAAGAAGGAGCAAAGCACAACTTTTCTTTCCACAGACAGACATTGGGAACACAGAGCAAGTAAAGTGCTTGGGAGCATTGTTTGTCCCTGCCACACCAAAGCAAAGAAGGGCTGGTAGCTCTTCTTCACAGAATTCAGAGCACCACTGAACCTTTATTTGAAGGGAAGAAAATAACCTGTTCTGTCTACCAGATGCATCGCCATGTCTTAGTCCCAAAGGCACATCACGTTTCTCAGTATAGCCCTCATCCTCCAAAAACTAAGACCTCTCCTAGGAAACATTTGGCAGCTGAAAAGAATGGGACAACACACCCTTCTTTTTGCTTTTAGAAAAAGACACAAACAATGAAAATGTTTTGCATTTATGGAATCTTAGATGCTTAAATACTTCCCAGGTCCTTCTGCCAGCCTGGACAGATTTCAGCCCAGTGAACACAAAGGCTAGAAACTGACAGCCAAGCCACCCATTCCTCTTCCCTCAAATGTTCACTAATTAATTAATTGTGACAACAGTTTCTGAAATCCCTCTAAAACATGTTGGGGGAGGAGAGGTGCACAGGATTGTACTTCTTACCTATCTTCTCTCTCCTCAGGCACAAAACAAACCCAAACCCACTCACTGAATTTTGGTAATAGCAGTTCTCATTTTGTTTTGCAAGTACAGAATCCTGCTCTGATTTATTAAAAGACTAAAAGACAAATTTATTTCTAACTAGTCCATTGTGTAGACCAAGTGAGGCAGAAACTAATTTCCCTTCTTCTTTTAGAGCCTACCAGGATCTACAGAACCCAGATAACATTCAGATTTTGTGAACAGAAAAAATAAATCCCAGACTTTATTACACTCTCCTAGCTGTAACAGTCCTAAAGACAAATAATGTATGAAGGAAATACAAGAAGCTAATTCTAAGCTTCACAGAATTACTGCTCGCATTCTCTCTTGCTGTCTCTAGCTCTCGCTCTCTTCCCAAAGCTCCCCCCACCCTTTACCCCTTTATAAACACAGCAGTAGGAAAGAAGACTTGCAGGGATAAAAAGGCACCGCTGTTGAAACTATTATTGAAACACCACAAGGAACACTGAGCCGATCTGAGTAGATCATGGCATATGAGTAGAGTACGTTTTTGTTTACATACAGGCTAAATTGTTACAAAAAGCATAACAGATCAGCAAAACCAAGATGGAGATGTCTTAGTTCTTCATAGGCTGGAAGATTTTTGTCTAAAATGAAAGAAAAAAAAACAGCAGAAAATACTTTTAATTAAAAAAGCTAGTAACCTTCAGAATGGACAAATAAAACATAAAATTTATCTATATTAAGTGAGTTTTGCGGCATCAGTTCATGTCTCTTTATACAACACTCTCCGCAAATTATCAGACTAGAGCTGAAGACAGCATGGAAATAAGAAGAACGTAAACTTTGGTAATACACAGATTTCACAGTGGGGTAGGGTGCTGCCTCAATGAGAATGGCATTTCTCAATACATGAATGACAACTCCACAATGTTAGAGAAGCACATCTGAATTAACTGGAGCAAATGCAGATCCTCCCTGTTATTTTGTTAGCCATAGGGAAAAAAATTGATGTCTGCAGGTTCCCTTACTTCCTACTTTTACTCCCTCACCTTCCTTCTGCACTTTTCCTTCTCCTTCATTCTTTCCACACTGACTAATGTAAGAAAGATGCTGAAAAGAGACTTTAAAATCACAGAAGGTGGAAAAACCTAAGCCTTGGAACAGGGGTGACCATAGAAACAAGACCAAGCCATTAATTCTTAAGTGTGGGAGGGGAGGGGGAAAACTTTTTGACATATAAAGAAGCAGAGGAATAAAAAGTATTTCTATATCTTATTGTACCAAAGAGAAAGTCTCCGCTGATCAGTTTAATGTTAGTTCTTCTGGAGGTATTTCAAACTGTAAAAAGGGTACATTGCATAACACATTCTCCTTTAGCTTTTTTCCCACCCTTGAAAAGACACAGCATTAAAATAGTCTATGAAATTAACCTACTATCAGTGCATGAAGATAGTACGTGCCTTCAGTGCTAGGTTTTCAATAGCCAGAGCGAACACAAGAACAAAGCACCTTGGCAAAGTAGATGGATGGTGTGACACAACCATGTGAGATCTGCTGCTATGCACATTTGTAGAGAAACCCAATGTACTTGTCTGGCAGCCTGCCCAGCACAGAGGCTCTCATCCTACAGGTGTGATAGACCTCACTTTGGAAGCTAGTATAGCTTTTTTGACAGGATGTAAAGAACAAAACTGTATTTTCCGGATGCTGTGGTTTGAAATTTGAGAGCCTTTATAAATAGAATTTTTTTTAAATGCCCTAACTTCTAAGAATATTAGAAGCAGAGAGCATGTTCTTCAAGAAACAACCACCAAACAGGCTTAATGTTCAAGTACAGTCTCAAAAGTCATGTTAGGATTAGCTCCCTACTGAGTCATCTTTTTCCCTAAAAATCATTTACCTACTCAGTATAAAACAACAGTGGACAGAATGCAATGCAAATGCAGATTCTGCATTTACTTAGTTCCAGTTCTTTCCTGAAAAGGGCGTAATTCAAGATAAGTTTCTCACATGTGCTAATTCTAGGTCCTGGGCCCCAAGAGTCAAGCATAGGCTCCCCTATCTCATTTCATTCACAATAGGCTGTTACATGTTAAATTAGGATGTTAAAAAAAGACAACAGGAATTTTACTAATTTGAATTAATGCTGCTTAAAATTGTCAACAAGGCAGGTATTAAAAAAAACCCAACCCCTTTTTGAAGAGAAAAGCACCGGGGCTTTGCAGTTAATGACAACATAAAAAATGGAGGGTGGTACTGAAAGAGAAGTATTCTACTCAAAAGACAGTGAAGGCTTAGAAATATGATCTCAATGAAGGCTAAATGACAATTTAAAGAAAGAAGCTTGCTAGGCTTAATTTAAATAGATTCTGTAAATAGTCGTTGGTATCATGAAATTGTTAATAACAAACCTAATGCATCTGTTCTGTCTTTGTGCAGTTACCTAGACTACATTTCTTGACACCACTGTTCTGTAATAACCTCCATCTGCTCTGCTATGTCTGTCATTTCTCTTGCTGTAACATATTGTGACAGAGGCTTCATTTACCTAAACTTATCTTGGCAACTTGTACTTCATTAAAGATAATCCTGCAAGCATCAGTTAAAGCTTTGTTATCTGGCCATGCATAGCTAAGCTTCATAAATCATTCTTTCACTTTCCGTTTTGCAGCTTCTGGAAAGGTAATATTATTGAATTCAGATCACTGGAATAGAGCAGTACTAAAAAGTTTATTGACCAGCTTTTAGGCACTGAGCTCTGCTTTGAATGCAGACCGTAATATTAGCTAAAGCTTTTGAATTTAAAAGGGATGTCACTAATATGTTTTATACATTGCTATAAATACCGTTTGATGGCAGGCCACTCTAGCAAGCTGCTACTAATCTAGCAGAAACAAAATATTATTAGCATATATTCCCTCCTTCCTTCCTTGTCTTTTTTTTTTGTAATCATAGCATCTGCAAATAAAATATTATGTATTCACAGACCTAAGACCTCAATCACAGCTCAGTAGTGCAGACTGCATCTGACAAAGGAGAAGGGAATGTGCAAAGGGACCTTAAACCAACCTTTATGTTTCCATCAGACCAGCCTGGCATTGCACCAGGACAGTATTTGATGCAAGTCACAGCAGCTGTGGAACTGCCAGTCACTAGTACAGTGGTTCCTGGTTTGTAGCACAAGAGAATTAGGTGGGGTTGCTGCCTCTGTCTAGACTCCTATGTAGGAATCATATGACAACCAGCAATATTTACACTGCAGACAGTATTACCTTACGATAAGAATAATTTGTTATTAGAACAAAAATAATGATGACCCCTTTTACTGATGGACAGAGCTATTCTTTTTTGCATCACATTCAGAAAAGACCCATGCTGTGCTGGCTGATGAGTCAAATCACAGGTGCTGAGCTATAATAGGGTAGGAGGAAAGGAAGAGGGAAGACTTTATCTGCCAGACAAACAAAACTTAACACAGAATTACATAAATTCAGATAAAATTCAGCCAATAGTTTTGAATGGATATTTCCTATATGAAAACAATATCCAAACTGTTCATTTTGGCAATATCAAAATACACTGGTTTAACAGTTAAGATTAAAGAGTTGTATTAATTCATAACAGTCTGGGAACCTGAGAGATGAGTAGGATGCTAGTGGCCTGGATTCAGAACTCAACTCTGATCCACAACAACAGTTTGAACTGACATGTCACACTTTCTGTGCATGCGCTGCTGGGCTCCAGGGAATTTGGGGATAGGACTCTCCTGTTTAGCATAGTCTAGTTTATCTAAACTAGGCATTTTGTAGCCCAGAGAGACAAGAAAGGACATGCAGGTCGTTAAAGACACCCACCCAATCAGTGTGCAACCTAGATTTAATTATCTTTCATAGTTTATAAAAATGCAGTGGTTTATAAAAATGCAGTGGTTTAAGCCAGACAGATTATCAGTTCCTTGGAAGTTAGACAACCTCCAATGATGAGGAAAGGATCTGTGTGGGTGATGAATCGCCCTTCAATGCAATGAGGTAGTGTCCTAAGCCCTGAGCTATCCAAAGACAGCACTGAGAATCCCCCTGTAGTAGCTGCCTTTTGCCCTTAAAATGCCCCCAAAATTGAACTAACTTTTGAATGGATTAAGTCTGAAATGAATAGTTTCAGTTCACCAAATCTACAAAATAATTAGTTTTAAATTAGTCTGAAGCAACATTGCCATAGCTTTCCAATCACAATTCCCACTTCACCTGCTGAGTAAAGTAAGTCTTGATTATTCACACTGGCCCACAAACCACCCATAAACAAAGAGAAGTGGCAGGACAATTTTGAATAAGGTATAATCAGTCCTGAGGACTTATACTCAAAAAACATGCAGCTGCCTAGGACACCATTTCCCCCTTGTTCCAGGCTCTATAAAATAGGCCCAGTATCTAATAGGAACTCTAACAAAATGTTACTAAACTATCAAGCTTGATCTCTTTTCATTCCCATCCCAGCTTAGTGGAGTCTGTAGCCTCTAGAAGAAAGTCTACCACTTTGATAGTGGCTCTTTTTGGTGGAGTCATGATGAGGGGGAAGAAGGAAATGCTGCAAGGACAAGGTTGCCAGCTTGAAAAAAACCTGACTTTTCTGCAGATGGTCACGTATTCCCTATGGATCCTGGATACAGTCTGATCTTGGTGGCTGCAATTGTCTCATGGGATTTTGTATTTAAAATACAAATTATTTCTCTAGCCTGAGGACTACTAGCTATATTGAAGGGGTTTTTATACAAAGATTGTAACAAGTTTTCCTAATCTTAGAATTTGTCTAAAAAATTGTAAACTTACTTACAACTGAGAAATCTGTTACTCGTTCAGATATCAATTTTGTCATCAAATGATGCTTCATTTTAATGAATTATAGCACAAATAATTCCATTTTAACTAAGGGTTTGTTTGGGGCTTTTTTTGCTTTTAAAATGTTTACTCTGCATCAACTACAATTAAGTTCAATCTGCAAGGCAGGTAAAATGAAACTATTATTTTTTATGATCAAGCAAACCATTTTCTCCTGGGGATTTAAAAGCAATTGTTTGTAGCTGCTTAATTATGATCCTTACAGTGGTAATGGAAAAAAAAAAGGCAATGGAGATGCTGCCGCACAGAAGGAAGAAACAAGAGTGTTGAAAGAAAAATGCAGTCTTAAGGATAATCCAGGCAATAAAGAAGCAATAGACAATCGTATTCAGCCACTAACAACATGCCTCTAATTCAGACCTTGCATGTCATTACAGTAATACTAGCTCTGTATATGACTTTTCACTAGCAGATCCCAAGTTTTTCAGAAATTGCAATACCCATTTGAAGGGGGATGTAATAATTTCCTTTAGACTACAGAGTCAAATCCACAGAAGAATAACTGGGGCCTATCTATAGTTGAGGTCAACAGTCAGACATATTCATAAACCTTTGCCCATGAATAAAAACATCCTAAGAGTCTCTGAGTAGCTGAAGAGTTGCTGAATTCGCATGCCTCCTTCATTTTCACAGCCTGAGAGCAATCGGCCATCAAAACATGTCTTCTCTCACACCTTATCTGCACAACTAGGGCATAAAACTCTGAAAATGGAGAAAGAAGTGGGAAGTTAATGAGCAGAGATAGACTCACTTTGAGGATTTCCTCTTACAGCTCAATACACAATGAATTCAAATCTCTAGATGAACCTCAAGGGAACCAGTTCATTTATAGCTCCTGCAAACCAAATAATAGGAGTCAATGTATGAGTCTTTCCATACAGTCATATCTTGTGAGGCTTATGTAATGTCTGTAAAAGACTTTTTGATCCTCAGGTGAAAGGAGCATGTAAGGGCAAAACATTATTACCTCTAATTATAGCAGTTCATACTATACTATTTTTAAAAAATGTAACCTAGAGCTTGACGTTTTTCTATAATTATACTAGTCTAAAGATGTCTTCTACAAAAATCTTTCCCTAATAAAAACATATAGATATGATTAAATTAATACAGATCTGTCGTGGTTTAGCCCCAGCCGGCAACTAAGCACCACGCAGCCGCTCGCTCACTCCCCCCTGGTGGGATGGGGGAGAGAATCAGTAGAGTAAAAGTAAGAAAACTCGAGGGCTGAGATAAAGACAGTTTAATAGGGAAAGCAAAAGCCGCACACACAAGCAAAGCAAAACAAGGAATTCATTCACTGCTTCCCATGGGCAGGCAGGTGTTCAACCATCTCCAGGAAAGCAGGGCTCCATCACGCATAATGGTTACTTGGGAAGACAAACGCCGTCACTCCAAATGTCCCCCCTTCCTTCTTCTTCCCCAGCTTTACATACTGAGCATGATGTCATGTGGTATGGAATAGCCCTTTGGTCAGTTTGGATCAACTATCCTGGCTGTGTCCCCTCCCAGCTTCTTCTGCACCTGGCAGAGCACGGGAGGCTGAAAAGTCCTTGACTAGTGCAGCAACAACTAAAACATCTTTGTATTATCAACACTGTTCTCAGCACAAATCCAAAACAGCCCCATACCAGCCACTATAAAGAAAATTAACTCTATCTCAGCTGAAACCAGGACAAGATCCCAGTTGCTAAGCAATTCAGAGAGACACACAAATATTTTTTGCTGTAAAGCAGAGTTAAGACAGTAACTATAAGGACATGGATAGTTATCTTATAATCTTCAAATGTATATATTATAAACAAACTGATAGTTTTCCCTGTTATTAAAAGCTGTCTCCTTTCTCATTTTCCATTGCTCATAGCTTTACCAAATTGTGCAAACTACAATTTTACATGCAAAAATCTCTTCTGTAGTGAATTTTTGTTTCATTTATTTTAAAAACTTCAGCCAGAACAAAAATGTTACAGAAAAACAATGTTCCTCCCCCCAGCATTTTATCAACCTTGTGTTAAAGAAATTTGAATATTTTTTACTTTTTAAAAAAGGAATTAGAAAACTGACAGTGGAATGAAATCTCCCAGAGATATGCTTCTACACATCCCTGAGAAAGAAGCTGGTGAAGAGTCTGGAGAACAAGTCTTATGAGGAGCGGCTGAGGGAACTGGGGTTGTTTAGCCTGGAGAAAAGGAGGCTCAGGGGAGACCTTATCGCTCTCTACGACTACCTGAAAGGAGGTTGTAGCAAGGTGGGTGTCAGTCTCTTCTCCCAAGTCACAAGCGATAAGACAAGAGGAAATGGCCTCACGTTGCACCAGGGGAGGTTTAGATTGGATATTAGGAAAAATTTCTTCACCGCAAGGGTTGTCAAGCATTGGAACAGGCTTCCCAGGGAAGTGGTTGAGTCACCATCCCTGGAGGTATTTAAAAGACATATAGACATGGTGCTTAGGGACATGGTATAGTGGTGGACTTGGCAGTGCTAGGTTCACAGTTGGAGTTGATGATCTTAAAGACCTTTTCCAACCTAAATGATTCTATGATTCTATGATTCTATGAAATTCTGCTAAATTACACCAAGTGGTAAAACTTTGGGAAAAAAAACATAGTTTGCACATGCTTAGCAAACATTTGCTGGATCTTTACTGCAGAAGTCTCTGAAGAGTCCAGACTGAACAAGACTTTCTCTACAAGTGAGATGTGGGAAACAGTGAATAACTTTTCTCTCCTCCGTTTTCAATTCCCAGTTGGCTGAATTCAGGTAGCATGAAAGTGAACACTACTTGAGAGAAACCAAAGTCTAGGGAGGAAGAATGAGACCAGTATTCAAGTGTGGAGAGAGGTGCTGAGCAAGGATGCCACACCTGGGACCTGGAAGGATAGAGCACCATGACACAAACTAAAGCCGGAAAGAGAAACATAAAAGCTCAAAACCCAGGAATGAACAAGAATAATTAAAGAAGGGAGAGGAGTGGAAATAGTGCTAGCTGTATAAGAAAGTTGGGGATAAAAATGGGGGTGGATGAGCAAGAACAGAACTGGAATGAAAAGCCAGGAATCAGGAAGGAAAGAAAAGAAAAAAAAAAGGAAAAAAAGAAAAAATAAGAGACACATGGGAAACGGATTGAAAAGGAAATGTTGACCTTCTGGAGAATCTGAAATGTCAATGGCAGAAGAATGCAGTCCCCTGCAGAACAGAGAAAAAAACCAAACTCTGTTTCCTGTAATTCTGCATTACAAGAACAGAATTTCATTCTCTTTCATATTTCTCAATAAATCTCATTAGTTCCTTACCCCTAGTTAGCTATTATCTACAAAATATGACAGACCACTTATGTCATTTGCACTCCCTCAGCTTAAAAGCAGACATCAGTATCTGAGTTTTTGATAGAATGATTCTTTTGCATCCAGTTCACATGGACTTGAGATTCTGTTGTTCACATAGTCACATAAACTACAACTTCCCTGGAGTTTTTAGATACATTTCATAATCCAAATAATTTAAGCCACAGTACTGCAAGTTTTTGCTGAAAAACTGAAGTTTTACATGGAAATTCCCACAATCATAACCACTTTCTAATCTGTTTTATATACTATTTTAAAGTACATTATCCAGCAAACTTCCTTCTGTGTGAAGCAAACACAATTGTCTGCTACATGTCTTGTTAAGATACATGAAACATGTATCTTGTTGAGGCCATATGAATGTATCCTAGCAAAACCGTAATATAAAATCATAGAATGCTTTGGATTGGAAGGGACCTTTACAGGCTATCTAGTCCAACCCCCCTGCAAGGGCAGGGACATCTTTAACTAGATCAGGTTGCTCAGAGCCCCATCCAACCTGACCTTGAACATCTCCAGGGTTGGGGCCTCCACTACCTCTCTGGGCAACCTGTTCCAGTGCCTCACCACCCTCGTTGTAAAAAATTTCTTTCTTAAATCCAGTCTAAATCTGCCCTCCCTTAGTTTAAAACCATTGCTCTTTGTCTTGTCACAACAGGCCTTGCTAAAAAGTCTGTTCCCGTCTTTCCTATAGGCCCCCTTTAAGTACTGGAAGGCTGCTATAAGGTCTCCCCGCAGCCGGGGATATAATATAATATAAAAGAGTAAAGCTGAAATCCTGAGATCCAAGTCTGTGTATGATTTCCTACCAAATAGGTAGGATTACCAAAGTAGTTAACAGGAGTTGCAGTAGTTTCTCAATGAGTTTTATGTATCCATCATCAGATTATGTGAAAAATGAACAAATTTTACTTTTGGATAAAAGAGTTATTGGGGTATTCCGAATGCTTAAGGTTCAGGATTCTGTCAGCCAGGAATCAGGAGTCTCCAATCAAATTTGTTGGCTCTTATTTCCACAATTTTACAACAGGACCTTTGAATTCAAAATAATTATCTATGGCCCTCTGTAATGATGAGTTCTCCTGTTTCAGAAACTATTAATATAAAACTAATTACCAAACAAACAAACAAAAACAACAAAAAAAAACCCCAAACCCCACAAACTACAAAACCTGTTGATAATATTTTTCCACTGCATTTGCTTTCCTTGCACCTCTGAGTGATAAATAACTTAAACTCCATTTCAGCAACATATGGGCCTGGCAGTCTTACTTAGTTCCTGTTGCGCAAGCATACAAGTTATCTTACATATTCTACCACGAGCAAGCAAAATGGGAAGAGATTCCCCAAAAGTAGTTAAGCACAGAAAGGGGTATCTGATGAACTCTCTGAGAGCATGGTAAGGGTTGTATTTTAGCAGATATGCCAATACTCCTCTCTGAGCACACTGAAGTAAGACTGTGCTTTAAAACCACTGTAAAATTCCTTAGTCAGCCCTCATCTGCAGGGCTTTTGTGTGCACCTTGTTTATAAAGAAAATACACATTTATAAATCGATGGTAGTAGTGCTCTGATTTTGAATATGTCCAAAAAAATTTCTTTCAAATACGTCTATAAAGCACCAACTGATCTTACAGAGGGTTTAAAATTTTCACTAGCAAGGTAAAAATTACCATTTTAGTCATGAATCAGACTGTCTGCATATCTCAATGAGACAAACCTACAAATTAGTTTGCGATAGGCTAGCAAAATCATTAAAAGCTATGAGCAAAAGACATCCCAAAAAATCCATTTTGCTAACTACATAAAAACTATTAAAAGCATCAAGCTCCTTTATGCAAAGAGTACAAAATACAGTGGAAGTTGGAAAGACAGTATCACATACACAAGTCGTTGCCTTTAACAGATTCTTCCAGTGTTATTAAACATCCATATTTCTGACAACACAGATTTCATTTTGCATGATAAAAACCCTCTGTGTCATTATCTAATCTTTTTTTAGGCCATTATTAAGTTTTTATAAAGAAACAGATTATCCATAATGTAGCTTTTCATTCATTTGTTGGCCACAAGCAGTTAGTTATAATCATATTGTTGTCACCACAAAGAATTTAATCAAGATCTGTAGTCAGATGATCATGCAGAGTATGATTACTCTGAATGAAAAGAAACAGTAAAAAAAAAAAAGAAATCTGCTACTTCCCTGTCCTGTCCCCTCCCTGAAATCAGGTAGAAGGTACTACTGGCTAAAATTCTGGTCAAGTAGATCCAAATTCTGAGATACTATTACAGTAAACAGCTAATGCATGGGAGAGGAATAGGTGGGGACAGGTCTGGCAAAAAGAAATACAATTGAGTGGTTAGTGATAGGCAGTAATATTTTAGAATGGGAACAGTTTTGGTATCATTTAGCAAGCAGCCACTGACTTGAATGGAGTATGACCCATTTCACATCAGATGCAGGTCTGGCTGATTGGTAAAAACACAGCACAGAAAGTTTGTGTTGAATTCTGCTCTCTTTGCTGCCCTTTGGTAACAACGAATGCCAAAACTTGTCCTGCCTTGGAAAAAACTTTCCCCAAAAGCATTCCATAGCAGTGACAAAACCCTGACCAAACAGGATGACTGACTTCCTTCCAAAACCACGTAATGCACACACAGTTTGAGGAACAAATATCTCATAGGTCTTCGTCAAGTTTGGAGAGCTCACTGCCTTTTCTACAACAGTGGTCATTCCCAAGGGGACAGGAAGAAGCCCTCCTGGTTAATCTTGTCTGTTGGTACTTAATCACTTCACAGTCCTTACTACACTAGTGCTTTACTCCTCATATACTTAATTTTAACATGGATGGAGGACCAGGAGTTAAATTATAATTTGTACTAACTTCTGAAACAGCCCTCACTTCTATTCATAGCAAGAATATATGGATAGATATCAGTGCTATGTACTAAGACAAACACTATCTGTTTGTATATGGGCTTCCTTGTGTTCTTGTAATTACTCAGCAGAACAAAAGTTTTCTTCACTGCCATTTGTTTTTTCTGCATTATACTAGTTTTTCTGCATTATACTAGCAAAACAAATTTTTTTAAAAAAGCTTCTTTTGCTTTTTGAATTGTCTTTATAAAATGTATCACTAAAGCAATCCAACACTGTAGGGCAAATGGCAACTGCATGAAATTAATACATTCATTGAAGTTGTTCATACTTGAGAGGTCCCTTCTTTCCATGGAAAAGGGTTAAAAGCATTTAATGGTCTGGGTTAATAATAGTCAAGTTACTGAGTCAATCAAGTGATGAATTGAGAAAAATCATTAATGCTGGATAGAGTGCTTGACCTGCTCTTTCAAAGGCAAAAGCTAAAAATGCCTTCCCTTTAAAACACCAAGCAACCTTGAGTGATCTATGCTTATGCGAATGTTTGATTGACACCTGTCCGGTGAGTCAGTATGATGAGTAAGACATTGGCTATTCTCAAACTTGTAAAAAATTATGGAAAAGACACTTTCTCAGTACATTGATAATCAAGGCCAGAATCTTCAGGAAACATCTTTAATTTATTCTCAAGGGAATTTAATAGCCTGCCTTCCAATAGCTTTTTTGAAAATCCCAGACCTACAAGGGTAACTTTTTATCCACATTTATGCTTTAACACACATCTTTAGCAGCGACATCCACATTACCAAAACTGAAATCACAAAAAAGAATCAAGGGAATTTGTCACTTGCAAACAATTGCAGACAACAATATTTTCGCACTTAAACAGAGGCCCTGCTGTGACCACGGGGGAAGGAATGAGCAGAGATGAGAAAATGTAAGTGTGACCTATGGCATGTTAGGCAGGAGGTGGGCTCTAGTATGCAGAGAGGTTCAGCTGGGAGCCATCTCTGGGAAGAGCAGCAGATGTACAAAAATACTATGGCTAGAAACTCAGCATGGCTGTTTTGCTGGAAATCAAAGCAATGTTATCTCTCAGATTCACTTATAAAGTACACATAGTTTTTGTCCCTGAGTATTCCCATTAAAAAACCAAGAAGTATAAATGTATCACTCAAAAAAAGACAATTTCTGCTTCTTATATCTTTATCTAAAAAGTTTCTACCTATGAAAGGAAAAAAAAGCAGCTCACTTTGGTGCTCAAAGCTTCCTCATATGTTGAAAAGCTGAGATGCTAACTAAAATACTAGTGTATTAACAAAGACTGTCACTCCATGCTGAAATATTAAATACACTGAATGATGTCTTTCTAGCTTTAATCTAGGAAAGCACTTGAGCACAAGCACAATTTTAAACCCAACACCATGAATAGTGCCAAAGTCAAAGAGACTGTTCATACACTCAGACATATTTCAGTGCCTTCATGAATTTGGACTCTTGAACTAGTATTAAGTACAGGTATGTGAAGTTGAACTTTCACAATTCTTAGCTTGGATCTGAAATTTTCTCACTTTGTGGCTTTGGCCTACTCATTTGTATAGGCACCTTCATTTCCGATTACAATAAGGAAAAAAATCTTTGGCTGCATCACCAGAAGTGTATTACTTGAAATTGTTTATATGTTTTGAAGATGAAAGAAACATAATGTCAAAATATGATATTAATGTCATACGTTATTATTAGATCTAATTTAATTCTTATGCCTGAGCCAGAAAGCTTAATATTCTCAATTTATAAACTAAATTATAGTTAGCCACAACTCGACCTAGACTATCATTTAACTTTCTCTTCTGTCTAGGTCTTATATCCTCATCCCTGGAGTACTGGACAGCAATAAATAAAAAAGTCTTGCTGCATCATTCATAACCACTACTGATGGTATAATCAGTTTCAACAAAAATAATTTTAAAAGTTCCACATATTTGCAAAAAGCAAATGTTAATGCATGAGTTCTGGAACAACACAAGTAACATGCACCTTTAGGGAACACAAGTGCAATCTATTTCCTTTGGGTCTAGAGAAAACTAATTTTTATATTTATTTTTCTTAAATCACACTGTTTCTTCCTCCACAGATGACAGCTTTTGGTTCTTACATTTTGCTGTGCGTGCCGAACTTTGCCCTATCAAATTGATGAGAACACCTAGTACAAAGCACCAGCAAACATCAATGAGACAGTTATTGGCAGACAGTGTTTTGAAATGCAAATAATGATAACAGTCTATCTTTCCCTCAATCTGTAATTGTAGGGTAGAATGGAGGACAGGTGGGTATTTCGAGCTCTGTTACTGAAATTTTAAAGTGTCTCTCCAGACATGGATTTGGACTGGTGGCTGATGTATCATCACTTATCTAGAGATATTGAAAAATTCCGTAAACAACACGGCCAACATCTTACAAATCTTCTCCCTTGTACTTTTTTTTTTCTATCAGCAGTTAACACAAAGAGTTGTTTCTAATTAAACTACAGTGCAGGGGAAAAAAAAGTAAATGGATGCAGCAAAGAGCTGGACTATTGGATAAACAGAAAGCTTGCCAGATGAAAGTGAATAGCAGAAAAATGAGGATAAAGGACCCAGGCATACACTGTTCCTAAAAGAAACTTAATTACCAAACCACAGGCAGTCTTTGTTTTCCATGAAGTCACCTGTAATTCTAACACTGGCTCAGCAAAAGGACTTCTTTCATTAGAATAACCTGATTTGGACAAATGATAGGGGATCCTTTTAGCTTGGACTTGCCCAATTTTTACAGAGAATTCAGGAACAGCTTAGAGAAAAATTTTAGTATTTCACAAACTGAAGAGAGTTGCTGGCCCAACAGCATAATGTTATTTACGCATTGATCTTGAAATCTAGGACATGAGCTTGTTCATGGACTACTCCAGGAAAAAAAACTTACGCTAATACAGAATTTTCAGCCTGAATTATGCCAGCAGATTCCACATCAAAGAACGAGCAAATCTTTCACAGAAAGTAATTCTTGAAATAATCCATAATATCATGAAGGAGATAAAAGATCACAGTATGCTTAATGGAGTATGTAGGTACCATACTTAACCTTTTGCTCAAGAAACTTAATAACCTCAGGTCAACAAACAAGCAAGATTTTTCCAGAGAGGAAACCTTAACAGGTTTCTCCAGTACTATTTAATATCACTGCTCAGCTTCCTGTTTGGCACATTAATATATAAATCACCTATTTTACAGTGATTATTAAGTGCAGTGTATGTGTGCAAGGACCGACTATGAAGGGGCACACACAAGTACACTGGTAAAAATATCGATCTGTTTTCAGGCATCAGTGTGCAGTGCCTCATGCTCTCACCCAATGCCTGCAGGCATCGTTTCACACACGTACTTGGAAAAATGAGTGAGAAGAATCCACTATGAATTATCTTTTCTATTACCAAATCAAGCTAAGTACCAAGGCAAAGGCAACTTTTAGCTCCAGTAGTTTCTCTGAAACAACTGAAGGCTAAACTTGCACAACAGCTTTGCTGGCTCAGACAACGAGGCCTTGGACAGACATAACTTCCCCATTCACCAGCTGGAGAGTTTTGTTCCTACTGTCAAAAAGGCTAAAATGATAGCTCCTTATTTATTTCAGGCCATATAAACAAATCCAGCTGGTCTGGCCTGAAGCGGGTTAAGAAAAACTACAAAATCTTCATAGGCAGACTACAGGAATGGCAAACTCTACAGAGAGGGGATAAACTTAGCAAGTGGGGAACATTTTCCAGCCACCATGGTTATGTGGGCCTCAATTAACTACAGAGATTAAACCTCCTGATTGCTGCTTGTATATTCTTGTCCACGTAAAGTTCTATCTATATTTGAAACAATTAATTACAAAAATAAGGCAATCCTCAAAGTCCCACATTCAGTTCAGCCAGCTACGGGCTAAAGTGAACACACACGCACCTAAAGAAAAGATTGCTGATTCTACAGAATGAGCCTCCACCTCTGGGAACAGTGACAACACTGTATACAGAGCAGGAGCTGGCAGTTTCTCAAGTGACATTCAAGTGATCAGCATCACTTCCATACTTTCTTACTCCCTCAGCAGGAGTCAACAGCAGCCCAAATTATTTACAAGGCATAATCGCTAGGAAAGGAGGACTGCTGACAAAGAAGATACAAATAAAAGTACCAGTTCTGCTCTCAGATGCTCCAAGAACTATAGGATTGCAGAGAGCATTCACAGTAGGTCGGTGTAACCATATGGTCTGGCTCTTCTGGGAAATGCTTCATCTCTACTTTAGTCCTCAGAAACATAAGGGGTAATTACATGAGGCCTCCAAATGTACACCATAGTTCAGGGAGTCAGTCTTCTAAAGAAACGAGGAGCAAATTAAGTGTCCTCTTGAATTTAATCCCGAAGCTCCTGTATTAGTTATCCTGTGGTTGTAAGGTTCTCTTCCAGACCTTTGTTTCAGTTTTCTAGTCAAAGTATTTTACCAATCTTCAGCAAAATGTTACCTGCTGTTGGGACTGGATAATATTTATAGAGTGCTCAGAGCACTCTGTGATAGCAAGTGCTACTAATACCCATGAAAAGGTAACAAAACTTGCACGTATAAAAACATGCCTTCCCCGCTGGATTGAAGTGAAAAGACACAATGCTAAAACAGGCATAACAGGATTTAACAAGAATACTAACCAGAGGGAAAGAAGACAACAGAAAACTAATGTAAGTCAACCACATGAAAATGGAAAATGCTTTTCCAGCACATTCAAATAAGACAGTTCCAGAATGGTAACACACTGAAAAAAACCCAACTGAAAACCACATCAGAGGTCAGACACTTGCAATGGAAGGTGTTCAGATCAGAACTGGAAATAGTGCTCTATTTTGAATGCCAGTGGAGCACATGATTGAATTTCACTGCTGAACTTCATTATTGGGAGAAAACAGAGCGATCAATGAGTTACAGCTTATCCTCAGTCCAGTTCACGACTAAGGTGTAAGTGTTAAGGGAAGATATTTCTATTTGGAAAGGAAAGACTTAGAATCTGGAAGAAGAGTCTGAAGTTTTGGACCATGTGGTTGAGAAATGAGAGGGTTATAAGCAGAACCCACAGAGATATACAAAATAATAAAAAAAGAAAATACAAATTGGATAGTACTATTTAACACAATTTATAATACTAAAACAAATGGATAGACAGTGATGTTGAACAAAAACAATTTGAAAAGAAGAGGGGGAAAATATTTCTACACAGCATATAATTAACTGGTGGTGGTTTTCCTGAAGGTATTATTAAGACCAAGAGCTTAGCAAGATTCAAAAAGGATTTAGACATTTATATGCATAATGAGAACATCCACAGCTACATTAGATGAGATTAAAAAAAACACGTGAGATATAAACCTTAATGCTTCAGTGAATAAGTCAACTTCTTGCTGGTGGGCATTAGAAAAAATCTTTCCCAATGGGCAAACTGCTCCAGAATTACCCTTTATGGTGCTTCCTTCACTTACCCTTGAAGCAGCAGGTGCTGAGCACTCAGAGTCAGAATGCCAGAACAGACAGAATTGTTTTGTCCACTTCTACATTCAAGTAAAAAAAAAAGGTATTGTTATACAATCCAATTAAGTATGTGTGACAGTAAGCTCACAGAATTTGAAAAGGAGAATAGACCTTATCTCATAATTTCCTTTAACTGTCATTAACTGTAAGGTCTAAGGCACTGTAGGATGATAGCTTTGGCTTTTACAGAAAATTCTGTTTGTGTATATCTTTCTTTAAAACCATATTTGGCATTTCACACTACCCAAGTAGTGTGAAATGCACTACTACACTACACTACACTACACTACTACACTACACGACAAGTGGTGTGAATTTGGACTACACTTTGCTCCAAGTCTCTGGGCCAAACTCCCTGACAATAGCCAGCCCCGCTGTAAAACACCCAAACAAACTCCTCATGTGCTGTGGGTGTTCCTGTCAAGCAAGTAACAGTATGCACCTAAATTCTGCTATCCTGCAGCTTACTACTCACTAAAATGTGACAGCAGTCCTCATGACCTGTAAGGGGACAGCCTCTTGGTAGCACCACTCAAATTTACCATACTTTTCTGCAAGGCCATGCTTTACCAGGTTTCTTAGTAGCCAGTCCTCCTTCCTTGCAATACAGTAATGCTCTCTCCCACCACATTATTTTCCCACTCCTCCCAAATTTTAATAAATACAAATTCCTTCAAGCTGTCCCAAAAGGCAAAAATCTCTTTTCAACAGCTAATCCAGTTTGTGGGGAAAGCTTAAAATACAACCAAGTTTCTCAAAGAATAACCTGACAACAGGACACTTTGATATTGTATTCTGTCACCTATGCTTAGCCTGGAAAATGCGTGGACTCAACCTCAACACGCCACACCCACATGAAAAGAGCGATCTGTGGAACAAGACAGTCCACTAAAACATCCTGAACCCTCAAGCCTTATTTGCATTAAAAAAACCCAGATGATGAGAAAGGGTTGTAACATGAAATGGGTTGCAGTCCCCATTTGAGGGACCATTTCTGAATTCTGGCCTATGATCATTTAGTGTAAGACACAGACACAGTTCTCAGAGCAAGGACTGAATTCCCCACAGGTGAGTATCCTAAATATCAGGCTGACAAAACATACTCTCCCCTCAGTGTGAACTAATGCACTGTTAAAGCTGCTCTATTGTTCAGAAAAAGACTTCATGGAAAGACAGAAGACTGTCTCCTAATCTTAACCCTCCCCTCTTATTCCAACCCAGAGATCCAATGATTGGCCCCCTTTCATGAGAAAAAACATGTTTCAAAACCCTACAGCAAGGTGAACTGGGTTTCCCCAAATTCAAGCAAAAGCTTTCAAGGTTGGCTGCCTTACGTAAAAGCAGGCATCCCTATCTGGCTGTTTCTTGCAACAGCCATTGCTGCTGTGTTTTGTATAGGGTAGAACACTAGATCCCACAGCTGCCAGTTCATCTCGCTCACAGCATACCCATGAGACCAGGCTCCTCAGAGAATACACAGTAGAAGGATTTGACTGCAGACATGAACTGTTTCACTACAAGATGGGATGGCATGGAGCTGCTCACTGCTGAAGAGATTAAGCAGGTCTAAGACAATCACGGAGATAAATTCTGGACACTCACAGAGATTTACAAGAACTAATGTACCTAGCGGGCTAGATGAAGGCCTGAGAAACATGTTTTCTGACTTACATGACTAGCTCCCAATTACATTTTCCAGGTATAAATAAACTGACACTTAGCTATCAGTAACAGAGTGGGAATTGCACTTCCAGAGGTCATGCCAGATCCCAGGTGAAAAGAAACCATCCTTTGTCTGCTACCTTTGCAGAAAAGTCAATGTTTAAATGTTACTGAATTTGAATGCTGATATAAACACACATAATACCCACTTCGATCCTGTCTGAACACGTGTTTGTATTTTCACCATATGCCAAAGATATCTAATTTGAAGGAGGAGAGAAAAAAAACCCCTATTTCTTTTATAAGAAGCTGGCATGCATACAAAATTTGAAATGCTTTATAGATCACATTGTAAATTAATGTAAATAATTCAACATGCAGATTATTCATTGTGCTGAAAATGACTGGCATTTTTTAAGAGTATAAAGAGAACTGCTTGACTAAGGATATCAGCAAATGATATAAAGGCAAAAAAGACTTAGCAACTTCCAGTAAAGTATTTCAGACCATACAGATTGTTCCACATTTGCAATTGTACAGGATGTCAGAGGTTAACACACAATGTGCAGCACATATTTTGAAGATCTGGTGTTTGCACTTTAAACCAAAAAGATTGCTTTAATTTTTTAAAAACTGAAGTGTTTGAATGTGTACATGACCATATTGCCTGGATTTCACTTCCACTTGGCTCAAGCAATTGTACCATCAGGCATCAGAGGGGTTTTTTCCCCCTGTAGAAAGTTAACAATATAAGAACAAAGCAAACATCTTCACTGACAGCTCAAGGTCATCCCTAGAGACTGCTCTTGCTAAATAAGTCTGTGGACATAGTTAGGTAGAAATGCAGTATTTATAGGTGCCAGCTGCATGCAACTAATCACTGGTGCAGACCACCAACTCATAGGATGCCAAGGGTTTTAAAGTCCAAAATAAGCTCTCATTTTACTTCCGTCTTCATTAAAGAATCTAAGATTTCTTGTATCCTCCTTTATCTCACACTATAATGTACTTCAAAAATTCAAATGAAAACCAAAAAATCCCAATACCTTCCCATTAGATTAGCAGTTGATCAGGCAAGAATTATTTTTCTATTTGATCAGACTTAGACAACCACACGTGACTTTCAGTAACGTGCTATGGATTTGTCTATATTTCACTGTGAGCATAAACGACATTTCCCTATATCAGCAGTTAGGAGGTTCCATTAACCCGAGGCTGTAAAAAATACATAACATATACGGGTACAATGTACAGTCAGATGGGCTACACTGATGGGCTTCTGTAGCAGATGTCTTTTTCATTTCTCTGAAATAACATAGCTGCTGTTATAGCTAAAATTTGTAATAAAAATGTAGCACACCTCTCAGAGATCTTATCTACCAACCACTACAGTCCAAACAGCCTGGGATGCTGGGTGCTCTGAGTCCCTAGCTGAATCCAGATTCAAAGGTTACAGCAAGCTGCTATATTTATAATTGATGACAATACTAATTACAGACATACAGGCACATACACTACCTTCATCTCCCCTTGAGGTGTTAAATATGAATATATAGCCACAAGTTGTTGCATGAGTGTATCATCATATTCTTTTTAATGCAGAGGGCATAAAATTCTCATTAACAATAACTGGAGTTAGAAGCTGGAATTCCAGGAAGGATGTGTTGTCTCATTAGATATTAACTAGAAATACTGTAAAATATTGTGTTTATGTACTGTTAGAATTCTAGAGTCTTTTTTTCCTTTGGTTTTTTTTTCATCTTTCAAATGAACACCTCTATGAATAAGTCATTTAGAGCTAAATGAAAGCTCCTGCAATTCTAGAAACCATGTGTGTACTTGTAAGCTCCCCCAAGGACACAGTCTTCCCACTAAACTGTAGAGTTTTAAGAAAACAGCTCTACAGCAACTGCTTCCCTTACTGCACAGGTAATTAATCCCCACCACAGTTTATGCATCTAATAATTCCACCCGTGTCATGTCCTCTCAAAATTCCCACCATGTTGGGGCTCAGAAAATGCTGGTGGAGCTCTGCTTCATGATATGCAAGGGCCTGAAGGTGTCGATACTTCTTGACTACACACAGGACCACACCATTTCCTGTCCATGCAGGGGAACATGGACGAGCAGGAATAGTTTACTTAAGGATTCGCAAAAGAGAAATCAGAAAAACTGCAATTTTCTCCCAGGCAACAATCCCTCCCAGGAGTCACCCATAAGTGGTTTACAGCTCCATCAGAAAACTGCTTCTGCTGAGAGACCAATTTTTCTGAGTCTCAGAAAACACATTTCATTATACTGGGTATGTCAGGATAAGATCGTCATTAGTGCTTATGCCTGCCTCCTAAAGTCAATCAAAGCATTTCCAAGGACTCCAGTGGAAATAGGGTTATGCCCACTCCAAACATGTTTACAAATTTCACTCCTCAAGATACCCCAAATATGAAAAAAAGGGGAGGAGGGGGAACCCACACAGATTTGGCCATTTACAGTAAGATTCAAAAAGGGTTTCTTTAACTCTTCCGCTTGAGACTGCTCTTGTCTGCTGCTCACAATTATGAAAGGTGATCCTTCCAGCTGCCACTCCCAACTAAGAGATGGCACATGGTCATTTGTTTAAAAAAAAAACAACAGAACTGCCTTCTTAAATTGATGTTTGTTGTGAATTGGTTGTTTAGCAGTAAAGAAAATCCCAAGGGATGCTTCAGTAATTGATTTCCCAGAGCAAATCTACATAAGGGTACAAAGTTAGTTGAAAATAAACACAGGTGTAGTTAAGAGTTAAGACAAAGAACCTGTATCAGTTCTCATTCACTGTTAATCCTACGGTCCTTTCACACAGCAGTTGTTACTTCAGAGAATGTATACCTTGTATGCCTTCCAAAGAAACTTTCTTCTATAGGACGGAAAGCATCCTATAGAAAACAAGATAACTGGCAGAGTCCCTTAATGAAAGTAACAGTCGCTTGCAAAATTTTGCCACAAATAACTTAAAAAAACCAACCAAACAAATAAACCCCAACAACAAAACCTGCTAGAAAGCAGTATCCTCTTATTGCCATTTCATTGCTTGATTGGTCAAAACTGACAGTGCGATTTATCATCTTCACTTCATCTGTTAGGGTTAAACCTTACCAAAATGCTGGAGGACTGCAAAGGACACTACTCCCACCCTCCTCCTCCTTCCATTAACTCACTGATAATTCAGCAAATCTGGCCAGGATATTCCCAAAGCTGCAAGTCCACACCATGGCGTTACACCAAATCTTTTGAAAATGTTCTTTCCCCTTTGTGGCAGAACCAAACCTCTATAAAAACACCAAGTTCTTAATATTAAAATCCTGAAGAAAAACAGATAAAAAGGAACTATGTTTATGTGTATGGTAAAAAAACCCCAAACAAAACAACAAAACAAAACCACAAAAGGCAAGAATAGACACACGCATACACACAAAAGAACAAGGGTTCTGGGGGCTTACTGGTCTTCATAATAATGATAAATCTCCCGCTAGACCTGACATTACATTTTGGCACTTAGATTTTATTGCCACTGAAGGGTCTTGCTGCATTTAACAACAGAAGACATGTTTGCAGGATGTACCTCCATCCACAACTCTGTCACATCTCCGGTAGCTATTCAGTTTAACCCCACAGACTACCAAGTGATTTAGCAATGCTTCTACATTGATTAGCAATACTTCTACATTGTTTCAGCATCTCCTGAATTCAGTAGGCATGGCAAGTTTACAGGGCTTACAGAAGCTGACTTTGCAAGGCAAATCCTTGAAGAATCAGTACGTTCTGTAAAAGAAGGTATCTTGGCTCTCTTTGCAAAGTCGGCTATTGTGTTTATTTTGACATGTTTCTGTATAGAGAGTACCAACAGCTCACCTACATTGCCATCAATTCATCAAATACATTGCCATCAATTCATCAAACAAGTAGTACAGTTACATGTCCTTCCAGAGTTTCCTGTACAATGCTATGAAACAGAGTATTGTGTATTTCTCAGCTCAAAGGCAACAGTAGTTTATATCAGATGCAACAAAGTGAAGTAGAGCTGGTCAGCACCTATAGTGTGCGTGTTTTGCCTACCTTAACGAGACATCTTCCAGTCCAGAACTGACTACTGGCTTCTTTAGACTCAGCAGCCCAGCTTTTCTTGTCTCTTCTGACCTACATTGAAAAGAGCATCTCCTCACATAGCCCAGGGAGTGCTTAGGACTGTATCTGATTTTTCCATGCAGGAGGACAAGGAAGATGACACATATTACCTCTCAGCCACCATCCAATAGTCAAGTACAGAATGGTCTTTCCTATACATCTCCATCACAGTTTTAGCGAAAACACCTTCTTATCCATAAAAGCACTAGAGTGATAACACTTTTGTAATCTCTTCCACAGTTTTATAACTGACTGCACTTGCCATGTAAAAAATCTTTTCTTTTAGGAGGTCCTGATACTTATTCCCCACTCAAATTGATAATGCTCTACTCTATCTAATATAAAAATTATAAGGTGTTTTTTGAAAGAACATTCACATTGTCATCAATAATGTTTATAGATACAGGGATGGAAACAGAATATACAGAACATATATGTAGCATATACAGTATAATGTTGCACCCTAACATTTCCCACAGGCAACTTGCCTCAACTTATGAGAGATATAGCTCTTTGTAACCCGTCACAATCCAAACATCTTAACACAACTACACAGTCATTTCTAATAAATTGCAGACTCGGCATAACTGATGTGATACCACAGACTTTTGACTAGCTTTATCATGCTTTGCCCAGTGATCCATTCACATGAGCAAACTATATTCATGAACAGAAACAAACGTATACCTATAAATGAATGAATTATATTGCTTGAAATTGTAGGTATTTCTGTAAAAGGTTATGTCCTAATTCTCTATTATTTACATACTGAAGGTCCAAAGTAGGGCATTTTCTACATTCTCAGTACCCAAATTTGCACTCTTAATAACAGTATCGTGTTTTCTTTTACAGTAAAAAACAATGTACCAGCTAAAAAATATTTTACAATGATACACTGAAAGTCTCCAAAAACTATGATCAACTGTATTTTTTCCTGCATAAAATAGCCACAATAAAATGTGTAGCGATGCATACATATGGTGTCACATTGATGTTCTTAGCACCATTAAGTAGTTAAGAAACAAAAGTAGTATAACACCGAATCTCAAATTGTGCTAGAAAAGTCATGTTAATTTAGTATTTACATCCATAATTCCTCTGCTCTGCCAGACTGAGATTTTTGGAAAAAGCAGAGTCTTGTGATGCTCCGTACACAGCACCTAATGCAACAGACCAAGAGTTTATTTGTAGATTCTAGGAAATAACCTAACCATGGCAGCTCTCTGATACACACCTGCTTACCGAAACTTATACACACACATACATAAGTAAAAAACTTGTATTTTACTCTTCATTATCTACAATAAACAGTAGCTTAACCGAGCCAGTTTTACTCTGTGCTATCAGCCTGAGGAAACTGAGAAAAACATTACATTACATTACATAGTTATTATTTTGTATAAATAAGTGATAATATTCACCTTTTTACCACCTCAAACACTCACTTTTATTTATTCACATTTACCATAACTACTTCTAAATTCTCCTACATCTCTAATGCAGTTATTATCATAATAATTCTCAAGAGTTAGTCCTAAGTATTCTCTCTATGAAGCAACATCAGAGATACTTGTTAGTTTCTCGTGTCTGTGTATTTTGGTCTCCTGGGGACATTCTGCACTTAGTTGTCTGTGGTTCTTAATATCCATTTGCTGGTCGACATTCCTCTATGCTTCTGATCAAAAGCACAGATTTCCACCCCATGACTGCATATGGGTTGTTTTGCACTCACTTTCGTGATTAATCCTCAGATCTACAATCTCAATTCTATTGATAATACCTGAAGAACAGCACATTCCAGATCTGAACTAAATTTTAGCATTCCCAAGTCTCAGTGGCAGCAGAAAGCCATGGTATTCCAAGTTGCAAGTGAGGTGCAACTTCACCAGGGCGGGGAGGGGGGGAGGGAAACACAAAAAAAGTCCCAACAAAAACCCCTGACATTCTGGTTCAAACCTGATTTTTTTTATAAACCTCCCCCTCCTCCACACTGTAGCAGCAAAGGCTTATTCATTTGAGAGACTGAATCCACCAGTAGTGGAGAGAGTACATCTTAGAAACACAGGAAAATTTTCACACATCAACCAATACTTTACTAGAGAAGTCCCTAAGGTAGGTCACCAGGAGTTAAAGACCCACCACTTCCAAACCGAGCTGGTTTTGCTTTCTTCCTTCCACCCCCAAAAAAAGGGCTGGCTCTGATTCAAAACAAATGGGTTCAAAATTGGTTTTTCTTAAAAATGTTTTTGTAATTGTAGAAATGTGTCAGTATTTTTAAACTTTTTTAAATGTTCCCCATTAAAAGCTACTTAAAATTCTAAGTTTTTGCATATTTAGTTCTAAAATGAGAAAACATAAGAAAAAGTAATGAAAACAGCTAAGGGGAACATTTAAAAATTATAAAACTGAGCTGGCATTTCCTAAAGGCAATTTTTGGTTTTTAGAATTGCGAATTTTAATCCCAATTCCAGAAAAGAAAACTTTATGAACCTTACATTTTTTCCAGAAGAAAATACTTCCCATCAGGTACATTGATCTGTTCTTTGGGGAGAGAGGAAAAAACTAGGCTTTTCAGAATGCCTGTTGTTGGCCATTTTTAAAGTGTATATCATTGAGCCATCTTAAAACCATCTCATTGCATGACTGCTCATCCCAGATTCAGCTAAGACTATACATCAGCTCCTGCTAGCCAGTCTGTTCTTCCAGCCTAATCAAAATGTTGAAATACCAGAATCTTGTAAGAAATCTTTGGTTTCAACTTCATACTTGCACTTAGGAGGAGTTAATTAGTTTACAATGTTATGCAAAGGCACACAGCCCTTGGGTTTGGGTATATCTAGAAAACGATATTGAATGTTTGTACACTTCTATGAAAATCTGCATCCTTGTGACCCCGATCATCTTCTCCTTTTTCAGATGCCAGGATGTATTGAAAAGTTTGCTGTTACCATACACTTCCTACAGAAGCTAAGCCTTCTTATACCCCTAAGACATTACAAGTGTTTGCATATTTTACTGAGGGCTAGACAATGTCACTAAGACACAGCCTGGAGCAGCGTGTTTCTGCACTGGAGCATTCCACAGGAATGACTGCAAATTAGACAGAGGCAATTCCATCCTGCTTCCCTATTGTTGGAGACAGAAAGTAATTAGCTGCTGGCCTATACCAGCAGCAAATCATTAACCCCTCCTGCCCCTAAACATTAGCTCAGCTGTGCTGGCCACTGAATTGCAAAGAACGGATATACATCTCTGTCCATCTTCTGCTTTGTCTGCTCCAGAGAATCATCATACATGCGCTGTCCTCGGCTCCTGGATATCCAGTCTGGGAAGTCTTCTTGAGAGGACTGGGCAGCATTTGGATTTGCTCAGACCCAATACCCAAATCACATCTAGCCCTCAGTGATGGCAAAAGCTTTCCAGAGCTCTAGAAAGGGCAAAGCTGCCTGCATGCACACTGTAGTTCCTATACATCATTATACTGTGACAAGTCAGCACATACAAAGAAGGGTATAAAGCCGGAGCAGGATCCAGAGCTGGGTTTTGTCACCACTGTCTTGGATTATCTTTATTATATATCACTCAGCTAGATCAGGTTTTGTTAAATACTGTTTTGGACTCCATCCAATAAAGGCAATGCTTGCCATTTAACCTAGACTACATGAAGCCATTAGAAAAGCCTAACTTTGAGAAGTATTTCATCAAAGTATTTCCTTCAATATTCTTATTACATGTACTTGAAACATACATTGTAAGAGCAATTTTTCTTCACAACTATCAGCCTAGCACCAAAGTAGGCCAAATACATCCATCTAACTCAATGGGCCAAACATAAAAATGTAGGCCTTCTACAAATGCTTGTAAGAAATTGTGTCTTATCATTTGAAAGATGGAGTCATTGCATTGGCATTACACAGCCTGTGCATTAGATCAGACAGCAAATGAGATATTGATAGAACTATTTTGAACAAGTCAATAAGCTTTCTAATGATTGATAGCTTTGAGCTAACTCTGGTAATATCGCTGTCTGCCCTTGGAAACTAGAGATTGAAACTGTAATGCAATATTCTCTTTGTGGAATTCATAAGCATAACTGAAATGTAGGCAGTGGCTCCTGTTGAAGGATTTGCATGGGGCTCTTTCTTCATAGAGGAAGGAAAGAATGACAGCAAATTTTACTTGTTTTAATCTTTCCATCGAAAGCCAACCAAAGCAGTATCTCAGAAGATAAGAACAAGGAAAGGAAAGCCATGGGAGAAGCCAAGTTAAATCACTGAGCAAAAGAATAAAGTGAGGAAACAGAACTTCTCCATGAACATTGTGCTTAAAACACCCTGCAGGTTAGTCCCACAGATTTCAGCAGAAGGCAGAACAGAGTAAGTTACTGGACACTCCAAGTGAAGAACCAAAATTTTCCCTTAGAATATTTTATGTAGTACAGTCAAAGAGAAAATGTAGCCATTAAGGAGGGGGAAAAAGAGCAGAGAAGAAAACATACAGCCAAGACTTTAAAAAGTGATATCAAATAATTATAAATGCAGACCTAAAGTACCTAGATTTTCGAAGACCACGTGCTCTGTACTCTCCCAGCATAAGCTTCTTTCATCTCACGAGGAATCCAATAAAAAGCCACTATTAAAAATATTCCTTGCACTTGTAAAAATTTATTTTTGCAGAAGAATGACGAAGGAATTTTAATTCCCTAACCTCCATTTAATAATGACTGAAATTAATGACAGCATGTTTATCTTAAGTTTCCAAGCTGTCAAGCTGATGGTAATGCTCTGAGAAAGCTATAAATCCTGTTTGAATTACAGTTGTTCGTGTACAGTAGTTTCTACTTGGTTATCAACCAAGTTTCCCTTCAATTTCATCCCAAATTGGAGAGGGGAAGAAGGTGAAGGAAGTAGACGGGGAGTCTTTCCTTATCATTTATAAACAATTACTTCCCCTTGCAATCTTATTGAAGTTGATGCTACTGTTCACAGGGGTACTGGCTCACACTTGCAAGAGGTTTGCAATCCAGCTATTAGTAAAGTAAAAGGCAAAAGACATTAAGATTCTCTACAGTGGAGAGGTCCATGAGGATTACTTGATCAAATTAACTGTTAACAGTTTAAAACCTGAGCTGTATCAGACTCCAAGTACTAACATGACTGCAATTGCCACTAAGATCAGCAATGTGCCAGTACACTCAGGCATATCCCCCTTCTGCCCTCTCTGCACCTGATATGGATGTATCCTTGCTCCCTCCTACACAACACAGAGCATAAAGGTGCCTGCATAGTTAGGGATCCTCTTTGGAAAACCAACTGTCAGCAGAGGTAGCTCTTCTTTCACTTACTTGGTATTATGCCAGTGCGAGTCTACAATCATCCATAATGCTGCTCTTGGTTTATGCTGATGTGCAAGACCAGGATCCATACCTAAAACAAATACAATTCAGCACTTGTAGATTTATTGTCAGAATCTACTTAACCAATCCAAAATATTTCCTTCACCACTAGTATTCTGCCCAAAGGAGGCGGTATCCTTCTTCTCTACTGCAGCACTTCAAGTTTTTACATCCCTCTCACTGTTACCTCTGTGCCTTCTCTCTTTGCCATTTTATAACCACTATGCCTGAACTATGGTGTTTGGGTAATCATCTCTAATGCAAACTTCATGGTGTCTAGACAGAAAGTGCCCATTTTTAACTTATACTCTTTACGCACATGCAGAAAGCTGCTTGAAATTTTAGTTCACTAAAACAGTACAGTTGCAAGGAGTTCCAACTGCAGAGAGGTGAAGTGGTAGGGTATACAATACAGCAGTGGGATAAGCACATTACATGTAGATAAAGTAATTTAAGAGAAACAGTGAGGACAATAAAGGTTTTGAAAACTAATGTAAGCTGTGCTGTTTGTTTATTTTTATTATATTGACTCCTTGATCTAGTACAAACTTAAAGAACAAGCAGGCATTGCAGTTTATTAAGGAATCATGTCCTAAGCAAGGAGATAAAAATAACAGACATTCTTCAAGCTTTCTTCTAACACCTGCATATCACAACAGAAACACATGGGGACTGTGAGGGATTCTGAAATTAAATAAATAACAAAATTGGCACAGTGGAAAACAAACAGACAGAAACCTACCCAAATGGGCATGTATTATTTTTCAGATTGAGAGCTGGAAATGATTTTGGCTAAATCTTTGGTTGTTACAAATAATTTAAGATGTCCATCCCCTGTGAGTCGCGTTGACTAATAGTATAAAAGCCTGGCTTTTTACGTTTATTGAAAAGTAGTCCTTCTGTACCTAGTACTAGTCTTGAATTTTGTTTTTAACAAAAAGAGACAGCATGGGAACGAATGATTTGGAAAGTGCAGGGAAAAAAAGATACAACCTATGATCGCTTAGGCTTGTAATGACTTATTCTCCCCCAAAGGATACTGGTGTGCATCTAAATCTGAATTTAGAATGTATGCCACCTAGTGGGAGCAAAAATTTGATCAAAATGTTAAAATATGATCCTCCAAAAAATTTAGCCTGACACACTGCAAGCTGGAGGGAAATTAGAACTTGCGTTCAATGTTGAAGCACAGTGTTTACAAGCCAAGGCCTTCAAAGGAAAGTGTTTCTGATTGTCCTTTATCTCCTCCTTATTGCAAAACATGAGTAAAAGTTAGTTAAGACTTATGTATGAAAAGCTACTGTTTGATATAGCTGTGCACTATGTCTATACTGGAAATACAACTGGCTGTAGATAGACTTCACTAGCTCAGGTCAGGTATAATTGTAGCACTGCAGCTCAGTACAAACTATTTTACTTTTTTTTGACTTGAACTTTGGGAGGAATTAACCAAATGCAGCAGTTTGGCTAAGCTGCAGCCGTTACAAAAGGAATGGTGTGTCCATCCATAAGAGGCGAGTCTTGCATATATGTGAGCATGAAGGGAGGTGTACATCCGCCCTGAGACATTTCATAGGCTTCATTTCAGCTTCATTTGGTATGTTAGATACAGAATGAGAAAAGGGATGTTCTTGCTCTAAGGTTTGTCAGCAGACTGAAGGGAAATAAACAAGTCTGCTTAGTTTCACAATGGATAGGTAAAAGGCAAAACATTTATATTTCACAATATAAATTTCACAAAACAGATCTATGAAACTCACTAACAAAAGATGCAAGTACATCAAAGACCACCTGAATTCAAGGAAGACAAGGAACTCAAGACTAAATACTCACAGCTACTTCTAGCCTAGCAAGTCTCCTGAACAGAAAATATCAACAAGGATAAGAGCGTATGAAGTATCCTTGCCCTAGTCTTACTCTTTACAGCAATTATTGGAAAGGGGACTTGTCCTGGTTTCGGCTGGGATAGAGTTAATTTTCTTCCTAGTAGCTGGTATAGTGCTGTGTTTTGCATTTAGCATGAGAATAATGTGATAACACACTGATGTTTTAGTTGTACCTAAGCAGTGCTTACACTAGTCAAGGACTTCTCAGCTTCCCATGCTCTGCCAGCTGTACAAGAAGCTGGGAGCGGGCACAGCCAGGACAGCTGACCCAAACTGGCCAAAGGGCTATTCCATACCATATGGCATCATGCTCAGTATAGAAACTGGGGGAGTTGGCCGGTGGGCAGCAATCACTGCTTGGGGACTGGCTGAGCATTGGCCACCAGGTGGTGAGCAATTGCATCATGCATCACTTGCTTTGTATATTATTAATTATTATTATTGTTGTTGTTGTTCTTGTTATTATTTCAATTTAATATTTCAATTATTTAAATATTTTATTTCAATTATTAAACTATTCTTATCTCAACTCATGAGTTTTCTCACTTTTACTCTTCCGATTCTCTCCCCCATCCCACCGGGGAGCAGAGGGATGTGAGTGAGCAGCTGTGTGGTGCTTAGTTGCTGGCTAGGGTAAAACCATGACAGTCCTTTTTGGCGCCCAACGTGGGGGATGAAGGGTTTGAGATAATAACAGATTAACCAGAGTGTATTAAGGAATTTATATCTGTTAACAGTTGCCGGTCATAATTCTCGATATTAGTTTATCTGATCTGCACCGTGTTCTTTGTTTCTGCTGTACATGTTAAAGATTGGTGTTGGTTTTTGCACTTTGCTGTTCTCTGCAGTGATTAGTGATGTTTTGCCTGGGAGAATTGTTATTAAAACACTGGCCTTGAGCTTAATCTCGTATTTGAGTTTTGTACTGAAGCCATTACTGTACTTCAGGTACCACCTCATGGAGATAATTAGCAATTATACCTCTTCCTCTGAGAGGTTTTTTATGGAGGAAATACAAAATGGCACCTTCACTGCCTTCTTCTATGATGTTTCCTCCTTCATCACCATAACTTTTCAGTATCTTGAACATCCTTGGGTAGTTAAGAGACTTCTATTGGTATTTCTTAGACAAAACTGAAACAATATTCCCAAGGTTAATAAGTAATTCAAGAATATCGTCCAGAGATCTGCCCCAAGGCTGGATAGTTATGAGTGGCAGGGTGTGTGGGACAGCATAAGCAAATGCCTAGGACAGCAGGCACCTCCAGTGTTTTGGAACTTCACCCCTGAACAAGTGCAGAATCCTGAAAAACTAGTAAATTATTTGGAAAAAGTATGCTGTCACCCTGGCAACTCCAGAGAGACACAAATCACTGCAACATGCTGGGGCCTGGCCCATGCCTACCAAGCCCTGTTCAATGCTATTCAGAACCCTCAAGGGGAAGAGAAGGCCTCTGGATCTGACGACAAAAGGACAGGCACTGTGGCTACTCCAACCCCGGGTGACAGGCACTGCGGCTACTCCATCCCCGGCAGGAGGCACTGCAGTTACTCCAACCCCCGCAACAGGCACTGCAGCTGAACTAGGGAACCAACCTGTGCCGGTATTAGTTGCCTCTATGCACAGGAAGAAATACACAAGAAAATCAGCTCGTTTAGTAAGGGATGAAGATGAACCAGGGCCATCATGAGAACAGGAGAAGGAAGAGGCAGAACCCATAAATGAGATGGTAACTACCCGATCACTATCCCTGAGTGAGCTGCAAGATATGCAAAAAGATTTCAGCTGTCGTCCAGGCAAGCACATTGTCACCTGGCTGCTCCAACGCTAGGATAATGGGGCCAGTAGCCTGGACTTGGAGGGTAGGGAAGCCAAGCAGCTGGGATCCCTTTCTAGGGAAGGGGGCATTGACAAAGTGATTGGAAAAGGGTCACAAGCCCTCAGCCTCTGGAGGCAACTACTGTCAGGCATGAAGGAGAGGTATCCCTTCAAGGAAGATGTTGTATGTCACCCAGGCAAGTGGACCACCATGAAGAGAGGTATCCAGTACCTGAGGGAATTAGCTGTGCTGGAGGTGATTTATGATGACCTGAACAATGAGCAGTTATCCAAAGATCCAGGTGAAGTCAGGTGCACACGACCCACGTGGCGGAAGTTGGTATGGAAGTTGGTATGTGCCGACTCATTGGCAGTAAAGACCTGGAAAGACAGAGAGGAACAACCAGTGGATGAACTGGCTGCCCAACTCTGGCAAAATGAAGAAAGTCTCTCTTCCTCCCTACAGGCCTGCATCTCAGCTGCGGAAAAACTGTCCTGGAAGATCCAGCATTTCAAAGAGGATATGTCCTACTCCCCACGTGTACGGACCAGTATCTCAGCCATTAGGAGTAAGCGTCCCTCTGCTCCACAGAGAAGATATAGAGAGTACACAACATGGGCCACCCTGTGGTTTTACCTGTGTGACCATGACGAGGACATGAGGAAGGGGGATGGAAAACCTACCTCGACCCTAGAGGCACAGGTATGTGAGTTGCAAGGAAAAACAATTACAAAAGGCCTTTCTTCCAGGAAAATTGCTGCTCCAGTTTCCAGCGAGCAGTTCCCCAGACAGAGTAGAAGGGCTGATTTTACTTCCAATCTTCATAAAGGGATTTTTGATTTGCATTTACAAGAAGTGAGTAACGAATACTACGACCAGGACTAGAAAGGCCCTGCCTCCAGCCACGTGGAGGAAAGGGACAACCGGGTTTACTGGACTGTGTGGATTTGATGGCCTGGCACATGAGATCAACAGGAGTATAAGGCTCTAGTAGACACTGGTGCACAGACCCAGGCTATACAGGGGCAGAACCCATCTGTATTTCTGGAGTGACACGGGGATCCCAACAGCTAACTGTATTGGAGGCTGAAGTGAGCTTAACTGTGAATGAGTGGCAAAAGCACCCCATTGTGACTGGCCCAGAGGCTCCGTGAATCCCTTTCCTAGAGCCATCCCAGGCTCTGTGCATCCTTGGCATAGACTACCTCAGGAGAGGGTATTTCAGGGACCCAAAAGGGTAGCTTTTGGTATAGCTGCCTTGGAGACAGAGGAAATTAAACAGCTGTCCACCTTGCCTGGTCTCTTGGAGGACCCCTCTGTTGTGGGGTTGCTGAGGGTTGAAGAACAACAGGTGCTGATTGCTACCACAACGGTGCACCGGCAGCAATATCGCACCAACCGAGACTCCCTGATTCCCATCCATAAGCTGATTCATCAACTGGAGAGCCAAGGAGTGATCAGCAAGACTTGCTCACCCTTTAATGGTCCCATAGTACAAAAGTCTAATGCAGAGTGGAGACTAACAGTAGACCATTGTGGCCTGAATGAAGTCACGCCACTGCTGAGTGTTGCCATGCTGGATGTGCTAGAACTTCAATACGAACTGGAGTCAAAAGCAGCCAAATGGTATGCTACAATTGATATCGCTAATGCGTTTTTCTCAATCTCTTCGACAGCAAAGTGCAGGCCACGGTTTGCTTTCACTTGGAAGGCCATCCAGTACACCTGAAATTGTCTGCCCTGGGGTGGAAACACAGCCCTACCATTTGCCATGGACTGATCCAGACTGCACTGGAACAGAGTGAAGCTCCGGAACACCTGCAATACATTGATGACATCATCGTATGGAGCAACACAGCAGAACAAGTTTTTGAGAAAGGGAAGAAAATAGTCCAAATCCTCCTGAAAGCCAGTTTTCCCATAACACAAAGTAAGGTCAAGGGACCTGCACAGGAGATCCAGTTTTTAGGAATACAATGGCAAGATGGATGTCGTCAGATCCCAATGGATGTGATCAACAAAATAACAGCCATGTCTCCACCAACTAGCAAAAAAGAAACACAAGCTTCCTTAGGCATTGTGGGTTTTTGGAGAATGCATATTCCAAATTACAGTCTGATCATAAGCCCTCTCTATCAAGTGACCCGGAAGAAGAATGATTTCAAATGGGGCCCTGAGCAATGACAAGCCTTTCAACAAATTAAACAGGAGATAGTTCATGCAGTAGCCCTTGGGCCAGTCTGGGCAGGGCAAGACGTAAAAAATGTGCTCTACACTACAGCCGAGGAGAATGGCCCTACCTGGAGCCTCTGGCAGAAAGCACCAGGGGAGACTCGAGGTCAACCCCTAGGGTTTTGGAGTTGGGGATACAGAGGATCCGAGGCCTGGTATACTCCAACTGAAAAAGAGATATTGGCAGCATATGAAGGGGTTCGAGCTGCTTTGGAAGTGGTTGGTACTGAAGCACAGCTCCTCCTGGCACTCCAACTGCTGGTGCTGGGCTGGATGTTCAAAGGGAGGGTCCCCGCTACACATCAGGCAACTGATGCTACGTGGAGTAAGTGGGTCGCACTGATCACACAACGGGCTTGAATAGGAAACCCCAATTGCCCAGGAATCTTGGAAGTGATAATGGACTGGCCAGAAGGCAAAGATTTTGGAATATCACCAGAGGAGGAGGTGACATGTGCTGAAGAGGCCCCACTGTACAATAAACTACCAGAAAATGAGAAGCAATATGCCCTATTCACTGATGGGTCCTGTCGTATTGTAGGAAGACATTGGAGGTGGAAGGCTGCTGTATGGAGTCCTATACGACAAGTTGTAGAAACTGCTGAAGGAGAAGGTGAATCGAGTCAGTTTGCAGAGGTGAAAGCCACCCAGCTGGCTTTAGATATTGCTGAATGAGAAAAGCAGCCAGTGCTCTATCTCTATACTGACTCAAATGGTGGCAAATGCCCTATGGGGGTGGTTGCAGCAATGGAAGCAGAGCAACTGGCAGCGCAGAGGCAAACCCATCTGGGCTGCGGCACTGTGGCAAGATATTGCTGCCCGGGTGGAGAACCTGGTTGTAGAAGTACATCACGTAGATGCTCACGTACCCAAGAGTCGGGCCACTGAGGAACATCAAAACAACCAGCAGATGGATCTGGCTGCTAAGATTGAAGTGGTTCAGGTGGATCTGGACTGGCAACATAAGGGTGAATTATTTATAGCTGTGTGGGCCCATGACACCTCAGGCCATCAAGGAAGAGATGCAACATATAGATGGGCTCATGACTGAGGGGTGGACTTGACTATGGACGCTATTGCACAGGTTATCCATGAATGTGAAACATGCGCTGCAATTAAACAAGCCAAGCGGTTAAAGCCTCTGTGGTATGGAGGATGATGGCTGAAATACAAATATGGGGAGGCCTGGCAGATCGATTATATCACGCTCCCACAAACCCGCCAAAGCAAGCGCCATGTGCTTACAATGGTGGAAACAACCACCGGATGGCTGGAAACATATCCTGTGCCCCATGCCACCGCACGGAACACTATCCTGGGCCTTGAAAAGCAAGTCCTATGGCGACATGGCACCTCAGAAAGAATTGAGTCAGACAACGGGACTCATTTTCAAAACAACCTCATAGACACCTGGGCCAAAGAACATGGCATTGAGTGGGTATATCACATCTCCTCTCATGTACCAGCCCCTGGGAAAACTGAACAATACAATGGACTGTTAAAGACTACACTGCGAGCAATGGGTGCTGGGACATTCAAACATTGGGATACACATTTAGCAAAGGCCACCTGGTTAGTCAACAGTAGGCAATCTGCCAATCGAGCTGGCCCTGCCCAATCAAAACTCTTACGCACTGTAGAAGGGGATAAAGTCCCTGTAGTGCACGTAAAAAATACGCTGGGGAAGACAGTCTGGGTTATTCCTGCCTCAGGCAAAGGTAAACCCATCCATGGGATTGCTTTTGCTCAAGGACCCAGGTGCACTTGGCGAGTGATGCGGGATGATGGGGAAAGGCCAATGTGTACCCCAAGGGGATTTGATTTTGGGTGAAAATAGCCAATTAATTAAATGGTATGATGTTAATTGCTATATAATACTATGTATCATCACTCCTATGGTGGTTATATGCCATACCAACAGTATTACAGCAAGAATCACCCTGATTAATGAATAATGAATTTTGACAAAACCAAGCAAAGTGCAGCGATGATGGAACCAGAACTGGCTTCAGCATGCAACAATCCAACACCACACACCATCTCTCCTGCCCTGAAGGACTGTTATGACAGATGGAGCCCAAAGTCATGGACTAAATGAACCCAACAGACATTTTAGAGGGATGGCCTATAGGTTAAGGGAATAATATCTGTGTGTATATATCAAAAGACAGGGAAAGTGGTGGTGATTAATTGGAATGTATCGGAAAGTGTAGGACCTGGGCATGACATAGATGGTATAGAATAAGGAAGGGGTGGATACTGTCTTGGTTTCGGCTGGGATAGAGTTAATTTTCTTCCTAGTAGCTGGTATAGTGCTGTGTTTTGCATTTAGCATGAGAATAATATTGATAACACACTGATGTTTTAGTTGTACCTAAGCAGTGCTTACACTAGGCAAGGTCTTTTCAGGTTCCCATGCTCTGCCAGGTGCACAAGAAGCTGGGAGGGGGCACAGCCAGGACAGCTGACCCAAACTGGCCAAAGGGCTATTCCATGCCATATGACATCATGCTCAGTATAGAAACTGGGGGAGTTGGCCAGGGGGCAGCGATCGCTTCTTGGGGACTGGCTGGGCATTGGCCACCGGGTGGTGAGCAATTGCATCATGCATCACTTGCTTTGTATATTCTACTATTATTTTATTTTATTTCAATTATTAAACTGTTCTTATCTCAACCCATGAGTTTTCTCACTTTTACTGTTCCAATTCTCTCCCCCATCCTACCAGGAAATGCAAGTGAGCAACCAGCTGCGTGGTGCTTAGTTGCCAGCTGGGGTTAAACCATGACAGGACTAGATGGATCTTTGACGTGAATTAGCTCAGAAATTCTTGTTTTATTTTAGGGCAAAATAACTTGTGTATCTAAGCCCTAATTATTTGAGAGTAATATAGAAATATGAAGCTTTTGCTCAGTAGAGTTCAAAGACATAATGGTCTAATATATGTAGTAAACATATTGGAATATTATTTAAAATTAATGATACAAGGTAATGCACTATAATCTAATTACCTGACCTTTAAAAAAATAAAATTCTGAAAACACAGGAAGTGCCACTACATAAACTCAGCTTCAAATCTAATCAGCCTGTATCATTAGTACAGGCATGGCAAGTAGCGTACATGAGAGGATAAGCGCAAGAGCCTGGAGAAATCTTAGCTCTTAATGCTTCACAGCATGGTCACATCGAGTGCCACCTGCCTGCTTTGAGCTCTCCCCATGAAAGGCCACTGAGCACTATCTTCTGAGGAAACAAGGAGAGAGATTTTCAGGCCAATACTATTTCCCCAGGGGCCAGGTCACACAGAGTTAAAGGCAGAAGAACAAGCCTGTGGGGAACTCCTCTAAAGGCCTGTACGCTTGCACTGCAAAAGGATCCACAAACCTCTCTGGTAACGTGTCAGAGCCTGCGGAAGGGGGACGAAGGGCTCGCACCCCACGCGCATGCAGAGAAAGGCCCCTCCGCGCACACACTCTCCTGTGTGCACGCAGCAAAGGACAAGGCACAGGCACAGCCTCATTCTGTAACTGTCACTCCACATCACCAGCTCCTCTCTGCCTCCTTCCCCCCCCTCAGCCTTTCCCACCCCTCTGCCTCTAGCCCAGCTCAACTTCAAAAGCATCCCGGTTTGGGTTTTGCTTGTGAACAGTTACTCGAATACAGGAGAAAGTGCTCAAACACTTGCCTTGAGCACAAACGGCACGGAGACGGGTGCAGATTTTATTTCTTCCCTCTTTCTCTCTTCCCCTTCCAGGCACACAGGGCGCTTGGCCGGCTCACTGGCAGCCTCCCCTGGAGCAACGCGGCTTGCATGCAGCCAGGCAGCCCACAGGGGCCTCTCGCCGCCCGGGAGTGTCCGACAAGCCCCCTTCCCGCGGCCGTCCCGCGGCAGTACCGGCGGCTTCTCGCTGAGGGCTCGCACCTGCAGGCGCGCTGCCTCAGGGAGGAGACGTGGAGGGCCCGTCGCCCTGGCAACGCCACGCGCTCGGGCGGGCGGGGCGCGCGCCCCGCCGGGGGGACCGTTGGTGGCTTCGCGCCGCCACCCCATCCCGCCCCGCCTGCCGGCCCCCGCCCCGGGGTAGCGCAGCGCCCGGCTGCCTCACGCCGCCGCCCGCGGGGGAGAGCTTCCCTCCTTGTCCCGTCGTCTCACCCTGTCGCCTCGGTGAGACGCTGGCTTCCCGCCTCGGGCGGGCGGCCGTGCGGCGAGGCTGTGGGGGCGGTGGGAAGCGCAGGCCTCGCCAGAACGAGGATTCAGAGGCGCTGCCACCTTTCGTTCTCCTCCCCGAGGCACCAAGCCTGGATTACAGAGACGGTGGCAGCCCGGACACACCTATCATGGCAGGAGCTGCAGAGGAGGAGTCTGTTACGCCGAGTTTAGGCCTCACCAGGAGCTGGGTGCTGAATCCATAAGGCACTTGTCAGGAGGTAGTGCTGTTTGGTTCCCTTTCGTGCTCTCGGCGGCATTGAGCGCTTTATTTTTCACAGTTCCTTGGAAGTATTGCAAGCCCCACAGATGTTACTCTGCTTTTTGTCTCTTTTGTTCCTCAAGTAGAAGGATGCTTTAAAAGAATCTTTGTCCCTTTTAATTAAAGTCAAGGCTATTGGCACTGTGATTTGTCTTACTCTTCTCTCAAGAGAAGACTTCAAAATGACTTCTGTCTGGGCTTTGAGTGCTGGAGAGGATGGCAAAGAGAAGGGAGAAGGCCTTATGCTACTCAAGAATAACTGCTTTCAACAAAACCTCTTCATACAATCATATCTGAAATATCTTTGTAGCTGACATCACACGTTTCACTTATGCATGTTGTTTCAGTTTATTCTTTGTGCAACTTCAAACATTCTTCATGTAAGATTTCAAGTGTTAGAGAGAGTAGATGCATTTTTTTATTCATTCTGGTGGTTTTTTTACATTAACTGACTGACAAATATGAAAGCAATTCACAGTGCATTTCAGTCCTATCAATTTATTATGCTCTCCAAAATTTGGTCACAATCTTTTGTTCAGCTCTATTCTTTTGCCTCAGGGGTAAGAGTCAGTAAACCAAAGCAAGAGATTGTTGCCATTATTTTGGGGCAACTAAAGAAAAGTGAATGGACATATTCTCTCAAGATCTGTGAAGGAAGTAGAAGACATCCTCACCTGTTGCCAGTCCTCTTGGGAAGAAAACAGACTTTCACAAGCAAAACTCAAATAATAACGATCTGTGTTTAGGTGGTCTGATTTTCAGTAGTGCTGAACGTTCGTCGCATTATGCATTGATAATCAGGCTGCTGATCCAAGTAGTAAAACATGAATTTTGGTACCACATTTTAGACCCTGACATTCTAAAATATGATGTGTAGAGCTGGAGAAACAAAGGTGCAGGGGAAATAAGAAAAACACCTGTAACAGTAGAAGGAAGCATCAAGGCTGTTCGTATTATTGCGTTCAGCTTACCAGAGTGTTTTAGAGGAGGCATTGACATCTTCTGCAAATACTGTTTGAGGACACACTTCCAAATCATTACATGTTTTACAAAGGAACATTTGTGAAAAGACAGACGCTTTCTGAGAGTGTGCCTTCAGCTAGTAAGCCAGTCTAATATGAAGTTGGGGCCAAACAGGCACCTCTTCCTGCTTTCTCACGTACATGGTCCCATCTCGTCTTCTGGGCTGGCTGTAGGGCTTGTCCGACTCCACAAGGAGCTGTATTTGGGAACCTAACCAGTAGAAAACTATTCATTTTCTGTGGGTTTCCAGTTTGGTTCCCTGAGCTGGTTACTGCTCAGTCAAACAAGTGCTGAAGGAAAGGAGGATGGAAGGGAGCAGAATTTCCCATTTGTACAACAGGTTGTTTGGCTGGCTTAGCTTTAAAATGAAACCTTCATACCACAGTAGAAAAAATTGCCTCACCTGGTACAAATCGGTAAAAACCCATGGAAACTCAGTTTTTTCCATCTGTGTTTTTGATCCACTGCATTTCAATTCTAGTTGATCTACTTCCAAGCCAGTACAAGGAAAAGAAAACAGGGAAAAAACATCACTAAAAATAATGAACTAAAGAATGTGAAGTCAGTTTAGGTCAGCATATCTACATAAACAAAATCAGTTATGGGTGTGTATGATCTCCCTGCAGGCTGGGAACTAGCCAAAAATGATGCTGTTGTCTTGCATTTTTTGCTAAACTAGACTATAAAGCAGGATTGCATTTTGGAAGTAAAACCCTACTACTCTTTGGTAGCTCCTCCCATTCTTTTCCAGCCTTCAAGGTTTTCATGTAACTTAAACTTCAGGCTTACTAAATTTTCAGAATTTGATAAGACTGCTTTGCTAAATCTTCCCTTTAAGTTATTGAAGTGTATTTGAAATGTATTTGTTTTATCTAGCCTTCTATGACCTGTTGCTCATCCATCTCCTTTTGCTAAACATTATTTTCTGAAGAAGAAAAGTAATATCAGTATACCTGGTCACAGTATACTATCAAGAAAAATTTCTCCACAGCTATTTTGGATCTCTGCTGTTTTATGACAACAAATAAAAAAGTGTATGAGGGAAGTTTGATCTGAGTCCACTTAAATTGTAAGAAAAATAATGGCCCATAAAGTGCGTAGAAATGAACAACAAATCTGTTTTCAGTCCTTCTGATGTCTTAACAATATATTTTTCTTCTTTTCCTGGTAAGTTGTTTTCAAATCTAGAGATAAGCTGAAGATGTAAAACTGATACAGAATTTGTGTCTGCATTAAATTCTCAAAATGCTTTTTCAGACACTTAAAACGTTACCCTTTTTCTACTGAAGACTACTATATTGTCACAAAGAGGACAACAGGGCCAAGATCAAATTGAAGAGTAGAAAAGCAAGTGGGTTTAAAATTGATAAAGCACTAGAGATTTGGGGGTGATCTACTCTTGCTATATTAAACAGAACAGAGTATTTTGTAATTGCCAACAAATTGATTTTATGTTATGATTTCTCTTGCTTTATTAGCTTCATCCTTAAGAAAAAGACTGATTGTCCTCTTATTCTACAGTGGCTACATAAAAAATTAGAGATGTGGTACCTATTTAGAATATTTAGAATGTTTAATGTTGTTAAGGAAATTTCATGAGGAAACTTCGTTTCTGCTTTACTCTGCCACGCATTTTCAAAGCTTCATAGAGGGAAATTTGCATCAGTGGTGCCAAGAAGGCACTAAGTATCCTCAGCTCCTCATAAATTCAATAAAAGCAGTAAGGGCTCCCCAGAGCACCTAGCAACTTAAAGGCTATAGCCCTTAGGCACTGCTGTCATTTACACCTGGAGAATAAAGCAGACACATACATGCAGATGTAAAATTGGAGGTCCTTTGTGTCTTTTGTTTTAAAGCATGTTCCTGTTCAAATATGCAATTCTTCTCTCGTGCAGTGCCTTTACCAGTAATGGTGAGTGTATAATGACGCCATTTATACAGCCTTGCTAACAGCTAGATCAATGATACTTGTCATGTGTACCGTTTCCTGGGCTGCTTCTTAAAGCTAATTTTGATGATATTACTTGAAAACACACATTTAGCTTTTGGGTTCCTCTTATTGATTTTTGTTTTTCTAAATGTAATGCTTGTTTCACCCTAATATGTAAGTGTTTCTTTAAAGTGGATCTATAATGAGGTAGTTTGGACTGTGTGTCTTACCTCTCTCTGCACACTATTAGTATTAGACTCCCAAGGGCAGTTTGTGCAGTGAACTGCGATAATGAGGTTGATGGTTCATAAAAGGGCTGATGTGACAAATTACTGACCTGTTTTGGAGATTAAGTAACCGTACCTTTGCCAAGGTCTGCATATCAGCTTTTTATTCAGCATAATTCTTGTAGTTGTAAGTCTGGTAGTTGCCTTGTTGAGTGTTCCACATGCCAAGCTGATCAAGAAAACAGTTGCAAAATGTAATTACTGATGTGATTAGTTGTGCTTCTCCCTAGACAAAACACATTATTCTGTGATTCAGGATCTGCACTGGGTTGAATTTTATGCAGCTTCTTGCAATACTTGAGGTCTTTAGAAGTTCTTCCAGTACCCTACATTTGCAGCTTGAGTTGTGAGAGTATCGGAAGGAGCACATGTTATAAAACTCACTTCCCCATAGTACAGATGTCACCTTTTCGCTCCATTAATATATCTGTGACATTTGCGTAAGCTGCAGCAGTATCAGTTGGTTATCTACATACAATCAAGTCTTCTCAGAAGCACTCTTTCTTGAGACACCATAGTTTCTCTCAGTAAGTGGGACCTATATTCTTTTCTCTGATCTTGCTTCTGGTGGTAATACAACATACCTCTTGATTCATTTTAATATCTCAAGCATTCTGGATCGCTAGTAAAAATGAGTTGTCATCTGTAGGACATCTGTATAGATGTTTTTTAATATTGGTCCATCAACTGGTTTGTAAAGGTAGCCAATAGAAACAACATCCACTATGTATTTTACTTCATTGCTACTTTTGCTGATATTTTTTTAAACTTTTCATTTATGCCTGGGCAAAAAATGGCTCTGTGATATACAATGTGTATTTACATGTGTTCCACAGTAATATATGGTTCTCAGCAGCAAACACAAAAGCTGTTGTCGTACACTTAAAAGTGTGATGATAATGTTTAGTTTGTCATTTTATTTTTGGAACATTCAGCAAACTGAGCTTCATTGTCCTACTGATGTGGCCAACAGAGAGTTTGCATTGATAGTCTTTCCTCATTAGCATTGACACTGTCGGTTGTGCTCACTTTCATCTTTCCCCATAGCTGTTGCTTTGGGTTTTTTGCTACAAGGACTCTCAAGCATTTAAATGAGCACAACTCACTGTTGTCCCCTTTCTGCAGTGGGATTGTAATTTCTGTCCCTCTTGCTGTCTCACATGCATACATTTCCTGAGGAAAAAATGAATTCCATGAAGTATCCTGCATAATTGTCTGTGCCTTTGTGATGTATATAATGATGTGTAACATTATTTTGGAAAGGCTAAAATAATGATCAAAAGTTGAATCCTTGCTGCATGTCTGCTTCATGTTTTATCAACACAGTTGGCAGGCAGTGGTCACACTCACTTCTGCAATGATATACATCCCTCCCTAAACAAGACGATGGCTTTTGCAGAGCTTATCTCCTACCAGGTGCCGAGAAATAATTGAGGCTTTTTGCACAGATAGCCGTGTTGTGTAGTACCAGAATATCAGCACCAGCATGAAAGTATGACTGCAAAGTGCTGGGTAAATGTTGTGGCAATGGCAGAATTTGTACTAAAAATGTCATATACAAAGAAGTGCTTTAATTTCCCCAGTACTTTTCACCTTCTCTGTATGGTTTAAACTTTTCTACTGAAATTAGTTATTAATGTTTTTTTCCTCGAAAAATTGAAATGTAATCTGAATGATTTTGGAAGTACGGGACTCTGCATACAGTACTCAATAGGCCTTTGTGATGATGAGAGTAGGCTTACCAAAATGGAAGTCGAGGTCCATTGCCGAAAAGCTGAGCTTCACCGTTTCATGCATTTTACATATGAATTAATTATTTGTGTGTGCCCAGAAAAATAAGTCTTGTGCTATAAAGAATCATTCTTAAATGTCAGTATTATGAAGCCGGCTTTTGGTTTACCAGTTATTTCCAATTTTGATAGCCATCCTCAAAGTCCCAACACCATTCTTCTTTATTTATATCAGCTCACAGCTCATGCTCAGAACAACAACAAAACTCTTCAAAGCACATTTTGCCTACAGATGAACATGGTCCACTTGTGAGAAATTCTTTTGAACATAAATCCATCGGCTTATCATTATTTGGTTTTAATAACCAAGTAATCAAGATTGATTTGACATCCAGAGTGTAGCGGTCAACGGCTCAATGTCCAGATGGAGATCAGTGACAAGTGGTGTCCCTCAGGGGTCCGTACTGGGACCAGTGCTGTTCAATATTTTCATCAGTGACATTGACAGCGAGATTGAGTGCACCCTCAGCAAGTTTGCAGATGACACCAAGCTGAGTGGTGCAGTTGACACGCCAGAAGGACGGGATGTCATCCAGAGGGTCCTGGACAAGCTGGAGAAGTGGGCCTGTGTGAACCTCATGAGGTTCAACACGGCCAAGTGCAGGGTCCTACACCTGGGTCGGGGCAATCCTTGGTTTCAATACAGGCTGGGAGATGATGTGATCGAGAGCAGCCCTGCGGAAAAGGACTTGGGGGTACTGATGGACGAAAAGCTGGACATGAGCCAACAATGTGTGCTCGCAGCCCAGAAGGCCAACTGTATCCTGGGCTGCATCAAAAGGAGCGTGGCCAGCAGGTCAAGGGAGGTGATTCTGCCACTCTGCTCTGCTCTGGTGAGACCTCCCCTGGAGTACTGCATCCAGCTCTGGAGCCCTCAGCACAAGAAAGACATGGAGCTGTTGGAGCAGGTCCAGAGGAGGGCCATGAAAATGATCCGAGGGCTGGAGCACCTCTCCTACGAGGACAGGCTGAGAGAGTTGGGTTGTTCAGCCTGGAGAAAAGAAGGCTGCGGGGAGACCTTGTAGCAGCCTTCCAGTACTTAAAGGGGGCCTATAGGAAAGATGGGACAGACTTTTTAGCAAGGCCTGTTGTGACAGGACAAGGAGCAATGGTTTTAAACTAAGGGAGGGCAGATTTAGACTGGATTTAAGAAATAAATTTTTTGCAATGAGGGTGGTGAGGCACTGGAACAGGTTGCCCAGAGAGGTAGTGGAGGCCCCATCCCTGGAGACATTCAAGGTCAGGTTGGATGGGGCTCTGAGCAACCTGATGTAGTTAAAGATGTCCCTGTTCTTGCAGGGGGGTTGGACGAGATGACCTGTAAAGGTCCCTTCCAATCCAAAGCATTGTATGATTCTATGATTTACTAATTTTCTAGGTCTGAAATTATATTAAAAACTCTTTCTTCCAAAATAAGTGTTTTGGAATTCTGCTTCTCATTCAAGATTTGAAGGCAGCTGATATCACTGTTTCCAATGGCTTAAGTCTCCAGACCATTCTGTATTCTGCTTTTAAGTACATTGAGACAAACCCATCTCTGTCAATAGCCCTGCTTGGAGCAGAGCCTTCCAATTCCAGAACATGTACTAATGAGTATTGCAACATCTGTTGAAGAGATGCAGAGATCATATTTTCTTTGCAGAGACTGTCCACATTGCTGGGACACAGCAGCATGATCTGTTATGCAGAGGTTTAACAGACCTGCGTTACAAACAAAATGTTTACCCATTTTTGTGGGTAAATCGTGATTAGAACAACCCTGGAATTTACTGATATTTTGATCAGAAGCATGTGTGCTGATAATGTCATAACTGAGTTAAGGGAGCAGCAAAAAGAACTTGTCAATCAAAAATTCAAAAATAGTATTACTTTGATTAAACCTGATATGCTACGTACATGTTGTGTTAACATGCATAGCTTCTATTTCAATAGGAATAATTATGCCAAGACTGATGAATGGCATTTTGTGAAAATCTGTCAGCACCAGAAATACTGGGTATCTGTCATTCAGGGATTCTGCTAGTGCCACTTAAACATTTGAACAGGTATGATAGAAGTAATTTTTTTAATGACAAAATCTCTTCTTATGATACAAGTTCTAGTAAATGAGGGAACTCTTGAATGGCTTAGCCTTCCACTGACTTGTCTGGGCTCTAGGCTCGTAATCAGATTGTTCGCTTACTCTCTTCTTGAAACAAAATTTGTTTTTAGAGGGACTAAAAGTTCACTCAGAAACACTACTAAGAGCAGAGCCCTGTTTTGACTTCCTATCCAGATTAATTATGGCAAACTTCAAATGCAGTATTTCATAGAATCATAGAATCATAGAATAGTTTGGGTTGGAAGGGATCTTTAAAGGTCATCTAGTCCAGCCCCCCTGCAGTGAGCAGGGACATCTTCAACTAGATTAGGTTGCTGAGAGCCCCATCCAGCCTTGAATGTCTCCAGGGATGGAGCATCTACCACCTCTCTGGGCAACCTGTTCCAGTGTTTCACCCACACTCATTATAAAAAATGTCTTCCTTATATCTAGTTTGTATCTACCCTCTTTTAGTTTAAAACCATTACCCCTTGTCCTATCGCTACAGGCCCTGCTAAAAAGTTTGTCCCCATCTTTCTTATAAGCCCCCTTTAAAGGCTGCAGTAAGGTCTTCCCAGACCCTTCTCTTCTCCAGGCTGAACAACCCCAACTCTCTCAGCCTGTCCTCATAGGAGAGGTGCTCCAGCCCTCGGATCATTTTCGTGGCCCTCCTCTGGACTCGCTCCAACAGCTCCATGGCTTTCTGGTGCTGAGGGCTCCAGAGCTGGACGCAGTACTCCAGGTGGGGTCTCACCAGAGCAGAGTAGAGGGGCAGAATCACCTCCCTCGACCTGCTGGCCACGCTCCTTTTGATGCAGCCCAGGATACAGTTGGCCTTCTGGGCTGCGAGCGCACATTGTTGGCTCATGTCCCTTTTCCGCAGGGCTGCTCTCGATCACATCATCCCCCAGCCTGTATTGGAACCAAGGATTGCCCTGACCCAGGTGTAGGACCCTGCACTTGGCCGTGTTGAACCTCATGAGGTTCACACAGGCCCACCTCTCCAGCTTGTCCAGGTCCCTCTGGATGACATCCCGTCCTTCTCGTTTGTCAACTGCGCCACTCAGCTTGGTGTCATCTGCAAACTTGCTGAGGGTGCACTCAATCTCGCTGTCAATGTCACTGATGAAAATATTGAACAGCACTGGTCCCAGTACAGACCCCTGAGGGACACCACTCATTTCATGGGACTTATTTCTGAGTATATATCAGCTTTGCATAAACCTCTCATATTGTCCCCCAATAAATTCCTTTACCTAGTCGAATTGATACAGGGTTACAAATATTAGTAACAGCATTATCATGTGATTCTCTTGATCATATCTTAAGAGTTCCATAGAACATATTATTGCTGTTGTCATGGGAAGAAGATGGGGTGCCTTTCTAGTCCTTCAAAGTCCTTAATTGTTTCAATTGATGTTATTTCATTTGTATAACATGTTTTCCATAACTCCCTCAAAGAAAAAATTGAAGGGAGCTCAGTATAATGCATGTAGATACATTTTTCTCCTTAGAGGATCCAAAAATTCTCAAAAAATTACCAGATTCTCAGGCTCGTAGTCTACTGATTACTTGCAAAGATACATAAAAGTTAAATTAGAGGTCACTCTGATTAGACTCGCTCAGAAAAATTTTTTGAATTAAAATGGCAGCAAAAGGCTCTAATATGTGCAACCCGGTCTGTGGTGAAACCTCTGTGAAGACATTTCTGATCCATATGCTTGTAAGTCACAGTCCTGCACTGTACAGTAACAAAATTACCCAGAATTACAGAGGAAACATTTATTTATCAGTATAATATTGTAGACAAATTATTGTGCAGGTGGGAAAATAATTGCCTATGTATATTAAGTATGTATCTACATGTTCATAATGGAGTCTTTATCTTACTCTCTGAAAACCAAGTCCTAACTAGGCAAAGACATAACAAGAAGGTTTTGTTAATGCAAATAATAAATAAAAACAGTTCAAATAAATAGGAACTTTATAGAACACAGTACCTTCAGGAATTACCCACATTATTTGTATTACTGTTTCACATTAAGTGACAGCTATGAGGTGGCTTTATACAAGATAGGAAAAAAAAAAATTGGTTTTAGTCCAGTACAAAGTTGAAAAAAATCTTATGATCTTCATGAGGATTTTTATGAGATTTCTGACATTAGTATCAGAGAAAGGGAGACCTTTATGTGTAGTTAATCCTGCCAGTTCTCTGCAGCTCTTCATAGTACTTCTGCCTTCTAAATGAGACCCAAACAGTTCTTGGATCTTAACGTAGCAGGGATTCTCACACCAAATGCCTTAAGGCTCCTGCCCACCTTGTCCTCCCTTCACCTTTACCCTTTCCTAAGAAAAAGTATCATGCAATGCCAATTCAATTTGAGACTTTTTCTAAAGCTAAACTTGTGTTTGCAATGTGTGGAGTCAGTATCACCCTACAGGTAGCTTTTCACTGTAATATTTCAGACCCTAAACCTAATTATTTTAAATACAGCAAATAAACACCAGTACTTTACACTCAGAAATAACACTCAGAAACAGTGTTAAGGCTGACATGATGATGGTACTCCTGGACTTGATGCAACTCAGCCAAAGTGGGCGTCAGAGCAATTGAAAGCCAACTGATGCCTGCTGCAGCAAGGTACAGGAGGGCTCAGAGGTGCTGGCAGCACAGAACGTTTTGTGTTTATTTCCTACAGAAAGCAGGCTCTTGTGTCCCTTCAATTTTTAAACCAGCCTGCTCCATCTGGCACAGTCCATGCTTCCAAATAAGGTTCAGCTGTCTGTTGCCTGCATGAGGAAGAATGGAAGAAGGACCCTTAGGAGGAACTTGAAACTAACGTTCCTGTACAAGATGACTAATTTTCCCTGTCAGAATTTTGCCTTAAATGTGGTGCCTGCATTTAGGGGAAGATAGAAATGCTATCATCCAACTATGTCTAAACATTATTGTTTTCACAGATTAGTGCAAATATTTGCCAGGGAATACACACTTCAGATCATTCTAGGAAAAAGGTAATAGTGTCATGGGGAGGAAAAAAAGAAGGATTTTCCTTAAGCTAATATCTTTTGTGATTTTTAGCATGATAGAAGTACCATAACAGGTCAAAGCCACAGATCTAGATAAATTATCAAATAATATATTGCAGTAAGAGACACTGAGAATAACCAGCAGGCAGCAGAAGATCATATCGGCTAAAAAATAAATTTGGATTTGGATTATACCAAAACCCAAACAATTATGCTCTTTGTTTTCCTGTTGTAAAGTGTCCTCATTGTCCCTGGGGTCTGAACACTCTTGTTAGTCTTGAAGATCATCATATTCATATGAGGTTGTAAAATCTTGCTGATGAACTTTTTAAAATCTACGTTGCACTCAAGTGGGTATTGTAATTGCAGAGTGTGCAAGGGTAAGTAGGTGTATCATGATTTTTATTAGCCATGCTATTCATTATTTGTATACTTCTATCAAGTTGCTTCTTCTTAGTCTGTTCCTTGGACTGATTAGTTCTGTTCTGTACATTTATCTTTCTTTGGAAGTTGTCCATTCTCCTACAAATTTCTATTACCTGTGTTTGGATTTCTTGTATGCCTGCTCTAAAGGGATGGGGAGAGAAAATATTACTGTCGATGAAAGCATATAATTGATTTAATGACATATTTTCAATTATTTGCTATCCCAGTCTTTCAGTTTACCTTGTATTTAGCTACTGATGAAAATGGAGTAGGTATTTTTAGTGGTGTCCCAAATGAATTCAAAGTCATTCTTTCCTCACTTACAGGAGATTTACAATCACTAATTATCTATTCAGTATACACAATGCTTTTGTCATAGAATGACAAGAATCACTGTGTTTTATCTCTCCTTTTGACATTGTCTCAGTCTTTTTTTAGGCTTGAGCAACCTAAATATTCTGCTTTCTGCAAATGCTGCCACTTGCATTCTGTTATTAAATAGTGAATGCACAGATTCTGCTGTGACATCTTCAAACAAGGCATCTAGCTTTCAAAACAGGCATAGAATAACACTTTTTTTCCAGACTATTGTGTTACTATACTTCTTTACATGGGCAAGAAATGCCCCCCAACAAATGACAAATAATCTAATAGTAAGGATCTGTTGTCAGTGCTTGAAAAGAATACATGATTTTTGACAATCAGAGGGAAATTGGATATTTTTTGAAGTTCTAGTTATACAGCAGTTCTCAGGGGAAAAAGAAATGAGGGGGGAATATGGTCAGTCTTTGGCACTAAGATAATGTGCCAGAAATCTTAACAAGAACCTATTTAGTGACTTTCTGAAACAAGACATTGTAGATTGAATAAATTATTTAATAAATGCATGAAAACTATGAAACTGACTTTCAAAAATTTTACAAACACTATCCTAGAGCTGATTAAAATATATCCTTCCTAATCTTCTCCCCATTCTGCATCAGCCCTAAGAGAATGTGAAGATCTCGCCTAGTGCCTCAGAAGAGTCATAGCTTGTGTCTTTTCCTCACTAAACCTTACAGGTTAGGCATCTTGGTTGGATTTCATCTTCCAGATTGGTATTCCTATTTGAAAAGCAGAGGGTGTATAGCCTGGGGAACTTGCCCTGAGAAGTGGGAGTCTGTGACAATGCAGGAGGCATTTAGCAAATTAAACATATTTGTTTCTGAATGGTTTTGGATCATGACTTTTGGTGATACTAATGTGTTTGAGGTATACCCATTTTGTATCCACAGCAGCTCTACGTGGAATGTCTTATCTACAATGCATCAGATCCATTGTACATGGTGTGCAGAACTTTCCTGTTCCATGTGCCAGGCTGCCAAATTGCCACAATCTGTTAGATAATGGAAAAAAGCAGTTCAGCTGGCAAGTATGGAAACTGGAATGGCTATCCCCAACCTCAGAGATGGTGTGAAATTTAGTTTTGGATTGAAATCTGCATTTGGTATGAAGTCTTGCTTGTAATTTTAGTAAATGTAAAATGTCTAACAAACTTACAGTAATAAACTAAATCACAGTTAGCCCTGTTACACCCCAATCAAACTTTTTAAAGTTTGCTCTTTGAAGAACATATGTCAAACAGTTATAGTGATCTGATAAATATTTCAGCTACGTATCACACTAGCCAGTAGCTGACAACCTTTTTCCTACACCAGTACTCTGGTTCATTTTCAAAGCAAAGTCATTGACAAAGTCACTAATAAACCTCTGATTTAATCGTGCAGCTTGCAGTGAAAGCCTCAAGCTGAAGGCTGTGTGTGTATGTAATTTCTTAACTGCTGCTCTGAGCTACAAGCTTTTTCTATCAAGGTAAAATGCATGAAACTAGCTCATAATTCTTCTGTCTGCTTTGTATTGCTTGAGAGGCTTTAAAGAGCTATAATCAATTTGCCAAACGAATAAAGAACAGCCATGACCCTGCATCATGCACAACAAAGAATTCACTAGTGAAAATACTGTGCATATATGTAACTCCTCACCTGTTACACAACTGCAGAAGCATCAGAGTCCTTGAAATGATATTGTATGCTGAATAAAGGAAAAAGGTAAGAGATAGCAGTGGTTATTTTACTTTTCTGAAGTGAAATCACATATCTAATCTTGAATTGGATATGATAGCAAATGAAACCTAATGGTAAAAGTCCATGCTGATTGACAGGTGCTATGTCTTTTTCCCTGCTCCTAATTTAAGTTTAAAATTGCAAGGCCCTATACTGTGGGATTATTTCACATGAAAAATGCTTTATCCAGCCAGTTTACAACTGGGGATTAAGGTTGTAGGTGTGTTTGGCTAACAAGAAGAGAGAACTACCAATCCGTGTGTTTGGCCTAATTTCTAAAAAAACATATGTTGGAAAGTCATTGTTGGAAAAAACAGCTCAATGAAATTAAGGCTAATTTGGATTTAGTTAGTTAGTTATGAAATAATGATCAGCCTATCAAAAATGCTGGCAGAGAAGAGTGAATAACTCCAAGGCTGTGGCTTCCTCCACGTGACACATCATAAAATAAAGAAAAGCGCAAACCAGCTACACAAAACCTGTATTTCTAGAGCAGAGCTGTCCTCCTACATGTGTGCACTTTTATACTATCTCAATTACAACCCTTTGTAATGGCCATCAAAGGCTGATTCTACAGCCAGAAGCTCTTTCTCTACACTTATATATCATGTAATACACCCATGATATAATGACCAGGAATTAGGTGGCAAAACCATCTCTGTGTCACAATGAAATTCTCCTGTTTTAGGGAAATGCCATTGCATTGTGCTGCCAAAGAAATAGCTGATAAAGAGGCCTAGGATGTGACAGATTATTAATCACCTTTTATTAGGTGTTCCAAGTGTACTAATGTTTTTTATTTATTATTATTTTCTCTCTCTTTTGTCTGTCATGTAAAACTGATAAAATACAGGGGGTTTTGGGTTTGCCCCAAAGTGAAATTCACTGGACATATAATCACCATATAACCCAAACAGTCCTGAATTTTTGCATATATAAAGATTTTCAGAAATGTCAGTGCCACAAAGAAGAAAAAAACAAATTAAATTATTGAGATGCCCACTGCTCTGAGGCTGACCTCAGAGGTTCAGTATCACCTTTCCCCTCACCTTTTTTCACCTTTCAGATTGCTTACAGTGATGTGTAAACTTCTTTTGTAAATCTCTTTTCTATTTTCTTTCAGATATGCTAGTTTTTAAAAATTATTATTTGAGAACGTCTAATTAGCAATCAGATTCATTGGTGCTAGTGCATCCAGGAAGACGCACATTTCCCTATTAATAAATAGTCAGCAATGATTTTCTGACATCACAAATTAAAACAATTGGTACTGGGCTATTGCTCAAGTGAAGCATTTTGTTTGTCTTGCAAAGCTCCATGGCCTACATATTAGCCCACAATGTTGTTTCCTCCAACCAGACACCTAGCTGTAAAGCAGTCAGTTCAGCTGTATGCATTAAAAAAAAAAAAAAAGTTAAAAAAAAAATGTTGAGGGAAATAGCAATTTTGTGACCTTGCCTTTTAATGGGTAATAAAGTTTTAAAATGATAAGCCTAGGACCTACTGGGGCTCTTCCTTGGGTTTATTCTTTCTGGGCAATTACATCAGTGAATAATATACTTGAGTGCCTACGCTCGCTAACATCGTAATGGCAAGTAAGGGTGTTAACCTAGAGACTCAGCAAGTTTTCAGATCATTACTTATTTCAGAATTTTATCAGTATTTTTGAAAAGTTAGTCATGAAAATGGAGATATTCGGAGGAGGGATTATGAAGAGACAAAGGATGGCATTCTTCTGACCTTTCATAGACCTTAAATAATCTCTTTTTAATGACCAGTATGATTTGGTCTCAAACTTGAAAAACAATTAACCCTGTGGAACTGTGGCCCCTTCGGTTTGTGAGCTTATTTCTCATGTAAAACCACAAAAGACCTGTGTGACTGATCCCTTGCGTGCTGCTTGTACCACACAGGCTCATAAATATGGCCAAAAGCGCTAAGAAAATAGTCTGGTTTTCAGAGTTCAAGATGAAAACAGTGTAATCCTTTGAAGCTGGAATCAATTGACAAACCAGGAGCCAGCTCCTTGAATTGGAGTACATGGGAATGGTGCCACCCATTTGAAAAGGAGCAACACTAGACTCTGAGTAAACAGAAAAGGAAGCTTGCTCAGTTTTCAACGAGGAACATAGTTCAGGTCATGAGAGTGTGGTTTGGAGTTACAAGTTTTCTTCTAACACTGAACAAGGCCCTTTTCTGTTTTATGGCAGAACTCCTACCTAGTGAGCTCCTTCATAGTCCTAATGGAAGGCTGGTTAAAATACACAGTATTCTCATTTTCATAGTCTGTTTCAAGTCTGGCCAGACATTGGTGCTATATGATTGCCATGTATTCCAGTATTTTGCATGTCCCAAAGGCAGGGTAACAGTATGTAACATTTTCTAAAACTTCCAAGTGCTAGTGCAGTCTTTATCAGGGAATGGAGTTAGCTCTGGAACAAGGGCACTGCTTTAGGTGCAGGCCATAAAAAACAGAGCTTAGACTAATCAGAAGGGGGTTCATTGTGATCTACAGATTAAAGGGTACACTTGAAATTTAAAGAAAATGTGGAGCACTCTGATTGGAAATTTCTTCTTGGTGATCAATTAGGTAGGAATTGTTTGGGTTTTTTTTTATGTTTGGGTTTTTTCCTGCCATGCATTTATCTTTGAACATTCTTCAGATCCGCTTTCACATTTCTGGTGTTCTCTTCTTAATAAGCCTGATAAAATGCCATGAAACAGCCTTCAGCTATCTTTCAATACTTATATTAACTGCAGAAGTTCTTGGAGGCAATGGCCCATCTTGTTTGGGTGCTGTCAAACCGTGACTCTGCTAGTTGTTACAAGATGCTACCATTCCTGTCTTATCACCACCCCTGTGCAGACACATGTATGTATCCTTTTCTCCATGCCAGTTGGCAAGTCAAGTGCAGCAAAGAAGTGACTCATGGAAAAAACTGGCAAGGAACCATGCTTAGGGCTGCAGGAGCCATGTGGAGAACAGCTGTGACCTGGCCACAGCAGTTGGGGTCAGGCTCACAATGAAGTTGTGGGAAGAAGCAGAGACGGGAGGGACATGGTGCCAGTACAGCAGGTGAGATCCATTGATCCTGACTGCCAGCTCCTCTGTCTAGCGGAGATTAGATGGGAGAAAGGATGTTCGCAGCAGTAGTTTTCAGAGTGTGAGCAACCAGATTTGGAAAAGTATGTTCTGCCCGGCAACTGCAGTGCTTCGTCTTGGTTGACAACTGCCTGATGGTGTGGGACACAGGAATAGTCACTTCCCTGTTCTGCACAAATCTGTCTTTTCCCCTGGAACTTGTACTTTACATATATGTGCATGCACATATGTGTGTATATATGTGTGTGTGTGTATGTATACTTCTACAACTCAGTCTTCTCCATTGGTAGTAAAGTATGGTACCCTGAAAAGTCCTAACCCTGTTCTTCCAAAGGACTGCATAGGAGCAGCATTTTATGTTACAGTTCATCTTTTTAACACTCGTGATTTGAATCCCTCCCCTTCTGACAGTCCTTTGCTAGCCAAGTAATTGAGTGGCTATGGAAATGAACTACCAAGGCATGAGCAAAGTATCTTTAGTGCCATCACTTCATGGCTCTGCCAATGAACTCTACTCATGCTTTCTGTACCTTGGAAGTGTTTTGTGACAGCAGTGGTGGCTGCAATAAATTCAGCACACAGTGTCCCTGCCCTGAGGACCATAAACATCAGTAAGGAGCAGGTCAAGTTTAGATGTAAAAGTACTGTAACTTTTGAGGGCGCTCAAAGACTGGTGGTGTGAGTTTGCTGATGTTTCATTCTATGGTCTTAACCATGAAACTCCCTTCCTTGCGATTTGTTTTGATAAGATGATGTTAATGATGTTCTCTCTGTATTTGCAGCTAGTGAATGTCGTCCCCTAGGGAGAGTCCTGATTATCTGTTTTTCACTAGTACACTCAGTACTTCCCATACAGCGAGCCAAAGAGCTTCTGGAAGAGCCTGGTTAACAAGAGTGAATTGTAGCTCTTGTAGCAGATGTAATTGCCAAGGAGCCTTTTGAGGAGAACAGTCTGATTGCTGGTGAAATTAAAGCTTGCCTAACTGTGAAAGGCTGAGAAGTATAATGGAGATGGTAAAGATTAAAACATTAACAGCTGAGGAGAGTTGGAAGGGATCTCCAGGAAAATCAGATAGCTCCTATCTGCAACAAGCTCTCCTCAACTAACGCCAGTCCAGCAGGAGAGACCCTCAGCCTGTAAACTCTCTAGGGAAAACTCTACAGGAGGCGCGATCTCCAGAAAGGATCTGAGTGTCAAATCCTAACTTAACGAATCCCTTCCTTCCTATGTGGGAGTTTTGTTTGCCTAATTGGTAAAGGTAATATGGGGGTGGGTGGGTGTGTATCTTAACAATTTTACAGGGAAAGTTTCAGGAGAATTTCCAGCTGTTCAGCTGCAAAACATCAATACTAGACTTTTTCTTGCTTTCCTTCTCTCTCTCTCTCTTTCTTTCTTTCTTTGGCAAGGGATTTTTTTTTCCCCTTAAGGGTTCATTTACCTATTTACTTAATGCTTTCTCTGACAAGATGGGATGTTTGAAGAAAATGTATACCTTAGGTTTCATATTTTTAGTAATGCATCTTTTTGTCCAACCTTTTAACCGTATTTTCTACTCTGAGCTGCTACTTTCCCTGTTTTGGTAAGGCCTCACTGCCCATCTAGTAAGTTCTTACTGCTCAGTGTCTGGTTTCATGACCTGGATAATGTGCATGGCTTTCATAAACAGGAAATATTTCCCACTGTAACAAGTTTTTCCAAGTGACCACAGTTTTCATGCAAAATGTAAAGAAAACATCCTCAGGAAAACTACACAGTTTTAAATCTCATGTTAGGTTTATCCTGTTGACAGGTACCCACAACATTAAAATTCTTTGTTCAAATACCTGTGTTTAGAGTGTGTGGAAGAGCAAGACCATTAAAAGCTGTGTTTATTTGCCACTCAGTATTTACTGGTATTTCATGAATACAATTTTAGGCAATAAAGCTTTTAACTGTAATTGTCTGGGCAGCATGAATAATCAGTAGTGTGTTTTCAAAATGGGTGGTTCCCACATAAGGAAGACTAAAACTGTTTGAATAAATTCTTATGGAAAAATTAGGCGTAAGTCTGTTTTCAACTGACATATTAGTCAGTGACACAGTAATAGAAGATTGTGAATTTATTCTGAAGTGGTTATTTGTAATCAGTATTGTACTAATTTTGTTCCTTGCAGATTGTCTACCAGTTCCAGTATAATGGCTGTTTAACAGTGTTTCATTTTACATGTTTGGATTTAACTGTGATACATCCTGAATTGATCAGTATTTCCTATGGAGAATTAGGTTTTGTATACCCTATTTCAGCATCCACTCATTCAAGATGTGGCTGTGGTTCAGGTGGAAGAACATCCCCTAGTAAGCAACATATGCAAGAAATTTCAGTACCAACTTCAATTGTCATTCACCCCAGATGCTTAATAGAAGTATCCAGCAGAGCTCTCTTCACATATTTACTAAAAAAGACCATGTTAATCTCCTATTTTAGGATTGTTTGCAGCATTTGTTATCGATGAACATCAGTTTCTGCAGCAGAGATTAACTATCTCTTCTGGATTACCTAGCATGGCATGAGTCACATTTCTTTCAGGGGAGCCAGCTTGTTGCAGTTAAGCCTCTTTATCTTTAATGCAACATTCATTAATGCTAGGGTTCTACAGGATCCCATTTTGGGACCCATACTGTTTTGTAATTATGTATTTCCCTTAGGCAGTATCAGATTGGTCTCATTGTTTCCAGTATCTCATGCAGATGATCTTCAGATTTGCCTTTTTCTATTCCATCCTAAACTGAATGCTAACGAGACAGAGTAGTTACTAATTGGTCCATCTCTAGGTCTTTGCACTCCTCACTCATTGCTTCTATAAATAGATGTTCCGTTTTCCCTGTTGCCAAGGCTTGTAGCCTTGGTGATAAAAGAAGAAAGGGCGAAAAATTGGGTCCCTGAAAAACAGTAAAGATCTCCTCCTCCTAGGTGAGGGCAAGCAGTTCTAAAGGAGCTGAGCTTCTGTTTCACTGGAGTCCTTACAATGGAACAGATAGGAATAACATTAATACAAAGAATAGATAGCGGTGACTAAAGGGAGTCAAAGTGCAATGGAAAAGATGGGCTAACTGCAAATACTGTATACCACCCAAAGAACCATTATGGGCAATGGGATATTTTTGCAGCTAGACAGAGGATATCAGTTTAAAGAAGCATTGCATAGGCCACCATGGCAAATCTGCAGTCTCAAAGGCCTCTAAGCAACAAGTGGAAACATAAACGTGACAGGGAAGGTGGCAGTGCAGTCCTACGTAGTGCAAGATGATAGCAGCTTGACTGTGACGTGGAGCTTTTGACAGTGTATCAGTTCCAAGCCTTGGAATTGATGGTCACACTTCAGGAAAGATGCAGACCCACTGAAGAGAGTCCAGTGCAGAGCAACAAGATCGTAGGAACAAAAAGATAGCTATAGCGCATCGAACAGTCCATCTAGTTCAGTGTCTTGTCCCTAACACTAACAAGCAGTGAGTGTTTAGGGAAAGAGTGCAAAAACTAGGCATAGAACAAAATGCCTCTTGATGTATTTCCCAGATTTTAGTAAGTTGGAATTTAGGGAATTCCTAAGTTCAAAGGTGTGTCAGCATCGTGCTTTTAGTTGCAATTTTGGTTTATATATTGAATGTAGCTTAATTACTTTTTAAGCCATTTATAATATTTTTATCTACCACATCTTTCAGTGAAGAGTCCCATGGGAAGCTTTGTATCAGTAATGAGGCAATGAAGCACTGAAACAGATTGGAGCTTATGCTGATCTGTCAGTGTATGTCTTTAAGAACAGGTTAGACAACTGTCTGTCTGGAATAATACAGGTATAATGTGACTTGGGCAAATGGGTGGAGTGTTTTATCTTTTCATGTTGTTTTGAGCCATACTTTTCTACAACTTTGTGAAAGTGATATCATCCCAGGAAAGAAACCCCTGCTCCCTAAATCCTCTTTCACACAGCCTTTGAAGTCAGTTTATTTGCTGTCTCTTCCCCCTGCTATATCTTGCACTGGTGCCACAGCAGTTTGGACAACAAGGCACATCCTAAACCTTGTCTTATAGATGTAACACTAAACAGGTACGATTTGCAAAGAGGGCATCTTCACTTCATCAGACACTGCCAGAATTGTATAATTTTGACATTTTGTTCATTGCCACTTAACTCAGGTTGTGAAGCAGAGAACGATAGACCTGCAGATTTAACTGCTGTGTTGGGAAAGATTTCTAGAATTATTCATGAAGGATGAACTTGTTAGCTTGTTAGATAAAAGTCTGTTAAGCAGTAGCCAAGAGCCATGGGTTTATAGAAGTAGATCTTGTCAGAAGCATGTGATAGAATTAATCAAGGAGCAAGTGGGACAAAGAAATTAGAGACTGGGTATGCTATAGATCTGATTGACTTAGATCTGAGTAAGGCTTTGATGAAGTTTCACAGAATAAGTTGATATGCAAATTCAAGGATATTAGAGTCAATGAGAGGATGATGAAATGGATGAAAAACTGGCTGAAGAGAAGAATCCTGAATAAATGGGCACAAACTGACTTAGAGAATAGAAACAACTAAAGGCCCCTGGGTTTGTTCGTTTGCCACTTTAAAAACTTCTCCAGGCTTTATTCAGATGCTTACTTGCACTTAGCATATGTCCACTGTTGCAGAAAAATAGCTAGGGAGATGCAATGATGCAATATACTTCTACATCTGAGGAAATTTGCTACTTCCCCCTAAGGAAGAGAGAGAAAAGGAACTTACAGAATGCAATTTCTCTCATTCCAAGGCACAAATATTAAACAGACAAATTCATTTTTAGAAGTGTTTTTTTTCTCTGTGATGAATTATGGGTGACTGGCTCATAGACACAAACATTGTGAGCATCTAAAGTGCAAGCAAGATTAAATTACTCTGGTGCTTCCTTTTTCCCTTATTTATGCCCGTTGTACATCAGTGTAATTGCATTGAATTGCATTACTACCTTAACTCTCCCTTTTGTAGGATTTCCCCCTTATACCACCTTAAAATGCCCACTTTCTCAGGAAGTTTTCCATCTTCAATCTCATCTTGCATTCTTCTTTCAGTTTTTAAAGACTGGAGCATAAGGACAGTATAGGACCTTACAAAGGTCTGTTGCTCTTAAAAAATTCTCTAGTTCTGGAAAATCTCCTCTCTTCCTTTATAGGGAGTAGGTCTCAGAGCCAAACTATAGAAGCATCATCTGGTACATAGAGGTTTGGGCTGGCATTCAGTCCTGGGTCAATTATAATTTGCCCTCTGAACAATCAATTTATGCTTTGCCTCAGTGCTCCATGTGTAAAAATGATAATGACACAGAGATATTTTGTAGACATAATCAGGTAATGAGGCATTTAGCTTTCTGCCATGAGGCAGGAATGTGTTTTAATAAACAGAATGTATAAATTCTTCCAGGTCTTGGAAGAATCATGCTGTACACTCTTTTATTGGTTTAAAAATGGGGGTGGGGGGTGGGGGGTGTGTGTGTATACATATACATACATGTGTGCCTAAATCCGTTCTAATTTATGTTGGTGAATGAATTCGCAATGGGGCACATTGTAACAGACCTAGTATATATAAAACTAATTTACATTCATCCATAGAAGGGGATACATGATAAAACGTATTCAGAGACTTTTTATCCAACCTTTTGTTGTTCGTTGGACCTCTCTGAACTGGTTCATCAAAAACTTTTGCTTATGGGGAAGAAGCATTGCTCTGCATTCTGGGAGCTGTGAAACATCATGCTCTTTATCAGAACAGCATGCTAGAGAAGCTGCATGAGAAGTACTGTGATTCCTAGGGCCAAGGAATATAGTCTGTCCTCAGTCAATGACAGAGAAACATATGTTAAGATCTGTTTTGGGGTTTTTTTTGCTAAAAGTTCCCATTCTTCAGTATAACTCCATTATCAACATCAACTGTACAGCACAGACTCAGACAGAACATAAACAGCAGTACTTTAAAACCAGATCTTCCCTGAGGAAGTGTGGATGCCCCATGAATCCAAAATTGGAACTGGGAATAACATTGGAGCAACTCTGTGGGAAAGCGCAGGCAGGCAGAAAGGAGCAGTGTGGCACTCTTGCATCTTGTATGCCCTTAATTCTACACAAAAAGCCTACAGTTCCCATCCTCTGAAGTACCTAAAAATACTCTGTTCCATTGCAGTATGCCATTGCAATGATCTGTCTCCAGCACAGTCGCACACAGATTTTCATTCAGCATGACTTTATTTTCCTTTCCCCGCCCCCCCCCCCCAAGATCAAGAGAAACACAGTGTCTTTAAAAGTCGAGGAAGCTTGTAACAATCATTCTGAATTCTGCATCGCAGCTGGGTTAATGGGAGTGTTACAAATACAGCAGTCTCATGTTGCTTATGTCCTGCTGCCTTGAATTGGATAGCAGAGTGTCTGCAAGTGTCTACTTTTTTGATGCTCTGAGGTGTCCTGACATGCCTGAACCATCTCATGGTCATTTCCAATTTTATTTAAATAAATAGCTTGAAAAATAGAAAGCACAAGAAAATACTACATCTTTATTTTTGAAAAGTTGTTGAATGCAAAATTGAATTTCTTCTACTTCTAGATGAGCTGATAATTTGATTTTATTAGATGGTCAATCTTTTTTGCTTTTATTCGGTTGCCTGAGTAATATAACAAGTGGAATATAGAACTTCTAAGTTAAGGAAATGGTTAATGTTGACAGAGAAATGAGTACCTATTCTGCTAGATACTTCTACTTAGAAGACTTGTTCATGCTGAGTCTGTGATGGTTAGGTCAACACTCTGTTCCAACAATATGCTAATCAATGCCTTTCCAAACAACAAACTCACAGTTATTTGTCTCCCATGGGGAAAGTGGAAAATCCTATAAAGCTTTTATTGACTTTAGGCTCTGAGTTTGGAAGCAACTTGGTGAGTCCTGAGCAATGTATTGGCTGAGTTCAGTAGCAAGGGGCTGGTGAGTGAAGAGTTTTGTCCTTTCTAGTAGATGTCACTGCAAGTCAGTAAGAGCTACCACATGGGATTTTTGAGGGACACAAAACAGATTTGACCAGTCAAAAAAAGTCATTAGGCAGCTAGTCCTGTAAATAGCCTGAGTGATTCTTTGTAAAAAAGATTGCATGGTAGTAGCTCTAGCTATGTATTTCCTACTTTCTTCCAAATATGTAATCTGTCAGAAATAAAACAAACATAATCTATTTTGAGAAAAAGGAGGTGTTCATTTGAAAACTGTCCTGAAACCTTTTCTTTCTTTTTTTCCCTCTCTCTTTTTTTTTTTTTTTTAAATCTTGTGGTTCAAAAGGGAAAAGACAAGGTGTCCAGCATAGGCCAGAATGCCTTAACTTTAACCATAGAGCTTTGTTCTATGTACAGCCTCCTTTATTCACATTTACAAAAGTCCAAAACCTCACGGTTTCTACTTCATCCTGCTTAACACGTGTATGCTCAAAGTACTAAGGAAACAATTCAAGGGCTTAAAGATAAGCATTTAGTACCATTTTTATGTCAGTTCTGGCTGCCACTCAAAAAAATTTTGGTCCTTCAGCATACTTACCGGGACATATAACATTTAAAATGCTACTAGATGTCTGTATTTAACCCCTGGACCCAACCTTCCAAACAGGCTACTGGCCTTAATTTAATCATTAAATTAAATGTATTTATTTTCATTTTTTTCCGTTTTGTTCAAGGGGCTATTTTTATTCAAAACCTGTATGTGGGCATGCAGTTACCTTGTGAATTCCGGTGTTGGTTCAGCAACAGTCTCAAAGACTTTCTCTTCACTGCCTTTTTTTCCTGATTATTTTTTATTGTTTTGCTCCTGAGGAGTTAGCTCTGAGTTTCCTATGGAAATATCTGAGAAGTCTGTCATTGGTGTTAAACTGAAATAAAAGGATATTTCAAACATTCATGCAGAATAAAAGATGCCTTGCAAAGAAAGAGGAAAAAAAAAAGATCAAGAGAAATTTCTGTTCCTGGTGCTTTGTTTCAGAAAGTACTATCACAAGCTCTGTCATATATTGTTTTCCGTGTCCCCTAATCAATCAGTGATATCATATGGAGCTTTTCAAATCAAAGCCCTAACGTAAAGGAATTTCTTAAGGTAAGACTTTAAAGCTACTGTACCTTGTGACTAAATGCCCTTGATCAGTGTTTGCCTATGAATCATTATTATAAAGTTAAATCCTAATCACCTGGCTGTAGGGAAACTGATATCTTCCTCCCTCTTTGGGAAGGTAGGGCAAGTTGAGGGAGATGGATCAGTTTTTCCATACAAGAGGTGTTTCTACAGGCCAGGAGGCTATGCTGAAATCCCACAATTCAGACATGATCACTTGTTCAATGGATTTGAGTCCGGTTGTTTGGAAATAGCCTGGTGTCTTGAAAAAAGGCTCTCCGCTTTGCTTCTTGGTCCTGTTGGCGTTTCCCCAAGACAGTGGTTTGAATGGAAGCCCTTTGCTCTCACGCTTTTTCCTTGAGTTCCCTTGACTTGTGCCCATACAGGATCCTCCACGTCAGTGGTCAGTTCTATACTCTATTTCTCTGTTAAGGGGATCAACATAATTGCCAGTGCTTTGTGCTACTACCTGAGTCATTAGCATTCCTAAAGGACATGTAAGGGATGAGGGACACTAATGAATAGGGATTTTCTCCTGAGTAAACTACAGAACTAAACAGATCTGGCCAGTGCTGTCTCATGCAGAGATGGACCACATGCATCGTACTGCAAGCCCTAGCATTTCAGTGTATGAGGATTTACATACAACTTGGGCTAGCTGTTAGCAAATCAAAATCTGTCTAAAAAGACCACAAAATGGATGTTATGTTGCCTATGCTACAACCCATGTTGCTAAGTAATTTGGTTGGACAAGATTTAATTAATAATAATCACAGCTTGATAAAGGCAAAGATAATGAAGAGCTTTAAAAGCCATTTGATCTATCACAAGGCAGAAGTACACTTGTAATTTAATATTAGTCATGTAGTTAATAATAATTACTAATTTCACCTTCATAATGGTGGCGTTGTTCTCACTTTGCATATGAGGAAACAGTGGCAAAAGCAGGGAAAGCTTTTTGAAGTCAACTAACCATTCATGTAGCTATCAAAAACACTGTCGTAGGGTTTTTCTCCCCCAAGCTTACCCATTTTTTATAATTCTGAACTAACATAATAATACTAAAGACTGAGTCAAAAGTTGTGTATAGTTTGTCTTTCTAAAAATCAGTTCTGAAATCTCAGTTGTTAACACTAAAGAGTATGGTATAGTATTATATAAAGAGATAGGTTTAAAAAATATTGAAAACATATGCATAACATGGGTTTTTCTGACTTTATTGGTGATTGTTTTATGGCAGCAGCCTACATGGACTGAAATGACAATGCGGCTTTGCATTTTCTTTCCTCTCGTAAGGACTTTCTTGAAAATGGGATGTATTACCCCAGAATTTCTAATGGCAAGTGAAATGCTGATAAACAGATAAATCTGAATACCTTCTAAGTCATGCTTTTGTGTTTAGAAGAATTTGGAGAGGAACTGGATAACTCTTGTGAGTTGGCAGTAAATGTCCACAGCTTTAAGCTGTAGGTCACCTGTACAAAATCTAGCTCAAATAATAGATACTGTGTTATACCTGCCTGATGGCTGGTTGGCATCTCATCTGATATAAACTGGTGACCTTGATGTACCTGATGGAAAGCTGTCTACTGATGTTCGAATAGTTTTAAAGATTTTAATAGAAAAGTGATAATTTATGAGTAAGAATTATATTGCAAATATGGAAGATTAAAGAAAGTATAGAAAACAGAAGAACCATACAGTATTTAGATTGATGGAGTAAAAATGTAGTCCATTTCCATGAGAGCAACTTGGTTACACTCATAGAGGAGATGTTATAGGCTTGAATCATAAGCTTTGGTTTAAGCTGTAGACTCTCATAAGAGGTGTCACAGAAACAAAGTGTATGTTTGGCATCAACTTGCCACTGAGTTGCTTATATTAACCAAGAAGTCAAGGAACGAAGTGGCCCAGAGATTAGATATGTCTGAATGATTTGTCAGAAAGGGCAGAAGAAATACTGATGAGAAAGCACACAAAAGTTACTGCTGCATGGCATGTGATGTAGTCATACTTTTTCTCTTCCAAAGGCATCAAGTTTATTTTCTTTTACAATGTTAAACTACAGAAAGTCTGCACTTCTACAGAAATTTGGCCATAAGCTGAAACTTTTGGGCACTATCTTAAATATTACCCACCGTAAACCATTCTACTACATAAGTGAAACTACTCTCATAGGGTGCATTTAAGAGTGTAAAGAATTTTTTGCAAGATTGGAAACTTGGACAACATTTTCTGCTCAAAAGAGTTCTGTTTGGTCCTTTTCTCATTTTATATCTGCTTGTTATTACTGTCTGTAATTTAAATGTCACATAAGCTACATCTCAAAAACAATCTTGATTTATAATTAAATAACAGGTGTTATTAATAACTGCTATGCATTTAACAGAGGCCTGTGACTAAAGGCCTTTTTTAATCTAATCATGTCAAAGCAAATGTATATCTTTAAGTTATATTCCAACATGTCATAAAAATTTTTCAAAAGCTTATTTTCTGATATTTAACACTTTTAATTACCCACACATTAAAATGGAAGCAGGAACACAGAAAGCTATGCCAGGGATGGTTTAAGAATTTGACCTATACTGAGGCATGGGGTATAATAGTTTTGTGTTGTTTTTTTAAAAAATAAAACCTTCCTCAAATTCACTTAGGATTGTATGAGACAGTTAAGTAGACATTGATTTATAGAATTACTTCTTTGTCATGTACAATAGGTTTGTTAATAATAATAGTGTCTCTTCTCTGTTGCATTCATTCTTTGGAAACAACTATATCTACTGAATAGCTCATTCTGAGCTTATTGCTCATTAGGTTTTGGCACCCATTTATGCATGGCCATGAGTTTTCTTCTTCTGGAGCTAATACCAGAATAAATGCTGCTGGGAAACTAGTTTTTATAAGTGGATGTTGTTTGAGTTTGGATACCTAGCAGATGTTTTGTTACACCTACTACATAAACCACAAAAATTGTTCTGTAGAATTTGGTCTTTAATATACCAAGGGGTCTCTCTAGCACACCTGATCCTTTTTTATAATTTTTCAGAGACAGTGTAGCTATGCTATGAATTTCCTCTATGTCATTCTGGAAGGATTTTTAATAAAACAGACCGTGTACAGCCATCAGAAGTAATTATGAAAGCAAAGATTGATCACTACCGATGCTAATTAGTCAGGCTGATACTTAATGGCTGTAGTACACCTACCACGGTTTAAAATGGCAATTATTTCACCAGAGACTAGCACCTCAGCTATGTTATCTCTCAAGTTACAACTGTGCATGACAATATGATGCTAAGAATAAAACGCCTTGTGGCCACGGAATGAACTGAAACAAGCCTTCTTTATGAAGACTATGTTTTTTTCCCAGGCATAAAGTATAAATTACATCTTATTAGAAAAATAATCCAGTGGCATCATAACTTGTGTAAAAGGCCAAATTCTGCCAGCATTTACTAACTGCTATCCCAGTTATTTCTAATTATTTATTTACAGTTGGTTTTACTTCTTTGTTGGAACTTGCAAAGTTACCTGTTTTCCGCTAATACCGATAAAAAATACCGTTTACAAACTTGCTTATTGTAAATGCATGTATTTGAGTTCTCACATTTGACTGGTAAGGACAGCAGCTCTCTTTCTGAAGTGCCAGGTGTCTGTGGTTACATTTACTTGGATCCAAATTGTACCTTATGCCACCCCACATCGATATCTAAATGTCTCCTGTTCACTTACAATTGGAGTACAGTGTTTCATCTTTGCCGTCTCCTCTCTCCTTCAAGATACTGGGCCAGCGTTCAAGATCAGGGTCTATGTAGTCCCATCTGGACATAAAAACTAGCCAAGCATACTTTGTTCTTCTGAAAGCTGATATCACAAATAACCACAACTATTCCGTTTCTCGCAGGCAGTAGATTTGCAAATGTTTGCAAGCAGCACAGCTTGTCTCCTCCCCAGTGCCATTTTCCATCCTGGGAGTAGCACTAGCCAAGCTATACCCTTTGCAAACATAAGCTCTCAATAAAGGGACTATTATTTTAATACAATATATATGTACACGTTTGGAGTCTTTCACCTTGAAAGTAAGCATTCGTGCTGGAGGAAATAAATAGAAAAAAATTGCAGTTTAACCTGCTACCTTACAAGTCCATACAAGCTTAGTGCAAAATAGCTTGGACACTAATCCAGGTTATTCTAACTGAGGGCTGGAGCTCCATTGCTTAAAAGCAAGTCCTTGTAGCTGGAACTTCTAAACATGGAACTGGAGTTACAACTACAAGTTACAGGAGTTTACTTTTATCTGGGGAATAGAGGTGCTTAACACTTTTGGAATAGTGTGAAAATTTGGACCCCATCCCTTTAAGCCACACATGACCTCTTTTCTCTCAATTTTTTATGCATGCTGCTCTTTTGCTATTTCTTTAAGAGGTTTGTATATCAAATTCTTGGGAGTTGCTTAAAATCTTGTTGTGGTTTGATATGACTCATTTTATGACATCATCAGTAGCATGGACAGTGGTAGAAAGAAAAGTGTCTGTTAGGACTGAGATTTGAGATACAAACTGAAAGAGGGGGAAAGATTTATTCTGTAAGATAATAGGAATAGGAATGCCTTGGAAAATGGTAACTTCGTATAGATAGAATGTTGCAAGTTATTAAAGGGCACAGGGAAGTGAAGGGTAGGAAAAGGAGTTAAGAAGAGAAAAACAGAATATGTATTTATAATCATAAAAAACCAGCAAGAATAAGCATTATTGGAATTGTATAAAGAAAAGGATATTACAGCAGCATCAGCTGTTGTCTTAGCTGTACAGATGTGATATGGGCTTATAGAGCTTTTTTCAAAAAATGACCAGTATTTTCATCATGAATAAGAGTTTAGAATTTTAAATTGGGATTTTTTAATTAAATAAACAGTCTAGTCCCACAACACAAAAATGAGAACTTTGCAAAGGAGGTCCCAGCTGTATACAGGGGAAAAAACAGCCCATTACACCCCTCCAAATATGGCAGCATATTGCAGTCTTCACAAATAAGTAGGACTACTGGCATAGCTGGGGGATAGAGGCAGTACCCTGCTTTGCCACACTGTACCTCTTTTGCTGGCTCTTCTTCTCCTTGCACTTTCCAGAAGGCAGGATGAGTCTCAGAGCACTGCTTGTTTTCCTTTGAGCCCATGGGATTGATTCAAGGTAATTTCACATGGTTTCACAAAGAGAAGGAAAGTGAAATTATTACTTCTTTATAATGTAGCTGCAATAAGCACCACAGTAAAATCAGTAGAGAAGTAAGTAAGGGATGAAATAATGATAGCAAAAGTACATAGTTGTTATTTTCGCCCTTCAGGTCAACTGCTTTGGCTCTTTTGTTGTTCATGCTTGCTGACCAATACTCGTAGAGAAGTAAGATAAGGATCTCCCTGCTGGCCTTTGCTCTTTCTGCCTTATCAAACCCCTAGCAAGCACTCCTGTCAGAGGGGTCTCTCAAGCATAAAAGTCTGCTTGGCCCGCTACCAAATCCCGGGGGGGCTGACTGGAGAGAAGGGGACGTCAGGACACTGCTTCATCTCACTTCTGCTGAGAAGCAGATCCTTGGAGACAATTGGAACCAAAATAAATTTGAACAGCCTCTAAGGACTAGGCCCACATTACTTCCAGTACACGGTGTTTTAAAACTGCTTTTTCCTCCCACTCTCTGATTCCTGCCACAAGTACAGCTCAGCTGAACAAAGGATCCTACTCAGTGTGCTGGCCAGAAGGAAGGAAAATAAGAATAAGTGTAAATATACACAGTTTGGGACCCCGCGGTGGTAAGGAGCTGAACTTGATGATGTCCCTTAAGAATCAACGAAATTGTTGCATACAGTAATGACAACAATAGTAGCAGTTGGATTATTTTACATAGTAAAACTTGGATACTATTTAAACAATTTTTCAGAAAAAAAAACCCCGCAAGTTTTATTGCAAAAATGAAGTAAAATATACTGAATTTGGATGATATTCACATAAAGAAAAATAGAGTAAACAGAAAACTACACATTCCAGAGAATTAATTCTTAATGGGCCTTAAAACTACTACTGGATATTTTAGAAATAGAGCGAGCTAAATCAAAGCATAAATTGCCTAGAGTAGAACATAAGTGAAGTTTAGGTGCTAAGGTTCAAAACTGTGATCATGAAAACTCCAGCTTAAATGCTCCTTACACCCAGAGATGCATAAATTCCAGTAGCATGGTACTTCTTGGACAAGTTCCCTACAGCTTTGTCTGTATGTTCCTAGAAATGCAAGAGATTTAACAGGACAGCCAGCTGATACTAACTTTTACCCAATCCTGAGCAGAAGCCAGAAACGACTTCTTTCCAAGCACCCTGAGAGGCTCAATCCAGGAAGCAATCTCAGAATATTTGTAACCTGCACCCAGAACCAGGTTCCCAAATCCAATGATGACTGCTAATACTCCTGGTGTGAACCCTGTTTATTTGATTACCAAATACTTAGAGAATTTATGAAATGGGAGACTTAAAGTTCAGTTCTGCTGTGTGTCTGATCATGTACAAAACTACTTTTCTTCTTCCAAGGTGGAAGATGGATCTGTAGTCACCAGCCGTAGGTGACACTGAACAAGGACATATTTCTCTGTTCTTGTTGAAGTTCCGTTGCAGTATAAAAGCATTTATTAGGTCAGGAGGAAAGAGTAAACTTGAGGATGAATCCATAGCCTGGAACACTTGCCTGAAAAGGGAAACCCGGATCTCAGCCAAAAGACTGTTGGCTCAATTTTGTTTTCTAGGGTCTCCCAAGTAAAATAGCCTTGTGGTTAAAAGAGTCTTTGTGCAAGTAAGCGTTGCTGGTTTGAATCAACTCTAATGGCAACTTTGAAAAGTCTGACATCTAACTGATTTTTTAAAAAAAATATTGTAGCCCTCTGTCCCCAGAAAACCACACTCAGCTTTGGAGCTGCATACCGTCTGAGTGGACACAGGCACATCTGCACTGTAAACAAAGGGGCTGCATTTAAAAGACACAGATTGCTCCCAGCAGCGTTTCTATTGCCCATCCTCACGGTGATGGTGTAGGATGCGTTTGGCCTTGTGCTTAGCATACTAGTTGTCTTCGAACCTGTTCTGAAAGCTCCCAATCCAAGCACCTAATCTAGTCCTGGATTTCACTAGAAGTTTTTGTGTTGGTTTCATTTAAAATGTGTTACACTGCATGTAAGTTTTTAGAGCTATTGCTGAAAGCATTTTCAAGACAGTGATTTCCTTAATCTGATAGAGGGAGACAATAAAGTGAACCAGCTTAATGATAGGTGAGATAAATCATCTACATATCAATCATGTTATGAGAGATTGTAGCAGCTTTCAAAAGGGGAAGAAGAAAAAAAAAAATCCATTTAGGCATTTACCAAATCTTCTTAATATTTCACACATCAAAATTATTCTCATCATGACCCATAACCTAATCCTTGAATATACTACTGTTTGGAGAGGAAGGTCTATTTGTCAGACTTGTGTCTTAAGAGTTGAATTCATGCTTCTCTAGGAAAACCACTCCAACAATCTGCTGTTCCTACAGCGTTTGCAGTTGCTTACACTTTTCTCCCCACTTCAAGCCTCAAATTGCATGCTTAAATGCAGCTTCCCCACCATAGTGCTCAGATACTCACTCTCCATGACACATAAGATTATACTGAAGAAAAATGAAGATTTCACTTGAGTAAAATCTAAAGAAGGCTGCATTGCTCTTAAGATAGGATGAAGAATAAAAAATTGGACTGAATTGAGGGAAAGATTGGATGTTAGATTTTAAGGACAAAGGACTCTTCTGTTGATGTACATCAACTCTTTTGTTGATGTTAATTGACTTTGGCCACTCTTAACCTGGTAAATGAGAGTAGTGTCTCAGACAGAAAGAACTGCATGAGCAGTAGCCGGTAGCAATATGTTGAGCAGTTTGACAATATCCAAGATGGACAATCCAAGACAGATTGGTCTAGAAATTACAGGAATTTGGACTCTAGAAGTTCTACAATGAAACCAGTAGAAGGAATTTCAGCAAGACTTAACACACCTTTATTTTTCATTTTATCAGAAGATAAACCTAAGGAACAGAGGTCACTTTTGTTTCACCGAACCCAGTATAAAATCCAACCTGGATATTTTTTTCTTTCTTCATTTTGGTGTTCCCAGTATTCCTGTGCAGAGTCTCACAATGAATATCCTTTTGAAAGACTGCTGCAGCAAGATCTCTTGTCTCCGAGGAGCAAATAACCCTCTGAATTGGTGGGACAAGTACTCTAATTCACTTTGCCTCAACTGATTGCCTTGATCCTCTTGTTTGTTTTTGCCTGGGTTAACTTCTTTTGATACTTTATGCTGTTCATCACTATGGGATTTTAATTAAATTGATATATTAACTGTTTCGTAATTACAGTTGAAGTATCTGTTGTAAATGTCACGCTGCTGTGCTCTCACCCCAGGTCAGCAATGAAAATGAGATGTTGTGCTTCAATATATTTACCCAAGGAAATTAAAACATAAAATAATTTATGATTTATTATTATCATTAGAGGCATTTATTAAAATTATTTATTACCATGCATCATGTAATGTTTCATAAATGCATAATGTTTTGTGTCTAAGTAGAGAATAAAATAAAAATTGAATGGGGAGATTCAACTTTGGTATCAGTGGTAGCCTTTCTGTGTGGCCACCTACTTAATCTTGCCTTGCCTGCTGGAAGTTAGGCCAAAGAAGAGAAGAGGTAACACTAAAAAACAAGTAGGAAGTTTTAACTTTAGGTCATGCCTTAGACTCTTGCTATCCTAAAGTGGAATTGTTAACATGTGTTTGCTTCATAGAGCTACTACAATGAGCAGAGACAAGTTTTTGGATAATTTAACAGTAGCATCATAGAAAAGACTGTGAGGATGCTCGTTCTGTATTCAGCAGAGGATGAAAGTGAGTCTGCTGTACAAGGTGTACATTGACTAGTGAAGAGGAAATTCATAGCCAGTTAAGCAAGTACTTTCAGCTAAATGATGGAAGAATTCTCTAGAAAATACGTAAGTAAATAAATTATTAAAGAAAATATTCTAGTGCAAAATGTGCAGGCAGTCGTAATCCCAGTACTTCCTATTTGTTGAAAGCTTTACTTTGCAGGATTAACGTTTCCATGTATAATATATGCATATATTTGACTACATGTTTCACTTAGGAATTACTTCCAAATAGAATTTCTAGCTCTATTTTAGAGATTAAATAGGCATGTCACTAGCGCGTGTAATATGGTGGTACAAGATGTGCTAGTTAGCATCATTTCTGAGCAAGATCCCAGCTGAGATTGAAACCACATTATGCAAGACTGCTCATACATATAATTCTGGAGAGTTTAAAATGTAAAAAATTAAAATTAGGAAGGGTGAAGAAGCTGAGTACTATTATTGTCTTTTTATAGCTAAGGAATTTAGAAGATCTTAAATACAAAATTAAATTACTTATTCTGGAAGGCATGTAAGGAAGTTATGAACTAACTGAATCCAGCTGTTGAACCAACTGCTTGACTGTGTCCATGTCTGCCCTATGGGACAGGAAAGGTCCTCATTCCTGGTGAACAGCTTGTCTGTGTCCTGATTTCACACCACAATCAGGGCTGTCAGTGCAGCATTGCCCATGTGCCCTGCTTTCCTATATAAAGCCCTCAGCACACTCCAGGAGATGCCTCTGTCTAGACGATTAAAGGATACAGTCTGCAAGACACACCATTAAGCACATTTGCCACAAAATGGATATACAGAGCTAGTAGGATCCTCCCTCCTATCTTGTTCTGTTAACACTTACTTGGGGTTCAAAGTGTGCAGTTCTAAGATGGTTAGATGCTTTTTATTGGCACAGCTATTTTGATGTTACATTCACTGAGGTTGTTAATGATCTTTTACATGTCAAAAAATCAATATAAATAGAAGAGGGAAGCTCTGAAAGCAATAACCAGAGCTACATCAAAATAATTCACTACATAAATTCCTAAATGTAGAGACTTGTTCTACAGATCATTGTAATTTCTTGACATTGCTCTACTGCCAGTATAAATACTTCTTATCTTATGGTGTACTATAGATAGAGCAGTGTGTTCAAGCTACTTAAATTTATTAAGTGGGGCAGCTTTTTCAAAATGTCAATTTCTGGCCAAAACACTGACATTTTATGAAAGCTGCCTCAGTTAATAAATGTGTGTATAACCTGAATGGACTCTTCTGCCTGCGCTGTAACTGGAGAGAGGACTCTTCATGTAGGATTCAAAACAATTGAAGGACATATATAGATTGATATGTTTGAAATGAACATTTTAAATTTTCTTTTAATGTAATTTTATGATCTTATGTATTCAAATGCTTCAGAAATATTTGAAAAGTGTGAGGAAAATGCAGATTAAAACCTCACCCCAGCAAATGCCAAACAGTTGAAAGTGTTAGTGTGATCCTGGCCTCATTTCCACCAACTACCATGGCACAAGGATTTCTTGCTTTGCCCATGAACTGACCTTTAACTTTGATTCCTTGCGTGTCCTTGGACAAGTCATTTAGTTTCCCAGTATCTTGATTTCTTTTTCTGTAAAATTAAAAGATTCATACTTAGTTAATTTTCATGGGCATAATGATGCTTAATTAATATTTATATAAATTTATGAGAGCCTCAGAAAGCAGATTCTTAAGGAAGTTATTAATAATCAAAATAAATTGTTTTATTAATTGATGGACTGGTGCACATGACAAAACATTGCTAGGCAAAGGAGAGACACAGCACCCTGGTTAACAGGATTTTAGACTAATCAAATAATTCTTGTAAGGAATTTAACTTGGCTTAGCTATTGTTTCTCCCAGTCAAATTATATCAAAACTGCAAGGAAAACTCATATTCTCTTTCAGCATTGATACATAATGAAAGCCAATTAAAATACTAGATGCCTAGAAAATTCAGATTTCAGTTTACTGGGGAAATATAATTGTGAAAATCTTGATCAAATAGTAGTCACAACCTGAAAATATGTTTGGCAGAGTTTTGAAGCCACAACACTATCAAATTGATTAAAGCTGCACAGTGCTGTGAGTTGGGTGTTACAGTTTAGGACAATTGACTTTGAATTTTGAAGAACACGTTCATATTATCCACAAACTTAATATGTTACTTTAACATCAGGCTTTTGGGGATCTAAAATAGAGTGAAATCAGGACTGGTGAAATCTTTGTTCACTACACAGCACCTTTTATGAGTCCACAAATTTTATGAGTCCAGCTAAGTGTGAAGATCCACCGAATTAATAGCTTTAAGTAGCACAAGAAAACGTTTTCTGCCAATAGTTCTGTATTTTTCTCAACACGGAATTTAGCAACAGCTAGTCATTAGAGCACATTGGGCACTCTATATAGACACTGTAGAGGAAAGAGCAGCAAAGTCCTGGAAACAAGCCACCTCCTCTAGATTTAACATGAACCGTTATTTGAAACACTGTAATCCTTTGTGATTTTCTTCTTATAGGTGCTTGAATCATAACTGTGAGACATTCCTTAGAAGCAGGTCCTTGCCCTCCACCCCTCCATCACTCACCTGGAATAAAGTGCCTGTTTTTTTGAGTTTGGCCTTCTGAAACGCAGCAAACTTGGATCTTTTCAGAGTAGTGGACTGTTTTATCCACAATCCCATGATTGAACACCTTGAATTTTAACAGCTGACTTCCTGTGCTGCTCCCCCTCAGCCGCTAAAATTGTTTACTCTTTCTTGAAGCTTGTTCTCTTTCGCTGGGCAGACGTGTCAGAGGTCTGTAGTGCATAGTGCTTTGGCACCTTCCATGAAAAGAGATCTTCATAGTTGTCTCTGTAGCAAAGTTGGGCAAGACTGGAACTCTAAGTATGTTTAGATGGACAATATTCTTGCTCACATTTAGGTGTATGAGTGCCATCGTTATTGAATGGAAGAATTCAATGTTTACTAAAATGATTTTCTTGTTCTGAGTGAATCTGAGTTTTGTTGCTCTGAGTGTAGCTGCTGCACTTTTTTCTGGTTTTGAATGAGTTTCCTTTTCAATATACATTTTCATTGTTTAAAACGAACAGTTCTGCTTATTTCCCTCACAATATGATTGCACATTTATGAGCAGTTTAACAACCAGACTGTTCTCACAATGTGTTCAATGAAGGATAGAAATCAAGAGGTTAAAGCTTTAAGATGTTAAACAATAAAGTAGGAAAACAGTGCAAATAATGTTCTTTCCCTTAGTGACACAATATCCTTTATTAAAACCCAGAGGTACTATTCATCTGAAAGTTACTTTTATTTCTGTGGCCCCCCCTGACGTTCCAGAGGCAAGGGAAGAGTTTCTTCATAGACTTTACATACACTTCAGAGCTTTTGCAGAAAGCTTCTTATAAAAGTAATAAAGAATGTAAACTTGGTGAAGCTGAAGAATATAAACAAACCTGATTTAACACAACTCTAAAAGAGATCTTTTACATTAGTCTCGCCATTTGATCACTATCAGATCAATTATTCACAGGCTGGTCTACTGGGAATATTCAGGTGGAGAAATGGTGTTGGACTCAAAGTAAGCACTAGAAAACCTGTTTGTCCTGTCCAGAAAGAAAGAAGGAAAGAGCAACCTGACTGAAACTCTTCTTCCATGAAGCTGGGGGAAAATACAGTAATATGAAGTAGATGAGTCTAATGAAAGAATATCAATTTAGAAAGTAATATTCAATGAGTTATAAAGAAAGAACAAATAGAAGGTTCTCAGATAGATGTAAAAATTAATAAAAAACTGATGTGGCTTGGAGTCTTTCACAAGAAATGGAAGAAAACCAAAAATGAAATACAAGTTTTCATTGACATGGAAAAGTACCTGCAGAACTGTATAACATTTCTGGTCTTGTTTAAGTACTTCCTTGAGTAAAATCTAAATATGATCCCCATGCAACTACTCAAAACAGGCACCAAGCCACCACAGGAAAATAGGCTCCCTACTCGTTTCAGTAATTCTGTCATCGGGTCCATTATTTTTCATTCACTGCACAATTGAGAAAGGAAATTCAGACAGACATCATGTTAGTAATTTCTAAAACTTTTCTCCTATGTGGGAATCATAGTAGTAAATTCATAATGTCTGTTTTGCTTATTTTGAGTAGAAACGTATCTGAGCAACTGTCTTGATCTAACTGCAGGTCTTTGAGTTGATCCAGCTGCAGGTCTCTCAGTTGGTTTCTCTTCTGCAGCCAAAGACTGTGGATCACTTGACTTTGAAGGAAACGTGTTGATTTCCATCGGATGGAGTCTGAAAGGCTGTAATAAACATTTATTTTCTCTGAATATTCACCTGAACCAGAAGTAGAAGATTTGGGGTTCTCACAGAAACTGAAAAAGTTTATAGAAGAAAGCAGAAATTTTCCAAAAGTACCTGGAAATACCTGTGCTCATGAGACACTTATTTACTCTGCAGACACTTAACTGTTGTGAATAAATGGTACGCTATTATCGATAGTTTTGATGCACTCATATATAAAATGAACCTCTTATTTTATGAAAACTTTTCATGCTTCAGATAGAGTTAATCAATTTTGCAGAATTAAGAATGAAATAAATTATGTGTCATCACCTATAAAAGAAAAATGGTCTTCACACATGAAAGATTCATTCACCAGTCGCTAACACAGTTAACTCCCTGTAAGGTGTTGCCTTAGGCATGAAGATGTGATCAGCACAAAGCAGGGGTCTGGAAAGAAAATATTCTCTTGAAAAGCAAATTGATCATTTCCATCTTGAAGAGCAAGTAGTTAATCACTGGTTATTTCAGCCAATGTTTTATCTTGAAATCTCTCTGTTTAGGCTGTATGGTTATGCCATAAATATCACTGTGGGTATCTAAAACCACTTGGCACATGGTTGTTGCTGTTGCTGAGTCTAAGGAACATCTCTTTCTCATCTTGTTCTTCTGACATAATGAAGTTTTGTGTAGGCTCATTACAGTGTGTAATGAGAGCTGTGCCATTCTCTCATTTCTCCTTCTGTCAAATGGTCTTTTATTTTGGATGATGATATATTATTCCCTATACATTCTGATTTCATTCAGGATTCTGTCCTTGGTTTCCTTGCAAGTATTACCATAGCTTTGCTGCTCAAAAGACGGAAACTAAATACAGTATAATGCTGGCAGAATTCAACTGAATAATTTACAATGTCAATTACTCAGAAGAACACACTTTAACAATGTGTTACATGATATCTGGAAAATAATTTTCCACTTTGTAAGGCCATATGACATACAGAAAATCAGAACTAAATTTGTTTCCCCTACAAACCTCGGTAGTACTAAGAGTATGTTTTGTAAATGACGTCATTTTTTTTCTTGTTTATTTTGAGGAATAAAATATTGAAGGTCTAAACAACTTGAAAACAGCTGTTAGAATTTTCTTTATGGTTAACTACAATTGCTGTAAACACACATGCTAGGGCAGACATGTACCCAAAGTCCTAAATTGTAAAGAAATGGTCAGAAATAGTCAGAGGCATATGCTCAGCTGAGAAAGGCTGTATGTACTACTGCTTACATAGTTCTGCCTGTTGGACTTCACCTACCACTTTCTGCAGCAGCATAAGCCCATTTACAGCTGTGAACGGGCCCAACCTGATGGAGAAAAGCAAAGCTCAGATTCTGCTGGACACAGCCAACATGCAGACTGACATCTGTGAATTATGCGAACAGACGAGCAGAACACAAGCTTGTCCTTATAAGCAGGCTGTATGTTCAGTGTAAGAGGGAATGGAGAAACACTCTTGCCTAATAATTGAATAATAATAATAATAATCATAATAATAATAACAATAATAACAACAATAATAGCAATAATAATAATGAGTTTGGAGGGAACTTATTTCCGTGGTGCTTCTCAGGGAGGACTAGTTTGTTTTGGCTTGTCTCTTCAAGTGGAATCATAACTGTGAATTAAAAAATGGCATGCTGAGTTTTAGGAGTGGCTTTTTTGCTGCTTGCCAGAGAAAAGCGATGGGTAGAGGGCAAGTTGTCATTGATTTTTGAAGCCTGAGTGCGCTTTTCATACCCTGATGCTGAATAGTAAGCAGTGTAATGCTGCTCATGATAGAAAGTTTATGAATAATGCTAATAAATGGAGTGTTCACACTGCTGTTCTCCTTCCCTGACATAACATAGCCACCTGCTCCCTACTTTTGGAAGAAGGTGGTAGAAGATTTAGGAATATGAGAAGCTAATTTATTCATAATAAGAATGTAACTCCACAAGCGCTAGGCTTCTTTTCTTTGTTCAAGTTTCTTTCTAGTTCTGTTTGATAATTTATAATGAATATATTAAGTTATTTATTAAGTTTAATTATTTCAGTAATATTCTTCTGTATGTTATGTTCTACAGTAGTAATAATTAAAATGCTATCACTATTCCTTTAGCACCAGTGTGAATGTAGATCTAGATGGTGCTATGTGGAGTCAAACAACAGGTCATTATAGTCTTTTTAGTACTGATTTCTTGAAGAAGAAAAAAATTCTATTTTTTAGAAGAAAAGAAGAAAAAACTATTACCATCATAAAACATAAACTGAATTTTTGTAGACCTCAACCACTGAGTCATTTCATAAATTTCCAGACCAGATACAAATGATGACAATTTTACTAATGTGCAAAACATTTGAGAAGCTGTAAAGAGTGTAAATAGCAATACATATGTAACACTAAACTATTACAGAATTTGAATAACTTTTATGTGGTGCTGCCCATCAAAAAGCAGGGCTCACTCCATCAAACCTGATTTCATAAGGACCACCAAAATTAAATCACATGCACAATATGCACATGCACAAGTAGCGCTTTTGGGCAGGATTGTTGTTATTCTGGAGCCAATATAAACTCATGGTCTAACTGGTCAAACATAATATACACAGCTCATTTCTACTCTTGATTTTTTTCTTATCAATAAGATCTCATTACAAAGAAAGAGAATGAAAAAGCAAACAAGAACTAGAGTTCATGCATGTTTTCACGTCAATGTCTCCTTCCTTATTTCATGGAAAACGTTGCTTATGCACTTAGATATTTCAGCCATAGCTCGATGGTAGGTTTCACTGAGAAGAGACATAATTTATTGCCTATGTTACTATAACGTAATTTTGCAACAAACCATGAAGAATGCATTTTCATGTCACAGAAAGAGTTTGCTTTGTATTCTTCCTTTTGAAACAAACATGATATTAGGCTTTCTCTGCTAACAATTGGGAGTTACTCTGTAGTTGAATTACATTTTCTACTACAATGCCTGAGTCAGCATAATAAATAGGAATTATATATTCCCATTTGTGCATGGAAAAGAGAGTTTAAAAAGGGAACTTTTAAGCAGTACAACTCTTCTTATCTTTTTTTCTCTGTGAATGAAATTCAACATTGTGCAGAGGGTATACAAGCCCTAAATATCACGTACGTTCTATTTTGAGAGCTAATGGGGACTTACATAGATCATAGGTTTTGTTTGGACATGGGATTTTACCTGTGTGCTGCAAGGCACCTTCAGAAGTCCATAAATGGATTCAGTAAATGTTGCTCAGATTAGGCTGAATCTCGGAATGATTTTCTCACTTTCATTATTTTACTCTCCTTTTTGAATGCTGCTTAATAGCCTCTGCCAGGTGTGACTTACTGCTCTTGGACTCACAAACATGATATTGAACAGCAAATTATTTTCTGTAAACAGATTTCATTAAATGGCAGTTTTTGTCAAAGGCAAATGATACTCCCATAGGAAGACATCCCCAGAATCCCATAAAAGTTCTCATCTCTCTCCCATCTTTCATGTCATAAATAACATGCTACTTTTGATATTGTTTAAGCTTTGCTTCCCATCTTTGCCTGTTTTCAGGAGGGGAAACAGGAATACAACAAATGTTCTATTAATAGATACTATTGCTTAGTGCCATTGCTTAGGAAAGCAAGTGCCTGTGTGTTGCAAACTGCAGCCCACACAAAAAATATGGACACTAGGACAAGTATTGTTCCTTTAGCTACCATTAATCATGTGATGTAGCTGAAAAGTTTGTTTCTTTCCATTGCAGACTTACAATTGCCAATACCCACAGAGCCCAGAAAAAAATTATATAAAAATGATAGTGTACAGTAAGTGAACTGTCTTTGATATATTTTGTGAGGTACAGATGTTCTTGTGAGGAAAGGCAGAAAGAAGGTCATATTTCTTACACATAAAACAACATTGTGCATAATATGAGAGGATGAATGAACCTCAAAGGCTTAGAATTAAGGAACTGTTTGGAAAAAGGGTACACAATTTCACATAAGCATCCAACTGTACCGATGCAGCAAAATATGACCGAAAGTCTTGGTAAGAAGGTTTCCTATGGAAGTGTTTGTCATAATTCTTTTTCTGGCTTGGAGGTCCTTCAGTAAAGGCCATAGTATTAGCTGATGTTACAATTAAGGTGAAAGCTACATTTCAGAAGAGTCATGTTCCATGTGGTTCTGAGATGGTGCGTTGCTGTGGTTTCTGTATTTATGTATCTGGTTGTCTTGAAGTTTCAGTGGAGAAAATTTTGGGAACAACTGTGCTTTTTTGAGGTTATGTTAAAAAAACATAATTAAATTTTACTTTAAGCAACATAATTTGGGTTTTCATGAGAAAACCTAATTCCTTGAAAGAAATCAGAGGCTGTTTATTGCTTTTCTTCAGTGAAGCACATGCACAGGTGAGGTCAGTTTTCTGCATCATTGCCAATTAACTTGCCGGTAAAATGGGTATTCCTGACAATTGTCTGGAAGACCTTCAATTTGTCTATGCCCAGTCACCTGTGATTGCCTATCTCCCAATAGCTCACCACAGCATTTGCTTTGGTTGGAAGCCTTATGTTATCTCCTTGAAGGGTGGAACTTTTCTCTTATATGAAGCCTGAAGCAAAGTATGCTTGAGGTGAGTGAAGATATGCGTGAATAAAGCTAGCTGCATCTAGAACAATGCAAGAAAAGCCTCTCCCTCTAGAGAGTCTACTGCCAGGCCTTTTAGATCACCCATGATATTCCCTCTCACTTCTCTTCAAAGTGATACTGTAGATGAGTAGGATTTCATTGGAAATACAGTACTGTGGTAAATACTGTCACTCATAAGCATAAATATTACATACATTTATCAGATATAATGACAAGGACCTCAGAAGTGTGTGTTGTAAGACAATTTTATTGCACGCTAAGCATGAAAACTGTTCTTCACGTATGCTCCCAAATGTTACAGTGCTCAAAAAAAAAGAGGGAGAATGCTATTCATCAAGGGAGATGCTGTTGTTTTGCTACCACTACTGGTATTATAGCTTCAGTGGAAGTTATTCTGGGCTCTGCTGGAGCTGGCAGTCTGCAAGTCTCTAATGGAAGCAAATGATAGACTTCCTAAAGCGACAGTATCATTTCACTAATGTGCAACTAAAAGTATTCAAGTGAAATCTAATAGCTTCTACTTTCCAGAAACATTGTTAAAATAATTGCTCCCTCTTTTTGCAAAGTAATATTTCATGTAGCAGATTGTCTGAAAGGAAGGTAACCTAAACTATAACAGGAGAATGTAAATTGCCCAGACAGTACTTCAATAATTCCTGAGTGGTGTAACCAGAAGGTTTCAATGTACCAAGACACTGTGAGCTAAACAGAACCTGCCTGGGGATAATTGATCTCTTTCCCATTGTCCAAAAGGCCATGGGACTCAGCTCCTCTAGCTTATTTTACTAAATTATTCAGTCTGTGCATTTATTTATCTATCATTAAGGCAGCAGCGTGACAGCTTTGTTTTACTCTGATGTTGTCTAATTTTATTTCCATTTTCACACTCTCAAATTTGTGTGTGTGTGTATTTATACACATGAATGCTTGGGTAGTGTGGGTATGAATATATGTATGTATACATATATATGAATCAATGAAGAGAGAATACATGAATAAAATATTAGTGATGTACAATTAAAGTATGATTAAAAGCAAAAGTTAACATTTGGAAAACACTATATATCTGAGCATATTGCCTTTCTTGGCATAAGCTGTATTTCACAGTATTGTTTACCATATTTTAATTTTTTTTTTCATTTAACAAGCAACGAGGAATAGGAAATATATATGAGACACTACCATAACTTGAGCGTTTGGTGTTGTACACTTCTGTGTACACTTCTGATCAAATGGGCAACAGGTGGTTTTGTGTTTTATTTTTCTGAGTCTTCGTGACTCAAACCTGCTTTGTTTTTTATTTATAAAAGAAGAGTAAAACCACATTTCATTACCTCTATGAATTAAGCAAAATGTCATGCTGTTCTTGATACCTCATTGCCCTCAAGCATGGTAACCGGCACGCTTGGTCTCTGGCACTTCTCTTTGCTGCTGCCTCAGAAAAGTGGTATAATCAGCAACTCAAGAGTTTTACTGCTAGACCTGAGTCTATTCAATTCCCACTCCCAGCTGAAACAGGTAGCCGGGGAGCTTAGGGACAAACGAACAAGGTGCGTGGTGTGGGAGGGCCGTGCTCTGCTCACCCCCTCGTGCTGGAGGGCAGCAGTGCTTTCCGAAACTGCTGCCAACTCCCTGCAGTTGCGGTGCACCACGCTCTCTTGCGATCCCTCGCACTGTGCCGTGGGCAGCAGCTGTCAGCCTGAATACTTAGCACAGTCTGGTTGTACTTCAAAAAGAAGGAGACTGTCTGCTGCAGCTGAGCCCCTGTATTTCACCCAGAGGCAACAAGTTTCCTTTGCAGGCTGAACCCTCTGTTGGTTTCCATGTTCTTCAGATTGTCTCCTGCTAGTGACCATTGCATGGAGAAGAGCAGTGTGTGAGGGCATCTCGGCACATCAAAGTGAGGGCCAGGAAGGGGGGAATAACTTTAAGGCTCTATAAAGCGAGGGGATCTCCCATTCCTTTCTGATCATATGGCTGTGGGCCTTACAATTGCTGTGTGATTACAGCCTTGCATTAAGCTGACAGTGCAGCTCACTGCCTGAACCTTGAGATTTAACACTCTGCAAGTATTTAACCTCCCTGAAATGCTGACAGCAACATTTGGTTTTAAGGTATATAAGGCCAAATTCTTCCCTCCCGTAATTTCATTTGCTATAGCAAAATTATACCACAGAGAAATTTGTCATGGAAAATCCTAAAATAGCCAACCTTTATGCGCTTAAGTCACTAATAACCATTAGACACATAGTGCTGCATGAAATAAATAAATCCCCTTTTCAACCTTCAAAGTGTGTGTCTAACAGGAAAAGTGAGAACCTATAATGTGGCACCATTATACTCAACTGATCTGCTTCCTTTCAGGAGCCAGATTTGCATTAGATGGCTTCAGTGCCTGCAGAAGGTCCTTCCTACTTAGCAGTGTTAGTAGCCCTGCAAAGCCAGCAACGTTAGAAAAGAAGAGTTGCATTTCATTCTAACTAATTTTACTCCGAAATGATAGCTTAAATATATATTAGTATAATATGTGTGTGTGTATATATTGTTTTCATCCTGTAATTCGTTACTAAGAAATTTTACAATTCTGTTGCTATATAATGAAACCTCTATAATCTCTATCTGTCTCAATCTCAACTACCCCTATGCAATCTCATTGAGAGCACTAGGACAACCCAGATGATTCTGGTCATATAATTAGAAGACAGTGGTGCTCATTGTCTGGTCTGACCAGCAGAGCAATTGCTGGGGAATGTGCACCAGAAATAATCCCATTTAAAGCGGGAGTCATTAGTCCCCTGTGACACCATGGTAGAGAAGGCTTAAGCTACTCTGAAGACAGTTTGAGTTTAAAGTTACTGCAGAGTAAACATCCAGCCCAACGATACCCATTTCCCCCAGGTCACATTTCAGAGTAGGAGTGTTCTTTAGAACTAATTGACCCCCATGTGGACATGCTGTAAAGTCCATATATTAAAATAAGTGTTTCTCTGGACTCGGCAAGGCATAAACATGCACTTCATTGGAGCATGTGCCTAAAGTGTCAACTGGGCTTGGGAAACAGGAGCAGATCCAGATTTAAGTGATGGGCAAACCTAGGTACTGAAAAATAAGAACAGTCACGTCTTGTATACTGACCACACAGAAAAGACTTTTTTTCCAATATTTTAAATTCTATTCGCAAACTGGACTTTTACTCTCTTTCCTTTTTTGAGATCATATGTCTACTTGTCAACCAAAACCAATTTCATGATAAATCTTAAGCAGCAGAGTTCATCTGTCTTTCAATTCTGTATGGGCAGAACAAGTGCAGTCAAGTGTCCACCCTTTGTTCTTTTCCTTGGGTTTTTCATGCAAAAAACCTGAGGGGCGGAATTCTTTTACGTTGTTTTATGTCCATCAGTGAACGTGGCCTAGAGGCTGGAACATGGTGTCTGCAACGTACAGAGTTTGAGTCCCCTGCAACAATATCAATACTGAAGTATTGATACCGATACTGAAGTATTGATACCGAGAGTACTGAAGGAACTGGCAGAAGTGCTCACCAAGCCCCTTTCCATCATTTACCAGCAGTCCTGGCTAACAGGGGAGGTCCCTGCTGACTGGAGATTAGCTAATGTGACGCCCATCTTCAAGAAGGGCCGGAAGGAGGACCCGGGGAGCTACAGGCCTGTCAGTCTGACCTCGGTACCGGGGAAGCTGATGGAGCAGATCATCCTGAGTGTCATCACACGGCATGTAGAGGATAACCAAGGGATCAAGCCCAGCCAGCATGGGTTCAGGAAAGGCAGGTCCTGCTTGACCAACCTGATCTCCTTCTACGACAAGGTGACCCGCCTAGTAGATGAGGGAAAGGCTGTGGATGTTGTCTATCTAGACTTCAGTAAAGCCTTCAACACAGTTTCCCACAGCATTCTCGTGGAGAAACTGGCTGCTCATGGCTTGGACGGGTGTACTCTTCGCTGGGTAAAGAACTGGCTGGATGGCCAGGCCCAAAGAGTGGTGGTGAATGGAGTTTACTCCAGTTGGCGGCTGGTCACAAGTGGTGTTCCCCAGGGCTCTGTGTTGGGGCCAGTTCTGTTTAATATCTTTATCAATGATCTGGATGAAGGGATCGAGTGCACTCTCAGTAAGTTTGCAGATGACACCAAGTTGTGCGGGAGTGTTGATCTGCTTGAGGGTAGGAAGGCTCTGCAGGGGGACCTGGACAGGCTGGATCGATGGGCCAAGGTCAATTGTATGAGGTTCAACAAGGCTCAGTGCAAGGTCCTGCACTTGGCCACAGCAACCCCATGCAATGCTACAGGCTTGGGGAAGAGTGGCTGGAAAGCTGCCCAGCAGAGAAGGACCTGGGGGTGTTGGTTGACAGCCGCCTGAATATGAGCCAGCAGTGTGCCCAGGTGGCCAAGAAAGCCAGTGGCATCCTGGCTTGTATGAGAAATAGCGTGGCCAGCAGGACTAGGGAAGTGATCGTGCCCCTGTACTTGGCACTGGTGAGGCTGTACCTCAAATACTGTGTTCAGTTTTGGGCCCCTCACTACAAGAGAGACATTGAGGTTCTGGAGCGTGTCCAGAGAAGGGCAACGAAGCTGGTGAAGGGTCTAGAGCAGAAGTGATATGAGGAGCGGCTGAGGGAACTGGGGTTGTTTAGCCTGGAGAAAAGGAGGCTCAGGGGAGACCTTATCGCTCTCTACAACTGCCTGAAAGGAGGCTGTAGAGAGGTGGGTGTCAGTCTCTTCTCCCAGGTAACAAGTGATAGGACAAGAGGAAATGGCCTCACGTTGTGCCAGGGTAGGTTTAGACTGGATATTAGGAAATTTTACTTCACTGAAAGGGTTGTCAAGCATTGGAACAGGCTGCCCAGGGAAGTGGCTGAGTTGCCATCCCTGGAAGTATTTAAAAGACGTTTGGATGAGGTGCTTGGGGACATGGTGTAGTGGTGGACTTGGTAGTGTTAGGTTTATGGTTGGACTCGATGATCTTAAAGGTCTTTTCCAACCTATACGATTCTGTGATTCTGTGATTCTGTATTTCTTTTGAAAAATAATTCTTTTTCTGCTCACGTTTGTATACACTTGTGTTCTTTTCTGTGACTTTTTGCATTGGGTGTGGCATGGATGTGTGTTTTTGAGAAGAGAGAAAGAGAGAGGTTTGAATCTTTAGAAATAAAACCTTGTTACTGGATCATGCTCCACATAATCAACAGAATTGGGACTTTCATTTTCACCTCACAGCTGTAATCGTGCCTGAATTTATCTTTTCCATTAAGATGCAGACTGTTTTTATTTGTCTCTTTTTCTCATTTTTCTGCCTATGTGGATGCATGCGTGCACGCATGCGCACACATGTACTTTGTCTTGTCCTCATATGCGTATGTACACACACCCACATACTACTATAGGTAAGGTACAATTGAATTTCCCAGTGCACACAGCGTGGCCTAACTCATATATATGCAGTGCATCCCCAGTGTGTTAAACTGCTGGGGAGATGTGAGTGAGCTCTACAGGCAGAGTGATGTCAACATTATCTTCTCCTGCATTGAATTGGACCTGTGGTTTTATTCCCCATAGCATAAACCCCACAGAAGCCTGAAGTAATATTCTCTTTATGTTAAACAGTGCATTGCAGTACGTTCAAATGATTTTGTGTACAGGCAGTAACAGGAGTCTGGATAAAGAGAAGAAAAGAAGCAGCATTTTGATGCATGATTTTCCTTATTATTCTCCCAGTAGTTCCCCTTTACAATTCAGAAGCAGCAGCAGGTGTTTGTTTTATTTAACACCTCACTGGACGGGTCCACAGCACGAATTGAGCAAACCGTGTTCCTGCAGTATACACCAAAGGTGCTCAGCAGTGGCCTTTTACATGTGCGTCTGTGTATGATGTTGAAGGGGACAGCTTGTTAGAGATTATATCCCATTTAAAACTGGCTCGTCAGGGCAGCATAGTGGGTTTCAACTCTAGTTTGGGATGCTGACACAAGGCGCTCTTGTGCTACATTGTTTGCTGCCCTGTTAGATAGTGCTGCTGTCACTGCTGTCCTTCCCTCATTCCTGCAGGTATTGGGGATCTCCAGGGAGCACTATCTTTGTGCGGATGAGGAATATGACACTGCAGGATGCAACTAGAGCGTTAATGGGTCAGTGAGTGACAGCTGAGCCTTCTCTCTGAGGTATTGAGCTGGCTATCACTGCCAGGAGCACAAGGTCTATACAGTGAAGTGTGCCAATTTAATTTTGTCACATGTGGCCTGGGTTGTACAGATAGGGCTGTTTCTAGAACTCTTTGACAATGCTAAAACTGATTCAGGCCACAATGCAACATTTAAGGATGCTAATTAGAAAATAATTGTGCTGGGTTGTACAGACTTTACCACCGTAATATATCTTAAAGGCCCTTATAGAATGGGAAAGAAGGTATTTTAATGCACTTTACATGCAAAATGAGGCACTAGATTTTGCGATTTGTAACAAAGCGCAGTACCACTGCCATCACCCAGTAAATCAGAAAGCAAAAATAGTTCTTAAGCAGTTAGTATCCTGCTTTATTTGCTAATTAAAATGGGGTTTGGAACTGCTCTTCAGAAATGATTGCTGTAATTAATTCGTTGTTCTTTTGCAGTTCTACCTTCTGTACCATTTGAATGCAAGGCAATCCCTTGTGCTTCTCAAAAGCATGACGGCCAACAGGGCATCCTTCCCTTCCTCAGAACAACAGGCTTTATTGCTTGTCATTGTTTAATAAAATGTCTGTTCTATACCAGGGCTAAAAAGTCATCCGTATACACACTACCACAAATCTATTTGCAATAAAATACAAGTATAAACCCACTTTTTTAATTAACATCAAATTTTTTTTAATTTATGCGGAATTAAAAGAAAAACAGATGATCGCTTATAAGGCCAGTGACAGATTTTAGCTTTAATTATTTTTTAAAGCTTAATAAAAGATAGTGATTATTGTAATTGCTATTCCTGTCACTGTGATATAATCTTTCATTTTGTGGTTGATGGATGATATTTAAGGTAGTTCCTACAGTTGCCTTTAAAACATTGCCTGCATTGCAATTTTGCATTCCTCAGAGTGCTCAGAAGTTTGAATATGATTCATATCAGTCAGGACAGAGATTTAAGGAGATGTAATTGAAATATTAGTTGTGAATAGCCTATTCTATTCTATTCTATTCTATTCTATTCTATTCTATTCTATTCTATTCTATTCTATCTGATAGAGGTAGCCTTGCATTTTCTCAAACTGATCCTGCTATCTGTGCATATATGTATATTATTCACAGGTTTCAGTGAAGAATTTAATACCACAAAGGCTGCTTGCAAACTGTTGTTTTTAGTGACTTGTTCAACACAGGAAGATGTGTGTTCTATTGCTTGTTCTATTTATTAGAAATGTTGAATGAAGGAAAAAATGAAGAATGGGTCTGCAACTGAAGTTCACTGAAGTCAGTAGAAAAAGAGATTCTAGATGATTTCAAAATCTGTTTGATCAAATCTGTAATACTTACAAGTAGTAGCATGATCCCACAAGTATCACTGGAGTGACCTGTCAGCTTTATTCAGAAAAGAGGCATGAATCTGTCACGTCTTGTATTATTTGACCAGTTCCACTTACAGTAGATGACAAGAAAGTTTTACTCTTCAGATTTTCATTGGCAGCACATTTGTAACTAACCTCTGTTTTCTTCAGTAGTGTATAGATGACCATAATTACAGCCTGTCCTGTCATATTTTAAAGAATTTAGGATATTAAAGATGAAAGGTCCCAAATTCAGTTTTGTGGGGCTTCTTATACCTTCAATCTAGAGCTAGGTCAGCATAGTGGCTTATGGATTCCATTTGGTGCAGTATCTGGATACAAGGTGTTGTGAGCACTATATTAAATATTGTGTAACTGTAACAAAAATCCATTTTTTCAGAAAAACATCTCTATCAGCCCAAACCTCCAAGGTATTGGAAGTTGACCTCTCCATATCTGTTTGGTTGGTCATTAAAAAAAAAAAAGTAAATCTGGAAATGACCTCACAGTATCTAGCTGCTCTCTGGTTGAGAAATTGCCAGCACAACAGTATCTGTTAGTAAATTATAAATCATGGGAAGGAACTGGCACCTATTTACCTTTCTCTTCTTGCCCATCTGTCTTTTCAACAGCAGTCCAAGATCAAATAGATGCTTTTAAAGTTTTCTTCCTTAAAAATGGGCAGGCAGACTAAGTGGTCCCTATGGGTCCTATAAGACAAAATCTTCTCTAGGAACAGAGGCAAGGCATAGCCTGTCCCCTCTGTGCAGGGCACTGGGTGCCTCTGGCCTCCTTGCAGAGGGCCTCTTCTCTGCCAGGCACACACTGATTCTTCCTGGGACAAGGTCCTTCCTACCCTTAGGAGCTATGCTCCATCCACTTCTGCGTGTCTCCCACCCTCATCTTGCTCACCTCCACGAGATCCTCATTTCAACCTCGCACTAAACTGTTTATGTTTCCTCTTCCATTTGCTCCCCCTAATGATTTGTTAAATTAATGGCCCACATTTTCATAGGAAGGAACCTTCCTGAGTGTTTGCATTTCTCAAATGGCTGCAAGTACTTAGCCTTCAGCCTCATGCTTCACAACATCGTGACTTATTGCTGTAATAGTTATTTTCCATACATCTGGAATATGAGCTTGCATACTCAAGTCTTCATGCTTCTATACATTTACATGTGCAATTCTTTTGCATTTCCACTCCCACCACCCAGCAGTTTTGTACCTAGGCATTTGCAAAATACTACAATGACAACAACATCTTTTTCAGTTAAGTCTATGTTTTAAAATAGCAAAAGAAAGACTTCTCGTGCTAGCAGTAAGACAAAAATTTCCACATGTGATTTGCTTCCTATTTTCACTATATTATTGCCATCCCTAAGTACCTGTCATCTACTCCTGCCTGACAAAATCTGCTGATTTTCTCTGTTGTCCTTCAACACCTTATTTTAATGGAGAAGGGTTTTCAGAGGTGCTTCCTGATACAAAAAGGAGCTAACACAAGTTTGTTCTTCTGCATAAGCAGCATCTGCTGATGCTTCTACCTATTAGAACAAATATGTCTGTAGAAAAAGGCAAGAGTGTCTAGAAGGCAAAACACAAAGTCTTACCAGTCTGAGTACTGATGAGATATCTCCTGGGAAATGTGTGAGATGGAGAGGGGTGGAATGGGAGAGGCTGGTGGTATGGAGAGATAGCTGAAACAAGCAGATGGCTTAAAGGAAGCTGAGAAAGGCTGTTAGCACATAAAGCAGCAGACACTTGATGATGAATTGCCATTTTGAGTTGCTAGCTTTTTCTTCCTTATTTAGCTAACTACTGTTCCGATAATGACTTACATAATAGCTTCTCTGTGAAGACTTGAAGTGTCCTTTAGGTTGAAGGTATCTTTTTTATAGAATGAAAGCACAGACTTGACTTAAAAAATCATTAAGTTCTAATGCAAGGAGAGGAAAAAACTGGGATGAGAGAAAGGTAACCATGCAATTGGCTTCCTTTTCCGTTATTCAGATGAAAGTTATTCATTGCCCTATCAATGGGAAATAAGACCTACGAGTCCACAGAAGGCAGTCCAAAATGGCCAGGCTGCTCAGGTTGTATCACCTACACCCACGTCTGAGATGATAGCTTAGCTTTTATGTCCTGGACACAGGCTCTGTATGACCCCTAAACTCTTCCTGTCTTGCTGCTTAAGATGTCTCATTACAGCAGTAGACCTATTCATTACTTCTTGTCTGACTTTGGACAGGTCCCTTAGTTTACTCTTCGCCTTAGTTTCCCTACCTGCAAAATCTTGCTTGCATCACTGGCTGATCTCAGGGCGGCATGTTTAGGAGATGGGAGCTCATTACAAGTAATTATTAAGAACACTCAAGGAGGAAACATCCTGTTCAAAGCAGGAGACAAACATCGCATTTTGCCATGCCAGCAGAGTGCCAGGCAGGCCCCTCCATCAGGATAGTCCTGCGCAATAAGCTGGTCGCAGGAGAGAGGCCCTTTTCAGTACTTGTCTTCATCAGGCAGTATGGGTAACATATGGCAGGTGTATGCGTGACAGTCACTGCTTATTTGGACAAGCGGGTACTAAGGCATATGTCAGAAAGCTATGAAGCATATGCATCCATGGGACCAGGCCTATGCTGAGTCTTCAGGCGGGGCTTTGTCTCTTGGGTTGTGAAAGACACTCTGGATTAGACCTGAAAAGTGTCCTTCATCATTGTTACCTAACAATGGGGTTCTTCTAGTTTTTAAGAGAACAGTAATGTATTGATGTGTTTCAAGGCAAAAGTGCATGCGGCCCTTGGGATCCAGACAGTACATGCATTGGTTTCATTTTGCTAAATACATTGCTTTAATGTTATTCTATAACATCTATTCATTACTGGTAATGAGCATAGAAATGATGATGAAGATATATCTCCAATTTCCTACTGTACCTGTAAAATATTAGTAATTTAAATGAGGCCACGCAAACTATAAAATTACAGCATCATGCACTCTCATTGCAATATGATTGGATTGCCTTTCTAAATGGTTAATCATCAATCCCAATAAAGACAAAGTGTGTGTCTAACTGTTGTCTTGAATCCAATAGCTTAGTTTTATTGCCTCAGTAGCAGCTGTTTAAGTGCCCCTTCCTCTGCCACTCAGTGATGTGATACACCTTTTCCATAAAGCAAGTCCATCAAACTTGCCAGGATTCTGCTCCAGCCCACCACAAGGGATCCTCTCAGGTTTAGAACTGCACAACTACATTTCAAGGGGCATAAATGAGTAATGAAGGCATGAGGTCCCCATATTTTCCCTTAACTGAATTAAAATTCAGAACAACAACAACAACAAAAGAATATTCATCAACAGTTCTCAAAATCTCTGGCCATCTATAGGCCGTTAGTTCCATGAAGGAAAGACATGACAAGATGACAAGAGAAGAAACATCCTGAGATATAAGAACTCTTTGGAAGTCTCCTAAAAATATTTAAGTACTAAAGAACTCTGGCTGAAGAATATCCTGCTCTAGCTGGTCATTAACTGCCAGGAAATTCCTGGACTGGACATTATTACTGGTAAATCGTGAAAATATTTAAGAAACAATTAACTTACTAAAAGTTTAAACTGAAAGACAAAAATATAAATGTAAATATGTGTTACCAGGGCCTGGAGTTCTATTCAGTTATTAATATTTTCTTAACAGGTGAAGTTTAATAGTAGGCAGGAGCTGTTTCTCTCCGATACCCTGGGTGTGTAAGTGTCATAACTACTAATGATTGTAATTCTTTTTCCAATCTCGGTACATTATTTGAACTAAGAAACAGTGACGATGTCTTAAATGGGGAAAAAACCCCACATATGCAAATTGAACCTGATCAAAATGAGGGTAAAAAGTGCAAGTTATTTTGCCATTTCCTGATGCAGTTTTTGAAATGGTGCTTATATAACCCCTACTCATGCAAAATTGCGCTTTTTTTCTCACTTTAAATATATTTTTTTGAGTGGAAAATTCACATTTACTTTGATTTAAGATCCACTTCACTGTGGTGGCTGGGGATTTGTAAGCGTGCATACTATGGAAACATTTCTTTGTAATTTCTGTGCCTCTCTCATCCCTGAGTTGATGCAGAATGAAAAATTGCTTCCTCTGTCTTTCATATCAGTTGCAATGGAAAAGGTACTGCTCGGTATGAACACATGGTAGGCACTCTAGAAAGAAGGAACGTGCAAGGAAGTTGTTATGTATTGCATTGGATGCCAAGGCCTTCTCTGGCCATCTAACCGGGAATATAGTTCTGTCCCTATAGTTCAAAATTTCAAGTTTTCAATGTCCTGCTGTCCTATTTAAGAGGAATTTTAGATATATCTTGGTGCATGTCAGGAATATTTTAAACAAGGAAAACATCACTTAAATGGAAAAGGATAGCACTTATGTATCCTCCTTGACAGTGTAGCTTTAACTGTGCGCCTTTTGATTGTGTGCAATAATGAAAGATCTTTAGAGTCCTAGTCTTATGTATTATTTCCCAGCTAACCTAATTTATGAGCAGGTTGCTAATTTACTGTTTGAATGTATATGAAATACAAGTAATACACCGCCAGGGCGATTCCCACAAAATATATTTCTGCTTTGTGTTCTAAAATTAAGATTATTAGTATTCTGTGAGAATAAAATGTAATGTTATTATTTTGTTTTCAGGAGATTTTCACAAACATTTTATGCCACAAGGATAATAAATATACACATCTCCACTACAGCTACTGTACGTATTTTATTATAGTCTTCTATTGGTTTGCATTTTTCAGCCTAGAGTTTTGCAACCTGGATGACCGTGGTTATGCTGATGAAGTTGTTAAGCTAATTAATGTATAATAAAGTAATAGCTAGGTTTATCTCTGCACTTCCACACTACTGGCATGTAACAAGGGCTGTTTATAAATAAGCATTCATGCTGAAAAAAATAATTCTGTGAACACAAGTCATTTCAGGCAGAAAAGAAACTAATGCAGCAAGATTGATGAAACATGAACCCACCACAGATTTTGGTGTGAATTTAAACTTTCGTCCTGACAGGTTTTATCATTGTCCTTTAGACAAGTGTAAAACAGCACCTGATGAAAATCCACAAAAACAACAGCTCATAGAAACTTCTATAAACACTTTTCCTCTGCTTCAGAAAATGGCTTCATTCAGGGATCAATGAATTTATATGTGCAATTGAGACAAATTCTCATAAATTGAATTTTGAGGTCTCCAGTGGTTACCACAGTATTCCACACATCTATCCTATTCAGCAGACTGCTTAAGTGTATGCTTTAAGACAATGCTTAGGAAGTATCAACATTGCTGGCATGAAAACAATCGATATTTACAATAATTTGCTAAATAAGTGTACTGCTGAATTGGGACATTTACCATATGCTAATATAAATATTTTGAGCCTTTTCTAGGCAAATATCTAAGCACAGGACTTTCACCCTGAAATTTAGTGAGTAATTTGAAGAAAATATCTTACTCTATTTATTAGTCATTTTAATGGGGGAGGGGATGTTAGTTACTCTTTCATAATCATGACATGATTTTGTGAAGTGTGATTTTCCAGTACTATTCATCGAATAAGCTTTCCAAATAGTTTTGAAAATTTATTCAGAATACCTCATTGCAAATATCAAAAGATATTTCACTATAAATGTCAGTATTACTAAGTTCACGTTTTCTTATTTTCTGGTCTGATTGGCGTCTTTGGTGACACATTACATTTTTTTCTGTTCCCTTGTTTGTTGACTTACTTACAAAAAATGGGTTTTCTGAGTCTAAGCACTTGGGTTTTGGAATTACTTTCTTTCAAATACTTTTGGAAATTTCAAAAGAAAATATAGTTTCTCTGAATATACTTTCCAGGAAGTTAACATTCTGGAAAAGAAAACTGTCAAAAGTAAGGAGTGAGGTTTGGGTTCATTTTATCAAATCAATAACATATTAATTAATTTTTAAAAAGTATTTGCCTAGATTCCAGTGGAGTTGTAGCATACTCACTAAATGGAACTAAAACACTTTCAGGCTTGATTATAAATGGTGTTTCATTGTGTTCACTTGCATCGTGTCTGATTTTTATTGTACAGTCCACAAAATCTGCAATCCTGTTTCCATTATTGTACAACACAGGGACAAGCATGTCTTTATTTCTACAAACCTACTAATTATTAAGAGCCTCATCTTGTTTCAAAGATGGATTTAAGATTAAACTATTTTATGAAAGGCAACATGGGCAAATCTATATCACAGATATAAACCTGTGCTTTAAAAAGTGGATTTCAAATGCGCTGTTGCTGTGATTCTCTCTTAACTACGAAATATGTTATTTTCCCAACAGTTATGCCTTCTGCCAAGGGTTATTTTATTTATGGATTATTTGGGAGTTTTTATTCATAGCCATGTCCTAGTTCACAGCAAGAGTAAGTCTTGGAGGGACCATAGGAAAATCATTGAAAACTTCTCCGTATTGATTTTGCACACTTTTGTCCACTTGATAAAGGAAGTACATAAAAGCTTTAGGAAGCAAAGAGGTGCCTACATGTAGTACAGTGATCAGAATAGTTGAAATCACAAGAACTAAAGCAATTCCCTGAGTCAAGGGAATATTTTATTAGAATAACACAATAAATTCCATCAGTTGTCTTTAATGAGTTTCTAAATCAGCTTTAATATCCTCTTTAATATAATATAGGTTGATTTGATAGCCAGATTCATGGCATCATTTGGATTAGCAACTACCCATTTCCCCTAAATTAGGAGCAGTTAGGAAATGAGTTATTAATAGACTGTGTGGAGTAGAAAAAGTATTTTTGTGAACTTTTTTGCACTTTTATTTATTTCACAACTAATAGTAAATTGTCCCATCAAGCAATTGTGTCCCTCCCATTGTGATTGTCCTTTCTAAACAAAATTTGTAAAAGTGCAAGTGAGCCCCCTCCTAGTTTTGTATGAGGAGCAGATGTAAACTATGTTTCAGATAGTTTAAAATACTTCTATTGTTTCTAAATGAAAATATTTCATATTTCTAGCAGATTAACCTCTTGTACCATTCCTGTTCGTGGAGTTCAATGTCTGTACAAAAAAACTCCAGGGAAACTACTTACCAGGCATTGAAATGCAAATGAGTGAAAGAAAAAGTGGGTTGTAAAACCTTCAAAGCAGCCAAGTGAGTTTGGCCCAGTTTTTAAAGCATATTTACATGACTTTAACCCACAAGTGCCAGTTTTCAGTGTGGAAAATTAAATGTAGGCTCTTTAACCAGTCATTTAAAAAAAATATTCTCCCCGTAGTCTTCTACTACTAAAAATATGTTGGATTTCATTGCCCATCGGGTTCCAAGTTTGAGAACAGCTCAGATTCAGGGACATGTCCTGTTCAGGATGGACACGCTTACCTGGTCTTTGACTATCCTTATCCTGGGCATTTTAGATCAGTGTTTTCCCCTGGAATCCTCCCTGGCTGAACTGAGACTGGCTGATTCTGAGAAGTGTCTTCAGAAAAGAAAATACATTATAAATAATAGTGAACCAACCTTCTCCACCAAAATATTTTTGTCTTTTTCTGAAGGCAGAATTCAGCGTGTCCATGAGATTTTGCAGTTTTATTTGACTGGAAGTGCTTATCATAAAGGTTATGCTGAAAGTTTTCACCCCAAATGCCATTCGACTTTTTTTTCACCTCCTTTCATTATTCTTTTGCACCCATAATTTTGTGCTTTCCCACTGGGCCATGTCCGGTGTCCATTATTGATGCATTTGTTCAGAGCCCTTGAAACTGGGACAGTACAGCTGCTGTCTTCCATTGGGGTTTTTTAGGTTTGTTCCCATTAACATTTCATTGCAATACAATGTTATCAGAAGAAAAGCAAGGATGATCTTGTTAATTAAAATGGCATTTTGGATAACCTTAAGGTGATGACAAATGGATAAAATCCAAGACATGTACTGTAAAGGCTGACATGCTTTACTAGGATTGTCATGTTGGGCTCAAGCTTGGTGATAGAATATGCAAGCTAACTATAGTACTGTCTCAGTTTTAAGTTCAGAATGTCTTACTCTTATCAGAACATCTGTTGTGTCCTATAATTAAAAATAAGATTTTGTAGCCACAGGGATTCCCTGGAAAAGCTATACTTCTTTTCTGCATATTGCACCGTGAAATATAAGAGCTCCCTCATCTCTGCTGTTGAGGCAGCAAGTGTTTAATCTCTTAATTCTAGAGCAGAAGAAAGCAGAGTGAGCTCCTCCTTCTCATCAGGATTTCCTTTTTGCTCTTCATTTTTCATTGTTTGTCTTAATCTTAAATGTGTCATACAGACTGAAAGTGACTGCTTAGCTCTTAATTTCATTACGATTATGCCATGCTCTCTGAGGTTTAAAGTAGTTCATGCACCATTTGTAAATTTTGCAACTGATGCTGAATGCCAGGCTGTGATGATACCTCAATGGCAGAACTTAAATCGTTTCTTTGTAGTAAGTAGGAATCCTTGCATGAACAGCAGTCGGAACTTTAGCTGTAGTGTAGACATAGGCTACCCTCTTCCACTTTCTGTTTATTTTTACAAATTTTAAAATAATTTTTCAGTACTGCTATAATTACATCCTAAAGAACCGTTCTAAACAAGAAATTTTATTTTCATATGTTGTAATAAATCCTTTGAGTTACTTCTCAATTGAAAGTAATGGAGCCCTTTAAAAAACATGTTAATACATATCACAATACCTTTGCTCAGTGCACAAGGGAGCTGCAGAAACATATTCAGTGAGCTACTGCAGTGAGTTACAGTTTATAGGAAAGGGTCTGTATACTTTATGTCTAAGACAAAATGTCTGACTCTGAGTGAAGCATGACAGGCAAGTTAATTTCTGATAGGATGCAGCTCGTGCCACCAGGTCATAGTCTTAATTCAGTGCTGCTGGATGCCTAACGTAGTTTTGCCTCCTGTGGTGGAATTGCTCTCATTTTGGTTTAGGACATCAGAATGACCTTGGGTTTAGGTTTTGGTCAGGAGCTGGTCCACTGATTGCACAGCCACTAATTGGCCAGTGATACCTTTCTGGTGACGACAGATCCCTTCATAAACTCTCAGCCCTGCACATCTGTGGTCCCTGTGCCAGGGACTGCAATGAGAGGTGGAAAGGTAGAGTATGTAAATACTTGTATTCTTTATCTGTGTTTTCAATTGCTTTTGAATTTAAAAGCTTAAATCAAAAAATTAAAAATCTTATTTCAAGATAAAAATCTTAACTTTTGATATAATCAAATTTAGTCTGTAGAAAGAAGAACAATGCCAGCCTGTGAAATTCTTGCTTATTGTTTCTGTGCTTCCTCTTTCTTCAGAATCTCCTTTCTTAGGAGGAGTTAGGAAGCTTCAGTGCCTGTCAGACCTTCAGCTGAGGTCTCGAAACAGTCTCAATTAGATCCAGATAGCCTGATTTTCACCAACCTCTGAGAAATAACCAGGCGGCCTCTTAGTGAAGCCAAGAAAGGGATAGTCTATACTCCCTTGCTGGGCAGTTCTGATGGTGGAGACGACTAGGGGTCTTTCTACAGAGTGTGTTGAAGTTAAAACACCCTGCTCATGATGGCTTTCCAGGGCAATTGTGAGGTTAGTGGAAGCCCTTGCAAATGAGTATTGGGAAGCTGTGTATTCTGTGTGAGGTTTCTGGGGGTTTTCAGCTTTTTATCACCTCTTAAAATTAGAGGAATAAGAAAAGAGGGATTTTCTTCTTTATGTTTTAGAGAGAGATTGTATTTTACCGTCATTCTCTAAATGATTATGGATGAATGGATGTAGCAGTACTTATAGTTTATTGACTTTATGTTCAGGTGAATACCTGAATATATTGTTCCAAGAGCTAAATATTGACTTATGCCAACAGTAGTCAATAGCACCATTTTGCATGCTCAGTATTGCACTTCAACAAAAAGAAGTGGTAACAAGGACTGCGCAACTGCATACATTCCTGACACAGGTCTTCATTCAGCTGCTCATAACTGCCTGGAGACTTAAATCATTCTTGCAAACTTTGAGACATTAACAGGGTATGGGAATATGTTTTATCTTCCTTTCCCACTTGTGATTTGTCTTGAGTGGATTTGTTTGCTGTTTCCTGATCCTTTTTTGGCACTTAAATCCTGGAAGAATAATACTTTATATTCTCTAGTTACATTTTAAAAGTTAGATAAGAATTGGTGATTTTTATTGATATTTGGAAGTTGAATCGATAGGTATAGTTGTTTCCAGCTCTAGACATGCAATATTCAAGAATTCAGCAAGATTCCTGTTTTTAAAAGGAGAGTGCTTCTTTAAAACTCCATGAAGAATTAATTCTTGGACTGATACTTCATATATCCATGACATTTCATTAGCATGCAACAACTTTTCATGCCCTGGCAGTAGAACAGCTTTCATTACAGTGACACTATCATAGAATCATAGAATCGTTTGGATTGGAAAAGACCTTTAAGATCATCAAGTACAACCGTTGACCTAGCACTGCCAACTCCACCACTAAACCATTTCCCAAAGCACCACGTCTACACAGGGTGCTCCAGGGATGGTGACTCAACCACTTCCCTGGGCAGCCTGGTCCAATGCTTGACAACCCTTTCAGTGAAGAAATTTGTCCTAATATCCAATCTAAACCTCCCCTGGTGCAACTTGAGGCCATTTCCTCTTGTCCTATCGCTTGTGACTTGGGAGAAGAGACCAACACCCACCTCACTACCTCACTACCACTACCTGAACCTCCTTTCAGGTAGTTGTAGAGAGCAATAAGGTCTCCCCTGAGCCTCCTTTTCTCCAAGCTAAACAACCCCAGTTCCCTCATCTGCTCCTCATAAGACTTCTGCTCTAGACCCTTCACCAGCTTCCTGGCCCTTCTTTGGACATGCTTGGGGGGTGCTTGGCTGCACATTGCTTGGCTGCCGTTGCTCCTGGCCCTGCCCAGGTCCCGTCAGCCGCTGTCGTGCAAGCTGCAGGCTCCTGGTGGGTCTCTTGGCTCTCCCTGAAGTTCCCCCGGCTCGGGAAACCCCTGTGCACTGCGCTGGAGCGCTCTGCTGCTGGTCATGCTGGCACCAGAGCTGCTTGCCTCGGAGGCTATTAAACAGTGTTGGTATTCCAAGAAAATAAATATTAGAAAAATGTACATTCGCAGAGAGTATTACAAAAAATCTGTTAACACCCATGAAAACGAGGAAACTCAAAGGTAAGACCAAATATGGGGATTTCTGAAATAAGCATAACTGCAGGGAAACCACTGCATTGTTTTGGTACTTCCAGCTGTTCCAAGTCTTTATTATGATATACCCTATTTCTAATCTTGACTGTTTAACTGTGCCCATTCCCCTTTTTAGAAGTAACAGTCTATCCAAAATAACTCCTGAAAACAAATTTTAACTTTGATCAACTAGTATATGAGGCCAAATTCACAGTTCCACTCTCCTTGTCTAAAGTTTTCCGGGGAAAGTATTGGAAAATTATTCCTTTATAAGGCAGGCTGCTCCGTCACTTGAGGATCCATGTGCACACATTTAAACTAAGCCTTTAATACAAAGCAGCTGAAAGTAAAATATAAACAATGCCATGAAAATGACCAACCTACAAAGCCCTCTAATAGTCTTATCATAAAAATAATCTTAAAATACCATTATTTATTTCTGTTCAATAACTGGGCACCTCTATAGGTTTGTATAACACACGTATTTTCAGTTACATTGTGGACCTCACCCTGATTCTATTCTGTATTTGAAGCTTCCTTTGGAGTAAACTGCATATACAAAACACAGAGCACATAAAAATTGGAGTCCACAAGAATTTGTGGCATTAAATAATAACAGTCAGAAACCTGCTTCGCTACATTTGATATTTTATCTTCCATACCTGATCGCCTTGTTAATCACTGGTCAGTTACCAATTCCACCTTTTATTTCACTAGAAATACTTGTTATTTTCTGAATGATTGTACTAAATATATACTTTGCAAAAGTATTGCTCTTAAAGAAATGTTGTATGTCTATTAACCCAAATATGTGACATTGACTTTGAAAGAGAACTGACGTGAAAGAAAGGAAGTGTTTTCTTATCATGACTGTCACTATTATCCTGTTATGGTACCTCAGCCCTATGAATTTAAATCAGTGAGAAAACGAAACTACAGGAGAAGCTTGGTCTTCCTTCCAGCTTTTATTTTGCTTTATGCATTGGCCATGTGCTGGCTAAATCACCTTGCATTTATTTAAATGCTTTACAGGTTTTCTAAGTCCTAGATTTTATTTTTTTTTAATACCAGGAGCTAGAAGAAGAGTCGCATCTCTAACGTTTGACCTCTGTTAGCTGCAATAATATGTACCACAGGCCAATAAAGTGAGCTCGTCAAAACTGTCTGTGTGACTAAAATTCCCTCATTAGCTTGTACAAGGAAGGTTATTCCTTGTTCTGTAACTTTTTAGCACTAATTTTCTGTTTGCCTGACTATTTCTCAACAACTAAGGAAAGTTTGTGGTTGTAGTAATTGGAGAAAAGGAGAAACCTCCTGCTTCTTTATTGATACAGTCCATTAATGTATATATCTCACAATGCAAAACTTACATTTATTTTTCATAACATCTGAAAGTAAATACATTTTAAGGGGCAGAAGAACAGCAGAGCCTTAGGCAGTGAGCAAAGTAAACATCAGGTGAAAGACAAAAGCCTGGAAGAATTGATTATGCCACTTGGCTGCTCTCCTGAGGAAGATAAAAGAGGCCAGGACATGCTCTGCTACTCCCCGCATGTAGAAGTCAGGCTTGGAAACAATACTCTGACATCTTTGCCATGCAGATAACTCCAGCAGGCAAGTCTGCTGATTTAACTATTCACATTTTGTATTTTTTGTGCCTACTGATTGACAGCTACAGAACACATTCTACCAGCTTGATCTTTGTGTACTGGCTTTAATGAAAAAGAAAGAATTAGGATAGGAAAGGGATGAAATTGAAAAGATAAAGTGATTAAATAAAAGATTAGGATTCCTGAAGACTGGGTATTCTGCCAAGATAATGCAAGGAGAACTTGAGCCAAAGTGTCAGGCTGTATGCACACAGCCAAAGACACTGGAAACTCTACGAACTTCTGCTGTTCAAAGCCTGCCAGGAAATGTAACTGCAAAAGAATAGCACTTTACAGATCCTCAGCACGGCTGGGTTACAGACATGGTGTTACCTGTTGTGCCGTAATATCTCCAAGCCAATATATCAAAGGACAGCATGCTGCTTACATTCAGTTCCCATTAAATATAATGTCAGTTAAAACTCACAACATTTCTTGGTACTGTGGTACCTGGATCAAACTGGAGGTACCATGTAATGTTTTGCTGATACAAAGATCTAAATCATTGTCATTATCTGGGAAAGGAAGAAGCTGAACTCTATGAGATATGAAGTCTGCCCTCCAACAAGTGGGAAAGGAAGGAGCTGCTTTGCACCAGGAGGTGCTGGTCCATTATGATCCCAGTAAGAAAGACATTAAGACCCTGTAAGTTATCATTTAAAATGCTAGTTATTAGAGCTAACAGTATAAGAAGAGAATAACATAGGTAACCTTATATCCTCTTATATGCTGGGAACCTGAAGTCAAGTTGGCATCAAAATGACCTGTGATCCATGTGCCAGGCAGACCCTGTCCATAGAAGAGGTTCTCCCATTTTGGTCATCTGACCTATTATAGGATTTTCTTACACGAAAACAACTCTGTTCATCATTTCTACTGTCAAACAGAAAGGATGTTCACACAAGAACTTCTTGCTGCAGTTGTAGCTAAAGGCAAGGCCACACATGTGCCGTAATCAATGGTACCAAGTAGGAGCTGCCTGCAGGCTTCTCTCTTACAGTGATCTGGCTGAGTTTATCCTGCGACCAAAGGATTTCTGCAGCACAACACAACCTGAGGGCCAGGCTGGGCGTGAAGCACAGCACAGCCCTGCACCTACTCAGGCTAACTGCTAGATATGCACTGACTTGCAGTGGTCGCCTGGTTAGGACTGCTGCAGGAGATGGTTTGGTTTTGTTTTAATCTGAACTTTGACACTTTTACAGTTCAGAAAGTAGTGATTCCTGAAATGAATATTGTATTGGGTTTGCATGGCAAGGTTTTTGGGGGGAAGTACCCTTTACAGCGATCATTCTGCCTACGTCCCATGGCAGCACCACTCCCCATGACTTCTGTCACCGTGGTCTTCCTTACCCTAGGTGGGCTCTCCAGATCCTCCTGGCTGGAGCAGGAGTCTGTGCACCATTCAGTTTTTATATGTAAAGGAACCTCAGTTAGTTCTCAGTGAGTTCAAGATTAAGCTATTCCAAAGTGCTCCAGTTCTCTACTCTGACGCCTGAGAAGAGGAAAATAACAATATCATATTATTTCAATATATTTCATGTCACCAGTTTTCTTAAGAAAAGGAGGAATTTTACGGTTCTGGCATTCTGTCTTCCGAATACGCTTGAGAGGTACACCCTACTTCTGCAAAAATACCGTGTTACATCTGCAAGATATTCAGGCACATGCAGCGAAATATAAATGTGCGCAAACTCCATTTCTTGCATTCAAAATTGAGTTTCAGTTATGTTAAGGTAAATCCAGTGCTATAAGAATAAACAGAAAAGCTTATAAAATGAAAGTTATGATCTGTGCATAGGTAAGGAAATTACAAAATACAGTGAGTTCAAAACAAACTCATATGAAAAATTGCACTGAGGGGGAAAGATAATATCAGCTAAGCTACCAATTAAAGATGTTAGTAGATGTAGAAGATGAAAAGTATGAAATGGCCATTATATAGAATAATTGCTGGGAGCCAAATGATAAGAAAGAAATGGGAAATGAAGAGGAGACTCAAAAAATAATAGAGAAAGGGAAAAAAATCTAAGATGGCTGCAATTGTGGGATTAGGAAAGAGAAGTATATTAGTAATAAAAATAGTGTCTTTTAATCCAGAGGTAATTTACAAAGAATAAATTTGAATATGTGGTTCTGAACTCAACATGACATCAACAGAAGTTGCCTCGCTGCTGCCTTGTAAACACTTGTTATGTGAAATCTGACAGCCAAAAGACATAAAAAACAGCACACTGCCTAGCTGGGAGCTGTGGCCATGGGCACTGGAGCACACTCCTCTGCTTAAGAGGAGTATCACTGGTCTTTGATATGTGTTCCTACAGGGAAGGACTTTAATGTTAAACTTTTCCTCCACAGTCTCACTCCATGTTAGAACATACTAAAGATAAAGGGTACTGTACGAAGGTGATTGGTGACCTTGCATTGAATTTAATCTATTAGAGCAGAATTATTTTAGCTGGCATTCATCTTACTGAGAGAATTATTTCTTGGCACTCACTACTGTAGGAACTGAACACATAATGAACATTAATAGATTGTTTTCATCATCATAAGCCTTATGTGAGCTGAGTAAGAATTAGCCCCATTTTGCAGGTGATGAACTAAGCCAAATCCTTCAACATGACGAACGTGTCCTACATAGTGTTGTATGCCCTTAAGTCCCATTGGAATTGCAAAGCAGTGGATACCTCGGAGAAAGCTTTCAGACATCCAAGCATTTTGTTTAAGTGATTTGCTAAAAGTTCTACATGTGTGGCGTTCCTTATTCTCAATTACACTAAAACCATATTACATTAACTGGGCAGGAAGCCAGGGAACACAATCTGAACCCTGCAATACTAACCCAGTGTCTTAACCACAGGATCATACTTTCCCCTTAAAACAGGCGCCAAAAAAATCCAGGATTTTTAGCAAAAATGGATGTTGGGATAATGGAATCAGTGGACTTCCCCAGCACAAACGACGGTCTGTCAATGAGAGCAAATGGATAGAAGCAGGAAAGTGGTGGGGGGGGGCATGTGTGTGTGTGTGTGTAAGGAAGCAGTAGAAGAAAGGAGTGTCAAGACTGAGAGGGTGTGGAGAAGGTCAGTAATAGCAGAAAGTGAGGAGAGACAATACGTTTATTAGTAGTAGTCATGCACGCAAAGGAGGCCATTATGGGAGTGAGAACAAACACAGGAAATGGTGAGACATGAGTAAATGTATTGCACGTGTTTCAAATGAACAAATCTTCAGTACTTGGTATGTTATTTGTATCCAGACACAGGTAAATCTCTGGAAAAATAAGTCATATGTACCTTAGAACACCACAATAGCTATAAATATAATGCAATTTCTACCAAATGGCGGTTTGGATTATATGTTTATTGTTAATTGTCCTTTATGACTCATGTATTATTCACTTACCATGTTACAGTGTTTATATTGATTAAGTAATTATTAAATGTTGTGATATACTTCTTTATATTGATCCACACTGCAGTAACAATTGTGCTTTGGGGTTTGCTTTTTATTTTATTTATTGTTATTCACAATATTTCCCTCCAGGTTCTCCTAAGTCCTACACAACAGCTTCTAGACAGCTTCTTGAGGGTATACGTGTTAAAAGGATTTCAACGGCTTGGGAATTAACACCTTAAAATCAACGGGCATTAGACAGAGGCTTTGATCTTGCAGCTTTGTGTTCTACCACCTTCTCCCACTCCTTTTGATCTCCTCCACCTTTGCTGAAGCTAACTACTGCCCAACAAGCAAACCACAAGTTGTCTAAGAGGGAACACATGTTCTCCTCCCTTAAACCAGTTTATTCTGCAATGTCACTTATGTATTCATTTATATTAGATGCTGTTTTGGAGAATTCCTTCCAGCTGCCAGGTGCCACCTCTTCAATGTTATATTCCTCTGTAGGAAGGGAAGATGAACTATATAGGCAAAGGCATAGCCACATGCCTGTTGATGAAAGAAAGGCAAGTTTTCTTGAGAAAGATAATATGTTCTACCAGAACAACTCATATTGCTACTCTCAGACCCACAAGCTCTTCATCAAGTGTGTGAAGTTCTTCTAAATAATTTTTGAAAAATTACTACAATATTGCTAAAATTATAAAGCACAGTGGAAGAAGGCACGGGAAAGGGCTGACACAATTACTCCTGTAAAATTTCCCAAGTTAAAATTATCTATTGTGTCTCTGGTTAAAGATACCACTGGTGCCTAATACTTTCACCTGGTGTGTCATACACAGTGATCAGAGTCTTTCATGGTACAGCATCCTCTGTTCAAAGATAGAGTTGATCCTCACAGATTTGCTGTATCAGATTTTCTGGCAAAAGGACCTTCAGTGGGATTTGTGATCTGTTCGAGCAAATGTCAAGAGCTGTTATTCACCTGCTCACATTCCCCTCTCTAAAGGGAGAACCGACTACCTAAACTTCTCTGGGTCGACCACAGGAGAAGTGATAAAGAGCCAACAGTCTAACAGTGGGGGAGAAAAAAAGGTGAGCTGATAGACATAGGTCACACACTGGGCTGAAGAGCAGCTGAGCTGTCATCCAGTCTATTAATGCTGTAGTCACTCACCATAACTTTTACCCTACATTGGTCATTGGCTACTTATTTTCAATGAGAGAAATACAGTTTGTCAAAACACCAGCTTTTCCTGTTAAAAAGTACCTGTTGGATATTTCGCGTGTCACCTCTGGATGGACTGGTCACTTTCTGAGAGCGTGTTGCAAATGCCCCTCTGAAGTGATATGTCTTGCATAATACCCGCAACCTCTTTATTATTTTTGTACAGCAGAAAAATAGTAAAACATCTTTTAAATAATCCCACTTAAGGTTTAAGCTCAGTGCTGCAGAAAGCTGTCATGGTGATTTTGATTTCAGAGTCTGAGAGAATGGGAAAATGACGAAAATTGCTCTGACCTTTGTTCCTGGTATAATGGGAGTGGATAATTTCTGTGGTTACTGTATAGACAGCTTTGATGTTTTAGGATGAAACCATAGGATATTATTCACTGTTCACTTTTGAGAAGCCATACACACAGCATAAATGTAACTTGAGTTTAAAGAAAATTGTATGCACACACACAAACACACACACACATGCACACAGATCAGCTCAGGTACTACAGAGAATACCGATGTGCAGTAAATTGGAAGAATTTGATCTCTTACCTGTACATCTTCCCCTGTGTGTTCAGTTTTATTCCCTATGTCCTTTGAGTTGTTTGTTATTTTAAGATAGTGCTAGGTATCAGAATACTACAAAAATATTGCAGTGCCTCACCCGAGGGAGAGCACAAGGGTGCACAAGTGGTGGATATAAATCTGGACACACTCAAGACTAAGCATTGCAAGAACAGTAAGGCTTCTGGCAAGTTAGTTTGACTCTCACAAAATAATTCTTACTGGAAAATATGGCTAGGATGCTTTTTAGGGACTGCGTTAGCCAAGACTGCGATGCAATGGCAAGAAGACAAAGCTGCGAAGGAGGCTGTATGTGACCAGCTATAGGAATTAGAAGTGAGATTGGCAAGGCAATCATATCATGCATATGAAAAATCTGTGAGCACATTGCTGAATACCAGAAAGCAAGGAGCAAAAAAGGCAGAGCAGTGATTCAGTTTCTCTAAGAACTGATATCCATTACTTTTAAAACCTACACAATAGGTCAGGTGCAAAAACAAGGAATGAAACAGTATGATTAAGGCCACCTACAGCCTACAGACCTGCTTACATCCATATGGTGAATTTTCAGCTATGACATTTATTTGTTATTAAGAGCATGCTGTACTGCTGATGTCATCAGATTATTGAGCACTTCCCAGCTAAAATTTGTTGAACATGAAGAAATCCTTAGAAAACTTAATGAAATCCATAGTTCTCCCCCATACAACATTATTTCAATTGGATTTATTTATTAGCTGGTGTTAATTGGCATAAGGTCAAATATTCAACCCACTTCTGTTATCATTTTAATCTTTAGGAGCCTAAGGACATTACTTAATTGGAATTTCCCTTCAAGTACATTTAATGAAATAACAGGTATGACAAACTAACAACTTGCAAGAAATTTGTGGTATGCTATGCATCCTCTTTGTATTTGGCTGTGTATGCTTTGTTAATAATAATTTATTTTATTGTCACTGTGTCACACTTCCAAGGACCAGAATTTTAATGTTAAAACATTCTCTAGTCTTCCTCCACTCATTTTAAGAACATGAGTCATGAGAAAACTCCAAAATTCTTAAAACGTAAAACAAGAATAGGCAAAAATTACTACATATGTTCCACACATAATATTCCCAGCAGCTCACTTGTAAAATAGGTTGATTCTCTTGTCTCATCCCATGCTATCAAGAATGACTGGATTGTCTATTTACCATATGAAACAAGAAACAGGTAAGATGTTACGAATCAAAAGGACATACATAGACAAAAAAGACAGAAATGAAGATAAAGTGTATTTCTCATCTTCCCCATGTCACAATCTCTTACATGTTTCTTACTGGCATTATGAATTGATCTTGAAATTTATTATTTCCAATATTTTTTTACTCGGTGATCAGAGAGAAGTGGCTTTTTCCACTAAAAACAGATGACTCTCTCAGTGGCTGAATTAACATTTCTGAATACAAAACACTGCATATTACTTGAGCCAGTGAAGTATATTTGACTTAATATTATTCAACAGACTAATTCCAACCAAATAAACTAAATTAATGGCAAATCTTAAAACTAGGGAGAAATGTTTTCCTTGCATATTTAATCCTGTACTGGATTTGACTTTGGACAGTAACAGAAGCAAATCCTCTAGCTGATCAGCTTCACAGGAAAACAACCCAACCTGAGAACAGGGATCCAAAACCAAAGGACTTGCAAGCTTTGCTATTGTTACTGATGGGCTTCATAAGTTCAGTCAGTTAAACAGCTAAATGAAGGAAGTCACAGCACCTGCTGAGAAGGTTTGAAGAGTTTAAAGATACATCTTGTGAAAAGTTGCTCTACCTTACACTACTTTTTCTAAAAGTTATGTAAGGAAAATATCTCCAAGCCTAGCTTTATTATCAAGCCCTGAGATGAAAACAGCCCTGGAAAGTCAAATGTTTCTTTCTCTAGCAAGGATAACACCTCCACAGCTGCTGAAGCCAAGCTCTGTACTTGTACAAACTCACATTCTTTACTTCCTGATAAATGTACTACAATGTATTTTTAAAATATGGTGGTTGGCACGAGAATAATGTGTGAATCTATCTTTTTGTCTCTCTTCAGTGGTACTCTTTGTCCTAATATAAAGGAGAAGTGTTAATCATGTTTATTTGGGAACCCTGGCTACAGATATAATTACTGGAATCCAGGGCTTCGTGGTTCACAACTAGTTTTTGAAGAGATTGATCACTAGAATGTTTCACTTTGTTGTGTACACCAGATTACCTGAGGACAAGTCTTACACTATTGTCTAAGAAGTATCAGGACTTAAATATTTTTTCAATAAGAAGAACCAAATTGTTGACACTGCAGGCCTGTTTGGTAGTACGTCTTGGCTATACTATTAGTGCTCCCAGCCTAACTTGGCTTCTTGCACTTGTTCTTCCCTTTCCCCTTCCACGAAGGGCTCCAGTCCCTTCACTTACATTAGCAGAACAGCTGCTCCATCACGACTTTTCCTTTTTTATTATTTTTAAATTGTTTATTTCATGTATCTGCTTAATGGTGTGGACACACAAATGGTTGAATCAGTAGGATGGGGGAATAGCAATGTGTGACAGCAAGGGCAAGAATAAGGAGCACAGAGCATAGCAGGGGAAGGGATCTCTTAAACTGGTTCCCAGCTGGCCTCCTCTGGTTCCCAGTTCTCATTTCCTCTTTGGAGAAGCAAGTGTAGTCTGTGGCAAAATATGACTGTTCCTCATCCAAACTCAGTTATGAGGAGGAACAAACAACAGAGTGATGGCTTAGGGATTCAGGCTCCTGAGGTTACAACTCTCTGCACCCTAGTTAAAGACTGATCTTAAATGATCATCACTCATCCCTTAGACCTGCATTTAAGTTAAAGAATACTCTTAAATATTTAGTTATTAGTTCATGCATTTAACACACATTGGAACTGCAGGATCGCCATGGGCAGATAGCAAGGAAAAGAGGGGTACAGCTGAACTGCCAATAACTTCACCTCTCCTTACCTGATGGCTGCTACACATTAGGAATTAAGAGATTTTCCTGTTCCACTTTGTGCTTGCAAATAATTTTGTCTAGTACTGTATCTATGAAATTATTGAGTACAATGTGTCCTGAAAGGCCATGGCTGAAATCTGCCTCTGAGTAATGCTGTGGAAAAAATTAGAAGAAGATGGGAGAGAAAAGCTCTTTTTTCACCCTCTTTGTTCTACATTTGTATGAGGATGAAGTAGGCTGCACTGCAGAACAGTAGTTTTGTCACAGAAGATATCTTAGTTGATAAAAAGAAATAACCTTGTCACCTTCTGTATCCTTTGCTGAAGTTAACATTATGTCATTATGCTTCTGGTATTTTACGGTGAGACACTGAGTCAAAATAACATTTCTTGTGTCTTTTTATTTTTTGTCCTCATCCTCAGAGCCTTGAACTCTAGGCATAATGTGGGCCTTGAATTAAACATCTGCTCTCTCTGGATTTTAGGCATTTGCACCTTTACTAGGGACTTCAGCACGGGAGTGTAATCCTGTTCTTGCTAACACTGTGGTAAAGTAGGGATCATTACAATGCAGTCAGTGGAATTACTCTGGTAGAAAAAGGGGGTAAATGGGGCTCTGGATTGTCCACAGACTTTCAGACAATTGGAAAAGATGTTGCAGTATGTCCTCCAATTACTATTAACAAAAGTGCTCTTCCCCACATAGCCATTTTTCTCAAAGTGCCAATTTCTTTTGAGCTCTGCTTCCCATTAAGACTTTCCCTGAATGAGGGCAAATGAGAGTGATGCTTACTTTCATCAGCTGAGCAGTATTGGAGGACCGGCCTTGCTATTACTATGCACTCACAAGCAGCTCAGAAGCAATTGCAACACACTTGGTTGTCTAATTTGAAACTTTGAAAAAAGAAAGAAAAGGTTTTTTAAGGCTCAGCTCAGTAAGAGAATAGCCTGTGTAGCAGCATTTAAAACTTTCAAGTGCTTTTTAGAACAAAACTCTTGAGAAGAATTTTTTCCCCTCTTCTCTTTTCCAGCATCCAGGATCTGGTGTGTTTCACCTGCGAGAATTCATGACAGCAACAGATAACTCAGAGGTAAGGCAAGAACTGCGAGAAAATGGTTTGCCTTGATTGTTATTAACATGTCCAGATTTTAGAGCAAAAAGCAGACCTGGTCTTGGTAGGTGGGTGAAGGAGAATGTTCAGATATAGAGACATTAAACTGCAGTGTAAAACAAGCTGTGAGCTTTGAACAGCAATCCAGTCTGGCTGACAAATTAAATAGTAAAATTCTGCACTGAGGCCTCTTGGTGAAGTAATGAATGAAATCTGTTGGCTCCTGTCCTTCCCGAGTCTGGGAGAAGTCCTGCTCATGGCCCATGAGCCAGATCTGACATGGGCACTCAGAGCTACCCCAGTGGTCGGGGTCCTGGCAGTCTGTTTAAACTAAAACAATTTTCATCTCTGTGATATCAAATTTATATCCATTTAGACTCCCTTATATATGCTTACATGAAGAGTGACAGAATCTAATTTAGGCAGTTTTATTAATTACTTCTGAATCAAACTCTGTATCTGTTTTCTAAGGGAAATTAAATAAAGAAGATGTCCTGTTCTTATTTATGAGGGTTTTTCCTCTACCTCAGAAACATATCCTCTGGCTTATTGTTCCTAAACAGCTTCTCAGAAGAATGCAGGCCAGGAAGCTGTTTACACTGGGATGCACACAGCTCTCTACTTACATTTATTTCTTCTGTCAGCATATAAGCAGCTGCCAGCTGAGGAGTACCCGGCACCAGCCCTCTTGGGCTGGAGTGAAGTGTTTGCACGCTCTGTACCTCACCCAGCAAAGCCATGTCCAAGGGGGAGAGAATATGCATGTAATGGAAAACCTTACAGTTTATTGCAAAGTCTGTGCTTTATCAAATTTAACGCATTTATTGGTACAGTTATTCCAGTATTTTTTCTGCTTATAGGCCAGTTATTCCCCATCCGGTCTTATCAGAATTCATGAACAGTGCTGGTTGGAAAAAATTATGATGGACAAATTCTAATACAGTTTTAGTGCTAATATGAAGATGTGCTACTAAACCAAAACAGTTACTATAAACTTATAGGAAATTTTCAATAGAGAAGAGTTGAGTCAAAAGGACTGAGACTGAAGCAGTCTGATTTCTAAGTGGCTTTCATTTATTTTAGCAATTGTGCTGAACGTACTGCTATGGCTTAACTAAATAAAAAATGTTTGTGTGAGAAAATATTTACTATTTTGCACCCTTGTGGCTTAAATCCTCTTTGGTAAAAATCTGATGGAAATCTGGAGAAACTTTGAGTGTCTACAGAGATTAAAGCTTTTTCATCAGGAAATCTCAACATGCTACACAAAACCCACAAGTAACAGTTGTGGTTTTAAGAGTTTGCTCAGGCCATATAGTTGCAGATGGGTAGAAGTGAAATCTTCATCTGCAGCTCTGTCCACTTGGTATTTTTCTTCTTGCTCTCTTAAATAAGTTCAGTATAGGTATTGCACATCTATATGGCATACATTGTATATGTGCTTTTGTGGTTCCTGTCAAGTTTAATCAGTATGAGTAGATTATGTCTCTGTATGATTACAAAGATGATTATCTAGCTTTCATGAAAAAAAAATCACACCAAAACTCACCAAAACTCCATCTGGGCCTGCTTGGAAAACCACTGCCTTCACTGGCGCCATTTGAACATGATCAGTTTTTTCCCCTTCCCCTCATCTCTTCCTATTGACTTAAATTTGAAGGAAATTCCAGTATTTTTATTACAGCTACTGTAGGAATTCGGTTAAAGGAATTCCAATTACAGCGAGCTACAGGAAAATGTTTTACAGAATCTTACCCTAAAGTTGTGTATGTCACAGCCTCAGCACTTCATCAGAGCTTTTATACATTCTCAGTCAATGTTGCAGTTTGTGTCTGCATCAGTGATGGGAGCTAGCGTTGGTAGGGGCAGAAGGCAGGGGTGTGCACTCTCAAGGTGCTGCATGGAGCTCCCTTGCTGTTGAGAGGACTCTTAAACCTTTAGTTCTTTGTTCATCAACATGTCATGTCAGATTGCAGTTTACTTTCAGCCAATGATCTTCATAGGAAAATGAGGTTTCCCCCTTCCTTAACTTGCTTAAGGAAGAGACTTATTTCCTGCTCCTCTAGCTGCGTGCAAGCTATCATCCATCCTTTGCTACAGAAGCGTGTCCAGTTATTCCTCATTGAAGCATTTTGTTTGTATTTTTTGCAATGAAAACAGTTTTGCTGAGGCAGTGCTTTGAGATCTTTGCATTGAATCTGTACTGTGGTCTCTGGGGATCATGTCAGTTAAATTTGGACCTATTGCCATAGCAGTTTCTTTATTTTTAGTTCACAAAAACTGTTAAACACTAGTGATATAAGATCATATACTTGAACAAACCTAAAGTCTTCCCTAACCAGTTCCTATTTACTGCAAAAATAAACTTTTCCAGTAGAACAGGAACATATAATTCAAAACTCCTGAAGTCTAGCTTTAGCATACTACAAACTATCTGACTTTGCAGACAGTCTCCTTAGAAGTGATATGTGGTGATTTGCTTCCTGTTGAAAAAGGAATCGTGCATGAAATAAACCTTACTTTACAATATTTTTCTCAAACAGGAGCCTAATTGAATCTTCCTTCCAGGGCAAATCTAATCTATGTTCCTTAGAGATGCAGACTGCAATTCTTGCTTCTGAATCTGCACCCCCCCGTGGGTTTTTTTTTGTTAGTTCAGTGAAGAAGAATTAAAACCAGAGGACCTTAGTCTCTAGATCTGGTTCACATATGCTCTGAATTGGAAGAAAGGCAATGACAGCAACTCACATCATTGTAGTATTCCCAAAAGCCAGACCTTCCACCAGACTGCACTTCAGCACTGGAGTTCTTGCCTAGACCTTCTCCAGTCCCAAACATGGGCTGATTGCTACTGATAATTCAGGGCCAAATTCAGAAGCATCAAACTGGGTGCTAAGGGAATTAGCTTGGGAAAATTAAAGAAATAAAATTAAAAAGCCTCTCCGCAGAGATCACCTCTGTCTTCTTGCTGAAATAGCTTCTACAGACTTTATATAGTGTGATGATATTTGCAGGAGCATCCTTGCTTGCTTCCATGGACCTGGCCTGTTTTATGTGATAACCTCATAGGAATCGGGGTTCTGCAGTGTGCAGAAGCTGTGCCGCCATGTCATATTCCTCATCATCTCTTGGGAGTTTTGGTTGCTACCAAGGCAGGGCATGGGACAGTAAAAGGAGAATGAATGTGTCCTCAGAAGACACCATTACTAAAATACTTCCCTATGCAGAAACTGTGACATGAAAATGTACTGATGAGTTCATTGCTTAGTGGGGCTATTTCTGGGATGTTTACACTCACTTCTTGCTCAGAGCTGTGCCTAGTGTAAGCAACTAGTTTTGAAGGTTTGCTTAAGATAGTAGTGCAGTGTTAAGCAGCGGAAGCATTTTCCTTCGAATATGGCTATACTCCAAATGAAAGTAGTTCTGAGTAGCTCATTTGTGCAATAAAGCCAGTTGGTAATATGCTTTGGGAGCTGTTTGGATCCAAAGTGGTGTAAGTGGAGGAACATTATCCCTGGGAAGTGCTTTCAATGGCAAATGGTCTGTATGAAGTAACAAAAAGAAAGAGATTGTAAGGGAAGTGTAAAGATCAGATTCAAAAGCATATTAGAGTCACTCATAGGGCTATAGCAAAGATTTACATACAGTAGTGTCACGGGGTTCTGTTTGTGTCATGAGCATCCCTGGTAAGCTATAGGACTACAAAGCATGACACTGCCATGGCTGAACTGAGAATGAGATACTCATCTTGTAGTTGATAAAGGAGGTATAATAATATCTCATGATAAAAATAATAATTTATAAAATACAGGATGCCTTACGTTTTTCCTTCACACACAGAAGGAACAAGAACAGAACGAGAACAACAGTAGTAATCCTAAAGCTTGTTCATTCTCTGAGCAAGAACTAGGTCTCCCAATCTTCCAGGCTGTCTAGATCAACAGAAAAAAAAACTGACTGTGAAAAATTGTTTTAAAAATCACTTCTAAATACAGTAAATAGCCAGTGGATTTTTAATAGGTCTGCAAACAGAAGGCAAAAGAAATGTGTAATACTCATATATCAGAATATGGGTTGCATTAATTAAACTAGCAATCAGAGACTAGAAAGACATTGTTTTATAGTCAGGCTATGTGTTGCTGGTACTGTAAAAGCATATTCTCCTGCTAGTAAAAACTTCTGATTGAAATCCTCCATTTTCTAGTACTATTGATTAGCTGTGGTGCATCCTGCAGACTGTTTCTGCTCTTATTTTACATCTGATAACACCACTGTGATGAATTGTGTTGTGTAGTTCTAAAAATAATAGCAACCCTCAAACTAACATGATCATTTGTGGAACTAGAGAAAGGTGTGCAAGATGGTGATGGCAAGACTGACAGGAGAAGAATTTTGTTCTGAGAAGTTCACTGGGAGGATTTTCAAAATGGTTTGTGTGAGCTGAGACAGAAAATATGATGAAATGAGATTTTATCTGAAAATTACATCCAAGCTACTTTTTAATAATTATTTTTTAATGAAAGCTTATTGGCATATCCTTTTATTTTTTTACATTTGGGAAGGAGGAGAAAGTGGACAGGAAATTATCTAACTAAAGTAATCCTATACAACTTACATTCCTGCTAAATGATTCACAGATCACCCAGTAACCGATGTCTACATCAGGTAGAGAACTCTGGTCATTGATTTAAAAATTGCCTGTAGAAAGTACTGTTTCCAATCTATTACTTGGAGCCATGGTGCATTAAAAATTATCTGGATCCTCTCCTTAGGACCAGCATGAACAGTATTTACACTTAACTTCTTGACCTCAAAATACAAATCACAACACACAGACAATATGACATCCATCCCTGCCTTATCTTAGCTTTTGCAGAACCAGTGTTATAGGGCAGGCAGTCGAATAGTCTGTCCTATACGAGTAAGTAGGCACAGTGCCTCACATTTTGGTCCGTGGGATGAGAACTGAATCCTGACAAGTAAGTAAGAAGTCAGTGTGTAAAAGTGATGGCACAGTGCACATCTCTTGAGGACAGTGTCATTAGTTTCATGAGCTATTTGGAGTAAAGCTTGTTTACTCTAAACATGTGTCTATGTAAGCTACACTGAATAGGTCTGTACTGCAAACACCAGACTGAACATCAGTGTTTTCCACTTCGTAATGAGCAGAGAAGAGGAGAGTCATATACTTACATTTCTTTTGTTATGTATATTATTTATATGTTTGAAATTACTGTGTGTCCAAGTTTTTGAAACATCTAATAAACTAATTAAATAAATCTAATCCTGTGTGGAGCTATTTTAATATCCTAAATGTCAAGCACCCTCCCCCCACCAAAAAAAAAAAAAAATCCTGACATTTGAGACCTCGGTTTTTTCTTCAAGCTAAATGCATGCATATACATATAAGTAGTGGGTTATACTAATATTCCGTCTGACTCTGGTATCATATGCATGTAGCTGCATCTTAAATTGCCAGTTTACAGGCCATTGTATCTGTTTTGCAGGTGATTCTTAGCCACTGCTTGTATGCAAATCTTGCATATAAAACTACTGTAGAAATCTTGCATACTCATTTACTGTGTTGCTTGTATTTTCAATTTGAAAGTAGTAACCCCTGCCTAAGTGGTAATGTCAGCCGTTCAGATGATGCTTAGGTAACTAAATAACTACTCAGTGTTACTGTTATGATGGTGTACATTTTAACAGAAGTAGGTACACTGTAAAGTTATACTTCATGAAGTATATCAACAATACAGACAAAACCTATACCCTTATTTTTTTTTTTTAATTAAATGTTCTTGAATCAAATAATGTGACAAATCAAACAAATCCCTGAAATAAGGAATTTTGAAAGACAGAGACAGGGGTTAAAAAAAAAGAGAGGGCAGTGCACCTGGATTTGGACTCATTTGTCATATCTGAGTTGACAATTACAAATGTGAGACTATATCTTTGCTTTAAGAAAACTTGTCCTCCTTGGTCAGTCTATCAAAGCTGAGATTCATGATTGTTCTGAAACAGGGAAAATAACTTCTGGCAGCAAAACCTGGGAAAGCAAAAGTTTCAGATTTCATGGGATTTTAAAACATTCATCTGACTTTTAGTAGATCCACAAAAACGTTAAGTACTAGAGGAAATCGCAGTAAGTCTCCTCGCTGATATTTGTCTTCAGCTGCTCTGCTCCAGCCACCCATTAGGTTAATGCATACAAAAGCACTGCTAACAAGGCCCAGCTAAATGCCCCATTTTTTCATGTTAATACAAGAAAGAGGAGTGTCAGAATGTGACAGTCATCTACTGTAAACTTGCTTGATAAATACATGTACTAGATGGGGAAACTGCAGTCAAATTGTGTTATTTTCTAACTAGCTCTGCCAGTTAACCAAGGCACAGTTTGTCCTCCAGCAATAATTCATGGTATGTATTATAACCTGTCATTTACATGGCCTCAGAAAGTCTTTAGGCAAGTCATGTCTGATACGGTAGAGAATCTGAAAAGATTGGGTGGAGGAATCAGCTCTCCTGCAGTCAGTCTGTGATGGGGAACCTCAGAGCTGAAGAAACCATCTCAGATGGTCCCTGCTGATTACAAAAAGTAGCAGCTACTCCGCAGAGATCATCACTTGGTCCCTCTTTTCAGCAGCAGTGATGCCTGGGAACCCTGATGGTCCTTGACATGGGAGAGGACTTTAATGTTGTTGAAATAGCATTGCCTCATGAAAACGTCATGAGGAAATAGGGCAGGGATATGGGGAAATAGGGTAGGGAAAACCTCATATGGTGCAACGAGGAAAGTTCTCTTCAGGAGGATGTTTGCTCTTGGATAGTGTTGAGAAGAAAAAGAGAATAAAAGAATAGGAGAAGCATGTGTAGAGGAAGCACTTGTTATCCAAGGCACTAGAAGAAAAAAGGGAAGGAACTCTGGTTCCTTTAACAGTTCAGAGAAGGTTAAAATCCCAGTCTGCATTCCTGGACCATATCTCATTACAGTTAAATGAAGGATGCTATTTACTTTGATAAGAAATACTTGTATCAAAAATTACTTTGGACTTTGACTGTGGAAAGAAAATAATGTGTATAGCCTAGTCAACACCTTATGTGAGTGGACCAGAAGCCCTCAGATAAACATGAAAGCATAAAGAAGACAAAACAAGGTTCTCTGAATAAAAAGTTGCAAGGACTGATGTGATATTTAATTTTTTAAAGTCTGCTAAGCTGAAATAATGGAAGGATATAAGTCTGATAATTTTGTGGCACAATTGAGTAGAAAAGCATGAGTTTTGTCAAGTATAATATGCCTAGGAGCTTTCATATTATTCAGATGATGTCAAATGCAGAGCAAACAGCATAAATGCTGAGCTGTGAGAAACTGTGTGTGAATAAATATGTGCCTATCACACTTTAGACATAAAATATTCATATATTTCAATGCTAATTCTTCCCTAGCTGGACTGCTTCCTGAAAAAAAGGATGTTTTTACAGAAAAGTCACTGGCTACGAGTTATACTTAATATTATGGGTACAAACAGTGGCAAGAAACACTAGCTAGCCCTTTTTTAAACTCCATTCCCTTTTAATTGTGAACCTTCACATTACAAGGTGATAATTACAGAAGCAAATTTAGCATGGGGGCAAACAGCATTTTTCCTGCATCGTTGCCTAATAGTGTGGAGCTGGTTGGGATTCAAGTCCAGACCGTGAATTCGCTGGTGACTCAGAAGCAGCTACGGATTAGCGTTTAATAAAGAATAGGTCAGCTATGACCAGCTTTAATTGAAAAGGGACAGCCAGAGATAATTTCAAATGTAACACCATGGTTTCTTGCCTGTTTGAAGAAAGAAGAGCTCTCACTTCCTTAAGTGCCCTTAGTGCTGATGGGAAAAGCCCAGCATTTTCAATCCCTCTGATCAGGCCCAAGGGCAATACTAAACCAAAAATTATGTATATATACTATTTTTATTGGATATTTTGGCCATTCTGTGGACCGAGAGAGACAGCTCACCTGTTTGTATGGCAAGTCTGAAGAGAAGAAGCAATTTTAATCAATGCACAAGCATTGCTTAGCTCCTCTGTCATACTCCAAGTAAGCACATATGCAATGCAACGATCTAATTCTGTGCCTCTGTTCCTAGATCTGTACCTTCGGAATGATAATCTCCAGGGATAAATAATGGTCTTTAAACTTGTGGGGTACTGTGATAATAGAGTCATACTACAAAGATATCTGTAAAGAGATAGGTGCTCCAAAGCAATCTCTTCCCAGGGAAAACAGCATGCACCCTACTGACACTGCAATTACCCAGCACTGCCCAAGCCTGCCTTTGCTTGCTTTTATGCCTGCTGGATTCCTCTGCCATGTTATTGGTATACGCTTACCTCAGCTAGTTCAGTTGTCTCTTCCGTGGCATTCCAAGCAGCAGGTTCCTGGGGCTTTTCCCACCTTCTCAGAAAGACAGCATTGCCTCTCTTGTGAGCTCCCTATTTATTTCTCACTTGGACTTCGTATTCCTTGAGTTCTACACAAACCTTGCCTGAGGATATTTTATTGGGTGTTTTCTTTCTCAACCACCCTCCTTATTTTTCATACTCATCTTACAGCTGGATTTTCATTGTGTCTCTGTACAACTCACCACTTGTGGTTCCTGACACACTTTTTACTGCAGTTCCTGACCTCTGAAACTGATTCCCTATAGTTCTTTGCCTCATAAACTCTCCATCTTCTTCCAAATCTCAGCTGAAGATGTACCTTTTAGCACTTGCCTATATCTCTTAATTTTCTCTTTGCCGTTTTTTATTATATAACCCGCCAATTTTGTTGCTAAACTGCATAAAGTATTTAGGAATACATGGTATATTTAAAAAAAAGTCATATAAAATATGGCTGAATTGTGTTGGCCAGATTCTTCTTATTCCCATTAGTTGGAAAAGAACTCCATCATTTTCCACAGAATTACACAGATACACTCTGGAGTCAGTGAAAGAGACTAGGACACAGTACATTTTATAAGAAGACTTGACAGCAATCCCAGATGCTATGCAATGCACCAGAGGCTGCTCACCTGCGTGGTGGGCTGCTCTAGATTGAGCAACAAGCTGGTCCAGGATCAGGAAATTGGTATGGCAGCAAAAAGCCATGTTATAATAAGAAACAAGCCAAGTGAGGGCTTCTGTGAAACAAACCTGGTGCACAAATTCAGCATTTTTCTTCCTGTCGTCAGTGAAAAATCTTCTTTTAGCCCTTGATACTTTATTGTCTGCAGCTTCCTTATTGATACAAAGCATTAGGGTACGAATCTCATATACACAGAAGGAGCAGTAGTCTGTGCTCATCTTGCATCCTTGATCACCTTAGGCCCGTATACAACCTCCAAAGCCACAGGGCCAGCAGAGCTGCAGTAAGGCTTTAAAATCACTTTAAGGTACTTCTATAGAATGAGTTTTCCATGCCCCTGCTCTGAGGCTAAGTCAGAAACCAGAGAGTACATATGCTGCCCCCAGAGGTTGTGTCACTGGCAAAGAAGTCAAGCATTGCTAATTACTGAAGTGCCTTACTGTGTCCTTTGGCTTAAGTAACTAAGGGACTGATCCAAAGAGACCACAGGAATCAGTGGGAATTTTCTTCCATTTACTTCAGCAGGCTTGGGGTCAGGCCTTTGTTACAGTGTTCCAAAACCTGCTTAAATTCACCTCAAGTTTCTGCTGGTCTCGTAAACTCTATCAATTGTTCCCAGATGCACAGTGCAGAAAATAATTTTCCTTTTCTGTGAGATTTCAAATACAAACAGCAAGCAATATGAGAAGTCTGTGGGCAGCTGGTTTGACTTTGTCCTAGAAACTCCAGACTGGCCATGCATAACCTTTCTTGAATAGAAAAAATAACAATAATTCAAATTGATTTGGATGCGAGCATAGTCAAAAGGATTGAAACTGGCTGAAAAGACCTTGGCTTGGAAGGAACTTCAAACACCACTGAGGACAGAAATAAGAAGAACAGAGAATGAAACTGTGAGCAGGAAATTATAAAATGAAATTCAAACCAGAAAAGAAAAGTTACTAGATCTTCATCCAAATTCTGTGTTCATTTGCACCTTATGTATTTCCTTTGTTCCTGATCTCCTCCTCTCTTCAGGTTTTAAACAGGCCTGATAAGACCATTGGCTTCAGTAAGGGGGTTGCTGTTTTGCCTCAGTGTCATTGCGAAGTGTATCAGCCTCAAAGACTTTGAGATGACAGCATGCAGTCTGGAAGAACATGCCTGAGTTTCTCACAGTCTTCAGGAAAAACAATAAGTGATATTTACATGTTTGTTCCTATATTATCCTTTTTCTCAGGATATGCTGGGAAGGTGACAATTAACATTATGCAGTCAAACGAGGATCTGGCATTTCCTAGCTCAGTGAGGGATGTGTCCTAATGAACTTCCAAATAGCCTTGAAATACTGATCCTGGACACTGAAGAGAGAGAGTAGGCAGATTTGTTAGTGTGACACTGGATGGAAAATAATTTAAATTTAATATTAAGAGAATTCAACTAAATATCACTTCCTATCCGAAGGGAAGTGTTTCCCTTGAAACTTGCTAAAAGACCTATTTCTTGAGATGCCTGAGAAGCAGTGGAAGATAAGTAAGTACACTGTAAGAGGCAGTCTTACCTTGGCAGGAGGAAGAACCAGGTAACCTTAAGGTCATATGTGTCTAAAATGGATCTTGCAATGATTTTAATGCAATGGGTCTAAGATAATGTTGGCAGCTGAATTCATCACTTCACTGGAGGATCAGTACTTATTTGAAAGTGTTCACACAGTGATATAAATTTAGAAACCAACAACAGCCTAGTTTCAGCTGCTTGTCACACATGTAGGATGGGTGCTAGATAAAAGTGACATGGATTAAAAAAAAAAAAAAAGAGGAGAGTTTAAGTATGAGCCACAGAGGCACTATGTTCCGCTCTTCCAAGGAAAGGTCCAGGAGCCAGAAGAATTAGTTGAGTTCTTGTTGAAGTCATTTATTTCAGGGGTTTAATGAAGCCTGGCTACCAAACTTACTTCAGGAAAAAAAAACAACAAAGGGAGCTAAGGAGTTAGCCTTCAATTTGCAGTTATAAATTTGAGATGCTATATCTAGGACATGTGGTTAAACAATTAGTAATACAAAATGTATCTGCTTCTATATCTAGTTCATTTTAGATAAAACAATCTATAGCCAAAATTGATTTATGGAATTCAATGAAGCAATTATGATCAGGCCACAAAATATCTATATGCATGAAAATCTAGTGCGTACAAAAGTAATTAGATAAGCCACCAATCCAATACACTGTTAGACATACTGTACAAATGTGCGACCTAATTTGTCTGTTGTGCTGGTGTTAAGCAAATGTGAAATAGGTTAAATTCAGATCCAATGGCTTGCTATGTGTTTTTTATTCAGACAGGGTTTGCTCTGACTTCATTTGAGTACAGTGGTATACACCTAGTGTCACGGGGAGCAGCAACAATTTACTAATATTTGTTTGCTAGTTTAAACATTTGTTGGTTTGTTAGAATGGACATAAAGATAGAAAGAAAGAGGAAGGAAGGAATGAGGGACTGTTTATTTGGGGAAGAAAATGCAGACATACAAACTAAAGGACAAATAGGTAAACACTTCCTTCAAGTTGATTTTCACATCCATATACCCCATCACAGTTGTGCCTCGTAAAATCAATACAATTTACTTTTTCTTTTACTAGAAATAGCTGATTGTTTCTTTTTAAGCTACCACTCTGAAACTGCTTTCTTTCCTGTGTGTTTTTTTTTTTTTTCCCTGGTCTGCATTTGGGCTTGATAATCTTAGGGGTTGAGTAGCATGGACTCAGATGCTGTTCTTCTCAGTCTTAAAAAGCTTGTGTGTCCCATTTTTCCCCTGAAAACAAAAACTCTATCTTTTTAAAATGTTTTTAACGTTAGGAAGGTTGTGAGGTAAAGGAAGCAATTACGCTAGCCATTTAAATCCATTGATAGACTCTAACTGGCAGGTCTAGCTTGATTGTAGTGAGAATGGAGGAGGCAGGAAGGCTCAGCAGACCAGCCTCACAGTGCAGATGTACACCAAGGAGAGTGTAGGAGACCAAGAGGAACAGACAGTGCCTAGCTAAAATCAGACGCCTCGGTAAAATACAATGGCAAATATGGGTTTGGTTCAGAAATGAAGAGCAAGTCTTGTTGCTTTTGTTATTGCAGATGCTGCTATTGCTGGGTTTTACATATTCTTCACTCTTTATGCTTTTTTTTATTTTTATTTTTTAGTTTTCCAAGAAAAACAGATATATATCACATCCACATCTTGAAATGTGCTGAATTCATAAGCCTCTGAATGACAAAATACATGAAGAAATCTAACACAAAAGATGAATTATAAAAAAACAGAATGATGCATAAAAACAGAAAACAGAAGAGTGTAGATTAAAATCCAAGAGGTGTTTATAGAACTGAGTCAACAAATCAGCTTGAACACATTCATACATTTACTTTAGGCCTATCTATAATTCAGTTTCTAGATTGTTTGCCTGAGTATGTAGGGACTGATTGCCCTCTTGCTTGTTTGTTTAAATCAGGAACATCTTCAGTGCATTTACCAATACAACAGTGACATAATGGAGAGATGAGTCAGTCACAGAAAAAAGTTATATAATGGTATTTAAAAAAAGATCTGCTGTAGTTTACTGTGAGTAAAGAATAATTTTTATAAGCTCTCAGCAAAGAGGTGAACAAGTCGAACTGTTGACCAGTTCCTCAGTGGCTCAGTCTTGATCTATGCTGACGAAAGATCTGCTTGGGGATGTCAGTCACTGAAATGAGCACAAGGCAGCAGTTTCTCCCAGTGATGCTATTGACTGGAATTCACGCCGGCCCTGTGCATGCCAGCGAGTGGTCATTTACACAAGATGTGAAAGCCAGAGCCATCCTGTTCTTCTTATTCCTGGAGTCACATGCAAGGCATGTACCGAACCCCTTTTTTGCAGCTTTCCCATCCAACGCTGCTTTCACTTGGTCAAGAAACAGAAGTGAAGCCACTTGATAGATTTGACCTCTTATAATTATTTGCCAATCTTTTTGGAGCAAGGGAGATCAAATACAGAGAACAGTTCATATTCAGACCACATGGTTAAACAAAATTAACTTTGGATAATGAATACATTTGAGGAAAACGTGACTTGCATGTGGATAGTCCCACAAACAGGAAATGAGACTAAATCAATTTGATAAATTGCTCCTTGCAAATGAATCATTCAGACCTACTTTTGCAAGCACTGCATTGAGAGCTACCCAGAGCAATTGGTGAGAAGGGGAATAGAGGGAGTGTTTCCTGGCAGAAGCGTAAGCAGGATGTCCATCCTACCCTGTCCAGGAACCATCTAATGGTAGCTCCCAGGCAGCTCCCACTATCTCCCACCTACCGTGGTGCTGATGTCTTTTTACTGGAAAAGGTTTCCACAGTGACCAGGGGACAGCACTGTGAGAGCTGTAGTCCACACCGATGCTCAGGTCACCTTGAAGAGAGCTGTCGGAAAACAAGGCTCCATTTTTTTCCTGATGAGCTGTTCAGTCTGTGAATTTTGAACGCTGTCAGTGTGGAGATCCCCAGCCCTTTACATGGGATTGAACCATACATGTCAGTGGGGAATTTCAGCCTCATTAGCAACTATGTTAGATCAAATTAAACTCCCTGTGAACTCACTAGATCTAGCTCCACTCCTAATGTTGTATTTATTTTGGTTTATGTTGTATTTATCTAGGCATAGCTACATTGGGGGAAAGAAAGATTCTGGATAGTTAGCTGGGTATGTGAAAGTAAGCTGGCTATTTTCATGGCTGTAGGATACAGCTGTGAAATAACATGCAGAGGAATAAACTAGATTCCTTAGTGTAGATCTTAGACCTACCCGTGTCTCCTTTATCCATGTATAAAAGAGCCTGATATTTTACAAGAGGCGTGAAGAACGTGGCAGCTGATGTAGGCTATTAGGCTGCCACGCACACTTAGGTGTGCTCTGCTGGCTCCCCTGTGGGTAAGTGCTATGACCACAGCTACTCTTTTGGGAGGTAGGAATGTATCGGCTCAAAGAGAATTTGATGCAAAATGATTTAACACCATTTCTTAGCTTTCCACTGAATGTAGATACAAAGGTTGGTAGATAAAATTATTGAGTCATTGGTGCTACTAGATGGAGCAATTTTGTCTTTATTTTTCTATCTTTCTGGGGACCCAATCTCTCTTTCTGTCAGATAAGACTGAGAAGATGGACTTTGTATTCCCACATATTAAACGGCAGGGATATTCTGCCTGGAAAATAACAAATCTGTTACTAATAAAGCAAGAAGGAATAGGAGAAACTTGTGGGGAGGACTTAAACGGCAAGTATACTGATAAGCGTAAGTGCTTTTTGCTCAGCAGAGGTAGGTATTGTGTGTGCATATTTGTGGGTGAGAGAGAAATGCTTTCAAAAACACACACATTTTTCAGTGCAGGTAGAATAACAGTTTTTACTCCTGAGAATACTCAGGTGACAGACAAAGTAGTGCTTAAAGAAACTTTTAGCTAAAGTGTTATTTCTACAGCCATTATCAGCTGCACTCCCATGACTAAAATGCATTCCTCCAGAGAGAGAGGAAAGCTAACAGAGCTTCTAGCCAATTCGCAGGAAATCTGTTTTTTCTTCTTCAGAAAGGAGCAGAGGGAATACTAGGTGAAAAAATTAACTTTGTTGAGACCAGATTTTCAGCACACAAGCAGACACAAAATGGACAATTATATAAGAAGTTAAAGCCCCAGTCACACAATGGGGAATCCCAAGGCCTCTTTTTTTTAATGGCGTGGTGACATTTGAGACCAGATGAGCACTCGCTCTTTCAGACTACAGCACACGTGGTGAGGTAGTAAAAGTTTTCAGTTGCCAGAACTGTAAATCACTTTAAGGACTTCTAATTTTTAATCTTCCGTGCTTAAAATGATACCACTTTATGTATTATTAATCAAAGACCAGAATATATTTCTGTTACATGGTCTGTATAAGGATAGCATAGATTCATGATAGATGGAGCCACACCAAATTTATACCAGTTGATAGTATGGCTAACTGAGATAAGAAGTTTCTGTCATCTCTCAGAGAAACAGAGATTATCAAACCCATTTTGCAGATGGAAAAGCAAAGACTTTCACATATATTCTGTAGCAGAGTTTGAAAAACTCTGTTAATTTGCAGGGCCCATTCTATCTCTGCCGTGTCAGGTCTGTAGGTACTCCTCCTCCTCGCTAAATACTATCACTGAGGCCAAAGGGCACAAGGTGCAATTGATAGTTGAAACAAGCACACAAGGAGGTAGCCCACAGCTGAAAATCTCTTCCAGAGACCCCGTTGTGCAGTCTTTCTACTTTCATTCCTCTCTCCTAAGAGTTGTGTAGATTTAAAAATATGTTTCTCAGTTATTTCTGTTTCCTTTTCAGTACAGCATTATAATGTATCATGGAACTCTGTCAGCACAAATCTTTTCCAGTGACATGCCATAGAGAGACATTGTGAAATGTAGGATAAATAAGAGTTAAAAATTGATCAGTGGAACAAGCTAGTGTCTCCAAATTGCATTTGGTAATTTTATGTTGCCCCAAAATACCCAGTGAGAGACATTTCATGAAATGTTTTTAAAAAATAATGTTTGTCTGGATTAGAGGATTTTTATTTCATTTATGTTATGTGCAGAAAAAGGCTGACAGTATGAAGAAGTGAGAGGACAAAGTCTGTTTTTCAAAGTACAGTATGTATTAGCCAGTATCCTATGTGGCAGGTAACTGAATTCACTGCATTGCTTGTACAGTTGGTCATTAGCTATAGCCATTAGCCTGGTGTTCTGGAGTGTCGGGGCAGAGGAACAGAAGCACAAACCAGTAACTCCTCTGCACTTCAGAAAGCAGGAAAAAAGTCAGGAGTACATTTTCAGAAATACAGGGGATGGTGGGAAATATTTCTAGCCATGTCAGTGTCTCAAAACAAGCGTTCCCCCCAAAATGAGACAAATACGGAAGCGCCGTTTGAAAACGTGGTCTAAGCACTATGCATGTCTATGTCTGCACTGAATATATTGTCACTATTAGATAAGCAACAGAAAACGCCAGGGGTCATGAGAGAAACAGCCAGCCTAAGGAGATGATGGGAAGCAGTAAGATTTTGAAACTGACTGTGATTAGTCTTGATATTGAAGGAAAGAGTTAATGTCCAGAATACTTACGTATAGCATATCTAATTCACTGAGATGAACAAATTATCTAGGGTTGAGCTAAAAAGAACCCTAGTTTTAGACTACAAGAGAAAGACCACTGCTTTGAACTACAAGAAGTCAAAAAATTCTGCTTTGAACTACAAAAAGAGGTACCAGTAAGAAGAACCTTGCTTTAGTTGAGCAGCAAAAGAATTCTGCTTTGAAATACAAGTAGGGGAAAAAAAATCCTATCGTATTCTGAGATGAAATGAAGTAAGAAATGTGCTTCCAAAACAAAGACAGAACCTGGGTTTGGGCATTTGAAACAGAACAAAGAGAAACAGCTGTAAATACAGCAGCAGAGTTGTGTTATCTAATGGTCAGCACCTAAGATTGGAAAGAACTTCTGAGTCATGGTTGCCAGTAATTTGGCCTCTCCTTAGCTGCGTTACTTACCTCACTGCTTCACTTGCTCTCTCTGTAAAACATAGCTGACTCTGCTTACTTACCTTGCAGAAGTGGGGATATTTTTTACAGTGCTTTGAAGATGTTAAGCCTTATGTACATGCTAAGTATTGTTATTATACTTCGCTATAGATGATTACAATGCAAGGTGAGAATAAAAGCCTGCTTTAATATAGAAAAGATAAATGAACATTCTAGCTGCAAACAAGAATAGGCAATGTAGAAAAAAATCAAAAGACTGAATAAAAGAAAAAAAAAGATGGGGAAGAAAGAAATAAGCAAGAATGCTCTTCCAAGTACATCCGTCATCCATGAAATGGAAACGACTTGGAAATGACTTGCAACAGGGTGAATTTCCACATGGAAATGACTTGCAACAAGGAAAGTGCTGTTTGCTTCCTTCCTGCCAGATGAAGTAGGCCTCTTGCTGTCGCATTGCCATCTGGTGGGGAAGACCGACAGGCTTTCACAGCATGTGCTCTGCGAAGAAAGTTATCCAGGTAGGGCTGAGGCAGGAGCCACCAGGTATTGATACCAGAGATGCCGCAGCCTGCAAAGACCATTGCTCAATTGATCTCTCTGCGTGTTCCACCATTCCGGGGAGACCGACTGTGCTAATCTGAGAGCAAATGCAATATGTAATGGTGCTTCCGCTAATGGGTAGACAGAAGAAAGCTAGTCATGCTGAAGAGTATGTGCTGAGCACTTCGAAAAATAATATATAATTAGGGAGACATATGGGTAAATGAATTGCAAAGACTGGGTCCTTCATCCACTCATCTGTACCCTGTAGCTAGCTCTTTTCTTTAATATTTCCAGTGAAAATAGAGAAATAATGAGACAGAGCATATGTACTTGTACTTCTGTATGCATTAAACAAAGAGTTTGCTTTGGATGGCCTGATAATTATGTCCAGCATAATGAAGATATATGAGGAAAACACAAAATTAACTTTGTCTTGCAAAAAAATCAAAATGTGCTGAATTCAGGTTTTTTTTTTACTCAAGCACACACAACAGAAGAAAGTGAGAATGAAGCTGGCAGGAACAGAAAGGTCCACCTTCTGCAGAATGTTTTGCCATTTCAGAAGTGAATACTAATTGTGGTATAAATTTGTTGCATCTCCAAACAAAGTCAGCTAGTTAAGTCAAACCTTTCCAAAGAAAATGCTGATGTTTGTGGGCTGAAGCGTATTTCCAATATGTGACAAGACAAATCAATTGAAACAGGAGTGCACCAGATAAAACTAGATTCCCTGTAGTTACTTTATCTTCATGAATGAAACTATTAAAGTCAGTCTTGTTCAGGGAGGCCAGATTTGGAGTTCATTTTCACCCGTGTTTGTCAGATCACCTTTGCCGACTCCATTCATCAGTCTTGCAGCAGTAAGGTTTCTGTGGCATCATTCAAAAGCATCAAAACAGAAAGTCCTTCAGATATTGATTCTGCCACTAAGTATTAGGCACACTGCTACATTTGATTTTTATGGATTCTTACCTTCCTCATAGACCTTTCTATTCCAGGTTCCCCTGAGATCGATGAACATGCATGCTAAATAGAACCTATCAAACATTATTCTTCACTCATTTTAAACCATACATTTCAACAAGCAGGATGGAATTCAACATGCCACAAAAAGCTACTAGGGAACTGCAATTCAGCTTCCTGTCAGACCGAGAGCAGGAAGGACTTCTATACTGCCAAAGGACATCCTGCACAGGGAACAACTGCGCCCTTCTAAGCTGCATGGTTGAATCACAAGACACTGGCGTAAACCTGCTCCTGCTACCTAAATATTTTGCAAAAATGGAGTATGGACCCATTTTCCTCCCGCAGCTTGCGATGACCCTTCTCTCAACACCAAGATGCACCCTGGAAAGCAAGAGCCTAAGCCATCTTCTGGCCAGTGATGAGCTGGTATGACCTCAAACTCTACCTATGGTGTTGTACCAGCACCAGAACACCAGAACAAACCCTTGGGCTTTCCACAGTTTATATGACTCATTGTAGGGTTTTGTCCTCTGGCTTAAGGGAGCTTAGTGACATTGGGCAGTGTTTTTCCTACACTGATTCAGCTCTGTGGCATACATGTGTTGACTTTCTGAAGCAAAAGTACTGTCGTGTTTCCGAAAGTAGAAGAATGGACCTCTATAACTTTATCTCAGAACAGGGAAAAATCAGGAGCACCAGAAACTGGGTGCAAGAGAAATGGAGAGACCATAATGCGGGAAGCAGCTGAGTGTTTGTACTAGCAAAGGTCCTTCTGCAAGGATCCCTGTGGTGCTTGGAGCATCTTCCTCTGATTCCTGCTGTTTAGCTAGGCCAAGCACCAATTCCCCAGGCAGTAGATAGAAAAGGGTGAGGACACAGTAAGAAAAGACTGCATTTAGGTTTTTATCAGAGTGGTGAAATGTTCCCATGGAAAGTGAAGCATAGTCCAAAGCAGTCTTTCTCCCTCCTCAGTTTTGGATCAATGCAGGTCTGCCCAGGTCTACCGGTGTGTGGCTTTTTCCTTTGTCGTACCCTGAAGAATCCCTTCTTTCCTTGAATTCTGTTGTGGTGCCTTTTTAGAGGGAGGGTTTGGATGGATATGACATTTCAAGTTTTCGTTACCTCAAAGTAATTATCTTTTAGCTTAAAAATCTAGAAATTACTTTAGCTAAAAGTGTATATTAAAATATGAAAGATTGCCAAAATCAGATGATTACTGGAACAGAACTTATTCTGCTCTAGAATAAGTTCTAGACCACTATCCTGGAGGGTAGTTAACTCTCTGCAGATAATAAAAACTTAAATTCCAGAATATGAAGCTTTGATAATCCCTTCAGTGTGAGGAGATACTTTCTGCCTCCTTTCTGCGTGATTTTTATAACATAACATAACACTGAATTCTGGTTAAATATGTCTCTCAATTCATGTGGACCATATGGAATTTAAATAATCTGAAAAACAGGTGCCATTCAGCATAGTGTTTTTAGGAATATAGGGCTTGATCCTCCCTTGCAGGTTGACTGTTTCCAGCAATTCAAGATGAGAGGAAAGTGGGTGGGAAGCATTATCGAATCAATATTAAATACCCACTGAAGACATATGACAGCAGTATAAGAAAAAAACTAGTGAAGAATGAACTCTACAGAGTGTACTATAGCCATTGCTTCCCAGGATTGTTATGTAAAATGCAAAGTTATATAGCTATAGCTATAGCTATAGATGAAACGCAAAATACTTTTCTTAGATCTTTTTCAGCATTCCTGGAACACAGCTAGGGGAAAAAGTGTTATACACGGGGTTTTTCTTCTTTTTTATTTAAGTGTCTATCAATGTGGAAATGTAAAGTGTCTCACAGAAATCATGCTGATATTTGTCTGTGGGCATATTTCACCCCAGCAGGAGTTTAACGAGTACAGTCAAGGGACGAACATGCTAAGACAGTGGACTCCAAGTCCATGACTTGGCATTACAAGCAGTACTGCAGGATAACCATGGGAGAGGCTCAAACATTAAATCGGTCACACCCAGTTCGTTTGAGTTTCAGGTTGTACAGTGAAGAAGCATTTGTTTATCAAGCAAAAATAAATGCCACTGTGACAAGATTGATTATTTAAGTTATAGCAAGATACATTCATCAGCAGTTACAGCTGAAATACAAGGCAGAAGGCACAAATGATAATGCACTTGCCATTTTCACACTGTTTAGCAATTCCAACTTTTACCTTGCAAACTCTTTATTTCACTTAGTATCTTGCAGGACAGAGCTGTTTATATGACTGTTTAATTAAAACCAATTATCATAAAGTGATCCCATTTTCTGCATTGCAGTCCCTTTGCTTTACTTAGGAGTGCTCTGAATTTACATCAGCTTGACAATTAAAGCTCCAAACCAGTTGTGAAAGCCTTTTATATCTGGTTTTCATTAGTTCATATTAAACGATTCATTGGCTTGATTTTCACTTCAGTGAGCCTTCTCATAAAATCTGCTTAGGCATAATGGTGATATCACATAGGAAGCGAAATGAATTAAAACATCAGCAGAAACACTAACTAGAAGGCTATTTTTTTTTCTCACATTTTATTATTTTGCAGATATACTTGTCAGTCACGTGCAAGATATACTGAGACCAAGAGAGTGGGAAAACAGCACTAAGTCAAAAGGATGCTTTGACACTGTATTCTGTGTTCGTTTGCTGAAGCAGGTGTGTAGTCAGCAAATCTCTGCTGAGGGGAATTATTCTTTAGATGGTCTCTTCTTAGTATTATAATGGTGCCACTAAAGCTGCAATAATTAAGGATCTCTCAGCATTTCATTACAAAACCGTATTTTCAAGTGGATATATAAATTGCATATAGAGAAATTTTGCTTCTTGTTCAAATGTCTTCCTAAAATTAGCATTCTGAGTGGGTTCTTAAAAAACCACACATATTAATTTGTTGATAAGAATGACTTAATGAGTATTTAGCTCAGAAAACATGGAGGAACAGCTGTAACCCGATAAGAAGATATGGTTTACTGCCTTCCAGATCTGTGCAAATATTGCATAAAATGTAATGTACAAAATGGCCCTGTACACAGAAGCAGACACTGATCATCAGAAATAGATCTGTTAAGCAGGCAGGGAGCATCCTTGCATTTATAGGTTTTTGATGTTTGGTGGAAGGCCTGTACAGGCTAATTGAAAATACAAATCTGCAAGATCTCATGTATTATGAACCTTATTAAAAGGTTGGAAAAAGAGATTTACAGTGTAGCTTGCCTAAGATGGCAATGAGGAGAAAAGTGCTTCTGACATCCAGTTGCATGCCCGGTCCAATAAACTCTGTTTTGCGCAAATTATCCTCCATATTCTCTTGTATACACTTCAACAAAAGGGGATCATCAGCTGTAGGAGCAACATGCTGGAAATGTATCTCCTGCATAGCTTGTGCATAGCAAGTACGGCAAGTTAGGCTGGCATAAGTGAGGGGACATTCTTTGCTGGCTGAGATGCTTTAGCCCGTAACTACGTAGGCTGACAGCTCGATAGTATGGCCAGGCACTCTGGCTTGCAAATGTAGTTTGCCTTTGTGGCAGGCAGTGAAAGCGGAGAGTGACTCAGGCAGCAAAGATCCCAAACTCATCTCCCCGGACAGCTAGAACAAGCAAGGTTTTCTTTCTCCAGTTATTATCAGTCTGTTTTCACTCTTTTCCCTTCCACGAGCCTCCTAGTGACAAGATCAAATTGGGACCCTGTTTATAGCATGTGAAACGGTGCGTGTTTGTAAGGGGCTGTCCATGGGTAAACATGGCAATGTCAATAATGTTATTCCCTGTCAGGCTCCATTCTGTTATCTTGGCTTTTCCCTTCTTATGCAAAGCGTGTGTTCACCATGTACGTGTTAGGCGGGGAAGGATCAGCTGTGTACTTCTGACTTTGAACACCAAATGCTTTCCACTGCACTGTCACAGGCAGTTCTGAGGTCTGAGTTCTGTCTTACGCGTGTAAAAGAGCAACAAGTGGCATGCATTTTTTCCCTGCATTTATAAAGGATTCAAAAAAACCCCCAAACGTTTTTAATGTCTTTGCTGCACTGTAGAAGTGTTTATTTAATTTTACTTCAAAAATACCTAAACATTTTTATTTCAGATTTATTCAGTATTTACCCAAAAGACTGAAGCAGCTCTTTTTGGAACAGATAGTGATACTATCTATAAATAACAAAGAGGATTAATTAGGTATTTATCCAACAGATGGTCAGTGAATTAAATAATACAGGTTTTAGAAAACTTCATAATTATGTATTTTTGCCTGAGAGCCCAGTTAAATCTGTATAGTACACTAAACATGACAATCTGAAGGATGACATTAAAAGGCAAATGTAAATAACCAGAGCACTGAAGTTCCCTTTCCAGGACTTGTGCAGTTCTACAGCAAATGTCTGCTCCTCCAGTCTTGTTTTGCTGGAGTTACTTCTGATTCATACCGTATAACTAGGAGCAGACTCAAGGATGAACTTTTGTTCTCTATAAATTATGCTGTTCTGCCTTTTTTTTATTTTTGACTTAAATAGTTCTAGCTTACCTGTCAGTTTGTCAGACCATTGACACTAAACTATATTAAACCATAGTTCCTGTTGGAGTTACCCGCTGCATATCTAATACTTGCATAACTAAATCGCTCAAGTTATGTGAAACAAGGCCTGTATGTGGTGGTATATATTAACCTTTTGTGTATTTATCAGGAAAAAATCCAAGATTTAGTCCACTTTCCACTTAAGGATACACAAAAAAAGATTGTATGTACAAAATGTTTTGAATCCTAATGCTCAAGTTTAAGAAAGTATCCAGTATTAAGCTTAGGTTTTGACAGCCTGATTCATTATAGTTATTTCCACTTAATTTGAATATTATCTTCTGCATGTCCTCTCCATTTTTCTTTCACATTGCAAAGCCCCATTTTTAAGCAACAGATAAATTTGTGCTACAATTATGTTCCCTTTACCTGCCCATCCATGTAATCTGACATCTTGAATAGCTGACATCTGAGCCAGATGCTGTCGGAAAGCCAGTCTGTCCCACCTACTGAATGATGGTTGTTTCCCTAATCGAACAAAATGATGATTTTTTTTTCCTGATAAGCAGCCCATATGTATTAAACTAGTAGTTCTAATCCTGACATTACAATTCCATGGAATGGAAAAACTGGCTTTGTGTTTTTTTTGGTCTTGCCTTTTTAATCCACTTTGTAAGCATCCTATTCTCATTTCAGCTATGTAGAGCAAAGGCACCAGTTTACTGCCTCTAAGTCTCTGTATTTCAGTCAGGTTGAGTGTTATCAATACCCACTCTTTTTTTAAATTTTATATTTTACTTAGTACTTCAGGTCCTACAATCATGTGAGACCAGAAGCCATTTTTTGTCACAAAAAAAAAGAAACAAAAAGGTTTCTATACCTCATAAGTGCAGAAAAAAAGATTTGAATGTGTTATCTGGATATCTGATAAGATTCTGCAAAGAAGAAAATGAACTGCAATTGTGTTATGATTTTAAAATCTCACTGCTTTTAAATTAAGCACACGGTATGATTTGATTGAAACCTGATTTCAGCGTTGGCAGAAGGGTTCCTCTGAGTCCTCAGTGGACATGTGTGGGTGCCAGGAAGATCCCCCTTCTGCCACCCATCCCAAGGCTAAGACCATAAAGGTTAGGCTGCTGTTAGGAAGGACAATGATGCAGTCTGTGGTGCCCTCCCACTATCATGATCACTAGCCTCCAAGTAGATGAGAAGAGACACGTCTGCTAAAAATATACGTCTCTTAATAGCTGAAAAGCGAGCAGGAACAATACTGTAATGCCCTCTAGAAACTAAGGGTGGAAAAAGGGCAGAAGGGGGAGGAAGCACAGAAAAAACTGAGAAAAGCTGTACAGAAAAGTCAAAGGGGAAGCAAAGCAGGTGACCTACAAACCAGCTACTACTCTTTGGGAAAGTGGCTTTGACTTGGAAGTCAGAAGAGAAAGCATGACCAGTAGTAGATAAGGACTATAGAGTAAATGTGAGCCACCCCTGTTGAGCAGAACCTATAAAGCAAGCCTTTTTTTAGTTAAAAGATTAGACTAAAATTCTGTTTAGCTTGATACTGCTCACAAAATTTTCTAGGACCAGAGCTAAGGGGTTGTCAGATCTGTTTTTAATTTATTTTTCGTTACTTAATTTTTTAGGATTTTTCTTTCCCCTATCAACATTTTTTCCCTTCCAGCAACAAAACAGGATGAGGGAAAGATATACAGAACCAGAAAAATGTTTTGTAAGATTTGAATCCACCTTTTTGTAACCTTTGAGGAAATACTGGAAGATATTGAATAAATATATTTTCCTGAAAATACTTGTAGGGTTTTGCAAAGTCCTGTTGGAGATAGGATAAATAAATAAATCTGGAACTAAAAAGTCAGGCTGTGCCCTGCCTGACTTTCTACCACAGTATCTAAAGCATGGGTGCCACAGTTAATACTGAAAAGTGGAAAGAAGCATGGATACCGTAGCACTTGCTAACCTTCATTTGGTCTTATGATTTTTCTGTAGAACTATGATAACTTTCTAATTTAACTGAGGGTCTGAGCCTACAAAAATGGAGTTGTGGTCTGAAGGGAAGCAATGTGAGCAGTAGCAGGCAGGTAAGAACCCCCTGTAAGTGCCAAATGCAAGGTGAGCTGGGACCACTACCTCTCTTCACACATGTCATCATGCAGATGTCATCTGATAACAATTTACTTAACACTGTAGAAAGAGGTTTCTCATCTTAATTACACCAGCTCTGAAACAGCACCATGGATTTCATTGGAATTATTGCATAATTAAAGTGGCGACTAATGTAAAGGAGAATATAATCAAGATTCATATTTTATTACTTACAGAGACCACACACTGTGGCCTGGGGTTGTCCTGGTTTGTGGAAGGGGAGGAGGAAAATGTGGGCATACAATTGGGACCCCAGGATGGAAAGACAGTGTAGGACAAAGGGAAGGGAGTGGAGACTATGGCATTGATGTTCTGCTTTGGGAGGTGGGACCAATTGTGATATACTGCATTATAATGTGGATTATAATATGGAAGATGGAGTAGTCTGAGGATCCGTGGATAAATATAAGTCTATAAATAACATTTCTGTCTAGAAACCTGTGGTTAGTGGCCAAGGAACAGCAATTCACAGCTGGCCAGTGGTGAACAGCAGAGGAAGCAAATGAATGAAGAAGTGGTAGCGGCTACTCAGGGGCAGTGATGGCAGAGACAGGAAGCATTTGAGATATGCTAATCGCTATAGAGGAATTCAGTGCTGCGGCTGGAACTGAGACTCAAATAGCCTACACCTAAATTTCTGAAGATTAAATGCCAAATCAGCCCAAAGAGCAAGAGAACCTACTACTCAATGACCCACAATTTACAAAACCGAAACCATGAATAGTTGGTAAAACAGCTTGGGATAAATGAAAACCAACTCCAGTCTTTCAGCTCACACCTTAAAAAAACAACCAAGTCCCCCTTCTCTGCCATTGGAAATAGTACTTTGGGGGAAAAAAGGGAACAGTGGAGTATTTAGGAGAAGTATTGGCTGACTGATTTAAGGTTTTTTTGATTGCATTTAATCATAGAAGATGGTCTGGCAGGGAGCTAAAGAGGTCATCTAATCCTTTTCCACATCCACAGAAACATCTTGGTACCAGAAAATATCTATTATATTTGATTTCTGGCTTTCTCAGAACCACTTACTATTAAATAACGTCAGGGAATCTTTTCTTTCTGAATTTCAAGCTGGGGCACAGAGAGACAGAAAATCAAGCAATTGCATTATTGTTTGAAATAGATATAACTTCTTTCAAATAGGGCAGAAATCTGCTCCGACAAAGCAAGGAATAGTCAGGCACTGGAACCTGAACTGTCTCTCCAGTTTGCCCATTTAATAGATTAAGGGCACACCAAGGTTCATGCCTACCACATGGTTTCTTTCATTACTAAGAACTGCTCTTATCAAGAAAATACTAACATTTACTTAGCACCAGTAATACAAATAGAAAACAGTCTCTGTTCACAGCCTGGCAAGACTGGTTACACGGCTGTTGTCTCACACAGTCAGCTGAGTGACAGCTTCCAGGATAGGGATGAGTGTGCTGCGGGACAGAGGCAGAGGAGGGATGTTCTTACACCCTGCAGAGAAGCCCAAAGGGGAATGGGATTTGCTTCTTAAAGTCCAAAAAAGGGGGAAAAAAAAAAAACAACAAACCTGATTATATGTAGATTCTTCATTGTCCAAATAGCTAACAATTTGGTAATATGCCTGCATATTTTTTGTCTGAATTGAATGCTACTTGGTGTTATTCCTAGGGGAATTTTATCAGTAAAAACATTCTTTCCTGTGCAAGAATTGAGACATCTCTAGGACAGTGATTGCTGAATAGAAGAAAACCAATAGAAACCCACTGACAGCCAAATACAGCATTAATTCATGCCTCCTGAGAGGTAACAAAACATATGTTTTGGTAGCATCAAGTGGTGAGCAGCAGGAGGAAATTTTAAGATCTCCCTTGATTATCTGAGATCTTTCTCCTGTATTAAAACATAACCTTTGTTTTGCCCACTGAGAAATCCTTTTGGCATTTCACAACACCTCTGAGTACCTTGCCCCAAGGCTTTGTAAAACTCCTCCTCCCAGATAGCTTTGAAATTGTGCAAATTCTGCACAGTGTCTTGGGGAATGGAAATAATTTGTTTGTCCATTTGCACTTACTGCAGATCAGACAAGGCTCCCCAGTCAGGGCTCTGGGCAGAGTTTTCCTATGCAAATTCCAGCAAAGTGAACATCTTTCGTGCTAAATATTCCTGCACAGTACACATGTTATTCCCCTGTCAAAAACAGTTTGTGCTGAAGTGCCTGGTTGTCGTAAACAGGGAACAAGGAAAATGACTTCAGGGGAAGGCTCACACACACACACACATAGCTCTGCAATCAGGTCTGATTGAAGCCGTAGGCAAACCAGCAGTTTAAATCTGTCTTTGGAGACTGTAGGCCAAAGAGACCTAAACAGCACAGGAAACTTGAGGCATTAGCCAACAGATGTGGTTTAATTTTGCTACATCTGTTGTCAGATATACAGAACGTGAGAACATAGGATGGCTGATATTAGCAGCCTGGGAGGGGCAAAGCCACAGGCAGTGAAAGCTGAATGTCAGGGACGTGATGCCTGAGGCAGGTGTCTCTGGGCATAAAGTGAACTCTTTCCGTTCAGTCTGCCAGCTTGATAACATTTGTTTCTATAGCTGGAAAAGGTATTTCCTCTAGAGACACTGCAGTCATCTAGCAGGGTACGTCTTGCAGGTACAGTGAGCTGGGAAATAAATTGCTATGGCAAATTAGCAGAGGGTTAAAAAGTTAAAGTCAGCATTTTCAGGATTGCACACAGATTTAGGAGGGCTCAGTTTCTGCATGCTCAGCCTGAGACAAATAATGGCTCAGATGCTAAAGGGCTAACCTCCCCCCCTTAGAAGTTCCACCTTTTCAGGGTTTTCAGCCCTCATAAAAACCAGGCATTAGCTCTTTTGTGTAGTGAACGTCTACAGAATAAGCGTCACTGTCACTACCAGCTTCTGGAAAAAGTCGCTTTCTGTTTCCACCTTTATGCTTTACCTTTGGCACCTCCATCCAGCTAGCCGGGTGTGCTAGTGCAAGTGAGAACTGTGATCTCAAACTCACTTCTATGCTCATTCAGCTGTTGGGGTGTTTTTTTCCAAATTAACAGTAAGCCCTTATATTTAGGACTCTATTCAAATAGGATTTTCAAAAAGAAAGTGATAATGGATTTTTCGTTTTTGAAGTGCCATATGCATTGACTTTTTAATAAGGTCTTCCTGAGCATCTCCTGGTTAGTCTGTTGCTAATTTATTCCTAATTTATGTGCATAATCATTTAAAAAAGAAGCTATACAAAGACCTTTCACCTTCACCTTGCCCTGGCAGTGAGAAAGCAGCCTTGCATCTGCAGTTTTTTCACCATACCTCTCCACAGTGCCTGACGTCTCCTCGGTTAGATACTTCCTTGAGAGAAGCGTAGGTGTTTGGTATTACTTCTGCCATTTACGGACAAGAGGAAAGGCTCCAGCTCGTGCTCACTTTGCACTAGCAACCACTTCAGTAAACTGAGGGCTGTTTGGAAGGCACAGCCACGGGCTGGTGGATACCCAGATTGGCTCTGCCCAACCCAATTCAGTCCCAAAGCAGTAAGGCCATGCTAGCACAGTTAATTCAGTAAGACTAATATAGTTGCCATCTGTAGAAATGCCTGTGCTTGCTGTGAATGAGCCGTATGTTCTGTAGGTCCTTGATACCCTACAGTTATGTCAACATGCCACGCCGCCTGGTGTAAATACCCTGCATCCCCTCCTGGTGTGGGGCTAGCTCGTCCAGTAAAGGCTCACATTCTTCATGCCTTCGCCATCAACTCAACTTTCTTCCTTCTCCCCAAAAGGACATTTAATTTAAAACTAAGCATAAATTCATTGTATTAACATAAGTATTTTTATTAAATTATTTCCTGGTAGTTTATTTAAATACAGCTTGAGTATTTTCTACATCATATTGGCAGATACCTGCAAGATTTCCTCCTGTCTTTGAACATGAGCATATGATCATCCTTTCAGAAACAGTGAAATCTTTTTTATGTAGTTCTTCCTTCTTCATCGTGTTCTTCCATAGCTTCCTGTATCTGTGAAATACAGATAGTGTTGTGTATAGGCTTTGTCAGTGCCAAGGAGAGATAGGGAATGGCGGAAGATGAATTAACTGGAGCTCAGTCGAAACAAGACTAAAATTATATCGTTTAAATATTCAGTTTATTTCAGAGGCAGAGAATAGCGACTATCATTGTAGTAAGGCAAGATACATGGAGAGAAATACAGAAAGTATCACTAGTCTTTGCCCAGCATAAATGGCTCTTGCTTGTAGGCTATAAAAATATACATGATATAATCATAGAAACAATTATGTTTACCTTCTAAGGGCTGCTAAAATGAACCAGAGCATTTTCTTCAATTTCCCTGAGCCTTCAAGCTGACACTGAAGCTCTTGTGTTGCATTGCTCGTTCAGTCAAATTTCCCAGTGAAGTCAGGGGGGGCTTAAAGCATGAAGGAATACATGACTGGCTCTTCAGAACACATCAATTTTGATGTGAACTGAGAAAAAGACTCCTGCTGCGAATATAACCATTAACCTCGTGCTTTGATACTGACAGGCAGCTGTAGTATTTAGCCACTAGGCAGAGAATGGAGTGGCCACAGCTCTGGGAAGCCAGAGAAGGTAATGAGAGTTAGCGGGGAGCAGCTCGCTGTGCTCAGGTACTGCTGACCCCCTGGCTCCCCTTCGCTGCGCCCACTATGCAGGGCCTGATCCCTGCTTGCACCTCATAGGGCAGCGTGAGCGGCTCCTAGTGTTTATGGTCCACAGCTGTGATGGACCCATGTCCCAAAGGGTACTTAAGAGTGAGCTTAAAATGGAAAACCAGAAAGCAAATAGCTACTGAGATGAGGAAGAGGTGCTGAGGAAGCCAGAGCCCCTGTCTAGTGGTAGCCAGTATCAATGGGAGTCAGTCCAATAACCTGAAGACAACTGTCCTGGCTCAAATTCAGCTAAGGGCTTTGCAGGGAGTCGGGGTAGACCGCTCAGGGCTTGTATGGGGATATGTAGTGGCTGTGTTTCCCATCGCTTGGAAAATAGATGTTGTTGTGCTCTGCTACAAGCACCGATGGGCTCCAATGAAATTATGAGAAGGAATGAAAGTCAATTTGGAAGGATTCAGAAATGAAAAATGACACAAAGGAGCTCCAGGAATTTGCAAGTAGGAGTGAAATAGAATTGTGTTTGCAGTGCCTGTAATGGAAATGTGTTCCTTTTACACTGGGCTGGTATGAGCTGCTTTCACATAGCCTGCGGCAATTTGGGAGGCCCACTGATGAAGCCGATGCGCTTACAAAAGTGTAAATCCAGTGAGAGAGAAAAATTAGGAGCTATTATTGTGACATACATTAGGAAAGTATATTTACAGTGAATATAAACAAAGATAATTGTTGAATATAGTTGTTCTTGGAAAAGTTTTGCCTGTGCACTGTTTGCCCAAGCAATATCCTGCTTATCATAGGCTGAGTGCTTATTTAATGAAATCAGTTCCTGTTTATCTTCAGTTCCTGATCTATCTGTCTTTCTATCTGTATTGTAATGGTCTGGTTTTGCATTTTCAGGCTAGTCCTATGCAAGTTTTTCATCTAAGCGCACTCCTTTTGTTTGTCATTCCTGGGCCTGTTCAGAGGTGCCTCCCAGCTCCAACCTGCCAAGGCTTCCTTGTAGGACTCCTTGTCAGCAGGAAAGGTCGTCAGTATTTCTTACTGAAATAATCTTTTTCTCCTGATTCTGACAAGCTAGACACTTTAAAAGCTATGTTAAACTGACAGAGTTCTCTGGGTTTTGCTCTTCTTTTAATTCCTGTGTTTGACTGATTTATTTCTCTTGTCTGCTCTGTCAACTTACTGTTTATTCTCCCCTTACTTGCCTTAGACCTGCTGTTTGTTCCCTTGGCATTTTTCAGCTCTCTCCTTTCTTTTCGTGGGCAGGTGTATTATCTAGAGCTGGGATCACAGAGCATGCTTCCTCTCGTATCACCCACTTCTGTCTGAATAGTTGACCTTAATTTTCTCAAAATTAAAAAAAAAAAAGATCTAGGAGAGTTTTCCCCTCTCCACAGTTTCCAGCTAAGGCTGCAGTGTGTATCTTGCAGTGTGGTAACTGGCTTCAGTGTCCTTCTCTCTGTCCCCTTCACATATGAGTTCATATACTATTGAGTTTAACACTCCTTGAGGTAGGACAGCAGGGCCTTTACTATCCCTGTAGAGTGCTGTATTTCAGAGTATAAAGATCAAAACCAACAAGAAAATTGTAATAATAATACAATATTGTAACTGAAATAGGATTGCTATCGGGATTCAAATGGGTGGTCTCCAGATACAACTCAGCTATCACAGGAAAGGATGTTACTGAATGCAAAGGTTTTATTTTTCCCAACTCAGCACATAGCCAATGTTTCACCAGGATGACAAGAGATGGTGTACTGCAGGGCTTCTTTCACTTAACTGTAAAACCAAGTTTACGACTGCTTATGGTCACTAATGTGTCCTGGCATACTTCCAAGTGTTGGATCATTAACCTTGCTGTCAGAGCTAAAATCCACTTATATAATTAGGTTATCTTTATCTCAAATTTCTACTTGCAGTTTCACTTGGAAAAAAAACCCAACTGTTCTTCCTTCCCTTTCCTTCAGAAAAGAAAACAGATGTGTGGAGCTGCTGTCAAATAAAGGTGACTTGGCTCTTCCTTTGCCTTTTCCACTTGTTTTTTTTAACACAGTAATAGATCTAATCCTTCATCTCCTCACTTCACTCTCTTTGATTCTCTATCTAAATCACAGAATTCCGTTTAATACTTTTTATGTCCTTATTCTGCACCTATGACTATTCCAGAGAGGTGCTAGGCCAGGTGAGTGGTAGCTTTCATGTTTTTTGCTTTCTCGTTAGCTGACTTCTAACCAGACTAAAAATTATAGAGAGAGGGAAACGTGGTTTGCTATGAGATGCTCTGGGGTTTACCTTTGAAGACAAGGTCAAAGCACCTTTTAGTCTTTGGAAAGGATAACGACAGGGTTTGAGGTTGTTCATGAGAATTTTTATGTGATATTTTTGGTGCCGTTTTTCTTTACATTTTTCCTCTTTCTACATAGCGCATTCCTCAGTAATTTAGTACTTTCGGTCATCTGTATAATCCTGTACTAGGATCTAATGTGATACTCATAGCTGGAGAGTGCACCCCATTAGGCAAATGAAAAGCTCTGAAGTGCAGGCAGGCAGTAGAAGGCACCTCACATGCAATCAGCAGTGTGCATGCTTCCAGGTTTAAATCGCAATTATGATTTGAAACTTGTACCTGTGAAAGCAGCATTGTGAGAGTTTGGAGTATCTGCTCACAAAGGTCAGAGGCAAAGTGTGCTAGGAATTTCCTAATGGACAGTACTTTCAGCTACTGCCAGTGTTAGCATCTGAAAATCCATCTTCATGCAGAGATAATTTCATCTGTAACAAAAATTCTAGCAAGGCAAAATCTTTCCTAATTTACATTTTTGCAACTTCATTGCCATCAGATGCCTCAGTTCCCATCACATTTTTTTTTTCCCTGTATATCCCTGAAGGGATGTAGACAGTTGAACTGCACAGGGGCCATGGAGGCACATCTGGACTGGCAGCTGCAGCTGTGTTAACAGGTTTGTTCTGAACAAGAGCAGAATCCAGCTAAGGCACGCTGTGTGCCAGATCTGCATGACTAGCAAAAATAAGATAGCAGCTAAGACACATTCTTGTCGCTAATTCCCATCAGCTTGTCTCGAAATGAATCCATTCCTACAATTTGATGGAGGCACACACTTTGGGTACCTGCTCCTCTGATGGGAATTCGGACATCAGTTTGAATTAGGGACTGTTTTCTGCTTCTTTTTTGCCAGAGCAGAGAAAATGTTTTTAACCACTCCCAAAGCTTTGGTGCCGCTCATTCAGTGTGTTGTTCACGCAAACAGAAGAGGTGATGGCCACGTGAGTTTGCATCTGTTTTGGTGTAACCATTTGTATTTGTCTCTCTGCTACAACCCCTCCCTTTCAGCTGTGCTGAACAATACGAAGGTGTTCTTCGCAAAGACTATAGGCACAAAAAAAGGCAAAAAACCCAAAAATGTTTTTCCCATGAACCATAACTGAGACTGCCAGCTTTATAGTCTGCACGGGAAACAAAAGTCAAACCATGGAGGAGGTATGCTGACCAAACCTTTCATAGCTAAAGGGAAGGATGTTCTAAGTAAGTCCTATAATGTTGATGTCAAAGTTTTATTAGTGATAGCATTGACTTGCTTTTATCCTTTTAAGCTATTACAGAAACTATTCTGTATTTAGGACTATCTCAATTATATGTAAGAAAGAAAACTATATAAAGTAATATCAATAATTGGATAATAAAAAACTTCACACTTCTTTAGATATAATTGGAGTGGAGTATAACCAACAGGAAAATATAGATTGCTTTCATGAATTGCCATGCTCTTTTAGCAAGGAGTAACGTGTACTTTGGTGGTGAAAAATGACATATGAAAGAAGATTAGCCCCATCATATGTTATGCTTCACAAACTATCTCCATGGAAATGCAGAGTTCACTTTCTTCTTTGCTCAAAACCTGTTTTGGGTAGAGATCACTACTGATTTGAAATGTAAATCAAAATTTCCTCATGAATCAGAGGACTTCATTAGTCATGCATGGCATTGTTCTTTCCAATATGACCTCTGTTTGCAAAATGATGTCTCATTCCCATTCTCAGACTGATAGAGTCAGTAATGAAGGAGGAAGGTTGGGCAGCTTTGAAAAAGGTAACTATTTGTCTTGAGTGCTTATTTCAATATTTTCTGATATGAAAGCAAAAACACATCGGAACCAATTTCCTTGCCTTCTGTCAGTCTGCCTCACTTCCACAAGGTGCAAGTTGTGGGAATTCACTGAACAGAAATGATACTGCTCATCCTGTCCTAAGCAGAGCTCTTGCTTCCATTTTAATGTGCTCGCCATGTGAGAGTGTTGCATGGAGTGGAACATCATTTAACATATACTGTATGATCTTCTAGTCCCTGATGCCAATGGTGCATCGTTGAATACTAAAATGAACAGAGAACTCAATGTACTATAACATTTTTTGCACAACACTTCTTCCACGGTGTGAAGTCGATTGATGTCTTTGATTAGTCCAATTTTAACATAGAGGATGGTGCAGTTTCTTCTCCATCTTGTCTGGAAATAGTAAAAAATGCGAAGTCTGGTATTTCTAGTTGGTATTTGTTAACTACAGGTACTGCTCCTTTCCTCAACCCCATAATGCACTTAAGGATTTATGTAGTGCAAGGTGAATGCATTCAATAGTAGAAGTAAAATCCATTGTCTCTTCTAAGGAATATGCATGAGCATATATGTAGACAAGCAAATAGTTTTATTTCCATTCTGAGAAACTTACAAATCTAGTGTCAGGATCTAACAGTCTGATTAATTACATTTTAATTCATTTTAATTATATATGTACTAAATAGGCTTCAGTTAAATGTTTTTATTAAATAGAGCTTTTAAAAGTTCAAATAATTCGTATTAGTTTAAATTAAAATGGCAATGAGCATTTTCTAGCAGTAAAATAAAAGTTGAAAAACTTTTAATTAAAAGACAGAACTGTAAAAACTTTAAAAAAATCATCCGCTCAAATTATTTCATTATTTATACTAATAGAAAGTCTCAATGGAGTTTTCAAAGATCTCCATAATGAAAAAAAATCTAAATATAATAACCTTTCTTTTCTTTTTTCCTCTTTTTTTCATCTAATTCATCCAAATAAAAATAAAATGTAAAGCATTTTGTGAAAAGGGGGTACGCAATCACATTTTATGGCTTACACTTCAATTGGTTTAAAAATAGAGACATCAATGAGACTAGGTTTCTAAGAAGTTTTATCATTAATTTTAATGTTCCCATAAAAGTGAATGAGAAGTTACAATGTTTTGGTCATCTCAGTAGTTAAACTAATAAAAATACATACTTTTTCAACCATGCATACAATAGTAGTCCCAAATGATTAAAACAGCTGTTGGGAGTTTTTCTCCCAGTTTTCATGCTTTTATTTATTCTCGGAAAATTTCCATTCTAACTATCCTAAATTCACCTCAGCATCAAACGGTAAGGCTCAGAAAGACTTCTCTTTTCAGGGAAGCAAATAAATCACAGTAAGGACAAAATGATATGTATTCAAATTTATTTTGTTCAGAGCCATGTCAATTTTTAGCTGAAGCAATTCTTTTGGAGAAAAATGTAAATTGGGGGGGATGTATATTCCATTAAACTTTACTGAATTGTTCCATTAAAAGAACAAAGACAAAAGAAAAAATGTGAATATTTTACTTGGAACTTTTAGAGTGGTTTTTTTAAATGAAAATGCTTTATTTTTTTCATTCAAAATTATTTATATTTTGAAATTTCTCTGCTTTTTCAGATTTTTTTTAAAGTGGTGAAGTCAAAATGGTGTTTTTCCACTGTCCTGATTCGTTCTCATCGAACTATTTCGTTTGATCCTCTATTCTTCTTGTTCCCCCTCTAGAAGACCTCAAATCAACAACAATGCATAAAGAAATAAAACTCTTCTAGTTTCAATTTGAAAAAACAAAAGCAAACTAACAAAAAATCCCACCTTGCAGGTCAGTTGAAAGCATTGGAAAACATGTCGTCTGAAGCTAAACTGAACTAAACCAAACCAGGAATTATTCTCATCATTCTAGTTGTATTGGTTTAGATAGGAAGGAGCATGGGGAACGTCTAACCATACATCAGGTGTGCATGGAGAAAAACACAGAGACTGTACAGATAAATGAGGCCGTTTGCTAAAGGCACATGGACTCTTAAGATAAATATTCTCCTTCCGAGTCCAAGCTAGTGTCTCTGAAAGGCATTGCACCACATGCATGTACTCACTGGCATCGAGGCTGCCTCGGCATCGTGGCACACCGCTTGTTTAGACTAGGTAGAAATCACCACAAATGTATCATCTAAATGATTTTATTAGCCAAGTGAAACTCCCACAGAATTCAGGAGGCTGTGGATTAGCAATGACCTTGCACGAGAACATTTCTAAATCAAAAGAGAAACAAACGGCACGTACCAGTCACTCTCAGTTACCTTCCTGTCACTCGCTTCCTCTATGGTGGGTCTGTTCAGCTGCAGCTGGTGCTCCTCCTGCTTCCTCTTTACTGCACATTACCTGAGGCATAAAATCAAGAGATTGGGTATGTCCACGCCACAGTAACAGCAATGACTGCTGCGTGGTGTTGAGATACCCACATTGACTTCTGAGCAGCTATGCTCGGGCATAGGAAGCAGTCCCGTTACCCTGGCATGTCAGCCCATCCAGTCACCCCGTTCCCGTGGCTGCGACTGATGCATGGACAAATGCTGTGTCTCTCAGCAGTGGAAACAAATCATAATCCTTTCACGCTTAACCTTGATTCTGCCTATTAAAATAGACTTGAAAGCTAATGAAAAAGATATTATAATTTGTTCCATACTTCATTTCACCACTAAGTCAGGACCTTTAAATGTTCACTGCTAAACAAGGACTTTTTGGAAAACAAGGTGCCAGAAGGTGACCATGGATCTCTGCTCCTAGGTACGAGCCCTGTTAGCTGATAGTAAAGCAAATGAAAGTTAGGTTTTTAAAACAAGAGTAAGCCTGGCTTCTGACGTTAAAGGGAGATGTCAGCTGTTGAATTTTCTCATAGGCCAGCTATTCATGTCAAGGACTGGTCATTCAAACATGCTTTCCCATAAATATCCTATCTGTCCTTTGTAATAAGAGTGAGAAACATAAATACAAGCACAGCAGAATTATCATTATGAGGTAAGAGAGAAAAAGTAGAAAATTTGGAAACTAAGTCATTTAGCATATGTTAATATGGCCTTTTACTGGAGAGAGTAACAGAGAATTTTGTACAACAGCCACACCTTCCAGAAAAATAAAGATGATATGTTGGAAGCAAAATCATTCCAATGTTAATGTCTAATTCCACAAAAGATATTTTTTGCAGATGGCTACTATGTTTTTCCAAGCCATTAATTTACGAATATTATGCATATGCACATTTTTTTCTGTGAGAAAAGAAATCATCTAATCTACACAGTATCGCCCATTCTTACAAAAACTAGACATTCACATAGCAATGCACTGAGCTTGATCAGTTAGACAACTTTTAAGATTTGTCTTTTAATGTATGACCTTGACAAAAAAATAATAATATTGTTTTCTTATATATGCCAAGCACATGAAAAAAAGTATGCACTCGCAGCCTGTTAAAAGGAACAGAAGTTTCACTCTAGAAATTTTAGTGCTTTGTGGTTTGGTGTTTTACTAATAAGAAATGAAAGAAAAAGGACTCCTTGCTAATCTGCTTCTCTGTGTTTCTCTCAAAGTTACACATCTGTTCAATCCCAGTGGAAATAATTTCTTAACTTTATTTTAGTTACTAAGCAAAATTTTACAGCTGACCTACCAAAGGAAATGTAGTCTTAGTTCCCCAAGTCCATTTAAAAAGAGATGCAAGGAATGAAGACTCTGACCTCAGCAGTGCAGGGCACTATGGAATTGGCACAGCGGAATTTCCAAATCTTGCATTAGCATTAGTGCTATCCATTTTCAAACTGTTTCACACTTTGTAGAGCAGAATGCAAAATTTTTACAATTTTAACAATTACTGGTATGAATACTGAGCTGAGGAGTTGTGACATCCAATAAAGTAAAACATCTATGAGCAGGAAAAGACGATGTCTAATCCAAGCTGCAAACTCCTATTCATCCAGGTGGACATTCCTATGAAAATCACGGAAAAGGTGTGATCCTGAGCTGTTAAATAAAGGTCATATTTGAAAGTGGGACTTAAAAACCTGAGTCACTTAGGTCTGTATAGAGTCAGACCAAAATATCTTCCAGACATCCATCTCCTAATCTTGCTGTGCCGGACCCTGAAAGCTATTCAGGTTCTTAATTCCCATTGAATCGAACACCTTTGAAGCTCTGTGCGTTCTGGCTCCAGCTAGGTCTGGAGGAAATTGCTGTCACACACCGGTGCTGGCTCATATCGTTCCTTCCATAGGTTTTCATAAACTTCCATCTGTACCACAGAGATAGTACCACTTCCTGAGCTTTTATAAGGCTGTGAATAGAAATGAAGACCTGAGAGAAACTGGTAGTATTGTAATAGAAGTTTTGTCAGTATAGTAAGTGGTCTCTAACACTTTTCCTGAGGATGGACTACTGCAGGTAGTCTTGCTGGCTCTTGTTGGCCTCTGTGCGGCTTGGGATGGTATGAGGTACTATTTTCAATCGGTGTTGGAAATGGTGTGTGACCTTAAATGAAGAGTGATGGGTAAGCTGTTGAAGGAGAATTGTAGTTTCTACCAAATAAAGAAAAAGATAGAGAGACAGTGAGCTAGACAGAATGAGAAGAAAGAAGACAATTAAAGATAATCTTCCTACCCAAAATTGTGCATCTTGCCCATGGACTCCTTGCAACTAAGCAGAAAAAAATTTGGATAAACAGGAAAATTATGTAGAGGTTCTTTTTGTTTATCAAGAACTCCCCTTCCTTCTGTAGATATTTTGTGCTGAGTTTACAGACATGTTCGTGATGGCCAGTGTCTGTGAAACATTGCCATGCAGTAACCTTTCTTTAGCGATTTTCCTTCAAGGCCTACAAGGTCTGTTCCTGCTTGCTTTTACTGCACTGCTCTTTCGCTCACTGAAATAATTCATCCCTGATTTAAATGGAGAAAATAAGTGAGATTTGTTCTTTGTGATCATGACAGAAACGTTTAAAGATGAAATGCCTTTAGCTAGTTTGGGATCTAGAGTCTCTGGGTTGGAAAGGGTAAATATGATGGCAAAAACTGAGCAATACTTCAGTCTTGACATGACCGCCTCTTCTAGCAATTACAGCAAAGAAACAATATGTTCTTTACCCTTCTAAGCAAACAGTTGTTCATTACTTGCACAAGATGTTGGTTAATAACACTGCCCCTAAAGTAGCCAGAAATTTCCTGCTTTTATCTTATTTTATTTTATTTTATTGGTGTCTTGGTGTTTTTTTCTCTTTATCCCAAGGCATTAGGTGGATATTTTCATCATGTAGACTGGCTCATTTGTCTCTGTAGCTCTTCCATTCAATGCATGCTCCTGCTGCCTGGCGCATAGCCCTTCAGCTAGCGGAACCAATTAACCTCCCTCTTTTTCTTTAAAAGTGAAAAAAACCCCTCCTCCCTTTTCTGTGCTTACAATAGGGTTAGCCAAAGTACATATTCACAGCTATAAATATATCTCTTGGAAAACTGTAAGCATGTGCCATGAATTGGATTTATTTTGTCTTGGGAAATCACACTTAATATAAAACTACAGTTTCTGACCTTTTCTTTGTTTTTGATTGTATTACTTATTAGCATAAACCAACATTTATACTCCCGCTAATATCCAAAGAGGTGTTGACATGCTTGTGGATACGTAAGCTTGCCAGATAAATGACAAACCAAAGGGACGTCTTACCCATGCAGTCGCTGCAGTGCATTGCAGAAAAGCAAAATATCCTGCAGGTCAAGGAGGCATTGCAGAATGAACACCATCACCTTGACTGAATACAATCGATCTGCTTGAAAGCACCAACATGAGCTCAGGAAAAGGTAGTCACTCTATCAAGACAGGATTGATAAACATTGTTTGAGCCACCTGGGCTTCTTCCAGTTGCAATACCTGTGACAGGGGTGGGTGGATATACTTTAGTAACCACTGTAGTTGGCAAAAATTACCCCTTGTTCCCACCTAAACCCTAGATGAAACACATGGTTTGTTTTGATTTTTATAAAGGGAAAGGCTTGATTAAATCATTTCTGTTTCCCCAGGGTGTTTGTCAGCTGTAGGTTGGAGCCCTTATTAATAAACTGAAAACTTAGAATCCCTTTTAAGGGATTTTATAAGAAATATTTGTATGGTTTTGTCTTTATTATTTTATATACCATTTATAATATTTCATGTGTTCTTATTATTTTATTAATTTATGAACTACCTTGAAAGAGGGTGTGATATGTATGGGCTAGCGGCAGCTACAAACATGGTCAAGGCTTCTGCTGACTATTAGAGCCATTCTTCAATTCACTGAGCTCCTTTTACTCCTAGCCTGAAAAGGACCGAAGCTTTGTAAGCAGAGGTAGCACCTGAAGCACAGCTGTGATGGAAAAAAATTGTGAATAAGAGTCAGAGTCAGGAAAGAACACTATGGTATTTGGCCAGGTATCTAGTCCTCCGTACTTGAAATACCTGTGATTCTTCCTAGGAAGGAAAATGCAAAAATCAGATTAAATAGGAAAATGTGACTAATTTTGACACATTCAGTCCCTGTTAAATGCATGTTTGTCACTCATAATGTGAAATTTGTGACTTGACCGCAGTAATGTTCACTTTGTTCTCTGTATATCAGTCTTCCAGGCACAGATGTTTGGAGCATCTCCATGAACTTCTCCATTCTGAAAGTCACAAGATAATACTTCCTAACTCCATCAAGCCCATTTATATAAAATCCCTGCTATCCATTTGATATCACATCATTACAGCAGTTTCACACAAACTCATGCGTAGTGATCTGTTTAACCAACGTCTCTGTCTTTTGGAACATTGGGACCATTGCCTTTTGGATCAGTGAAGGACAAGAGGATTTTTTGACAACATATGTTGTCCGTGAGTGCTCTGCCTAAACCCTCATCAGTCCCACCACATTATGCTGAGTATGGCAATATGCTGATAGAGACACTCCCTCAGCTACACGGTAAGCTTCCTGGTAGCCAGCAGTTTCCTCAGTGACTAGCTCTTCCAGGACTTTGCTGAGGAGCACAGGCTGAAGTGTTCCAGTTTCCAAGGCAAACTCCTGAACAAAGCTGTAAGAAGCAGCCATACATATTCCAATTAGAGGTATGGCCGTGCTAACCTTTGTAGTATCATAGGGCTGTGGCTTCTGCTTGTCTGTGAGGGACTTCTACCCTGCACTTTGGCCTGCACCAACAAAAGCAAGCTGAGAGGAATCATTAGGTCCTTGTTCCTAGGTCTCCCCTTTACTCATCCTGCCTGTTCTTTCTCTGACCATGAGAAATTCTTTATTCAAAGCTTTCTCCTCCCTGAAATCTGTTGCTTCCCAGAGAGCTCATTTTGTTTCCAGAGGCCTTTTACAACATGCAGGCTGGCAATTAAGGGCCAAACTAATATCTACAGTAGCTAACAGAGCTTTAAGGTAGGTGCGTAAGGTAGTCTACAGTAATTGTACCCTGTGTGTGTTTTGGTACCTGCTGTGAATTTAATGTGGAGGTAGGTAATCAAGTACACTGCATTTGGTCATAGGGGAGAGGGGATAGTTCTGCAGAGAGGCTTCTTCACCCAGCCGTGCAGGAGTAGCGTGCAATCTGCGTGTGAGGATGGTGTGGGCAGAACTGAAATATCTCCAGCGTGTTTTGTGCTGCCTAAAGAAATTTAGCAGAGATCTCCCCTTTCGAGACCCCAAATGCCTGAAATACAGGAACTGTGATTAGCTGCATGACAGCAAAGTTGCTTTACTGTTCTTATTCTCTAAGACCTGTTTCTAAGGCTATTTTCTCTCTTCATGAATCCAATAGACCTTTTGGAGCAGTTTTAAACTAGCTAATTGTGTGATGGAGGGAGTTTGTTACAGACCCATTAAAAAATGGGTCATTACCTTCTCACAGTGAGGGAAAAGGGTGGAAGAGGGGAGAAACTATTAAACAGCTTCAGGGTTAAAAATTGAATTGGTTGCTTTTGATCTGGCATAAAACCCAATGTAGGTAACAGATTTCCTGGGAAGAGAGGTGGGGAAATCAAGGAGCACTGATTATTTGTAGTGTCTACTGAATCAGAAGCAACTGTAGCACAGGAATCAAGCCCTGCTGCGCAGGTGTGAAATCAAGAAGTCACACAAATCCAAAAATACATTGAATGCATCAGATGCTGCTGTGATTGACCTTATTTAGTGTACATTAGGTTTGTACCCTTGGACAGTAGGTAATGTGTTACAGGCAGTACATAGTCCTGATATCCAGTGTGCAGTCCATTTGTTCTTTGCCTCAACAGATTGATTCAATGATTTGCCAGCACCTCTGATCCAAAAATGGATGATCTTTCTGTCCAAGTCCCAAAGACCCGTGCCCACTTTTGCTTCCATGTGTTCCTTGCAATGTTGTTTCGGATCAAAAGCTTCCCTTTTCATAGATAAAGAAGGAAGTGGCAATTAATTCTGCTGTGAAGTCAAACAAAGAAAATAGAAGATGCAGGGGAAATATGTTTCTCTTTTTATCTTAGTGTATTTTAAAATAAAAATGTAAATCCTTTCCAACCAACTTTGTCAGTAATCAGAAAGGAAAAAACCAACTATTTAAAATATGGCTATTTCCCTCTCATCTCTTTTTATTCACTATTTCTCAAATATTGTTAACAACTTTTGCAATTCAAGAGACAGTCTGAGTGGTGATGCAGAAGAATTTCCAGCTCTGCTTGGTGGGTTGGTTCTGAGATCCAGCTGACCACAGCCAGGCTTTCCATCAGCCCAGCTTCAAGTAATGCAGCCAGGCATGTCCTGCAGGATCAGGCAATTGTTTAGACTTAGTGGAGCTCGGCCCCACTGCTGTCTTGTTCAAAACTCCCATTTGTCTTTGCCCAAAGTGGGCCTGAATTTCCCACTTTGCATAACTCCAGGTCACTGTTGCCCCAGTGAAGTAGATGAACTTGCCTTTACATAAGCTGTTAAAAATGACCATGATTTCTGCCACCTACCCTGGGGAAATAGACATAAACCACTGGAAATCAAAATTAATTGGCAAGATGTTCGGAAAGAGCAGGAGCATTCCCGTGAGAAGTGCAGGAATAGCAGCAGCAGATCACCGCCTCCATGTTGCGTCTTCTAACCTGAATCTCTTCCATTAATTGTCTCGCTTCTCGCATAGCAAGAATTTGTCAGCAAAGGAGCAGAGAAAAAAGCTCTGTTTTACTATGAAAATCTAGTATTTATCATAGCTTTTCCTACAGCACACTTAGCTACTGCTTGCTCAGTGATTAAAACCTCCTGCAAGGGAAACAAAAAATAGTTAGGTTTTATACTTCTTATTGATATTGCATGTGAAGGGTGCCCTATTAATTACTAGGTATGTGTGAAAGCTCTTTTCGAGTAGAAAAAAGCCATTCCAAGTTCCTCGTTTGTGCCTACCTACAGCACAGTTTCCATCTTGTCCCACTGCTACTTTCACCGCTGTCTTGCATATTGCACACCTTTCTTCCTCTAACCTCATCATGCTCTACTCTGCCATTGAAGCAGAAATACATTAAAGTGCTTCTTTATAACCACTGAATGCTTCAGTCGCTTTTCCTTCCACCTTTCTCAGTTCCTTGCGCTGGCAATGCTCCTCCTGCCGGTCCTTTGATGGCTCACACATCACTGTGTATATACAGTAGGGCATGGTGAGGCTCTGTCTCCTTTGCAGCGTGTGTTGTAGGCACTTACACTTCCAGGGAGCAGGTGCAGAGTTCTGCCTCTCTTTCAGGTGCTGTTCTGCACTTGCTTAGTATAGGTATAAATGACTACACTGAGCTCAAAGCAGAGGTGGGCCCTGCATATGTAATTGTTAATACCTGTTCTTACTTTTGAATCAAAAATGTAGAAAGCTTGTGCAAAAATCTGTTCTTGGAGAGGGAGGGGAAAAAAAAAGCAAAAAGCCTTTCTAGGCTTGCCTCTGCCTGCCTCTCCATACAACTGGCAGGATAGGTATTGCCCTGTTTGAACAGAATCTGCTTCAATTCACAGAAAATATTGGTGAGTGGATTATTTTACCGTCCCTAACTTCACTGCTTTTGTTAGCTGAGCACGTGTCATGGTACTGCATCATTTGCTTGTGAATGCTGAGCCTCACAAGGTGGAATAAAACCTCCCAGGTCAGAAGAGCGAGGCACTGTGGAGAGCCTGGCACCTCAGCATGGCGACTGAGAGAGGTGGGAAGACACGCTCCCCAGGTTCATCCTTTGGGAAGGGAAAAAAGCAATAAATTCTCTTCATTTCTACATCTGTGGGAGCAGACGAGGAGGGGGAAGCAAATGCGGATAAGGGGCAAGGGATGAAGAACTACAGGACTGCTCTGCAAATTTTTTTTAAAGATTATAGAAGTGGGAAATATAAATAAAGACTTCAGACCACAGAGGCCATGCAAGGAGAGGCCCTGCTGGATACTCTGTAAAGTGTATCAAGACAAGCTTCACAGTATGATTCAGGCTGTTGTTAAAGAAATGCGGTACCACAGAAATTAAGACAAATTGGAAGCTTACTACAAGTTCATTCCCCAAACATCATCACACTTCTGCTTAACATTGGATTTAAATGTCTAGCAGTCTCCTTTCATCCCAGCAGCTCGCAGCAGGCAAGGTTTCATCTTGCAAATGCTGTCATCACAACTGGCAGCCTTGCTGACCGCCTTAGCAGAGAGGCCAAGGACTCGTCGATGTTGTGTTAATTTAAATGGAATAAATTGGCCTAAAAAGTCAAAGGCATTAGCACGACCCTGTCACTGTACGCTTAAACAAGGCTCAGGGTTTTGAGCACAGAGACTTTTGCTGAGTCCCATGGCAAAAAGCACCATTAAAAATCTTTTAACTTTCATTAAAGATTCAGAAAAATGAAGAAAAACATTGAAGTCACTGAAATGTAGAGTATTGAGGCTTTCACTCAGCCTTCCTTTAAGCCTTTAGTTATAGAGCTTGGTTTATTTAGAGGAACAGAAAGCAAATATTTAGTCTTAAGTAGGATGAAACTGTGGTTTTGGGGAAAAAAATTGAGTTTGTTGAGATGGTCTAGACTGTTGCCATTAAAGTCCAACCTCAGCTTCCTGAAAACAAACATTTGCAGTCACACAGGAAATGGAGTTTCTGCCACTAATGATGACTCTTCCTTGCACTTCTCAAGTCCCCTGATGGGTGAGGACAGGGACAATCTGAAGCCCACCACAACCGAGTAAGCTTGCAACTCTTTCCTGTGCTATTTAGTACATGGCTGTTAATGGCTTCACTGGTTACAGAGCCTTAATGGTACTGCAAGGGATTCACTTGACCAGGTAGTCAAAACTGAAGGCAAAGGGGAAACGGAAAGAAATTGAGATTAAAAAGAGAAGCACATGGTGGGAACACCAGTTCCAGGGGGTCTAGCAATGCTCCTCTCCATGGCATATCCTGCTTAGGAGGCTTTCACGGTTGGGACAGCTGAGGTCCAGCAGGGGCTCAGAGCAGCAGTGGTGTAGCTCTGATGTCAGAAATGGTGTCCTTCAGGGTGATACTTCTTCTTCCTGGCAGAGTTGTTCATCAGGAGAACCGCTGACTCAGGAGCTCAGCCCAAGTAGTACTTTGTTCACCGATTACACAGGGAAACAAGTTTTCCTTCTGTTTGCCTGTGTTCCTCAGGTAGGATCTAATGCCATACTTGAGGTTTGTCAGTGCTCTTGGCTGGACTGGCTCTGTGTCTCTCTAAAGTTTCCTAGCTTCACTACAGGTACATATGTAACAGTCTGATCTGGACTCTGTTCACCTTAAATAGCTTAATGCACCACTGGAAGAAGTGAAGACACAGGCTGGGCAATTGTGTGCCTTATGGATCTGGCTGAGGCAAAGTCGTAGAACAGCATGGAACAAGCATGCTATGCTGTTTTGGCGATTAACAGAATTTAATTTACCACGCCACCTATTATGATGGTGCCTCAAGCAGACAGGCCTGAGCCCTGGTTGTGGTAGGTGTCATACAGGCGTAGATGACAAGTCTAGCTTGCAGATATTTGATAACACAGTGATAATAATAACTTAAAGTTTCCAGTGGCAAGCCTGCTTCCCTTTCCATTTGGTTACTTAAAAAAAAAAAAGTAAGTCCTGCGGCATGGTGGATGTGTGTCCTCTGAAGCACCAGAACAAAGGCTCAGCTGGTTTAGATGGTTTAGTTTAGTTACCTAACAGTAAAAAGGAATATTTAAAAGAAAGGAAATACAGCTGCCCATGAATGGCTTCCAAAAACACTCGATGGCGTGTTCCCTTACAGCGTACCAGGCAACACTTGCATGCTGTCAGCCAAGGGTAGGTATCAATATGGCACCGAAATAAGGGAATCTGTAGAGCTGCTTGAACAGAAAGATCATGCTCTGGAACAAAGGAAGCATGCAAGGCAAAGGACAGAAACAGAAAATAAAAACCTTCTCGCACCTGTAAGGGCAGACATGAAATGTTGCGCATAGGTCTGTACACCTATCTTTGTAGTCACCCAGCTTGCCTGACCCACCTCCAATTATTGTGCCATTCTCAGCTGCTACAGGGACTCAAGAGTAGCAAAGGGGGGAAAAGAGGGAGTTTCTCCAGATCTGCAAGGGTTAAAGCCTTTAAAACTCAAGGAGTGCTTTCCTGCTATGCTGGGTTCACAGGGACAGGACCTATTTTAAATGTAAAGTTAATTCCACATTACCAAATAAATTAAAGAAGTTTACTTGAACTTAGAAAGGGGGAAATATAACCTGACTCTATCTCCACATGCAATCGGCACTCTTTCCCACGCAAAGGCAGCAGGAGCTCTCCCGAGTGCATTAATAAGCATTTCCCTGCAAGGCATTGTTCTGGAAGGCGGGGAGAGAAAGACTGTTCTCTAAGTAGGAATGGTAGAAATGCAGCAATGCAAACAAATACTGATAATTAAACAACGCATGTACTTGAGCTTTGCAGTGGATTTAAATTATAAAATTGCAAAAACAGTCTGCATGCTTTCTGGGCCTTCACCTGCCACCTGGTAGATCTTGGGAGAAGGCAGCGAAGCATCTCCTGGAGTTCTGGGACAGTGCCAGACTTCAAGATGTTGGAGCTAGTTCTCTATATCTGGCCGTCCTTGTGTCCTTTCAGAGATGGCGCAAGATCAGAAGAGCAGAGCCAGGGTTCAGCTACCAAGCAGAGCATTCAGAGGAGCCCAAGTGCCTCAGACAAGATGGCAGCACCTGCTGAATGCATTCACTCCCTGAATCCAACCTGCAGTCATTCAGCGGCGGGATCAGAGCAGGCACTGCACAGCTGAGACAGAAAAATGAGACTTAATTATTTGGAGACCCTTATAACCCAGATGCGCTGTTCCACTAAGCAGAAATTGGTGCCACTCTGTTCATTATACAGAAACATTCTGCCCGTGTAGAATTTCCTTTATAGGTAGAACTTGATACCTTTTTCTTCTTATTATTATTATTATTCATTCTCTGCTGCTGTGTAATACTACACTGACATGTCAGGAGCTACTTTATTGCCCCTGAGTTGTTACTTTTCGGTCGTGGATGAGATGAGTCCTGTGTTAGAAAACAGCTTTCCTCTTCCCAAACTGTTTAGTGTAAACAAGACTTTTCTTGCAAGTATGTGATGTTGTTTAATTGAGGTAAAGTACTGTCTAATTGCACAGATAATGCACAAGCAATAAAAGTAGCAAAATTGCAGGATGGAATTTTTAAGGGTTTTTTTTTTTTACTTTCACTGTGAACAAAACATATTTTTATACTGATGAGTTTTTAATTAGACACAGCTCCCATTAGCTAAGATTAGGAGCTGGATTACATCTCCTGCATTTTTGAAACACTATATGATGATGAAAAGGATAAGTGAAAAGGAAGAATTAACACAAAAAGTTTCATTGCATCTAGGGATATGCTAAACAACATCTGAGCAAAGATAACTGCCTTCCCTCCACCCCTGCTGATGCGTCTGGGTTTATCAGCAGGAAATGAGAGTGTTTATGTATTGGGAGATATTTGTTTTAAATATTTATAGGGTGCAAACTCCTTGGGCATTTACAGGAGGCTTTGTGAATTCATCATTAAGTTTTTTACACAGACTTATTTTGGTGAATCTTTTTGGCATAATGCAAAAAGATTCCCTGCCCAGCCTCTGCATTGACCTTACTGCACTGTCTGGATTAAAGGGAGTAGGAGAGGCAATGACACAGTTACAGATAAATGAGCAGTACCTGGAACACAGGAAAATCTCAGTGTGAAGCAAGAGGGTTGGATTACAACACTGGCATTCCTAACATTTCATTCTTCCCTTTACCTCACCCGCGCTTGCACAAACAAGTATATACAAATATGATCCAGAGTGTTTGCTCTGACCCTGAGTGCAGCATAGAGGAGCTTCTGAGTAGCTAGTGATTATAAGACTGATGATAAGGCACTGAGAAGAATCCATCTCCTGTGAATAATCATACAAATATAGTCATTTCCTTGCCTTGCTTCTCTTTTGACCTCAGATATGTTTCCCTTATTTAGCCTAATAAAGCTGCACAGGGCAGGGAGTTATAGATGCTTAAAGATAAGCATAAGTCAGTGCTTTAGGATGCAAGGTAGGTATTCTGGATCGTGTCCTTTAGGTTAAGGGCAGTCCATTTCTTGGTGCTTTGGTTAGGTTTTTTTGGAGAGGTATGGACAGGAGGCCATGTGGTTTTCTTTCCCTTCAGTCTAAGCAACTGTATGTGATGAAGCACAACCCATGAATTTTCTTTTCCTTTTTGTGTCTAAGGAGAAACAAGAGGGAAAGGTAGAGAGTGTGTTCTTTGTTGCCATAGGTCATAATGAGGTATGTGCTCCCAGATCCTCTGCCAGCTCTTCACCTGTAAAGCAACAGATGAGCCAAAAATTGTTTCTCTCTTTGTGGAACACCGTTCTGCAGAAATATATGCTGAGCAGCACTTTAACGAGAGACAAAAACTCTCTCCCACTTGGCATTTCAACATCAGTGATACTTGGGATTCAGAGCTCTGAAATATTCACAGATCTCCTTGTACAACACCTTTGCCATAGGCATGCTAACTAAAGATGCAAAATCTGGCTGGACAGGCTATGCTTTGTGCCCACAGTTGATGAACAGAACGGGTATTTCGGCTGCCAGCTCTCCAATCCCATCTGTTAGGATGCTGCTTATGTGGGTTAGATGTTGGTCAGACCCTTGCCCCTACTCCAGAAATGCCGTGTACGAAAAGGTTGACAGGTCAGTTTGATTCCAGACTTGCAGTTACTACTTGCAGAAAGCAGCAAGATGTGTATGAGTTGGGATGACTTATGACTGACACAGAATGTAAGACTTCATTAATTAGAAGCTGTATAAATTAGAAAACTTTTTTTTTAAAGTCACCGGGTGCTGTATAACCATGTTATTTTTAACTTTGTTAACTGGAAAAAAATTTAAGCGAGAAGATTATAATTAGCCACGTTTCTGTACTGCATGCCTTCATACACTCTGCCACACCTGTTGACATTTAAGTTCCAAAAAACCTTTTCTAAACAAGACAATAGCCAAATAGCAGATGATGGGAAGGCATGCAGATCATAAGGCTTGTAGATGCCAAAAAGACAGATTGTATGCAGCAGGCACCCTGAAAAAATATTTGGAAAGTCACTTGGTCTCTCTAAGTTGGTGACAGTGAAGCAGCTGTGACAGCTGCTTACAGGCAGCCCCACTGCATCCACTGACACCTGCAGGTAAACTATAAAAGGAGTTAATCAGAAGAGACATAATTTGGAGCCTGCCAGTCAAAAAGGAATAATCCCAACTGGCCAACCTCAGGGTGCCTAATGCCCTTGTAAAAAGACCAAGGACATCACAAAATATGACTTCCCTATTAAGTTCATTGCAATATCACCTACAGGTCCCACCTGAGACCAGGACTTTGTTGTATAATAGGGTGTACAAATGCAGCCTCTGCAATCAAAAAGCATAGAGTCTACATGAATGAGGCTGACGGTGCCCAGCCACAAAAGGCTGGCCTGATTTGGGTACGTAATACGTAACCTCGTTCTCTAGAAGACAGCAGGGAGTCAAATACGATACCAAGCACAAGGCTGGCTGCTTGGCTCATTGCGTCCTGCCTCCTCTTGGTTTGTATGGCTGCTTTTCCTTGTACGGTATGTACTCATAAGTAAAAGCCTGTCTTAGTGCTCTGGGATCTGAATGGGGGTGACCATACAAATGTCAACGCTGACTGCAGATCATCTGTCATTCAACCAGAAGACAGCAGACAGCATGTGTTATGGAAGGGTGAGAGATACTTTAATAGCTCTGAAAGGAGTTCAGTAATTGTTAATTTTGAGATCCAACTCATTCCGTTTCCCTTTAGCTATAACGCTACAATGAGGAAGTGGGATTTATCATAATTACATTTTCACCCTGAGGAGAGAGACCTGGAGGTAATTCTGAACTTTAGTGCTATCTGCTAGGTTCACAGGTTTGGGATTAAATAAGAAAGATCAGGTTTGCACCTCTTGCCACCAGGCTTTGCTGCTACAATGTCAATTTGAGCAAAGTTCCCTCATACAAAGATTGCTTGGAGTCCCCATGAACCTCTCTAATGATGGTAGGGTTACAGGTGCCTTTTGTTTGAGAGAGCAACTGTGCTCCTTATTGTGACCAGATAGTAAAAACAACTGGGGGAAATGCATAACACTCATCTGTGAGAAACCCCTGGACTTCTGCTGAGAAATTGTTCCAAAAAAAGCCCCAAGCACTATTAAAAAAATGGGAGAATGTTTGAAGGCTTAACTCGCCATTTATTGTTTTTATTTTCTGTCCCTGTCCCCCAGTCTTTTTCTTCTCTAACCAAATATCCTTCACCACACAATATATCTTATCTTAGCTCATGGATGTAAACAGTTTTCCTCTTGAAAAGAAACCTCTTGAGTACAAACAGCATAGAGCATGGCAGGAAATACGGCAACTGGTGGTCTCAGTGCCATGGGAAAAAAAAAGTAGGTTTTGTCATTTCTGACTTATAGGGCAATTATAAAATTACTTCCAGACATCAGCTGAGATCATCCTCTTCAGCCCATTGTAACTTTGATTCACTTATGTTGTAAAATAAATAAATAAATAAAAATAAGCAAACAAGCAGTAACAGAGTGCACAACCCCATAATCTGTTGCTTCATTAATGCAAGATGTAAATGCTTCTCTTAATCTTCCTGAGCCTACGAGTACAGGGTGGTGTATCATGATGACAAAGCAGGGTTACTGAAGGGACACTCTATACACCCTTTTTAACTCAAATGCATTCGGTGCCATTGAACAAAAAGCTTTAATTTATCTCACATGCAAAGCTCTGAACGTATTGCTTGTTTAAGCATGTTGATGCGGACAGTGCAATTACTCAGAGCTGGAACTTCTTTCACTGATGGCTCAACTGCAGGTCACGTTAGAAGCAAAAGATAGAGGTTGATTCCAAAATGTTGGGTGGCATGACACTCATATTGATAGCTGGGCTGGCCACAGAACTGGGAGACTCAAAGTGCCCTGAGTTCCCGCTGAAGTTGTTGGGAATGAAAGCAGCGAGGAGGTGCTGACTCTCCCCGAGGCCACCGACTTGAGGTCCTTATTGATGCCACTGGTTAGTGCACCGAGAAGGCACTTGGCCACATCTGCAGTGCAGCTCTGCTGATGGACATAGGTGCTTCCCAGGTAGGTGCAAGCAGAAAGGAGTCGGCTCAGCACCTTTGGACATCAGGCATCTTAGTTGGATAGTTGGGAAGGTCATTTCAAGCATGGATAATGGGTGAAACCACATTGAACGTTTTGCCTCCAGATGCACATGTAAATTGCACCGGGCTTAATGCAGCTTCATAAGCACACAGCAGAGCAGGATATTTTATAATGCCTGTTGCTGTGATATATAAGCACTTATCTAACTTACTTTAAATGCTGAGCAAGCCAGCTGCGGGCCCTCCAAGGAAGCAAGATTAGCAGGCGGCTTGTCGCCATACCCTCAATGGGAAGCACTTGCTACTGTGAATTCTTGCTACCAAAGCAAGATGATTTCTGTGCAAAAGTCATAGCCAGATCTGGCAGCAGGATATGTATCCTGGGCAGGATACATTTGGCTATAAATTTTAAATATTTCAGAACTTGATTGTATTTTTATTTAGCTTATGCAGCTCTTGTAGTTCAGCCATTGCACTGCTTTGGTGATCTGAAAGAAAAAAATGTAATTATGCAATGCTGAATGCAGGTTGTGCATATATGACCTGTTGCATCCCATAGAAAATAATTGTATTAGAATAGATTTTTGTCCTGCCTCTTTCCCACAGGCAAATTCAGCCTACTTCCCAATCGAGTATAGCGATCATTATAACAATCATTTCTAGATCATTTGAGACACTGCTACGTCCATGCTGTGGGAAAAGGAGGAAAATCTTAAGAGGATATTTTTGCAGTTGCTACAGAGCATTTCACCAGTTTTCTGCATTCTAAGCCCGTGAAGGAGTATGTATGGGATGGTCCCTGAATTTGAGTTCAGCCCCAGTAATCTTAATGTTGCTCTGCATGGATGTAGGACCTAATCACAAATTTCCACGTGTGCATATGTACTTACAAACCCACTCTATCTTCACAAGCAGTACAACTGCACTGCAAACCTCTTCAGCTCGTCTTTACACAATACAATTGGCCATAAGAGGTCTGAGCTGCAAGGCAGTATAGCAAGGCATCCATTTTTGCTTAAAGAAATTCAAGTCCGGTTCATGTGCCATTGAATTTCAAACAAACACTTTTACTCTCCTTGTGTTAACCTAGAAGGAGTTTAGCATCACTGAATGTTTACGCAGAGTCAGTGCTCTTCTGAAGTTGCTCCAATGTTTTGAGACACTCTTTAACTTGCATTTTTAAGTTAGATATTTGTATGTCTGCCTTCTGTAATAGGCGTCTCTCATTAACTGTATGAGTGAGAGATCAAGTCCTTTACTTTGAACTATTTAATTTTAAGATTTAGTTTTATATATGTCACTGCCTTTAAATTCCGTTAAGGAATAAGAGCTCAGATTATTATTACTGGCAACATGTTAAACTTTGAGGCACGGACGTGTGATCCTGAAATGCATTCAGTGTCTTGGGACTGCTTTGATAAGTTCTGAAGACAAAGGTAACTTGTCCACGTACTTCTCAAATACGCAGCTTGCCTGCATCCTGGTTAAACTGGTAGGCTAACGCGGCATGACTTGCAGAGGTGCAGCAGTGATGTAATAATTTGAATTAATAAGAATTACCCAATACTGTAATATCATTTCTAGGCATCACTTGTTCAAAAGCTGCATTTCAAGGAATGATTTAAAAAGCTGACACTGCCAGCAAGTTGAAAGGCAGCTTAAATACCAATTCACATCTACCATGTCTGCAACTTAGTATCCATCACATTCGTGTATGCAGACCTCATTCTACAGCTTTAGCCCGGTTATGGTTGAATTGAATAAAGTTTTAATTAGCTCAGAAATAGGGATTGTAATGTTTTGGAAGTGAAAGCATATCTTTTTAATGTTATAAGTTCAGTGTATGCAAATTTACTTACACCACTTTGGGGAAGCAGAATTTAAGTAAGTGCCAAGATAAAGGTCTCTGTTGAAACGCTAGACTCAGACTTTCAGTTGTAGTTGAAACTGTTCAAGGTGGGATAGAGGAGAGGCCATGAATATTAATATGGGCTCTACATTTGACATATGCAAAAAAGAGAACAATTTTGTCCCTTATTTGCCAGAAGTTTTATTGCTGTATGGAAGTACAAGCAAGAAGGTATCCAAACATCTTTGGGCTAAATTGTCTCCTTTTCCTCTTCCTTTTCCTTCACAATAAATTAAGCTGCCTTCATGAGGACATAAAATACATATTTTTGTGAAAGCCTGGGGCTCTATTAGAAGATTTGCACATACATGGTAATCAAACAGAGTTTTAAAGGGCTATTTAAAAGTGTTTACAGAATGGGATTAATGAAACTAACTGGATTTGCATTTAGCCCAGTTTTGCTGTCAAGTTTTCAGATTTCTGGTTTTGAAGAGAAAAGCTTTGTTTTAGGCTTAACTACTGGCAGGTAGCACTGCACACGTTATGCAGTAGTAAAAAGATCTACTTTCGTTATGGAGCAGCAGATTATATTTCTTTATTTCTATAATAGTTTTATTGTTATTATTTCCATGGAATTGCTTCCAGAAAAGGCACTACTTAGGTTTTTCCTCTTTTTCCATTCTTTCTTCATCTTTTTTTTTTTTTTGTCCTTTTCTTTCCTTTGCTTCTAGACTTTGACTTCAGATTCTTTTTATAGAGCGAGCAAAGCTGAGCAGGCTTGGCATTCTATTTCGAGTACCATTAAAATGCGTATAAATGTAGTACTCAACCAAAAGTGACAGTAATAGCAGTCCAAATTCACAAGTGTTGCTGTTTTACACTGCAGTCCCAGCTCCCTTGCAATTAAAAAGCACAATAGATAATGTTGGGTGACATACTCTAAATATTTCCATGCGTTTCTGTTTCTTATAATTCTAACACGATTCCCCTCCCTTATAACAGTTAGGTTAGGGATTATTACAGTTATTACTGTACTTTCTGGAGGTATTATGCCAAAATGTATCTCAAATTCAATTCTGTTTAATGTAGGCCATAATCTCAAAAGATATTTAGATGCTGAACTTTGAGGATCTTGGCCCTAGGCATGTTGCAGGATGTACACACATGAATAGTAATAACACTAGTCACATTTCTGAAGTTACTGCATGGTGGGATATATGCAGGATCAGGAGCTAGTGCAAGTGAAATTAATGAAAGTATGCATTAGGACCGTGGTCATAAATCGAGAGGAGCAAATGCAGTACCCTATAATTGCCTTATTTGGAACACAGCTTGCAGATCTCCTGAAGTTTTCAATAATAATGGTTAAACACAAGACAATTTACCTTTAACACTTAGAATTCCTGGATCTTTGCTTCTTTTGGCTCTCCAGATGACATGACTGGCAGTAATGAGTCTGAGGTGGCAGCTGGAGACTTTCTGCCTCTCTGTAATTTTTATTGGATGATTATTAGAGATAGAAAACTGACAGCCTGGAGCTTCTCCTAATTTACCTCCTCAGAGCAGGTAAAGAATATGCAACAGAGCTGCAAACTTTCCAACTTCTCAGCCCTAATTAACCAGAAATTGAACCAGACACTAACTAAAGCCTAAAGAGGCTGCCCTGACCTCAGTATCAGTCTTAATGCCTGCTCTCACAATAATTTATCTTGCAGAAGAAATCTCAGGAGTGTGTTTTGTGTATTTACAAGCCAGTTCATTTGCTGTTGCAGAGGTGATTAACTTGCACATTGTCTACTACTTGCTTACCTCTGCAGCGAAGAATGTGCACAACGAATCAGAACATTGTTGTTTATTTAGAGTAGCATCCAGTGTTGCTAATTAGAATTAGATTTTAATTGTCATTCCTAACAGTATGCTTGAGACACAGGCTAATTCACCCCTCCTTCAGGCAGTGAGATCAACTTCCAGCCTTTCTTTCTATGATTTCTAAGGGATAAATGAGTTCCATTTAACGTCTAGTTAAGATGCACCCAGACCAAGCATGACCTGAAGAGTCTGGAAGCACAAAACCTTGTGGCTTTAGACTAAAAATGTTCATCCTCAAGTTCCCAAACTCTTGACATTGTTCATTCTCTTTATGTCATGACTATTGGCACTTTACGGCTGACGACAAGTACTTCTATCCCTTGTCTTTCTCTGGGGGGAGCTCACAAAGTTTTGGTAGAAACTGTGGCAAGCATTTCTGTGTGGGCTCTTCTCTAACGGAAATAGGACTTGCCCCAGAGATATTTAATATAGGTTAATCAGATCTTAGTCCAAAATCTATCCAGAAATAAATTTCCAGGACTTTGCATGTGTGTTGGGATTTGCAGAACTGGGTACTTTCCTTTGCCATCAATTTGTACTGGTTTCTGCAGAGGGGTTGAATAGGCTACCAGCAGTCCTCTTAGCCAGTGTTTCTCAGTCTGTTGCGGCTCCCAAAAAGTCTGCAAAAAGGCTGGAAGGGAATTGTGAAGAGTTAGGGAAAAGCAGTATTGGTAGGCAACACATTTCCTTCACACTGAGAGAGTGAGACGTGGTTGTGGTTACTGACTGTGAGTACTTACACTGGCCAAGGAGCCCTCAGCTGCTTGCCTTCCTGAAGGCACCCAAGTTACTCTAGGGCAAGAGATCGAATGTCTCCGCAAGCAACCAAGAATGACAACTGGTTCCCACCCCACCTTCCTGAAAAAAACTCTGCGATTCTGCTGAGGACTGTGTATGTCAGGGGGACAGACAAAGAAAGATAAGCCACATGGAGTGCACATCTATAGAAATGTCTGAGGAAAGATTGTAAGCCATCTACATATGTTTTAGGTACTTACACTAAACTTTTCTAGTGTTGGACTGGTTAACAACCATTTAAACAAGGTTTCTAGAAACCGCACCATCGAGGCTGAACCACACTTGATAAATATTGTTGTATTAAGTTTGGGGTTTGTTTGTTTGTTTGTTTGTTTTTCTCCCAATATCTATACCAGGGTAATGGCTCGTTTTTCAATTTCCTAGTGAATTCCTTTTGAATATATGCTCTGTGTGCAGAATCCATCAGCCAAAACAGTCCTTGTTCCAGCAGCAGCCTCAGAGTGCACAAATAACAGAATTACCATCAATAAAATGCATATGGAATTCCTTAAGCTTGTGAACACTTATTTTCCCGCCAGAGGTATACAGTAGTTCATAAGAGTACTAGCAGGAAATTCCGCTTATAAAGAATATTTGTGTCAGTAGCAGATGTAATTAAAGGAATCGTTCTTTGGTTTAATGTTCACCTTTGGCACTAATTCTATTGGGGTTTAAATGTGGAAGGACATAAATATTGTACGTGGGGAAAATAGCATCTCTATTTGCAGACCAGCTGAATTAGAAACCGCAAGCAGTTAGGTGGTCCAGATGAAAACTATTATAGTGAGAGGTGAAAACCATACCGAGTATTGTGGCCCTGAGTTTCAAGAAACACGCGCACAGTGATTTGCAGCAATGGCTTTGTAGTTGCACGGCCAATCTGCTAATGCACACGCAACCTTTAGTAGCGATAGAAGGAGTTAGTTCACTAAGTGATACCTGCTGAAGTTGTCAGGAAACCAGTAACAGACAAAGCATGGAAGATTTGTTTCATGTTTTTGTGGATTTTAGGCGACTCAAGACAAATATTAGTTCTCTTCATTGTTATTTTCTCTTCCAGTTGCTTTCAGTTTATACCTCTCAATACTAATCACCTTCACTTTGTATTAATACTTAATAGGAGACAGGAAAAAAGGGGCAGCTCAGCTTCTAGTTCCACCACCAGCTGTGTCTATTTATCAGTGCTTCCAAATGAATCAACTAGATGCAGTGATCTAAAAATGTCTTTTTCCTCCCATCGTAAATCCCCAGACTGGCACAGGTTTCTTAATTATGCCACTCATCAGCAGAGAATAAGTGTGCCACCAATCCGATACCCAAGCAAACTCCATTAGCTTTGGCCTTGCAGCTTTCTACAGCACTGTAAAACGTTAGGGGTCTTCCCAGCTAATAATTTTTTCTAGAATTTCGATACAAAGTACCACATAAATGATCTGCTGTTCTCAAAATTTTTTATATGGTTACATTTGGATGTCTCTAATAATCTTTTCTCAAAAATTACTGGTTGAAAGCAAAGCATGTGACTAAACAGGTCTATCAATACTTTCTATAGTCAGCTGAATGGAAAACTGAAAAACTCCTTTATTTGGGGGTAGAGAGCCAAACTGCAGTGTAATGTCCCTGTGCAAAACTGTATTGTTAAGTCCAGACTAGGTCTGAGCCTGATCCTGCTCCATGACACTACGCATTGTTTAGTACTTTTCCACGGCACGGAGTTTTACTGGTGGTTTGGAGAAGCACAAATGATTAATGCTGGAGCTGTGGTAAGGAATAAACAGATCTTACTCATACATTATGGAATTGTTGATGTGTGTACTAATTCTGGGCAAACCAGCTAGGAGAATAAACAGGGTATTGAATGTAGACTTGCCTCTTGATCCTAAGACCACTATCACTGAAGATCTTAATTCTCTTGTAAACATTAAGGACACTTGGTACTCTCAGGGCAGAAGAATGTCCTTAAAAGGGCAACAAAAAGTCTGGACCCATGCCAAAATGGAGTAAGACAACACAGTGGCTCCTTTGCACTCTCTGCACTCTTTTTTGGAGCTCCACCAGGCACAAAGATCTGGCTAGCTGGATAAAGTCACAGAGCTACCTTCCACCACGTACTTGAAGGCAGTCCCGCTCACAGCACGTACTGCTGTGCAGACCACTGCTGTCCTGGCATCACTGTGGAAAGGATGATGAGTAACTGCTGAGGCCAGTCACCAAAGGCTGCACTGTTAAGACGTGTCTGAACACCCTTAGAGCTGGGACCTCTAAGGTCTTTGTGGATTCTCTGCCTGCCATGACAATGACCCTGGCTGCTACGCTCAGCTGATGGCCTTCCCTTTGCAGAGGATAAAGCAGAACAGGGCCATAGTGCACCCTGCGTCACTGTGAGAATGGTTTTCCTTGCAGAGAAAGATGGAAAGCATGTGTGGAGTAAGAGTAAATTTAAGTGGAAAATAAATTCTTTCTGGGGGGGAAAAAACAAAAAAAAAAGGGAAAACTGGCTAAAGATGGGGTGAGCTACTTTGCTCTGTGCTCCTGGAGGGATTTTGACAATCCCTCCAAAATGTTAGAGGTGTGGGGAGGAACAAGAATCGTGAAATCTTTTCTTGGCTTGTAACTGTGAATCTTGTCCTAGTTATGATCATATTGTTTATCTGATACTTCTAAGAAAGAGGATCTTGCTGCTTATATATAATGTCCTGCTACTTTTACAGCGTTCCATCCCCTACAGTCCTCCCACATGCTCATCCTTGTAAACTGTGATCAGTTCTTCATTTTTCTTCTAAAGTAACCAAATCTTTCTTATCAATTATAAATTCAAAGGATAAAAAGTCATCCAGCAGCCTCCAAAATTCTACTCTTGCTCAGTTCCAATTTATGCCTTCCTCTTCCAGGACATGTTTGAGAGCATGTAGAGCAGGCAGAAAGCATCAGAGGTCTCCAACCGTTAACGAACTTACCACCATTCCCTGTGAATTTTGAGACTGTCCAGCAATGTGCTGTCTCGTCCCCCTCCCATGTCTACTTTCTTCCATTCTGTGCCTTCTATCTTGGTCACCTGATGATTAAAACTTGGTTTTCAAAGGGACCATTAAGCAAGTTGGCATTGTTGCTACTTGGAACAATTTAATTCCAGAGAAATCGGTGAATGCCCAGGCAGGGCTGTTATGGTCTCACCTTGTCAAAGTCATGTTTTTCCTTTTTAACCTGCTGTGGTCTGGAGAAGGAGGAGCTTTTAGGGATGTAAGCAATTGCTCTTTTTCTTGCTGGTAACACGATCGGCAATGTACTGCTTTGTTGAGTCCAAGAAACTGGACTTGACCATATCCAGTTTTTCAGTGGTAAGTTCTTGTTCCACATTTCAGAACTGGTTTTAATAACCTAGAGACTAAATAATGAATGATATTTTAGTTATGAAGGTAAGGTATCCCTTCTCATCTTAGAGTTCATGTTACTCAGAGAGGAAGCAAAAGTCTTGGCCATTATCAAGCCAGTATTGTAATCTGTATCTTATCAGACTGTTGAAGACAGTCTGTGAATAGTTCCAGTTCAGAAAAAGAAAAAAGAGAAAAAAAAACCTGCAACGTTTTATAGAGGATAATGTAGAATATTAAGTTTTTATTAATAGATTACCATCAGCTAATTTATGAATGGACACAGAATGAAATGAACTAAGAAACTCAGTGCAAGATACTTTAATCATCCTCAAACACAGACCAACTGAGACATCTAATAAGAGAAGGTATTGTGTGGGGCCACAGCCAAGGGTCCATTTGATATTACCTTTCAAAATTCAAGACGTTACTCAAAAGAGAAACAATGAATAAAAATGTAGGTCTTGAATTAAAGCGGTAATAAACTAGATAGCTGCAGATAACCTGCAATGCTCCCCGGTCAAAATAAGGTCCTCGCTATTATCTTTACAGTAGAGTCCTTAAGTGAAAGGGCACAAAGTTTTTCACATAGAGGACTTACTTATTCCCAAAGGGCCTGAGCTGGTTTCTGTGTGGAACCATTGATACGATATCAAAACGTTTCCCATCTACAAATATTCGGTAACACTTAAAAAAAAAAAATAAAAAAGAAAGAAAAAGCCTGATCATTTGAGTCTCCGTGTTCCTTTGCCTGAAAATTCACTGTGCAAATACAAAAGGTGAGACCTACTGTCAATTTATACTTGTTAAGATCTGCAGCAAGCGTTCCCCTCGCTGTTTCAGCAGGCACCTCCGGCCGCCGAAATCTGTGTGGAACTTCATCTGAAATAAGAGAAGACCCAGGATAACTACATCTACTTGGGACAAAACTTTTTTTTCAGTGTGTTATGAGAAACGCATGTGGTTGTGGTTAGACTTCAGAAGTAAGAGGAGTCTTCTCTTTATTTTTCAAGTTTTGCTTGATATTATCTGTGTTGCACATGAGGAAATGCGCAGTTGAATTCCTAATAACATCCTCAGACAAAGAAATCTTAAGGCTGTCAATTTAAATTACTGTAGTGACGCAAACCACATAAGTTACTTTCTAGCATTGAATAACATGCACTTTAAGGAGCTAAAGGTCATACTTAAAACAGGATCACATGTTGTTGTTATGGGCGATTTTTATTTTCATAAACTTTTCATCTTCAGCTGTGGGGCTGAACATTTTTGTTATTCCATCATTTTTCAGCCTCTGATAGATAAAACCGAGTATTTCTATGAAAACAAACTAATTATTGCTGAACAGTCAAGAATGTTGTTAATTATTTGACTTAAACAAATCATGCCATTTGTGAAACATTAAGGTCTATTATAAGATGATAATGATAACTACAAGTATTACAACTGCATTTATGGAAAGAATGTTAGAATAAATGTTCTGGAAATGATACAGTTTCTCTTCTATGATTTTACACAGAACTTTTCTACTCCTTCATCTCTGAATTCATAAGCATTAAATACACACACTGCTTGGAGCACTTCACAAAACAATAAATACATCTCCTCATTTGAATCAATAAAGCTACTTCAGTTAACAAAGACTTCATTCTTGTTGGAGCAATCAAAATCTATATAATGTTTGCTTTGATTACTGTACTGGGATATCTTTTCCCTGTACACTTGGGCTCTAATTGCCCTGCCACCAAGAGGCCAGGAGAAAAAAAGACTGAAAACACACAGCCAGGTTTCCCATTACAGGCACCTACAACAGATTTCCTCCTACTGTCGCACACTGCTCAGGAATTTGAGGGTTTTGCTATGAAAGCTTCTTTCTGTTGGGTAAAAAAGATAATCCGGCTATATGTTGCCGGGAGTAAATGCATTCTAGGAAGGTGCAGTAGAGCAGCTAGTAGGGAGAGTTGCCTTTCGAACCCACTGTACAACAGAGTAGTTTGTCAAGTTTCAAAATGAAAAAGGAAAAAAAAACCAAAAAACCAAAAAACCCAGGTGAGGCTGTTTGTTCTTGTCATAGTTGTTTTTTTCTCACAAAGTAGTTATAAATGGAAAGGCTGGGGCCATTGCCATATACTCAAACTCCCATAGTTTGCTTAATGTGATCTGTTTTCATGAAATAGCTCATGCATGAAACTACAAATATATTGAACTATAAAGAAAATATGTAATAATTAAAAATATGCCATTTTTGATCTAGAAGAGGAAAAATGAATGTTATACAGGTCTGTGTGCAAGTTTGACCTTGTTGTAGAGCACCAAAATACCATGTTAACAATTAAGTTTCTTGGAAAATGTGTTTCTTCACAGAACCTGCATCTTAAGCATCTTTTGCCAGAAAGTTTCCTTATTCTTCCTTTATATTTCTTTCTGTGTGCTATCAGTGTCCTCCCTTAAGAAGTGGTTTAGTAAATACTGTAATTATAATTCTTTCTAATGCCACTTTATGCAAAGTGTATCAGGCAACAGAATCCATAAAATAACAAATGGATTAAGAGCAACCCAGCATACACACCTACAGGGAGATCTGGAAACAAAGATCCCAAACTGCAATTATGCCTTTATCTCCCGGTGCGTAAGGCAGGGAGAAAACACGAAGGCAGAGGTGGGCAGCGTGGTAATATTGAGACATCGGAGAGAGGATCCTTGGGACACCAGCAAAGAAATTTGGAGGAAGCCCACCCTGAACTGCACAATCAGAAATTAGTACTCAGTAAATACAACAAAAAACCACTTCAGCGGAAACTGATGGGGATAATCCTGGGGCAGAGACTGACGTCTGTCAGTCACGTTAATATTCAACTCAGAGATAGATCTGTAGTTACAATGCTGCAAAAATAAGAAGTGAGTGGAGAGCGAGAGAGGAACATAACCATGTTGTGCAACAGACTGAGATATTTTTCAACTTATTCACGTCCTTTAGCTCAGCTCGAGCTGGAGCCCTAGGAAACCTGGTGTCGGGTGATGTAGTTAACGGGGCCGGACCTAAGAGGGGCTTGTTCCCAGAAAAACTGCTTAGCTAATGAGAAGCCAGGGGACTCTGGCGTGTTCCTAAAGCATTCTGTCGGAGAGAGTGAGCGGCGAAGCAGCGTGGACGTATCACACCTCCCTCTGCTGGGAGCCGCCGCACCGCGCTGCCGCGCGGCCGGAGCTGCCTGCCGAAACAGCGAGGGGAGCGCTCGCTGCAGATCTTAACAAGTATAAATTGACAGTAGGTCTCACCTTCTGTATTTGCACAGTGAATTTTCAGGCAAAGGAACACGGAGACTCAAATGATCAGGCTTTTTCTTTCTTTCTTTTTTTTTTTTTTAAAGTGTTACCGAATATTTGTAGATGGGAAATGTTTTGATATCGTATCATGCAACAGGAATAAGGAATATAGTTTGAATACTGAACTTCAAATGCTCGTGATGAATTGTGCATGAATGAGCTACAGCTCAGGAACTGTTCCGAGAAAATATTCACCAAACAAATGTGAAGAGAGAATAAATAAATAAGAAATCTGTGACCTGTTTACAGATAATTCACATGAAAGGAAAAGCTCTTTGGATGCATTATTTGGCTGTAGCCGGAGGACATGGATTTCAAAAATGGGCAAGGAGCCTATGTCCCATTGCCATTCAAGAATATGATGCCCCTGACTACTGAAACTTAAACACCTTTGAATTTTTTATCTTTATTCCCTAGGCATAGGAGTCCCCAGCTCCAGCAGCATCCTCTTGCACAAGTTACAACAGGATGTTATGCACAGCAGGATACAACAGGATGACATGCACAGTATCCAGCATGAATACAGGGACAAAATTTGGCCCTACCTTCAAGAGTAATTACTTGAAATGGTCCTTTAATTCACGAACTTCCTCTTCAGGCATTTTGAAGAGCCAAACTGTTTGAAAGATCGGTGAGGACAACAAAGTTGTTAATTGCCATAAATTTATTCAACAAACAGGAGCTTGTGCACCTCAAAAGGCATCAGGAGCCCCGGTGATCACTCCCAGGTGATTCAGTACAGTTTCAGAGTGATGGTTGTTACGAGGTGAAATACTGTTTAAACTGTTTCTGTGGGTAGTAACATATATGTTGACCCATGGTCTTGCTAATATGATGTCGAGACTGAAAATTTAGCACACTAGTATAGCGCATGAGTATGGATGAACTTTGGAAGATCTGGTTGCGTAAATAAGCAAAGAGAGTAGTGACTTTGGAAGCTGAAACACCATCAGTTGTTTTATTAGATTTCACTAGCTATGAAAGAAATTTTCCTCGGACCACAATTCCACCACAAACAGTCATTCCCAGAGTGAAAAAAACGCTCAGAAGTTTTTACTGGGAATGAGGTTGTGTTGCTCTTGAAATGTAAGATATCAGAAGGGGAGTTTCATTTGCTGATCCACAGTATCACACAAGGCAACCACAGAGGAAGTAACTGCCTATCTAAACTGTGAGATAAAACTGCCGTACTTGATAGCTTGTGGTAGGTATGTCAGTGAAGTGACGGGCTTGTCACACACCTGCTTTTTGGATTGTGTTGTGCTGGGCTCTGCCACAAAAAAAAGAGCAGCATGGCAGAGCCTGGGGGAACGGCACAGCCAAAAGCAGGTGTGTGATATACCTTTCACGGCATGCATGCCACATGCTACCCAGCATTGCAAACAGCTAGCGGAGAATTGCAAAATATAGCCCTCGCTCAAATTCTCCATGCTGCTTTAGGTGTATCTCAGTAGGTGAGAGCATCTTGACTGTCAAACATAATCACCTGATGTGGAGCCTGAATCTGTATCCCTTATTAATGTTTGTGTAGCAAATGAGTCCTCAGGCCGGTTGCCCAGAGGTGACAGTATCCTCCTAGGAATGCAATGCTCAGTGCGAGGATGGGTTACCGAATCTCACTTGTAATTATCAATGCACAGAAGAGATTCCTCGTCTTGTTCAAACCAGCATTGCTCAAGTCCCACGTAACACAGGGACCTTAGCACCTCTGCTCCAAAGTCATTAATCAAATTTTGCAACTCTTTGCAATGGGACTCGGGGCTCTTTGTTTTTGTACAGTGCCTGCTGCAATGTGGTCCTGAGCTGTGCCACTGTAACAAAAGAAAATATAAATTTCCCTTGAGTTCTGTAATTAGATTAAGGTTTGTATAAATAGCTAGAAATGTAGAGGATCTTAAGGAAACATCTAGAACAAAACCTGGTACCTATACTACCATTCACAATATTAATTATGAAAGCTGATAGGACTTTTCAAATCCAATATGCCTTCTAATTGATTGTTTTGCAACTCCAGATGCTTGGGCAATAAAATACACTGAAGTCAAATTCACCAGCTCCGTGCTTTCAAAAACTGCTTGTCAAGAGCTTGAAACTCCTGAGTTGACAGCAGGGGTGAAAAACTTCAAGTATTGATTTAGAACCTAACTTATTTAAAAAGCTCTTTTAGAAAAACAAACAAACAAACCCTTCAGTACACAAGTTACACAGAAACATTAAATGTCACCCTAGATTTTATAGTCACTTACTGTGGGTATCTAATTTGGAGTTGCAATTTCTTGAACTTACCTGAAAAACTAGCTAAAGCAACACCTGTTAGGCTGCTAAATCCACTTTTCAATGCAAACTGTTTGACACATGATATTTTTGTCTAAGTATGAAAATTGGAGATTAATATTTTATTCAGATGAGTTTATGAAGGGTATGCAATGATTTTTAAGGACATTAAGGGTGACAAAAAGATAAACTTACATTACATGTACTTTTAGTCTCTAACTTTTCAAACAGCTGGGAAAACACCTCCCCAGCCAGGTTCTATCAGGGAAAAAAAAACACTTTTGGAATTAACCCAGGCAATTTGCAATTTCTAATCCCAAATCCCTGAATTATTTCAGTCCTTTAACTCCTGTGTCGAATCTGAAATTTATTAAGCTGGGCTAATAATTCTGCTTATCTCATAGGGAGAAAGGGCCCTTGGGACAGACTGGCTCCTGAATGGGCAAAATCCAGCGTGGTGGCATTAGGGATGGCCCAGGCACAAGTGTCATTTGTCAGTGCTTGGAGGACGTCTGAGGAAGCTCTGTGTTGTAGGCACATGGAGCATCCTTGGATACCCTCTGTCATGCATAATGGAGCACAGAAGGATTTGAAAGCATGTTTTCCAGAGAAGACCCCTATTTAGCTATTTGTTGCTGTTGCTTGAACCATCTTCTCCAGGTCGAGGTATATCTACTTCCAGTAGAAAACTGATTACCAAACACCTCAGGCTGCAGCACCCTTGTTCCTCTGTTGTCCACCACACCTTGGGTATTGGGAGAAGACTTGCTTTCTCCCCAAGCCAAGAGCTTGCCGTCCCCATATCATCACTTCTGTCACGGCTGTGAAGCAGCAATGCTCCCGCATGCACCTACTCCAGGGCAGAGAGGCTGACGGGTTGGCAGCCACCAGGGATCCCTGGGTAGGGCTGCAGGGACATCATCTTGAAATTGGGATGGACCTATTTAATGAGGTCACTAAGCTACTAACTAGAAACTAAGCCTGGAACTATAGGTATTACTCCTGGGAAGCCCCAAAACATCAAAAATAAATTAACTCCATTTAATGGAGAAGCAAGCCCTCCCTCCCCCATCCCTCATGGCACTAGATGAGCCCATCAGCTGCTGCTGCAACGAATACATCTTCCACATGTGACATCTTTCAGGGGTCTCTTTTCTTGCCTCGGCAAAGTTTCCCCTAGCACAGGGGAAACAGTAAATACCCAACAAATGAGACATGCTCCCAACTCACAGAGTTACAACAAAACAGGCGAACAAACATCATATATGGGGAGCTGCTCTGTTGACTACCAACCTGAGACATAAGGCTAGGGAGCATAAGGTCAGGGATCGATGTGAAGAGTGCATGCAATCAAAAAAGCTCTTGTTTGGGGGCCACATTCCCCTTTGAACGTGGCTACAAGTTGAGAGTTTCCTTTCCACTGCTTATACAGCCTCAGGACTTAACTCGCGGGTTACGGTGGAGCCTTAATGTTTTCTGAACTATGCCATAGTGTTTGAAGTGGACGGGACTTGCCCCCTGAAAAGATGTAGTACAGCCAGGAGATGGAGAGCTGGAGTGCTCTAGTTGGAGAGCACTGCTTAGAGTTACCGGCTAAATCAGCCTGTTGGGCTTGAAACTCACCCTGCCCGGGACACCTTCCAGGTGTACCCAGGTGCACCGCCCAGAACAAAATCTGCCCCTTTTTCTTGCTCTGTGCCTGTACAAAAAAAGAAACGTTGCTTTCCTGTCGCGCTGTAGCTTTGTGTCAGCTGCTGTGGAGGAGAACATCCCCCCTCCGCCGCCCCCTCCAAACCCCGAGATGGGAACGGTGGGGGTAATTCCCTGGGAAGGGCATTAAAGTCAGGGGGCGGGGGACGGAGCCTCCCTGGGGCAGGCAGCTCCTGTGGCCCCTGGGAAACGCTCCTGCAGCATCAGCAGCGCTGCTACGGTTTTCCTGCCGGGGCGGGAGGCAAAGCCAGCGTGTCTGGGAAGATCCCAGCCGCACCTTGCATGCAGCCCTGCTCGGGGGAGCTTCGGGGCTGGAGGAGGTGATGCTCCCTGGAGTACCATGGGGTGGGGAGGGCTGTGGGGCCGCAGCCCCCTGGAATTGGCAAAGCCTGGCGTGAGTAGCTGGGTCGGGCTGGTCCCCGCCGGCGACAGCCTGCCTGGGCTCTGCAAAGGGAAAGGCAACTTTAAAAAACCAAACAACAAAACAAAACAAGCCCCAGAAAGCAACAGTAAAACCCAAGCGAGCACTGGTTGAGCTGCAAACCTGAGATGCGGGCACTGCCATCCCGCCGAGTGAGATTTGGTGGGCGAGTGGTGAAGGCAGAGGCTAATGGAGAGCTTTTTGGGGGTGTAAGGAGGGTGGGAGGGTAAGGTCTGGCAGGGAGCAACCCCAGCCTTAACAGAGAGACCCTGGGGCGCAAATGGGGAGACGTTCCCCGGGGATGGGGGGTTCTCCGACACCCCTCCTGGTGCTGCCTCGCCCCCTGCCCCCCACCCCCGCTGCTTGTGGGAGCAGACGGGTGCCCCCGGCCAGCATGGGGCTCCTCCACCCGGCATTCTGTGGCTCCCTAAGGACGGCCCTGGCCCCCCAGAGCCCCGCAGGTGTGTGGGGGTGTCGGGCCCGCAGGGACGGCGTGGGGACGAGAGCCACGGGTGCAGCGGGGTCCGGCCAGCGCAGCCCCGGCTCCCGGGGCTTCTCCCGGCTGCACGGCCCGGGTGAGCTGGGGAGGGGGGGTGTGAGTGCGTGTTTGCGTGTGCGTGTGCGTGTGCATGCGTGCACGTGTGTGCACTAGCATCTGCGTGCGAGTGTGCCCGCGGGTGTGCGCGCAGGGGGCGCGGGCGGGGGAGGCGAAAGGGGGCCGGTTCTGCAGCGGGTGTCTCCCAGCCTCCCCCGCCCCCTTCCCTCTGGGTCTGCTCCTCGCTCCGGCTCGCATTTTATCGCAGGCGGCCGGCGCAGCCCCCTCTCCCCAGCCCCAGCCCCGGCCCCGGCCCCGGCCCCGGCCCCCGCCCACCCCCGGGGTGGAGGCAGCCGCGCCGAGCCGCCCGCGGGAAGAAGGCAGCGCTCCGCCGGGCTCCGCGCCGCTCCGCGCCCCTCCGCGGGGCCATGCAGCGCCCCTGCCCCCCCGCTACGAGCGCTGCCCCTCGCCCCGCCGCCCCCCGCGCAGCCTGAGCGCCTCGCGGGGGCTCCGCGCCTCTCCGCGCCCCTCCGCGCCCGGCGGTGGGACGGGGCTGGCGGAGGCAGAGGCGGCACAGGAAAGCTCCGCGGCTCTGCGCGACTCGCCCCCTGCGCCGGCCATGGGGAAGGGGCTGGAGGGGACGGCGGCCCGCTGCGGGCTGGGACTGGGATACCTGCTGCAGACCGTGGTGCTCCCCGCCCTGGCCGTCCTGGGGGCCAGCCGCCCCGGCTCCGCGGCGCAAGGTAAGGCGGGGGGTGGATGGAGAGGGGCCGGGGCGCCCTCCGGGTGCGGGCTGAAAATGCGAATTTATGCCGCGATTTTTTTTCTGTGCGCTATGTGCAAGCAGCGCATTCCCCCGCATGCACGGCCCCCGCCGGGGTCTGGGGGCTCCGGTCGCCCCCGCCGGGTCGGGTCTGTGGTTGCTGAGCCTGGCCGGGACAGGCGTTTCCCTGCACTCCGTCCTCAAGCGGGGCGCCGAGACCGGAGCGGGGGCTTCGGGCCGAAGGAGCCCCGCCGGCCGCCCTCCGGGCCGGGGGAGCGGCGGCGGTGCGCCCCGGAGGGCTGGCAAGGTGCGTGGGAAGGGCAGGTGCGAGGCGGGTGTCCCTCTGCAGCGGCACAGCCGTGCCCCGGGGCTCTGCAGGCGACGGTCATTCGTGAGCCCCGCATCTCCCCCCCGTGCCCTCCTTCTTCGTGCCTAAAACATGATACACCCGAGGGGAGTTACCGTGTTTCTGCTTATTTTTTCTTCTCTTTAACCTCCCTTGTCGGGGGTTCTGGAGTACATCTAGATCTGTTTTCCCCGTAGCCCATGTATAAATTCCCCTTTCCAAGTGAAAATGTCTTGCTTCTCAGTGCGTGTTTAGCGATGTCTTGAGAGCATCACAAAGAGCCCTGGCTCAGTGTGTCACCCACCCGGCAGACAGCCACAGCAGGAGGCTTTTGCTCCTGCAAGCTGATGCCGGATAAACTTTCTCGGTGCTTTTCTTCTCTCTTCCCAGGAGTTAGACCTAAAGTGGAAATGGGTGGCTTTTGCTGGGAAATACTTTTCTACAACCTCCTCAGTGCTGGAGCGGGAGAGAGGTTGCTGCTGCATGTGGGCAGAGCTGCGCACAGCAAGGATGTGCGGGTTCCTTAAAGCACTTGGAAATCCTGGTTGTATGGTTAACAAGAGAAAAGGAATTTTAGAAGCTGGGGTTTCTTTGGTTTTTGGGTTTTTTTTTTCCCTCCATATATGCCACCAAGAAATAATAATAAGCACCAAAGCTTTGATTTGGAGTTGTTAGCATAACACAAGTGGAAGAACGCTTGGTTTTCCCCCCCGTCATCTCTGCGGAGAGGCACTTGAGGCGACTGCACAGATCTGGCCCCGTGCTCTCCTCTAGCCATTACAAAGTGCACTCCTCTATGGCCTTTCTGACAGGAGAGCGGTGCTGGTTGCTTTGACTCCCGGTGCCCCTGGCAGGCTTTCGGGAGCCGTAGGCTTGCTGCCGGGCTGGATGCACTGCACATCATGTCTGTACATGTAATGGTGCTAATTCATTTCCCGCTGATACTTTCTCCATCCTCAGAGTCATGTTTCCTCGCCCATACAGGGCGTTTATCGTGCAGGAAGATCAGAAACCTGGTCATGAAAAGGGGGTAGCAGAGAACGAGAGTACAAAAATCCCTTATGCATCGTGTCACGTTTCTTCTGTGTCTTGTGTACCATCGTTTCCTTTCACTGGTCCGTTCAATGTTCGAGATAGGACAGCTTTGATGTTATGTATTTAAAGGTTTTAATAGTACCATGTGCACGTAGACCTAGATGTCAGTGGGTATATATCAGTCTGTGTAGATGGGGCGGTGCTGAAGAGGAAAGATCTCTCAGGTAGCTGGACCTGGAGCAGAAAGGAGCCTGCCCGCTCTGCTGGCAGGACACGGGTAATTCACATGACAGATGGCCTGAGCGGGGAAGGGAGGATGCCCTGCCTTCGGCTGTTTCAGAGCACACATTTCGGTGCCACAGGGCATACCCCACGCTTTCAGATGGTTTCTCCTTTCCACGCATAGCCTCCATAACACAACGCTGTGGGGCAGAAATGCCACGAGGGGAGAGGAGCCAGGGCCCCTGCGCCTATGCTGCGGAGGGCGGCACGAGTGTGGGACCTGTCACAGGACACAGGTGTGCTCACCTACCCAGAAAGGGACAGAGAGCTCTTCAGCAACGCTTCCCGTTGTGCGGTGTGTGATAAACTTTCACAAGAGTGGAAAATCCAGGGAATGTGGTTGGGATATAGTAATTCGTCTTGGACTTGTTTTTCCAAAAATAAAAGCCATGTAGGCTTTTATTTTTATTTCCCATTTGTTAGGACCAGGCACAGAATTTGGGTGCAGACCTGGCTTTGGCATCTTTCCCAGAGCAGAGGGATTTTCTGATTGGTGTTTGCTGTGGGGATCTTCATGTATGTGTATGTGGTGCTTCAGTGAGGCAATGAATCAACAGTTTTACTATGCCCTCTTCAGGAAGTTTTCTCATCATATAGCACCGGGCAAAGTTTTCCCTCCGTTTTATTTATATGTTTCCAAAAATGCGTGAACCTTGAAATGATTCTTACCCAACTTCTTTTTCCAAAGGCATCCTCCATTCAGTCCATCTCCTTCAAAATGGAAACACCCCTCTAGTCTTTTCAGTTGCATTCCTTTGAGAGCAATAGAAATAGGACACGTGGAAGTTACACTACAAACAGGACTAGGTCTTCTGATTTTCAGTGAGTCTGGAGCCAGCTGACTTGGTTTTAATTGTGCAAAAAATTTAAATCTTCCTTTGTGATACCTTGAAAAGGAGAAAAAAACTTAAAGTGGTGACTTCATACAGCAAACACAGTTACGATTTAGTAATGGGAGGAAGGGAAGGGAAGGGAAAGAGGGCGTGTACATTTTTTCCAGTGCTTGCTGCTAGTATTATTTCTTGTTTTGCTTTTCTTCTCCATTCCCCAGCCATCTTTATGTTTTGAAGCAGCCTAAGGAGGCCGTGAGCATTGCTGGGGCTTCTGCTTTCATGCCTTCGTTTTCCATTGCCTTGTGGAAAATAAATTCATTAACTGAGTAGTTGGTGGGCCAACCCCCACACTCCCTAGTAGAGAGATTCATATCGCTGCATCTCAGCATTCTCCTGTGAGCTTCTCAGCAAAGCTAAATACACTTTTTGTTTTATTAGCATTTCTTATCTTCTTATCTGAAGCTGTCTAAGTATTTTTCCGCTGTTATCAGGAGAGAACAGGAAATGGCCACAATGATAGAGACAGCCCTTAATTCTCCAAGTGGGGTGAATGGGGCCAGAGCGATTATCAAGCCAGAATCAACTCTGATCTGGCGTTCGCTGCGTTCATTATACCTCTACAATGAGCTACATCAGAATGAGAATTCAAATGTCCCAAACTGTGAGAGAAAGAGCAACCCCCCCCGGACCCAAGCACCTACCCCTGCCCGGCATTTCAGTGCCACCTCCCATAAGAGCAACTTTTCCTTTGGCTCTTCAGTCGGCAGAGACTGGGTTACTGGGTTTCAGCCCTGGTGCCTCCCTACTTCTCCACCTCCCTCCCCCTTCCATCTTTGGGTATTAAAACTGTTCAAAGAACTGAGGCCCCCACCTTTTTGGGGGGTAGGTGGGTTAAGAGGGAGGGTCAGGCTATCTATCTGTAGTGACAAGCATGGTTCAGACAGCTTTATGGGCTAATAATGATGGCATAAGAGATGGATAGAAAAGCTAAAGGGACTGCATATTAATGAGTTTTTGTTTCAGTTGTTCCTTTACAACAAAAGAGTACATTTTTTTATGCTTAACCCCTCAAACCCAATTAAATCAAAGTGATAATTTAAGAAGAAAACTGTAAAAGAGCCATATGTGCAGATATTTGTCTTGCCCCAGCATAGTCTGTGTTAGCAACAGCAGCGGTTTGAAAATGCTTGGTGCGGAAAAAGTGAAATACAACATGTGAATGTACTAACCTTTTGGGGATGCACTTCGTAATTAAATACCTAAACGCATCTTGTTGAAAAAAGGGGGGGAAAGGACTTAATTATCTTGATGCATCAGTGGGCCGTTTGTATATGATCATGTGGGTGTAGTAGTATTTGTATTAGTAAAGCGAGGGCCAAGTAGTATTTTGTTGTGAATGGATAAACCCACTCGGAACATTAATTTGTATTAAAGCGATGTGCTCTGGCAGATTTCAGTGATGTGGACGAGTTTGGGCTGGATGTCATAGCCCATACTGGCCCTGAGTAGCATTTTAGTACTGCAGCAGGCTTCGCTGAAAGCAAAGCAGCCACCGGGTTTCCTTTGCTGACTGAGGTGCAATTTAAGCAGGATGAAAATGAAGTGGATGGATCTGTCTGTGGAGGAGGGATTCCTCCCCGGGAACACGGAAGCCAGAATCTGGGCTCCTCTTCCTCCGGCTCCAGTCTCCAGGAGCTGGTTGCAACAGTTATGAAAAAAAGTATATACATCAAATACAGCCCCCTTCTGATGGCTTTTCAGCATTACTGTCAGTGTCATTTATTCTTCTGTACAGTAAGAATGCCTGACTGTATCTAAACATTTCCACAATTGCTGTGCATATTTACATTTAATCATTTTACGTGGATCATTCATCACACAACTATTTTTCTTTCTTTTTTTCTTTGGTAATGGTCTCACACCCTGATTATTCACTATATTTTGGGACTAGCTTTGTGTGTGACATCCAAAGTCAGAAACAGGAAACAGCATTAACCATATTAAAAAGATTTTCCTAATTTAATTTTCCAAATACAGTACGTCTGAAAACAGGAATACAACTCTGTGCCAAGGCCAGGCAAATCAGTTCCATGGCTGGTCTGCGCAGCAAGAGAGGAGAAAATGTGGATTATATTTATTAGACATTTTCAAGTAAATATCTTGATTTTTGTGCAAGTTGAAGAGTGGTGTTTTGAGGCACAGTCTGTCCAGTTCAGTTGAATAGGATGCAAAGTAACGTCAGTTCCCATGGAAGGTGAGAGGAGCCCAGGCTGACTAGGAAAACAATTGAGTATTTCTGTACAGTATACGACCGGAGTTTTGTCTATATGTAAAATACTAAGAAGAGCTGTACTTTGAAAAGTGACGCTACATTTATTTCGTGCTACCAGCTAAGTAATCTTGTTTGGAGTAACCCGTTTTGTAGTGTATGGCTATTTTTGTTGCTTTCTGGTGTCTTTCTGGATTTTAAATCATTGGACTTTTGAGGAATCAGTTCTGGTTACTTTTTCTGGAAAAAGGCACAAAAGTTGCTTTTGCAGCTTACCAGAAAAAAATATTTTAATTGCTGTTGCAAAGGGGAATTCCTAGGTAAATTTGCATTGCTCAAAGTAGTGAACAGTTTGCTGTGATTTAGTCAAAGAGGATTCGGCTCAATGTGAGTCTCACATTCTCAGATCATTGGTTTGTCATTGAAAACACATCACTGGAGGCTATCTTTGAAATAAAAGTTAATTTAATCGTGGGTGCTCTGCCTATGCAATATGTTTCATATAACACTCTATAGGAAAATATGGCATTCCCTTTCCCGTTCCCTCTTTCCTCCCTTTCGAGTGGGGAGAGGGTTGTGCTAGTTTGTGAAGTGCACATCTTTTTAGCCACCCAGTGGAGGTATTCAAGTTTAGCAGGCAGCGATCTTGGCATCGGTGCCAATAAAGCAGTAATTACATCGCCTGTCGTTTTCATTAGCCATCTTTGCTTTCACGTTTGACTTGGAGGTATAAAACAGCGCAAGCTTTTAAAGCGTAAGTCAAGGATTAAAAGCGAGGAGTAAGAGACAAGCAGTGGTTTTCCAGTTGGCTACAACCTCCATCAACACAGCGGCAGAATAATGTTGTACAGAGGCACAGTTCAGTGGTAACTGCTTCCAAGGACTGAAGGGATGGTGGTGTTTTAAGTGATTTATTGCGTGTGCTCGGTAGAGTCCAGTCTCAGGAGCAGGCGCCCCTGGAGCTTTCCATCATAACATTATCCAAGAGGCGATCTGAAGGAAATGGTATTAAGTCTTCTGGGAGGCAAACTGTATCCAAAGAAAGACTTAATTTGCATAATTTGTAAGCAAGCATTTGAAATTATGCTAAAAGGAAATGGTTATAAAGAAGCTTACGTCAAACAAATAGGAACAACAAAATTCCCCTTAATTTTGCACGTACTTTGTTTCCCTGTGTTTAGTTTAATGGGGTCATCTGCAGATACTCCGACCCCAAACTCCAGCAGTGTGATGGGGAGAGGATTTATTTAGTATTGTCATTGTTTTTGTGATAGGTCTGCTTAAACATTTTGCAGAGCATCGGTTGTGGTTTTTGTATTTAGATTCGTCTTTCTTGGGTAAGGATGTAGCATAAAGCTGACTGTGAGCCGTGGGCGTGCACGGTAGCCAGAGAAGGTAGAAGAAAGCCCCAAACTGTAGTTGTGTTCCAGTTGCTTTCCTCGAGGCTGGCTCTGCTCGTACAAACACCACGCACAAGTGAGGCGCAGCAAGTCAGAGCAGCGGGCAAGAGCTGCCAGAGGTTTCCCAGCTTTCGGTAACTCAGAGATGCTTGCATACAGCTTTCCCCCTAGGTAGTCATCGCTAGAACAGCTTCCTGTTTGCTTTTATAACTCCATCCCAAATCACACGTATGTTAAGTAGGAAACATGGGATTTCCTCCTAATTCATCAAATGCTGGGTTTTAGGGAGTCCCTTTGTAGCCTGGCACATTATTATCTACAAGTTGAGTCTGGGGAAGAAAAGCTTCATGCAAAAATAGTTTCACTTAAAAATGTCCTTTTTATCAACATGGAAAATTTTTTTGGGAAAAAAAAAAGTCCTTTTTGTTTATTTGCTGGGGAGAGGTTGGAAAAAAACATGAAACCTTAATAAAAACCAGAAAGGATTAAGTTATTTTAGTGAAAAAGTCGATAAAGCTTCAAATATTTACTTCACTGGCCAAACTCTTTCTACTTACGCTCTCTGAAAATCTCTTAGGTTTTCAGTGAAAATGAAAAAGTTTAAAGTTGTAAAGTCTTCCGACAATAACAGTTTTCATTTCCACTTACATTTTTCCATATGTTTCAACCAGCCTAGTGAAAAACCTCACTGTTAAACTTGACTTACAATCCTGGTTAAGCACTGGTTAAGGCATATATTTACAGCAATTTCTAGGTCTTGCTCTTCTTTTATTTATTTATTTTTTAAGTCACACTGATTTGACTGTGATGCAGATTGAGATAGAGACCCAGATTCTCTCAGTGGTGCCAGACATGCCCTTAAGGCTGCCAGGGAAGGGCAGGCAATGCTAGATTTAGGTGAGTACCTTTGCTATTCCCCAAATAGGAGCAGCGCTGCTCTAGCTTGCATGACTGTGCAGTAATCCCAGCAAGGTAGGGCCATCCCCTGTGTCAGTATGTGATGCTGCAGTGCATCAGCGCCTCCCCAAATTCTCACTTTCCTTCGTTATGAGTCCTACACAGGCAGGACAGGAAGAGGCAGCCAAGAAGCTGTGCATGCTCGTCTCAGCTGGTGATACCTCCCATGGGGGACATCTGCAGTTGCGTCTTTAGGATAGCTTTGCTACACATTTGTGTTGCTGGAGACAATGGGAGGTTCTCATTTGTCGCGTTGCATTAGCTGTTTAAACTTTAATCCATCTTGCTGGATTGGGAAGACAGCTGTATTTATCTCTATTTGGTGGAGCGATATAAGGGGAATTGCCTAAGGGTTCAGAGCAAACGTGTAAGGAAGCCGAAATGTGAGCTCAAGGCTGTGCCCGAGTGGGAGGGAGTGCCCGAGACCGTTTGGTGCTCAAGTCCATCCTCCTTCTTGTCTGACAATCCCAAAGATGGATGCTGTGGAGGGAATGCTGTGTTGAAGGCTCTCGGGTTCTTTCCCAATGTCGAATTTGTTGGGTCTCACTAATGGTTTCTTTATATCTGCTGGTGTCTAGAAAAATGTGTAAAAGACGAAGGGCAAACCCATATGCGGTTGCTGAGAAATAGGGATGCTTCCTGGAAGCTCTGACTTTACGGTGGCAGGTGGTTTGGGAGGATTCGCTTTGCGCAGTGAAATCGACAGTGTTATCCTGAATTTGGAGGGAGCAAGAGCTGATCCAGCAGATGACTGTGGCACTGTTGTAAATGGAATAAGGATCACTGCCATGGGTTATTTTGTTTCGTTTGGGTTTAGTCTGCAGTTCAGGACTATCTTATTCAACTGTACTTCATTCATCTGAATGAACAACTTAGGCTCCAAAGGACCCTGTTGCCTTACGAGTCGTAAAAGCTATGAGGTTGCCTAGGCAATTAAATCAGTATCTTTTTTTCTCTTGTTGAGGTAACATTATCAACAATAATGCTAAGGAGCTCGGGTGGGTTTTACTGGCCTGGCAACAGCTGAGCATTTTCTTGTTAGGTAGCTCCTGCCAATACCTTTTTAGTTATTTTCAAGAAGTAAAGTAGCTTTATTTCTTAGTCTCATATTGAGTGAGAGGTTGAAATGTTAAGCTCTGTGGATTAATGGTGTATCCTTTGAGAAAAAGGAAAGCTTGCATTTTTCTTGGTCCCCTGAGCGCTGGATGTGATTGTTTGAGAAATCTTGGATTTCATCAGCTAGATACAAGGAAATGTGCAAGTAAGCCTTGAATGATCTGTCAAAAGAGGTTGACTCTATCGCAGCCGTTTTGGAAACTTGTTTGAACTGATAGTTGTTCCCCAGACATTTCTTTGCTTGAATTTAGTGCATTTCACGTCAGGCAGTGAAAAGTGATCACCACAGGATTATTAGTAATTCAAAGCTTCTTCGAGAGCTATCTTCCAACCACAAATTTGCTAAAATAATGGCTGGAACATGAATTGCTGCACTCTTATGACATGGTGCATTTATTTATTGTTTAAATACATCGCGTGTCTTATCCAGTCCCAACATATGTGGTTATACTGGAAAGTTTACATAGTAAGCAAAAATAATAATATGGTCTCACTGAATGAGGTTAATTGCAGTTCAGTCATACTGAAATCGAGGAATAAGAAGTGGGACAGAATAGCAAGCGAGACTAATTCTGCTCTCACATGCATTGGATTTACCTACACTGACTGTAGCGCAGGTAATTACCGGGAGTCATTCAGAGTACAGACATGCACACCGCCTTACTCTGAATTAATTTTCTCTTTCATTAATATATCTCCTAGTTTTGCCAGTTGCTCACCGAGTTAGCACAGATGTATTCCTCTCACCTTTCCCTACAACATCGACGACTTCCTGTGTCTGCCTGGTTACTCTGCAGCTCTACACATACAAAAGATGAGTGGCCGTGACTAGCGGTGAATAGCTGGGGCGGACAGGGTAATGGTGAGGTGTCCAGACTGAAATTTTGGGTTGTCTGCAGTCAGATGAGGCTATAAAGAAACCTCTGCTGTGCAAGCCTTTATTTTAGGATTAGGACAAAACTCCATGGTGCTTTCGACTAGGAGGAGATAAAGTTTCCCCTGTCAAACTCAGTCACTTCAGATGTGGAAATCAGAGTTGATTATGGAAACTAGAAGTCTGTCCAGTTAAGGGATGGGGCTGCAATTAAATGGTGGTGAATGTGCCCTTGTACCAGTGTCGTTCACTGACAATCTCACTGAATTGGCTCATGAACTACTAGTATTCCTTGCTCTAAGCTTTCTGGCCCCAAAGCTGCACTAGTTTTTGGCAAGTCATCATCCCCATTACAAATTCTTTTCATGCAGACGTTGGAAATGTAGCTTTAGGGACTTCCTTTCTGCTTCCTCACCAGTTTCTGAAGGTGAGGGTAACTTTTTCGGTTTCTTGCTCAAATTTTTGCATTTTTGCAGCAATCTTCTTATGCAGCAGATCTCTGCTGGCAAGAATGTGAGTGCTGCTTTTCCTTATCTTCCTCATGTAAAATAGCTGTGCTGTAGCAAATAGGAAGTTCCTAATTTCTTAGTTCCTGAGTAACTAGAAATTTTGTAGCTAGAAACTTCAGTGCTGGGACGTGTCAGTTTACTATTGGTTTCCTTTTGTTTTATTAAATCCCTAGTGCTTATACCAAGGATAGACTTACACTATACAAGGCCAGGTTATGACCACCAACAAATATAGCTCCATTAACTTCAAAGCCAGCACATGTCAGAAGCTGATCTGGTTCTGTGTTAAAAATACGTCGACACGGTAGAGTGAGAGTGCAGGATGGACGGACCTTGATCTCACCTTTTTTGCTGGCAAGTTTTGTTGTGGTGGTGTGTTGTTTTTTTTTTAAGCTCAATAATTTGAATAATTTTCTGGCTTTCCATTTTCCTTAGGTGTAGCAATGTGGCTCTTTGCTGTAGAGAGATTAACACAGTGCCTCACTTGAAAACGTGTTGGTGAGATTTTTCCAGGTAGATGTTTTTCTCTTGGGTCAACAACACTGACAGCCAAATGTCACCAACTGTAGGCAGATATCCACATAAATATCTATTACATACAAATGTGTGGCAATTTCCTGCCTCAGCAATCAGTCTTTTTTTTAACTGAAGACCTCTACTACTAAAAGCATGGGCTTCGAAGGCTTGAGTTAGAAATGCAACCTGGTAGCTGGTAACAAAAGCAATTATTATCCTGGTTTAAGCAGTAGAATGAGAAGTGCCATGTGCCTTTCACGAGTATTGGAAAAGGCAAAATTGTTCTGCTCCTGCTACCTTTTGTCCTTTGCTTGTCCTGCACTATTTCTGTATGCATATTTTTATCCTTTATTTTTTGTTGCTAAGTGTTATATATTAATTCTGTGTAGTAAAGCTATTAGATAAAACCTTCAAAATCTTAAAAAAAAAAAGTCAGTCCTAATTTACTTACTTGCTTTGTAAACATTTCTATCATTTTGTAGTCTCGAGAGGAAAGTCTTAAATTTGCATTTATAAGAAACATTTGCAAAGAAAACTGAATTAAAATGACAAAGTGACATTGCGTGGACTATTCATCTGCTATGTTTTACTGATGAGCTTGTTTTATGAGTACTTGATTTCATTGCAAAGATCCTTTCTCTTAGGGAAATCAATTGATGGCAGTACTTCGATAAAATTTTGCTTTCTGTCTGATTAGTTTCACTGGATTGCTTGGGATTTACTCACTGGAGCAAGACAAGGAAAATTCAGTCTTTTGTCTTTAAAGTTTTATATCCGCTAGTACCAATGCAGAACACATATTTCGCTCGTGGAGGCTGGGCTGAGGTTAAGTTGGTTTTAAAGATAACAGTAGATTCCAGCGTCCTTGCATTTGTTTTCTATTTGGTGACAGTCACTAAATCAGAGGAAGGAATGTTCAAACAACACACTTGAGGAAAAGTGATTTTTATAGAAAGGGCCCATTCCTGCTAATAGCCAGTAACTGCACATAACCCCACTGACATTAAAAGTCCATTAGCTAAGCCCAGTTTAAACAGCAGCTGATGCTATGTCAGCTAAATGTACATTGGAATTTTTCATGTAATGCAGCAATAGCACTTCTGTAATTTTTCTAAAACTATGTACATTAAGGAAAGCAAATGTCATCTGATAGTAGTAAGATGAAGAGTTCACATTAAAGTAGGGAGAATTGTAATCAAACTGAAGTTACCATCTGGTTGCATTAACAAGAAACAAAAATGGTTACAAGAAAAGCAAAGTGTGTCAGGTTTCTGAATTAAAGCTAGATTAGCAAATCTAGTGTACAGGCTTCTGTAACACAGGATAACCACAGAGCTGCTTCTCTGGTTTGTTCTTTATCGTTAAATACATTATGACCTTGTTCAAGAAAAGTTTCTACTGAAGGCAGTAAGATGCTTTGTCATGTGGAGCACTGGGTTGCCATGGAAAAAAACAGGTTATTTGCTGGCTATTTAGGAAATCTGTCTCATTACAGTAGTGTGAAAACATTTAAACTGGTCAAGATAGTGTTTGTATGCCTATGGCCTTACATTCTAGTTAACCATTGGTGCAGCAAATAGCATCTACCCATCTCAGTGCATCAAAAAGAGGGTTGAGAAGTACGGTGAAAAAATGGTGCATGCTTGGTAAAGAGAAGCGTGACAGGTGATGAACTTGTTATTCATCTTCAAAAGCAACCGGCAGACTGAGGTCCTAGTACTGCAGTCTTGGGACCCACTGAAGCACGGTTTAGCACCCGCTTTGGCAACTGGTCTAATTCTGAAAAGTCACTTTGAAGTCTGCTTTGAAAATAGATCTTGTGCTACAAAGCCATTGCGGAGACAGGCGAAGGGTTGCTTAGTAAGTTAATGTGAGAGCTGGAAACAGAGGGGTAATTAGTCGCTTACTGACATGCTCCCAAGTACAGTGAAGTATTACTGTAACCTCCTCCGCCTGCTCTTTGCTATTATCCGTCCATTAGTGAAACCTTGTACAAGTACTGACAGGAGTAGAGCTTAAATGCCTGATGTGGGTAGACATACCCCCTGCAAAAATCTTGCAAACACATCTGGAGGGCTCACTTAAACTCTTAACAAACTGTGTTAGTAGTGCAAAGCTCTCGAATGTGTCATGAGGCTGAACTTGAATTTTTTGTCTTCCCAAGCTGAAGGAGTTGATATCAGTAGCATGCCCAGAGCAGATCGTGTGCTTGCGAACCACAGGGTTTAAGGAGAATAATTCAATTTAATTTTTTTCCCCTTCTGGAACACAACATGTAAACATGTTACTGAACTAAAGCCTGGTTTTAATTACAAGCAGTAACTTTTTCATGTTGACAGATTTTCACATGGAAAGCTTTACTGAAAATGAGAGAAGACCTTTTTGCCATCATTAGTTCTTGCTGCTTAGTGCTTTTATCAAGTACAGTAAAATACTGTTTGTAATTAATTCCAAGTTTATGTGGACATGTTTAATATAATTGCCAAACAAAATCCTGTTTACTAACATATTGCTTGTGAAACCAGGCTGAATAATCTGGTCTCTAGCACACATAAATCAGGCAGCAATAACAGTTGTAAATATTTCACAATATACTTGGAGTGCTTTGATTTTAATACTGAATCCACTTTTGGGTTTTAAGGATAAAACATAGGTCAAAAGTGACTTTTCACATATGTTCTTTCCTATTCTCTTGCACTACTTTGCCTGAAAGTTATTAAAAAAATCATTATTGTATTTGACTATAAAAAAGTAAATACATGCACATTCATGAGCTGGGAGAATTATATAATTGAATTATGCTGGAGCTAACAAAATGATGCCGTTCACATTGGCACGGGACAATTGCTCTAATGCAGCCGTGAATATTTTTCATTGGAAAAGGCATTGCAGTGCCAATACTCTTTGTCTTTCTCAAAGTTTTACTCTTTTTATCTGTCTGGATGTCGTATATTGTATAGTAAGCCTGAAACACATGCACAGAACTGTTAGAAGCAGCTGGTTATACAGCTAATTCAGGCGCCCAAAGGGCTGTGAAAAGCGAAGGTGACCAGGAGCCAGGTTTGTAGTGGAGTGCTGGGGGACCTACGAGACTGTGTTATGTGCTGGGCCCCCTCTTTCTGGGAAGGCTTTGAGCCTGTATTTAAATCAAAGGAGGAAAAGGAGACTGATAGTCTGTCTACTGCAGCATATTTGAGGTTGCATGAGGCTAGTAAACCGTCTTTGTGAGTTAGGACTGTGCGTGTAGTTTGTCCAGTTCCGCGGAAGGCCTTGAAATTTCAGGAAAAGATTTATAATCATCCCTCAAGTCATTTTCCCCTCTCCCAAACAAAGACCCTGAAACACAGTTGTGTAAAACAAAACATTTTGCAATTTTAGTTTACTTGTGAATGTTCTTTAACCTCTAAAACAAAATAAGAAATAAAATAACCAAAGTACTATTTTGAAAGACAAATTTGAAAAATGTTCACTTTGGGGATTTTTTACCCTTGTTCTGCAGTTGGATTCCCTCACTAAAGTTGACATAAATTTTCAAATGTTTTGGCCATTGCGCTCTCTGAAGAAATTATTAGTCTCCAAAACTGTGCCAGGCTCCTTCATGAATGCTGTCTCCTCCAAGCCATGAGCCTCTCAAGCTTTGGACCCCAGCCCCCAAAATAAAAGGCACAACTAAAAATTTTTATCAGGTAGGCGATAACATTGCGAAATGTTGCAGGAGGTTTTTTTCCTACCTCCTCGAAGGGGTGAACAAAGCCTGTGGATGTGTTCAGCTCCCCGAGGTGTGCGTCTGTGCAAAGGGAGCCCCTGCGCACAGGACAGACAGAAACTGCAGGGAGTCTCGGTTGCTCCCCTGCACGGGGTGCAAGTGCCCATGCGTTGGCAGCGGGGTCTGGAGGGGTGGCCCCTGTGAGGAGGAGGAGGAGGATGAGGTGCTCCAGGTGCTGGAGCTGAGATCCCCCTGCAGCCCCTGGAGAGCCCAGGCTGGAGCAGGTTTATCATGAGGGACTGCGGCCCATGGGAATGACCCACACCAGAGCAGGGGAAAAGCAGTTTAAGTGGCTCAGCAGAGGGTTTTTTTTGGTAGGAGGCAGATGAAGATCTGTGGCATAACTAGGACACTAAGCTGCCATTAATATTTTCTGAAGTTAGTCGAGGTCATTTATGCAAGCAAAAGCCTGTATCAAGCAAAACTTTTGGGATGTTCCGATTGTGTCATCATTCAGTGACATGTCCAACTTTAACAGGATTTTCCCAAGGTTTCTGCTGTTACAATATCTAGGCATTTTGGAATTTGGTGGGCTTATACAAATGCATTTCTGACTCCCAAGTTATGAAAAGGCTTCTTGTTTGACTAAAAAAAATGTACGGATTTTCTAGTGTACTTGCTTCTTTTTCTGTTGCTTCTCTGTGTGCATCTAAAGAAAGATGGTCTGGTTGCTCTTGTCAAAGTTCCTTGTTTTGAGCCATGGACTTTAGCACTTCCATGGAAGTACATTAGTGGGGAGTTGTATTTGTCACATGGTCCGTAAGGTCAAAGTTAATCTTAAAACACTATTACTTTTTGTTGGCTACTGAAGTTTAGTTTGAGCAAAGTAACTCTTACCCACTCTTTACCAGTGCAAGGTAAAAACTGTTGTATTGCTTGTTTTCTGAAATATAAATACATCTGAAAAATGTATACAAATACTGGCCTATTTATTATCACTTGTGTGTATTAGAAAATAAATGTACCAGGGAAGGTTTTGCTTAAGGCAGTCCTTAAAACCAAACAACAAAACATTCTCTTTAATGATCAGATTTCATGTAACTTTGCCTTGCTTTTAGATGGTCAGTATTTTAAGATACATCAGTATATTTTGATCAGTATAATAACACGTGGTGTCATCATTTTGTGATCATTATCAAGCGTCCCTATCAACATCCTATGGGCACCTAGGAATACAGAGGTATGATTTGCAAAGATGTTACTATAAAGTTTGTAGCAAGTTGTTGTCTCTACAGAGATCACAGGGGTTCCTAAATGCAGTACTTTGATTTTGGAAAGCTGATGTCTCAATTCTTAGTTTTCTGTACTATGAGAACTTGCACTGAAGTGTGAGTCACTGCTAGAGAACATTGCAGTGCATGAACAATATTAAATTGCTTTGTTATGTGTATGTGCAGGCTGCATCCAGACACTGTCATTGGGAAGTTATTAGTATATATAATTACCTAACCACAAGGAATTTCTGGACTGAAATAACTTATGTAAGCCTACGTGTTTCCTTCCCACAAACCCAGCTTAAAGGCTCATGCAGGTCTCTTGCCAAGGAAATGTCTTACTGACCATGAAATGTTATTTGGGAAGATACACTTACCTGCAAGGGTAAAGAGCTTACCTGACAATAGCCCTAGCTTCAAAATTCAGTTCTTCTGACTTGTGCTCTGGGTTGTTTATCAAATGATGGGCTGTTTCCTTTTAGGTGATGTGACGTTTAGATTTCAGCTGCTGCCATGATCTAATCGGCAGCATGAGTCTTCCTATAGGAGCCAAAATTATTAACGAGAATTTGTGCAACACTGAATTTTCATGACTTGAGGGCCACCAGGTATCACCTGTGTGTATGAAAACCAAGTAGTTGTAGCAGTGTAGGTCTGGAATTTGAGAAGGCCAAAGGTGTTTGGATTAGCGAGGAAATGGATACCAGCTGGTTTATTTATGCTTATAAATATATGTAACTGTGTTTAGGTGCACAGGTAAATTGTGTATGCCACTTAGCCCCATCTGTTCCTAATAAATTTCAGCCCACAGGCTCTAAGTTTTGAAACTTCCGATTATGCTTGGGTAGGTGAACTTTCTAAGTGGAAGAGCTGGCCTTCACAAAATGTGTTTGCAGCTGAACCTCTCATTTTGTGTAAACCAACACAGCTTCCCCAAGTTCAGGGAGTGCCTCAGTTCTGCACCAGCTGAGGGTTGTTAACAGTTACCATTTCTGTAAGACTGTATTCATGGTGGAGAGATTTTTATCTGGTCTGTTTGGACAGAAAAAATCTCCATGACTCTAAGAATGCTTTTAAAAAAATGGAAAGAGAGGAGCAGACACTGCAGAGTACATCAGAGAGCAATCCCGGTGTTAACAAAGAGATTCTTTGCTGCTAAAATGAGGAGGAAAATGTTTGTATCTTGTCCCATTTAAGAGAGCCTAAAGAAAAGATAGGCATCTAGAATGGCAATTATTGGGTAAAATGCTGGTTTATGCCTACAGGTTGTTTTGGGCTTTTTATTTTTTAAAAAGAAAATTTTCTTTGGAAGTTTTTGCAGCCACCCACCACCCCACTGATGCAAAGCCTCTGCAAAGACTTAGTAATTAAAATGAAAAGGCTGTATGTTCCCATTGCCCCCGCTCTCTGCAGTTGTTTGCTCTGAGAACATCACCCTACTTCTGATCAAAACCTGAGATGAACTTTTCTCAGCAGGTCTCTGTACTGTCAAGGCTGTCTTTCTAGTTGTGGCAATGACCGCTCACTTTTGATCATCTTAGAGGATATTTACAAAAATAAAACTCGATTTTCCTCATTGTCTTCTCTCAAAGTAGGCAATGGAAAATTAAAACATACAAAAATCGACCTGTTAGGATTAGCAGTTTCAAATATTAATTAGTAACAGTGGAAAAAATACATTTATTTGGAGAATTAGGGGTTTTGAATACACTACAGTATTTATTTTTATTTTCCTGGGTGGTAAGACAAATACTGCACTGTGTAGAGGAGTTAAAGCATCCTCTTTTCCCCCAAAATACATGTTTATAAACACAAGGTATAGACTAAACATTCTTTTCTCCGGCATGAAAACTTGGGATGGGAACAAACTTATCTGTGGGATTTGAGGCTGGAGAAAGGCGGTGTTTTGATCCTCCAGCTAAATAAAAAATATGTTTGGGGAGCAGAGTAGTATGTATTTGCTAGCCAGTTCAAAACCACAAGACAGACACAAATGCGCGCAGGCGGTCTGTTTAAAGCATGTTACCAAAGCATGTTATGCATGATGCTACTTGAGGCAAGAAAGGGAAGACAGTGATAAAGAAAATGCTCCATTTTGTTAGGACACCAGCACGCACAAAGCAGACTGGTCCAGCCTAATGTCCCCGAGGGGCCATGCAGTCGTCTCACACCAGTAGTTGTTTGCAGTCGAGTGGACTGAATGTGGCCCTGACATAAAACAGGGGAAGCAGTTAGGAGACGGGCTGGGAATTGCCAGCAGCAGGTGCCCATAAAGAAGTGCCAGAGTAATGTTTGAAGAGGCAAATGCTGCTTTGGGAAAGACCTCAGGATCCTCGCTTCAGGCTGGAAGATGATTTGGTATGAGCTGAGGCAAGCAGTGAGGACGAACTCCTTGAAAACCAAAAGAAAAGTCACATGAATTTAAGTTTTGCGGTTTTTTTAAATAAATGTGTCATTATCTATATGAACTAGCTATGATATTGTGGCTGTGAGGCATATTAAGTAACAGAGGTACTTTAAAAACAAGACAAAAAATTAACATTGCCACCCGGTTACCTCTTGTTGTTGTTTGGTTTGATTGGATTTTTTTATGTGAGGCTGTTCCTTATCCATGTGAGAAATCTTGCAGAAGTGGGAGGAGAGCACTTAGAACCAACTTCTGAATTGGTCTATCTAGCCACTAAAAAAGATATCAGAGGGTCTTTATTATCTTCAAATACAAGAGGAAACTGTAATACCAAAGGCAACATAAAATGGGATCCCACAAGCTGTCTGAGTGAGGAATTTGGAGCAAAATAGCTGGAAAGCCTCAGTGAAAAGGCCATGGATCAGGCCCTTGTTTTCGAGTGCTAACGCTGCTGCCAGGGCAGAGCCATTTGCTATCAGTGACTCTCCTGTTGGGATGCTGAGATAGGTGTCATTTTGGTGTGTTTGCTGGGTACGCTAAGCTATAAATTACATAAAAAGAACCAACAAAGTCAATTTAAGCATTGTGGTGTTTCATACCTGTGGAAAAATGTCAAAGGAAAATTTAAAGCAGAAATGGGAGTAAAGGCACAGTTCTGTAAAAATCCTTTCTCTCGTGAGCAGTCCTATTAACCTTTGAAGTGTGACGACACTTCTGCAAGCATCTGCGTTTCAGTGTGTGAGTGATCCCATGCCTCTAATATGCAGCTTTGCAAGGTTGTGGCCTAAAATGAGTAGTCCCACCACAGTTTCCCAATAGGATCAGGAACAGTCCCTTAGGAAGGAGTTCAGAGCAGGAACATAACTTCTCTGAAGAATTCTTAATCTAAACTCCCAATTGCAGGAGCTCTCATCAGAGAAGTTTTGATGATGTCTATTGATTACGTTTCTTTTTTTCGTATCTTAAAGAGTAAATCGAAAGGTCATTTTTTTATATCGGCGTGCAAGGAGTTTTATTGATTCTCTTTTATGAGGCATTAATGAAATCTATAGAATCCTAACAAGATTGTATAGTTAACCTTGGCAAGATTGCCTGCTCTTTTTACATGTGCAGAAAAGGGAAAATACAATGTTCCATTTTGGCGTTTGAATTACGTGGGAGTGAGTGAATTTCACGGAATAAAATAACTCTTAGCACAGAAAGAGAGCATGATGTATCTATACTAACCCATTAACACCAAAATGTGCTTAGCAAAGATTTTTTGGGAATACTTTGTTTTCCTGCGTAATGGTACCACATATTTATCACTATGAAAACAAGCAGGGAAGTCAATCACTCATTACGTGTGCCAGAAATGCCTTCCACAGTCACAATGGTGGTATGTCAAGAGTCTATCCCACTTTAAAAGAACAGGCAGGATTTATTCTGGAAATGTACCAAAAGGGACCAATCTTTCTCAAAAATATGAAGCTGGGATCTATTTTGCAAAGTTAAAATAAACAGTAGTCACACTTGACCCAGTATATTATGCTAAGAGACGAAGAAATGTAAAGAGCTGGTGGTATCTATGGATTTGGCTTTGTAGAACATTAAACATGATACATTGGATTAAAAAATTATCCACTAACTTAAAAACTATTCATAATAAAATTTGGGAAGAGTTTTCAATGTATTATTTCATTCCACATTATTTTCTTAAACATATTTTCTTTTTATACCACTTAAATTAATGAAGGCCATCTTGGCTATGCAGTACAAAGCTAATGCCCCCTGAGAAAGGATGCCTTTGCATAGTGAAATCTCAGATCACGCTCATCAGAAGCTCAGAAGCCTTTGAGCGAATGTTGCGCATTTTTATTTGCAGTAGGAAAAACATATCGCAGAGAGACAAGTATAATTATCTCCATTTTTAGATGGAAACCAGAGGAGCAGGAGGCAGCACTGGGGAGTGAGCAGACACAGGAATTCCCCTCTGGTGGGCTCACAGAAAACATGGAAGTAATTTGTGGTATGAAAATGGCTGGTGTTGCTTGTTTCCATCAAAAGGCCATGGAGAACGTAGGAAGCGGGCGCTGGGTTTTTACACCACACTCTGATTTGTGACCTGCCTAGCTGCTGCTGGCCCACCTCGTCTTTGCTGCTCGTCCTCATCAGGTAGTCAGCAAGCTGCTGGTACAGACAAAATTAGGAATGGGGCTCCTAATCCTGTTTTTTGGCTCCATGGACCTGCGGTGAGAACAGCAGCTGGCTGCAGAAGCCTGGTTGGAGGAGCCCTGTTCTGCAGAGCCATTGGTCCTGCTGTGCCGGTGCCTCTGAGGACCAGCCCTCCCTGGTTTGCTCCCTGCCATGTGGTTCTCTCCCTCCTCACCTAAGTGCGCGAGTTTGTGCGACTCTAATGACACCCCTCACATGGCTTTTCTGTTACTCACTGCCCTCCTAAGAGCCTCCTTTTCTCCCCATCGGATGGACGGTCTTCCCAGAGCATTTCTGAGATGGTTTTAGCAGTGAAGGTGAAGGGGTGCAGCTCTACCACTGCCCCCGTGCCCTGTGGGGGCTGCGCTCGGGTGGGTGGCTATGCCGGGCTTCACACGAAGGAGCCACACCGCAATGCTGCATGCTTCAAATCTGCACAGCTGGAAGCCCCTCAGGGTCTTGGTGAAGTTATTCAAGAGAAGTGCCCTTGCTTTGCCCCTGTGTCAGGCACCGGTTGTATTTGGAGAGGGCGGAATGGGCTAGCGATGCTGGTCTGGAGGTGCCAGAGGGGCATCACGTAGCAGGTCAAGACTTTGCCTGTGCCCAGAGGGTGAATGGCTTTGCTTCCTGTTCTGGAGCTCCAGTCTCCTTCAGAGCACTACAAAATCAGGCTGTATAGAGATACATCCCAAAACACAGAAGTGGTCTTTAGCTTGGCTCTTGCACCTTCATTAGCTGTCATGAAACTGGGGTCTAGATGTTGCAGCATTCCTCAGCTCATAAAACAGGTACAAGTCAATTCTCCTTTTTGTATTTTTTAAGTCATGTTACGTGTTCTGTTACTGGTTTGGATTTTGCGTAATGACCGTTCAGGCTCTGGTGTTTATGAAATTATGTCTGCACAAGAGGACAGAGATCTGCAGTACTTTAGGCTCTCTTTATTTCCTCCTTTGGAAGATGTATCTAGAAAATCCATTGCTTGGGTCTCCCTGGGTGGGAGCACCCCCAGAAACCAGCTGGAGTAACCTTCTGAGATACTGTAAGAAAACTGCAGGATTACCTGAACTATATGTCTCAAATGCATTGCAGGATGTAAGTGAATCAAAGAGCGCCAGGCAGGCATGTTCCCTTTTGTTTTCATGTATAAATAACACAAAGAATAAGGGTTTGCTTATTGTCCTTTTGATTGAACATTTTGGTTAAACTTCCTTGTAGTTTTGAGATGTTAATACATCAATAGATTTATATATTTGAAAGTTAAAGACAGATTTTGATGGCTGCTAATATTGAGTTTCTACTTCAGCTAAGCTACTGAATTCTTTTATTTATTGATCAAATGAGCATTTCGGGTTAAAGGATGCCAAGCAGTATTTGGACCCTGGCACTCTAGTAATAATATAAGGAGTAAGGACAATTGTATACACTATCTCCAGGTACGTTTCCAGGCAGTACATTTCCAAGAAGGCAGATGCTCCCAGTTTTATAACAGAAAACACTGAAAAAAAAAGACTGAGAGAGATAACTGGATAGGTGGAGAGACAAAAAGACAAATGGGTGGATGCAAAGCTGAAGAGAGATAGTTGGGATTAATCAATCCTTTGCAAACATAGTACGTGCTCCAGAAAAGGCTACTTTTTCTTCCTGGGAGCGTGCTTGAGAGAGAGCGTGCCGTAAGCGATGGCTTTGGTGGCCAGGCTGGGGGGTAGGAGAGAGGGTGCTGAGCTGTCTAAAAACGCTCCTGCACAGTCCAGCTGACAATAGAAATGAGTGCAAACAAAGCTGTTTTTAGCTGTCAGTGCCCCGCAGCACCAGGCAAAGGTAGGAGCACGTAGCAGTCGGAAGACACATTTGGCCACCAGGGAGTGACGGCCACATTTGCAGTCCAGGTGACTCAGCTTTCTTTGTCCCTGAACTGCGCACGCCAGCCTCTGCGTGCCTGCAGGTGAGCGCACCTTCCAAACGTCTGCGCCGAGTGCTGATGGATGTGTCTATCAGTAAAATAAAAGCTGTTACGAGGCCTTTGCCGCAGATTTTGCTGCCTAGCCCTCTGCCTGGCTTCTGCAGGTTGCCAAGGTGACTGATTTATGATGTGGAAAGGGGATAACATAATTCAAAGGGGAAAAAACAGCTACTGACCTAAGGGTGCTCCTCTTAAAGCAGTTTCTGGGGCTTCTCCAGCAGGCATTGTGCTTCAACCGTCCCATGGTGGAGTTGGGCAAAATCATTAACCATTTCCAAAGCCTTGGCCCTGCTTGCTGGATGGGCTGCACCTTACCCCTGGCTCCACTGGGTCCTCCCACCCAGCACTTCCCATCAGTCTGGGAATCCATTAACATTCAGAAGCTCTTCCCTGTATTTTGGCATTTATCGCTTTATGGAAGTTAAGAAGTGATGACCTGTGTTACAAGGCTGGCTGTTTTTGTGTTTCCTTTGATACTGAGGGCTTCTCTGGCCAAGGTGGAGCTGGTGACTTCTCCAGGCTAAATGAGGTTTCTGCCTGCTGCTGAATTTGAGAATATCTTTGTTACTACTTTGTTATGTACCTTTAGGTCCAAATGGGTGTTTGAATCCCAGAAATGGTGATTTCCTGCACAGAAGTGCCACTGGGGTACAGTGATACTGGTACCAAATATGCCTTAAGAGGCAAACCACATTCCCCACAAGTTCCGAAGCAGGGGTTAAAGCCTAGGTAGATATATCCTAAGTACTTGCACTCATTTGGCTGGTCTCAGAAAGAAGATGTACTCCCCACAACTACAGCCAAGAAGGCAACATATTTTGGACAAGTGGCCAAAAACCCCTTGCTTTTTGGAAGTGCGGAACAAGAGTTCAAGCTTCATCCAAACCATTATTAGCTACAAAATGGGAGACTGTTGCAGTAGCCTTTAATGTATCCCTGGCTTTCTGGCTGTGATTAGCCCCCACGCGTTTCGCTCAAAAGCATCCCTGCCCATGCATGAACTCCATCATCCCCCCCTTCCTCTCCTTTCCTCTGTGTGGCATTTTGCAGGCTTCACGTAACAACTTGCGTGTTACGCACAGCCTCCAGGACGCCCCGATGAACAAATCCTGTAGGAACTGCCCCAGGTACTGGTGACTGGCACTGCTGTAGCAGGTAACGCTTCATGCCTTCGCTGTAAGAAGCTGCATGACATTCCTGTGGGAAGCCAGCTGAGCCCCGCACCTTCTGCAGAAGGTCACACAAAACAAAAATCCCTGGTCTGCAGCAAAGGCAGTACTCTCTTGGTGTGGTGCACAACTTTACTTTGCTGTTCAGGCATGAAGGGTTAGTTCTTGGTGGCACTGTAAACTGAATTATGTTCTTGTGATTTGCACTGCAGGGATAGCCTGTGCTAGTCGCTTCTGAAACTGATAGCTGGAGAAACGGGACTTGCTTTTGGCCAAGATACAGCTGGGGTTTTTGGCACATAGCGTATTTCTGCTGCTCGTGTGCAAACAACTAGGCAGGGGTTTCCCGCTGAAGTTCATCCCCTGGTCTTCTCTGAACACATAGTTCAAAAATAACTGAAGCAAAGTATCTCAAAACAACTGATATGTCTTTTTTTTGCTGGTTACTTCTTTGGTATTGATTTTACCTGGCACAGGAAGATTTGTGTTCCTTCCTCCTCCCCCCCCCTTCCAAATCAGGAAGCTATATAACCAATGGATATTAGATTATTTCTTCCAAATGCTGTAGTAAGTACTGCACAAAATGAGAGGAGGAGAAGAATCATAGAGTTGCACTCACCTTGGGCTGTCCACCATCTGGCTGTCCTTCAAGTAGCCTGACTAGGACTTCTACACAGAGAGGCACTCTTATTCTGTCCCTGTACAAAACATTGTTAGGGTTAAAATGGTCAGGACTGCCTTTTACTTGTCTGTTACATTCAAGGTCAGATTATTGAGGAATTTAAACTGCTGATAAAAATAGGGGAAAATGGAGTTGCAGTATTTTATATTGTCCTAAGGACATTCCATTCTCTTTGGTGTAATATTGTAATTTTTAATAGGTGAAGAGTGACTTACACACCACTTACGTCTTGCTTAAAACATTCTAGTAGGAATTCAGTGTCAATGAGATTTTGTATAGGTCCTTTGCATAGTTATGAATTAAGTTCAGAAATGTCATTCATTTGCACAGGGTAGGAAAAAGACTTTAAGATTTTGTTCTGTTCTTGAATGTATTTTATTATATAGTTTACCACTCTAAATCTTGCTTTGATATTGGGATTATTACACATACTTCTATTGTCTTAAAAGGCTGTTTTCAAATCTGTCTGTCTGTCTAGCACATAATAAATCTGCTTTGGTCAAGTAATATATGGTGCAGTACTTTAAGTGAAACAGATTTATTTTCAGTATAATTTATACATGCTAGAACAAATGCTTGAGCTGGGAAACTGGAATCACGTATCTAATACAACTGCCCACTTTTGGTGACATGGAGATACTGTGCTTTCCATAACAGTCTTTGTCTCTCTGTGGCATATTTTGAAGTGTTAGATTAGTCAGTCAATTGTGTATTAATAACATATTGAAACTCAAGTATAGGGACAGCACCAGCTTTCTGGAGTGAAAACTGAGTGATGCTTTCTAGCTTTTCTCATACTGTAAAGCCATGTCTCAGTGGCAAAATGGTGGGTTTATGTTCTTTGGAATGTATTAGCACCATTTAAATGGGCATTACGAGAAGTTAAGAAAAGGTAGGCATACTCTGGAAAAGAACCGTGGACTGAAGTTTCATAGATACATGCCACGACGTAGACACATGATGTAGCAAGCAGCAATGTTTTCTCATTGCTGTCCATTGGATACGATGTGCAGGAAGTACCAGTTTCCCATTGATCCTTATTCACAAGGCTTCCACTGGGGGCTAATGATACAGGAGTTACATGTGCCTTGCAGTCCCAGAAACTCCAGGTTTTTTTCTTTTTAAGCCTACAGGAGTGCTGCATCTCGATGGGGCACTGGATGAGGGCAAAAATATTTAAAAATGTTCCTAACAAGTGCAGCTTTGTTGTTTCAAGGGAAGGTACGGAAAGGATGCAGCAGAACAGTCAGGGTGTCTGTTATGGGGAACAACGGACCATACCTGGTACTGGTTTGCAGTTGTGAAATACTAAACAATGCCCTCAGACAACCTGAGTCTCCACAACGTACTCCAGAACATACCGAGAGGGTGGTCAAACACTGGAAGAGGCTTCCTAGAGAGGTTCTCAATACCCCAAGCCTGTCAGTGTTTGAGGCATTTGGACAATGCCCTTAATACTTTGCTTTAACTTTTGGTCAGCCCTGAAGTGTTCAGGTAGTTGGACTAGATGATTGTTGTAGGTCCCTTCCCACTGAACTATTCTATTTTATTCTAACCTTTCCTGTTGAGAGGGGAGCTTTTGGGAGAATGAGGAGAGAAGCATCCATTCCTGGTTATATACCAGCAAGTTTGGCCGCCTTAATCTCTTGGAGCCATTATGTTAGTTACATTTGCATATGTACTTTAACTAATCCAGTTCTTGCCAGTTTTCTTGGCATCAACCCCAATACAAGAAAAAAAAAAGCTACTTTTTAAAAGTGTAGGAAATTCTTCATGTGTGCGCGCTGATACTCAAGGCTTCGATGGCAAGTTTGGGTTAGTGAAGGGTGCGATGGAAGCCGCACCTGGGAGGCAGAGCTCTCCAGTCATTTTGAGTCTCCAGCCAAAATAGTTCTGCTGTTGGCTTGCTCTCTGACTACAGAAATACGTGCAGGCAACACTGGGGTGTTGTGTAAACTATTTTGTATGTAAACTTGACCAATGAAAATGTGTAATTGAGAACTGGCATTTTTCCTTCCTTTTTTAAAAGACATGCTGCTAGGATTTGCTTTCTGCTTCGTATTTAAATAACATCCATTGTAGCTGTCTGTTCTCACTATTCCCTGAGCATAAAACAAATGAAAGCAGAAATATGTTAAAGCATGTTAAATTCACTCTAGCATAGCCTCAGCCTTTCCCTCCAATTTCTTCTTTTTCTGACTATGTGAAACAATTCTCAAAAATTAATCTCTGCCTCGTTCCTCAGCTCCTTCCTCCCCACACTTCTTGCAAATATTCTGGAATTAAACTTGAATCTTTTTGAAGTTTCTAAAACCTTCAGTTAAGTTGCATGCTTTTCATTGTCATATTTTGTTTCTGCACATCATTTTGAAGGACGGTCCTGACAGAGCAGCAGGTTTGCCTCTGGCAGTGGTCCTGGAAGTCAGGAGACCAGCCTATCTCCCAAAAAACCCCACCCCCAGCAACTTTTTTTAAAAGTTTCTGACTGAATTCTGCAGACTATTTTCAGAAGCTGTCCCAACAGCTATCCAAATATTTCGTTGCTTTTTCTGGATGTTGTTGATAAGGTTGATGCTGTCATTAGTTGTAATGCTTTTTATCTCCTAGAGCAAACAGAAGTGTTAATGCGGATTAGCATATTTGTCAGTATGTCACTAGTTTTAATTTCTATGATTCTTTCAGTCATCCTTGCCACTATTTTTCAGCATCTGGATAAGGTAGTATTGAAATTACTTGCAAATCCTTGAAGTCCGTTGAGTTGTGGTGTGATTGATCATTTGTCTGAAAATTTGTATTAAAAATGTAGTGCCTATCAGAGGGGTGTCAGCAGCATACTTATGATTTATTATCTTCTAGCGCTAGGAAGCAGGAATGGCTCTTAATATCTTGTATGCCTTGCCAGGTGAAATGGTATATTGCCAACACAAAGAGTTTGGGAGTAAAGTGTACATAAAAATTTTCCATGAAAATAATTCCGTGAATACTGGCAAACAGCAAACATAGCTGAATAATATTCAGATTGGATTGTAAATAAAACTAAGAAAGAAATAAGGTGGTATATAAGTTGTAAAGAAGAACGTGGTAATTCATTTTTTGCCACTACTTTATCTTCTTGCTGCCATTTTTCAGCGCCAATCAGAATCACTGTGGTTATTTTGAAATGCGCATTTGAGTTACTGGGTTTTGCGAAACATAAATCTAAACAGCTCTGTTATCACCTTTGACTTACACTGCACAAAAGGCAGATTTTTCTTATGAAACAAGTTAAAAGGAACATCAGTAGCCTGGCGCAGGTAGAGTGGAGAAGTTTTGTGAAGTGGGGCTGGTACCTGAAGCGGGGGTGATGGCGTGAAGGGGAGGAAGGACTCTGCAGGGGTCAAATCCTACCTCCGCAGCAGCCAGTGGAAAGACCTCCGTCAACGTCAGCGGGGACAGGACTTTACCCGGTGCGTTCAGGGAACACCAACGTGAAGCTACAAGTGAACCAGCCCTGTAAAGGACTTTTTCACGATGCACTTCTACTCTTAAAAAAACCCCAGAACCAAAACATCCATTTCAATGGCAGAGCAGAGTTTGCCTTTCAGAACAGGATGGGGGAGTGCCAATTTTCACCTTGCTTGACTTTGTACCCCTGAGGGCACAGGAGAAAATCAGAGGAGAGGAGAGACAAAAGCAACTGAAACACGTTAGTCTGCTCTCCGCTCCAGTTGTAAAGACTTCTTCCATCACATTCTGCCTCTACCATCATGCTAGGCATTTTACCTGAATGTACACTGTTCTTTTATAATTGCAAATACGTCTTTAGAGAAAAATGTCTGAGCATTTAAAATCTCTCTAAGGGAGAAAAAATTAAAAGAGTAAAATCTGTGAGACTTCACGTAAACCTTTTCTTTTTGAAAGTGGGGGTGGGTGGGTGGACAAAGTCAGAAGGAGAGAGCGGTTCCTCCCTCCTCAAAGTATCTGCAGGGGTGATGAGCGGTGGGAGGCTGTGCAGCGCTCAACGTATTGGGATTGAGCACACGCTGTGTTTCTTGAGTGACTGTCAGCAGTGACACTCAGCCCGGTGCAAAGGAGCTTAGGCTGTCTATCTCCCCTTTGGAGAACTAGCAGGGCCAGAGCCTCCCTCTGGTATTTTATCAGTGCTTGGATGAGGAGTGCCAGCTTACGCTGAGTAACAACACATCCGCTATCTTGCTTGACTTTTTCTTTCCCCTTTAAGTCAAGGAGAATCAGCTCTCAGGGCATAGATAGCATGCTCTGTGATTACAGCCAATGCAGTCGCTAACATCTTCCAGATGTTTTATAGTCACTTGCATCAGTGAAACAATTGCATTGTTTCACAATGAAATTCCTCTCTTTGTTGCCCATAATTTCTTTTATTTTCAGTTCAATCTATACTCTAATGGATACCTCCTTTATAAGATGTAAATCACTCCATTTTAGCGGTCTGTAACAAACATTTATTGTCTGACAGCTCTATGTGAAGTTAGTGGGATTTTTATAAATCGGCTTCAGCTGAAACAAGATTGAATATGTAGTAAACATTTACCTACAGAAGCCTACTGTCAAACAAGGAGTCAGGGAAAGAAGTATTTATTACATGAGATTATATAAACCAGGATATTCCTGTACATAAAGAATAGGGATTTAATTCTTGCAGTCCTGCCTGGCTGCTGAAGTTGGGGAATGAAAGGGGGTTGGGGATTCAGCTGTGAGTGTATGGTAAACGCTTTCGTCTTCAGCTGGAGTCAGTCATTTTCAAGCCCTTCAGTAGGCATAAAGTCTCAAAACTTGGAAGCGGATCTGCATGATTCAGTTGAATAAATGTGTTTGACATTGAAGACAAATATTGTACTCAGTAGAGCAATTTTGGAGTCTAATACTCTCCTCTCCCAACTAATTCTAAGGCTTAATTACTGAATACCAATATTGTATAATTCACAAATAATTCCCTGGCTGCCTTTTGTTCACTTGTGCCTTTAGTACCACATTATCAAATACCAAAAAGATTATCAGATAGCATGACTGGTTTGCAGATGCTCTGCAGTACCAAAAAATATCAAAATGCAATGACTTGCCAATTCGCAAAGTGGTGTTCAACTGGCTCTGTAGGAGGATGAAATATTATTCCACTCTTTGGTTTTCCAAGCCTGATTTACATGTAGTAAGAAAATCTTCCCTTCATAATACTATTAATCTTCCAAATTTGAGAGGCAGACAGAATGAGTTTCCTTTGTCTTAATTCAAGAGAATATATGCTTTGCCTGTGTAGCTTACAGATTAGTTATCTGCCATCAAATTACTGTAGCCCTAGGAAATACAAGGAGACCAAGCCTTCCTGCATGGACAGCTTCTGCTTGAGTATAAACAACTGCAGCTCTACTGACTTTACATTGCAGTCTTTCCAGGAGGGCTCCATTTGGTCCACTTTAATAGCTTGAGAAAATACTTGGGTTTTTTACATTATTTTCTTGAAAAGCCGAGCTGTTCATGTGAGAACTTTTGAGTGTCAGTTTTCAGTTAGTTGAAGTACTGTACACAAAGGGGCATAAAAGCAATATATCTAGCAGTGGAAATTGCTAGAATTGATTTTTGTACCATAAATTGATCTTATTTTTAGCAATAATCATATTACATTATTACATCTAGAGATTTGATAGATGTGTGCCGTTTTTTCTCCCTTTAATGAAAAGGTGTCAGTCAGAAACTTTTAGCGTTCCTATGCTCAATGTAAAAATAACACTGTGGGAAGGACTGGGATTTTCGCTGTGAATATATATCCCATCATCAGACAGAGCAATTCAGATGTTTCGACTGACAAAGGAACAGGCCTGAAAATTGAATTGCTACAAAGCCCTTGGAAAGCAGCAGAATGGTTCAGACTTTGCTGGGCACATACGGTCTCACCTGGTAATTGCCCACCCCCAGGAGAGGAGCTTTCCACCCTTACGATCCTTTAATCTTGGAGAGGTGCAGAAGGCTCCATGGAAGGTCTTTGCTCCTGTTAGTTTGTTAATGTATAAATGAGAATTTTGAGTTGAAACTCAGTTTAGTCATGGCTCTCGAATTCCTCAGGCCAAGCGGTGAGTTCAGAATAGTCCTCATTGTTTTCTGAATTTCTGGCCTAGATCTGTTACTAAAGTGGAGTGTCTTTAATCCCCCTGAAATATCACATATGGCAGCCGCAAGGAGAGTAATACAGTGCTGCCAGCACGCCTGACAAAGATGGAGTGACATGGAACTTTCTTTGCATAGACTTTTCTCTCCTGCTTGGCTTTTTGTACTGAAGGAGGTGGCAGCATCTCAAAGTGCTACCCCAAGCATCAGCGATCAGTGAGAACAGCAGCTTGAGTCCTTCCGCATGTGAGTTGCCGCCACATTCAGTGCTAGCAGGGCTGCAAATTCTCTGTCACCAAATGCAAAGCCACACACCCTTTTGAGAAGATTCAAGGCTGTCGGGTGCTAGTCATGGCTGTGACTGCAGCACGGTGACTTGCACAAGGGGCCGGGGTAGATGAGGAGGTTAGAGAGTGGTAGGACTGAAGATAAAGCTGTTCAAAGCAGTTAACAAGATAAATTATACTGTTTGTACTGTGACGCTGGGTTGGCAGCCATGGCTTTGCATAGGGGTTCAGTTTCATTTCCCCTAGTATGTGTTTATAGAGGACACGGGCTGTCACGTAGGGAGGAGGAGTCTTCCAGTGCCTTCTGCCATGTGCCCAGGCAGATGGCTACGTCCTCCCACAGTTTTCTAGGAAACTACGGCAGAGCAGCAAGGCTTATTGCAGCACGAAGAGCAGTGGAACAGGGCTTCAGAAATCCCAGACGCGCTCCTGCGCATGCAGAGCAAAAGCGAGGCGACATGGGCTCAGGAAAACCACGTAGGCACTGGCTGTGCTGGGCTAAGCCCAGTGCTCAAACATGGGGAGCAAGTGCTGAGTTAACCCCCTGAGAAAGATACACTTTTAATGGTGCTGCTACAGTGTAGAGTGAAAGTGCATCAGTAGGAAGCCTCAGAGAAGCCTTATATTGCTCCTGACCATGTTAAATCTATCTGTGCATGAACAAAAGCTGTTGGTTTCTAGGGCTACCTATCCATTACCTCAGATGAATGAACGCAAGGGCTGGAGGAGAAGGATGTTAGAGCAGCAATTACATGAGGTTGTATTAAGGAGCCACAGCTGGCCACTTAGCTTCTCATTAGCAACCATCGCTAGGTTCGCGTCAGGAAACCCTAGAAATCTGCCGAGGAAGCCTGAATTAGCAAAATTGTGAGGACAGTGTTGAGATCAGATGTTCAAAGGATTAATTAACTTTTGGAAAAACCACCTGCTGACAGATCCATACTGAGCCTTTGAGACTGCAAGGATTGGACCACCACAGAGCGGGATGTGGTCCCGGGGCTACGGTGTGGCTGAAGCCATAGCCATGTAAGCACCCCTCTGCCCCAGCAGAGCCTGCTGCAGAAGCCAGGCTGCAAATTCAGTTAGAAGTGCTTGAGAAAAATACAGGGCCTGAGCTGGAGTTTGCAGAGATAACGAGGTATAATTTTTAAATGATGAAGGGCGTGCATCAATAGCGAAGCTGGAACAGTGTGTTGAATCCTGCTCACTTGTCCGTTCATTTGTTATTTTGTACTTGTACCCTCTAATGGCTTCATGTCCCCACTTTAACATGAAGATCCTTTTTAACTAGCTGACCTCCAGAAGCTACTGTGAAGCTGAGTTCATTAAGCTTTGAAGTTTTCAGCCTCAGCAGAGGCTGAAGAACTACCTGCATATAAAGCACTGTTGAAGGAGCACAGTGATGTTTTATTAAAGCAACACATCACACAGGTTGGTACTCTTGTAGCACCAGTCCTAGAAATAAATAAATAACCAGAGTTTGTGATTTATTTTTTTTTAGGGGATTTTGCCCCTTATTTGAGAGAATCATACAATCATTTAGGTTGGAAAGGACCTTTAAGATCATCTAGTCCAACCGTAAACCTAACACTACCAAGACCACCACTACACCATGTCCCTAAGCACCTCATCCAAACGTCTTTTAAATACCTCCAGGAATGGCGACTCAGCCACTTCCCTGGGCAGCCTGGTCCAATGCTTGATAACCCTTTCAGTGAAGTAAAATTTCCTGATATCCAGTCTAAACCTCCCCTGGTGCAACTTGAGGCCATTTCCTCTTGTCCTATCGCTTGTGACTTGGGAGAAGAGACCAACACCCACCTCACTACAACCTCCTTTCAGGCGGTTGTAGAGAGCGATAAAGTCTCCCCTCAGCCTCCTTTTCTCCAGGCTAAACAACCCCAGTTCCCTCAGCCGCTCCTCATCAGACTTGTGCTCCAGACCCTTCACCAGCTTCGTTGCCCTTCTCTGGACACGCTCCAGAACCTCAATGTCTCTCTTGTAGTGGGGGGCCCAAAACTGAACACAGTATTCGAGGTGCGGCCTCACCAGTGCTGAGTACAGGGGCATGATCACTTCCCTAGTCCTGCTGGCCACGCTATTTCTGATACAAGCCAGGATGCTATTGGCCTTCTGGGCCACCTGGGCACACTGCCGGCTCATATTCAGCCGGTCGTTGACAAACACTCCCAGGTCCTTTTCCGCCGGGCAGCTTTCCAGCCGCTCTTCCCCAAGCCAGTAGCGTTGCATGGGGTTGTTGTGGCCCAAGTGCAGGACCCTGCACTTAGCCTTGTTGAACCTCATACAACTGGCCTCGGCCCATCAATCCAGCCTGTCCAGATGCCTCTGTAAGAAGCACTTAAGAATAGGCGCTAAGAGTACTCTGGTTGCAGAAGACTTCTTCAGCCATTTTCCCTCTGATTCAGTATTATTGCAACGTGTGGGACTCTTACAGCTGTTATTGCTGTATAATGCAATGAGTGACAAACACTACTTAGCATACTGAATGGGGGCACTGTCCCTAGCTTAATCTACCTAATGCCCCCACTGCAAGGTATAAATAGATTAAGAGAGAAAATCCAATAATTTCTCCATTCTCCCACCAGAGCAATACACATTACATGTTCCTTGCCATCTAATTGCATTACATGGCAGGGATGCAATAAACATTTAATGGCAGGCACAGTCATCTGTCACTTCTCTTTAGATGGGTAATGTTCAGTATGATTTACGTGCTTAACACTGTACATTTTTGAGGGGAGAGAAGAAGATATGAGTAACTCACATAAGTAAGTACTACAAAAATGAGTAACCACAAAAGCAGAAGAAGTTCTGCTTTTAGCTGAAAGATTTTCTTTAATTAGTGTTAAGAAAAAGGAAGAGCTTGAGTACCCAGTGTTCCGGAGGTACCTTAATTAATCCCTCATGAAACCAGGATGGGACTTTAAAAGTCTTGGGCCTACAGGTATAATGCCACTGAAACGAAACTGGAGTCACACCAGTGAGTTAAGTGCAAATAATTAGAAGTGTTTAGGAAAAATGTTTAAGTCCCACTCTAGCTTGTTACTTAGACATCTTCATAATCAGAGCGAGGTGCGGTGGGTGCTAGGAAGCAACATGGTCTGATGTGTATATTTCAGGACGTAGCAAATGTAATTGATCTAAACAGTGAATCTTCCATTAGCTTCAAGGAGAACAGGGTGGTTCCATCACAAAAGTCTGTTAAAAACATGGAGACCATGAAATATATTGTTCATTTTGAACATTTTAATGGAAAAGCTACAAATCCCTGTGGACATATTAATATCAAATTCCCCCCCCCTCCCCCCCCCCCGGTAAGGTGGGGGGAAAAAAAAATAATTTGATATTTCACTTCTTGTAAAGCTGCTCTGCTTTGCCTTGTGTAGAGTTTTACCATGTGACGGGTAACACGTTACACATCCAGTGGCAAAACCCAGCTGTTTCTAAACAGGGGGAACAAAAGCTTTCACATACTTTTTCTTGTAGCAGCATTGAGAGCTGTGCCTTTGAATACATAGACCATTAGCTTTATTGAGCAAAGTTAAATGACACTGCTTCAAAAAGTGTCCTCTCCACATCAATGTTTTTCGAATTTACTAGATAGGCATGAAATGGTAAAAAAAAAATAAATCCCAATGTAGGTAAGAAGAAAGCATAAACCAGACACAATAACAAAGTTAGTGTGAATTAGAGCTATGTTTAAGGCAGATAGGAAGGCACTGGCTTATTCCAGACAGACCACCAGCAAGTGGTCATCTGGTGAAAACTTTCAGCCAGTGTGAATTTGAGCCAAACAGTAGCCTGCAGGTGACAGTCTCTGTAGCCCATTAACAGTCTCTCGAGGCCTGTAATCCTGCAGCTGAGCCCATTTCTTACTCTTTGTGAGAGCTCGGTTCCCGTTTGCATTTGCTTTGCTGTGCTTGCGGCCTGCAAGCAAATTGGGGAGCAACTGTGCTCTGCTACAGCATTGTGGTTCCCCAGCAGTTCGGCAGTTTCCCTTCTCCGGCTTCTCCTGTTGATCCCGAGAAGGATTGCTCTCAGGTTTTGTCTCTTAATTTTGCTTTGGTACTCTGTGTTTGTAAAGAAAAAGAAGGGGAGCGGGATGTAGTCTTCTTGTCTGTTAGAAAGTCAGAGTTGGGCTTCCTGGCATCTTTCACCAGGGGATGGGACAAGCAGAACAGAAATCCAGCGCTGAACTATGCTGTCCTAAAAAGAGCTCCTAGAAATTGTGCTCAGCAAGGGTGAAACACAGTGTGAGTGCGTGCGTGTGTGTGTTTGCGTGCGTAGATTCACTTATTGATAAACTCACCTTTGTAATTTGCCAGCGATGCTGTATGGTGCTCTGGGCTTCTGCTAATTTGACAAGGTCACTTCATGTGGCACTATCTGCAATGCAAACAATTACCAAAGGTGGCAAGGCAGCTTTTCTTGTATGAATCACTGAATCACTAAATCATTAACTTCTGTGTCACTGAAAAAGTATCCTAGCTACTGTTTGTGTCCTTCTCAATCAATATCCCCAGACAGAGTATCCATGTCCTTTATCCCCCCCAGGAATGACTAAACCTTTCCAGCAGCTCCGAATCACTCAGCTAATGGGCGCGGGAGCACAGACCTTAATTGTCCCTGACACCAACACAACCGCTTTTCTTCTTTGCATATCAATGCTATACATCTCTGTCAGAGCAGAGGCAAATTGAGTTATGAAAATGCTAAGGCTGGTCTCAGAGTACATTACATCAAGTTTGGGGCATACTGACTTGATTCCACTAAAATACCTGGGATTTTAACATCCTTCTGAAAGCAGTTATTTGTCATTCATTGTTGAGGTTGTCTACGTTATGCTGCTATAAAGTTGTGCGACACAATTTCAGCAGAATCCTTCCGATTTCGAGCTTCGGGTATGAATCACTGCCGGACCAAATTTTCACGCTGGGAAAGGGAGAAGAGAAAACAGAACACACAGAGCACCGGCGGTACCTACGTAAATAATTTTTAAAAAGGCAGTAGTTGGCGATTTCTGCCCCATAAAACACCATCTAAGGTGCTGAGCCCAGGGCTTGGAGGGGAGCGGCGCCGCGCGCCGCCACGCTGCGGTGAGGGCGCCCTCTAGCGGCCCGCCCTGGGGAGCGAGGGACTCGGCTGGGGCGGGGCTGGGGCTGGGGCTGGGGCTGGGGCTGGGGTCCGGCCCGGGGCTGGGGTTCGGGTTCGGGCTGGGGCTCCGGCCCGGCCCCCGGTCTGCTGGGTCCCGCCGGTTCGGGTTTAGGTGCTCGGGCTGGTTCGGAGAGGAAAATGTAATTTTATGCACCCGTTGCTTTGAAAAACATCCCCTTGTGTTGCTAGCCTTCTAATGAAGCTGTACGACTGCGAAACGTTTTAAATATTTACAACATTTTAATGCTTCTACTAAATCCCCACGAAACTTCTTCCACAGCAATTAAAAATGAAGATTACAACTATTGCTATCAATCGCTTGCATTCAGTGAATCAGAGATTTTAAAAACCTGGAAAAGATAGTAATGATGGAAGTTTTGATTGTGTTATTTTTGCATGTACGCTTTGGATGCATTCATGCGGATGTTTTAATTGGAATTTCTAGTCATCTTTAACAGTAAAAAAACAACTCAGAGAGTTATTCCTTTTGTATGTCACGTTCTGTGGTATATCTCGTAACGTTCTAAAAGAAGTTAAGGTACTAACATAGCCATAACAACTGCAAAAGTCCAGGTCCTTTCTTTACGATTTGAGAAATACAGCAATTGGTGGGGCTAGCAACACAGGGCTAGCGAGTGTCGATGCGACTGCTTGACTGATGCACTGAATTTGGGGATGGCAGAGGAGGAATGAGTTCTACACCATCCCTTGCTGTCCACTTAAGCATAAGTACATGCTTTGATTTAATTTTCTACTAATGAGGTAAAATTTTACTTAACTGAAAAGGTTGCAAGGATTACTGCCTGTCTGTGCAATTGGGATTTTGTGGTCTGAGATGTTGGGAGCTTTGTTTTTACAGGTAACAGGTCTTTGAGAAGTCTTCCCATACAACTAATATCAGAATGATATTTTGAAGCTATATCTATATGGGTAGTGTAAATACGTATGTCTTTTTCATCCTGTTTAGTGTAGAACAATGCATGATTTAACTCAAGGCAGCAGCCCCGGTGCCAACCCCTACTGCAGCCAGTGCTGGACCACAAGAAAACTGCTACGGTGGGAGGGTATGGTGCTCCCAAAACACACAGTAGTCTGTATGGTCCCCCCAAATCTGCCCTTTCTCCCCACCCGCCTGGCTCTGTTTCTCTGGAGGCATCTGCATTTGTGGGTGAGTGTGGGAAGATGTCTGCTTTTACATGCTGGCTTGAATATTCAGCTTTGTGGCCGGTTTATTATTGTGCTTCAGGCCTCGTTAGAAGTTTTGATAGAAGCATGTGCATATAAATGTAGTCATTAACACATTTATTATTTGCAAATTTACACTTAACTTTGGCTATTAAATAAACAAATGGGAACAGTCTGTACCAGTATTACTAAACTGCCAGAAATATTAATTTCAGTCAGGTCTTGCAGTGATGTAAACTGCTGTAACCGCGTTCAAATCAATGTTACTGTGCGATTTAGAGCAATTTCAAAATCTGGCCACAGTATATATTATTTGTTAATAAATTGGGGAGGGAGTTTCATTTATTCCTTTGAGGATGAACTCAGAGAAGCCTAGATTTAAAAACAAAGTGAGATAACCTGTCATTGGTTTTATGTATAATACATATCTCAGCAGCATATACCATAAACCAGTATAAAAATCTCTAGCCCCTGGAAATCTTCTTCTTTTTCTTTTCTTTTTTTTTTTTTTTTATCAAAAATACATATTTGTATAGCATACGAAGTGTGATTCCATCAAAAATAATAACGTTTTTGTACGCTGTTTTCATACTGTGAGAAGGCAGAAAGGACCGTACTGGAGAAGAACAGTGTAGAGGAGTGTTGCGTGGAGGTTACTTAGCAGCCCTGTTGAGCAGCTAGCCCAGAAGGGAAGACCCAAAAGTGGAAGAGGGTGCTTAGGGTGGCTCCTGATGGGACTCTTGTAGGGCTGATGTGTCAGTCCCTGGTCAGTGTGTAGAGAAAGACACTATCTCTTCTGCTCATTTCAGATGTTCTTGGAGATTTTTAATATATATATATAAATATTTTTCTATATATAGACACACATACATATACAATAACGAGGAGTGCACAGATTTAGAAAGTAATTTCCATCCTACTGCAGTGAAAATAGAGTTTCTTTACTGGCACCATGTTGATAGTATGCTTTGAACGCAGTATTAGCAAACGCTCAAGGCTTTGCCTCCTTAAAGGAAGCAGCTGATTCTTCCCTTTCCACCACAAGGCAGGAGAAGCGTCACTGTCCCTCTGTTACGGCACGAGGCCCCAGCTTGCACTCGTGTTAAATGTCAGAGGCAGTACTCACAGTAGAGCAAGGCTCAGCCTTCAGGAGCTTTAGGGCCACGTGCGTGGACTGCCATCCCATCCCAGGAGGAAACCCACTCAGGCTCAGGGCTTGGCAAGGCAGGGGTGAAATGCTTCGACCACCATGGAAGCTGGTGGTCAAAAACTGAAAGTTTCCTGGGAGTTTCATGGCTGTGCAATGCAGGCAGGATCCTGGTTTTACAGGTCTTATCTGTAATGATTTGGGGCTGGGGAGACTGTTGGCTTTTCCAGACCCGCTCTGCCTGGCAGCAAGAGCGCTCTTGTTGTGCTGCACCATCTATCATTACCTATTCATCAGAAGCCGTGAGAGTCAGCTGCTCAGTGCTCTGAGTGTTCTGCTTTCCTTTAATGTATTCCTAAATTGCTTAAAAGTTTATTTGTAGCTGTAATAGCCTGTGCTATCCTAATTTCTGTCTGCATGTTTGTAAAATCATATGTCAGCAGCCATCAACATTTGAAATCATTGCAACATATTTCAATTATATCCCTTTGATGCTGGTAAAGACTGTTTAAGAATAAAATAACAAGCCTGCACTTAATGCAATCAAAGTTTCCTCAAAACTGGTTTATACCATCATCACTCATTCAGTATGGTTGAAAACATTTTGTATAATGCTGTTAGAGTGACTTGCCAGTGAACAATACAAGTTAATATTGATTTTAATACACACAAATGATTCCTTAAATCCCCAAATGCTTAACGAAAATTTCAGTGTAGTCTTGTAATAGAATTCATGGATGCGAGCTGGATAGCATGTAAAGAACAGTAGATTCTTCTATTCCAGAATACAACCTGATATATGGCATAATTGTTTATCTTTCTTACCCTCCAGGTAAACAGATTCATGGCTCTATAAATATTTGACATGGTCTCCTTCCCCCCCCGCCCCCCCTTCTTTCTTTTTTCCCAAAGAAGATCACGGAAGTGTGTTTTTAAGGCTCTATCTGCACTGGGAAGATTTCATAAACTAATTCCCAGGGTTAGCAGTGATAGGAGTCTTGGTACTGACAATGCTTCATACTCATACCTATTTTTAGCCCCACTTCAGTTCACCGTAATGAAAACTAGCTGTGTTGAGTAGCAATGGGGATTTTTCCACCTGACCTCATCCTCTAACCTCGTTTTGACTGTTTTAATTTCTGAGCTCCTATATGAACTGTGTTCCCAACAAGCTAAGGGGTGAGACATGGAGAAGACAGATCTGTAGTTCATGATGGGGGGAAGTACTAACAGGGTTGGTTGATTAGTTGGGTTTTTTTTTAAATCAGAGACCTGAAAGTGTACTTGCATTGTAAAAACAGAAAGCCAAAGAAGAGGATTAGGTAAATAAAAACATAAAGAAAGAGGGCTCAGAAGGAGATCGGAAGAAGAGGCATGTGAGGGTCATGCCAGGAGGACAGAGATCCCACCTTCAAGTCCAGATCCGCACAGATCAGCTGGGTCAACTGGGAAGGAAGAGCCTCTGGACTCCTTTGGCCCTCGGCCTCCTCACTGCAGCTGGTGATTTTACAAGATCTATATAAGCTAGAGACTAGTATGTGCAAATAACTCATCTGAGATCGAAAAATCATTTTACTTGTAAGCCACCAAGCAACAGTAGACACTAATACATCTGAGTCACTAGTAAGGTAGGTTGGATTTGAATTAGGGACCTATGGTGAAAAATTCCATATGCGACCGAAACTCCCTGGAGAGATGCATTGCCCTTTCCTCTGTGTGGTCATTAAGCAAAAGTTATGTTTTTATCTCTCCAGCTTATGCATTAAGTGCTAAGGGAAGGAAGATACAGAAGGTATACAGAAGAAATACCTTACTTAAAACTGTGCAAACTTGCTAATATTCGTGCAGCTTTATATTTTCTCAATTTTTGCCTGATTTTTTTGAAGTCAGAGTTTGCTGTGCAAGAGAGACTTGGCACCCAGGTTGCAATGTGAAATCATGACCAAAAAGTAGTTCTTGTTGCTGCCTGTTTTTTTTTTTCCCCAGCCTGAGAGATACAAAAACATCAAGGGCAAACCGATGTTTGAACTACTGATGTCCAGCAAGCACTATGTCTTAGCTTTGGGCAGCAAAGGAAGCATGAGTGCAGGAACCGTCGGTCTCTCTCTGGTCTGCTTTCACCCTCCTTTCCTTTCTGAAACCTCCATTCCTTCCAAAAGGAAGCGTCCATCGCTGCTTCCTATTGCACCAATTCACGCATGGAGGGTTGTTTCCCCTGCCCAGAGGAAGGGGGAGCGTGGCCTTAATGGCTTCATCCCATTGAATTCAGTAGAGTAGGTGGCTTTTCATCCCCTGCCGCGTTTAGGTCCCCCATTGCCACCCTTTCTTCTCCCTGGGGTGCCAAGGGGGGGTGTCAGCTGAGTCAGCAGCATGGCACACCTCCTCCGTGCACAACGCTCGCGTGGGCACACCCAGGCACACTCACGTGCCACTGCAGCGTGTGCCTTAAAGCACAAACTATTCCGCTCCGAAAATTGCTTTGAGATTGTAAATTGCTTTTTTGATCCTTCGGGATGAAAAGTTCTATATCAGTGTATTATTATTAATGACAAATTATTCTTGAGGCGGTGGGGCTGCTTTGCTTCCTATGGAGCAAATTGAGTAAGCGGTTTCCCATGAGTACACCCCAAATGTGAAATACCGGCGGATGAGCCTAGCAGCCAGGCAGCCTGATGTTTCACCACCGTGTGTGCGTTTTGCTTGCTGAAAACACCACGAAAGAAGACGCCTCGAAGAGGAGGCGTGCCGAACCGCTGGTGGCATGCTTGCAGGCGGTGGGGCTGGTGCCGGCTCCGTGGCTCACCGGTAGCCTTTGCCGGGAGCCGGCTGTAGCAACGCCCTCTTTGAGAGGCTCGCTGAAGTCCCGGCTCGGTGGCTGAAGTGTTTCCACCGTTTGTTTTTCTGGGATCCCTTCCAGTTCCTCTGAATCGGCCTCTTGTTTGCCCGCCTCCCCCGCCCTGTGCACGGGCCTGCGGTGCTCCCCGGGCCTCCGCCGCTCGCTCGCACCGCTTGGCCGGGGGGTTGTTTGGGGCCAACGAATGATTCGGAGTCAAATTTCGGTAACGGACAAAGCAGCCGTTAACTCCATCACCAACTTTCAGCAACACCCTTGTCTCCTGTTTTTTCTAAAACACTCAAGTTCATTACTGCAAGTTCAAGAAAGAAGAAATAATCCCCTACACTGTAATCACTGGCTATGGAGAAGCTTGTTTTTTCTTACCCTGCTGCTGACTTTTAAATATTCAGGATTTATTGTTTTGAAAGATGCCCTGTGCAAAGGCATATTTCAAAAGGTAGAGGGGCTGACAGTGCTTAACGTGTTCTGGCGTTTTGGGAGCACCATTAACAAAGTGAGCTTTGCAAAGATGCATTTCAACCAGGAGCAACAGAGGTGTTCAGCGTGATGGATCTGTGGCCAGGCACACGCAGGAACGGCTTTGCGTGGGCTTGAGAATGGGAGAAGCGGAGGGATGACAAGTCACGTAATGGCAGATTTGTGCGGTGGTTCTTTTCCTTCTGTTTTTGTAGTAAGTGAGAGGCTACGGCAAACCATTTTGTGCCAGGGAGCCTGTTTTCTGAAAGAAATCCAGACACTGTGGAGAAAAATAGCAAAAACCAGTGGTGAACCACCCCCCAGCCACTTCATACCAAGTTTTCAAGGCTGAACTAAAGCCAAATCATGAGAAGAGTTCTTACTAATTACTCTAATTTTGTGCAAAATGTGTTTGTTTACTAATCTGAGAACAAACAAATTGAGAAGGCAAAAAAACAAGGAAAAGAAAAAAGGAACTTTTTCTTTCTGCAAAACCTGAAGGGAATGAGGTAGCTGGTGCTTCAGAAAGAGGGGGATGGCTAAGGGCTGGGGCTGGCAAGTGGTGGGTTTATCCAGATCTAGCATGCGGTGGTCCTGCTGCATGGCACGCACTCCTAGGCGGTCTTGCAACCCAGCTGCTGAGAACAACTAGCCCAGGAAGAGGATGCCAGGAGCCGCTGGCAGCAGCACTGTCCGAAGGGGGACTTGCAGCCCCCCCGCCCCTGCCTCGAGTCACCCCTGCAGCTCTGCCAGCTGGGTTCAAAGCAGCTCGTGAAGCTGGCCTTGACGCCAAGGCCACGGGGCTCTGCAAACTGGGCTTAGGTACGTAGAGCCCGTAGTTGCTTACTCATGTTTTTGGAGATAGTAAAGTGCTTCTTGGCCCTGTGTGTGCACGTGCCCCTTTTTCGCACCTGCGTGCCTGCCTTTTCCAGGAGTGGGGAGATGGCGAGTTTTTTAGTGGTAAGCTGACAATAATCTGATAAGGTTGTCCTTCTGGGTATACTTTTCTACCAGTCTGAAAGGAAGTAAGTGCAGTCAGTCCTCTGGAGATCAGGAAAATGTTCTGAACAACAGAAATCTCTTTTTCCCCCCTTTAAAAGAAAAGGGTGAAGATTACGGCAGCTGTGGGCTTGGGTTGCTGGGGGTCTGCTGGGGGAGATTTGGTAGGACATTCCTTTGGAGGGCTTTCATGACAGCTGAAAAATGTAATTTCTCTAAAGAAGTCTAGAAAAATGATAAAAGGAAAGTCCCTTTTACCCAAGCCATTGAGGGGCAGCACTGACAAGAAGAAAAGAGGGTTTAGGTTTTATGCACCCTTTTTTTTCTTTTGCTAAATGTTTGTGTGAATTTTCAAATACATAAACACAAGTTTTTGATCTGGCAAACGCTGGGCTAGGAACTACCCACTCCGTGTCTATGTGTTGGCATGAAACAGGAGGGGAATAATGCGAAGGTAGAGAAGCATTTTCTTTTCCATAAAGCCGAGAGCCCTTCTCTGATGAGAGTTCTGTCAGTTCTGCATCTGGGCAGCTTTCCCATCTTCTAGGAGTGGAAGCGTAGGTAAGGTAACCAGGGGAGCAGTTGGGAGCTCTCCTGGATCTGTTCTGAATTGCACAGATGGCAGATCATGATCCCAGGCTCCAATGTAGCTCTGGGTGTGCGTGCGCCTCTGAAAGATGCTAATTCAGAAAGCCAGTGCCGTTCTTTTTAAGAGGTGTTCTTGTGGACAGATGTAAATGATGGAGATAGTAGGGTTCACTGTAGCTGTCATTGTTTGGGACTACCAGTGCAATCAAATATAAACAGGCAGAATTGATGGGATTTTGGTCTTCTAGGCCAGATCCTTCATGGAATTTCTCCTTGAAACCATGGCTTTCAAGGACAGGAGGTAAACACATAGGAAATGCAGCTTGCTGCAAGACGCAATATCATCCCGGAAAAGGTGAATACAATAAAAAGACTAAACCACACTAACTAGACCACATCTTGACTGTGGTGTTCTTCATTCAGAATGAGCCAGGATTTAATGTCCATTGCAGCAAAACATCCTTAAAAATGTTAGGCTAGCATACAGGTATTTACAGCCTTTGTCAGTAAAATGGAAGAATATAGACCCAAAGAACTGGTTTCATTATTGAAGGCTCTAAACTAGACCTCAGGGACAACAAAGGGTTCAGATTTGCATCGATGATTTTTTTTTTTTTTTTTTTTTTGAGAACTGACTGCAGTTCAAAGATGGGAGGAGTGGATGGCCAGGGACCTATTCTCTTTTTGTCTCTGCTTTTCTTGATTTAATTTTTTTTAATGAGAGAAAAATAAAGGAACCATTTATCTCTTTTTGCAGAGAACAATTTAATATGACCTAACAAGTGCATTAACAGAATAGAGACTGAAAATGATAACAATAAAGTAGACCACTAGTAATCTATTCACATGGCATTGTGTGTGTGAGAGAGAGCGAGTTTAAAAAAGAGTGAGCTATGCAGTCAGTCTAATTATTAGGAAATTAAGAGCGAAAGGGAAGTCAGGCAGAACTGCTCTACTCGGAGGGAAGCAAACATATGGAATAAGTTGTAGAGCAAAGCTATCAAAACCAATATGTGAGTGGCAGAGAGACAAAGAGGGTGATGTGTTTATTGTGAACAGGGAGGAGGTTCTGAAAACACAGAAACAGATGCAAGTAAGGGGAGGTGAAATAAATTTAAAGGGGATAGACTTGATTCTGTGGGCATAGTGTCCTAGTGTGCTGAATTTATACACACCTATAAGGTAAGGGAGAAATTTATTTTTACATTGAAGTTCCAGTTTAACTGGGTGCTTTTAAAAAATAAAGGAGCATGGAGATGGAAGCCTTCATTTTTCTTGCAGCTACTTTTCAAGGAGTTTCATTTCACATCTACCAGACCATCGTTGGACTCTGGTGACACTGGTTTCAGTGGACCTGGGTATTTTATACCAGAGAGTAGGTCCTTGTGCAGGTCAGCCCTTACCTCTGAAGTCAATGGGTGTCCTATTGGGAAAAAAGGCGTGCTGACGCTGGTGCTTTGGCAAGACACACAGCAGAAGTGGAAACCATATAAAGAGGGTGTCATCTTCACAGCGCTCTGCATGTAGAGGGTTCAGCCCTGTCCCGAGAGACTGGTTCCGCTGGCCTTGGTGAGTGTGCTCAGGTGAGGGGTGGACAGCCTGCACAACTTAGAAATTAAGCATCCTTGTGACCCAGGGAATTAATTGGGAATGGGCCCTGCCTTTCCAAGAACTGGCCAGGATGCTTGCTTATTTCCTCCCAGTTTCGGGAAAGGTGTGGGGTTTCTTTAAACAGGAATTTTAATGATCTGAGCACTGCCAGGGAGGCCAGCTTCCAGTCCTTCCTCTCCCTGCAAAATCAACCTCTTCCAAGAGACAGCTCTGATCGCAAAGATGAGGCTGTTTTGTGAGAAACTGTCCCCTGCCCCCTGGGATCTCCTTTGTGGGGTCTGCCAAAATGAAAAGCAGAAGGACAGATCCTTTGGTCCAAAGTGATAGCGAGAAAGAAAGGAAGCGTGACCTGAGATCCCCTAATTATGGCTCTGAGCACAGAGATCCAAGGCTCGGCATCTGGTCTTTGCCCCCATGCCTTTTTTTTCCTTGATCTGAAACAATCCCCTAAGTGTGATAGCTGGTCTGTGGGTATCCTAGCAATGATACGTGCAGCCTGGAAAGATTGTCTGCTGCTTTGCATCAGAACTCTCCTTATTTTGTGCTTAAATGTCCCACATAACGTTAATCTTTGCATCCTCTCTTAGGTCTCAGAAATTCCTGGCTTCATGACCAAAAAGTCAAGCTAATATTTAAGGTCTCTGATAGATTGTTTACTAATATAATTAAAAAGTGCATAGTGGATAACATAGGGTAGGAAATTTTTCACTTTTAAGATTGTCTTTTTTACAGATTGATAGCAAATACCGTATTTGAAAAGTTGTAGCAAGCCTTAAGCTGAGAAAAGTCATCCCTAGTTGTGAGCTGGGCCCAGCCACAGTAGAATTTAGTCTCCCGTCTTCTTTAAAAAAAAATGCCTGTTTCCCAAGAAAAAAAAAAAAAATCAATAGTCTGTTTATTTCTACATCTGCTGGAACCATTTTCTATTAGGTGACGTGTGAGCGATGATCAATTAGTTGCTTTTGTTTCAGCTTTAAGGTTTGTGCAAACGACAGTGGGAAGAGGGGGTTTGCGAGCTGGTCTTCTGCCAGGGGTTGTCATTCACATGGTTGACAACTCCATCTCTCTAGAAGGCCATATAATAACGTATTTCAAAATAAAAAGTCAGTTAAGGGGACACTCATCACTTTGAGAGCATGTTCAAAGCGAGTGTCAGGCATGTAATTCAAGAGTGCTTCAAAGTAGGGCTCCTCAGAGAAGAATTAAGAGGAGAGAAGCACAGCCAGTACTCCCTGTGTCCTTCCCTACCTAACTTTTCCTCACGGGAGAGACGTGCCTTTTTGTCTCCGTCTCAAAGGCTCCGGGTTCAGCGTTACCAGCCGTGCCTGAGCACCACTGCCTGTTAGCATCGGCGCGGGTTCAGCCGGCCAGCGGTGCTCTTCCTTCTGTGCCACCTTTGCTCGGACAGAAAGGGACAGCGCTGATCTCACTCAACGGTATTTTCACACTTGAAATGGCTCTGTTAATATGACATCAGTGTGAGGTAAGCAGTGGGTCCGGAGTGTGCTTGCCAGCTAGTATCCTGCACTCCCATGGTAAGAAAAGGCAGCAGATGCGGTGATGTGGCTCTGTGGTGTGTGCTGTTGATTTGACAGCAGCAGACGTTCCATCCCTGAATCACTTGCACACTTCGGCTTTAGAGCCTGATCTCATTCTTGATGGTTGCCTCACTCTCTCGCACCCACCGCTACAGCTGCCATTCAAAGATGAAGTTTTGGGATCCTGGTACAAACTGATGGTGTTTTGCTATGGCCATGAGATCCCACTCACTAGCGCAGGATCTAGCTACAGTCATGTGAGTGTTAGGGGGGTACTCAAGTCCTTCAGCAAACTGAGTACTTTTATGTTCTCTGAATAAGAAAACAGGGTGAAACTAGCACATGTTAAATTGCTCTTAATGCTGGTTGATTATGATTTTATCAGTTCTTGTCTTAGTCTTTAAATTAGTCTTGCCACTTTTTCCATGACATTGCTTTAGACCAATATAAAGACATCATTTCGCTCGTCTTGCTGTTTCTGTGCAACATGCCTGCTGTTTTGGGTCTCAGTCTGGGTAGACTCTTCCACTGTTCTGTGACAAATGTATGTTTTGGTCTTGCCATGATCTTATCTAACATCTCCATCGATGCATAGGAGTCAGTGGGAGTTTTAAACCCAACTTCTCTTGATCGTATTAGGAATAGAAATGCATCTTAGACCCATTTGTGCCTTAAGTGGAATGCTGTTTTCTGAAGTTCTTGTCACTTTGGGTCCAGGCACATACTGCATGTCAATGTTGCTGGGCAGAAGACTTCAACGATTGCTGTATGCTGTCCCCAAACCAAAATTGTCTGACAACTGCACGCAAGAGGATCAAGGTGCTATCAGTGAAACTACAGGTTGTTTTCACCTTTAGATAGCTGGTAAATGAAAATTGCTTTCCAATTTCTCAAAGAGGGAAGTGTTAGAAACTATTAGCTAAAAGCTTTCTGCCTGACAGCATTAATTTCCTATTCATTTCATTAAAGGGACATTTTTGGAGAGACTTGTAAATTACAGCATGTTCCTAGCAGAATAATAGCTTCAGGAAAAACATGTAATAGCTCTCCTTAATCAAAATAAGGGCAAGTTGTTGTTTATCCAGCTGAAGAGCTGGGGATCACTAAAGCTAGATTTCTGGTTTTCACATTAAACAACCGTACATTTTTTGAACTATGTTTTAAGAGAAACATGGGTATATTTCAGTAAAGTACATGCCTATTTGGTTATTTGTTTGTTCTGAACATGTGTTATGCTTCTGTTTCCTTTTTTATTCCTATACCAGTCTCCCTGTCCATGTCCTTCCTTGACTGTGACATGTCAGCCAAAAAGAAGCAACCTCAAACTGTTGGATAAAACAGAATTCTGCCCCTGTGGGATAATGTAGCAGAGATTATCATTGTTTAGATAAAAGCTGACAATAAAACCTCCTGCCAGAGCTGAATGATTCTTGTCTTAGTCACGTAATAGATCAGGTGGGAGTTTCTGCTGGCGTTTGCGCCGTGATGCTCAAGATCAGCTCACACTAACTCTACACATGTAAATTATTAACACAAGGTGGAAGGAGATCCAGAATTAGACCACTGATTCTAGTGGGGCTTTTTGGAGAAGGGTGGATGCAAGCTGGCTGGAGATAGCTAGGACTGTGATCTTCAAAGGCATTTAGATACCAAGTCTAGATCCCCATGGATATTTAGAAAACAAAGTTCATTTAATTTTTTTTTTTTTTTTCCTGCGGTATCATTTTCCTGCGTAGCTTGGTGTCATGGTTTAACCTCAGCCGGCGACTAAGCACCACACAGCTGCTTGCTCACTCCCCCCGCCCCCCTCCCTAGTGAGATGGGGGAGATAATCGGAAGAGTAAAAGTGAGAACACTTGTGGGTTAAGAACAGTTTAATAATTGAAATGAGATAATAATAATAATAATGTGTAATGAAAAGGAAAATAACAAAAAGAGAGAGAAATAAAACCCAAGAAAGATAAATGATGCAAATGAAAAACAATTGCTCACCACCAACAGGCCGATGCCCAGCCTGTCCCTGAGCAGCAGCCCCCCGGCCAGCTTTCCCCTAGTTTCTATACTGGGCATGACGCCATGTGGTATGGCATAGCCCTTTGGCCAGCTGGGGTCAGCTGTCCTGGCTGTGCCCCCTCCCAGCTTCTTGTGCACCTGGCAGAGCATGGGAAGCTGAAAGGTCCTTGCCTAGTGTAAGCACTGCTTAGCTACAACTAAAACATCAGTGTGTTATCAAGATTATTCTCATGCTAAATCCAAAGCACAGCACTATACCAGCTACTAGGAAGAAAATGAACTCTATCCCAGCCAAAACCAGGGCACTTGGCCTATGTCTGGTTTTAATTGTGTTTTAGTTAGTTTGTACTGTGGAGTTGTGATTCCTCTTGCATTATCTTCTCGGTGCTTTGCAATTAAGAACGGTTTTATTCTGTGTTCCTGCAGCCTGTAGGTTTAATTAAGCCTCAGAACCTCAGTTTACCACAAAGGGTTTTATATTCATTATAAATAAATAAAATAAAGGAAAGAGAATTTAAATAAAATAGAATAAATGCATTTCTGAAATAACACAGCAATTTAGTAGCTGTAATCCCTTGCTTATTGCTTGTGTACTTATGAGGACTGGCAGCATACTACAGCATATCTTAGTACCTCCCAAAACCTGGGTGCTTGTGCTCTTTCCTAAAAGACTAACTAAGACACAGTAAAGCTAGGGGCTATTTTTCAAAAGTTAAATGCATGGAGTTCATTTTTTGGAGTACGTACTGTGTTGAATTTTCAGAAATGCAGGTGATTTCCATTGGTAAATTAGTAGTGTGGTGGTTGGGTGGAGGCAGGAAGGGTTATGTGGAGATGGGGCAGGGCCGTGGTATTACTGGTTGCAGACTATCATGAGCACCAGCTTTTCCCTTAAAAAGTCTGTCAATGTTTCTAGCCGGTCTGTGTAGACTCCCCTGGAAAAGGACAAAATAACAGCCCTCTCCGTCTGGACAAAACGAAGACTGAAAAGCATACTCAGATTGATGTGTACCTTTCAGCTGGCTTCCTTGCTCTGGTCCCAGAAATGTATTTACAGATCGCAGCGTGGCAGGGAGTCGGAGCGAAGAGCTGAGGCCTCTCCATGTCGTGGCAGAGGGCGGGAAACTTGTGATTAGCGCTGCAACAGAATCATACTTTTCAGTGCTAATGGCTGACTTTACTAATAGTGGTGTCGATGCATACGGGGAGGAGCAGAACAAAGAAATAATTGAGAAAACCATAAAGAGCAATAACGTTCCCCAGAAACAGATTTTTTTTTTCTTAGATATATGAAGTGTGGCATGCAGTGCTCTTGCCTATATTGCATTCTCCATCTGGCTGGTTACTGAAAGCTCAGATTCTCCTGGGCTTTTCTGAGTTATTTACTTTAATATTCTGCCTTTTATAGAAAAGATTATCTTACAAACTGGATTCTCCATAGTGGATAGATTTTTATGGTTTAATCCTGTTTTTGATATCTAATTCTATTTTTTCCCCTTGAACTTAATATCATTTCCCCTGACACACATACATAAACATGCACACAATTTCATGTCTCTTTTTTTTTTGTGGTAGTGTCTCATGCAGAGATTCTTTTCTTACCACACTTCATTGAGAAATAGCTCCTATGGGATTCAGAGAATTGTTCTATACCTCCAGCTTAGGGACCGAGAAATCCCCGTGCGCCTTGTTCCCTTTAAATGGGGACTACAGCCAAAGCCCGATTAATACAGAGGGAATCCTTCCATTGATTTCAGCTATCTCTTGGTCAGGCTGTCTGTCTTTTATGCTTCATTATCATTATCACTGAGCATATCGTAATACATATATTTATCCTACTACATGCCTGCGAGGTAAGGAAGCAATAGTCTTTCCACTTTATTGATGGGGATTTGAAGTACAGCAAGATGAAGTGCTTGATCTCGCAAGAGACTGAATTCAGTTACTGAAGCCCTGGTTTAGATAAATTCCAACGTATCGTCACCAAAAGGCCCTGCCAAGTGGCTGTAGGTGCTGGTGAAATGTACGTATTCTTTATGCCGATGATGCAGTTCGTGTGAAGTAGTGTGGAAACAGTTCTGGGAGCACAGCTTGGGATCCAGGACTAGCCATCCTTCTGGGATGACAGCCTGAAATGAGAACAGCAAATCTGCTTTCTCTCTCTCTCCCTGCTCTTTTTCTCCTGGGTACGTATTCCACATTATGCTCAGTGGCATATATGCAATGAGAGTAAAATCCAGCCTGCACAGAATATTGCTTGGTGGCTGTAGGACTCTATGGACAGATTGTGGACCTCAGTTATCTGGAACTGAGCCTGGGTAGTGAGTGACCAGTGACATATTGTTCTGCTTTGTTCCTGTGAGATTTCTTGCAAGACGTTGGCTCTTCAGAAGAGGGTTCAGGATTGGAAATCCCTAAGCTGGCAATTATGGGTTTGGGGTTTTTTGTGGTTTTGGTTTTTTTTATTTGAAAGGTGATTAGTTGGTCTCCAGAATGGCTGGTGACAGGATGCTTTGGGTTGCACTGGAGGACGTGCTTAGGATGGGAGGAAGAACATCTTCCAAACTATAGCCAAAGCAAAACAGCTGGAGTCTTGTCGGCCCTGGGATCACGCCAGGGGCTTTCTCTGTTCTTCCTTTATCCCACCCATCACGCTCACTGGTACAGCACTGCATTATGCAGTGAAAGACGAATCTCTTCTGGTTTAGGTATTCAATTTTATGCAGGAAAATAATAGGTTTTTTCTTTACTTTTTAAGACAGCTGTGTAAAGGTCCCGTAGTGCCTTAGGCAAATCACTGTGAGATTTAAAGCAGAAAGCTTAGGACTGTGTTTAGTCTTCCCATTAGGCTGAAAGGGGTCTAGATTTCCACCGCTTGGCCACTGAACCCTCCCTTCCTCCCTCCCCCCACCAACTCCACTTCTCTGGCCCAGATCAATGTCAGTAGTTAAATGGATCGGTTATTTGAAAGCTGTCTGTTGACCTTTCCTTCGTGATTGATTGCATGAAAAGTGCACAGGAGTGTGGCTTCCAGCTAGGCGAGCAGTCACTGCTGACGGCTCTCTTTCACCACTCCCCATAGCCCACTAGGATTTCCCACAGAGGAATAGGCTGCCTGCGAAGATGCCGGACCAGAGAGTGCTCTCAAGTAACCATAATGAAGCTGAAAGCCAGCTCTAGTCTTCCTCAATGGCCGAGAGGAATTATTTATGAAGAGGAGACCAGGGCTGAGTGGTTTACTGGCCTTCAAAACACTTCCTGACCAGAGGTCTGGAATCGGAGAGCCACAAGAGCCCTGGGTGGCAATTGCCTACGGGTGTTGGCAGGTGTCCTACCAAAACCAAGGAGAGGACAAAACCAGGGCGCTCTCTGGTGCACACACCAGCATGCACTTGCCATCTCACACGCTCGCCATCTCACACACGTGCTGTCCTAGCCTGGAGAAATAATTAACTTTTCTATCTTTCAATATGCATTTGAAATACAAAAACAGCCTGCAGGAGCAGATGCATAGAATTAGTCCTTGTGCACTCTTCTTTCTTATGCTTTCCCAGTCTAAAGCTAATGTTGTCAGAGCTTTAATTTGCTTTAAATCTCCTGTAACCAATTCCATGGTAACAGGTTTTGATTTCTGGCATATGGAACATTTTAGTTACTCCCGATTGTTAGCATTATGAATAATAAACCCACCTTTTAACTCTTAAAATAAAGTTTGACAGTGCAGTAAGTGACATTCTGTTTGCACAGAAGCAGAGAATACAAATTACCCTAAATCAGGTAATGGGAAGCTGATGTATGATGATTATGTTGTTTCATCACCCAGTTTTTAGTAGGTTGTGCAGGATCGGTAATTCACTGCATGATCTCCCTTTTAAATCACTTTCTTAATAAACATGTAACAACACTAGCCTGATGTAGGGCACAGCATGACTCTATGCTTAATCTATATTTTACAAACTAGCAATACACTACAAGTAATGAAAAGGTTCATAATGTCAACGCTTGATTCTGGTTATCAGGGAATTGCTCTCTGTAGAGTGTGGGGCAACATGGAGAGCTGGAGAGGAGGGTGAAGCAGACTGAGGATTGGGGTTTCTGCTGATAAATACCACGTACCAAAGCCTAGGCTGGTGCGTGAAATGACTATTGTAACCTAGGTTAGTGGTGGATGCCGGGCAATTTGGCAATTGGAAGAAAGGTTGTTTTTTTTTGATGGCAACAATTTGCCATCAACTGGCTTCTCTGTTGCCCATCAGTGCTCTTGAGATCTGGCACCGCAAGGTGGTCCTGCCGAAGAGTTAGCCTTAACCCTCCACACACAGTGGAGAAAATAGCTTGTGGAGGAGCTCTGAAAGGCACAAGCTGGGAGTGAGGAATGAGTGAGTCTGTTGGAGGCTGAAGAGGACTTGGGAGCCTTAGAGAGGTCAAGAGTGTGATCCTGCTCCCCACAGAGGGAAATATTTGCAGCCTGCTGTATTAATGTTTGGGGCATGGTGTAGTGGAAGGAAGGGCAAACAGAGCTGAAAATGTGAGACCTACCTCCTGCGAACTGCTACCTGTATAAAAGCTACCCTCAGTTTCAGCTGCTGTAACTCAACACCAGCAGATGAAGACAATATAGGCCAGGTTTAAGTCTAGGTAAGGCTGCTAGCAGTAGTTTGACCACATTATATGTATGACAACTTTGTATGAAAAAGCCGCTGATTTCAATGTGATTCCCATGTTCGAACATGGGAATGCAGAGGGCTTGGGAATGGTGCTTTGTAGTATTTATAGATGGACTAACTTTGCCCTTCTGGCTGCCGGAGTCTGATTCGGGGTTACCACAACTGGTGTCGTGCTGTGCGGTTCCTGACAATGGGGCTGAGCTGGTGGGGCAGAGCTGGAGACAGACACGAGTGCCCAGCTCTACAGCCATCCCCAACTGCTGGGACAAGGTGGGCAGAGCCAGGCCAGAGCTGTCAGCTCGGAGAAGATCTTTCTGGGCCATTCATGGCTTTAAGGGGCCTCCATATGGCCGAGCACCCAAAAGGGAAATTGTAATAGGGAAAAACCCATGGATCCACCCGAAGGATACTTGTACTAGGCTGTGGTTAATGGCATCTCCACGTTCTATCCATTTGGCTCCACTCCTCTTTCAGTTTTCATAAAAGTTGTATATGGCTCCTTTTTGCCTAGCTAAGACATGTAGTTGATGAAATTGACTCCTCCTCTTCTCATGTACTCCTCCACATAACGTGGGGTTCATTATGGCAAAACTCTCCATTTGCCTTGAACACCCTAGTAATTAGCAAATGCCATCAGCATGCCACCAGTTGCCACTGTTGGCAAGAACTGGTGGAGAGGGTTCACTGTCACTTTCACATCATCCTCTAAATGGCCTAACAAAAGACCAGGGAGAGCTGTTTCAGGGTTAATAAAAGAAATTGTAATTGATAGTAGCTCTTGCTCATCTATCCAGTCAAAACTAATAGGTTTCTTTTTCCTCAGGGGTGAGGGATCAAATGGTGACTTACCAAATCATAAGGAAGTGAGATTATTTCAGGCTCTAAAAAGAGTGTAATCAGGAACAGACAATTTATTTCTTCTCTTGGTGCAAGATAATTTAAAGTTATTCCTTGTAGTGGGGTGGGGGGGGAGGAAGGAAAACGGAGACAGAAGAGGAACAAAATCAATTTAAAAAAAAAAAAAAGTTGGCAGCTAGCCAGCTTGCTTGCAAACCCAGTTTGAACCTAGTGCATGCTCAGTCTGCACAGCTGCACGTTTCCTTGCCCTGCTGACTCATCTGGAGTAACTCCATGCACGACGCTTATTTTACTTAGGGTGGCTTGGTTGGGTGAGAGGGGTGTTAGGCAAAGCAAATCCATGGTATTTAAGAAATATTTCTGTAGTTAGAATTAGCAGGAGAGTTGGTGTGTGTTAGAAAGGAGGCTGGCACTTACTTGACCCACTTATTTTGATAAAGATGGAATGGTAACAAAAACCTTCCAGGCACAAAGCTGTTACATTAAGGCCTTGAGGAAGTGGACAACACACTGGATGCTACGAATACTGAGAGGCCTGGACTCATGCAAGACTGGTGCAGAAATGGCTCTGCCTTCTGGCTCAGCTCTTTTACCAAAGTGTTGCAGAGAATCTAGAGAGATCACCTCTAAGTCAGTTTAATGTCCACTGGGAGAGTGCCTTCCTCTTTCCAACAAACTTTCAGGTTTTGTTCCAGTAATTTCCTTTCTTATGTTGTTTTTAAAATAGATACTTTTCTGGAATTAAAAAAGAAACCTATAGGGATGTTCTTCTGTTGCAAAGATGGGATGAGGGCCTTTAATAGGGCTAGCAACTACAGATTTATCAAAGTCTGTAGAATTACATGATATTTAGAATTACAAAGCTGTTCACGGGAGAATTAAGTGCTCGAGAGTAGCCAGCGCCCGTTGGTTTGGGTGCTTGAGCATAACAGGGTCAAGTCTCCATTCTGTCTGAGTCAGACCAAAGACTTGAATTTCAGTTTCTACTGAAAAACACCCACTGAGTGTCCTGACTCTTGGCTATTGGGTTCATTTCTGAATTGGAACTTGTATCTTTGATCTGAAGAAAGAACTGGCAAAAGCTTCAGAGAAATAAGCTTATTTCATCAAATTGTTTTCATTATGGATACTATGGCAGTTTTCCTTTGGGAGGGAGCAAAAGGAATAAGTCTAAAAATTTCCAACCAACCTAATAAAGAATGAAACAAAATACAGATGTCATATCAGTACCCACTCTCCCTCCCTTCCCCGAGGATCCTTCTATAGCAAAGCTGAGATACAATGATGACTCTTTGCAACAAGCGCTGGGGAAAATCCTTATCCCAACCCTGGTGTCCTTGCACGGTCCTTCAGACCCAGCGCTAAAGGGAGTCCTTGTGTCTCCCACTGATCTTGCCAGTTAGAGCCCGTGGACAACTTCTGAGTACACGTTTACAGCTCGGGGAAGCAGTTACCTAGGGTCACTGCAGCGCTTTGTTGGTGGGGAGTTATTCCTGGGCAGAGTACTTTAATCCTACAAGGGTCTTGCAGTGTGCCCGAGATAACAGCTCCTTACCTTCGAATAAAAATAGGGTTTATGAAGAATTGTTTTGATAGCTGAACAGAAATGAAGAGGATGCAAAGCTTTGCCCCTTCCTTCCTTCTTCCCATGTAGCACAGCTGTCTTTACCTCTCCTTCCCACCCAGCCCTGGGTGCCTGACTGTTCCCAGTGTCACGGTGCTCCACACCCACGTTTCCACAGGGAGTCCAGCCATCCTTTCCACGGCATCCCCCCACAGCTTTGCACAGGAGTTAGCAGGGCTCATTGGAAGAGCTTTAAACTAGATTTGAAGGGGGGAAAGGGATAAAACCAGGCTTGGTAGAGATAAGCCTGGGGGCAGCACACCAATATTTGAGGGACGGTGTGCTAGCGAGGTCCTTTGGTCTGCTGTCTCAGTGGAGATAGGGGATGGACATCTATGCGGCAGCAAAGATGAAAGGGTTATGGATGTGTTAGAAACCACGGAAGCGCCTGAGAATGGTCACGTAGGAATTAGGGCGTCTCCCTCCAAAAAGGCAATGGTATCAATAGCCCAACTGAAGTGCATCTACACCAACGCACGCAGCATGGGCAACAAAGAGGAGGAGCTGAAAGCCATTGTGCAGCAGGAAAAGTATGATATAGTTGCCATCAGGGAAACATGGTGGGATGACTCGCACAACTGGAGTGCTGCAATGCATGGCTATAAACTCTTCAGAAGGGATAGGCAAGGAAGGAGAGGTGGTGGGGTAGCCCTGTGTGTTAGGGAGTGTTTTGATTGTCAAGAGCTTAATGATGGTGACAGTAGGGTTGAGAGTTTATGGGTAAGAATCGGGGGGAAGGCCAACAAGGCAGATATCAGTGTGGGAGTCTGTTATAGACCACCTGACCAGGATGAAGAGGCAGATGAAATATTCTAGAAGCAGCTGGGAGAAGTCTCACAATCACTAGCCCTTGTTCTCATGGGGGACTTCAACTTCCCAGATGTCTGCTGGAAATACAATGCAGCAGAAACAGTCTAGGAGGTTCCTGGAGTGTGTGGCAGATAACTTCCTGACACAGCTGGTGAGTGAGCCAACTAGGGAAGGCGCCCCGTGGTACCTGTTGGTCGTGAACAGGGAAGGACTTGTGATTGATGTGATGGTTGGAGGCCGTCTTGGGCACAGCGATCACAAAATGATAGAGTTTTTCATTCTTGGAGAAGTAAGGAGTGGGGTCAGCAGAACTGCTACCTTGGACTTCCAGAGGGGAGCCTTTGGCCTGCTTAGGAGACTGGTCGACAGAGTCCCCTGGGAGGCAGTCCTGAAGGGCAAAGGAGTCCAGGAAGGCTGGGCATTCTTCAAGAAGGAAATCTTAAAGGCACAGGAGCGGGCCGTCCCCATGTGCCGAAAGATGAGCCAGAGGGAAGAAGACCAGCCTGGCTGAACAGAGAGCTTTGGCTGGAACTCGGGAGAAAAAGGAGAGTTTATGGCCTTTGGAAGAAGGGGCAGGCAACTCAGGAGGACTACAAGGATGTCATGAGGCTATGCAGGGAGAAAATTAGAAGGGCCAAAGCCCACCTAGAACTTAATCTGGCTACTGCCATAAAAGACAATTAAAAATGTTTCTATAAATACATTAGCAACAAAAGGAGGGCTAAGGAGAATCTCCATCCTTTATTGGATGTGGGGGGAAACATAGTGACCAAGGATGAGGAAAAGGCTGAGGTACTTAATGCCTTCTTTGCCTCAGTCTTTAACAGTAAGACCAGTTGTTCTCCGGGTACCCAGCCCCCTGAGCTGGAAGACAGGGATGGGGAGCAGAATGAAGCCCCCATAAGCCAAGGGGAAATGGTGACCTGCTGCACCACTTAGACACACACAAGTCTATGGGGCTGGATAGGATCCACCCGAGGGTACTGAGGGAGCTGGCAGAAGTGCTCACCAAGCCACTTTCAATCATTTACCAGCAGTCCTGGCTAACCGGGGATGTCCCAGTTGACTGGAGGTTAGCAAATGTGATGCCCACCTACAAGAAGGGCCGGAAGGAGGGTCCGGGGAACTACAGACCTGTCAGCCTGACCTTGGTGCTGGGGAAGGTTATGGAGCAGATCATCTTGAGTGTCATCATGCGGCACATAGAGGACAACCAGGTGATCAGGCCCAGTCAGCATGGGTTTATGAAAGGCAGGTCCTGCTTGACTAACCTGTTGTCCTTCTATCACAAGGTGGCCCGCTTAGTGGGTGAGGGAGAGGCTGTGGATGTTGCCTACCTAGACTTTAGTAAAGCCTTTGACACGGTTTCCCACAGCATTCTCCTGGAGAAACTGGCTGCTCATGGCTTGGATGGGTGTACTCTTCGCTGCATAAAAAACTGGCTGGATGGCCGGGCCCAAAGAGTTGTGGTGAATGGAGTTAAATCCAGTTGGTGGCTGGTCACAAATGGTGTTCCCCTGGGCTCAGTGTTGGGGCCAGTTCTGTTTAATACCTTTATCAATGATCTGGATGAGGGGATCGAGTGCACCCTCAGTAAGTTTGCAGACGACAGCAAGTTGGGTGGGAGTGCTGATCTGATTGAGGGTAGGAAGGCTCTGCAGAGGGACCTGGACAGGCTGGATCGATGGGCTGAGGCCAATTGTATGAGGTTCAACAAGGCTAAGTGCAGGGTCCTGCACTTGGATCACAACAACCCCATGCAACGTTACAGGCTTGGGGAAGAGTGGCTGGAAAGCTGCCCAGCAGAGGACCTGGGGGTGTTGGTCGATAGCCAGCTGAATATGAGCCAGCAGTGTGCCCAGGTGGCCCAGAAGGCCAATAGCATCCTGGCTTGTATCAGAAATAGCGTGGCCAGCAGGACTAGGGAAGTGATTGTCCCCTTGTACTTGGCACTGGTGAGGCCGCACCTCGAATACTGTGTTCAGTTTTGGGCCACTCAGTACAAGAGAGACATTGAGGTGCTGGAGCATGTCCAGAGAAGGGCTACGAAGCTGGTGAAGGGTCTAGAGCAGAAGTCTTATGAGGAGCAGCTGAGGGAACTGGGGTTGTTTAGCCTGGAGAAAAGGAGGCTGAGGGGGGACCTTCTCGCTCCCTACAACTACCTGAAAGGAGGTTGTAGAGAGGTGGGTGTTGGTCCCTTCTCCCAAGTCACAAGCAATAGGACAAGAGGAGATGGCCTCAAGTTGTGCCAGGGGAGGTTTAGATTGGATATTAGGAAAAATTTCTTTACTGAAAGGGTTGTCAAGCATTGGACCAGGCTGCCCAGTGAAGTGGTTGAGTCACCGTCCCTGGAGGTATTTAAAAGACTTTTGGATGAGGTGCTTATGGACATGGTTTACTGGTGGACTTGGCAGTGCTAGGTTAATGGTTGGACTTGGTGATCTTAAAGGTCTTTTCCAAGCTAAACAATTCTATGATTCTAGCTACCTGACTTCTGATAGACTGGGGTGTGAATATGCTTTCCTGTCCGCTGTCAGTGAAAGGATGACACCAGATTTTGCAAACGACCCTTTCAACCCTCAGGGACAGCTCTGGGTCTGGGCTTCAGATTTCAGCAGTTTTATTTCCCAAACAGCCCTTTCCCCGTAGGTAGGCAGAAAGCAGTAGGTTGATGGAAGACACACAAGAGCTATTTAACTCCCTGCCAGCTTAGTATAATGGTCTGCACCAGTGTGATGTCTTGAAAAAAAGGGGGAAAATGTCAGGCAGTCTGGTTTGTTTTCATGTAGAGGGAGAAATGGAGGCATTTCGAGAGATCAAGTGATATGTCTAAGGCTGGGCAGGGGGTCTGACCAGAGCTCAGACCTGAATTTACTGTTGCCTGGTCATGTAACTCAAACTCAAGACTTTTCCTGACCTTTGAATAAAACGTGTTTAAAGCCAAACAGTTACAGTTCTTTCTGGCATGGCTTATTTCACATCATCCTAGTAAATTCAAGGATATTAGGAAGTTTAAGAACAAACCCAGGTCACAATATCCTGCATTTTCCTGGAGTCTCCTAGTGAATTTTGAGAACATAATTTCTGTTTTATCATGGTGAAAAGTAGTACCTGCAGTGGGTTTATTTCTTTGCAAATGCCAAATCTAATGTTTCAAAGCAAGCTCAAGATGAAATGAAAATGAGAGCAGAAGGGTACATAGCTGTCATTAGCCTTAAGATTGTTTATAAAAACCCAAGATGACCTGCAGCTTTAAATGACATTGATTGGCGTACTTTAACTTTGTGCTAATGGACTAATGACTTGCAAAGCTCTGAACATTCAAAGGAAAAAAAAAAAAAGACTGGCATCTGTGAAAGATGTTGATTGCGATCTGTGGTATTCAGCTGACTTTTCCAATAAGTGTTAAATATGCAGGACACTGCATAGAATTGTAATTGTTGCTATTTTAAAAAAAAAAAATCATCCTCAAGTAACAAAGTCTTTTGCCTTTAGTGCTAGGAATACAACATGTTGAAATGATTACTTCCAACTGTAGCCTCTCGACACTAGAGGTAAACCTTGCTACAATTAAGCAGCACGTAGTGTCTGAACAGTCCTTCTAAATCTTCAGTCTAAAGGAAAGAGTACTGAGAGTATAAAGCTAAAAAAATATGAGAAATCCTCTTCCTCCTCCTGCTGCAGAAGACATACCAACTACCTTTGATGCTTGTTTTCCCCCTTAACTCAGTTGGATGGTTGGGATAAAAGGGAGGGTAGGATTTGCGTTGAATTTCCAGTGTAGTGGTGACTGTTTCTTCTTCTTCTTTTATTATCCTGAGTAAAATGTGCCACTACAAGAATCCTTTTGAGACATGAAATACTGCTGAAAGGTCACTGTTTAGAGCACAGCCAATATAGCACGAGACACTGCTAATCTATCGGTTCTATGATGAATGTGTTGACAAGCAGCTGAATTTTAATAATTAATCATGATAAAACTAAGGCGAGTTAATAATTTAGAGTCTGATAATGGAGAGTAGTGCAACTCCTTGAGTAGGCAGTTTCTGTTAAGCTTCACCTCTGTTAATTTTAACCAAAAGGAGCACTGTCACTTTTAATTATCAACGAGAAGCTCTTGGAGCTGTATGGCTGGCACAGAGGAGGTCAGCTCCAGTAAATGTTAACAGCTCAGAGAGAAAATTCGGGGAGCACATATAAAGTCAGTCTAAAGCTAATCAATACGATTGCTTCCTCAAGCTGTACGTTTGCTTTACCATACTAATGCATTACTGGAGAACAAGTAAGCAAAATAGTAAAAAGGTGAATGGATAGAAAGTAGATATTTGTCATCCCAAATATGTCAATCATGAAAAGTCAGTGTGAAGCCCTGACCTTACTAGTGGTGGTGGCAGAATTGTCATCATCTCTAATGGAACCAGAGTTTACCCATTTATGTGCATGTTTTCACCAAAATGTTGTGACGACCTGTCCATCATTGCAATTTCCTCCTCTGAAAACATTTTGGATTGCTGAAGACGTGAGATGTAGGTACTCACGCTTTTGTCAAGCAAGTTGCCTCTCCAAAAACTTTGTATTTTTTTATTTAAATAGCCCATTTCAAGAGAAGGAGGTAAGACACCTCATGAGATATTTCTCCAAGAGCTGCAGAAATCAGTAGCAGGATATGAGAGGACCTAAATGATGTTCTGATGGAGGGAAGGATGTGTGCGTGGAGGGAAGGGTACGCGCACCCTGCCCCTGCATCCCTACTCCATGCTGCCCCAGCAGCCGCAATGGGAAGACTGCGGTGCTGCCAGTGGTGAGGGCCCCCTGAAACCAGGGAAGGAGGTCTGGGGGATATAAGGCAGGAATTTAAAGGAAACCAGGCTTCAGCAACTCTGCTTTTGAGGGAATAACTTTTGCTTTTGTGTCCCAACTGATAAATGCATCATGCTTTCTCAGGGCTGAATATGCCGGTGTAGGGTAGGGCACTGCAGCATGCGCTCCATATAAGATTGCCAGCGTGGCATTAGATGCTGCAGTGCCTGAGCATTGACTTGTGTTTCCCGCTACTTACAGTAGGAAATTCCTGGAATACTGGGACTACTGAGGTACCTATTCAGTTATCAGAAGCATTTGGCCAGTTTCTAAGGGCGGCCACTGTAGCTGAAATGTTATTTTAGTAATTTTACAAAGCTCTTTGATAAACAGAGGTTGACATTTCTAAGGAACCCTGTTCCCTTCACCCTTGTGGCAGTCAGAGTTGGCCAGTGGAGAGGAAACACCTCATATGGTGTGGCTCAGGTTACACAAATCAGATGATTTAACAGACTTTTCAATGTTCGCTGTTTAAATAGCTGCTTTTGTTCCAGGCTTGGCCGAGTTTTCAGAGGGCTGCCCTTCTCCACTAAACTGTCTTGTTTGCAAAAGTTGGCCGTTCATTTTAAAGACACATTGGCGTGGTTTTAAAAGAAGAAATAATAAAGCGGGGCAGTAAGTAGTTAAAGTATACCATGTGTAATATTCAGAGTTACTTTACTTGGCCTCAGCACTGCATCAATGGCAAAAAAATTAACACCAAAAAAATGCATGCAAAGAATGGCTGCTTCTGAGAAGTGCTCTGAGCAGTACCCGCTTGCCACTCTTACATCTCTGAGTGTGTGATCTTGTCTCTGTTAGTTGTTTGTTTTGGCCAGACTCCAAGGGATTCGTACCACAGGCTGTTTTGTCACTGCAGTTGACATAACTCACAGTTTTTCTCTTTGGTTTTTCACTAGAGATAATCGTATTTGTTGTACTGCGCAGAATAACTTAATCTCACTGTTTGTAGTTTCATGTCATGTTGTGTGGATGTGTGATGAAGGCATGTCCTGTCATGATTTTATGTCATTATATGACAAGACACCTTCCTCATAAATTAACACAATTTGATTAAGTTGCAGCATTGGGTCAAGTTATTCCATTGCAAAGTTTCAGGAGTCCCGGAGACCCAAACTAGTTCAGAACAATAACAAAGCTTTAGGCTAAGCTTGTGGGATGTGAGATACTCCCCATAAAATCAGGATTGTCCCACAAATTTCTTTGTAGACAACCTTTGCATCATATCCCAGCCTAAGGCTGTTATTAAAAATGTTCCTGAATTGGCTAGCAAGCACGGGTGATGAAATACATGTGTTTTAGGCATATATTCCTCTAAAGACAAAATTCACATATATCTGCACCTGCCACTTTCCAGTCGACTTGAATGAAAGAGGTCCCCAAATGTCAGTCCTTCTTACTCCCTAAATCCATTACGTAGTAGTATGATGTACTGTAGCAGATGTATGGATGTTTGAAGGAATGACAGGATCCAGTTCACCATCTATTCATGGGGATCCATGATCCATAAATCATTACATTTATGTGTAGCAACCTGCTACATAAAGTATGGCACTTAAGGTATGAACAGAGAATGTTACCTGGCAGGAAAAATAGAGCTATGCCTGTTTTATAGTAAATCATAATTAATTGGCCATGTCCTCAATAAAATGTGCCAACATCTCTGAAGTCATATGTGAACCACATGCAATTATCGACAAATGTCTGCATGAAAGGGTCGGATGTGTTTCACATGCCCTGAGAAGCCCATTTACTTAGCACCAGATTTGAGAGCTAAGTCTATATCTCAAGGGTCACCAAATTCAACCCCCTTATGTTAATGCTATCACCTACTGACTTGATTTATTTGTTGAGGTAATTGCATATGTTATTACTCAATTACCGTAGAATTTTTATTATAATTCACTCATCTATAAATTCCAGGCTAAATTAGACTGCATGTCAGATAATCTTTGTATTTGTTATATCTACAGGAAGAAAGAGTTGAATCACATTTTTATATATGACGATTTGTATCAGCAGTCACCAACTTCCTTCCTGCGAGCTGGAGAAAGAGTAATATTGCATTCTTTCTTAAAAATACATGCTTTTGATTTAGATTCCATATATGCGTATCGAAGGTTTTTGAGATTCTTGTAACTTTTTCAAATGTTGAGTATTTTCTGTAGATGACAGAAATCCGCTGAAAGTATAAAATTACCCCCCCCCCCCCCCCCAAGTTTTCCTTCTTGCCAGTCATTCATCACTTTACAGCATTTAAAACTCTGGAGCTTTTTTTAATTCATCTTTGTACTTACTACGTAACATCAGTAACTACTTATATCTTCAATACAATCTATGGACAAGAAGACAAATCAAGTCTAGCTTGTTCATGATTTACTGTAAGAGGGCGAGCTATTAGGTTTTGATTTCAGGCCAGCAGAAAGCCCTTGCACTTTAACTATCCCTGCCTAGTAAATAATTTTTCTCAAGTCATTCAACCAGTAGATGTAAAAAGTGAGCTCTCTCCTACAACCTCTCATAGTTGTTGAATGGTTAAAATTGCCTCTTGCATTTTGGCTTTTATTACATTTTAAACAATGGACATCACATTTATTCCTTCCCTAAACAAATGGTGCAATGAAGTAACCTATTCTAGATGACTTAAACAAAAGTAATGACGAGAGAGTTGAGTGTTCAGGAGCTGACAAGCTCGCTTTAGGATTGAGATGAATCACAGCCACTGGGTGTATATGATAATGTTACTTCTTCTCTGTCTGCTACACTGGCCTGCAGCTCAGAGATGATGCTTGGGGATGCACTGCGACCTCATCCCTTGGGCACCTGCGAGACATTCAGATCTTCCTTTATCTAAGGTGGAAACCCACCTTCATCTGCCTGTCAAAGGAATGACGAGAGAAGAAGAGAAAGGGCCCAATCCTGCAAAGTGCTAAGCATACCCCAAAGTCTTGCATTCCCTCAGCTCCCCAATAATTAAGATGCTCAGTTTTGTCCATTCTGCATTAGGCACGGCAGCATGGGGAATTTCAAGTGCTCATTTCTGTTTTGCTTGTTTCTGTCCACTAGTTGATCCCCATTTTTTTTGTTTGGTTGCTCTGTGGCAGCTGCAAGGCTGGTGCACTGTATCAATAAAAAGTAAAACCTGTTGCATAAATCAGATAAAGAAAATATCAGTCAATTCCTTATGGGAGTTTGTCTGTTTTAAATTACTTTCATATGACTGACGTTGTGTGCTGAGCTAAGAAGAAAAGAAAGCAAGCTGACAGTACCTCTGGCCATTTTAAGATCTCTTGTGGAGAGTTTAATGCTCCTTTTGAAATCATTGGGAGTTGTCTACTTGGGCTGATCATAAGAGAACAGTGAAGTAAAGACCATGAAGCCAGCGGTGAAAGAAAGTCAGGGTTTTCCTCCTGTGGACTCAGACCTATCGTGGTGTAACTGCCTGCAGCTCACTGGTCACAGGTTGCTCCTGAAATAAACTGGACTTTATGTAGGCTAAAGATGTACTCCCAGCATTTTGGTTTTAAGAGAGATAAGTATGCTTGGGTTTTTGTTTGCCTTTATTTTGCAAAGGTTTTTTAGTTTTGTTTTTTTTTGAGAAAGTGGCAGGGCGGAAAGCATTTTCATATGCTGCAGCATGGAAAATTTGAAACGTAAAACTTGATACTGGTGAATTATTATAATTTGCTGTTTATACTAGAATAGCCAACATGCTGTAGGATCTACCCAGAGATGCCAGGATTCCTCCACTGCAGAGCTCCCCAAACTGGTATAGGCACAGAGAAGACGACACAGGCCAGAGCAGATAAAGAATGTTAAAATGGAAGTCAAGTCTGCCCACTGTAATATGGCACGATTGTTTTTTAAGGGTATTTCATGAGTAATGAAGCTAAGCAACTTAGTTTCATTATCCAAGCTGAGATAAATGCAGGGGGAAGACATTTTAATACATCATTTAAGCCTCCATGTGATTTAAGTCTCCAGTCAAGTCATGGTCAGTTCAACACAACACTATGTTTGTAGGACTTGGACTTTTAAACACAATTAAAACTTCAGTTCCCAAAAGTGCATGAAGTCTAAATTTTTGTAAAAGATTGAGTGATTGCACAAATAAAGGTGTTTCCCCGTCTAACTAGTTTGGGATCACTGCAGGCCATCATATCTTTGGCATGTCCCATCTAGCAAATTTTACAGAGCTTGGGCACTCTCACTGTGCTCAGAGCTCAAATGAGAGCGGAAGAAGCAAACTGGAGAGTTGCTGGAGTCGCTGGACTGGCAATACCAGGCAGTTGGCTTCTGGATGCTTGACCATGGTGGAAGGGTGAAAACAATAATATTTTCTGGCCTGTTGTATGGAGAAAGGCTCTGTCCCTCTAAGGGTATCCTGAAAACAGAACAGGATTGGGGGCAGAGCTGGGAAATTAGGTAGCTCGTGTGGATGTAGGGCTGCGGAAATAATGACCAGTCTGACACGTTCCCAAAGTCAGGCACATGCACTGAGTCATGGCTTTGAGAGGGAAATTGATGCTGAATACGTGTCTTACGGAATTTTGACTTACCAGCATATCTGATGCAGTGTAAACTGCATCGCTTTAAAATTTCTTTTAGCTACAGTGGTCTTAGAGCAATTAAAAAAAAGCAGGTAAGCAGTGGAAGATGACACGAAGAGGGCAGGGCCCTTTGTTGGCCTCTACCTGCTTCTTTCCAGCGGGGCTCTGGTCAAGGGTTTGGCCGGTGGTGTTTACCTTGGTGATGTCCCTTTACATGTCTTATGCTCTTCAACCTTGAGTGCTCACTCCAAAGCATCATTTCTCTTTCCTCCTGTGCGGTGTATGCACAGACTGAACACGAAAACTTCAGTGAACCAAATCTGTTCCCACAAGAAGTCAGTGGGGAAACCCTCATTGATATCCGTGGAAGTGAGATTCGGCTTAACTTGCTTAATAGATTACATTATCCAGAAGGTAAAACTTTCCATTTTGAGTTCTTTGATAACCCTGTACTAATTACTGCTCATTGATAAGCATCGTGCTGTTCTTCAAGCGGTGACTAGAAAGCAGAAGATGCCGTCAGTGTGTAAGATCAAGAGATACGAGAGACATCGTAAGGCTATCTATCTGGCTCATTTGCTTGCGTGCCCTCCTATGATCTCAAAAATCTGCTGCGACTCTGCACTCTGTGGAAAAGCCATAATATGCAAAACAAACATGATGCTGGCAATGCAACATTAAGCGACTGATGATGTTAAGAAATGTACTAATACTCATGTTTGAGGCCGTCTGGTCTTGTTTAGCTCTCCTGAGCCTCTTTAATAGATGTAATACCGTGTATTACACAATGAAGTGCTTTAGGATAAAACTCATCATGTTATTGTTGCTACATTCTGTGAAATTACTATTTTCTGATTTATATTTCCCCTGCCTCTCTCATCTTCATATGTATGCACATATGTATGCAATGTATATACATTTCGAAAGAGAATTTTGTATTTCATCTCTCTTGAGAAAATTATTTTCCCTGAAGATGCCTGGTTTTCCCTAATGTGGGCTAGTGGCAACAAGTTAATGAATTTTTGCTTCTTTCTGTAAGAACTTTCACCAGAGACACTTGGGATAGTACTGAATGTAAGTGGAATATAAATTTTACACAGTTGAAATTGCCTGCTTTGATGGAAGGGGACAGAATTACGAATGTCAGATATTCCAAACTGTTTTGAGATGACTGGATTCATTTGAAATACAGCATCAGTGCAGAGCCTGGGGGTGGATTGATCTTGTTTACCTACTGACACGTTCCTTCCACAGTTGTTTGTGCAGAAATTTGCCCATGCAGAACTGTATGCATTGGGGAGGCAGGTTTGTTTTAGACCTTTTGACTGATTTTCTTTAGAGTAGCTGGTTTGTCAAAAAGAAGGGGGGGGGAAGGGGAAGGAAGTGTTGCACTGTTCGTTAAGCTTTAAAAAGGAAGCTCAGGATTCATTTAACCCTTTAAAATGTTTCAATGCCTCAGTCTTCCTGCAGTGTCCCGGTGCAATGTTGCATCACCCGAAAGAAATACTTGGTATTTTTCATTCCGATATTGTAGAGTTAGCCAAGGGACCCAGTGTAAGAGGTAACATCCAGATGGCATGCTGTGGTGCTGTTTCTCGGTTCGGTTTGTTATTTCCCACATTCTGCTGAAAGCATGTCAAAATGGTGCTGCTGCACAGGTTCCTAGATGAAAGAGCTCTTCCCTCTCTCTTACCTCCCACCCTCACCCACACACTCTGCTGGGGGCCTTGGGGTAAAAGGGGAGAGAATGCGAGTTTCCCTGTGACAGCATTGTTTATAATGATTTATTATTTCTATTGCTGTGGTCCCTAGAGGCCACATGTAAAGATCGGGGCTTAATTGCACTAGGTGCATTGCAGACACATGGTAGAAAAAAGCAGGCATCATCCTGAAGACACTTGTTAATAAAACACCCTCGCTGACCACAAGCCAAACAGGTGTGTGAGGTGGATACAGGGGAGAGAAGGTACAAGATAAAACAGAGGAGTAAGTTTGCCGTACAGTAAATGTATGCAGAAACTAAAGGAAAGTGTACTTTACTCAGGTGTCAGGCACTATAATAAATCTTACCAGCCTCTGAAGAAGAGTCAAGACTGAGCAGAGTGGCTGGACCTGGTGCTTGCTGGGAGAGTTAACAAGCCTGGCAATAAAACCCTGGGCAATGATGGCTCTGAAGAGTTAGATTTGCTTTGGAATTTACTTTTATAAAAGCATGACATTTTATGTATAAACAAGATCTATAACCATCTATATAAAAGTAAGGAGTTTTAGTACCTCTGAGAATGTTGGACCATATTCTGTATGCTACTGCAGGACAGATCTTGTATTAGGAGTGTAGGATCAGAGCTCAGTGAGTAATTCAATATGTGTTATTTCATAAGCTTTGTCTTTGGTGAGCATAAAATATGATTTTCTTGAATCAGCTTATTATATGACTTCTTTTTTTTCTGCCAATCTGCTCCTGCCAGACTTACTCTTAGCATTTCCTGGGTCACTAAGCAGTGACCCATTGCCAAACCAGAGATGCTCTAGCTGGGGTGTGGGAGCACACTCAGCCTGGGGCAGGGAGAGATGAACCCTCTCTACTGTTTCCTGCGAGCATGCCCTTACCATCCTGCCTTGGTTTCTGCTGTGCAAGGACCCACAGCCTCGAGACCATCCTTCTTCTGGGGCTGGCAATGTTGCAGCAGCTTGCGGTGTCCCTGCAACTGGCCTCTGGGCTCCAGCTGCTGCAGGAGCCAGAAGATAGAGGGACAAAAAAGGATGGAAGAGTTAGGGAAGGGCAAAAGATTTTTTCAGAAGTCTTTCTTCTGTCTCTTCCTTCTGGAAGGAAACTCTGGGGCATGAGTTATGTTTAAGGGTAGCGCAGATATAGCTGTTGCCTTCAGCAAGAACACACTGAAAAGCAAACTTGCTGGAATTACACTTTTGCTTATTGCTCCCATGAAGCAGCAGCCTTGTGAACCTGGTGATAAATCACGGTCCAAAGCCCACAGCGATGATGAGGTGAAGTACGGAAAAAACCTGCAAAGGAGAAAGTTAAGACAATGGAGGAGGCATTGATTTGATTTTGATAGCTGCTAAACAAAATGGGCTGACAAAAACCATTAATGCCCCTTTCAGCCACCTCCACGGGTGGTCAGCTGCCACACAAGAGAGGAGATGGCGGGGGTGAGTTATGTGCCGGCTGTAAGACTGATGACTTCTTATGCTTGATGAAGCCAGAGTTGCTTGCTAGTGGATGTCCTGGCGTATCAGAGAGAGGCCTGGGTGTTTGCTTTCTGACAGGGGATCCTGAAGGAGAGGCAATGAAAGAGCATTGCTTGTAGTGGGCTGGCAACAGTTGGCTGTGAGAAGTGCCTGAGGTCTGCTGCTGCCCCGGGAGGCACGCTAGGATCACCTGAAAATGCCCTGTTCTTGTGCAGGGTACGGCAGCGGGGCACTGCCAGCCCCGATGTGCCGCAGGGTGTGCTGAAGGTAGTTTTGGCACAAGTCCTTAGCGTAACAATGTCTCCTTGCTGGATTTTTTATGGTGATGTTTAGTGTTAATGGTTTTTTTGCGTGATCAGCCTTCGTTTTCCTACGCAATGAAATTCCGAGATAATCAAGGTACTGCTGCTTGCATTAAATAGCCCTGAGAAGTGCGGGGCTGTGGAGGCAGGGGAGCAGGGTGTGGTGGTAGGGCAGGGTGGGGGAATCCTTCTCAGGCAGTAGTGCTTGCGGTGGGTTTATTTGTTAATCTTCCCCCTTTTGGTTTTCCTCCAGTCCTCCCCACTCCTCCTCTAGGATCAAAATATTCCTGTTTGGGTCTATGTGCAGTTACAAACTTGCCATATCTGAGCTCATTCTTTCTCAAAATAGTTTCCATGTTGGCCATGATTAGAGGCACCATTTGTGTCACTGTTAATCTGTAAAAATTTTTACCGAATCAGTAAGATACTGTTTTGAGATCACGGGGCCATTCTGCACAAACTCAAGTTGTTTCAATAATGAAGAAAGAAAGAGCAGCCGTAAATTGAACATTTTATTATTGCTAATGGCCAGCCAAAATGACTAAACCAGGATGCTGGCTACAGTGCTGGTTCTTTCTTCTGTTTTAACATTTCTGTGGCTGGCAACTTGAAAAACACAACTAAATTTTGCAGAAATCAACAGACATTGTCCTGGGATAGAGTTAATTTTCTTCCTAGTAGCTGGTATAGTGCTGTGCTTTGGATTTAGCATGAGAATAATGCTGATAATACACTGATGTTTTAGTTGTAGCTAAGCAGTGCTTACACTAGGCAAGGACTTTTCAGGTTCCCATGCTCTGCCAGGTGCACAAGAAGCTGGGAGGGGGCCCAGCCAGGACAGCTGACCCCAACTGGCCAAAGGGCTATGCCATACCATGCGGCGTCATGCTCAGTATAGAAAGTGGGGGGAGTTGGCTGGGGGGCAGCAATCACTGCTTGGGGACTGGCTGAGCATCAGTCAGTGGGTGGTGAGCAATTGCATTGTGCATCACTCGTTGGGTACATTCTATTATTATTATTGTTATTGTTATTATTATTATTTTATCTTCCTCTGCTGTCCTATTAAACTGTCTTTATCTCAGCCCACGGGTTTTACTTTTTTCCCGATTCTCTCCCCCATCCCACCGCGGGGGAGGGTGAGCAAGCGGCTGTGTGGTGCTTAGTTGCTGACTGGGTTCAAACCACAACAGATATGAAGTTTAATTGCAATGCAGTAAGATAGCTTAGCTAGTGTTAAAGTGGTGCTCAACTGATGCGCCAAAGGAAGTTTGAAAGAATGGTTTTCCTGTTCATTTTAGCATCGCATTCTTTCACTGGATGTTTTCACGTTATGCACTATGGAAAATTGTTGGCAGTCTGTTCTGTGTGAGTGACAGAGTATCATAAAATACTGTGGATTTTGACAGCAAGTCAGAGTTGGCTTGTTGACTCAAGTGGCGGTCAGTGGGCCAGAGACCCAAATTTCAGAGACTCAGTAGCCCTAATGGAAACTTTGTCACTAAAACTCTGCTCTACTTTTAAATGCCCAATTTGTTTCCCATTTCATGTGAAAAAAGATAACCTACTCAAGGTTGCTTAGACGAATTTTCTTTGACTGCAGATGTGTAATGTAGAAGCCTGTAAATTACTAATAGAGGCAAATTAAGTGAGATTGCTGAGTGTTTTCCTAGCTATGTTACCAAATAACCTAACTATGGTTTGTGCCTGACTACTGTGCCCTTCCTTAGCAGCAAAGTTGACTTACAGGGTTTCTCATTGCTCCCCATCCTTCCTTTTCTCGCTATTATGCACTTCACCAGCTTATTCCCTCTTGCCTGTGCCCACACTAGTGTTTGTGGGGCAGTGCTGTAACCTTATTGACATGATCTGAGTTGAGAAAGAAAGCCTTAGAAGAGATTAAGAGTTGATTTCTTGTTTTACCCATTTCGCTTCTCCAATGCAGTTTGTAATAAAACCTCGAAAATTATCAGTGTAACTGGGCAAACAGTGAGCTATTTTCCCCATCCCCAGGTGATGCAGACAACACTCTCTTAAGCTGCAAATACCACTACTCTAATCTCCCTCCTTTTGATAGTTACCTTTATCCTACCACTTGCCGCGTTATTCTCTTTTCAGTTTCCATCACCTTCCTTAAGTGTCTGATAAGCAAGCAGCTTCTGCATGTGTACACAGTTGCTGGTTTCCAGGACTTTTATTTCCATTACTTGCATCAGGACAACACTAATGAGGTATGAAATCATGCTGGTCGTGAGACATTTTCTAAGCAAATTCTCCTCCAAAATAAGCAGGCATCTGGGCCTGATGGAGCAGTGGAAGTTGCATGGCGCAAGGAGGGCCTTGGAGAGCCATATGTTTGAAGGCTGGTGGTGACATTTCTGCTTTTCTTCCTTATATGGTTCATTACTACAGTTTGTTTGTTTTCTTAATTGCTCTCTGTTGCTGAGTCTCTATGGACTGATGTATATAAAACAATGTGTATGATTCAAGGAAAAGCAAGGGTTTGACTGTCTTGCTATACATACCAATATGTGGAATACTGTGAACTACGAATTTAAGGAACCCACTGTCTGTTGAACTAAATCCTAAACCAATCGTAACTTAAATCCTTTGTTCTAACTATAATTTAATATTTTGTAGCAGCAGATTTGCTGTATAGCAGTGTAGTGCCTAAGGCACTCGCACAAGATCAGGGCTTACTTGGCTGGACTGCTGCACGCGCCATAGCCGTTCCAGTAGAAAGGAGCTTGCTTTGTCTGAGCAGGCAAAAAGTCTGGAGAGAAGGGAGTATTTTTGTCCTTATTCTGCAGAAGAGGCAGACTGAAAAATTAACAGACTTGCCAGTGATCTCCCAGGGTCTTCACAAATGTGCTGGCAATTGAATCTCCTGAGTCCTGGTACATCATCTTCATCACAAATTCTGAACTAGTCGATAATACGTTTATTTGCCATCCCATAATTGCAGCAGTATTTTGTTGTTAAATACCCTGCCGTGTCATTAAAAACTAGGTTATTTAAGAACTGTAACCAACACGGGCACTTGAGGCATTTCTAAAGGAAATAGTGTGTGAGCCGTTCAATATAACTTAACAATAAAGCGAAATACTTGATTACCCAGTGATGCAAACCTGAAATCCTTCCTGAAGTAATCTGGAGAAAGCCTGGCAGTGTCGTACCACCATGGCACGTCCTCTTTACTACTCTGCATAGCACTGTAAAATGGATGCAAAATGAAACACAAGATTAAAAAAATCGACCTGGGCTACCTTGATCTGAGTCCAAGAGCGAGAACATGCCCTGGTTGCCTCTGACACCCTGAAACGGAGTGGCATGGCAAAAGGGGAAATCCAGAATGGCAGATTGCAGCTTTGAAATTCCAAATTCAGCATTAAAGGAGATTGAAATGTGGCTGAGCAGGCTGGAGTCCACTGGAGTAATCACCTGCAGCCTTGTTTTCAAAGAAAAGCTCTGAAGAAAGCCGCAGGGTGACCAACAAAGGGGCAGAAAGCTAATTTCCCACCTACCTTTTGTTTTAAATGGTGGTAAACCTGTGACTCCTCTCTGTGACTCCTGGTCCTAGAGGCAGACCACTGCCAGGGAGAGGCTGTGGCTAGAAATGATGTGTTAAGACAGTTTAGGCAAAACAAAAAAAAGTTGCACCCCCCCCCCCCATCTTTAGATGGGAAAAATCAGATAAAAACACTGCTACTGTATCAAGATCCAAAGAACTGAAGCTAACAAGCTAGGCAAAGGAAGATGGTTAAGATTTAGCCAACAAAAGAAATGTCTATAGATAGTTTTCCGAATCCCAGCTGTTAAAAAAAATTGTGAATTGAGCTGACATATGGATAACGCAGCATTGTTTCTGCTCTCTGGATGGGAATGGTGCGTTTAATTGGGTTTTCAGTACATGTGCTTGCTGTTAGAATTGGGTTTGGATAAACCTGCTGGGAAGTTTGCTTTTAATGTATTGTTTTAGCGATGTTCTTGTTTTCTAACATTCTGGCAAGATCGATATTTAAAGGCTGTGAAAGCACTCAATTTTATTTACAATTTTGAATTAACATTTTGGGGAACTCTTCTTCTTTTTTAGTTGCCCTTTTTCCCATTTGGTTATCAATATGCAGGAGATAAGAATACAAATGCTGTTCATCTCCTATTGATTTTGGACTAAGTGAGCAATCAGGCCCTGTAACTCTACTCCTCCACATGCTCAAATAACATCTGTAAAAGCAGAGGTGCAGTAACAGACGTGAAGACCAGATATAGATATACTGCTTTTGCAAGGGAAGCATTTAATAGAAACAGGAAAAATGAAGTGAGTACAGCGAGTGGTTTGGGAAGGCTGCCTGAATTATTTGCACTCTTGAAAGTGATAGTAACGGAAAACATAATTTCTCTCTAAACCAGTGGGGGAATTCCTCTACATCAAAAGCTTGACCGGAGTATATGAAGCGATTAGTGCAAATATACTACAACATTACAGAGCACGAGCATTTTTTTTTTTTTAATTTCGCAACAATAGAAGAGGCCAAATACCACTATATATTACATTAATGAGATAGATTGCTACTTTTAATGGAGCCTCTGTGCTCTGCACTGCACTGTATGCAGATTTGCTAGTTAATAAGCCCGAACGGTGTTTCTGTTCATGGAAAATGAATCTGAAACGTTTGTCAGATTATCTGTTTGGCATGCCTGACTGGTGTCTGGAGTGGCACTTTGCTAATGTGCTATTACTCAGTGTCATTAACCCGCAGAAGTGATTGAAAGGTGAATTTATATTTGCATCATGCTGCTCAGAACAGGCGGTGCTCTGGATTAATCTGGTGCCCTGTGAAATGGTGCCGCACAGGATAAAACGAACCATGCATCTCAGAAAGTGCATATCCCTAACTCTTGGTAGCTTTTGTTGTTAGAGGAGTGTCCCGTTGTGATTATGGTAAAATGCGGTCACGAAGTTGCTTGTGCGAATGTTTGTTTGTTAGCTGTCTGTTCAACATCATTAGAAATCCAAAGTTTTTATAATTCCCGTGAAAAGCTTCCGATTGCTTTACTCATCAGCATTAAAACCACATCAAATATTTTGGCAGCTGTATTATGTATGCATAGCTTTGAAATACTGCATTAAAAAAAAGGGGGGATTGGTCTGAGAAATGCAGAGCTGATTTTTTTTCTTGTTGATCAAGAAAGTGTATCTGTTTGCATGCAAGTAGATTACTTTCATCCTACAACGTATTGCCTTCTCCATTGAAAGTGAATAAGTCTTATTTTCTTTCCATAAGCGGAACTGTCATTGTTAGTTTGTTTTGGGTTAAATAACCAGTTGGAGACTGCTTAATGCTTTGCATCTCATGATATTTTTACAAACAATATTCCTTGCAGACAGTTTTAAAGGGAGGTTTACCAAGTAAAAGCCACAGTCTTTTCTTTTAGGTGGATTTTGGAGCTGAAATGGGCTTTGCTATGACCTGTTCAGGCTTGCAAGGAGTTACAAACCCACAAAACAGAAGTTTCTTGCTTATTGAAAATGTAGAAAGATGGGGAGAGAAGGAGACTGGGGTTATTCTGCATCTCTCCTGATTTGACTTCTTTCTGTTTGGTTTTACATCAGTTTGAGGCTTGAAGTAATCAGTCTTCTGGAGTTTTTTGATGTTTTTTCAGTAGTTTTGAAATATTGGTATATTTGTCTCTGTAAAAAGGCAAAAAAAACCCAAAACCCATTAGCTCTTTTGTACCATGCTTCACAAAAGACAGAGGAGTGTGACATACTGTGATAATCTCCCTTTGACGTACCCCAGAGTTGGAAATGTTTTCAAATACCCAGTGAGCAGGGATTTTGTTTCCTACATTAGCGGCTCAGGGCTCCCAGTCAGTCTGCAGCCAAAATGCCCACCGCCTCAGCAGGAGTTTTACCCGCATAACCATGTAGTGAGAGCCTTTGCCCAAACAGAACTGAGAAAATGTAGAAAAAAAAAGGTGCAAGTGAAGACTGTGACATTAACAAATCATTGCAAAACCGAGTGTAGAGCTGATCTTAAAAGAGAGGTGTCACGGTAATAAATGACTTCTGAAAATCGTGGTGACAGGCTAGCGTGTCCGGGATCGGGGTGCGGAGAAGCGCCCGCCGGTGCTGCGTTACGCACTGCGCTGGGACACTGCTTGTCCCACATCTCTTTAGAAAGATGCCCGTTCTTGTCCGTTTTCCTTGTAGCAAGGATTAGTGCGGTCTCCATTTACGCAGTTTAGCCCTTTTTCAGGGACTTGAAAAATAATGGATTTTCTATTCTTCTCAATTAGTGCTTTATTTTGTTTAATCAGATAGAGATCAGTTTTCTGTGGTCATTCCTTAGTAATAATAAAGGCACTGATGAGCCTAATTGTTATAGTAATTAGACCTCAAACCCAGGAGCAGTCACCCCTAAGCTTTATTGTTCAAAAAAGGATAAATGCAGAGCAACCTTGAATGTCTTTCCAGATGTTGATTAGCTGTGTAGCCTAAGTACTGGGATTCTTCTGTGTGTTATTTTTACTGTTATTGGATGGTAAAACAAAGAAAAGAAATCCCAAGGAGTTCATCTACATTGACATGATAGATTACAAGAGCTTCTCCAGGGCATTTGTTCATCACGTATAGATAAATTCAATCTCTCTCTTCTTTTTCTGTAATGGAAAGATTGCTACAATGTGAGAGTTAATTAGCAGAGCTGTTTATGAAGGGGGGGGGGTGTAGACATGGATAGATGGATAGATGGATTGATGGATGAATAAATAGATGCTGGGATGATTTTAAGTGTAAAAAAAATCCAAGCATACAGGGGATTGCAGAATTTGGAGTTTGCCCATATTTATAAAAACAAAATTAATACTTGCTGTCAGCCCTGGAAAGGCATTTTACGACAGAGATATTTTTTATTTTTGTGTGTGCACATGTGTTTTTGTTAACTGAAAAGCACTGTCTGGACGTTGTGTAATTCCCTTCACTAACAAGCAAGTCGTTTCATGTCACCCAATGAAAGCAGGAAGCAGAAAAATGAAGGAAAAATAATTATGAAATTTAAGAAATTGTTAAGGAGAGCCTGGAGTGGTGGTGTAGTCTGTTAGTTGAATTGTTATGTTGATGAAGAAAATATGCATGGTAATGGTATTTGTAAAGAGAAGGCAATGCTATTAATTTTGCCTTTTTTTTTTTTAAAAGACAAAACTGGGTCATATTTCAGGGGTATTTCTTTATTATTTTCTATATTACCCAATTTGGAAAAAAGTTGCAAACTGGAACGAATACATTTAGTTTTCTGCATTTCACTCGAACAGGGGGTAAGGCAGTGACCTTCTCCTGTCTCCACTTTAATGACTAATACTGATACAAATCTGAATAGATTCAGGCCTTTTCTGTTTCTGATGGGTTTCCATTTCTGGTTTGCATTCACTAAGGAAACATTGTTGTGGACCAGCACAGCACTCTGCTACTTTGATTTCCATTCCTCTGTTATGATGTTTATTTAATTTCATTTGGTTTTTAAATAAAGCCATTGTTCCAATTTAATTATAAAAAAAATTGAGTAGCTCTTGAAGTTAAGGAGAGAGCTCAGGAAATAATTTATTCCCATTTTAACTTCATCTAAGTAAATATATATTTTTAAGAGATGGTTGAAGCCTTTTCATTAGAATATATACATATATGTCTAGGTTTAGCTTAATAATGTGTCTTTGACTCAGAATAGTTTTTCATTACAAATATAAATGTTAAAAAATATACAGAAGTCTTAAAAGCACTACAATTATTTGTAAAGTCCATTAGCAGGATGTATATAGATGGCATTCCTTTGGGCTTTAAGAGGGAGAACGCAAGGTTTAAAGTCAAAATGCAACCAAAATTCATTGCTAATGAGCCTGTATACAGTGATATGTGTAAACATGTCAGACAAAAGACATTTTGCGATTGCACAGAAATACTTTGAAACTTGCTGTGAGATGAAATATATTTCATAGTTGCCTTATTATCTGTTGTTCTGGAAGAGACTGTCTTACTGAGCATGACACCAGCATGTCCCCCACCCTCACAATTATTTCATTCTGTGATTTAATGCAGAAAATAGTATGGCTGTTCATGTGAAAGCAGAAGTACTGCTTAGGAAGGGTCTTCAAGAGGAATGAGGACATTTGTCCTGAATAAGAACCTGTTTGTGCCATTTGCTCTTCCATTGCCCCAGATTTGGTCTTGGGCTTTTGGAGCTCTTCATGCCGTGGGCTGAGGCACACCTCACCCAGAAGCACTGTCTCTCCCCCGAGTGTGCCTTCCTTTGAAATGAACATCCCCCCGTGGCTTGCTGCCACTTCCCCTGTTCTTGCTTCTCACAGCAAAGTATTTCATCAGAAAGGCTACGAGATGTCCAGCTGCCCATGGTCTCCTCTTCTTACCAAAATGTCACTCCCAGGTATCCCATGAAGTTTTCCATTTCCTAAAGCTGCCTGCAGGAACACAGTCTGGTCACAAACATACAACATGGCTGTGTACTAACCACTGTCAACCAGTTGTGCCAAATCCTCCACATGCTTTCTATATACAATAGTAGTAAAGTGAGAGTCCTTCCACTGGGATCTCACCACCGATAGACATTAGTCGGGTTCATAGTGAGCACTTATATGTAGGCCATGTTTTCAAACATTATCAGTTGAGATCCTTCTCACTAACGAAAGGGAAGACCATGAACCAGTTTTCAAGGCAATAAGCTGGTGAAGCCCACTTAGAGCAAATGTCTCGCTATCGCTTGGAAAAATAAAAATGAGATGGGGACTTGTTCCTTTGTCCACGTGAGAAACCACCCATTGCTCCTTCTCCTAAGTGCTCGGGGGGCTCTGCAATTGTTAGATTTTAAATTTTTTATTGTTTTGTTAGCTTAACCTGCAGTTGACCCATACAGATTTCATTCAGAGTGATGCCACTTAGTAGTAATGCATTTTCTGACACCCTGTAGAAATTATGCTGCCGGCATCCCGGTCTGGACCATCAGCCCGGGTGGAGCTTCTGGTGGGCTCATCCCCTGCCGGGGAGCCTTGTACAAGGCTGCTCTTTTATTATTTAGCACCTTGCTTATGGCATCGCGCTTGAACTCTGGAACTTTTCAAGTCCACTTCCCAGGGGTTCAAGGGCAATTATTAACCCCTGCAATGCCAAAAATCTCCTAGAAGCCAAAACCCTATAGATGCATGTGGGCATGGCTGGTGTGTATGGGGCATTCGCTTACCACTTGACAACTTTAAATGAATTTAGCCACCATCTTCTGTGACTCCCTCAAAGCAACCTGTGGGAGTCCCAGCGTGGGGCCAGACCCCAAAGGGTCAGCTGTCACCACCCCACACATCCCTTTGCATCCTCCTAGGCATGGGCATAGCCGCCTAAAGGCAAAGCTTCCCTTAGGCTTGACATGACCAGGATTTCACTCCCAATGTCTAATGCCATCATGTATTTAGAGTCCTACGTTGCCTGCAGAAAGAGGTATTTGGTCCAGTTATTTCCAGTGCTTGCCAGTACATGGTACTGGTTTCTTCAAGTGGAGCTTGTAACAATGCCTAAGTGAAGTATGCCTGTTATAACGTAATGAAGGCTAACAAAATAGGCTCATTACCACACTGATTGCTGCTGATATTCACTGCTCAACGCCTTCTTGCAAACGTGATCCTTTAGGAAATCAATTTTAATTTAAAAAAAATCACGACGAGTTAAAATTAATGTTTCTGCTGTGCCTCAGCCTTTGGAAAAACCAAAGGAAGACAGAATTCAAGTTTTCTTCTAGAATGTGTGAGAAATGAGAATATTTTATCTCATGAAGCAGAAGTTATGGAAAACAACCAAATTCATTAACGTTTTATTTCGAACTTGAAGCTGCAGCTCAGGAAAGCATCAGGCAAGAGAATAATAACACCAAGAAAAGCTCAGCGACAAACAAGCAGGGTTCTTGTGGTGGCACGTGCTTCCCTGCGGCTGTGTGCAGGTGTGCAAGGAAGGGGAAGCCAGTGGGTGAGTGCTTGTGTTTCAGAAGGACTTTGTGAAGCCATCCTGTGCCTCCTACTTGCTTTTCCCATTCTCCTTGTGAGCAGTGAGACAGCTGTCGCGAGAACTGCATTGCAAAGAGCAGGGAAAAAAAAGCCAGCACCGGTGAGTACTGGTAAAGGCTCCCTGGGACTGCTGGCACGAGCCCCGTGTTTTGGAAGAAGACATCCTTAGGGTCCCCTAGGCAGGTTGTCCAGGTGGACTTTGTCTGTTATTAAGGCACGGGGTTGCTGGCGGTAGCACAGTGAGGGTCCTGTAAGGTGAAATGGGGAGTCAGGGGCTGTGCGTGGTGCATCACCTATACGAAGGCCCAGCTCAGGCACAAGGGCTGTCTTTATAGGCTACTCCCGAAAGAAAGAGGCTTAGATATTTTAAAGTGGAGCTGAGTGACTGTCTCAAAAACAAACATGGTCAAAAATGCTTGAATAAAAAGCCAACCCTACACCTGTTTCCCTTGTATATTTTGGCCCCATCTGTGCAATGGAGAAACATTTCTTTTGTACTTGAATGAGCTGGATGCAGATGGCAGCTACCTATAGTCCCGGTGCAGCCGTAGTCTGAGAGCTTTGCATTTTGCTCATTTTTCACACCACGGCTTAAACTCTCTCCTAGGGTAGGCACTACCTGCCAGGTGGTTGCGGCAAGCCACTCTTCCAAGCACGTGGGGCTGATCCAGCCTTCATCTCTGCAGCTGCTCTGTCTGCCCTTCTCAGCGCAACAGGAAGCTAAAGATGTAAATGGTATGGCACCAGCATGAATTTTGTCCTAAATAGAGTTGTACCTCCCTTAGCTTTGTAACTGTGGACTGTGAGTCAAAATAAAATGTGGCAAATGCAAATGAGGAAGGGAAAAAGTGTTAAATTTCTTAAGTGCTAGATCTCGCAAATGGATGTCTGCAGGCTGACAGAGCCCTGCCCTCACACAGAGCTCTGAAGAGCTCTGCAAAAGCAGGACAGGGCATCTCCATGCATCAGCTTGCAGGATTAGGACTGGTATATAAGGGGAGAAAAAAATGTAGAGCCATCATTTGTCTTACAGGAAGTTACAGTTTGGAAAGGTTCTTCTATAGCAGGTTATCACTGCTTCAGAACTAAGTACCCACATGAAGACACAAAATGATTGCAGTTCCTTTGTTAAAGGGATATTAACTTTTAGTGGATGTGAATTTAATCTAACCTATCTGTTCGCATTAGGCAGATCATGCATTATCACTGATGATTACTGGAATTCTGCTTAAGCATTTGAAATTCAGACAGGATGCTATGAAAGTAAAATTGAGTAGGAAATGACCACAGACAAGTATGAAGCTGACTGTCCTGTCTTCATCAAGAAGGGAAAAAAAACATTTTAAGCCTTGAAAAACAAGCTAGGTGATCAGAAAATCTTTCTGGTGTTGATAATCTTCACATGCTTCTACTGTTCGTATGAACTCTAAGATCCAGCATTTTTAACCTCATGAATGTATCCCCCATTCAATAGCAGGTTTATTTTTCAGCTATCGAGTCTGTTACATAAAATTCATTAGCCAATTGATGGGGAATCAGCTGGGAAAATAAAAATTAATGAAGCCCCCAGCAGGCAGCTCTTCCCCCCATCCCCGACAGACCAACAAAAGGGGAGAGAGAATCAGAAGTTACCCACCTCCGAGTAGTTTTTGTTGTTGGTTTACAAGGTAGCATTTGCACTTTGGTGGCTAAAATCCCTCTGATCAGATCTGCTGTGCCATCCTGTGGCATTTCCCAGGGTCAGCTGGCAGGAACGCTTTGCACTTGTGATTTATCACATACATGACTTGCACCGCAGTTTTATTAATGCTGTAGACCCAGGTTAGGCTGAATTTCGAATTAAGAGGGACCTTGAGGCAGAGGAATACTTTTGAGATTGATCATCAGATACTTATATTGCCTTTTTTTTGCTTATTTTGCACTGCAAAAAAAGGTTATTTTCCACCTTTCAAAATGGGAAAATGAGTCTGGAGTGTCTACTAGAGTGCCCCAATATCGGATGGAGAGACAAATCTCTTTAATTCCATCTCGTTCATGGTTTGCCACAGAAAGCAAACCTCTCCCAATCAACCAGAATTTTATAGTGTTTATTCTTTGCATAAAATACTTAAATTTTTATTCTTTAGCTCACAGGACTGTTTTGAGAATGTAATTATTAATATTTATTCATTTAATTTTCTTTCATTAAAACTGACAGCTAATGTTTTAATTTTTAATACTGCTCCTGGTATACCTGGTCCTAGAGGGAAAATAAGGGTGCTCCTGGGAATCGTGTTAAATTTAGAGCTGACCTATCCAGTATGAATCATCAGTCTTCAGAGAAATTAGAGGTCCATTTTGGTACTCCTTTGTCTAGGGTTTTGCATCTGCGAGAGGGAGATAGGGGATGTTTAAACACTTACCAGCTCAGTAACTATCTACAGACCATAACTGAAAAGCGCAGTTATAAGTGATGGCCCGGCAGTGGTGAATTTGGTTGCATATGTTGAAGGAGAGAAAGGGATATAGCCCAGTCAGGTCTGCTGGACTGCTGGTAGGTGACTGGAGAAAAAACGATGTATGGATGAAAAGCATCAACAGGTGGGTTTTGTTCCAAACTGCCTTTCTGAGGATGAGCCAGCTCAAAAAAAAAGACGTAACTGAATATGTAAATTGAAATCCAAAGTCCTCTTTGGGTATCCGAGTTCATTAAGCACTTCCTTATCTGAACTGCTTTTGCCAAGCTTTCTTGTGACTTGCTGACACCTCCAGAAGTCCCCCAGAGTCCCTAATGATCAGAGGAGGTCGTGCCATCAGGAGTAACGTGGGAAGCACAAACCAGACCCAGCCATGGACTCGATCCTCCTGCAGTCGGTTGCTGTGGCCTGAGGCATCTCGCAGTGGCCCACCTTCAAGGATAGGTGTTCGGAAAGGGCCATGCCTCTGGAGCAGAGCTTTCCAGCTGTGACTGCCTTTGGAGCCAGGAGTCCTGCACCTGATCTCTGAAGGCAGTATGGCATCCCTCTGTTGAGTATTTCCTGCCTGCCTTGAGGCAAGGAGGGGCTTCAATGTACATAGTCAATGAGAGAAGCTATACAGCTAGTTAATCTTTACTTTGGCATGTCTGAAAATCATGCTGCTGGGGTTGGTTTTCTCTGTTGATTTTGTCTTCAAAATGTGTCAGAGGTGGCAGGAAGCCGAGAGGCTCCTTTCAGGGTTTTTTTTTGGTTAACTTCTTAAGAAAAAATGAAGGTGTTGTCTTTTGTTTGTTTTTTTCCCCCTAGATAAATAACATTAATATTGACAGAAAGGGATCAAGTCTCACAAGTGAATGACTTCTATTTGAGAAATCTCTATGGAAATCTGAGGGCTTAAAACTTACCTCTAAAAGAAACAGAAAGCAAAGCTACAGTATATATGAGGATCAGTTTCTGTATACTTAAGAGTATACATTCCGGTTGTATGTATGAACATGTGTGGATACAACTCACACATTCGTTGACAACTTTCTTCAGTGTGTCAGCTGAAATGTAGCAAAGCTGAACAGAAACGGACGCTGAATTGTTTCCTCACCTTAGAGTTTCTTGTAGGAATAAGGGCCTTGGTCCTGCACCGAGCAGGGACAGCTGCAGGGTACAGTCGACTTGAATGGTGTGATGTGATGCCTTATCCGTATGAACATTAACCTTTATTTGGATTTCAGAATCAGGCCCATATTCCAGCTGTTCCTACAATGTACTCGATGGAGTGTTTTCCTGCTTTCAAACGATCCCGTAGATGCTCTGCGGATGCTCTCGTGCAAGTGCTCAGGGTCACGCAGGTAGAGGTGAGGTGTCCCATCTGCTGCCCTTCGTGTCCCTCCCAGAGGACACCGTCCCTGTGCCTCAGGCAATGTCGGGGAGCTCCCACCTCTAGCTGCTCCTCAGGGTCGGCACCGCACCGGAGATGTGGCACTGCTGGTCTCAGACCTGCAGCGAGCATGCCGAGGATGGGGAGGTTCGTCTCAGGCGGTGGGTGTACGCAGCGGGTACCGGGGGGTTCCTGTAGCCCACCCCTGCGTTTTGCTGGAGAAGACAGAATCCAGCAGTGATGGTGGGCACACCGCTCCCTTTGTGTTGCATGGAAATGTTGCCTGTCTTAGACAGATGGCAAGGTCAGGTCCTGTACGAAGCAATATTTAAATTACAGGCCATGGAAATGAGTATTCTGACCTTTTTGTAAACTTTTTGCTACTCGCTCTTTTCGTTTTTACTCTTCGTTCACCAGTGATTAAAAAAAAAAAAAAAATCCAGCAGAAGGTCTGCGACTGACATTTCCGAGTGAAACAGAGAGTGCAAAATTTCAGTTTGACCCTGGCACTGCAGCTGCTGAAATATTAACGGCATTAAATGCAGGTGAATCGGAAATGTGTGCGCAGGCCAAAGATTCCTCCAGGCGGTTTTCTTCAAGCTCGCCCGCTCCCTGTGTCGCTGCCGCCGGCGGGGAGTCTCCTCCGCTCGCCCAAATGAAGAGTGACAGGGGTGATGAGGATGGTGGTTATTGCAACAGCCTTTCTTTGATAGCAAAAGCTGTCTGTCTGATAAGATTTAACAGGCAGCGCGGGTTGTTCAGGCAATGCAAAGCCATCTCCGGAAAGTGCGTAAGCCATCTCAGGAAAACCACGCGTTCTCGCACAGCGCCAGCTGCCACTGCCAAGCCCATGGCTGCGGAGGCTTGGGGACACAGGTGGCTTTATTGAGGTGAATCGGGACCTCAGCCTGGGCTGCATTACCCCCCCGGTACCAAGCTTCACCTGCCATGTTCCTACATTTATTAGCGATCGCATGCTGTAGCGGGGGCTGCCCCAGCGCATGCTGCAGTAGCGAGGTAGGGGAGTCCTGTGGCCACTCTTCCTAGGAATTGCTTGCTTTGATAAACGATCGCAGCTTGAAGCCTAGAAAAGGAAATATTTGATAAATAGAAAAAAATGCTCAGAGCTGTCTGTCCCAAACAGCGGAGAGGGTGGTGGTGCTACACAGCTGTCAGGCACTAAGCTCCCGTAAGCGGCAAGATTTCGGTGGTGTTAGGAGGCGAAATATTTGGAAGCGGGCACTCTCGTGGCTGCCAGAACCATTTAAATTGTTAATTTCCATCAGTGTCATGCCAGCTTTTTCACAGAACTGATTAATGAGGTAAAGCAGTCATTTTGATATTGCCACGTTTAGGTTACTGGAAAATCTGCCGTGACATAAATGGACTTAAAAAAAGCCAAAATAAAATGAAATGTCTGTAACTATTCCCCCCTCCTCTTTATTCAAACAGAATAAAATGCTAAGAAGGGGATTTAAATTATTTTATATGTGCCCAAGGCATGAGTTGTACTCATTTCTACTTTTAGGACATGAATAAAACCCATGAGTTTGTTTTCAAAGTTAGTTCTCCGTCAAGTTTGTTGTCTGATTTTTCTTTAACTTTCTTTCTGCTCTTTTACCCTGTCATTCTTCCCTCCCCCAACTGCCACCACACACCATCCTTGCTCGCTTTCTTGCAAAGCTGCCAAGAAACTGTGAGCAAATTTAATGTCTGAATAACTGCTCGGTCTCTCAGTGACCTTGAAAAAATTACTTTGCATCATTAAAAATTCATAGAAATGAAATTTTTGTGAGGAGACTGGCACATGCAAAATTAGTACTTGTTGAAATGCAGCTGGAGTAATCCAACCTCGTGAACTTTCAAAATTGTAATTCTTATGAGAGGTAATTGCGGCCACCTTACAACTTGGATCAAGTGTTGCTGTTTGACTTCCTAAAATAATACCAACCTATGCATGATATACCTGTAAGCATGTGCAGTAAGTGCAGGTAAATTTGATACGTAGCTTCTCAGGGACAAAAATGTTTAAAGATTGTTAAGTGCTGATACGACGATGCATGCTGTAACAGGATGCAATGCCTGAGTGGGATAGTTGGGAAGTAAGTAAATGATAATGCTTTGCCGCTGTTAATGGGCTGCGTAGAGCTCTTGGCTGCCTATCTGCTCCGTGCCGTTACTTAGCTGTGGTGCCATGATGTTCAAGCCCCCATCAAACGTGACTTCTTGAACTCTCAGAATTTATCAGTCCAGGTTTTTTTCCCCTTGTGTTGTCCACCTAAGCTCTAAAGCTTCGTTGTGCATTGGGGGGAGGAAGGGGGGAGTGTGTTTGGGTGCTAACCATGTTCCATGTTGTCTTGTTTTCCTATTATACGTGAAGAGCGTTGCGCCAGGGAAAACCATAATTAAATAATAACCACTGAAGTACAGCATGTAGTAGCAAAGTGCACTTTCCCTTCTTCAGCAATGTGGCAGGATGGAGGCTTTAACAGATGTTGCTTGTTCAGTTCAGGCAAATAAAATGCGATGCTTATGGGGCCTGAGCAGGAGGGATGCTGTCCCCATGACCTGAGCACACCAGGTTGTTCAGCCCTCATGGAGGTAATCACTTAGGGTTTCCGAGTACTGATCAACACCCTTGTGGTCTGGCTCTCTATGTTTGCAGTTTATTCTTTGAAGGCTGCTTGTTAATACAGGAAAGCCCTGCAGTGTATTGGGCGTGATCCCAATTTCATTAATACCAATTGGAGACTTTCCATCTACTTGCCGGATTTGAGATTTGGGTTCGTTGCATCCCCGGGAAAAGAAAGAGATGCCTTTTATGCTTATGATCCATGGAGGCTGTTTTACACTGTCATAATTTAAAAATCACCAACTTTTGGGGTGATTTCCTGTGGAATTCAGTGCGTGTCACTAAAAGTGTGAAGTCCTGGGCTCTCAGGCAGAGCTGGGACCATGCAAAGAAATACTGCAGCCGGCAGCAGCACTATTTCGTTATAAGTAGCTGGTGTTTGCCCGGGTCTGAAACGTGCCCGTGAGCTCAGTGGGCATGCTGAATACCAGTTGCAGTTCCATCACCACCCGCGCTGCGGTCCATTTTGCTGTCACATCGTAATTAAAAAATCATTGCTCTCAGTAATGTTTGGCACCGTGGCTGAACCTAAGCAGTAAGCAGCTCAGATTGGATACGACTGAATGAAAAAAGTTTGGCTGCACAGTGTATTTTCAGCCCAAGTCTGTCAGGATAGCAATACAGGCATAATTTTGGGGCCAGCAAGCTCGCTCCTTCTGGATTTTGCTTTGTTCCTGGGCATTTTCCTGCCTTTGTTATACAGTACCTTGTTTTTTTGAACACATTCTGTTGTCTTCCCTAGCGCCTTGCTGCTGGATGCTATTAGCATATATCTGGGCCACCCCTTGTGCAGAGTTGTCCCCAGGTGAAAGCCCTCGTGGTCTGGGATGGAAAGAGACTGCAATTTACTGAGTCCATTATCACCTCCGGACGTGTAGAATGATAATGGAAGTGACAGAGGTGCAGCTGAAAATTGGCTCTTAATATTTTATGTGTTAAAGCTGAGGATTGGAAATCTCACACTGCTCTTCAGGGAAAATGAAGTGTGCATGTCTTTTTTTCCCCCCTCTCCCCCTCCCATCAAATTCAACCGTTGGGCAAAACAGCTCTCTTTACACCTACGCATGGTGGAAACACTCTGCTTCAGTAGTGATATTTTAAAAGACAACAGCATGAAATAGTATGAAGAACGACAAGTTATGCTGGATGGTAGTATGGTGCCATCAGGATCACTGCTGCAGTAAAACTTTGGAGGATGTACGTGCAAGGCTACTTCTTCCTTTCTCCCTTCAAGTTAGGGACAAAACAAAATGTCTGATCTGAAGCAGCATCTTCAAATTGCTTCCCTTCACATCTTGTAGTCTGTAACCTGCGTGGTTTCATCCCTCTGCTCTAATGCTTGCAAATTGTGCTCTTTTATCAAGGCAGCGCCCTTCCCCCTCCTCTGCACATACACACCGAACTATTATTCAAGATTCCTGTTCATCTGTTCACGTGTAATGTGTCATGGATACATAATTTTAAATAGTTTCTTCTTCTAAATGACTTATGCAAATGGCAAATTAGCTTCCTGGCCTTTCACCAAACTCTGTCTGCACACTTTCCGCGTCTTCTTGGTAGTGATTACAAGCAATATTAGATGAAATTGGTTCTCGCAGCTTGGCTTTATTAATTTCTCGTGTTCTTACATCAGTTAAAACACTTAGGACTGGGTGCTGCCGTGATTCTCATTGACCCAGAGATTTCTTGAGTGCTTTGGAGGACTCCTTCCCTTCTGCTTAGCCTCTCTGTGCAAATGCTAAGACCGGGAGTAAGAGCACTCTGCTGAAGGGTATTTCCATGCATACAAAAGGGATTCTGGCTTTCCTTGTGTGCTCTGCATTTTTGAATGAGATGTTCAGCAATGTCTTCGTACGTACTGCATCGCTTCCCTTGCAGGCGAGTCTCACAGCAAGCAGACTCATGGGCCACGTGTTGTAAGACACTGATGCAGTTTAATGCCTCCAGTTGGCCTGTATTATAATATCCCCTAAATGTAGTTGCATTCAACTTCGTATCATGGGCTGCCTTACTCTGTGCTGTGCATTTTTTCTGCTGTCCTACCCACAACCAGAAATGTTTAAATATTAATGCAAACCACCATTTTGTAGTTGTCATTACCGTAATGGGCTGTGAGTTGAGTAGATAATAGATTAGGCTCAGATTTAGGGAGCCTGGATGCTAGCCGTGGATCTGCAGAGACTTTGTCTGTCTGTCCGAACGCGTGATTTTTTTCATGACTCAGTTCTTCATTTTTTAATGAGAAGTAAACACACTTTCTCAGTAGAGTTGTTGTGACATAACTGTTACTAATTTGGAGATTGCTCAGCTATGATGCCATTATGACAATGAGAATGCTTAGGAAAAGTCAATATTACTCATCACTTTACAAACTGGTAAAATAAAGCCTTGAAAGAACTTCAGCGTAAACAAGGCTGAGGCATTGTAGCTCATCATGTTTTTATAGTGTGCCAAACTAATTTCACAGAATGGAAAAGCCACCCCCACCCTCACGCTGTTCCTGCTTCTCTTCTCCGCAGAGACGCGCTGGGATGCTGGGAACACCATTAGCTGTAGCTGGTCGCAACTGGGGTGCAAGAGATAGATGTGCCGGTTTGAGGAGCGGGGAAAATCACCAGGATAATAAACATCTTTTCTTCAGCAGTTCCCCCGTGACTGTTGTGAAAGTTATGGAGGTTTTTTTAATTAAAAATTGTTATTATTGAAATGAGCAACCCTGCATGCCATATGGGTGCAAATAAAATATAAAGTCCAACCTTTCCATACTATTTCTATTCCGCCTTTTTGCTTGTTCTGTATTAAATAAAGAACCAGGGAATCACCCTATTAGGATTTAATGGACTTAACACACGCAAAAAATCCTAAGAACAAAGAGCAAATGTTTTCTCTAATCCCAACAACATTTTATCTGAAATAGAAAAAAACTACCCATATTCAGATTTTGTTATTTAATCACTGTGTTTGTTCCCAATTTCTGTGTTTCATGCCAAGCCTACTGCACATAGGCAAGGAGTTTTTGTAATGGAAAGCCCTTGTGCAGATGGTCAGAAGGAGCAGTATATTTGCAGGACATTATGGGAAGTCATAAAAAAATGAAAGAAGATGCTCCAATAGCCTGAGCAAGGTGAGCAGAGCAGAATGGGATGGAAGTCAAAGTGAAACTGGGCAGCTGGAGTCTTAAATCCTTTTTGAGGGTATTGGAAAGCATTGGCAAGGGGAGGAGGAAAAAATTGAGGAAGATTTTTGTCCATATAAGAGATGGTTAAGATAAAGAGCAAAAAAAGAGCCACAACGTTAAAATGTGGCTCCAGCTCTTCAAACTTCAGGCTATTTGCATCTGGGTTTTGGATTTGTAGTAAGTCCTGCTGAAAATAAAACCATTCAGATGTTTTGCCTTTTGCAAAATACAAATTTGGGGAAGGAGGTAACTTTTTTTTTTTTTTTTAAATGTTTACATCTGCTTTCCAACAGCGATTATTTAAATGTATCTACTGTTTTAGGGTTTTAAAATGTAGGGAGGGAAAATGTAATTTCTTGGCTACCACAATAGATATTTCCAGAATGGGGGAAAAAATCAAATTATAAAGTATCCTCATGAACAACTGTAGAAAGTTGAGATTCTATGTGGTCTGGTGCACATGGATTCAATTAGCTCAAGATACGAGCACTTGAAATAATGACGAGTAATATTCAACTATTTCAGCAGCCTGACCTTTTTGAGGATGCTGCTAGGTTGCTCATACGTGAGGAGCTTGGCGTAAAGGCACATTCAGTTCTGGCGTCCCATGAAGTACTCGGTCCTGGCTGGAAGCTGTTGCCCGATGCTGTAGGAACAGGCAGGCTCTTGTGTTGGGGCTGTGTCTCTCTCTTGCTTCAGAAAGGTGGAGATGGGTGAGACTGAGCTTTTTTCATTTCAAGGTTTTCTGCTGGCTGATGTCGTTCTTGACACTTCACAACTTAGGAACATCTGCCTGTGCTGTGGCCTTCCTTGTTACTCAGATGTGATGATCGAGGCAGGGAGAACAGAAGCGGTCAGTTTAATGGCAAGCAGGATGCCGCGGTGGGAGGAAATAAACTCCAGATCGCTGATATGATAAATCTCCGCCTCCTCTCACAGACCGCAGCACCTCTGAGACATCTTATTTCAATTCCACGTACTTAGTACTTGCATCAAGTATAAATAGGGCTATTCATGCTTCACTGTCTGGTTGTTATTTTCCCCCTTTTCTTTTTCCAGTTGCTCTAAGAGCAACAAATGACAATATCTTATTTTGGTTAGGTCTTTACAGCTGCACAAAGTGCAGAAGGACTGGCCTGGGCAACTTTGCAAGTTCGAATTTTCTGAATGAGCATGAAACCATTTCCTTGACCTTTTTCTTTTTTTTATTTTTCTGTTTGACATTAGGTTAATTGTCTAATGTTTGAGACAGAGAGAGAGAGAGAGAAGTAAAACAAAAGCCCTGATGAAGGTGGTGGGTGCTTCTTTGCGCTGCAAGACCTAGCATCAAAAGACTTAAGTTACTCAGGTTGGAATGACCTCAGGGAACTAATGGGTTCCCAAAGCAACCACAGCTCATGAATTTTACCACTGACAGTGTATTGCTTCCTACCTGCTGTATGTTATTCCTTAATTTTAATTATTTTTTTTTAATATTTCAGTCAGTGAATTAGCAAAGAAAAACAATCTTATGTGATTTAAATGACCAGTTCTTCTAAATTATTTTGTGAATGCTTGTAAGTAACATATATCCCCAAATTCAAGATCAAGCTACAGACTGTTTGCATTTGAAGAAGGGAAGCAAGCAAGGTTGCATGTGAAATCCATTTTCATAACAAATTATTTTGACAAGATTTTGACATGATTTTGCACAAATTAATCATATATTTTTAAAAGTGAATACTCCTTAATAAATAATAGTCTGCTTTTATAATTTGAAGGAACAGATACCATTGCCTGGTGGGAATCAACTAATACTCCTTTTCTACTCACAGTCCATTGGGGGAAGAGATCCTTAGGATTTACAAATAAAGGAGTTGAAAAAGTAAAATACTTGGTATAGATATTTTGTGTAAAGAGACCTATTGATTTAAGGAGAAAACGAGAGAGGGAGAAGAATTCCATTGTAGCAGTTGGCTTTTCAGACACTTCTAGAGCAGATGGCCTAATGGTCTAAGCATCTGCTTTGAAATATCTGCTTTCCCTAGGGCCATCAGCTCCAATTTAGGCAAGCTTCGTTTATACCTTTATTTTCAGGACAGATCATTCGGTCTGACTCTCTGGTTGGTTACAGGAGAGATTTTTGCCCGAGTAACACCACTGATACTGGCTCAAAGGGTTTCATGCTGTTCACAGAGTAGATTTTTCAGACTTGACCTTAAAAATGGAAGTTCAGTTGGCTACGTGTCATTCTTTAAGAGGATCTTTGTGCCGCAGAGGGATTTGTCCTGGTGTCATTGTTCAGAATTTCCCTCATGTCCCTACTGCTATGCAACATTTCTTGGATGGATGATGTATTGTTCTTGCTTCTCTTTCATGCTTTGAGTATTTAACTGAAAACCTTGGAAATTACATCTGAATTTGGACGGAAAGCTTTTAGGTAAGAGCAAGTAACTGTGTTCAGAGTGAAAAAAAATCACTTTTATATGGCAAGTAACACAGGAGTGTTGTATCCTCAGTGCGAGTTGCATAGGGTTTTACAAGATAAGGCTTGTTATGTGCCTTGAGTCACACTTACATCTTGCTTTGCTCTCTGCTATCTATCACGCAGAGCGTTCCCTCAGACACATTCTAATAAAACCGAGAGGTATATTTTCTTGTAATAAAGAGGCAAATCTGAAACAACAGTAGGAGAATAGGAGGGCAATGGAAGGGCAGGTTCATTTTGTGATCATTGTGTGAAATTGTTTATGCTATCATGTATTCCTCATTGCTGAAATTGTCTTTCTAAGAGATTTCCTGCAAATTTCGTATTATGCTGCGCTACAGCTGGTGACCTATATGCTGTCATCTGCATGGTTTTTTATAGTAAGAATTTGAGTTTGAATTAGTTTTCTTCTCTATTATTTATTGATAGCATGTTTTTAGAAAACCAAGGAGAAAAAAAAATGAATAACAGGGAGATTTATAAGTCAAATGATGAGAACAGAATTTAGCCTGCTGTATAGTAATTGAGTGGCAAAAACAATTCCCCCTGTTGAAGAGAGATTAATCAAAAGATTAACCAAAACCACTTGCTAACGGCAGTCCTTAGGACAGGCCAGAATATGTAGCAGGCAAAATTAATCCTTCCAAATTGCTAAGAAACTCAGGGACTTTGAGGTTTAACCCAGAATGCTGCAGTTAATAAACCATTTCCAATCAGTGTCTCAGGTTTTTAATTCTTTTTTGTTTTGTTTTGCTTTGGAAATATAAAATATCAGCCATGTTCATACCAGGGGTCAAACACTTGCCTGGACTGTGGCATCCTTGTGTCCCTCAGTTCCTGCACAGGTTGTACAGGGCTGGGGCTCTGGAGACTGCTCCGAGTTGTGCTGGCTATCTGATCAATAGAAAATTGGGTGGCCATCGCTGATTTGGGGAGACTTCCTTTAGCTCGTGTCCCATCGGCATCTTTGCCTGTCTCTAGAAGTGATCCTGGAGCAGTTGGTGTAGGCACTACGCTGACGGCTTTTAGCCACTTTAGGGTCTGGCTACATAAGCAAAGGGATCCTTCATTAGTCAGCTGTATTGATTTTATGTTGGCTTTGTACAATAGCAGCCCTACTCAAAAGAGGTCTTACTCCACAGTATTGGATGTCACAGAGCTTTGATGGGGCATTGTGTATCTCTAGGGATGATCAAGGGCTATAATGAAGAGCGTGCCTTATTAAGGGGTGTCTGTGTAGGTTAACTTAATAGGTGACCTGAGCCTTTCTACAGAAATATTTAGTATAAATAATGTCTGCTATGATTAGAATTTAAAATAATCTGCTTCTCAGATCTGGTTTCTGATGGGTTTATTGTGATCAAGGAAAAATTAAGAAAGAAATGAAAAATAAACAATACTGAAAAGATAAATGGGAATCCTACACAATTCATTTAGTAAATAGTTTTTTCCTCAAGTGCCTTTCAGAGTGCAAGAGAGAAAGAAGCAGCAGAAGGACAAAAGACTTCTGGAAATTTCATCACAATGTTCTGTTTTCTTCAGGCTCTTTCCTCTGCCAAAGCACACTGAAAATCACAGCAAACTGGGAATGAGGCAGCAGCTTTGTCTTTTTTTGTTTCGTTTTTTCTCTTTGTCTTCATGACTGACATACTCAGTGCTTCGCTTTCCAAACTGTCACCTTCCCTCCTCAAACTGCTTTCAAATCCTGTGGAGCTCCTGCGAGGGAGCAGCCGTGTCAGATGTGCCCCTCTGCTTCTGACACATCAATGTACACAAAGACCTAGAAGAGGAGTTAATCCCTCCTGCTTTTGCCCCACTTTTCTTTCTCTCAAATTTTCCCAGTCCAAATTTTCCTGGAAGTTGGGTTCTTTTAAGTAAGCAGGGAGCCAAGTAGGGAACCTGAGCTCCATGAACCTTCCAGTCCTTGGTGGCTTTGCTCCTGTACCTGGAGTTCAGTCTTGCAACTATCCTGCCACATTTTTGGAAATGACCCGCTGACCGGTCGGTACTCCTGCTGCTCCAGGCCCTTCCCACACCAGGACCCGGCGTGTCAGGGAGGACATCTGACACCTTCATGGAGAGCTCTGCTGAATGTTGGCCAGAGACCACAGCAGTCAGAGGGGCCAAAGAGGGTCTCAAAAACCTCTCCTGAGCTAGAGCAGGCAAGGCTAGGAGATACCGCGACACACGGGGGTACGAATAAGATTTCCTTCGCTGTGATAACCAGGATGTTTCTTAACTCTCAAGTGCAGGGGTCCAGAAAGCTGTGGTTCTCCATAGGACTGTGAAATGCAATATAATGGGCTTCCTTGCCTTTAAGAAGTGCTCTGGAGGGTGAGGTAAGGCAGCAAGTATCCTGAGTTTACCATTCCCTTCCCTCTTGCTGAAATTTTCTGTTCCACAGTATCAAATTTCTCTGAGCACATAGAAAATTAGTGTAAAAGTATGGGGTGATTAAAACCAGGCACCAGAACAGTAGGTTCCCATTGATTTTCTGAAGGGTTTTCTTCAGAGTATAATCTAGTAACTCAGTATTTTGCTGTTGCTTACTTTTTTGCCACTTTGGAGACCTTTAAAAATGTACTTGTTTGCTGCAAAAATGGATTAATTCTTGTTGAGTAGCCAGTTTTCTCTCTAGGTGATGGCCAAATATAAAATACTTAAGCAAAACTACCATCGTTAATTCTTCATCAGATACTCTGACCTGTTATCACATATTCTGTGTGGGGTTAAATGGGTTCCCATGTTACGTATTTTTGCTACAGAAAATGATCAGCATTTTTTTCATCGCTGGTCCCTTCAGTATTTTGAGGGGGCAAAAAAGGAAAACCAAACCAAAGCAGTATTTCTTGAGTAGTTAAAGGCTAAAACTGCAGCGCACACAGTCCCATTGCTTTGCCTGGCAGGGCACTCGAACACTGCCGGAGTTTCGGGGTTGGTACTGTTGCAATTTCTGTGTGGTTTCCTTTTGACATACTGCAGTTTTGAGCTCCTGAGGTCCCCTGAGGCTTTATGTGGATTGAGAGAGCCTTAGTTAAGCTTGATTTGATGCAGCACTCTTGGAGCCAAGAGAAAGCAAAGCCTTTGTATTTCCTAAAGAGCATGTTATCCTCAGAGCACTTAATTTATACCCTCTACTTTTGCTAGTAAAAGAGGCAGTGCTCCTCTGCCCTCCATGGGGTAGTAGCAGGGCTTTATTCCCTTCTGCCTCCCCTGCACGTCTGTTTTAACTATAGTTATTTACCTGTATTTGCCTGCAGATCTTGACAAGGATTCTTGTATAAATAAGGTGATAAAAATGAGGTGCAGGAGGATATTTTGCTTTGAGCCTAGTGCATATCTGGAGGCCTATTTTGTCCTGCTGTGCCTGTGCAAAAGGGTATCTCAGAAAGCAAGGGAGAGAAAACGTGCATTACTAAATATGTGATAATACTTCACAAATAAGAGAAGTGGGAGAAGAGCAAGAAAAACATTATCCACCAATACTGTGATACAGGTAGAAAGTCTTGTAGCTGAGCTGGCAATGTACAGAAGACGTAATCCCCTGGATATTTTCCCAGGCCTAATCTGACGGCCTCTTTTTGCTGCTGGGTGTTGTCCTATTTATTCTTGACCTTGGCCACAACTCATGCAGCAGATACAAGTATGGCATGGCATAATACTCCTGAGGTTCTCAGTCCACATATCAGCTCATAAATACCTTTCTCTGATGCGTGTGGCACAGCCTTAGCAATTGCTAAGCAGAAGCCCCTTGCCGGCAGTGCTGGGGAAGTGGAAGCATAGCTGCCCTGATCACACGCAGGGCAATGTGCTTGTGGAGAGTCTCATGCTATAGTGTTTGACCAAACAGAATATGGTCGTGAGTGCTTTATACGGCAGCAAGCACCCCTCTGCCCAGCACACGAGATGCTGGAGGCTTGCTGGAGACTCGCCTTTGCTCTGCAGGTGTGAACCTGGCACAGTTCCACCAAGGTCAGCGGGCAGACTCGTGATGGGCAGCAAAACATATGAGATGAGAAGCTGCTCCATGCTGTCGGGTGTTATACAGCTCTGTACTTATTTATGCCTACATAGGCCATGGTCCAGGATAAAAGAAATAAGGAGGACGAGATCCAGCATCCAAGAATACCACAGGGTGTAAGGATACGGAGACAAGACAGCGCCTTAGGAGCGTTTTTTCTGCACCCAGCTGGGCTTTGCTGCGTGGATGTAGAATAGAGGTATTAGAGCTTTGAAATGCACTTCTTTTTATTCTTAATTTGCATCCTCAGCTTATTTTGTTAGGGATCAATAGTAACCTAATTTCTGTAAATGCTTTCCGTTTTGCCTGGAAAGTCAAGGACCAGTGTGACCTGCAGCACACAGAAGATGGAAGAGATCTTTGATTACCTGCTGTGTGCAGGGATCAGGCGATTAAGGTTAGATTCAGAGAGGTGTCTCGTGGAGCCGGTGACATGCATCTGATCCTCCTGAGATTTCCACGAAAAGCCATGGCATGCACCAGTGTGGGGCCATAGATATTGCACAATAGAATCACATAAGAAGAATGTAAGAATCATAGGATACAGGTGCTCCTTCATGCCTGGAAATCCAGGAGAGCAAAGCCCCATACCTAGGCAAGGAGATGGGAAAGTAAGGGAGCGTGCAAGCCTTGCATCAATTCTTGCTAGCCAGCTCTTGCGTTCTCCCTCGCTACATCTATGTGCAATACCCAGAACGAGGGGAGCTCCATTTTGACTGTCATATCTAGGCACTGAGTAATACAAGCTATCAGAAGGAAAAATTAAAAACTGTTATGGGATCTTTTTATGTAATCTGTATAAATCTATCTAGGTAGTGTGTGTTTGCTATGCCTATTACACTCTCATATTTCTGTACTGTGTTTCTGCTGCTTTACACATCCAAGATAATCCTTTTCTAAAACTGGAGGAAAAGGTGGCACTGACTAGCAAGATAAATCTGATTTACCTGCAGTGCTAACAGAAGTGTTGCAGAGATGTTCTCTGGGAAGAAGAGGGCAAAAGCGTTAAATGCATTTTCCATACAGCAGAGCTCCTTTATTGGTTTCTTTTTTTTTGGTTTGGTTTGTTTTGGTTTCAGTGAGTGAGTAAGATCTGCGTGCGTTATTAATAGTCAGGAGTACGAGTGAGCTGGCTTTTACCCACAGCCCTGCTGTTATCTCTAACACACAAATAAACTACAGCTAAATTGCAGAATTAATCACATTAAATTTTTGGTCCCTGATAAGCAAAATGCCACTCTATTTTTATTTTTTTAAGCCTGGAAAACAATTTAGCTGAGTTCCTCTGGATGTGCAGTTTGCTTCCATTTCGGCATCCTACAGCATTACATTAGATCTTATCATTGCTGCTGCATTAGTGTGTCTAAGCAGCACTCCAGTGATTATATCCACCTTCTTCAACTCCACTGCTAAACGAACTGGGACAGAAAAGCTAATTACACCTTTGCTATGGAGGAAGGTTTCCCATTATCCAGTCAACATGCCAAAAATTTGGAAGGGCCCAGGCTCCATTTAAAATTTATAATATTGCTTGATCTGCTGAGTGGCTTACCCAGGCCTGCAAGGATTGCTAAACCATGGATCACCAATACCTGCACGTCAGGAAAGGCTGGAGATGTGGGAACAGAGGAAACGCACTGCTTTTAGCAGAAGGAGGTGAAGGGAGCTATGCTGGAGCTGGGACAAGGATATTTTGGAGGCAGGAAGGAATGCAGCCTAACAAATCATGCAAGTAGGGGTAGGCTCCAAACCTGAAGCCACGTCCTTTATGGGGCATTGGTAGGTTTGCTGTACTGCAAACCCACTCAGCACTATAAATGTTATAAACCATAGTCATAAAAAATAACAAGTATGTCTGAGGAAACCATGACCTGATTATAAAAAGGCATTCTAGTTTCACTGAATGAACTATTTCCTGAAAGTGATTAACTCGGGTGGAGTAATAAATGAAGTAATAAATCTCTGCATTTGATCCTCTGGGTTTAATCCATGAGACAAGATTTATGACTGGACCCATTAACTCTTGTACTGGGAAAACGCTCTTCATCTCTCATCCGCATGATATTAATTTGGAAGGTTTGCATTCAGACAGATACATCTTAGCTTTCAGTTGAAGTAGGGAAAACTTCTGAGAATATTTCACACTAAAAATATGCAGGATAAGGTCCCAAGAGCAATGCTCTTCTGATGTATGCAGCATTTTGCTGGTTATTCTGAAATTAAGCTATGGTCTGACTGAAGCCTAAAAACCAGGAAAATCCATGTAAAGCTTCAGTCCTTTCTGAATTCATGCTGCTGTTGCCACCTGTGTTGGCTACTCGTGGATATATTTCTGCACGAGAGAAGACCATATAGACTGCAATGTATTGTCCTAACAGACATATTAAGAGCGGAAGGCATTTCACTGTCTCTCTGGATGTCAGCCGGTCTACTGCAGGCATGTTCAGAGAATTCAAAGGTCCAGTATACATATTTGTACATTTTAATAGCCTGAACAATCAGAAAGATACTAAAGCATATACATGCATTATGTAGGAGACTCAGCCAAGCCAAAACACCAGATCTCAACAGATCTGGGATTTCGGGTAGTTCAGCAAGAACTCAAGAGTAAAAATGACCTCATATTTAGGCACTTGTAAGTGCCTACACAACAGCATGATTTGGAAACCTTATAAGGAATCTAGGAACCTAATTTTAAAACATTTTTAGCTCCAGATCTTGTGTCTGACCCATTCTGTAGCAAAAAGTAACGACTGTCAGAAGAGCTTGCTCTACAGAAGCATTCAGCTACTATTGTACGTTGAAACCTTAGGAGCCACAATCTTAGAGTTTGGCTCTTATGGTATACAGTATCTTTCTTAGAAATTGTATTTCAAGACACTTTCCGTAGTTATAAAATACCTGCAGAATGATGTGCAATATCAGCTGACAGTGACAGCATCATAGCTAATAAGCGCAAGTGAGAGCTCTTTGTTTCTTCCTTAAGCTGTTTGAAAATGGTTTTTTAGCTTATAGGGTAAAAAAATAAAAGCTAAATAAAAGATTCATAGGTGAGCTAGAAGCAGTATCCCATTTGGGGGTTCTTTTAGTGGAATTAATGCAGAAGAGCCATGCAGTCTGTGTCTCATTATGTAATCCAGTGGTCAAAAGTAAGGAGGGGTTCTGTGTATGTATGTATACATATATACATATACATACATTTATATATATATATATAAAACCACTCACTGCTTCAAGTGAGTGTAAGTGCCTATTTCAGATTGTTACTTCTGACACTAATGGGGAAATAAGTTCCTTTACAGTATGCTTTCAGACACTAATATAATAAGCTTGTTACTATCCGCAGCATTCAAGGTCCCTTAACATCAGTGAGAGCTTAATTATAAAATATTACCCCATAATAAGGAGATGCAATGTTTCCTAAGTGTAAACTTTAAGGCTGCTCCAATTACACACTTCCCTGTAGCTGCTTTGGAAAGACACATATCTCTCTGCCTGCTTTCAACAAGCAGAGAAAGGTGTAATCTGTGTAATGGCCTGATCCTGCGCACGCTCAGCTGTACGGGCTGAGTAGTCCATTGACATCAAAGAAAGTCTTTGGAAGATAAAATTTTGGCATCCTATGGCCAGCTAGGATTTCACCTAGGCTCCATAAATTAAAGCAGGTATGCACATTTTTTGCAGATTTTGGACCGTAAGACCAAACACTACCCTGAGGTAGAGCCCTTTTAAAGTAATTAAGACTGCAAAATGGAGCTGTGCCAGGAAATGTCTGCAGAATAAAGATTTCTTTCTTTTTTTTTTTTTTAAAGCTGGTGAGGTGGCAAACTGTAAAGGATTGGTTTGGGATGAGTATCCGGAAGGGATTTAAATTAGTAAGCTGCACATAAATTTCCACACTTCTTAGTTGATCATTTCTGATGTTCAGTATTAAGTTAAAATGTTCAAAGGGCGTTGGTAGCCAGGCACTCTCTCTCTAGTTCAGAACCTGCATTTGCATGGCTTGTGCACAGAAATGCTCTTTGCAACCCGTGCCCGACCAGCCCTGCGTGCTTTGCTGTGACTGGAACTGACTTATGTCACCTGGGTTCAATAGTGTTGATGCAGACAACCTTTAAGCTAATGATGGGACATGCTGAATGTCAGGAACTTCTCGGGGCTGCCAATGGGGGGCAACAGTATTATTAAAATTCAGTTTGCCTCTGGACTAATACAAATTGTGTGCTAAAGGAAGGTGTGACACTCTGCAGACCAATTCAGCCCAGGCTTGTCAGAGGAGGAGGAGGGCCACGATGGTAAGACAGGTAGCGCCCGCATTGCAGCCATCCACAACCTGATGGTGGATGTAGCTGGGAGAGATGACCTCCTGTTCTTGGGAGTGCTTTTGGAAATGAAGCTTCTGCTGTACCACGCGAAATACCCGCATGCCAAAGTTTCCGACACACTTTTAACGCTGCTCTGTGTTTTGTGATGCCGTCCTCTGCGCCTGTGCCGCATTGGGTGGGTGAACTGCCCTTCCTCTTTGCACGTAGAGCCCTCACCGACATTGAGGATGTGTCGCCGAGGGCAGCTGTATGTGTGTGAACTGGAAGGGCCACAGTTCGTGTTTTGTTCCCAGGTGCCCTCACGGGTACCTAAGCACGCTCTGCTTTTGCTCTTGGTCGGCTGTCAGTTTTGTATGATAATGTGAACGCTCAAACAGTCCTCCATATCTGGTAGATCTGGAAGCAGTTAATTAGCTGAGTACAACCAAAGCAGAAGCAAAAAATAGATTCTCCTCCTCAGAGGTGTTTCTGGAGAGCCAGATGTCTGTCATCTACTGCAGTATCCAAATGCCTGCCTCCAAATACCGGACAAATGTGGGGTGGGTGGCGGTCATGCAGTGTTGCCGGACACGGGGCGGGTGAGATGACCAGGCTCTCCTGACTGTCACAGCAGCGGAAACACAGAATAACTCCTTCTGCAGCACAGGGGTTTGCTGGCGGTGTAACTTTGCAGAGTTTAACCCCGGGCCCTGGCTCGTGGGAGCTCCTCCGATGGAATCCCACCTGCCTTCCCTGTCCGGGAGCGGGGGAGTGCGGTCACCCGTGCTCACGGAGGGGGGAAAACATACAGGACTCTCGGCAGTGGGTCTGGCCCATGACATCCCCTGGCTCTGTACTTGAGCGACCCATTTCTTACCCTCTGGTTTATTCTTTCAAGCCCTTGCACAGGGGAATAATCTGTTTTCATTTTATTCTTCCGACTCAAATCAACATGACTGCTCGCATCAGCTACGTTTACAAGATCAGGCTCCCTGGTTTGTAAAGCTGCACGTAGTTCATCTCCGTTGGTAAACTTATTTTCTTACTTGCAAATCTACCCAAGAGAAAATGGTCAGAAAATGTGTTACTGGCTCAGAGACTCACTAATCTACCATTTAATGATGGTTGGAAGGGTTTCTCTATTTTTATATAGAGTGCAGATCGATAAATCTTTAATAAACATCCATTTTTTTAGATAATGCATCTTTTGAGCTAGAGGAATGCTAAACTACCTACAAAGATGAGCTTCAGTACAGAAAAAGAAAAAGAAAAGCTCACATATAAAATTTCAGCTCTGGGAATTTTATGTTTTAATCAGTTTGCTTAATAAAATACAATAAGGCTATTGCAGTTATCAACATGATACTTTTCAGAAATCTGACACTTACAGCTGTCTCATTTATTAATATGAATCACAAAAATAAATGGCAAATACAAAACATTCAGCTGAAGTTGTGTTAACTCCCAAGATGGCTTTCTTATTCTGTTGCCTCACTAGTTTAAGTTTATAATGCCAGCACTGCAGATCTGGTGTCTTTGTACTGAATTTTTAAATAATCCTTAGAAGAAAGAAAAATCAGGCACCTAACCAATTAAGACTAGGGGTTTGGATTCAGAGTTACAGACACTTCAAAGAAAGCTAAGTTTGCCCAAAAAGACATTTTCCCATGTCACTTTTGGTTCAGATGTGAACTGTGAGATGTATTTGGTAAAAAAAGGCTGTTTGTTTCATATTTAAAAGCCATCTAAACAAGCTTCTGGTTGTAACAATGAGCATCATGTTTAAAAAGTAGTTGTATATATTATAACATAATAAGATAATAAATAATACATGTCTGTCTATAGCTATCTATCCACCCATCCATCCATCTAGCCATCCATCCATATAAATCCATTCCTTTTAACTGTGAAATTACGAATAGCTCGTTCTCCCTGATATGCTCTATTTTTTCCTAGGAATGATTCTGAACCTAAACCTCAGATTTAAAGGAACTCTTATTTTGGTCAGGCTTGCTTACAATTCTGAATTTTCTGTGTGACACCGAAAATGTCAGTGCGACCAAAAGGCAGATCTCCCCTTGCATTCAGCAATGACTTTTTGTGCTTGACCTTTCTTTTCGGGGAGGAGAGGTCCAGTGATAAACCATTATTGGCATTTACAATTTGGTACACTTCGCTTGCATGCAGTCTGTGTCAAATAATGCAGGACCATGCCAGGCTTCACTAGCGTCCAGGCAATATTTGGGATTATCTAGAAGGGGACCAGGACCGTCCTCCTGTGCAGAAAACGCATACAGAGGCACAGCCTTGCTCAAGCAGTAGGTCTCTGCGTCAATCCGAGGACCAGGACCTCTTGGGTCCAAATCCCAGCGGTGTCTCCGTAGGCTACAGTCAGCCAAATGGTGTTTTCTGTTATCTGCTGGTGGTGGATAAAAGTCCCCGCCGTCCTTGGTGGGGCCCTAGGAGGCTCAGCGAGCTGTCTGGGGCTTGGGAGGCAGGCGGGGGAGCACGCCTCCCTCGCGGGGAGCATCGCTGCTTTGCATCGAGGCGGCTGCTACCAGCCGCAGGCTCCAGGGATGCCAGTTTTAATAATTGAAAGCTTTGCTCCCCTACACAATTCAGAGCTTTATACCCTCCTCCTATGAAAACTTCCCAGTTCCTTTTGCTGCTGGTAGAACGCCTGTGCCTGCGGGCAGGTGCTGGCCGCCTGCCGATGCTGGCAGCTGGAAATGAGGATTTCACCGTGGGGCACGGTGAGCGCTGGGGGCGTGCGGGGACTGCAGGGGCTCATCCCTGTGCTGCTTGGTGAGCAGGCAATTCTGCAGGGATGTGCTGGGACAGCCTGGCACAGGCAGCCCCCAGCCCCTGGGAATGGGCACCCCATGCAAAGCCCCGACACCGGGCTTTTATGCTCCAGGCTTTTAATGTCCACGTGGGACGTGGGTGATAAATAACCTCTCTGAGCCGAATCTTCGTCGTTGCAGTGGGGCACCTGCGAGGGAGAGCAGTGGGAGGGCGAGTGTGGCAAGGTGGTAGGGACGCTCTCAGTGCATCTGCCTTCTCCAGCATGGGGCTGGAAACTGCTGCATGGGGGTCGTTGCAATATCTGGGATATGGCAGGGGTGCTTCCCATGAAAGGAGGGGATGGGCAAGGCAGGGGTGAGGCTGGGGTGGTGGGCAGATAGCAAGAGAAATACTTGGCACAATGGGATGTGGGCGAGACCAGCCCTGCAGAGCAGTGGTGTTCACACAAGTAACCGTAACTCTTTTTTGGCAGCCTTCGCATCCTCATTATGAATTATTTTAATTTCTTCTGTGGATTTATTAAGCGCCTCTTGTCCTGATGGCTCAGCACTTATTTACCAAGTTAAACCAAGCAGTAAATTACCTATGCTTGCCTGGGCACAATGGACAATGCGACAGAACTGCAGTTATTGTGTTAGGAAATGAAAATCAGGCCAGAAATAAAGAAAATGGGAAGGCTTCTACTGTATTTCCTGCCTTTGCCTTCTGCTAGATCTCCCTGGAGAGAGGAATCCATGCTGGAACTCTTCCTGGAGAAGACCTCTGCTGTCCCCTGGGCTTAAAACTAAGGAGCCTCCTGGCTAATGGATAAGCACTGATTTTCTTTCTGCTGGATCCTATGTACACAGTTGCTTTTTGCGACGGCTCCTAATATTGACATCAAAATGCACCTTCTCCCCAGCAAAGACTGATCCAGCCTGAGAACTTGCTCCATCCATTTATTCTGGCTCCACTTTGTCTTCTGCAATGGTGTTGCAGTGGGGCTACGTTTCCCCCAGTGATTCGCAGATAGGTCAGGTATTGGCTGGGCACACGGGAGCTTTGCGGCTGGTTCCACAATTGGCCCTTCTCCATGGAGCCCATTAAAGCTTTTACGCTACAATTTAGGCTAAGAAATTCTATTTTATCAATTTTGTTGTTCTCAAGGTATCACAGTGAATGTCAGATTGAATTATACAAATGAAGACGGTTTTACTAAGAGCCTGTTAAAGGCTCTGTGCTAATTTTATAACTTAGTTTATAAAGTGCTTCTGCTAACATTGAATTGATTGTAAGCGAAGAGGCAGAGGCTGTTTGGTCTTTTGATACATTGCTTCTTGGTAGAAGCAACACAGTTGTGGGGTTTAGTCGAGAGCATCAGATAATCATAGTGGGCTCCCAGCATTTGGTCGTTTGCAATCCCCATACGTTTTCTGTGCAAACATTTTGCCTTTTCTGATGCTTGTTTTTGCTGACCCTCTCTAGTCAGGAGACAGGGTTCCCTTATTAATCTGTAAATCAGAGGCATTTAATTGCTTCTGCAATTTCAGTATGGGTTTGGTCTTGTTCCAGAGGAAAAAATGTTGCTTTGACCAACCACTGTGATGTCTGTTTTTCCAAGCAGGAGACAGAAGAGAGAGCAGAGATAAGATACAGTCAAACAGAGAATGCCTTTTCTAATTACAAATGGCCCATTCTGTTCTGCTGTGGGCATAAGGCCAAATGTAACACATTACAGAATATAACAATATAACCATATATATGTGTGCTTAATATTAGGGGAAAAAAACACACGTGAACTTAGAGTGTCTTCAATAGAAGGAATATGCATGTTTCTTTGGAATAAACCAGCAGTTTGTAAAAAGGAGAATTTTCTTCTATCTTTCTGACTAGCTGTAGACTTGGGGCACAGTTACAATGCTGTTTACATTCACAACCATACTCAAATTAATTCGTAATGAAGGCAGATGAAGGCAGGCTCCTCTAAAGACTGGAAAGAGTCCAGAATATGTCAGGAATTTCTGAGACTCTTTCTAGGGTGCACTGCAGCTAATTAAATCCCAGGAATAATTAAAAAAAAAAAAAAAGAAAGAAAAAAAAGTAGAGGAAGTGCAAATACAGATTGCAGAACTAACCTCAAGGGTCTTTGCCATTTCTAAGCTGTCTTCACTTGAATCTAATTGGGGGGGGGTGGGGGGGTGGGGAATGCATTTATTTACATTTCTATGTACATCTGCTTTCTCACAGTGCTGCCTCCAGCTTTGTGTGATGAGTATCCTCAGTGCAGGGCCCAGAGGGCTGCGCACAGATAAGAAGGAGCCAAACAATCCCAGTAGGATGGGCACTGCCTTCCTTCTTCCCTTCCAGCTCTTGGAGCACCTCTGTGCTGGTTAGGCTTTGTGCACTCCATTGGTACCTGAAAACGTTTCTTTTCCACTTCCACGCTTCCACTGTGAGTGTCTCATTTGCTCCTCTCCATCTGAAGCTGTCTGAGAGTCTGGGCACACCGCTGAGAGTCATGTAACAAAGTACAATTCAAGAGGTGCACATACAGGTTAGGCTTTAAGCATGGGAAGACTTAATCTCTTCCTGAGGTTGGCAACCTGAACTGGAAATCAGCAGGCTCTTGCCAGACTCAAATAAAATGCAAAGAAAGACTCAGGGGGAGTCAAGCATCAGTGTGCAGGGATGCAGGGCAAGATAAGGCTGGGCTGCTCGTCAGAGAAAGTGCTGTCCCCAGGGTGCCTTGAAGGCAAGGTTTGGGGGAGCAGGCAGGGTGCAGCACCCCATGGACCAAGGGAGCTGGGCGATTGCTGTCAGGGCCTTCATCACCCAGGAAAAGCTTGCTCATCCCCCCAGCTACTGCCACTTAAATCGCGCTGCCTTAAATAAACAGAGAGAGGGGGGTTGAAGCTTTTAGCTGTCTTTTCAGAAGGCATTACAAGGAGCTGATAGGGCAGCCGGTGAAAGAGAGAGCTGGTTTGGAGCTAAAGATCTGGGTGGTGCCTGAAAACTGGACTCGTAAGAGATGGCTTCGCAGGAGAGGGTTACTGGAGCAGCCTTGTTGCAGGGGGAGACTCACTGGGCTTTCCCACTTGACTTCTGGTGGGAGTAGGTGGGCTTCAGGGGCTCACAAAGCACTTTGCAGAGAAGCCGTCTGCTCTGCCACTGCTCGCAGGTCTGCACTGAGGCTCAGAGGACAGCGGCTGCTGTCTCTTCTGGGCCCCTCTGTTTATTTGCCTTCAGAGAGTCTTTGAAATCCTGCTATATGAAGTCTTGTGTAAATACATTTGAAAAAAAACCCACAGTTTAATGGGAATAAAAAGAAACTGCGTTCTGCGTTCCTGCATTTGCTGAGCTTGTTTCCCACTGAGGAATATGAAGTTGTTTTAAGTAACTAGTAAAGTGGCTGCAAAACTTGAGGAGGAACTACAGGAGGGATGCAGACTTTGAATTTGTAAATCCTTAGGTGTGATCCTGTAGACTGGCTACAGAAATCTGTTTTGGAGTACTTGGGGTGTGCGTACAGGCTGCAGGACTAGGCTGTGTTGTGCTTAATAATGCCAAAGATTTTCTATATGAAGAGATAAATGCAGATAACAAATATTGTGGCAGTAACAAAACTCAAAAGAACCACAGGAACCCCAGTGCAAAGCTGCAGAGTACCTTTTTTCTCATTTATGCAGGTGCAAGGCTTTCTTTTGAGATCAGACCTTGATACTGCAATGCCACTCTGTGGAGCTGAAAATCAAAGAGCTGTGCGAGCCATCGGATGAGTGACATGGCTGAATGGTGACTTCATTCAGTGTTCTCAGTTCAAAAGTGGTCTTTTTTCAATCTGCTAATTTTATTTGTTCTCTACCAGTCAGTTACCATCAAATTCCCAAATATTTTCTGCCTTTACATGTGTATGTGTGTCTATACATTTGTGTAGGCTTAGAATTAAGCTCGAAGGTGGAGTAGACTTATTTCATGATTTTTCTCTTTAAGAGCCATTTTGAGTTTATGTCTTAGTGAAAACATAGATGCTGGGAAGATGCCAGGTTGTCATGTCCCACTAATAACTAGAGGAGCTGCCCTCTAAAACTTCACTTTCATCTTGAAGAATAAGTTCCTGATTTTTCTTTGCTGGAGAAAACATGGAAAAACTAGCAGATGTAGGGCATATCTGAATGATAGCCAGTGTGGGCTTTTTTCCCCCATATTCCCTAACCATCTTGTAAATGGAGGGACTTTCCATGCTGCTACCATTGGGACAAAAGCATGTCTGAGCTACCCACGGTCGTCAGCCCTTGCCTGCAACTCACTTGCTCTTGAGTAGCCGTGGGATGTGAGGGCAGTTCCCAGTGTCTGGAAGGGAATGTAATTCGGGGGGTAAAAGAGAGGCCTGGAGCGTGGCTGGCTTTTACGGGGCGCTTGCAGGTTTTGCAGCATTTGGGGTCCTGTTAGAACCACAGCTGCTGGACTGCAGTTCATATTTGTGATTTCTAACCTCCATCGCTGTAGGCAGAAGCCTGACACTGTGACCTTAGGCATGCCAGGGCCATCCCAGAAAAACTGCAAAGGACCTTGAACAGATCCTTTCTTTTCCTTTTCCTTTTCCTTTTCCTTTTCCTTTTCCTTTTCCTTTTCCTTTTCCTTGTCCAGCTTTCACTCTCCTAAGTGATCAGGGTGGGAAGGTTCAATTGGTTTTGTTTCTCTTGGCAGCATTGTGTCTGGTACAGGTGGAAGAGAAAGGTAGTTGAGCGGTAAGTCGAAAGGAGAGGGGGAGTGCACTCTGCATCCCCAGGGCTGTACTCCTCGCCTTCAGGTTCTTGCCAGGAAGGAGGTAGGATGACACTTTGAAGGAAGAGCATTCCAGAGCATCCTTCGGGGAGGCCAGGCTTTTTGCAGGTTTTTTTTCATTTTCCTGTCCCATCTTGCTCCTAGGTATGTGCCCATTGATTTCACGAGCCTCTCCTCTCCCTCAGCGAGAGTGATGAGCCAGTGCCTTTAGCTGTTGAATCCTGCTAATATATGAGAGATTTTCCCTGAATGCCTTAACTAGATGGTGCCTAGCTGAACCTTACGGTCTGCAAACCATATTTCTTCCAATGCTCCCTGTCTTTTCATGAAAACAAGGCCCTTCTTCTGACGTTATGTGATGCTTTTGTTTTATACAGATTACACTGAAATTCTCACTTATGAGGTTATTACAGTTTATAATCCCCTGAAACTCCATTATGAATCCTCTTGTAGTAACAAGTACCTGGCTGTCATGTATGCAAATGCCTTATCTCATGAGAGCAGCTGGGCACAGAGGGTGCCCTTTGCTGAACACTTTAAGGTATGTGCTGAGATTGCTTGTTTCTTTTTGTGTGAGTTTATCCCTGCTCTCCAAGAAATCAATAATGCTTCTATATTTGTCCAGGGGTTTCTGTTGGTTTGCTTAGCTGTGCCAACACAAATCCCAACCAGAAAAGTTACTGAAGCAGGAAGATAAATTTTGACGGGCTGCTGCCAGAAATATCTCGTTACTCAAAATTTGTAAGGTATCATGCTGTATGTGTGATCTGCCTTGATGATCAGCAGCAGTGTGTACTTTCAAGTAGCTGATTTTGCATCTTAAAAAAACCAAAACAATTCTTTGTAGTATCCTGCAGTACTTTTAGGTCCTTGGAAACGTCCAGTGAGCAGACAGGGGTTTGCTTTGCTGCCTCCCAGCTGAGGGGATCTTGTCATCTTACCAGCAGTAACTTAAAGATCTGAATTTCTTACAAACTGTCCAGTCTGATCTTAGGACTTGATTTGTCTCTAACATCTTCCTGCCTACATTTCTCTTCAGCTAATGATACGGGTTGTTCATCTTTCTGCAACACTGGGGAAAAACTGCAAACTTGGAAAACTACCACTTGTCCTTGCTATAAAAGTAATTAAGGAACTTGCTGTATTAACATGCGCAAAGTGAAGCCAGATTGCCTCCTCTCCTGAGACCCTGGGGAGAGAGAGATACTAGGGCTTTATCGTAGGAACGCTTGGTCTTCGTCGGGGCTAATTGAACTGTCATAAGCAGTGCATCAGTTAAGACGGTCAGATACATCTCCATTGCGAAATCCGCAACTGACAATGTGGCTTTCTCCGGAGAAAATCCTGGCCTCGCTGCAAGGCCTTTGACTTCGGAGGCAGGGGGGAGGAGAGAAGATTAAAAAGAAGAAAAGGGAAAAAGCAGGGGAGGAAAAAAAAGGCTAGGGCCTAATTGAAGTTAGAAGTGATCTTATTTTAGAGAATGGTTTCTTAACAGAGTGCTGCAACCCTCCGCCTCAGCATTTTGGATTAAATTACTGTTGGTACAGATAAGCTCCATTAGGGCTGTCATTTCCAAAGGAGGCTTTTCCACAGCTGCTACTCTCCCTTCCTCCCCCAAACCTCAGGTACAACGACAAAAACATTAACGTGGGCCAGAGCGGGCCATGAGGATGAACTTTTTATTGCTATGCAAATGCAGGCAATCTAGGAAATTAATATTTCATGCATGCCTCTCTTCACAAGGTGTTTCAATTACAGGCTCCTGGTCCCTCGGCTGGGTGGCTGGCTGCAAGGGCTGTTATCCTAAGCAGGGTCTGGAACTTATTTTTGTTTCTTGCTGGCTGTTATCTGGGCACCGGTCAGGGGACTGGCCGCGTGGTGTCGGGCGGGCTGCCCCGGGGGCTGTTAGCAGTGCTGCGAGAGGAGGGGAGCATCTGGGTGCGTGCAGCACTATGAGTGCCGCTTCCCAAACCCGTAATGCCATGTTGCACGCCCTTCCCGGGAAGTCAGCTCAGGAAAGGAAGGTCTGCAACAATTACAGAAGTGGTTGAAATAGTTTTCTCTGCACTTCCCTCGCAGGTAGCTAGGCAATGCTACAGACAGATGTACGGCCAAGGTGCGAGTAGGACAAGCTGCCATCCAGCGTGATAACACTGCTGTGTGTTTGTACAGCACTGAGTAACGCAGGCAGGGCACAGCTCTGGGGTGCTCGTAAGAGTGGTTTGAGCAAAAAGAGCAGGTCTGCTTGGCGCGGGTGAAGATGCAGATTTCCTCAGGCTCCCCCCAGGGCACCAGCAAGCCTTGCACCTGCCTTTGAGAGAAACAGACTGTGGTCCCCCAGCACCCGCTGACGGGCAAAACACTAACTGCATCTGCAGCACGGTTTGCTGTGGTCCCTTCGGCTGGGGCTGGCAGTAGGCACGCTGCCCAAAAAGCCTCATGGGCTTGGGAATACCGAGTTATGGCTGGGTCCCGCCCCTCTTCTCTCTTCCTCAGCCACTTTGCAAGGAGCAGCTGCAGTTTCACCTTCATTAAGCCTTGCAGCGTGCCTGCGAGGTGAGTAAACGCTGCTGTACCATTTGTTCAGCAGGCAGGCAGTTGGGAAATGGCCCAGCCAAAGTGACGTAGGACTCAGTAGTGAAGTTCAGGATGGGTCTCAGGATTCAACGCTCACTTGCTCTTTTCTTTACCGTGATTTTAATGAACGCTTATCACAACATATATGCAAGGCAAAAAGTGTGATTCAGTACATACTGCAACCTGAGACCATGCAAGCGGCATTCTGCTTCAGGTGTGCTCACCCAGAAGGAGTAAGAGCCTCTTAGTGTGTTCAAAGCATTAATAAGCTTAAAGTGGATTTGAAGAAAAGGTAAGAGAACTGTGAATTAAATATTGATCCTGGTATTTCATTGTTGAATTGCAGACATTCAATTGCCCATGGATTATTCTGCCATTGAATCATAGCAGCTAGAGAAAAGCTGTACAATTATCCCATTCATCTCCTTGCCAATGGAAGAGTGTTCCCCACAGTACATTCTCATAGTAGTTGAAGTTGATTACTTAATTCCAATTACTGACAGTCTACTAATTGCTTAGGCTGTATTCCAATTTTTGTCAGCCCTCCCATCATGTTAACTCCTTATCTAGAGGTCTGCCCTGCCTTCTGGAGGGGGTTCACATGAGTGGTTTTGAATAGGAACTTTTAAAATAAGCCAAAGCCCCCTTTTCTTTTTTTCTGTATGCCTTCATTTCTGACTGCATGTGTGCTTGATCCACCTGCACTTTCTAAAATAAATAGGCAAGCTAAAATGCCTCCAAATGAGTAATTTAAGGAGAGCAGACGTGTGTCAGCATTCCCCAGCCATGATTATTTTCCTTTCAATGTGCCCTGGTCACTAGCCTCCAGCGGATGGCTTTCTGATTTTATATACTTCTAAATAAATTAAGGCAAAATATCTCTGCCAAAATCTCTTGCATGGGTTTCACATAATTTTTTTTTCCCTGCCATTAGAGAATTATCCTCCAGCAATCCTTCGTTCCAGAAATTAGTCTTGATGAAAAGGAAATATGAACTTTTTCTGTTACTCAATGGTAAACTCACACCTCAGCCCATCACCATCTTCTCTATCCTTAAAACTTCCCCGTCTTACCCCAGGCCATTTTGCTGTCAGGGACAAATTAGCTGCGCACTGGTGAACATCAGAGGGCAATGGGCAGTTTTCTGACTGTCCAAATTCCTTTAAATCATTTATTTATTCACTCACACGTTTTTTGGCCAGCAAATGTGTGTGAACGAGGGTTTCTTGATGGGCCTGGGCAGCCAGAAAGGTACCAGATGGAAAGGTTGGCAGAGACGGGGGTCACAGGAGAGCGAGGACAAGCCTGTGAAGTTTATTTAAAAAAGAAAGCGCTAGCGATGGAGCCAAGGGGTAAAGGCTGGCGTGGGTCTGGGAAGAAGATGAAATGCTTGAAGGTGGATAAAAGGACTTTTCTTCTGCGTGTGTGTGCACTGCGGAAGCAAGTAGTGAAAGGCAGCTGGGGAGGTAGCAGCAGACTGGGAGGATGCTCAGCATCCCTGGGCGGTGCGGGGCACAGCCCCGCACCATGGGGGGACAGCAGGCACCGAGGGGCCGGTGGGCTGCCTGCACCTGCAGAGCTCATCCGGCCCCCAAGGTGATGTGAGTGTGAAAGGAAAGCTTTGCGGCTCAGAGCAGCATTGGGAAGTCTCCAAAAGGACGGTGGTAAAGACGCTTAGTTTTGACAGGTGAGGGCATGGCACTCCCAGATGAAGTGACACCAGATAAATGACTGTGATTTTCAACCGCATCTCCAGCACAGAGTTTTGTGAAGGAAGATTTCCAGGCACAAAGGGAGGAATTTGACTGTTGCTGGGGATTGCAGCCAGAAAAGAGTAAGTCAGTAAAAGAAAGTCCACTTTTTGAAGAAGTTTACCGAAGACAGACAACCATGTGAAAGCAAATCTATTAGACCTCCAGGCACGTGAAATTAAAGAATTCTGCTCAGTCACGAGATGACACAGAGATATGTCAAGCTTTCAGCCTGAGAGCTTATAAAATGGCTTAAAGTCTTGGCTTCACTTTTACTTTGAACATCCCAATTGAGTGCTGAGCGAAAGAATAGCCGGGGAGCAAGCAGGCTGAAAATGAGTCTGTACAGCAGAGCTGCTGCTTTGAAGGTGCGTGGCCTTTCGCTGCCACACAGCTTTATCATCTGAGGCTCGCCAAGTTTTTAACCTGATAAAATGAACTAGGCAAAGGGAAAGGAAAATGCGTGAAGGGAAAATGGTACATCTGTCTGCAGTTTAAGCTGAGCCTCGAGTTCAGGTTACAGAGTGAAGTAAGGTTCACAGGAGTTATTTTAAGATTTCAGTAACTGCGGTCAAGACCATGGTTGCATTTACGACTGGGAGTGTAGAATAACCTGCAGGAAACATTATCTGTCCTGAAGAATACACAGTCTGAGACAGGGATGCTGTATGTTAGCTCAGAGTGTAATGTTAAAAGGAGCTATATCTCCCATGATAGTTGCTTACGAAAGGAATGTATTGCCAGTTACTGTAGCTATGCTATGTAACCTCCAAAACAATTCCCACCATCACCTCCAAACAATAGTTTGTGGATTTTTAATCTTCTATTTGATGGTTCACATGGCCATTCTCTCAAAATGTGAATTGTGTCTCCGTTGGAGATGGCTATCTAAAGAAAGAAATCATCCTGCTTCTTTCTGCTTACCTTATGTTGGTGTATAGCTTCTGGCACATGCACCTGACTGTTCTCGAACCTCAGTATATCCTGTATATTTCTGTCCCTTGCAATATGAGTCTGAACCAAAAAGATGTTAAGATGAGGTGGGTGATATGGGCCCCATGGGTCTCACACCTTAGGCAGTTATCTTTAGACATAAAATTTTTGTTTGAATAGCACATAATTTTATACTCACAACTACGGTATTCCATAATTAGGAACTGCTTATGTTTAGGGGATTTTAAAAATTCACTTACTTTCATTAATTTCCATGCCAATTCTGATGGTAAGATATTTGTGTTTAAACAGATGAAAAAAATTACTACAAAGAAGGGATCAGACGTCTTTCTGTGTTCTCACAGGACAAGGCTGAGGGGGCTGAGATTACAGGAAAGGAGATTTGGGTAGATCTCCTGAAAATGTTTCAAAGGAGAAGAATAATTAAGCACCAGAATAGTTGACTGGAGAAGTGGTCAGGTCTGCGCTGAAGGGGGTTAAAAACTCATTGGACGCCTGTCATAAGCGTGAGCTAAGTTGAATGGATCTTGCCTGTGGACTGAAGGGTGACTTCTGTTTTCAGCGATTCCCAAGATCAGAGAAGAAAGACAGCAGGTCTTACACCAGTTACTACTGTTCTGCCTGGATTTAACTCTCCTTGTCCAGGCTGGGTTGTAGGATTAAAGCGCTGTAAGCCTCCCAAATAGTGCTGTATTTGTGGCTATGCAGTAGTTTAGAAACACAACATAATTGCAAAGAAAGCTCAATGACCTTATTCAGAGTTAAGTGGAAAGATCTATGGTCCAAAGGGGACTAGGCTTTTGGCAAACAAAAATAGCCAAATTTAGCAAAGCAGAAAAGAATAAATCGGTGGGCAAATGCCCTTCTGTTATCGTTTAAACTGTAATGCTCTTCTCTTTCAAGGTTGCTCTCTAGTTGAACTTAAGCAGTTGCAAACAGAAATTTTAGGATCTCCTCCCCGAATAAATTACAGCTCTGGAAAGCAGGTGCAGATTTACAGAGTGGTGATGAATGACTGCAGAGACCTTGGCACTCCATTAACACTGGCGGGTATAGAGTGTCCTCCCAGATCATACAGTGTGGTTCACAACTCTTCCATCTACTCTCGTGAAGTTTCTTTAAAAAGCAATCAACCTCCATCCTGGATGGCATGTTGTAATGGACAGGTGGAGGGGATTACAGAGCTCTAGTCTTGCAGCTCTTCTCCCAGTAGATGTTGCCATCAAGGCAGCTCTGGAAAGAGAACGAGAGGAGGAGGTAATTTCTAGTTCTTTTGCCGTGCTGCGGTTAGCTATTTCACTGTGAAATACTGAAGAAGTGGTTCTGGTGCTTTTGCTAAGAACGCTTTGGGACAAACGCTGATAATCACGCATGGCCCATCTGGCTGGTAGGAAGACTTTCCAGCAGCCCAAATGCAGCAGTGCCATCCTGTGAGCGTGGACCTTTGAACTGCTCTGAGCAATTACTGGCTATCAGTTGTGCTACAGAACTGCTAAGCGATCCACGTTGCGTATGAAATTAATATGTGAGAATGGAAGAAGGAAGGTGAGAATGGAAAACCAAGCAAGCAAAAGTATGTGTTCAAATGCTTTACGGTTTTTTCCTCCAGCTTTGCACCTGAAGGAAAGCTTCCTGGAGAGCCAGGACTGGACTGTCAATTGAGGAAACTGAGGAAGCGTGCCCATGTGTGTGTTTACTTTCAAAACAGCCATCCTTGTTTTGGGTGTTGTTTCCCAGGTAAAACAAGAGAAGTGTTCCCTTCCCTGCTGCACACAGCTCTGACAGATTGATGTAGTGTACTCAGGAAGAAAAGAAATGCTTGTCCAAAAGTTATTTCCCATATCTTTAAGAGGAACAAGCCATATTATTTTCTCCCTTGATTCTTAGCGCTGAAAGCTCTGCCTTTACTCTTTAATAGATGACTGTGTTTGACGAAGGTTTTTGAACTGCCTAAATGGTCGGGTGTCAGAGATCTATAGGCAGCTGGTGTTTGTTTAGTAAATGATGTCCCTGTTATTGTAGTAAAAGACAGGCCTCGGTGGGCTATAAATACACTCTGTTCCCATGCATCATACCTCTGTCCAAAGGTACATTTCAGACCTTTGGTTTTTTGCTCTCCAATTTCTTTCTTTTTCATTACGTTTCTCCCTCCCTCTCTCCCACCAGGTTATTACACTGAAACAAGACCAAACCAAGTAATTCATGCAATAACCCTTTCAGAAGGAAGCAGAATTTTCTGTATACAAAAGTTGCCATTACAATCTTTATTCTTGTCCTTTGCGAACCATCGATGGTCCCATGTTACTTGAATAATGTGACAAAGACGACAATGAACATGTATTTAGTGGATAGCACTATTGCAAAATGCTCCTATCTATCTGCATTAGAAATTGTGAAATGGAAATGGAGGACCTTAATCTATTTTCCAAAGTTGATTGCATGTCTGCATTGTAGAGGGTAAGAAAGGAAACTCTGCTGGTTAGAGAGTGCATGGGATTTTGTGATCAGATGGGTGGCCAGAAGAGATCTTAAACAGCAGCACTCTTTCCTGTCTGTCTCTCCTCATTTTACTCCTATGATGGTTGTTCTTGTAGATGTAGAGGAATTTTAGGTAATTTACAGGATCAGTAGAGCCCCACCAAGATCCTAAAGCTCACCAAACATTTATTTGAATATCTAAAGCTGTAAGGTCAGAGGAAGAAGTGGCTTTTGGGAACCATTTTTGTATATATATATATAAAAGTTCATGTTCTTCTGGGTTTCACATACACTGATATAATTGTAAAAATAGCTTGTCTTGTGGTGTCTTTCATTTCTGGTTCTGTTTCGGACTCTAATATGTAGAAGTGGGAGTTCGGTCCAATGCTTGGAAAATACATGAGTGGGGCTTCTGCAGTAAACGGGAGCTAACCTTTCCTTGTCTTGGATACCTCATGGTCATTATTATCTCTTGTCAACTGGGTTGTCTCCTCTCTTTTGCCTTGCCCATAACCCAAAGCTGCCGGTCTGCTCAGCTGGAAGTGCGGAGTAATTGAGAATAGAAAGTGCTCTGAACACACCCGACGTACAGGTGGCGCTGGGTGGTACCTCGGAGTCAAATCCATCCTGAATTTGAAAACATCTGAATCCAGGAGGAGAGTGTATTTGAAAGAGGAAAGGAAAATGTAAACACTTTGAACCTTGGAGAGATTCATAGGCTCATCAAACTCTGAGCCCAGACTTTCCAAATAAGAGCAATCTCTGCCCTTAACTCTTTATGCAGTAAAGCTGAACATCTGATATTTCACTTCTGGTGAACAACTGGCAGAAAGCCCAGGAACACAGAGCCTTGAACTGTCCTCCAGTTAACATCTCAAAGTCTCCAGATCTGCGAGTGGGAATTAAGCATCCCACAGGATCTGGGCACACCCTGTGGCCAGGGTTGCACTTGACCATGATTTAACAAATGCGCTTATGATTTAAAAATTGACTTCAGGTTCAGAATTGCATAGAGTTGCTCAAAGAAGTCCTGCCCTGATAGGCAGAGCTACATTTACACTCCTCACCAAAAGGTCACAAGGACAGGAAAGAGTGACATTGCAGGCTTTCTGATACTCTTCTGAATGAAGACAGTAATTTGTTCAGTATGGAGGAGAAGCACGGCCTCCTTTTATTATTATTTTTTCCCTTCAAGCATATCCGGAAGAATTAGAACTGCAATAAAACTGTCCTGATAATGATGCAAATGTGTGAAATTGCAGATATCCTTCAACAACCTTTTGCTCTTAGTTTGTTTCTTTTCAGCTGTCAAGCTGCTGATTTTAAGCCTCTCCTTCCCCTGAACCAACATTTTATTGGAAAAAAAGATATTTTCTCATTTTTTCCTGGCTTAACTTTCCATTCTCCTCATTGATACTCCAAAGACGAATCTTTGAGGGAACCGAATAATTGGAATCTTCAGGGTACGAATTGTTCATTTTCCACTAAATATGAAACCCATCATGCTGAACTGTGAATACAGCAGGATACACTTAGGAGGTGTATGAAAATGAAAATAAAAGGACACTGATTGAAAGGAGAGGGGGAAAAAAATCATGAAAGTGACATTTCCTCAACTCATCCAAAATATACAAAACTATTTTAACTGCTTTCATAACAGATACCACGCAAAGAGACCCAATTAATTTTATCTCCATGCTGCTATACAATCTGTATAATTCTTTTGGTCACCAAAATGTCTGAGGTACATTATATTATTCATACAGACTTCACTCCTTGGAAAAAGAAATCACATTTAGTCTTTTTTTCTCTTTATCTATGGATTGATCAGCTCCAAATCTTAGCAGGAAAAGAAGTGTAAGTAATAACAACCTGATAAATTCTGGAAGAAACCTTAAAGACAAAGCATGTTCTCATCAGACAGAGACTGACGTTTAAATAGAGGAGCACATACTGCGTGAATGTAATTGTGTTTAAAGGTATAATGTCTTCTAACTTGGTATATTGAAGAGATGAAGTGCTTTTGCAAGAGGTCGCAGTAGCCTTACAATTTGCATGAGGGTAATGGAGGGAACACTAACAATAGCAAAGAAAGCCCTAATTCCTTGTGTAGTTACAGGGAGCCAAATCCATTTCTACGATTCCTTGAGCCAGACTCACTTTTGGTTTCCGCTGCTGCAAACCAGCAACAGTTTTGTGTGTCAGCAAGGAAGGGGATGTGGCCAAGACCCTCAAAGGAAAGTGCTGGTTCAGTTGGGTAGTGGGAAGTGGCAGAAATTTTATGAAACTTCTGTGCAGGAATGCAGGAGGGGGAGGCCAAGGTGCCCTCTGGTTCTAGGAATAGGTACCTTGTTTCCTTTGCAAAGCTAGAGCCAGGTAAGTCCTTGCATTTTTGTTGTTGATCTTCACTTCAGCTTGTAGTGAACTTTATGGGCTGCTCAGTATGCCTGAGCTGAACGTATTGATCTACAAGGATGTTGGAGAGGGAAAATGACACAATCTGCAGGAATTCGGTTATGGTAACAAAAATGAGTATAATTGACAGGCTAGCAAGTGGGTACTCAGAGATTTGTTCTCCAGAAATGTCCAAGAGGAAAGATGGATGGGTAGATTGATTTCATAATTAAACGTGAAACTGCCTCATTTTCTGCTTTCATTGTCAGCTCAGAAGCCAGCCCCAGTTTGACAAGTGGCTTTCTCCGATTTACAAGGCTTTCAGAAAGCTTTGGTGCAGTTTTAGGCAATCTGGGGTGGAATTCAGCTCTATACTGGGGTCTGGATAAATCTGGGTTAGTGTATGATTTCATGCATCTGGTACAGAGAAATCAGCAAATTGCATAACAGTTCTTTTTCTGCGTATGGGCTAATGCAGAGGAGAGCCACAGCCAAATACAGCCAAATTTGCAGGGGACTCCAAATGCCAGCTTTGGTATGTGGGCCTATGTTATTTTTTTAATCCCCAAAGACCCAACGGTTGATGCTTTCTGTTTGTTGCCTCATCTGAATGTAAATCACAGTCTAAAACTTGTTTATGTCCTATAAAGTGAAAGCATGAAAAATAGTCTTGCCTTATTCACTGTATTGAGCCTGCTGAATCCAGAGACCAAGCTATTATCAGCTCACCTTCGGGAGAAAGTCGGTAGGGTACCTGTGGTCATTTGGCATGCGGTAGGTAGGAGAACCATCTGGATCTGCATTTCGAGGTGGAAAAAGTAAATGGCCATAGAAGAAAGGAAAACACCACAACTTTCACTGGCTACAGATTTCAATGGCTCCTTTATATTCAGATGAGAACTGAGAGGGAGTTGAAACCTGATCTGGAGCACCGCTTCTTCTCCAGTTTGCTGCCCAGATAGCCCTGCTGCTCCCTGCCCCTTTCCCCCAGCAGAGCACAAAACTACAGGCTAGCCTGCCTTGCGGGCTTGTTTTTAGAGATAGCAGCATCTTCTCCAGTCTGGCCTGATGTCAACCATATAATAAGTGTGTATTTGTTACAACGTGGGTGGGAAGCCTGTTGGAATATAGAACAGAGAGCCTGCCCTATATTACAGGGTGGGTTTTTTTTTCATTTAACAAATGCTCATTTATCAAGTTGCTGAGGGGAGAGAAACCCAGCTATTTCTGCCTGTGTGCCTGCTAGGATTTAAAAAACACCTTTAAAGGTATAAACAGACTTGAAACCCCAAAGGATTTAAAGACAGACATGAAGCATATGCAAGTTTTTAGAAAGATAAGTAGTTAGCTCCATCCTTATTGTGTTTTTACTGATTCTAGAAAACATCTTAAAGTAGGGATTTAAAAATGCTTCCTGTATTCCTCTCTATGCATTCATCTTTGCATGGTCTGCACATTTCAGGGGGGCTTATTTTGAAATACTGGATTTGGATAGTGCTTCTCCTTTTCCTTATTTTAAGTCATTTTCTTGGCAGTGATTGCACTTAACATCAATGCCTAAACTAATAGGCAGAATGGATGTCATTGGCCCTCATTGTCTTCTCCTTCCCAGTCAAAGGGTAACTGTGAAGTTAAAGTAATTATGTTGGTCTGAAGTTGGCATCAGAGGCTTATGCCTACTAAAAATTATCTTTTGTGTGTTTCTTTTAACATACACAATGCTTTTTAGGTTTTTGCTTGCAATACACATACACACAACTACTTGAAGAATCATACCTACTTTTTGTGTCCTCTAGTGACCTTGTTTATGATATAACTATAAAAGAAAAAGCTAGGTTGGTTCCTCTTTGAGGCTATGACTTTGATCATAGGATATTGAATTGTACCTGACTTTATTTTAGAGATTCTAACGAGAACAAAAGTCAGGAAAATTGAGAACAGCAGGGAGGGCCTTTCTATTCAGAGGTAGATTACTTTATCTTTAATCCTCTACCCTTCCTTGCGCCTGATGCGATATGCACATACGCGCATCCATGTGTACACAACTACTTGTACAGTTTAAGTTTCTCTTGCCCTCCCTCAGAGCCAGAAGCATAAATCTTGTTTCTCTAATAAAGGCATTTAAAGCACAAAGTTATGAAAATATTCTCTATATTTCTGTGTTGGGTATGTCACTGGCAGTAGGAAGCATTTATCATCCCTGTCACTTAGTTTCCTTGCTGAAGTCTCTAGGGACAGCAACATTTGGTTTTCTTGAAATTTTCAATAAAGGAAAGGCAAATAATGTCTTTCTCTACTACGCTTTCCCAAGCTTAGCTCTACTGAGGGTGTCTTGCAGGGACAATTAAACCGTGCCATTGCCTGAGTTTCGGTGGATGTTGTTATTGCAGCATTGTCCCCTTCCTGACAAATCGCATTATTCCAGTGGCTATGGACCATTAGTGGGTGCAGGGAAGCCAGGAGGGGATCGTGACCGGCTGCTTGCCCCTGGGCAGAGGCAGCCCCAAGAGCAGGCGAGCAGAAGGCGGCCAAAAAGGAGCCCATTTGGGTGCTCTCCTGTACCTCTGAGCTGCCAGCTACTTAGTGCTTAGTGTATCTGATGCCCCCTTCCCTGCTGGGGCTTGTTTCCCTCTTAGCTTTGCAGTGCTGCACCCACTGCCCTCCCTACACCTCCTCCCACCAGGGAGGGGGCCTTTCCCAAGTGCTTCTCTCTCTGCCCAAGCATTTGGCAATAGGCGGATGCTTAAACATCAGCAATGCCTGGAAACCACACCATTTCGCTGAAATATCCCTTTTTTCTTTGCCTTTTGTGTGGGGTTTTTTTTTGCTTGCTACCTGTTTTAGTTTCAGGCTTTGGCTTCTCTGGCAGCACAGCCAGGAAGGATAGCAGATGTCATGGTCTAGCTGAGGTTTTGAGGTCTGTGCAGCAAAAAATGGCCAGAGCTTTTCAGCTTCACGTCAGGCACTGCAAGGCAGCAGCTGGGCACTGTCTGCGGGGGGCATTGCTGAGACCCTGGCAGCAAATACGTCCTTGACGCTGGTCATTACATTAAATGGAGCTATGCTAGGTGGCAGTTCTCTCTTTGAGACACTAACGTGAGGGGAAGAGGAGAGTATTAAGAGATCAATAATTAAAGCCTTACCTTGACTTGAAATTCTTCCCCTGTTCAGTTCCTGATCCCAAACATTCGGCTACAAAATCCCCAAAGAGGCCAGCTTGTAATTCTCACCTAGTCTTTATGTAACTGGCTGTGTTTCCCGCATCCCAGGTGTGATGTGAGTCTCCAGGTCTCTTGCTTAAGCCTTATCCGTGGGGGTTTTTTCTAATATGGATGTTCCCAATTCACTTTTTGAATTCATGTATAGACAGACGTGATGATGCATTATATATTTCCTACTATGTAGATATTTCTGTTAACCTAAATAGCCTGCTTGGGGAGGAACTGAAGGGAATGATTGTGCTTTGAGAGGTAAACATAAAAGAGTCTCTGGTCTTCTCTCAGATTGCTTTAAAAGCACTGAAGAAAGCTGGTATTTTATCACTTGTAAGGTCCTGTCTGTTTGCTTTCTTTCCTCAGAAATCTTCACCCCAGAAACAGCATGTATGTGGTACTCCCTTCATATGTCTCACCTTCATATGGCACTGCACCTTGGTGAAAATACACTTTTGGTCTGTTAAATAGGCTGATTTAACTTACTCAGCAGTTCAGTTCAGCATCTAGACTTGTAAGTACAGCCGTATTGGTAATTGTTACCATTGGAAAACAGATGCTTCGCTCTCTCAGTGAGGCAGGTAATTTGTTTGATGTTCTTGGTCTCTAGGAATTTTTAGATCTTGTTGGTATTTGTTTGTAGTATTTCCATTTGCTGTGGACAAAACGCATATGCTAACACACCGATCTTGTGCAAATTTCTGCTGTTAGAATTTTTATAGAGTCTAGGTGGAAGCACATGAATCAAAGTGGTTAAAGAATTAACGTGCACAAAGGTTTGTTCCTTCAGTTCTCTTTCTACCTTTGCTGCAGACAATGTGTTATTTAGTACAGGTGCTTCATTGGGAATCTCAGTACCTTGCAGTAATGATCACTGCAGATAATCAGCCTCTGTCTACACCAGAAAAATTACTGCAATTGGATAACATAGTTTATCTCTGCTGGGACCCCAGATGAGGCGCGTTAGCATAACTGCACAGCCAGCCAACACAACAGTTTCAAGCACCATCTTGAACTGTGAGATCAGCGAGACGCTGCGGGGCTTGGTAGGGCAGTGGTTGTCAGCCATCTGCCGAGGCTACAGACCCCACTGCTATTAAGAGCACAGGCACTGAATTGCTAAAATATTCCTTCCAGGGACCATAGCCATGGCTAGCAATCCTGCATTCCCAGTCATATTTATTTATCTGTGAAGCTCTTCTGCTCGCAGAAGGAGGAGCGCTGGCTTCGGTGGCACTGCTCAGCTCTCCTGCACTGTTTTGCTAAACATAGCACGGTGCTTTCTCTTTGCATGCCTAAAACTAAATGCTGTGTTATCAACAACTGAATTTTAAAGATCATTTGTTGAGGAAGTGTACCATTTAAAGTTACTGCTTTTATAAAGAAGCCATGTTACACTCTGAAGACTATGCGAGCCTTTAATTTGCTTTGGTGGTTACTAGGTAGGTTTAATTGGGTGCAGCTAACATTTAGACGCACTGATCAGGTCTGAGATTTAGGAGTGCATCTTGACTGCATCCCAAACCTTTATTAGAGTAAGATGGTAGCACAGCCCCCAGGCATGCTTCAAGAGCCGTAAGCCAGCACCAAATACTAGGCCCTCATGGAAGCTCCTGCGCAGGCAGAGATGAAGCAGTCCTGAGCTGCCAGTGCATAGGAGCCCCACGACAGAAGAGGATAAAAGGGGTAAGATGGGGCCAAAGTACGAGACAAGACTGGTCCATGTTTTTCACAGGGAGGGTTTTTTTGAGGGTTTTGGTTTTTGTTTTGTTTGTTTTTTTGCTTTTGAGCAAAACCCAAGGCTTATACTTCTGAGATCTGGATTTGCAGTGCTTTATGCTACATAGATATTAATACAGTACCCATGAGTTAAGATCTTGATCCTAATAGAAACTGTAAGTGCTATATAATGTTGCTCATTTCACTGGTTCAGCTGAATAAAACACAAATAATAGAAATGGCATCTATGATGAAGAGTGAACTTTTAAAATTCTTTTTGGTTTATTTAAGGTTGGTTAATTTGTGCATCCAGTTGTCTCAACAGTCTCTTGGGACTGTTTGTGGGAATAAATTGACTAGTTTTTAATCCCTCAGGTTTTCCTAAGAACATCATTATGTCATTTAAAGCATGAGCAGTATTTATCTTGATGACCTCTTGTTATTTGAGATCAAAGTTAGATAAGAGTTGAAAGTGAATTCAACCTAGGGATCTCATTAAGAAGCCAACTACAATAAGAGTTTCACAGCAGAGTTGTTCTGAAGGTTTCATTTTGGTCCCTCACTGCAGTCTTTCCTTCTATAAATCCACTTCTTGGCTTGGGGCACTAATTACCACCTTTATGAAGAGCCCTGTCCTCAAAATGCCTGCGCACATGTCTGTGTCTTCTGGCATCACTGTTGTCACCGAAGTGAATCAAATTACAAAGACCTAAAGATTTGGCGAATTCTAGCCTTGAGTAAGAAATAATACCTACCTACTTCAAGGCGAGTTGTGAAGGTTTGATAGGGACATGAAAAATCCCTATTAGTGCTCAAGTATTATTGGAATTAGTTCATGATCCAGTGTCTTTTTCCTAAGGGATAAGGATGTGATATTTATATCAGAAAGACATGTGTGAATCTATGCGAGCCTGAAGCTGTACTAGCTTCAGACTTGCTTTTGAAATATTATTCTTCCCTCTCCCCTTTCTGAAGGGTCTCATGAGTCTGTCTGGAGCTAGTACCTCAATGAAGACCATTTTCATTGTCTAATTCAGATTTACTGTAACATATGGTGGCGGTGGTGGTGGTGGGGGAGCTTCACATTTTGTGAATTAAATTCCAGAGACAGAAATAATTCAGCTTTTTTTGAGGTTAAAGAGTTCTTTCAATGAGTCCTATTTATTACTTGCATTGGTAACAGAGGGAAAAAAAACAACAAAAAACTTAACATTCTGCTTTGGTCTGTTGAATATGTCCAGAAAGTTTTCTTTCTAATCCTCTCCTTTTTAATGGATAAATCTTGCTGCTTGAAAAAAGTTATTCAAAATACTATGTACAACAAAACCGAAGTATTTTCCCCCAAGTTATTAACTCTTGCCAACCCAGTGGATGCATGAGTTGTAAGAGAGAGCATCTCAAATTACATTAGATGTCTATGTTTAGGCAACTGATTTAAGCCCTTTGTATGGTGGTGGCAGCATAATTAATTCATACTATGTAATAAAATATGCATAAGTAATTCATACTGTAATGAAAAGTGACATTCTTATTGTCTAGTGTTAGTAGAAAGACCTGGTACTGAAAAAGACTTCAAGATTCCCTTATATGTGTTCACACATATGCAGAATATACAAAAATGTTTGTAACTTCTTATTGCATTGGGCACATCATCTAATGCAAAAGAAGCAAAGTTGCGTTACAAGATATATAATTGACCTCAGCCTTGAAAGCAGTGTTAAAGATGGAAATTCATCTTACGTTCTGTTTGTAAGCTTATAGTACGAAATAAAATTTATTGGCAGGTAAGTTTTAAATGGGCGCTCATCGGGGGCTATGAGAATTGGGAAGATCTATATAGCCAAAGGGAAATAACAAGCTAATGTTGAAGTGTATCAGGAGGAGGAAGCCACAGAAATCAGCAGGTCCCTCAAGATTTAGGGAGTTATCAGAGAAGATAAGAATGTTGCAGATGCTTTTCAAGATTTTCTTTTCCTTGGTCTTTGCTACTGTGAATGATGAATAAATTTGGAGTGGGGGAATTCCAGAAAGTAAAGGTGCAGTGCTTCCTTTGACAGATGTTTCAAACAAATTTATCTCTGTATATGTATTTGTGTGTGTGTGTGTGTGAAATGGAAGAAGTCAGGAAATTAAATGTCAGTAAATCATTGGGACCAGATGGCCTCTCTTCATCTGAGATTTCCAAAAAACGCAGTAGCAGAGTTACTATAAAAATATGTATAGATTATAAGTGAAAACAACCTCATCTATTAAATGAGAACAGTTGTCAATTGAAAAGACTTTTTAAAAGACAAGAATAGTGGCAGGAATGATATTGTGGCCAGCGAATTTAATCTCCATAGTAGGAAAAGAGATGTATGATGTTTTAATAAATTAACATACTATTACTTTTGATGTCCTACAGTCTTTGACTGGCTTAACAAAAATATTTAAAACAATGCAGAAAAAAACCTGTGTTATTAGAACATAGATGTAACTAATTATTTTTTTTCAAATGTCTTGTTATAAAGTTCTTTTTATGAAGTCTGTTAATTAAATTTGTTAACTAGAGGGTGAGGGTAAAGTTAGATCTGTTCAGAGATTAAGAGAGGGAATTAGATTACCTAGATTACAGATAGGAAAAAAGAACACGAGGACTGGTATCTATGCCTCGGCACAGAAAGAGGTTATTAATATGTAGCCGCAGGGTTCAAACCCAGAGCGGGTGTTGTTAAACACATTTAGAGTAGGACGGGGAGGAAAGAGGTGACTGCTGGCACAACAGGAACTTATTTGTGTAGCCACACAGTGCACTGACAATTCCTAAGAAAGCTAGAAACTTGGGCAATGTAATTCAAGATAGGCAGGTGCAATGAAATGCATACTGGAAAGAAAAACTTGGCAAGCACTCAGACAAGTTTTGGATTAACCCAAGCCACCCCTAGAGGAGATAAAGGGATGGGAGGTAAAAACCTGCCCCTTCTATATCAAAACACACCCAAGTCCTTCTAGAATAAATTCATCCCCGTTGCTGGAGGGAAGGGAGACAAGCATCAGATGTCGTGGGGTTGTCTGAGGTGGGTACCGCTTGCAGCAGCATCGGACAAGCAGTGCCTGCCCTTTCTTTGCCCCTGTAGTAATGGTACCCATGACTGTGTCTCCTAGAGTGTTTATGCTACACGTCACTTAGCTTTGTGCAGGCATCCGGGCAGCTTCCCTTGCCCATCCCAGCGCCAACAACGAGCATAATTAACTTTACAGAGCCAAGCAGCACTGAAGATAGACGGCTAAAGATACCTGTGTGGCAGAGAAAGATGATGAATGGAATACCGAAATGTTGCACTTTGTTAAGGAGGAGATAATGTTGTCTATTAAACCTTTTCCCCTTTATTAAGGGATTCACTTTCGCTCATTTTATTCTGACAAAAAAAGTAAAAGATAGCAAAGAAAAGAGTGAGGGAAGGCTCACCAAAAATGAGAGGAATGGTAGATAGAAGTAAGAAAAGAGATTCAGCAATGAAGACTCGAAGCTGTGCTAGGAAATCGGCTTGTCTCCCTTCCTATGCACAAGCTGTAACTAATGATTTGGAGAACCTTTCTGAAGGAGGCGCTTGCCATAAACCCCAAACTAACTGATCCATTTCACTTCAAAGTATATGATAGGGGAAAAGTCTACTTTATCTTCTCTACTCAGAGTAGCAATAAAGCCCTACTCATACTCCTTTCATTTCCAGCAAGAAGTCTGCGTCACTGACATTCTTAAGCCCAGCTTTGCAAAGAAAACATCTAGAGATTGTTTTTTAAAAGCAGGCTGAGATCTGGTTTCCTCCATGGGATCAAAAGGCTGGACTTTTCACAAAAGATTTATGGGCATCTCTTCCAAATTCTCAGCGTTCAGCTGAATAGGAAGTCTGCCTGTTTAAGAGTTGGATTGATAATTCAGTGTCGTGGGGATAAAGTATTAGCTTCTGTTGTTTGCCAAGAATTTTGTATCAGAGCATCCTAAAGGAGTGTGAGAGAGGGCTTCCATGCCTGACATTACAAAGCTCATCTCCAAAAACAAATATCTTGTGGTTTGCAGTTTCAAAAGAGGACACATTTTATTCCACAGCGTTCGGAGAATTTGAGAGGTCAGCAGAATGGGACTTTCTTCTGCTGTGATTATTTTTCTAATTAGACAAAAGCCAACTTTTCTTCCGAAGGAAAGCCTGCCTTCCTTAGCTCCCTCTTTTCCTCGCAAGTGTGCTGTTGCCAGAACGAGGACTTGCTTCTGAAATCATTGCTACCAATTATACAGTAAAGATAATTCCGCTGAGAAAGTGTAGACCAAACTTATCTCATTAAGACAAAGTCCAGATGCTCCATTTATGTGTGTTTTAAAACCAGCGCAGTAAAGTCTTCCAGATACACATAATTGGCAAGAGAAAGCAGAATACAAAAGGGTAATAGTTCTGCTCTTTTGTTTTAAATTAACAACTGTGGTGTATCGTCTCGTCTCCAAATAGAGATCTGAACAAGGACATGGATTGTGCGGCATGCCAAAAAGACTTTGCGGGCGTAAGTTGCAGGAACAAAAGGAAAGGACTCTGATGGATAGGAGATGCTACGAAGACTCTCTAAGAGAGAGTAACGTTGGAAAGAAATCAAGATGCCAGAAATGTGAGAAATAATGTCAAATTGTCGGCTTCGTTATTTTCAGGGATGGAGGGAAAATAAATGTTCTTTCGGGTCTTTGGCAGGGGAGTGTTTCTGTCCATGAGCAGGGGTGGGGAAGACCCTCTCCCAGTTAGCCAGGCTGTCTGAAAGCCCGAGTGGGAGAGGTTGATGATGGACACAGATGCCTTTGTCTCAATTTACAGATACTCAGTAGCACAAATTCCTCTCCTGCCCCCTGGGAGCAAGCTTGCAGGTAATCGAGAGTAACATTTTACACAGGAAGAGGAAAAAAACCTGCATTTAGACAATTCTCATTGGAAAATTATAGCCCAAGGCTGTAATAAAGATGCCAGTTTCATGAAACTGAAACAGGCTTGGACACACTGAATTATGGAGTAAGGGGAGCCCAGACAATTAATAGTAAAATTGCTCTTAAATATAAATGAGAGTTTAGGATAATGTTTTTGATAATAATCTTTTTGTAATAGCACAGTAAAGTGATCCGCACACCTCACCTTGCACAGAAGAGCTCATTTAAATGTGCTCTATTCCCTCAAGACCAGGCTTAGATAGTCGACGTACACCGTAATGTCGGTCATTATTTCCTGAGCACATCAACAAAGTTTGCCTCCATTTATCCTAAGTGCTGAATTTAGCTGGGGGCTCTGCAGGCTCTGTATTGCACCGGCATGACCGTGGCTGTAATGTAAAACGATATGCGAGACATAAATGGTGTTGCTGCTGCAGTTCTGCCTCCCTTGGCAGGACATGGCGGAGGAGCCCAGCGCTGTGTCTGGTGGGACACATGCCGCAGCTCGGCACACCCACTGCGGGGTAGGCACTGCTCTTGGCAGGAACAGGAGGAAAAAGCTCATTATGAGGGGTCTGTTTGTAAGGTGAACACCGGCAGACGTTTTTCAGTCTCTTGTTTTGAGTAATCCAAGTAAGGTTTTTAAATGCGTCTCTTGGAAATTATACACTGGAAGATTGCACGTAGCCGCAGCGCAGGAGACGGCGCGGAATTGCTCCCTTATCTGTTGATGTTGGCTTTACAAAAGAGCACGGCAGAAACTACAGCCCCAATCTGTCTCCCAGCGGAGGGCTGCTAGCAACCCAATCTCATGTCTGCACTGCTTTATAGGGCATTGATTTTCTCTCTTAGGAGTGGAGAAAGCTCTCACTAAAATGAAGGACAAAATCCCTATTGATACTGGTGGAAGTAGAATCCAGCTTTTGTGATTTAAGTGGTGTGCATAAGGAGGGGTCTCTGTCCCAAAGAAGAAAACCTCCAACTTTTTTAAGCTTGGTTGCATTCATCTTACAGGCGATCTGAAACAGGTATTATAAGGATCCCAGTTCCCTTAAGTGCTTTCCGGGGGAAGCGCCAAGTGCACCAAAGCTTCGTGTTATTTCTCTTGCCTCTTGACTAAAAGGGCTGACTCTGATATTTGCGGATGCAGCAAAGAAGCAGCTCCCTTTCATGCTTGGGGGGAGCCTGGTTGTTGCCCAAAATGCCGCGATTCCCTTCCAGCTGGGGCAGTGCCCTCCGCAGGCTGGAAATCTGGGCTTAATGCTCACACCTGGTCTGGCTGTGGCATCGCTGGTGATGAAGGAAAAGTGACACATCCTCGTTATACCATCAGGATGCGCTCTTCTAGGGATAGGGTTAATTGGCTTTTTAGGGCGGTGGGAGGGAAAGGAGGGAAAGCGTGACAGCTGTTTCATTAGACAGGATGTTGAATAAAACAGTTAAGAGGCTGCACTGCCCAGACTTAACCTTCCCTGCCTGCATTTCAAAGCTCAATCGTGAAGTTAGGTTTGAAAAGGCTGATGGGGTGGGGAAGAGGAGGTTCATGTATTTTATTAGAGTCAGCTAAGAAAAAAAAAAAGCTTTTCTTTTGTGATGACCTGAATTATTCTCTCCTACCATAAATGAAATGACAGCTCACCTGGGAGAAGAGAGAGGGGATTTAAAACCAAATAACGATTCATAAAACCCATTGCCGCAAGATAAATAAGTTTTCAAGAGCATCTAGTGCTAGGCCAGCTTTGTAGCGTACAAAAGCCTTATAGCTGAAAGCCATTAAGTCAATTAATACTGTACAATACATCAGAGCTAGTTCATGCCGACAGAAGGTCAGCTGAAGGGAACGATGCCCTGGTCCAACTGATGTACTTAGCTAAGACGTCGCGTCCCAGGGCACTGTCCCAGCAGCACAGGGCGGGACATGCATCCTGGCTGAGCAGTCCAGGTTTTTGTGGTTTGCAGCTGGCTACTGCATAGGCTTTTTCGTCCTACTCCTATCTCCTGGCGTTTGCTTTCTGCACATTTTCTGGCTTCTAAGCCAGTGTAAATGTCTCTTTGGCAGAAATGTGCATGACCGGTGCCCTATCGGAAGGTGTCTTTAGGGCTTGTCTTCTGAGCTGGGGAGCCATGCTGCTCTGTGTTTTGTGTTCCCAGATACCACCAGGTTCTGCTGTGTTTCACACCGGTGTAAATCCGGAGGAAATCTGTGGCCTATCAGTTTACACTGAGGAGAGAAAGAGACCCACTGCGGCGGGTGCATTGTACAAAATTAAGTAATAAGTCAGTCCAGGTCTCCACTTGGCCTTGTCAAAGGGCAGGCAGAGAGACACGCAGCGGGGAGGTGGGGTGAGGTGGGGGGGTGGCAGGCTCAGTTTGAATGTTTGCCCTTTGAATTAATTCTGGTTGACCTACTTCAGCAATGATTGAAGAATTTTTTATTCAGTTTGCCCTGATCTATCCCCTGGTGAGCGTGCGCTTGTTATTTTTTAATGAAACCATTTTCACAGCCTGTTGTTTTAGGTGTTGCGAATGGAGGAGAGTGAGGTTATTTTTGGGTTTGTATTCTATTTTTTGTTTCTTCAGGGTTCCCACTGCCACGCGGTTGCTTTTAACTGCATGCGCACAGTGCACTCCCCGATCCTCGCTCTCGGCTCAGCAGGATTGTTTTCATAGCAGATAAAAATAGTGTAAAAATATAATCGATGATTAAAAAAAGATCTCTCTTACAGGAGTCATAACCGAATATTTTTGTCTTTCGCTGTGAGTCATGTGCAAGTAGACTTGAGGAGCGTCTTGCTCTGGCTTTAAACTTCTCTGGAGCATTGGCGTTTGAGCCTTTAGACACAGACTATATGTAGGATGGGCTGCACTGAAGTAACTGTGAAAAATAGCTATTAATTTACACTCTGCGATTAGGTCAGACACAAAGGACTTGCCATACTGGATGAGATCACTGTTCCACCTTGTTTTCTGTCCTGAGGAAAGTGTAGCATCTCTCCTCTCCCATCACAGCACGTACATGCACATTCTCCCACCAAGGCTGTTTCACTGCAAATGCAGTACCAAATGGTGAGATCCTGAGGTCTCTGCATATTTAGGAGGCTTAACTTCACAAGAATTGCACTTACTCTTCACCACTCTGGAGCTGTTGTTGTACAATGAAAGAGGCTCCAGGGATGACTAATGGCTTAGTGACTGTGCAGATCCAGGGCTAATTGCCTTTTGAAGGTATTGCTTTGGCTCTGAAGTAGCAGGTAAGGTAAACAGCGACTTTTGGGTTTTGTTAGCAATCAATAGCCGCTGCATTTTTATCGCATTAAAAGACAACAGGTTTGGTTTTATTAAGGGACACAAAGGAGGTTTCTTTGTGGCAGTCTGAGACACTCACCTGATGGGCCATTCCCTGGCTCTTTGCTGACGGTCCCAGCTTTTGTTTTGTGGGGCAGGGGTAAGCGGCAGCGAGCATGGAGGTTAAAAAAATTATCTTGGTTCTTTTTGCGTTTTGGATTTTTTTTCTGTCTTAAAGTAATTTCCAGGTTTCTGGCTATGAAAGAAACATGAAAAATGTTAGTTCTAAACAGCAGAAAGTTAAATAAAAAGACCCTCAGTTTGTTAAGTGAATGCTTCTTAGGCAACTGGCATCGATCACAGTTTCAAATATCAATTACTCACTTAAAAGAAAAATTGACCAAATGCCAGTAACCTTTTTTCAACAAGAAATAAATAATGCTTCTAGAGAGGAATAACATAGTATTGTTATTTGTTGTATCATATCACTGTGATCAGCTACATGAATTAAGGGACATACAAGTTGAAAGGCAAAAAAAAAAAAAAAAGCAGCCTTTATCTTAAACAGACATACAGCTTTATTCCTCCTTCTCAATATAACTTCCCAGGAACAGCTTTCATAATGGGACACTATTATCATAACTTTAATCTTGTTTAAATTCAAAATTCTTCCTGCAAGCCTCAAGGCCTAGAGGAAAGACCTTTAGTAAGTTATCTTAAGAAAGCAGATTGCCTGTGAATCACTTCTTAGAGTCTATAAAATCCTTTGTAATTTACAGAACAGCTGTCCATAATAAAACATCAGAAAAACTCTACTTTGAGTCCTTAAACTGAAATAAACACAATATAGAAAAATACATTATGTGGAACACATTTAGAAAGGTGCAGGTGCCAGCTATAAGCTTTTCACCCCTTTACTGCTAAAAGGTCTTAAGGTAACAGCTTAGAAAAGGATGCCAGATTAAATAATAACCAATAAAAACCCATGAAGGAGCATCAAAATGCTCAAAGATCATCTCCTGGGGCTTCTAGAAAAAATGTGACCTCTAATGAATTTGAGGGGGAGAAAATGTTTCTAAATGCAGGTTTTGTTAAATCATTGACCTTCAGATTTTTAAGTTATTCATCTTTTTGCTGTTCTTATAAAAAAGTTCCAGGATGTTTTCAAGGTTAAGAGAGGAGTTGCTATAACATGTCAATGTAATGGGTGTTCACTTAGCATATGTTGGCCATGAAGAGGACAAATGGAGCCTTTTCATCCCATGGCTGTTTAGAAAAATAGCATTCATGATACTGATCCCACATAAATGTCTTCATAACTTACAGATATGCTTTTTTGAAATGAAATTTCCCATAAAGTCAGGTGCCAGTTAAAACAATATTGATACCTGTTTCTCTGCCATCTTTGGTCCTTGAAGACCTTAAACTTACTTTGGCATCACAGACCCATCCATAATTTACTGACAGAGTCTAGGACATGGTACGATGGGAAATAAAATAATAGACCTGAAGACAGATTTTTTTTAGAGAATAGCTCTTACCTCCATTGGGAACAAAGTTGCTCCTTCTAATGCTCTTTCTGGGATTCTCCAGCATGGACTGCTGTTTGAATATTTTTCCGAGGTCCTCTAAGGAAAACAGCTCAAATTTATTCTGGAGACTTTTTTTTCTTTTTTTTTAAAGAACTGCTGCAACTGGAATGGCAGCTATGGTAAGCCTGCCCACCATGGAAAAAATCTCTTCTTGAAAAGCAAACCTGCAGTTAGCATTCAAGCAAGGCCATGTAGGCTCAGCAGAAACCCTGTATCATGGTACTTGGGAAGGAAAAATTAGGCAACTAGATTTTGGTAGCAAAATTGTTGCAGCCCTCTTTTCATTTTTATACCCCCTGAAGCCTTGTACTTCTTTTCTGACATAGTGACTGGCTGTATACTAACTTCACAGTGATTGGATTGCAATAGGTTTGGACACCTGATGATACGACATGTATAACTTGCAACATGCAATGGCCTTTATATAAAACACAGGGTTACTTAAACTATGTTGGCTTGCTTCTGTCTCATCAAATGAGAATGATGAGAGAAAATGGTTGTTATGTCCTTATATAAGGACTTCACGTTATATATTATCAGAGGCATAGGTTTGTTTCTTCTGCCCACTGTTAATAAATAGATGAGACAGGAAGACATAGTGGATTTTTTAGGGATCCCTTAGTTTGCTCAGCACTCATTGAGATTGTTGCAATGAAAAAGCATAGCTTTCTGGAGGGTAGGAGGTGTGTGTGCTTAACTAGTTGAAAAAAAAAAGTTTAATTGTATTGCAGAACTACACCAACTCGTTCATTTGAAAAGCAACAAGAAGAAGATCTATTGAGGACAGATTTCAAACCAGCTTTTTACCTGTTTTCTGTTCAAGACCCATTATCCAAACGGTGGCACTGAGAATGCAGTTGTGGTCTGACCAGAGGAACTATTGTAAGAGCAAAGACTGAATTCAGCAAATGAACTGTGGGTAGAAAGATTTTCATTCTAAGTGAAAAAAAAAAAAGCTTGGCACACTGTATACACCAGCTCCCTGTGACCACTTCCATAGTCCAATGCTCTGGTATATGTCCCATACCAGTGAGCAGACTGGGAGTGGGAGTAAGGAGGAATGTCACAAACCACAGGAGTTAAGATAAAAAAAAGAGAGGGAAAGTGAACAAAAGGTAGCCTGTGCAACAAACACATCACATGCTTATGCTTAACAAACTAAATAACTTCAATAAGTGATTCATTGAATTGCTTCCCCCTTCTGTTAGTATTTCTCATTATTATTTGCCCAGAACCATCTGATCTCAAATCTTCACCTTTATAGTAATTACAACTTAAGCTGCTACTTCCTTAAAAGAGTAATAAATTATATTGGATAGGGGCAGGAAACTAATGGGAAAAAAGAATGGGTGATAGGGGAAAAAAAAGAGGTTGGGAAAGGATGCATAGAGTCTGGCCAGAGCTACAGACACATTTTGTGTCCTCATGTGTGAAAGGATATCCCTAAAGATGGTTCTGCCAGGAAAGATTAAGTCATGCTTGGGAAGAGGGGCTCAATGGTGGGTTTGGCTATTGAAGAAGTGCAGCAGCTCTCCTTGGCTTTCAGGATGTTTTTAGCTATCTATTCTTGATAAACACAGGCAGAAAGAGAAGGTTGAAAAGGATATAGCTTCCAGTTGTGATTAGTCCCCTGTACTGATAAAGGGATTCAGGACTGTCATTTTGGGGTTTTAAGTGTTTCATTACCGTTTTCTAAAAAGCATCATGGTTGCTGAATTTTTTCTCTTCTAAACTGGGCAGATTTCAGTGAATGCTGCCCCTGTGCCTGTTCTCCAGCATTATCCTGATAGCAAGCTGATGCTGTGCTCATGGTTGCAGTTCTCCCTGGGGCATATAAGAGGTAGTGCTAAGCAGTTACTTTTTCTAGATGAGTAATATTCACAGTAGCTTGTTTTTATTTTGTTAAATTCAAGCAATTAGTATATCCATCTGACATTTTTCTGACTTTCAAATTAGGTATTTCAGATACGTACCTCCTTTTTGTCCTCTTGGTAGCTCTAGCAGTTAAGCTGAATTTGCCAAAAGCTCCACTTATTTAATAACATGGGTGGCAAAAGTTAGCGAAAGCTTTGATGCAGAAGCCCTCAGAGCCGAGAGTTTTCAAGGGGGAAGGGCAACGTAGCTTAAGGTAGGTAATCTCTTTTTTGTGCTGGGTACCTGAGCAAAGTCTGCGCAGCTTAAAGTTGGCCAGGGCCTGTTGAGTAGGTGGCACGCTGGAGCGACACAAGCTGGAGAACCTGAGATGGCCTCAAAAGGCTATCCATAAACACCCACAGGTGTCTAGAGATGGTCAAAGTGAAGGAGATGAATGATGGGAATGATAGCTCTCCCCCATGCCACCCTGTGGGGCTGCAATGCTGTGCAACACAGGAGACGGCCCAGCGTGCCGGGGTGTGATTTGCACTCCCCTGGCCCAGCGAGGGCTGCCCGTGTCAAGGTACCACGTATTTGTTGCTCCCACGCACCCTAAAACTCTGCAGTCTCGGCTGTCAGTTTGTCTTTGCTCAATGGAAAGACAGCAGCCTTCCTCTCTTATCAGGCCATGCAACATCTGTTTCAGTTTATTAGCTAATTTCCTACAAAACTGGGAGGCTTTAGTCTGCTGAAAACGAAGTTTCTGCTATCAACAGCTGCCAGTGGAATGTGCTTTTGTGGAGCATCTCGTGCCTTTGCACGGGACTTGCTCAGCTTCTTAATTAAACCTCTCTGGTCTGGAGAGTGCGCAGAAGGTGTGGAACAGGAGCTGAGCTCATGTCAAAGATGTCGTTCACAATTATTTCATATCCAAACTCTGATTTTCCCATTACAGGTCTGTTGAAATTTTATTTTCCTTCTTTTGTTGGCTCCTGCCACCAACTCAACCCCATATTGTGGTTTCCTTCATCTTAACAACCTGCTTTTCCAAAGCCACTGCTCAAGCGAGGCAAAGACTTGCTAATAGGGTTGTTCTAGTAGCTGATCCACTAGCTGTGAGGGAACCACCTTCTTGGGGTGATTTTTAGTGACTCTTGCTGGGATTGGTGATGGACAACTAAAAAGAAGTAAAGCCACCGTGCTGCTCAGGGCGTAAGCTGGAACTATCCGCTCTCGCAAAAAATTCTGCTGGGGTGGTAGCATATCTGCCTTGTATTTCTATTTGTATATATTTCAATGTGGTAAAGTGCCCTCCAACTCAGCAGCTTGAGGAGCGCAGCATTAAATTTCCCTGTTGCTGTTATTTTGAAATTTATCAGCTCCTGCATTGCTGCATCCTAAAGTGACAGGTTTAAAATATAGTGTTGTTCTCGTGTCCTCCTTTCCCAGATGCAAAATATGGCTTTCTTTTTGAACTCCAGTAAGCACATGTACAGAGTAAAATACTGAGCTCTCCTCACCCTCCCATCTGCAGATTGTTCCCCATATGTTACATTTTAAGATGTAATTTAATAACTAAAGGGAATTAATACATTAACAAAATTGGGCATTAATTTTTAGTGCTTGTAGAAGGTGCCAGATGGACAAGCGGTGGAGAGGGAAGACCTTTCTTTGTCACCAGAGGCCCTAAAACAGGAGTAGCAGCAGCAGAAAGCTCCTCCCATTGCCTGTTAATGTGCCTTAGTCTCCCTTCTTAACCAATTGCTTAGCTTTTTCTCAGGATTTGCTCCAGACCCAGGCCGGACTGAATTTTTTGGCTCTTTGGCTGTCTGTCTGTCAGTCCATCACCCTGCCCCAAGCAGGGGGATCAGCTTAAGACCAGGAGGAGAGGAAAGCAGTGCATTTGGGCAGGACGGTGAAGCACGTGCTTACTCTTGGGCTGGGAAATGGTTTGTGGACTTGCTGGAAAGGACGAAGGCAGAAGCCGGCAATTACTGAAGCCCTTCTTGGGTGGCTGGTGCTTTTCACAAGGATACAAAGGCAGCTGCAGATAACCAGAACTAGCACTTTAAGCACATCTAGTCTGCATTGATATAGTCTGTGGTTTGCTGAGATTGCCAGAGTATTATACAGCAGAAGTCTGTTTGAAACCTGGATTTATATAACTAATCCACTAAAATACTATAATGAACAGCGCATTGAGCTTTTAATCAAGAAGTGGTCTTTATAGCTACAAAATCATTGCACAATACTATTATGTAATACAATTGCACATTTACAAAAAAACACAATGGTTCAGTACTGATGGATTTTACTATCTTATCTTCCCCTTCCTAAATCTGCTATTCACCAGGTTGCTTGTTTCTCAGAGCATGCTTTTAGGTAACATCACGGGTAAGGCTTGCCATGTTTATTTAAAAATAGGTCACCAACAATATGTGGTCTTCATTGAAAAGTATCTGCGTTTGCTTACTGAATATTGAGTATTGCCACTGTTTTTGTACCACAGTAAAGTGAAGCAGGACTCTAGTGAGTTTTGTTCAGCTGTTGAACTGCCTCGTAATCGTTGTCAGATTTCATGTATTTTTGATAGAAGTCAACCATTGATCTTAGAAAGCCTGAAGTTTTACAAGAGATTTAGCTAGTCCAGCTGTTAAAATAATGAAAACATAAATGGACAAAATACAATAGATAAAAATGTGGTTTGAGGGTACGCTAGAAAAGCCAACCCCCTTTATCACCCCAGTGCCACTGCAACTCGTTCTGAGTCGGAGAGCACTGTCAACTGGAAGCTGTGACTGCAAGCATATGTGCTTCATGTACAGGGTAAGGTTTGGAGCTAGGTCAGCTATAGATGAAGCCATTATGTCAGTGGCACACCCCGGGTTATTATTTTTAAATCTTCTTTGATGGAGCTTTTTACACCTACATGACACGGTGAGAATTTTTGTAGCTTTCTCACCAAGCTGTGCAAAGGTAGCTGTGCAAAAAGGGGCAGAACAAACGTATGCGATTGGAGAGGGATTTTTTTCTATTTTAATTTAATATTTGTTGTGGTTAAAAGTAATCAAAATTCAAGTTGGTAACAAAGAGCTTATAGCAGCATTTTATGTAAATATACAAAGCTAATAAATGAACAGAACAGTTAATGGAAGTTAATGGAATAATTTTAAATGGATGTGATAAACATAACTGTATAGGTAATAAATTTTCACATTTTTTATGTGTAAGAAAATCTAAATTTTCCCTTCAGGATGATAAATATATGGTTGTACTTACCTGCATCAGTTACTGCCTGATGATGGCTGCCAGGTGACAGCATTCTTGCCGTGGTGCCCAAGCACCTGCCTTGGGTGGCCACAGAAAAATGCCACATCTTGTCGAGGAGCATGTAGAGGCATGTCTGCTTGAGGTAGTTATCCTAAATTTAAAAAAACGAAAGTAAATGTTGCCACGGATGGAGTGAGCGTGCACTTCACTTCCAAGAGAGAAGTAAAAATATAGTTTATTGATACAGAATAGGGAGTTAATAAAGTTCAATGCGACAGTGTTTTAGCAAGATTCGATGGCAAGGTACACTTGATTATTTACTGCATAGAGGACAGGGTCAGACAAAACTGTCAGGGAGACCCTCCCGTTTTGAGTCATGAGGTTTGGAAAAAGATCCCCTTGCTTTCTAAACTCCTTCTCAGAGAGGAGTCTAGGTGCGGCTGGATCCACTCCTAGTCCCAGACTTGGTCAACGGTTTATGTCTAAAGGATTATATGTGCGCAATCAATCCTTTATATCTCTTAGCTAAGATTTCAAAGTTTAGCATGCTATTAGTCACTTACCGAGTAATCGCTCAACCTCGAGGAGTAACCTTGAGAGGCATCCCTGCTGAAGGGGAGGTCCTGGTGTGCAGCCCGCTGCCGTGCAGGAGAGCTCAAAGGGCTCTTGGGCTGCTCACTATTTATGGGGGATAAGATGATTGACCCATAGTCATATTTGCATGCCGACCACAGATTTCAGTTTCTTCGGTGGGTGCATTGCACAATAGCCCCAGCCTAGCCCTAGGCTATTGTGTTGTTATCTGTCTCATGAATGCACTTTGAGCCGATGCAGCCATCGTGACCAGATGCATCCATTACGACCACCAGTGGTGGTCATGACCTGAGCAGGGTTGCAGGAGATAAAGGTCGGGGGCGGCGGAAGCACACCGTCACAAATGTTCAGGTGGGTAATGAGTACGTTTGCCTGCTTTGAGGTGCGTGGGGTGTAAGGAACAGAGGTGCTTTAGGCATGGTTAATAAGAGACCACGCCAGCGGTGTCAGGCACCACTCAGCACACCCCGGAGACGGATGAGCCGTTTGAGAGTGGGGTTGCCCGCTACCATCGGTAGGAGGCATATTTGGCCAAAGCCGGGCACTTCTGGAAGTCCCGCTTTAGAGTGATTTGCCCGGAGTTACAGGGTACGGCCCGGTCCCGCAGGCGGGTGTAGGGTGCCCCAGAGGCACCGAGTTTCCCTGAGGCCTGCCCCGTTCCTGGGTGCCTGGCCTGCCCGGCTGTGACCCTGTGTGGGGCCCTCCTCCCCCGGTGCGGCCTCTGCCAGGGCAAGCGGGGCAGCCTCCTTAATCTTTGTAAATCAGTGTAAAAATTGCCTCTTGGCTCTGAGGGTGCCTCATGCGGGTCTCTGAATGCTGGCCAAGACTGCAGCTAGCTGCTGCTAAGCTCATCCCCCCTGTATTGCCCCTAGACGTGGGGTCCGTAGCCTGGGGTCCAGCATACGGTTTTGGCCAATCTGTACCCTGCTTTGGTTGCTGCCTGGGATAAAAACGTTTAGCAAGTGAAAGGTGCTCCTTTTCCAAGTCACGGTGTGGCGTCTGCACCCTTTATCTCAAAAGGAAGCGCCAGACAAAGTAGCAGGGTTTTTAAGTTAAGTTTCTTTTTATTGTCTAATTGTCAAACTACCTGCAGCCCAGCTTTGATGCTATGCCGTGTTTTAGTGCGGTTCTGTCGTGCATGCTACGCTCAGTGTTTATCTCCCGTTATCATACCCTGCTGACAAGACAGTGAATAGAAATCGTGGAGAATATGTGACAGGCGATTCGAGGAAGCGTTCGGATGCCCCTAGTAAGTTAATCAGCTTTTGATACCTGCAGACTAAGCGTACTAGGGGCCGGAAGACTGATGGCACGATGCCGCAGTAAATTGTTTCTTCTTCGCGGGAAGTGTGCGGCAGCAGCGTCATTTGGACGACGGAGCGTTTGACAGCTAACCCGTCACGCGCGGCACACCCCGCGGGAGCTGCTCGTCCTCCGTTTTGCATGCAGCCAAGCGCTGATGAAGCAGGGGCTAAATAGGAGAATCATTTTCCAATCAAACAGCAGCGTGGCTATTTATCCCATTGCCGAAAGGGTCTCTGTCAAACCCCGCTGCCTGGAGGACATTCGCTTGGCATGTTTATTCAAAGCCCTGTGCTTGGCTGGTTATTCTTTATGCATCAGGTGTTGTAGGCTTTTTCTTTAAAAAAAAAAAAATATGTATGGCCGAGGAGACAGGGAAAGTGGTAGAAGTCTTTGCTGATGTATGGTCTCATCGCATTCATTAATGCAAGGTGGCAGGATGACAGATACTGGGAAAACTATGCAGGCAGCCATGCAAAGGGGATCTTGCCAATATTTAATAAAGGAAAGAGTGATGAGACAAAGAATGTATGTACGTACATGTACATAACCATGTACAATGTATGTATGTACAAAGAATGTATGTATGTACAAACAAATGTACGTACATGGGCTGGCCTGGTTAATCGGTGCTTGGCTTGTCCAGATGTTGGAGTATTCAAGTAGCTTAAAGAGTGACCTGTAACCAGAGTAAACAGTGTTATGCATGTGCTGTTGAGGCATTAATCTGAACTTCCTGAGGGATTTAAAATCTAAAGTAGAACTATGATTTTACAAGTGATGGGGACTGGGATTATCCAGGTCTTAATATAGCTATTTCTTTTTTGTAAAGCACATGATCTCTACTCAGTACAGAAGCACTTATCTTCTAAAAGTACAGGGAAAATCCTACAAGCGAAGACAAACTCAAACAGTATTATCTGAAAAGGAGGGGAAAAATGCAGTTTTCATACAATAAAATTCCCTGAATTATTTTACATGTCTTTGCATGGATTACGCAGCTTTTACCTTAAATTTATTACTCTACCACTGCAATACTGTGGTTTTTAGCTGTTGGGGTTTTTTAAGTATTTCTTCAAAAATAAAGATAAGACTTAGTTTGAAAAGTGGTAGTTTAGGAGCTTACAGTGGTCAGAGATCAATTCATCTTCCCCAGTGTTCATCGGCAACTTTTTGCAGACATTTGCAATTTTTTTTTAAGTCCTAAAGTTCTGGAGACAGCTACTTACTTTCTTGCCTAATCCTGTATTTTCTTCACCAAGCACAAATCTTTTGATTAATTTTGTTAAAAAGATCTTTAATTTGCAGTGATATAAATTAAGTATGTTTCTACTGAAATTGATAGGTCTGTTTTAGATTTATACCCAGGCAAATTGGAAGCAGAATTTGGCTCATTATGCCTGTACATATGCACACACTTATTTTTAAAATCTTTCATTATGAAGTTATGTATTACTAACATTTCTGAGACAGTGAGCTCGGATGTCCTGACCACTCAGATTTGTTGATCCAATAACTTTTGGGAATACTCTACCTCCTTTGGTCATCTAGCTTTTCTCCTGGGTATTGTCTCCTTATGCTTTAATACCGCTCTTGTTCAGTTGTGTCTTGGATCACCGTAGCCAGAGCTCTAACCTTTAGGAAGGTGGCCAGATTCAAGTATGCAAAGTGGTTTTACTTCAGTTGTTAACCCAAATGTGGGTCATTGTCCATGTGCAGAATCAGTGCACATCTTAAAATTCCATCTTAATTCCTGCCCACTCCCAACTGGATGTATATATCAGTATATCCGAGATTCAGTAAAAATTGTGAGGGATCTTTCCAAGTAAAATGTGGAAATCTATGTCATTTTCACCGAGTTATTTCTTGAATCAACTCGTGCGTCTCAGAGATTGAATACTTTGGTGTCATGATGCTTGGTCCAATATTACTCGGAGCTCAGGTTTTACTGTAATAATCGTAGGTTACCAAAGATCATATGTGATCACATCACATGCAGTATATGTCTATCAGACCTCATGGAGCTCTGTGAGATCCTTGATTTTGGTGCTTAAAATTTCAGTTCCAAGTATGTAAAGACAATGGAAATAATCCTTCCCTCTAAACTTAAGTTGAAAAATGTAAACCCTAAAACCTGTCCTACTTCCTGTCTTCCCCCATACTCCCTAAAATATTCCTACATGTTAACACATACACCTGCTTCCTTTGCAGAGATGACCCATTTTTGAAGATATATATAAGTGTATGTTTCACTAGGTTTGGTTCTGTGTTTTCTACAAGCAAGACCTAAAGGTTGTATTTGGGTTGTGCTACAGATCTAAGACCACAGATCAGCTGTGGGCTCTAGTGGGCTAAATAAAGCTCTAACTTTGCCTAGCTCAGTGCTGGGGAAAGGAAGCATGGGTTTGGTCTGTTGGTTTTGTGTGCCCACTCGCAGGTCAGTAAATTTGGACACTGGATGGCTCATAGCATCAGGATGTGGAGGGTGCTGCTCCATGACTTTGCACTGACAGTCTGTCCCCTCAATATCGCTTTGTTCAAGGTCAGGAGACAGGAAACGCGCAGGTGGGACGGGTGTAGGGAGCCGGGAGAGACAGACCTCCAGGTCCAAACCTATGTGGGTGGAAGAGAAGAGGGACGAAGGATCAAGGGAAATGACACAACAGCATTATGGCTAACCGGTTGTGATTTTAGCAGCAGGTTTGCCAGAAAAAGACCAGACCACGTCCTGCATGCTGTCAAAGTGTCCCCTCTCTTAAGTAATCATCTGCACAGATGACACAAAATACGCACCATTGGAGACTCACAGACGGAACATTTGGTCCCAAGCTCTTCCTAATACATCTCAGTATTTTCTATAAGAAGTTAATTTTCTTAAATTTGCTTTGTACCAGAAGACAGAAAATTAAGTTCTGTGATTAAATAGCGTCAAGCTTTTCTCAACAGGGCTGGGTAAACCATAGTGGTGTAACATAGCAGAGGTTCATACTACATTGTACACTGTATGGACCTTTTGGGTTCTGCTTGTGTTAATGACATGTACTTACAGAGCCAAATAAAAGGTGCCAGGGAGAATTCTCTTCCGATAATACACTTCTCCGTTAGAGTGATGTTATGTAGCATAATGATACGTGACCATATTGCACATAGCTCCTTTTAGAATTAAAAAAACTAAAAAAGGAGTCGGTCCACTGCATCAAAATACCTAGTTGTACACCTTTCTGGTACAGTTAAAGGGCAGCAGTTTATGGACCAACAGTTCCGAATGGATGTGGTGGGAGTTAAGTCTTGCTGCCTTTAACTTCGTAGCTCAAATGAAACAGAACTTTTTTAAATTAGAGTCAGCTGGCAGCCACCTTTGGAGCTTTTCAGAATAAGATCCAAATTTGCAGCCATAAATCTTTAGGAAGGTGTCTTCCCTGCTTTACTTTCTTAACTCCATAGCCTATGGCAATTCTTGGTTATGCTGAAGAAGCATGTGATAAAGACCCGAAGGAAGAAAGTTAAGTAGGAATGATGCAACGTTGTCTGTTTCCCGTCTTTGCCACTCTCACTCAAGGGCTCTTGAAGATGTCTTGTTTGGGGGTAGGTATGGAGGAAGAAATGGAGTTACAGTATCTCTTGAGCTGCTTTGTGAGTTCATTTCTCCATCATTTAAGAAACTAGATAGTGGTTTCCATAGAAGCCAAGAATCTGAGGGATATAAACATACTGTTTTAAAACTAATGGTGCACTGTTAACTCATAGGATTGTTTGAGCTGGGAACATAGCAAGAGTGTATTGAGATACACAACGCAAATCTGTTTTGAACAAAACAATATGGTGATTTTAAAATGTAGGGCTACATGGTGATTTTTGAAAACAATCAATCAAAACACTTGTTTTCTGGCAACAGTGATTCACACAGGTTCTGTAGCAACCTCTAAATGAAATGCCAACATTGGGAAGGGTCTGCACATGCTTCTAGAAGCATTTAAATTTCTCAGACAATGTGACACTTGTGGGTGTTTGGAGGGTTTTTTTTGGGAGGGGGTGGGTTTTTTTAAAGACAGAGAAAGGCTTACCCAAACCACGGCTGCATGCTATTTGCTGTGTGTCATAACCTTATCTTCTTAGCAGATTTTCCAATACTGCACAGTGTGCATCTGTGACTGAGACAAAATCAATGCTTATAGATTTAGCTGTGTAATCCTATCGCTTGTCCTCCCAGATATGATTTGAAATGTAAAGTTCGTTAACGTTTAAATGAACTTGAAGGCCTAGGGTCTCTAGAGGAGTTTTCAGTTTCTTAGAGAGTAATCCATTTCTTATCGTTTTTTCCCTGCTTGTCACTGTCTGTCTTTTTGTCTCCTTAATCACTGAAGACTCTGGAACACTCAATCATGCCCAAAGTATATATCGAGAGAAAAAAGGAGGAATGCTGCTAATCACGTTACTGATAGCTGCTTAAGCACATGGAACGCTTGAATTCCTCTGTATGAATCAGGGTCAGGAAAAGTGAAACAGGAAGTGAGTAATTGGTTTTTACTGGTTTTGTCATAAAATCAGTTAAAATTCAGTTCCTCCACACTATAGACAACTACTCTTACCTCTTTCAAAAAACAGTATGTACTTTTCTACAATACGCTATCATCTTACCTGTTTTGGCAATAAAGATTTTAATGAAGATGTAGGAAAAAAGTTGTATTTTATTTTTCTCGTTCTCAGTTTTACTGGAGTATATACAACAATGCTAGGGGTACTTGAGGCAAAAATTCCTCAAGTACAAATTTGTAGAAGAGGGAGGCAAAATAATTTTGGGACTTGTTGCAAATTTTGCGACACTCTGCATTTGTAACCATCTGTTACTTACTTGGGTTGCACTGGTGAGAAGCCAGGCTTGTTCACGTAAGTAAGGAAGTAGACTACTTGGGAGGAGATATTTGGGTAGTTTAAGAACTCACCTGGCATGAGCACTCAGATGCGGAGATCAATGATTAATTACCTTCGGTCTCTTAAAGCCCAGCCTAACTCTGAGACAAAATGCTGTTTCATTGGGCTGATGTTCTGCATGTTAATGGATTAAACTGTTGGATGGGCCCTTGATTCCTAATGTTTTTCCTGCATGTTCGGTGTCTTCCTACACTTTGTCTCGTGCTTGCCTCCAGGCTGAGCATTGTTTTTGAACGAGAGCTGCTCTGAAGTCTGGAAATGGGTTTCACATAGCAGAGCTGCATTCACTGCCATTGGCATAGACTGCCAAGCCAAACTGCTGCAAACATATCAAACTCAGGCTAGGGTTTGTGTTCTTCATGTTTATGGCCTTCAGTGGCTCTGGGGGAACGTTTGGCTTTGGATTTAGTTTATTCCCATCCCAGTTCTCCTTCCCTCGTTTCCCACCAAGTGAAACTCCCTCCACGGTGGCACCTCTGAAAGTGCCTGGGGTGTGTTGGGAGGGACGCCTGCGTGCCTGCCTGCTCACAGTCAGGGGACAGCAGCTACGAGTGGAAGTATTTCTCTCAGGTTTCTTCAGCTTGAATCCTCAAACAAACCAGCAAAGAATCAATAAGCTTTTTTTCCTTTTTTTTTTTAATTTTGAAACCATGCTCAGGATTCATTGCCTAAAACTCTTACAAAGTGAATCCTCAAAAGTGTGTTTGTGTGTGTGCATGCACAGGCAGGAGAAACAGTCAAATCATCATGGTTTTCCCACAAGCCTCAGTATGAGCGGGGCCTTTCAAGGACTCTCAGACCAAATGCAAGGAGGAATCTAAGAAGGATTTTTAAAATGTCATTTTAGGTTGGGGGAAAGGGGGAGACCATCAACATTTCTTGTCTTGAGACTATTGCCAAGGCACTTTGTTATTTCTTTTATTTATTTATTTACTTACGTAGCGGGAAGGTATGATTAACAAGGATTTTAGGATGTGAAATTTGCACTTGGTGATCCCGCAGTAATAACCTGTTCAAGCCTGTGTATATGGAAAGTCTGATACTTCTTCCAGCTTGGTTGTTTTCATTGCCAAAGTAGAGCAGGGTAGGGGCAGCAGAGGTAAGTGCGTTTGATCCAAGTGAAGTGTCTCAAATCATTTACATAACATCTCCGTGCAGCTCCCAGGTGAGACCAAAACTGCAGTAAGATTACTAAAAAAGTGGGGTTTGTCTTTCAGAAAGAGTGTCCTGATAACAGAAGAATCTTGCTTTGAAAATCATTCTCCATGTGGGCTGATGCCTGCTTACATATACACAGCCTGTGGGCTCAGCTTTGATGTGAGGTTTTACACATTGGCACGAATCCAGGCTGACCTTCAGCCCTGGTTGAGCAGCTGAAGCTTGGGGCCGGTGGGCTGCCTGCTCCCACAGAGCAGGGGCTCGTCCTCTCCCGAGGCAGGCAGAGGGGCTGCCGCTGCAGGAGGGAAAAGCAGAGAGATTTTTCTGGTGGCTGCATGAATGGGTGTAAACTCAAGATGATGGTGATCTTGAAGTACTGAAGCTCAGGGATGGATGATTCTCGTCTGTTGGGTGGGCTCTCTGCAGTTCGCAGTGTGCAGTTCGCAGTGTGCACGTGTGGGAAACGCAGATTTTGGAATCAAGTAGTGAGATTCAATGCATTCTGTTCTGACCAAATGAATTGTACTTTATGATGACAAAAAGCAGTGCAGGGAGTGCTTAACTTGCGTTTTAACTTACCCTGTCAGTGTGCTGATAAGGAGAGAAGGATTTGGGGGACTTTGCAGATGAGGAAATTAAGGAACATAGGTGTTACAGTTACTTGGGCCATGCCAAGTGGCATTCAGGGGCAGAGGCGAAGTGCAAGGAACTGAAACAGTACAAGAGGGAGCATTAATGGAAACCAGGGGCTATTGAGTTGCTTGAGAGACTGTAAATTGGACCAGAGGCTCTGTCAGATCAAACAGGTGTCTGTATGCAGTGCTGTTTAGGACTGTGAAAATAATCTATGTTAATAATTGATTGTTCAATTAGTAAAACAAATATTACAAAGTTAGACAGCTTTGTGTGCCAGTGATGACAGGAATATATTTGACTGCAACCCATTACCAGCCCAAGGCTGAGAAACATTATTCCAAGAAAATCCTGTTTGTTATTCTTCTTGCTTACCCTTTTCTTCCTCCACCACTTATAATGGCATAATACAGGCAGACACTAAGTACATGCAGCGAATAGCATTAGATGAAGATGTAGCTATGCTTATTGTATCGCTGGTAATGACACTAGACAGCATAAAAGGCTCCAGAGCTGTCTAGGCAAGGTGACATCAGAGCCCCAACTTCTTCTGCAGATTTTGAGGAGGAAAAGCAAGCTGGCAGGAATTCTTGCAGAGGGGCACAGAAACAACATCTGCTGCTGTTTTATCTTGTTTGCCCTTGTAATGTCATTACGTCCAGAGTGACGGTGTGTTTTGCAGAAGAATGTGGAAACTCTGGTGTAAGCAAATGTAACTTTTTGAGAAGCCTTGGAAATGCGTGAATGCAGGTACAGATTACTCCCTTTACAGTGCGAGGCTTTTTTAAAAGACGTTTGACAAAGTTCAAATAAATCCTTTTCTTGGTGGCTTATCTTACAAAACAGTGCATGCAGAGTACTGTTTGTAAGGTAATGTAAGTAATGTAAAGGTTTTCTAAATCAGTTGCCAGGAGCTTGCAAATCCCTTATCAGAAGTTACACAAGAGCTGAACCTCTTCTGGTTACTCTATTCAAATCTATAAAGTTTTTGTACAAGTCTGTATTGGAAGTAACACACCAGTAATCATTCTTCTGATTATCACTAGTAATACATGGAGTAGCTTTCCTAGAAGAGTCTCAAAGAAATGTGTAACCATTAATTGCTTAAACCTCACTGCGCTCCTGCCAGGTGAGTCTGGTGGATGTAAAACCGTATTATGACCATTTTTCAAGGGAAGGCTGCAAGTGAAAGGGGGCAGCTTAATAAATGGATGGAACCAACTTAATAAATGGCTGTGCCCTATATTCAGCTCTCTTCTTTTGGAAAGTGTGATCTGGTCCCGCAGCCCCGCTAGCTCAGTCAGCACTTTTCAGGCTGCTGCCTGGCCATTTGGGAATTCGAACTTCACATATTTTTGTCCCTTTGAGTTTTGGGAAAGCAATTAGTAAGTTAGTTAGTCTGCTTATTTCCGCAGTGCTCAAGCTATGCAGAAGCACCACGTGCGCGTGTAGGGATGCACACCTCCACCAGCAAGGGCCCATGGCCCGCGGTGTGAGAAGCATGTTGGCACAGCAGGCTGTAGGTGGGGACATTTGGGGGTAGGTCCAAACCTGCAGCAGCGGGTGTCTTTATTGACATCAGGAGTGAGGAGGCAGAGCTAAGTGTGTTCATGTAATGAAAGTTGGGAAGAAGGTTCTGATTAATAAAGGTAATTATGAAGCTGAATGGGTGCAGAGATCACTAAAGCTCATTTTAATAATCCCAGAAGGCTTTGGGTCTTTAAATAATGGCAGTGACAAGAAAGAGTCAAGAATAATGATGCGATAGTGAAAGGCAGTGGTTTATTTTATTGTAAGAAGCGTTGTACTTAAACTTTCAAAGATTTCATGCTGAAGGAAATGGCACAACAGTTTGGAAAGAAGATGAGGCAGTGATCAGAAGCGGGTCTGCTTTTTTCACTGTTTTGTTCTGTTTTTCTCCCATCTTCCTTCATGTTTTTCTAGACCCTATGCTTGCCAGTGCAGGAAGATTTAATAGGTGTTTGTACAGCATGTTTGAGCGTCGTTGTAATTGTAGTATTTGAACACTACCAGAACAGAACTAATAAACAATAATTATATCAATAATAGAGCCACACAGACACATGTATGAAAGTTTGGAATGCTGAAATAAATCTCAATGAGATTAATTTGTGGGTAAGGTATATAATCAGGCTTATAGTAAATTGCACTGGTTTTCTGATATGTGCCTCTGCTGATCACATAAAAATCCCTGTCACAAGTCTGGCATATGAAATAGCTTTGCTGTACACATTTTTCTATACCTATTCTTACATCAGTGCAGCATTAAAACAGACTGTTTTGTGTTACAGATTGCCGTAACTTTGACAAAACAATTTCACAATTCTAAATGAATTAATAAAAAACAATGATGACTATATGCAACTCTTTGCATGTTTTGTAGTATTAGAAGTCTTAAGGGGATGGGTGTGGTAGGAGACAGACTGCAAGGAAGTTTGTCAAAGGTGTGACAAATTCTTGTATGCCTCTCAGATTTTATGGCACGGCTTTCTACTCCACACATAGAGTTCTGCTACTGCTCTCCACGTGTACATTTGTTTAAAAGGGGAATAAATTAACTTATAAGAGCAGCTGATAGAAATGGGTCAGCGTCTTGGAGTGAGCGTTCGTGGCTTCTCCTTGGGCTTGTGTTCAAGGAGATAGATCAGTGAGGAGAAAGCAGGTAAACGGTCAAAATAATGACAAATAAATTTGTGACATGGTTCTGAAAGTTACATTTGGGTTTGGTTATGAGGGGTTAGCAGATGTCATGTGCCATTGGCATTTATTAGTGAATTTGATGTTGCGTCCTTCAGCTTGGCTTGAAGGGAGTTTGCAGAGCTGCACAGATTATTGATGGCAGGGATGGGAACAAATCTGGTGGTTTTTATGGCAATGTTGCTAAGTCCCGACTTTCTGAAGTGCTACTCTACATTAGCCAAAATGGAGCCTGAACTACCACATGAAGTCCATAACTGTCACTTTCCGTCAGTGCCTTTCAGGGAAGGGCTACCGCTGGAGTGGTCTCCCAGCCAGTGGCACAGGTACCCCCTGTCCCATAAAATATAGGGCCTGGGCAGGGCTTTTCCTTACATGTTTGACTCACGGCACACATGCCGAGTGGCTCTGTGCACAAGCAGGACAATATCATGCGCAAAGACAGATCTGACTGGATTCACTCACTGTGCCAAAATTGTTCTGCATTGGTGAGATGTATTTGCCTGGGACATGAGAGTAACTGAATTGATGTTGGGTCCAACTTCCAAAATCTTTAGGGCACACTGGATCTCTGTACTTGGGTGGTTTTCTATATAACTGCTAGCAAATGGCAAATATGAATACAACTAAGTTGTTACGCTTCTCTTCGCTATACAGTTCATAAGTATGTAAAATGTATATTGAAAAAGCTATTACTAAAGGAAAATTAAACTGGGAAGGTTGTGATAGTCTTGGGAGGGCTGTGATAGTCTTGTGCTGTATTAGATGAATGCATTGAAAATCACTGCTTTGCTGAATCTAAATTGTGCCTCTTAAATTTAGGTATAGCTTATCTCATCTCCTGCAAGTCTATGGTGCTACCCGTGATGTTCTATTGTTTAGCTTAATTTAGGCCTTGAAAACATGGAAGCCAAACACTTAGAAAGCAGCTGTTCATCTGAATGTATTAAGCAATTTACTTTAGGTAATGTAGCCTATAAAATTTTAATTTTGGATTAAATAAACCGTATCCTTCAGCATGACGCTTCTACCTTGATGTTCAGAGAATGAAATATGGGCACATTTAGTGAATTTCTTCTCCAGGATGCTCCAGTGGATAAGGGTCAATAGTTTCCTAATGAAAGCAGTCAATAGCAATTTCTCTTAGTAAGCACAAAGAAATTAGCATTAAACAACAGGCATCAGTGGTGAAAATTTTATGTGATTATGTGGTTGGACTGCTACAGCCTTTAGGAAATAGCTGTAGCAGGTAGCATACTACTACTCAATAGATAGGAAGCAGCTTAATTATATCCCTGTTGACAGGAGATGCATCATCAAAAAAAGTATGTAAACAAGTTGGCAACAAATGTACAAATATTTGTGTCTATGTGTGCAAAGGTAGGCATGTTTGCTACAGCATTTATTTTATGCATTTTATGTCTCAAGATGTGGAATTAAGCAGATGTTTTGCTGCAGAAGAAAGGCTGAAATGATTTCTTGTCACAGTTCCTTCATGAATACTGTTCTCAACCCAAAAAACGTGTCATAACTTGCCTCAGTTATTGTGGCAAGATTGCATGTGTTTTACCTGCACTGCTCTAGGGACAAGACCTTCAGCTGGTATTGAGAAATTTTACTCTCCTGATGGTGATTGAAATGCCAGTTGGAGATGCTGAAGATCTGGCCCTTCTTTCCTTAGTCTTGGCATAGTGCAGCACTGAAATTATGTAACCTAAAGCATTAACTGAGGCTGTTTTCCTGTATGAAATGAATATTATACTGCAAGTTTCAGATCAAAATCCCACAGATGCCAAAGAGAGTCTCTCCATTGACTGGAGTCACTGGATCTAACCGTGAGAGGGTGCAGGCAGCAATGTTGGTGCAGGTACAAGTAGCTACAGAGGCTACGATGGGAAATAGTCAACTGTCTCAAACACATCTTGTTTTTAATTTAAAAAATCTGAGCCAAAGCACGTGTAGCAATTTTCTAAGGAGAAAAAGGTCGACCTGTATCTAGAACGGTTTCATAAACACATGTAAAAATAACCAGCCCTGAGAATCAGTGAACACCTCCAGCCTTTGCTTACTCCTATTTATTCTTGGTATCAAATTAGCTTTTGACTTATGATTCAGAGTCACATGTAGGCTCTGAGATGTAAGAGACAGGAATTCAACAGATTTCATTAATGTATGTAGAAAATGTTAATAGCCTGAGAGGCTTGGTTGTGTGTTGTTTGTCATCTGTTTGTTTTTAACTCCTTGTTTTTAATGTGGTCCTTCTAAAGCTTTTCTCAATTTTTCACAGTAAAATAGAAGCCTCACATGGTCGATATCTAAGTTTGTACAATCTATATCATAGTATTGATTTGGGACAGGTGAGGAACTCAACTATTGGCAGACTGAGGAATGAAGGAGCATTTTTAATATGGGTAAGATGAGGTTGTGCCAAGGGCTCTTTATTCATCCCAATTCCAAAGCAATGCCTCCTTGCATCTAAATACCAGCAAGAGAAGCAGAGAGGCTGAGTACAAACAGGGGAGGATAGCAAGATCTGAGAAACAAGTCTCTTCCAAATGTTGTCCAAGGCTGTAGGCTGTGAGGGACTGTGAGGGTAATGCCTGTTTAATGTGCTGCTTTAAAAGACTAGGGTTTTGTCTCTTAAAGTCTTGAGAAAATATCTTAGAATAAAATTAATTTAATAAGCAGAAACGCTTTTTGAATGGCAGAATAAAATCAGGTATTTTTGTATGGTGGCACAGTAAGCAGTTACTTTTTTATTAGTTTCAAAGACCCATGCTTTCATGTACTTGTTTCTTTGATGAGAAAAGTAGCTTAGCGCTTGTATTATGTCATATACTTTCAGAACCATTGTTTGATAGAAAAATTTAAGGCATGGATAGTTTATTGAAGTCTTGATTTTATTCTTGATAGACTACCGATTCACCCAGCAAAGGAAATTGTTAGGATAAATTTTTCTTCTGCCTGATTCATTCCACAGTTCCCTTTTCAGAGAGCACAACTTTATTACATATTCAGTCTCATTCTCTGCTGTTACACAAAGACTATGCCGCAGAGATACACACTGCCTGTCAGAAGAAGCTTTGCTCTTGGCCAGCCATGACTTCATGAATAACCAGGCAGAGAATTACTCATGTCGTTTATCCAGGCGGCGTTGCAATAGCATCCTGGTTTGGAGGCAGCTCAGACAGAACCGAAACGGTGCGCTGGGCTGCCTGTGCCACAGGCGTAGGGCAAAAAGTGGTGTTTTGACTTCCAGGCTTCACACATCCACACAACCCCATGGTCATCATCTTCATTGCAAGCAGCGTCCAGTTGCTGTTTAATCTAGAGCACAGAGACACCTAGAGCAAAGAGACAAATTGGTATTTATTTCATCATAAGCTCAGGCTCCTTCAGCAACAGAATTTGCAAGAGCAGTATTATTTATTATTGTTTAAATGACAGTTTTACTAGAAACCCTAACTGGTTGTACGAGGTCTGCATAACGTGTTGCACTGGCAAAGGACATGAAGGTCACTTGGTACTGGGAAGACTAATTGTGTGCCTCAGTAAGTACAGAACAGTGGTAAATGCTCCCATTTGCATGTACATTCATTGTGTCAGCCCAAATCCTTCAGTCCCAGCCAACTGAAGGACATACTATTCTGGCATACTGGAATAGCTCATCAGTTGGTACAAGGCAGTCACTTACAGTAGCCAAGAAGTGGATAAAGATTCATCTGACTCTGCACAAAAGCCCATTTCTGCTGGAGGAATAGGAGATGGACCATTTGAGAACACCAGAGCAAGTCAGTAAAGATGCGCTATATTGTGTAACTATATTTTGGAATAGGACTGGTATTATTTTTTATGGAATAATGGTATACCAAATGAAATTTCATGGAATTCATAGGTACACCATAATACTAGTAGCAGGAAAAGCCTGTGTTAAAATGGATCAATAGCACAGTGTAGATGTCTGTAATTTGGATCAAAACACAGTACAATTATCCCCAATCAAGGATTATAAATGCAGGATATTTAGACTTCAGTTCAGAGATCCATGCTTGTCAAGGTAGGGAAGTGCTCACTGTCCAAATAAGCTTAACTCTCACCACCCCCAGTTAACAACCCTATTATTATGAGTGAAGCATTTAACCTTTCTGGTCCTGGATTAGGTTAAGCTGATCTTGAAGGGTGGTTCTTCTAGGTTTTTCTCCTCTCCGGCTGTGTGGTTATGTTGCATTCCCATGCCTCTAGGCTTCCCTTGGACACACACATTCCCATGTGCACCTACGCTTCCTCTCTCTGCAGTGTCCCCTTCCTCTGCCGGGGCCTCCCACCCCAGAGCTGTAAATGCCTGCTCTCCTTTTTTCAGGACTGCTACCATCTTCCCTTGGTGTCAAGAGACCAGTGACAGAGCTGTGCTATGGTGCCTCTCTCTCTATTTTCAAAAAAGTGAAGTTGCCTTTTTCAGGAACTAGCTGTAGTCTCAGTTCCCTTGTGAATAATGGGAGATAAATGTTCTCAAAATAGCCACCTATCAGTGGGTAAATTATGACCTTTGTCCCTTTCAGAGCAATAGGAAATTATGGCCATTTGGAAAGATGACAATTCTACATTCAATTCTTTATGGTACAATCATGTGCTTATGCTGGAAAAAAAATTAAAAAAATAAAAAGAATCACTGGAAAAGTACTAAAAGGTTCCCTCCCTTCCCACATGCCCAGCTTCTGTGTGCTACTTCAGTGAGTCCCTGGCTATTTCTGACTGCGTAATATCTAGACATACCGCAGGTTACATTTATCTTAGGCACCACTGGTACAAATGCTGTTGAAGATCCAGCATTGCAGATTGCGATGGAAGCTAAATATCCAGGGTCCCAGGTGGACTGGCACATAATGTACTGAAGACAAACCTGTCACTTATTCATCGCTTTTATTATCCAAGCCATAAAGATTAAAGTGGCTCAGTGCCTGCAAATATAATTCAAATTGTGATGTAGACCCAGATTTAACTCAAAGGAATGCATAATGCATCCATCTTATTCCATAATGAGAAGGAAATGGTCTCACACCCACAGGCCAAATTTCTTGAAGGGCTCATTTTAAAATAAACTCATACATTAATCAGTTTATTTTCGTTGTCTTGGAAAGAAACGGTTCTTTGATCGAAGTCGTAAGCTCATTATCGTCGGAAGGTCAAGTGTCTTCCTGCTAGAAGCGTAAATACTTTGTTGCATCTGCGCCTAAATTCTGTAATTTTGGGAAGGCTATTGTAGACACGTAGCCATGGCTTTAACTTCAAGGCTAAGCTTGCTCTGTTCTAGATGCAACGTGAATGCAGTGAAAGGTCATCTTTGCCCCTGCAAGGCTTTAAAATATTAAGAGGTAAAATAAGAGTGGAAGGAATAAAGATTACTGCTACGATCCTACGGACTGAATGGCTTGCCCATGGTTACTCAAGTTGTCTGTGGCAGAGCTGGGATTGACCTCGTAAGCCCCGTGTACACATCTGTCATGTAGCTCAGCTTCCTTCCCCTCAGGACTTTGCCACTGGCTTTTTGTTATATTGGGCTGGGCTTGTTTTCTGTGTGAGATGTTAAATCTTTCTTTCCATGCCTGGCAGGAGTGCTCTTCATGTTGTCCTCACGTAGGATGTCGAGAGCACAGGGAAAGCCGATAAGGGACATGCATCAGGCACAAAGTCTTGCTCCCACCTGACTGGCACATCCTCGCACAGAGAATTGAGATATCATTGCAGCACGGGACACAGCTGTTGGTAGCTGTAATATAGCGTGCTTGCAAATTTCCTGGCAAAACTGATATAGTCAGCACACGGTATGCTTTACAGCAATGATAATCAAATGTTCCATAATGATATATGATTGAAAAATAGTGCTGGCACTCCCGGCCCTGCTCTCGCAGGTTCTTCATATTAATGGACAGCTTTGCCAATTTTCCCTTACCACCGGAGGGGGAATTCATCCAGGCAGCTGGGTTGCGTTTAGTTTTGCAGACCTCAGGGCATACTCAGCTTGCTGTAGAGTGACAGGACCAGCAGCGCCGTACGTTCACGGGAATATTCCTGAATCATTTCTGAAGTGCACCAGGTACTGGCTGGGGCTATAATGGGGATTGCTGAGAGCTTAGCGCAAGTCACGGTGGGTGCCTGCTTGTAAGCATATGTGAAATAGCAGCGGCTGCAGCTAGCACGTGATTCGGGGAGCGCATGAAGACCATCCTCCATCTCCCCTGCTTCTGTCAAAATTCTGCAGGAACTGTTTTCAACACAGCCACTGGAAAGAAAAATAATAGGCAGCTCGCAGGCTGTGGTGTTATTATTCAGCTGGTATTGACTGGCAGTACCAGGACACTGCAGAACTGCCTTTCTCTAGCTGTCAGCCGATCAGCTGTGACAGCCCTAATAATGGTTATGTCAGGAGGCAAGTAAAGAGATGCCACAAATGGATTGCACGTGTATAATTGCTTCAAAAACAAATCTGTTAATAAAAGGAGATGAGAAAATTGACAGGAAGAAATGGCTTATTGCATGCTAATTTTCTCCAGCTTTCAAATTCTCTCTCGCCTTTTTTTTTTTTTTTTTTTTTTTAAATTCAATTGGGTCACTTCTTCTGGGGAGAATCATGGTCAAAAAATTGAACGTGGGAGGAATTCTGTACAATAAATAATTACAATTATGTGTTTTTCCCAACAAGGATCAAGTTCAGGCAGATGGATTTTGCTAAAGAGCTGTTACCTATCTGATGGCTCTTTCAGATTACATTTACCCTGTTACAGTCCTTTGAGTTTATAGGCAAAGGAGAAGATAAATGGGGTGGCCCAGAGAGCATAAAATCTCTTGGCCTACATGTCTTCAAAGGTCCCATGATGTTGTCGCATCTGCATTATCCCTCTAGAAGAAACAGAAGATGCTGCAACTTCTTGTTCATAGAAATGGCAACATCTACAACAGATGAAAAGGTTTTTTTTTTCCCAGCCTACAGCCTGTCAAGATCCATGTGGGTGTTCCTCAATTAAGATGCTTTGCCTTCTGCACCGTCTCAGTAAAGTTGCTAGTGTATATAAACAGGGGTATTTATGGAGTGTATAGCACAGACTAATATCTGTATCTAAGCAGTTGAAACCTGGGTCGTCCCAGAAATAAGATAAGGAAGCCCTGAAGCAGAAGAACAAGAGAAATGAACGGATATGGCTGACGAGACAAGGCTAGAAGTAAATAATTTGAGAAAATTGTAGCAAATAATGGGATCAACACTACTCATGATGAAGGCAATAGTTTTCATGTGACATTAGTGGAAGCAGCTGCAAGACCAATAAATACAAGCTCAAGAATGCCCATTTTGGTGCAAGTTTTTGGTTTTCAGAAGGAAACATTTAGTGACTCTTTCTAAAGAAAAGCATCTCTTTATCTCTATATAGCTAAATATATCTATATTCCCCAAATATATTTAGACCCCCCATGTCTCCAAACTTCAGCTGTAACGTGAGTCGTTCTGACTGCTGGAACAGCCAGCACCCCTCCTGAGCTCGGGCCCTATCATGATGCTGATGTACAAACCAAAATCACGTGTACCCTGCTGTAGTTTAATGGTAGAAGAGGTCGGTGTATATGCACTGGGATCTAGATATTCAGGTAGTTTTATGAACTTTGTTGACAAAGATTTGTTTAGTTCAGAGTTACAGGCTGAGGTGTACTCTGACTTGCAGAGCATTGGTGGAAACAACCAACTGGAAAGGACCTGTTTGGGAGAGGTGGGGACAGCAATATGGTTTATTTTTTGGTTTATTTCTGGTCTGAGGTTGCTGAAGATGAAAGTCCTTATTGTAGAAGTTGAATGATACCTGAGAGTTGTGAAGTTAATTTGTACTCTTGCTGGCTTTCTAATGAACAATTTCTGTTGCATGAATCTTGGCATCTCAGTGGGTCACAATTTGCAGCCTCAGCAGAGAGCCCAGGAGTTAGATTGCTTCAGAGAGAAGGTTTGCTCTTTTAAAGCAGTGTAGTAAAGCTAGACAAACTGCTTTAAAGGAAGAACTGAGTCTAAACTCTCTAGGCTATAACAAACATCTCAACTCAAAGTGACAACCCTACCCCTAGAAAAGTTTGTCTAAGTGATGACTAAGGGTAAACTAGAAGAGTGAAGACAAGACTGAGATTTCAGAGAAGTGGGATTGAATCCTGATTCAACCAGTTTCCAGTCTGACAGGGTCCCCGTGCTGTAAACAGAAAAGGAAAAGGAAAAAAAAGTCTTTGTCTCCAAGATGCACGAGACCACTACTGACAGGGAAATGCACAGGTTCTCTGGCAGGGGGGCAAGATTACTGTGCACTTGCAGAAACTCCTCAATGTGTCCGTTTTGGGGTGTTGGAGCAACCAGCCTAGCATTTTTTCTAGTACTTAGTTCATGATACAAATACAAATTTCAAAAAATGTGTCTGGGGAACAGTTATTTTCAGATTTGTAAGGAGATATTAGAAATGGCAAATGATAAGAGCAGTAATACAACCAGGGAAAGTGGGACAAATATGAAGAAAGATGTGAACAATATTCTTTGATGTTATTCATTTAACAAAGATAGAGAAGACTCGTTTCATAGCTGACTGTTGCGATCTGTGCTAAGATAGTTTATGGCTGCATCAGATTTTACACTTTTCCTCAAGTTGTTTGGGGATGTAGCATTTACAGTACATTACTTAAATACAATGCGTGCTTCGTATTCATGCTTTCCTTAATCAGACATTCTGCGCCATGGCTTGGGGTTCAGGAGAGCAGTCACTGCATGAGCTCTCTCCGCTTGAGCAAGGAAGAGCACATTGCTGTACATGACAGCATTTCATCTCTGTAAGGCTAGGAACAGTAATGCACAAGCAGCAGGTGAAGGCATTAATCTCCTTAGCTATCCAGAAATGAACTGTCATGTAAAGCAACTTGTTCTCTGCTGCTGCTGCTACCTAGTCCCCTCTCCTTCTGCATCCAAGATTACCTTTGCATACATTAAGCATATTCTTGGGATAACGACATTTTCCACCTGGGAGTAGCAGACTGGGGGAATATGAAGCCAGGAGGTGCTGCAGTCCACGGGGCCAGGCACTAGTGGTGTTTGTGGCAAGTATGGAGGCGGTGGGAATGCCACAGGACATCCCCTTTCCATGCCTGCAGGTCACAGGGTTTGAGGGGTGCTATCGGGGAGATCCTCATGACTTGAAGGAAGCTGCCATGTGTGGGGCGGTAGAGAAACAGGCTGGTAATTTGTTATGTCTGAAGCGTGCGCGATACATTAGAATGCGTCCCCGCTACCCTGGCCCATTTGCTGCCCAGCTTATGGGTAAAATAGTCCTTTCCCAGTCGACTTCCAAACCCTTTGGGTTTCTGCTCACCCGGCCAGAGCATAGACTGTCCTACATGGGAAAGAGGATCCTGGAAGAGAACAAGTCACTTAAAAAACAGCTCCAGCTGTAAGTGAGTAAATCATGCAGAGCACTCTAACTTTAGCATATTGGCAGAGATTAACATAATAGTGGGGGTGGTTTTGTGGGGGAGGCAAATTCAGGTTAATTTACAGTGGTGGGAAGTGCTGTGCTGTTTAGTGTTGGTAGGGTGACAGTGTACTACACATTACCAAACAGCAGAGGTGGACTTGGGAAAGAAGCAGCTCAGCTAATGAGATTTTGTTCATTAACAGGAAGCTACAGCCCAGACTCCCGAGGCAAAATGCTGACTGTCTTGCTCGTACAATACCTGTTTTCAGCTGTGCTATAATGCATTTTGGCATCAGTGCTGAGTACAGTGGGAATCCAACCAAAATACACCCCTCGCTTTAAGTATTAGCAACGAGCTTCTGAGGTTTCTTGCATACAATTACTACCCAAATGCACAGCTGCTGTTTTAATTTAGATATTAATTTGCTTGTGTGCTGTGATTTTGCCACTTAAAAGGCAGCGTGGCTCAGAGAATGAAATGGAACCACTGCAAATGACCGTTTTGGTGTAAAACGTTCACATACTATGGCTAATAATTCATGTTATATGTTTTCTACCCTTTCTGCCCCAAACCTTGTACAATCACAGAATGTGACCTTCTGCCATGTATTTACAGATGTTTGATTTAATACTACTGTGCTCCGCTGGTCACAAATTAGAAACCTGCTGAATGAGGCTACCTAATGTCAAAATGAACTTGTGCTATTCAAGCCAATTTTGCCAAATGAAGAGCAGAAAAAGCTGTTTAAACTGACTGGAGAGCCACTTTAAACTGTACTCTCTGGTTAGACACTAGAATAAAGTGGGATTACCTCTTGCCTTATTTAAATATTAGAATATTATTACTATTGCATGGGTGGATGGATTTTGCACGAATGTGAGTAAAGTACATCTGTAGTTAATTATTGTGAGAGTTATAAAAGTAGGTACAACTATTTAGGTTTGATGTTGGCTTTGGCGAGATTTCTGTCCTCAGTCATTCTCTGTCTCTGCTTCTTGGCTATTGATCTTTATCCATTTGTAACAACATAGGGAGATTCCTGACCAGTCAGGTTTGCTGAACTTGAGGAAAAAAGGATGGGAGGGATGTGGAATTAAAAAAAAAAGGGGGTAGAGAGCCTAGAGGCAAGAAAGAAGAGGATAAAAATTGAGAATAAAAGATAGGACAGAAAACCCAAGAGAAGGGATGAAGGTCAGAGATGAGAAAACAGAAAGTGGGATTGAAGTATGTATGTTTTATGTTCAAATCAGTCAGATAGCTCAGGTCTGTGTTTCTCCAGTGATGGCGTTTATGATCAGGACTCGACAGATTCAGCTGGGGCTGGATATCAGTTTCCTCAGAAAGGCTGGGGATGATGGGGAGGGAGATTAGAGCACTGATTCATTGCTCCCCAGCTTCGAGCTGACCTGCTGAGGAGCTCTGAATAAATAAATACGATACAGCAATACAAAATATGTCCAGCAAAGCCTGCAAATTAATTGCACATCCATTATTCCTCTACAATGTTTTTTTTTCTTTATGTTTTGGATTCATTCATTAACATTGCTGTGCTGTCTTTTTGAGTGCAGGTCCGTATTTTAAAAATCAAAACCAAAGGAATCTATTTGCTTCTGGTTAGGGCCAAGGCTCTGGCACAGGCAGCAAAGTTACTTGTTCAGGGAGTTGAGACCTCAAAGATTTGCAGTTTTGGACTAGACTGAGATACAGACAAATGCGATTTCTTGGAATAATCTGGGCTATTACCGAACGATACCACTTTCTTTAGACACAAGGGAGTCAATGGCAGGTATAAATGACCACATGTCCCAATACAGGCAATGCACATTTAAGGGCCAGTTTAACGCTGGCTAAACGATACTGTCCTGAGTGCTACACAGCGTGTTAGCACCTGTGGCACCTACAAGACAGAGGTAGATATCTCCCAGCGTTTCTTATCCCTGCTGCTAGAGGTGATCAAGCTAGAAACACTTTAAGCTGCCTTTTCGCTCTGTTTCTGCATGTGTGCTTTCAGCTACTGAAACTCAATACTGTTATTATCTGACCTATAGTTGCAGAGTGCTGCTGATTTAGTCCAAACCAATTTACAGCACTGAGGAGAAACAGCGTATGTAAGTTGGTAGTGAGTCTTTTGCTTCTCGGGATCTTAAACCCCTCTTCCAGTGGCATTTTCTGTTAGCATATTAAGAGATATCAGTCCCTGTAGGAACCTGACATTAAAAATGGATGTGGCAGACAAGAAACTATTTACAGATAAGGAAGGGAAGCGAGTCAGTGTGTGATAGATCCAGGAGTTAAACTTCAGCTGCCGGTCTCTGAACATTGGCACCGTCTGTCTTTCCACAAAATATCAGTGCTGGATCCATCTGTTCTTAGCACTTGCTGGGGATTTCTCTACTTTAACTATCATTGCCGGTCATAACTGTGATTACTGAGTATTCAGAAGGTTTCCTTTTCTTTTTTTTCCCTTGTTTGTTCTTCCTTTTAGTGGCCATGGAGTGAACTTGAAAAGATTTGGAGGCAAAGGGTAGGGTGGTGGCTAGGAGGGGTGACCATGCACTTTGCTGGTACTGGAGTTTCACATGCTGTGATCCAGCAGTAGTCTGATGGCACATGTCAGAGCTTCCCATAGGCACCACGCATTTGCTCTCTGGTCTCAACAACTTCTGTTTGAACTATCTTGGGTGCTCCTGATGATGGAAAGGGTGGTACTTCACAGGCACTTGGGACGAAGGTGGAGTTGGAGGTAAAGCAAAGTCAGGAGCCTGCTGCTTCGGGTTGCTCTTTGAATGTTAAGATTTTTTTTTTTAATTGTTAGAGAGTTTGAGAGTAAGAAATCAGCAAGACCTAGGAAATGAGTGTGAATGAAATTAGTCACTGCAGGGGGAAATTTCCAATCTGTAACCAAATACTTCAGACCTTTCGTGGACTCCTGACATAACTGTGTGGATGCAGACTGTTTCTGTAACTCGTATGAGAGGGACTGTACTGCAGTTTCCCTCTGTGGGCCCTGGGATCCGTCCATCATAGTTTCCAGCTTTAGAAAACGATAGGGTGGGTGTTAATGTCAATGAACTAGCTGCATTCTCCTTCCATCATCCTTCATTTGCTGAGTCTACTGATGGTGGGGGTAGAGTGGCAAGAGGAGAGGATGTGCTCTCCTGTAAATAAACGTGTGCTCAAAGAGGTACATTGTCCCTGTGTTTCCTCAAATAAGCAGGCTCTGCATGGAGGGTCATAGCTGATTAAATCATCCTGTATGTTTTCAATGTAAATAAGCCTTTCTTGCTTTCATTTTCCCTCAGAGGGAAATCTTTGTATTAAGATTTGGTTGAACACCTTATTATTAGCTTTATTAGTATATATAGTACACACAATCTGTTGTTATTTGCATGAATGCAACCACGATATTCAAGCGGACCAGTGCTTTTCATCTGCTTACAAAGTCTCATGTATTTACAGAACCAATTGCTAGTCAAAATAAATAAATAAATGTCTAAGTCATATTTCTGATCCTAGGCAATAATCTGTCTTCTTCCATCTGGCTCCCTAAATACCTGGGTGCTTAATTCAATAAGAAGATATTTATCTTTTCTTTCCTTTTTCTACTACTTTTAAGGGTTTTTTTTCCCCTTTTCCACATCTGGTGCTTAGATTCCTAACTTCCCCCCCTCCCTTTCCCCATCTCCCCAGAAGTGCCTGCTTAGAATTTAGCTAATGGATTTCTAATTCAATTTGGACTTCTGCTGGGATAAATCAGCCTCATACAAAATAATTTATGGTTCTTGAAAAATTGGCTGTGGATGAAATTAGGTAACTAGCACCAGGCAAATAATAATCTCATTAAGATCCATGGAAGAAAGTAGTGAGTAGGTAGATATTCCTGAGGACTAATGTTAGTCTCAGGACACCAGTCTCACCAGGATGCCCCTAGCCCGTGGAGAGAGCCCTTCAGAACACCCAAGGTCAAGCTCCTGCTCCAGAACCTGCTCTTCAACCTCTCCATCGATACAGAGGGAGACCAGTGGCAAAACTTGCATCAGCTCCAAAATAGCCAAACTTTGTTCCCTAATCATTTCATAAACATAGATTTGTCTGTGGTCCCTTGTGTAACTGTTGTTGGCTGTTCAGTAAATGATGCTGACAGGTATTCTGGAGAAATTTTGAAGGAAGAATCTGAGTACCTAGTTGTTTACTCAGTTCGAAGGAAGTGAATTAGAGTGCTACCTATTAGGCTGCTACATCCATTTTGCAGCTGGAACCCTGAACCTGGCAGAGCAGATTTCCCCAAGGTCGCTCAAGAATATCTATCCCCTGGGTCTCAGCTTGATGCCTTAACTAGGTGGCCATATGACTGAGTTATTATTTTAGGTATAGGCAAGTGTCCTGTGTTTCTCTGGGATGGAGTGATCCCACTAACTAGATTAACTGACACTTCAGATAGCTCATGAAATCAGGATTCATGACATCCCACTAGATCTCAGTTTTATTAATCATGAGATGTTGGATCATCACTCTTTGCTGAGAACAATGCTTGCATTGAAAGCATTAGAAATCTGGGAGCAGAGCTCTGCGGCAGTTTTAATAATGGGAAAAGTAAGGATAAAAATAGACATTCTTGCTAGAACCAAAGGATTGACATTTTAACCCTAACATACTGATGTGAAAGCAAGCTTAATTATTAATATGAAACAACATAAAAAGCTAAGAAAGTATTTGCAGATTCAGTTACAGATCCTCTCTCAAGCTAGCAGTATGGGACTCCTTTCATTGTGCCCTAGCCATCAACAGTATATTGCACACGGATTTATCTATATTAAACCAACTTGTGTTGTGTGATATGATTTACCACTGGCCCTAAAATCCATCTGCCTACGGCTGACAACTCTACCCTGAGCTCTGTCATTGTTTCTAGTACATGATAAAGCCTTAAGAAATCCTCGCTTGAGAAAAGGCAGGATCAATTCTTCATTTGTTTGTTGTATTCAGGACACCACATTCAGACTGTTGAAATAGCAGTTAGATGAAGAACCTGAGTCTGAACTTTTAATTCTAAAAATACATACAGAGTTAATTATCCTCGGATTTTTCCTGAATTGTATGCTTTGGACTATACCCAGGAAACTTATTTCCAGTATGCGTTGAGAATATATTTTATGTGCTATAAAATGCATCCTACCGTCTAACCACAAAGGTCAAGTTAGGTCTTGTAAAAAGAGATTTTTCATATTATTGTAACAGGCACCTACTTTCATGTTCATGTAAATATGGCAGGCTCTGTCCTGTGTGACAAAGAGTGCCTGAAGGGGACTTGAGAATGAATAGGTTTAAGAAAAAGTATTTTAGCCTAAGCCTTGTCCATCTTTAATTAGTTATCAGGGTTAAAGGAGGGGTCAAGAGCCTGGAGCTGCTTCAGGACTAATGTGTCAAAGGAAAGTGAAGCCTAACACTGAAGAGGAAATGATGCTCCTCAGAGGTTTAATAATTTTTTGACCCTGTGTCAACCATTATGACTACTAATGGCAGCTGGGGCAGAAATGTTTCAGATTAGACTTTGCTTTGCAGGTGGTTAGGAGGGGATCCCATGCCATCATACAGACCCCTCACAAGCTAGAATTCAAAAGGAAAAATGCATTTCAGTTTTACAGGCAGGATGTAAAATCTCATACTCTGACACTGAAGTTTCTCCACTGTTCATACGTTGCCTTCGTATCAGAGAAAACAGAACTAGCAATAATATGCAGCCAAACTGCATGAACTCTACCAGCACAACCATATCTAACAGGAGTTGTGTTGATTTTCTAATTAGATTAGATGCCCGGAGCTCACACTTACGGAATACAGTGCGTGCGCTCGACAAAGTAACGCTTACATGTGTACAAAACACTCTGTGTTTTTATTACGTGACAGAGTAAGGGAGATAAAGTTTCAGAGACAGTCTGCAACCCACTTTTTTTTTTTTTTAAAGCATGAATATTTTATTAGTTTTAAACAAATGGAAAGAGAGAGCAACAGGACAAAGGAAAGCAATCTTCCACAGGATAATAATTACCAAGAAATGTCCCTGATGTCATCTGCTGTTTGCACAAGCACTGTAGTTCTATTTTCAGGTGCTGTACTTTTGATAGACTTGGCACAGTAACTGAGCCAACCTTATCCAGTAGCTCTGTAGAAGCACAACAGCAAAGTTTCCATGAGAATTAATGAAAGTGTTGCGAAGAGGGATGTGACAGGCGGTCCACAGGACAGGGCGGCAGAGAGACAGGATCTTTGTCTCTTCACTCGACATTTCACACTGTCAGTGCTCGTAAGTCAGCCTCAGCCCCGCAATGATTTGCCTCTGTCCTGTTTTATCTATTTATATGGTTAGGCAGCCTCATAATAAATAGCACTTGCAGATTACTGTGTTAGATTTCTTATACTGACAACAATTATCATAAAGCTCATTGCCCAAAGAACAGCTTGGTGCTCTTCATGTGCAAAAGCAAGTATTTTCACTGCCTTGTGTGAAATCATACCATTTTCTGGCATTTTCCTACACAGAGTCCAATGCTAACAAGTTCCTGTACCGTGTCTTGTGTGTTTAGGCAGCAGGTGGTAGTCTGACGGACTTTGTCTCAGGGCAATGGTGAAGTTCTGCATACAGAACCTTAAATATCATGTCTGTGTGTATACCTGCAATTTTTGTCTTGGATTCACAATGGGATGTATAAAGAAATATCTCTCTCAGAGGCCTGCGAGAATCATTTTGAGGACATGTTTTGTCTTTGGTTTGCTTCTGATCTGATTGATGAAAAAATTGCCATTAGCCTCAAGAGAAGCAGAAACTTTAATTATAATTATGAATTAAATGAACTGGGGGAAGATGTCTTTTCCCCAGACAGTAATGTGTGACTTGCAAGCTGCTTTATAAAGCTGGTACAGTCAGTGTTTTCCTCATCTAGACCTGATTCTCCTTTTCCTTACTCTGATGCAAATCTGATCTGTCTCCACTGGAATTAATTGTTGGTTACCAGCAGTGCAGTTTACCAGGGTAAGCCAGGCAAAATATATTCCAACCATTGACCTGAGAGAAAGAGATGGTGCTATCAAAGCAGGGGAAATGGAGCACAAGCTGATTGCTGTAGGTAACATGGTTGCACAGTGTCCACATTGGCCATGGCCAGGTGACAACAGTTTACTCTTTCATCTTCCTCTGCCATTGGTTTTATATCTGACTGTGCAGCGTTCACGTGAAATAGGAGCACGGAGAGAAGCGCACAACGGGAGGGGCCTCCGCTCAGCGCGGTGCTGCCAGCGGGGAGCACCAGCAGCCGCTCGTTTGGCTTCTTTGGCTGTGAAACGTCCCTGCTTTTGAACCACAGCTCCCAGTCTTAGCAGGCACCCTGTCTAATGCCGGGCCGTGAACTGCTGTTGCAAGGGAAAGCATGGCGTTTTCTTCTCCCTTTCTCCTTTCTGAGAGAGGCTAGTCGAGGTAAGATGGGCATAACGAACACGATTACTATATTAGGCCTTTGGTAGCCTATTTATTTATTTGGGATGTCCAATGTAGTAGGCTTGTCATTGAATAACGGAAGCCTCCTTCCTGAACTCTTTAGTTGAGCCAAAAATTCAGTATTTCAGATGTCTTAGACGCCCATCGTCTGGGTTTTAGAAAGGGCTCCAGGTTGGCACCTGTGGCTGACAGTAGATCACGTATTGCTTCCGATGCCTCTGTGGAAGTTGCTTCTTTGGTAGGGGTACAGGAGGACAGGAAAGGATGCGTTTGGGTTTTGTTTGATGTGTGTGTGTTTAGGGGGGGAGACTTTTGCACAGCAGCCTTCTCATCTGTATGTAGCCACTCAGTGGATACGTTCCTCATTCTCTTAAGCGCATGCAAAGCTTGTGTTTAAGCTCCTGGGGATGTGTTGTTAAGCTGAGATCTGCTAGGAGGGTCTTCACTGACCCGTTGCAGGTGCAGGGAAGGTTCATTCCTCTTTGCGGTCTTTATTTATTCTGTTTCTGGACTGAAGTCACCCAAAAAAAGATTAATATTGCATGCCGTTTCGATTTCTCTATCACTTTTCCCAGACCATGCCTGCACTCTGCTTTCCCTGCTGAAAAGAACATTTCATTTTGTGGGTGCTCAGTAAATTTGAGTCTGAAATTCCCTTGACCTTGTTCCCCTCAGAGTTCAGCAAGGTTCAGCGAGCATCTGGTTTGTGGGCTGCCACAAAACCAAGCCTCGTCTTTAGGCATGTAAAGGCCTGCAGTGAATTCAGCTACAAGCAAGCGGATGCCAGCCTCCCAAGCTGGCCAAATATTATGCTGTTATAAAATTGCAATCTTCCTGGGCTATTTGGTGAAATCTTCCACATTTCAGATGCTGGAGAATAGTGTTTGATTGCCTTATTGCATGCCCACCTTGCAATCAGCTGGAGATAGGACTGACAGAGGATGAGTGCTGAGAAAGCCGTCCTCCTTCTCCTCTTCCCCCGGGCAGGGCAGGAAAATGTGTTTTCTCTTTCAGGGCATGGGCTATGCTTTGCTGTGCCCATTCTCTGTCCCTGTGAGGTCTCCAGGGCTGAGGCGGGGAAGAGGGGTCCCTCTGACACGAGAACGACTCACTAGTAATTCTTGGAAAAAGTCCTGTTTTCTGCCATTTCTCATTCAACTTAGCCTAATTTTGGATTCATAGCGCCATCGGTCTTATGGGGCTCTAAGGTGGAGGCAGGCTATATGGCATACAGGATTTTTTGCTTCCTTGCTTCCCATTTGGTGGCACTGTGATACCGCATGCCCTTCCGAGGACCACGGAAAACCCTGCGACCAAAGGACTTCCAGCTGAGCAATTTTCCCTTCCTGAAAATGTGTGCACTGTAAACCAAAGCCTTGCCTCCATCCTTATAAGCTGCCTTACAGAGCTAGCACCTGCTGTTAATTTCACAGTAAACAGTACTTGTTGCTCTAGAAAGCTTTTTAATCATAACGTTAAAACACTGAACAGAAATCCCATCCGTACAGTTAACTCCAGCTGCCTTTCTTGCAATGCGTGGGGAATGATCTTGCCGAGTGATGGGCATCCAAATGCAAATGGAATTAGCTTTGCAGCCATTCATTTTAAATTGCTCTTGAATCATTCTGAAGTAAATTCCATTTGAGAAGAATTTGCTTCAGGTCTCGCACAAAGAGATAATGGTCCAATATATTATGATCTAAGCAATAATAGTTTAAGTCTCGCAGTTCAGAAATATAGTGAGTTATATGCTGGGTTGATGAGAATTAAAGCTTGATATATAGTAATAAAACTAGTGATCTAGAGATGAATAGATTGGTGTACGGAGCACAATATTTTCCTGCCACAGATTAGAGCGGGGATACTAGTCCATAAAAAGGGAAGTATACCATAAAATCTCCTTTTTCACTTGTTATGCATGAAGAGCTATGGTATGTACGGTTTTACAAACAAATGCATGAAAAGAATAAAGACTGTTGCTAACATCAAAAGGTTCCTGACTTAGGCAAAGATTTGTTTTACCTTAAAAGATAATTGAACTAAAATTAAACTAAAATTCCTATGTGACAGTCCGTGCCAGCTTCTATTAATGCTGATTTCAGTGACACTTCACCTATTCCTATAGATTTTGCATTTGACTTGCCTTTAAAAAAATACATAGTTGTCAGATACTACAGAAGGGAAATAAAAGAGCATATCTGTATTTGGCCCAGCAACTAAAATAAAATTTCCAAATTAAATTTATAGATTAAAATGGCTTTTTAAAATTTATTTTCTTAATATGAATGAATTGCATGAGTGAAACCAGTTTAGTGGCACCATTAATCAGGTCTTTTGTCTTGCTAATATAAATCAGTCAATAACAACAGATGGGCTGTACACTTTATTATGTGAAAATAAAGATGAATGCGACGTACTGCAGAAGTAAACTTGCAGCTCAAAGTTACTGAGCACAGAAGGGGATTTGTTACAACAGGGAACGATGCGTGCCTCGTATTTGCGTTTGATCAAGGTTGTAAGGGGAACTTGCTGCATGTGACATTGACATAATGATTGGAAATCAAATATGTGAATTTTTAGTGTCTGTTTGTATCTACACTCCCAGATCACTCCCAAATGGTTTAAGTGGCTTTTTTCTTCCAGACAGAAGAAAAAATGTCTAACTCCTTAGGACAGTTAAATAAGTGAGATATAAAGTTTACTGCTTTGTTGCCCCGTCAGGAGATGAACATATTAAATAACCAGTGATAACCGTAAGGAAGATTGAGATCAAAGTCTCAGGCAGGATTTATCATCTTGCACAGAGATGGAGCACGCAACAAGAGGCGACCCCCATCCAAATTACAGGCCCAGCAGGCCACGTGTTTATAACACAGTCAGCCCTGAGAAACCTAAGACAGAGTTTGGTCTTTTTATGGACAGAGGAATGACCTGTGTTCACTAGAGCTGGTCAGGAGAAGCTTTGATGGAAGTGTTTATTAGGTTGTTAGAAACTGTGGCCTCATGAAAACACAGATTCATGAGATTGCTTCGGTTTTACCAAAAGTTCGTTTTGTAGAGAATTGCAAAAAATCTCAACACAGTCAAATGTTCTATATTGACTTTTTCAGAGGTAAATATCTGTGTTGGATCTTTCAGAATACTTTGTTATGTAATTACACTGCCATTATAATTATGCTCGCATGGTGCTGCAAGCATTACAATGAAAGCATAACAGCATACCAGTCTAATTAAAAAAAATGAAATGCAAGACTTGGATCCAAGATGTGTGTTAAGGTTGATGGTTCAAAACCCTGCCCCAAATCAGCAGCCGAATGGGCCGACTGTCCTAAGCCATGCCGCAGCTGTGCCTGTTGTGATGGGCAAGCCATCACGAGGGGGTTTAAGGTTCTTCCTCCTCAACGCATCCTCATCCCAAGAGGCGAGTACCGCAGCCTGGCACAGGGGAACCATGGCTGCACATCTTCTCTACCTGTAAACCACCATCCTGTGACTTCAGCTGGTGGCAGCTGGCGTGCCTGGGCGAGAGGGGAGCAGTGGGTTGCCTCCCTGCAGCAGCCGATCCCATCTCTTTGAGGAATGCAGGGAACACCAAGTGACTTCCCGCTGTGATTCGCACAGGCTGATAAAGCTGCCTGTTACCTTTCAGCGGTGAATAGCAGGAGCGAGGGGCCCTGAATGCTAATGGAGGTAGGACTAGCTTTGCAGTGTGATTGGGGTTTTTTCTGCCAAACACAGAAAAACCCAGTCGTGGTCATATTCTTGGATGCTCCTCTTAAGAATCTGCTCTATACAAAAAAACCTCCAATGTTGCTGCTAATAGCAACAGTACGAGGACAGGGATTGAATGAACATACTCCAGTTAAAAAAGCCCAAAAAATCTGTTTTAGCTACTATCTTAAATTTATTCTAAAAGTGCAGATTTTAACTGCCGGTTTCCAGAGACAAGGCAGCCTCTGTGCACTCTGTTTGTGTGACAGTTTGTGAATGGTTTCCATCTATATCCCTAACATTTAAGAGCAGTTCAGATGCCTCTCGATAGCAATGAGAAAGAGTGTGGAAAAATAAAGCTGGGCTTTATTATTGCTTAAGAAGAGTAAGGTGGAATTACAGCAAGAAGCCAGTAAGAGAAGTGGCTTGTACCTGACTGCGGGATGCCAGGCTGGTGGAGAGAAACAGCTATCGCCACAATCAAAACATGAAACTAGGTTGTCATGTACTGAGCAGTGCTGTGAATCCACTTTAACATAAAAATAATTTAAACTTTAGAAGCAGTTACCTTCAGGAGGGAAAGCCAAAGCCCACACACATTCTCCAGGCTGACTGAAGAAATAATTTTAAACCCCACCTTTTTTCTTTTCTGCAGCTTGCTTATCCTTCCTTTTAGACTTTCTAGTTACAACTTTGATAAGATGCAGTTAATTGGTCAGGCAGCGTAAGTATTGTCTTTGATAATGTGCAGAAATCTAGTGGTGAAAATAAATACATTTGTTCTTCCAGTCACCAGAAATTAGTGAAGCAATACTTGTTTAATTATAAAACATATGTGTGCTTTGTTAGTTTCCATCTGTCTGCTTGCTGATTTGCAATTAAATGACCAGAAGAAAAAGATACATCCTGTGGCAATTCAGGGGAAATGATTCATCTCTAATGTTTCTGTGTTGTGGATGTCTATGGAGCAGTGTGTGCGAGAGGGAGAAGGAGGGAGTGGGGAAGAGGGGGAGATATGGATAGAAGGGGTGAGGAATGCTGAAAAGCCTCTTGCTTCGGTTCAAACATGTTTTGTTGTCATGAAACCAAATGTGGACTCCCATTAACTTATTGTAACTCATCTTTCTCTCTGGAAAAAAATGGGGCGCAAAATGGAGCAAGGAAGAAATACCTAATGGGGAGAGGAAATGGGACTGCAGAAAAAGGAGGCTGGTGTGGTCACAGTGGTCACAGAAAAGGAAACCACAGAAAGAAAGGAAGGATGGGAAAGTGATAAAAATTAAATTTAATTTGAGTATTCGGAGACGATTAGTTGGAGATGGAAATGGAATTGTTATAGTATGTCACAGATTCTCCCTTTGCTAGAAGAATGTCAAGCCTTATTTAGTGGCCCTTTTTTCTATCATTGAACCAGTTCACTTCTATTAACTCTCAGGGAGTGATACGGTATTGAGTCAGGCCTGTTACTCTTTGTAAAATAAGACACCCAAAAGGGCAGAAGTATTTTTAAATTAATATGAAGGGGAAAAAAAAAATTGGTGAACGTATGCTCTCTGCATAAATAGTTCAAGAGGTTCACAAAATCTTTTGCTGTGTAAGGTATTCCCATCACTGATAAAGACGTACAGTCTACCTCCATATAGCTACAGGGATAGGTACCATATTAGCTTCTCCCCCATCTCCTTCATCTGTTCCTGTTCTTTCCTGTCTTTCTGCAAAAGCAGTAGCTGGAAGGAGAGCCTTTCGTGCCCCTTGTAATTCTGGACACAGCCTGCACAGGCATGTCTCAGGTAGAGGGAGGTAGCCGTCTGACATTTCATCTTCATGAAGACTGGCAGGGAGAAGATAGCCAGCCTTCCGCAGTATTTTTAGTTTGATGTTCTGTGGTGTTTTATTGATCAGCAGCAGCGTGCGTCACTGTGTGTAATGACAACTGCTTCAGAGGCAGAAAGGGGGAGGTTGAATAAGGCCTTCAGGACTGTCAGCTTGCTGCTGGTGGATCTGCCAGTAGTTGGTGCCTCCCACCCCTTTGCTGCTGGGAGCCTCTTGGATGTTCTTGTGCACTGACGGCAGGTGGAGAGGTGGATGGGAAGGGGGTTATTCTCTGCTGAATTGGTGCTTTCTGATGTGGAAGACTTCCTCTGCAGAAAGGGGTAGAGGGGTTGTAAAGGGGGATTTGTGAAGAGGGAGGGAGAGAGAAAGGAAAGTATGTGTGCTAGGTGTTTTCAGTGTTGCCTCCCTTGCATTGGATTATTTTCTCCTCCTCCAGACCTTTTACGTCAACTTTATTCACTTCCAGCAGCACCAGAGAGATGCAGAGGTTCCTTATGCCAATAGCATGCATCCGTGTTGGCCCAAAATGTCACCATCTCCCAGCTGCTCTGCCCCATGTCCCAGCTCCCGCTTCCTTTCCGTAGTGAGGACTGCACGGACCAGTGTAGTACAAACAAAGTAAATAAAGCAGAGCTTGGCACCTTCATTAGCAGTCTTAGCAAGAGAGTCAGAGTACGAACAAAGAGGCACAGACTGGACTTGCATTTAGTCTTTTGCCCTTAGAGCAGATTTCAAATTGCTCATCTGAAACGAAAGGTGCTATTTCCTGTTTGTATCAGCCTCAGCCAATACTAGCTATGTGCATGCACTTGATTAAACAGTGTGATAAGTCACTATTGAAAAGTGTGACCTTGAAGCCTCCAAAAGTTTCTATTATTTCTTTTTACGGTTTTGCAGGCAACTCTCCCAAGCGCTAACATAATGCTTTATTGCTAGTATTGCTGGTGATGATAACAAAGGACCATTCCCAGACATGTGAATGTGCACAACTCTGTCACATCACATAGAGGAAAGAGAGCTCAGGATGTAAAGAACAATTTATTCTAGTCTGAAAACAGCAGTGCATTGAAGCCTCGGTCTAGGAATGCTCCTAAGATAACATTTTATTCAAAAAGTATGCTCCTTTTGAAATTTTCAGAAAGTGCTTGTAAGTGTTTGCCAGCTGAATTTTGGTTGTTTCATTTGTCCTTTTTGTCTCTTCTCTGCAGATGATGATTTTTTTCATGAACTTCCGGAAACTTTTCCGTCTGATCCTCCAGAGCCATTGCCCCACTTCCTCATTGAACCCGAGGAGGCTTACATTGTGAAGAACAAGCCTGTGAATCTGTACTGCAAAGCGAGCCCAGCCACGCAGATCTATTTTAAGTGCAACAGCGAATGGGTTCATCAGAAGGACCATGTGGTGGATGAGAGAGTAGATGAAACCTCTGGTGAGTTTGTGTTATGTCATAAAGGGGTGAGAATTAAAAATCATTAATATCAAGCCCACCGTTGTAACCTAGCAGCTATTTCATATGGCAGCTACTTTTTTTACGCTTGATACAGCTGTGAATTCTGTATCAAGCATTATTGAACATTAGCTGTCATAGCACAGAGGTGGTGTCTGCATCCAGGTCAGTCAGTAAAACGTGATTGTAGAGCACCCTGCCTGAGTTTGAAACAAAAACCCAGGAGAACCGTGCACAAACAAAATGGAATTGCTTTCTCAGCCAGGTCTACTCCCTGTTCACTTCCCCAGGGTCACAAACTCCCAGTGGTGGAACTGTATTGTAGTCACAGACCAAGAACCACATTCTCCCCAAAGTGCCGAAGAGCAATTGGGTTGTTCCTAGAATGATGTTTTCTTGGGGAGATTTGAGAAAAAAATGAGAAATTTAATCAGCTTCCAGCAAGAAAGAAGGAGAAAGCACACCTGGGCACAGTTTAGAGCAGTGTATTGATCCAGAGCAAACACCTGGCTGTTACTCCATTACACTTTTCTGTCTGGTCCATAGAGCCTGTATGAAGAACTACAGTAGGTTAGCAAGGAAAAGGGGAAAAAAAAAAGAAGCCAAGAGCCTCATCCTTCCTCGGTCAATACCAGAAATCCCACTGACATTCATGGAAGAAAAATAGGACCCTATTAGTACCAAAAGAAAAAAAAAAAAAAAAAGGTTTAAAAACTTGAGTAATAAACCAGCGTAAATCAAAGATATGATTGTCCCCATTTGGGAAGACTGGTAATCAATAGGGTTTGAGTCACATGCAAGGAGAGAAGCGGGACTTACTGCTGTTTTGATGGCTCTGAGAAATAACTGGATACCAAGCAAGAAGGTACCTTTCATTTGGGAATTACACCACCACTTGGTCTAATTACTTAGAAAAATAACTCCACCAGATGTCTTGGAAATCTCTTGTGAACTGGGTTTTGTTTGTTTCAGCTCATTTATTTGCACAGAGATCAAAAGCATGAGCTTTTAACAGTACTGTGGTGCTCTCAGCTTGAAAAAGAGAAGGTGGGTGTAGGAAGAAAGGCTGTAGAAAAAACCTGTATTAAACTTTGGGCCTGTTTATTTGTTTGTAAGAATTGGCTTTTCCAGCAAGTTGACTGCGGCAGAAAAACTAAAAAAAGAAATTCTTGTTACTTAATACATCTTCAATTTTTTTCATCCATGGGAGTCTGCTGAAATGAAGAAGGACAAGCAGGAGGACAGCTATCACTGTGTTAATTTTTTAAGCTTTTATTAACATCAGCATTCAGAAACATGAAAATGTTTCACTACAGATGAAATTTTTCACTACAGGTGAAAAATTCCTTCTTTTTTCTCAAAATCTCATTGTAGAAAAACTTCATGATGCCATAAAGCAAATTGCATTCTACAAGTGTAGAAGGGCAGTCTTGAAAAGAGATGCCTCTGAATATATCAGAGGACAAATGTTTTGCATAACAAACAGCAGCAATTATATGCAAATGAAACCCATATCCAATTAGAGATTAACATAATGTACTGGAGTTGGGGGGGGAGGGTGTGAAAAGCTGTGCACATCAGATTATTAGCACAAGAGCCACAAACCCAGTCACACTAATAGCTTGTTAAAATGAAACTGTCATCAGAACCTAAATTTGTCAGTCAACCTGGTCATTGCCAAAAGGTTGATTAATGCACGTCACGGTTGCAGTGTTTGTGCACCTTCCTGTAAGCAGACTGAGAATCTAGGGCTCATAGCACATAGTTAGTATAGAAATGGGTAAACAATGTATTTAAGGTAGTGGTAAAATAATATGTTCTTCAAAGCAATGGAAGCTTGGGAAAATATATCCACTGCGGATGGAGCTAGAGAAAAAGTTGCAGGAGACAGTGACTGTGAGGATTCATTCTGGTGCACGAAGAAGGAGGTATTGGCTTTGGCAGCTTGCATCAGTCAGGCTGGCAAAGCCCTTTGACTCTGTCTCTTTTGAGGCTATTTTGGTTTCTTTTGCTATTTTTAGCTAGCTAGTGCAGTAGTTGTAACCTCGGGCACAGCAGTAGTGACTGAGCTGCTCAGAGGGTGGTGTAAGGATGGCAGCCCAAGCCTACACTGCTGCTAGCTTCAGGCTTGCAGTTAGAGAGGCTGGAGAAATTGTCCACAAACCAGGTTAGGTCTAGCCTTTACTCGGGTAACCCGGGGCTCAAAGGGATCCCAGTTACACAGTGTTTCTGCGGGGTGAGTTGTGTAATCCCAGCAACTGAAAACTGGGTGCATTCTTTCCTGATATTTTACTGTTCTTAAGGTCTGCTCTGCCTACGTACGAAGAAGAGCACCATGCTGAGGCAGTCTTCTGCTGCTGTTTTTGAACCAGGCTTTCTCCTTCAGTTCTTTAGGTAGAAAAGCAAAGCAAAGGAAAACAGGACAAACAGACAATAAAATATATGAGAGAAAAAAAGTAAAGGTCACCTGTGCTTTCTTTTCTAAAGGACGGGTAATCAGGAAGAAAGAGGACTAAAGTACAGGTGTGATGCTAGCAGTACATCATCTTGGGATTGTAAATGATGCATGAAAGAGAGAAATAGGTTTTGATTTGCAAAAGATTATGTGTTCATGGACTTTGAGCCTGTGCCCAGGAATTAAATCTATGTAGAGATGATTAACTCTTCTTATAAGGCAAATTTGTTTCTGTCATTGATAAAACCAGAGACAACAGCACAGCAATAGCAGTGGCACAAGAGATGGAATGAGAGTGCAGCCGAGCTCTCATTGAAGAGAGCTGCTAGAGACAAATGTTGAATATATTAAGGTTAATTTTTAAGAGAGGAAAATAAATATTTATCTCTTTTTCCTATGTATATATATTTTTCTTTGTAACAGAGAGAAGGTACAAAATAAAAGTTATAGTTATATGCACTTTGCACTGTGGGATATTTTTAAACAGTAGGTAAAGCATTGCTGTAAAAAACATGCACAGGAACTCTGTGGGAGTTGTTGCCTTCTGGTTGGAGAAGATGAGAACAGTAATAGTGACAGGGTGTTCTAGTACCACTTTATTTAATTAAATTAGCCTGAAGAGAGAGCCTTGCAAAAAAATTTCCAATGATCGAGTCTGAGAAGCCAGGAGCTTTACATAGAAGATCATTACATTCTGTTTTTTAATCCTCAGACTCGCTAGAATTTTTCTTTTTTATGGAAAAAGCTAAGCATTTTCATAAAGAAGTCAAATGGGTGCTTTGAAAATCTTTAGTGCACATCTTTGACTCTTTCATTTCCTATGTACGTGAAATACAAGGCAGGGCATGGTCTTTTTTATGTTTTTACTGGAATATTTTCCCATTAATGTGGAAAAATATATGTAAAGTGTAAGAACACTGGTTTTAAAAAACAAAGATGAAAGTTGTTTTGAGGGAACACATTTGATTTTATGGCTGACTGTCATAAAAGATAACAGCAACGAAAGTAAAAGGAACCCTGCAGAACTGATGCTTTTGCGGGCAAGAAAATTCCATTGTCACAGGGCAGGAAGTTCAATAGCATCAATAATTGTTAGAGCAATTTGTGCACATTTTCCAAATTACTGTACCTCTGAAAACGACTATGGCAAAAGATTTTATTTTGCATGTGTGCTTTTTATGGAGAAATATTTTCAGACACGCACACACCAGTTCTGCAGTGGTGGGAGAGTTGTGAATGTATAGAAAATCAGTGTCCTGCACCCCTTTCATTTGTCCAGAGGGATTACATGCTGCTAAATCAAACCCCACATCCCAGTGGTGTACAACAGAGAAAAATCAGGACTATAGGGACCTTGTTTTTGTCTTTTCAATTTGGATATGCATTGTAATAGTTTCTCCGTGAGTATTAAGGTGGAATGATCTATAAAGCCTCTCTTGCCCTCTGCAATGCCAGTGACATGTTCTTCTTCTCTCTCCTTCAAGCAAGGAGAAAACAACATTCTAAGTGCTAATTAAATAGACATATTGGGCAATTCAGCTGGCATTATTGTTTGCCTACACTTTCTGTCTTCTTTTGCTGGGATGCATAGGGAGAGGAGGGCTCAGGGAGTTTGCTGATGACCTCCTCCGTGTTCCCAAATAGCAGCAAGACGGAATAAGGACTCTTGAGCCTGGCCTGAGGCCCCAGCTAAAGCAAAATGAACAGACTTATCTGTGCAGTCTTGGAAGAAAGGCATGCTGAGGGAGGCTCTGTTAAGGAGCAGGTGAAGTTGCCAGTCCTTTCTCCCATGCCCTGCCTTCAGAAGCAGGCTCTCAGAAGACCTAATCCCCCAGGAGCATCCCCGGTGCCACCCAGCCTTCAGCAAGGAGGATAGGTGGCTCCAAGGACTTTCCCTTCAGCTGCCCCTTAACTCTCTGCTGCCCCACAAATCAATGAAAAAGATAAAGTTAGAATCTGACTCAGAATAAGATTTTTGTCTGATTAAGAGTGTTTATTGAACTGCACTGAGGTGGATGAATATGCTCTTATTTTCAGACAGAAATCTTAGACTTCTTTGTTTCAGTTTCTTTACATAGCCGCTGCTGTGATTCCTGTGCTTACCTCCCACCATTACCTTTCCCCATTAATAAAGTATTTTTGGATGACTTGCAGATTTGATGAAAGGAGACTGAGCTTTTGATGTAGGGTCAGCATTGATCTGGCAAATAGGAGGTTGTTACCTTAAGCAATGGGTTTGGCAGCCTGTCGAGGGAGTAGATACCCAGCTAGCTAAGTCTTTAATAGATCACCTTCTCAACAGAAAGATCAAAGATTGACGTCTGCCCTTTTGCCTTTAAAACAGCTCTTACAAGATGCTGCAGCCAAGACAGCAGTGGGGAAACCTCCACAGCGACTGTCTCTGCTCTTTTGGCACCACGTCTAGAGGCAGAAAAATCACTTCCAGCACACAGTGCTCTATCGCTTTATCTTCCTCTCTGTGTGTACATCCCACAAAAGCCGTTTATTTTGGTGTTCGTGACACCACGTTTTGGAAGGCTGCATTGCCCTAATGACAAAAGCCCCATCAACTTGTTTGGATGTTGTTTAAGGTGGGACTTTTCATTATACAGCAAAAATCATTATGCAGCCTCTCATTTTGAGCAGCTGTGCTCGTTTGTCTTAGTATTTTTTATAAATAAGAAAAACTATCGTTACTTTTTAAATACAACACTTCTTTGAATACCAGGGTTGAAGAACTTAATTTGGGAGCTCAAATATGAAATTCAGGTGCCCCCTGTCCCCATGTAAGCACAGCTCAGGGAGAGGAGTGCAGAGGGGTACTATTTTACTTGTTTTCTGTGACCCACAGATCTTCCTTTCCTTAATGCTCTTTTCCCTCTCTGCACATCTTCCTTCCTTAATCTCTTTTTGCTGCTTCTTGACCTGCTGTAGCCTCCTAATTTTCTGTATTATTTTTCAAGAGTCCAAAAGATAAGGAAAAAAGCTATTTTTCTGAACAAATGTGGCCAGTTTCCCTATTAACTTCAATAAGGAGATGACAAGGGATGCTAAATGCTGCAGTTATACTTAGCCTGCAATATTTTGACTCTCTGGGGTAGAATACCTTGGGGTTATGTTAGTAAGGGTAGACACATATCATAAATAAGGATTGTTTTCATTCCACTGTTGTCACAAGTCATTTTATTTTCCCTTTATCATTGGATCAAATCCATTACAAACATCAAGCACCCCAATTCAAAATAATTATTTCTCAGCAACATATTGCCAATTTTAGCTCTGCTCCTTCGGTACTCTTCCCTAATCCAACTCATTTCAAGGAAATGTAAAAATGTGTCTGTGTATCTCTTCCAAAATGCTTCTATTAATAGTTTTGAGATGTGAGTTAGAATTGATACTACAGTCCATTTTCTTTAGTAATTCGAAGCCTGTCCCCTCTTTGGAAGGATGCTGTAAGTGAAACATGTTTGTATGTATGGTCTGGAAGGCTCCAGCTGGTGCAGAAAGGAGCAGACAACTCTGTTTCTCCAAAGAACTGGAATTCTCCAGGGAAATACAAGCCGTTTACTTACATAAAAGTATATGAACAAACCCACAGTTTTTTCCTATTTGACATCTAGGTTGCAGCCATTTTAGATGTCACTGGGGACATCTTCTCTCTGCCTATCACTCCCCGTGGCCTGGCGGGCAGCTCTCCCGGGGAAGAGGAGCCCCGTGCCCATCACCGCTGCAAGAAAAGTTCTCTCTTCTTGCAGTTTGCACCTTCAAAATCAGCTGCTGGGAACATGGTCCCTAGCATGCCCAGATCAAGGGAATACCTGACAACAAAGCTGCTGCAGACATTTTTTGCAAGCAGGCAAAGTTTCCACTTTTATCTGGAGTAATTAGTATACCTTGATAGAAAAAGAGCCAGTTTGGAAACTTCAGACGCAACACACACGCAGAGGCAAAGAATCACCATTTTCTAGGGTATAAATTCAAAATGGTGTTTATTTTTGTTGAAGTGAATGGAAAAATCACTGAGGGCAGTCCTGACCTAAAGAAGGGAAATAATCTTTTTCTAAACAGAATAAGAACATTGGGCGAGATACTTGCTTCTGGAGGGGAATGTGATTGTAGGCAATACAAAACCACGCCCCAAACCCAGGAAGATTATCTTTTGGTATAGAAGCCTGCAAAAGACTGGCGGTTTTGAGTTTAGACTCCACTGAGTATAGTATCCACCATGTATAACACACTTATAAAACATATATTAACATATAATTAATTTCTTCTTTACTCAAACTGTTATATGTGGGATTTTTGTCCCTATAAGTCTTTGTGGAAGGCTGCTTCTAGCTCCTGCATGTAGACACCTTCTTTACGTGTTCACAGCCATTGACACCTGCCTGTTCTGCAAATGCTGTCCTTTCCAGCAGCTTTTTGCCCTGCGGGGGTGCGTGCCCCACCACCTTTACAGACAGCAGCCCTGGACCTCGGGAACCCTCTGCACTCATGCTGCTAAGCTGACTGAGCCGGGCTCTTCCAGCCTCGGCACTTGCTCTATCCTTCAGGGTATTCAGGGATGCTAACGGGGGCCCAGAGGGAGCTACTCTTCCTGCAAGTTAATCCTGCTCACGCTCTTCCTGTGAGTAATGATGAGTAATGATGGGAAGGGTCAGTTGCCTATTCCAAATTTTCTGTGGATTCACCAAGTATCTCTGTGCAAATCACTCAGCGTCTCTGTTACTTACCTCTGCAAAGTGCTTTGGGACCAAAAGATAAAAGCTTTAGGATATTTATTCATTTCTTATGGCAGTATTAACTTCCTATCTGCAGCTGTTCGCCTAATTGTCCTGAAGATTTCCTGTGGGCTTCTAGAAAAACAAATCTGAGACAGGAAATAAAGTTATTTAAAATAATAAGAAGAGGAATATGGATGCCTAGTGCATTCATCTGAAGCATTTGAGGATACCCCTCTGAATATTTCCAGCCTACACCTTATCCCCCTCCAAGTTTTTCCTTCATTAAACCCTTTGTTACACACTCATAATCCCATTAATTCCCCAAAAGACAACTTCAGACATCAGTCCACCCACCACAGCTTCAGACTAGCCACAGCTTTGCACAGCAATGCTTCCTTTTTCCATCCGTGTCCCCTGGCTCCTTTGGAGCCGAACGCCCTTTGTGTGGGATCTGGAGCCCCCATGGCGAGGGTGGTCTGGTGCCTGAAAGGCCAATAAATGTCAACTTGTTTTGGAGTCGAGTCCCAAAGGATAGTCTCCATCTTGTGTCTGCTGGCCTAAATGGAAAACAAGTTTTCTGGATACAGGAATGGCGGAAAAGAGCAGCAGAGCCAAGCTCTTGTGTGCTGTCAAACAAAAGTGCTGCAGTCAGTGGCACCCCGGCAGTGCAAGGGCAGGAACGCTTGCATCCTATAAATGTAGGGGTTTCAGTTAATTAAATATGAGAATGAGTAGGACTAATAGGTCTGTAGTTTCTTTGTGAAAATCCCTAAAAATATTCAGGGAAATGGAAGGTCCAAATTATACCTTACTTTTTCTTTGTTGAGAACAAGGTATAGTGTGATGCAGTCACTGGAAATGTAGTCTAACCCTGTTTAGAGACATTAGGGTCTTGATGACTGTGCAAGACGTTTAAGTGTTGCTGTCCTGAGTCCCGTGAAGTCTGTGTAAGCTTGTATCTCAGTTGCCTTAGTAGTATCTTCTACTTTTTTCTCCATTAGCTCATTAGTCAGTGAAATCATTCTCTGAAGAGAGGTAGAAGAATTCCTATTGCTTAAAACTAGACTGGAGAAATCCTTCTTTTAAAAAAAAAAAAAAAGCCATTTATATGGAACAACCGTTGCACATAGATCAGATTTAGTGAGGCTTTTTTCACTATGCAGGTGGGGTACCAAATCATCGCTAACGTGTAAGGGAAAGAGAGGTGGCTGTCACATGCAGCTCTGACCGTTACAGGATCTAATTTTGTGCTGCCTTTGCGGGTTCACCACTTGTATTCATTTTCTCAGTCCCCTGAATTCCCAATTCGTACATAAATGAGCAGCATGATGTGGTAGGTACCAGCAGGACTGCCGTTCACTGGCAAGGTTATGTACAGCTCTTGCTCATCAGGTTTTGATGGGATGCCTTTCACAATTCCTCATAACTTCTTATCCCTCTTCATATTTTGATTGTGAGAGCAGAAAGGGAGTCTTTTGTCAGACTCTTCTGTGTCTCTTCTTCCCCCTGAATACTGATCTTTAGGCCTTCACAGCCTATTCTATTATTTGCTCCCAGGTTTTGATTTTAGAGAGGACCTCGGTTGCTTGATTGCTGCTTTTGGCTTTCAGTGACTTGTATAATGATGTTACTGTAATGAGTGCTGACACTGCACCTGGGTCGGTTGCCGTGCCCTCCTCTGAAGAGGAGTAAGGATTGCCAGGCCTGAAGAATAACGATGCCTAGAAGTGGATCAGGCTTGCTTTGGGGTTTAGTTTTAATCCTTTTGTTCTTCAGTTAAGGTGGAAACCCGTATTGGAATTCAGTCAGAGTGAGTACCCAGGGGGAAAAAAAAAAAAAAAAAAAAGGCAGCCAGCATTACAAGGATACTATTGACGACATTTACTTACATAATGAAAAAGGTCTTTTTTCCATGTCAAAGTCGCATGGATCTGCAGAGCAACTTGCTGGCACCCCTGGTGCCTTGCTGTAGCTGGCAGGGATCATGAGCTGTGCTGTTTCCAGAAACATGTACACACCAAATGACTTCTGTGACCACCGGCCTGCCTTTTCGCACGCCTTCCTGCGATGATTCTTTTATTCGCTACAAACTAAGAAAAATCTCCTGGCATTCAGGAGCCGGTGTTTTAACTGCTGCCCTGGCACAGCCCTGAAAACACACTGGATGGGGGAGCAGACAGTAAATTCCCAGAGCTTCATCTCTGTCTGGTGAAAGTGACTTTACTTGACAGCACAGTGGACAAAGCTGCTTTGAAAGCAGCTGCTTGCCTTTTTCTTTTTTTCTTTTTCATTTTTTTTCAAGATACCTAAGTCGGCTGTGAAATGGCATCCCTAGCATGCAGAACAACAACAGCAAAAAATGGTGGGGCTTTTACACTTCTCCCCCAACCTGCTGTTCCTGCACATCCTGGACTGAAAAATAGGAAAACAACTGCTGAGGAAGGCTCCTGAGTGACCCCTTGTGTCACGTTGCAACGGTCCTTGTTCCCACAATAGCTGCACCAGCCACTGAACTGTGTCATTGCATCAAGTTCACAGAAATAAGGCATTTTCACATTGTCTCTGCTTCTCAAAGCCACTCAGAGTGGGAGTGGTACATAAGTAGATGTGCAGATACATATTTTATATATATATACACACATACCTATATGTCAGTAAGTCAATAACATAAACAACTTGGTGTATGTTTTTATATAAAAATTTACACACAAACCCATTTATTGTTCATTTCCCTGTCCGTCCCCCTCCCCCCCCCATGCAAAGGGAATGTAAACACGCTGTTCAAAATTCAGATGCTCTCGGTTGGCTTCCCAGATGTTTGAAGTTCAATAGGTTTTTTTTTTCATAATTTCCTCGGCTTCTTCTAGTGAAGTGCTAAACAACCATTATTCCTTTTTGCCTGCACATTGAGATTCATCTGTAAGCTCTAAACTGCCTCAAAAGTGCTTCAATTTTGCATGAGCGCTAAGCTGGGGACTGGGAAGCATTACCCACTGCTGAAGGCCCAGATCATTAGAAAGAGCATGTAGATCCTCTGAACCAGAAATAAAAAGTGCACAGATTTTCTTTGTGAAGTCTCAACTGCAGCTTTAAGTAAAACATGAACCATTGGCACTTTTTTTTTCCTGGCCCTTGAAAAATACCCCCAACATATTTTCTCAGCTGCACATGCCTCAACCAAAAGAAGGGAAGATTGGGCTTTGACCCAAAAGCTGCAGCTCTGAAGAGCTCATACTCATGCTTTCCTATGCCCATGACCTCCCTTCTTCCTGCTCCCTGTAAGTAGCACCAACCTGGCAGAGAATTGCTCGGGTACCGCTGCTCAGGGTTGCTTAGTGTCGGGATGGCTTGGGTCAAGATGCTTCGACTCGCATTTGTTTCTGCTCCTAGACCTCAGCCTATGTGAGTTCAGAAATGATGGTGCCCATGGTTGAATGTAAATATATGCTTGTGGTGAGGTTTTCTTTGGAGTCCTGCTACAGTGGAGCATGATTATTACTTTTGTACCAGGAAAAAGGAAAAAAGAAAGCGGCAACAATAGGCACACGTTGTTACATGTGGAAGAGAACAACGCATTTTGGAGCAATTTGTGCATATTAACAAAAAATGCCATCAACCAGAAAATAGCCTCCATTAAAAAAAAAGTGGGAGGTGTTTTTCCTTTGTCTCTGAACTGTTTATATGCTGAGAACAAGCAATCCAATTCTGTTCTAAGGTATTAAACGGCAATAGTTCAAGGCTGGTGTAAGGCAATCAGCTGCCGAGGTTGGCCGGGGGAGGAGATTGCAGAGGGGCTATTTTACCTTCCCCAGGGGGACAAACCCACAGGGCTGTACTGGCCACCTCTACCTTGCTGGCAGGGACCAGGGCAGGTGGTTTGTTTTCCACCAGCATTCAATAACTCAGTTTTGAAATCTTCCCTGCATCTTACACAACTTGGTCCTTCAGATGTTAATGGGAAAAGAACAAAAAAGCCTTGTTTTCACTAAAAGAAAATAAAGCCCAAACAGAATGCATGTTCTTTAATTCCAGTTCAAAGTAAAATCCCTCTGAAGACAGCCCTTTGTAATTTTTGTGTAAGTCAGTTAAGAAATAGTAGGGGAGCTGGGATTTTAGCTTAACTCACTACCATTAGCTGGTAATTAGATACCATAGCTAACTGATGCAAACCAGTGCAAACTTGACATCGGTTTTAAGGCAAACTTGACTTTATTAGGCTGTTGCCTTCATCTGTATTAATTTGAGTTAAGAATGTATCTGTTTCCTAAAGAGAAAGTTACAAAGAGAGCAAAAATAGCTGGAAGCCTTTAATTTAAATATTTAAGCTAATATTTGTGGAAAATTGTTTGTGATCTTCATGCAGTCATTTCATATCACCAGCCAGCCACAATTTAGGGAGAAGCAGTACTGAGGCAAAACCAGGTGCATGCAATCACAGCGTGAAGGATTACTGGGTGTTAAAGCTGTTTGCTCTTTTAAACTATCTCTAGATATCTGTCTGTCTATCTATCTTTTGTTAAAATTACAGATACTCTATATAGAAAATAAGCTATAGGCTTGTAGTGTGCCGTTATACAATCATCTCTGTCCCATTAGGATGCACAGAGTACATTTTTTCTCAGCAAGAACTTTAATATTTGAAGCCGTTCTTCTTGTGCATAGCCTGTTTATTCATTTTTTAAACACCAAATTCCATAGCTTAAGTACTCTGATATATTTGAGCTGAATAACTCTCTTACTGCAAGGGTTCTATCTCTGCAAGAGGGTAAATAAATTTCAGTTCTGACATAGCACTGATTTTATTTTTACCTTTGTAAAAAGGTTATTTCACCAAGTAAAGTGATCAGCCTTCTGCTACAGAGACAGGTTGTTTATAGCACCTGTGATGAGCTATTAAATGAATCAGACAGGTCATTCTGGACTATTGGTAAGTAAAAAAGATCATCATTCTTGGCTTTGGTCAGAACAAGTTTTACCATCAGAGAACAGTCTAGTGGCAAAGGACTGCATAATGAGAAAGCAATCTGTTTACCTTTTATTAAGTCTATTTATAGTCATACCACTTTGGTGTATGGTCTTGGCCACTTTCATGAAGCAAAAAATATGATGCTGTTTTAAGGATTCTTGGATGAATCTTTGTACGAAATGTAAGACAGATGGGAACTATGAGAACGAAAAATGCTTTAATCCTTTTTGCCAAATACTGTGGAGATAATCCAGCCCCTCCTGAAATTATTGCGAAACTCCCATTTTCTTTTTTGGTGTCAGGATTCTCCTTCCACCCTCGTCTTTCATTAAAAAGTATGTATCCTTATGTCATTCAAATTTGTCCTGACTGAACAACATTCATAAAGTATTCCTTCACTCTCCTCTCCTGCTCCTAATAAACAGAAAAAGGAACTGTGAGTCAGAAAGCACGGACTGTTTCAGACTGGCACTCATTTATTTTAAGACTGAGCAAGCCACCACATTTTTCTCTATGTCTAGGTTGAGGATCTGAATGGGGACACACTGTGGTTTTCTAAGTTACATGCCGTATAATGTGATTCTATAGCAACATGTGTTGCATGGACGTGCAGAGGAATCCCCCTACTCCAGAGCTGTTTTGCTGCTGACTCCCCAAAGCCTCTTTTACATCATCAAGAAACACTGTCCCTGCCCTCTGTGTCCCCACTGCGCAGCAGGAAGGGAGATTTGGGGGTGCATGCCATCGGGAGAATCTGTGCCTGTCTAAGCAGGGCAGGAGCCGACAGCACTGAACGTCAGGTTTGGGAGGGTGCTCTGAGCACTGATTTCAAGAAATTGAAAGGGTTGCAATTTACCTGCCTGAAAATGGGCTGTATTTCCATACTTATTTACAGTGGCTGCGATACACCTGCAATCTGTATGCATGTATTACAGTAATGTCTTTTTCCAGACCAGTAGGTCATAAAGTTCCATCTCCTTGAGAAATGTGTTCTATGGTGTATGTGATTACTAATTAATGAAATACCTTTTGGGCAAATGAAAGCACAAAAGCACAGAAATTGTTTGAACTTCTACTTACAGAGAAAATAAACAATTTATCCATGCAGTTTCTTAGAGTTTGTAAGTGCAGTTCGGTCTTGCAACTAAATAGCTCCTGTTTAGTGTTGTGCCAGAGGATCAAACACATGCCAATGTAATACTTCCACAACAATTGCTCTATCAAAGTCCTGAGGAATATTTTCACACATGTGGGGTATTAATATCAAATGCCGAACATTTATGGCAGCCAAAATACATCAAAATAATTTCTTGGCAGAACGATGCCCAGTGAGGTGTAGATACTAGCTCTGTGACCTGGACTGACTCCAGGCTGGATAATTATGTTTGATTAATTGATAATAATCTTCTGGTTTCAGACATTTACAGTGATCATTTCTTGTCTTGAGCAGTCATATTCAGTTGCAGAACTTTATAAGACATTTTTGTTTCCCTCTAGAAAGAAATGAGTCTGATTGGCTAATCTCCTATTAAAATCATTGGGAAATTTGCTGATTACTTTGGCGGGTGCAAAATGGAACCCATGAGTTATTATTGCAGTTACTAATAATCTACCATAATATCATACAATTACATTACATCTGCATACATTAAAAAAGATAACATTTCTGCCTCTGAAGACCAGATAATCTACCTCACAGTTTGTATAGCCAGCTAAGTTAAGCGCTTGGGGACCATGTGAATGAAGTGTGTCTTTGCTTGATTGTGTTTCTAGGATACAGTTTATAATAAAAGACCATGTATGTAAGGCACAATTCCCTCTTCACACTTCCTTTTGCTCCAGGAGGGGTAGTAATTTTATTTCGATATATACCATCAGCCAGTGTCTCTCCCCTGTGCTCATTCGGCTGCACATATTAGCAGTAGGCAGACTGAGCAAGGCTCCCTCCGCCCTCTGCCTCTCTCTGCCCACTAATTGCTCATTAACGTGCAAATACAGAAATAAGTAAAGTTCTGGTTCCTTCCTACTCCTTTTCAGAGCCCAGGTTGTATAAGTCCCAGAGATACATTTATTTTATTGAAATTAATAACTGTATATGCTGTGCTACTAAATATGTAAAATTGTCACTCATGAAGAACCTGTTTAATTCATGGGACTGGGACGTAATCACAGACTGGTTATGCCAAACGTCCTGAGCCTTCTTGTAAGCCATCCTCCATCCTCAACTGGACAGAAGACTATTACGGGTAAAAGGATATCTTAGACCGGTTTATTTAGTCTCCTAATGGCTACAGGGTTTTGGACCTCTCTTTAAGGAAATTCCATCAATGTAATGTCTTTTTCTGGTGCCAGGTTTAGGTAAGTGTGTTAAATCTGACTGATCTGTGTGTATAAATAGCCCCAGCCTTGAGCAACATCTGTGACATCTTTTATAACCCAGCAGATCCAGATCTGTATACTCAGGACCCAGAGAGGACAGCAAATATTTTTGGTTTTGTTTTTTCCTGAGATTTTTTTACTTCCTTGTACTCAAGTTGTAAAACTTCTTACATTGCTTCTCTCTTGGGAATGCTGCAGTTATTCACCGAGATCAGAAAAGAAATGCTTGTGCAGAAAGAGCCCACCAACCTAGGAATGCATTTTTAAGGATCTGTGTTTTTTTCAGTGAACAATCTTAAGGTACAATTACCGTTTATTTTGGGGAATTGCTTTAAATTGCTTTGATTTTCTGCATTTTCATTTTAAAGCTCCTCTCTTCACAATCTTCTTGTTGCCAGAAGTAGGGTAGTGATAATTAGACCAAATATCTTCACATATCTGTCTTCATACCCAAGATCCAGATGGGGCTGCAAGAGGCTACAGAAACAGTTCTCGCTTTGTTGCATGCAAATCAAGTTTGGACAGTGCAAGCAAATGCTTTTCCCCGTCACATTCTAGCTATTCATCACAGGGAGAGTACGAGTTAGAAATACTATATAGATGCTCTTTATAGATTTATATGCACTAGAAGGGACCTGTCAAGCATTCTAGCTGCCCACATTTCTGTTATCTCCCTTCAGCTGTGTTTGTTATTGCATTGCTTTAAAATAGGAAGATCCTGACTTCTTGTGGATTGTGCCACCATCTATGTGATTATATTAATTCTGGAAGTATGCAGCTTACCCAAGTGGTGTGAGAAAACATTTATGCCCATATCTTCACCTGCTGTATAGCTTAGCCATCTGAGGAACTAGACTGAAAAATTAAATATATTTCTAATAAAGAAGGTAAGGTAGATGAGAGATTCTTTGTGAGAGGGTGACATTTTGTTACTTAGCACTGTGGCAAAGTAGAATTGGCCAATACCAGGTACGTTATATGCTGCATAAATTATTGCAAATCTTTTAATCTGTCTTGTCCTAAATATATTTAGGCAAAATATAGGGATTCATTGTATAAAGTGACTTCTAATTTTGCACTCAGAGGTTGTGCACTCACCTATAATCACACAATTCGATAAACAGTTGTCTGAACTACAGGCACAGAATGTCACATTGTCTGGAAATGTTGAGACATGGGTTATTCAACTTTTTTCTTTTTTCCTTTTTTGTTTATGACTCCAGCTACTGTTCTTTCATGTAGAAGCAGAAGCAGCTTCAACAGGGATAAGATGAAGATCTCTGTTTGAAGTCATCATATGAGGGTTGTCCTGTGTTTGGTGCCCATGTGAGGTGAATAAGCGATACATGCCTGAATGAAAGCAGACAGACTGTACCAGCTCCTCTGGGCCATCCGATGTACACCAGTATGTGAGCTGGTAACAAGGCAGTTGCTATCTGAGGTATCTCAGCAAATTACATTTTTTGTAATGTAGCCTAGAAAGGGATTTTCTATTAGGGGTTACGTTGAAGTGTGTTAGCAGAAGGCATAGGATTGCAAGTTGGTACAACAAGGGAAACGCATCCCTTTGCGCTTGCCCGAGACTGAGGCTGGGTGTATTTCAGCTGGTGAGATGTTTCTCCTAAATCAATGTGTCTGTTTGTACAATTAGGTGCCCATAGGTGATGCTGGGAAGGAGTGGTTGAATCAGCTTCGAGTTGAGGCCAGTTGGGGCCAGTTCTGTTTACTATCTTTATCAATGATCTGGACGAAGGGATCGAGTGCACTCTCAGTAAGTTTGCAGATGACACCAAGTTGGGTGGGTGTGTTGATCTGCTTGAGGGTAGGAAGGCTCTACAGAGGGACCTGGACAAGCTGGATCCATGGGTTGAGACCAATTGTATGAGGTTCAACAAGGCCAAGTGCAAGGTCCTGCGCTTGGGCCACAGCAACCCCATGCAATGCTACAGGCTTGGGGAAAAGCAGCTGGAAAGCTGCCAGGCAGAGAAGGACCTGGGGGTGTTGGTTGACAGCCGCCTGAATACAAGCCGGAGTGTGCCTAGGTGGCCAAGAAGGCCAATGGCATCCTGGCTTGTATCAGGAATAGTGTGGCCAGCAGGACTAGGGAAGTGACCGTGCCCCTGTACTTGGCACTGGTGAGGCCACACCTCGAATACTGTGTTCAGTTTTGGGCCCCTCACTACAAGAGAGACGTTGAGGTGCTGGAGCGTGTCCAGAGGAGGGCAACAAAGCTGGTGAAGGGTCTAGAGCAGAAGTCTGATGAGGAGCGGCTGAGGGAACTGGGGTTGTTTAGCCTGGAGAAAAGGAGGCTGAGGGGAGACCTTATCGCTCTCTACAACTACCTGAAAGGAGGCTGTAGCAAGGTGGGGGTCGGTCTCTTCTCCCAGGTAACAAGTGATAGGACGAGAGGAAATGGCCTCAAGTTGCGCCAGGGGAGGTTTAGACTGGATATTAGGAAATTCTACTTCACTGAAAGGGTTATCAAGCATTGGAAGAGGCTGCCCAGGGAAGTGGTTGAGTCGCCATCCCTGGAGGTATTTAAAAGACATTTGGATGAGGTGCTTAGGGACATGGTGTAGTGGTGGACTTGGCAGTGTTAGGTTTACGGTTGGACTCGATGATCTTAAAGGTCTTTTCCAACCTATACGATTCTGTGATTCTGTGAGTTCTGGCCATGGAGCCTTACATCCTGGATGATCTCATGGTATCATCAACTGGTTTGATACATTTTGAACTCTAGGAAACATAGTTTGCCTTAGTGACAAAGACACAATGATTTTTTTTGGTTGTAAGCAGAAACAGGTGGCATCTATTTGGTATGTAGAGAAGGTGTGCATCTCTTTGGTCATGGCACAGCTGTTGATATTACTCAAAGATCAAAGGCCAAATAACTGTGAATAACCTGAAACCTATCAGTACTTCACAGCTGTCCCAAAAGACATTACCTGGAGTAGCTTGTTATTTTGAATTAGAAAGTATCTCAGGAAGTCAGAGATAAAAAGTTCTGCTGGTGCATTCAGTGGGAGCTATTTATTGTATGGTTTTGTATCTTCAACAGACTATCAGAAAATGGTATTTGTGTCCTGAATGTTAAGACTATCTCATAATCATTATTAACCAGTACTGTCATTAGGAGCCTGCTTACTTTAGCCCTCGGGTAACAAAGTTCACTGCTCCATCAAGCTCTGTCATAATCAGACTTATTATAAAAACATAATATTGTAACCTTCAAAGGCTCCCTGGGCTAGTGCTGTAAAAACTGGGAATGAACTGAAGTAATCTTTAGGCTAACAGCAGTTGCACTGGGAAAATATACCCATTTTTATGCATGTAATGTACGTGCTCCCTCCCCACCCTCTTCATGCTCTTCTCAACAGGACAAAAGCTATCCCTCAGACCCCTTTTGGAGCCAAATTAGCTCATCAAAGCAGAACAAGTTTATAACACAGTGTTCACTGCATATCAAATGCCCATGCACCGCTTTGATTTCCATTCTTTGGAGTGCAGTTGCCATATTTTGAGTATTGCATTTCAAGGAGGAAAGCTATTAAGTGTTTCCCCCAAACTAGCTGATTATTCAATGGCTAAAGATGTCAAGGATAATGAAATAAAAAGGCAGCTAGGCTGTGATAGTCTCTAGCAGGAAAATGCATCTCATTAGAATGCATTCCCACCAGAGAAGTCTATGGTATTACATGCATGAATTCCTTTCTGCTGTTAAGTTGTTAACCAAGTTTTGGATGCAAACAGCATGCAGCCTCAATGACAGTGCACAAGTGTGTACAAACAGTGATTAATCGTTAGCTCCCTGAATGGAGCCTCTGTGAGGCTGGAGGCAAATCAAAGGGCTGGCCTGGTTTCCAGTGCTTGAGGAATGTGCCGTGCTGTACAACTGAGAACAGTCACATTATGAATATCGCCTTGTAAGCTGTGTGGCAGGAGGCTGATTGTAGCTGGTCTCCACGGTCTCAAGTCTGCGCTCGGCAGAAGGACCTGCCCTTTGGTGTTTGGTGATGGGGACAAACTAGGCACACTGTGATCCAAGGATCTTTCAGTTGAGTTTCCTGGCAATTCTGGAAGGAAAAAGAAAATCAGTCCCACTACACAAAATATTTGTATGTGAATTTATATATTCAAGGCTGTTTGCGAGAGTGCATTTTTGAAAAGGCGATGGTGTTTTCTACAGGCAGACACACATTAGGAGTTTATTGATACTTTGGCATCGGCAACAAGGACCAAATATGCTGACAAGAGGTGTAAGCACTCTCTCCCACCCCCACCCAGTACCTTGGCTGGAATTAAGAGTGTTTTGACCATCTTGAGGCAGAGAAAGGAGTTGTGTCAGTATGAAACACAGTGGTTGTCGTTAGAAGGTCAACACATTACCAACAATCCTTGCAGTGGTGTCTGAGACACCGCAATATTTCCTTGCACTTAGAAAAATGCAAAACAGCTTCCCAACAGAGAGCACCGTGTGGGCAGATATCGGTCTGCTTGGAAGGATAGCGAGTGGGTCTCGCCCATCGTCATCAGTGCGACTGTGGGTTTGGGGGGATTGCGCTGAGATGCGTTATAGAGGGCAGGGCCAGGGAGACCGTCAGACACTGAAGTGTATTGCACTGTATTATAAAAATCACCTAAAAATATTACAGTATCTGCAGTATGTATGACAGTAATAGTCCCCAAATGGGCAGCTTGCAATAACGGTACTGCAGCACATATGCCCATCATTACAGAGTATCAGGACATTTTCTGCAATGGTAAAACCCATTTTCCTGGGCAGTTCAGTGTCAGAGTAAACAAGTCTTCTCCCTGTGCTGTATCTGTCTAGCAAAAAGAGATGAGATACAGGAGCGCTAAGGGAGTCATATAAATTGAATGACTCTGTGGTTTTATGATATTCGTATGAAAATAAAACTGAGCTGGATCGTCACTTGATGTAAATTGTCCTAGGGACACGGTACAATTTATATCAGCTGAGGTGCTGTTCCTCTTATTTGTCTAACATACATGCAGTATGTCACAAAATTCAAAATCACAGTGATTAGTTTTTCATTCACCCAATTCTCTTATTATGCAGATGAAGTGTGGCTTTTTTTCCTTCACGTCCTTATGACGGTCCATGTTGCTGAGTAGATATTGGTAGAGAGCTGTAAGGTCTCACAACAACTTTGCAAGCAGAATTTTGTTCCTACACTTCTTTATTTCTATCTGTAAGCATAACATTGACCAGTGTTACTTGTACCCTGACAGGTCTGATTGTCCGAGAGGTAAGCATTGAGATTTCCCGCCAGCAAGTTGAGGAGCTCTTTGGACCTGAAGATTATTGGTGCCAGTGCGTTGCCTGGAGCTCAGCAGGCACCACCAAGAGCCGGAAAGCCTATGTCCGCATTGCATGTGAGTGTCTTTACTCTGAGTGTTGAGTTGATGGTGTTTGGCTGAGGAAAAGTGGAGTTTCTGCTGTTTGGGAGAGAGATTTTGTTTCCAACCAGCTAGGCTTTGTATTTTCTGCAGTTATTGATGCATACTAAAATTAAGGCCTTCAGAAGCATTTGTAAGAATTTGAGTTTATCCTGTTCTTAAGACCAAAATCTCATTCTTCTCCTTTGTGTGGGGGTAAAGCATCAAAAACAATATTTCTTGAGTACAGCTATATGTCTCAAGAAAAGTGTCTGAAGCTAATGAGTAGGAATATTACCAAAGCAAGCTATGAAATGAGGTGACAGCTGTTCCTTTCACAGAGTCACAGAATAGTTGAGGCTGGAAGGGACCTCAGGAGGTCATCTCGTCCAACCCTGCTGCTCAAGCAGGGCCACCTAGAGCCAGTTGCCCAGGACTGATTCCAGATGGCTTTTTAATATCTCCAAGGAGGGAGACTCTACCACCTCTCTGGGCAACCTGTGCCAGTGCTCGGTCACCCTCACAGTGAAAAAGTGTTCCTTGATGTTCAGAGGGAACCTCCTGTGTTTCAGTTTGTGCCAATTGCCTTTGGTCCTTGTCACCGGACACTGGTGAAAAGAGCCTGGCTCCGTCCTTGTTACACCCTCCCTTCAGGTATTCGTACACATGGGTGAGATCCCCCTGAGCCTTCTCTTCTCTGTGCTGAACAGTCCCAGCTCTCTCAGCCTTTCCTTGTAGGAGATGGTGGTTGTCTTTGTGGCCCTTTGCTGAACTCTCTCCAGTATGTCTATGTCTCTCTTGTACTGAGGAGCCCAGAACTGGACCCTGTACTCCAGGTGTGGCCTCACCAGTGCTGAGTAGAGGGCAAGGATCACCTCCCTCGGCCTGCTGGCAATACTTTTTCTAATGCAGCCCAGGATACCGTTCGCCTTCTTTGCAGAAAGGGCACATTGCTGACTCATGGTCAACTTGGTGTCCACCAGGACCCCCAGATCCTTTTCTGCAAAGCTGAAAGAATATATCTCTCCAATCATATGATAAAGCTGCTCTTCCTTAACAAAGAAAAAAGTGTTTTTGTGTTTAGTGTATCGTGTAATCAGATTGGTAATACAAGATTGAAAGTGATAATCTCAACCCTAATATTTCATCATTGTTATTCATGGCTACTAACCTCAGTATTTATTTTGAACCATTCCCAGCTTAGACCCCAAGAACGCAGGGCAACCAGTTCCCTGAAAACAGTTCTTCGTTTGACTGTACAAATATTTAATGTTCATTAATTTTCAAAGAGGTGCTTTTCTTTGTAATAGAGTAGTCACACTGGGGACTCCCATTTCTCTTTCACATGATGAAATCCTGTTTTGTATAATGGGAACAAAATATATCATCTGGAATTGTATCTCTTCCGCTGTTTTCACCTCAGCAAAAACACAGTTTGTGAGAAAAGGTCATTAGAAGCTGTGTTTGCAGCATACTTATATTTCCTGCACTGTGCCTAACAATTTATAATGAGAGAATTATTCCAGCCAAATAAAGCTTTTCACAGACACGTTAGAGGAAGGACTCTCTGTCATTTAAAACTCTCCATTTAGAGCTGAATTCTCCTTTTGTTCTTGCAAAAGTATTATGGGGTTAAATCATTGAAGAGGAGTTACCTTCTGTATAAATATCCAGATACAGATCTAGGAGGTGCAATTTAAATACCCATTTTTGAATGCTTTCAGTCCAAGTAACTGACTGGAAGTAGAGGACCTGTACTTTTGAGTGCAGGACTAGCCTCAGAGAATAATTTCCCCAGGGGTAAGGGGAATTAAAATTATTGTACAGTCTTCCTGCAAAATTAGAAATGCCATTACATATGTGCATAGTGCTTTCCCATGGCAGGAAACTTTTCAACGCTTTGAGCATTTTCTTTTTCTGTACTGAAACAAAAGAGAGCGATTTCAATTTTTTTTCTTCTAAGCAGTCAGCACTTCAGAGAGGCTTAGAAATGTTTGAACCATTTTTTTTAGATTATGACTCCTAAGTTAACTCATTAAGTAAATTTTCATGTCCTGCCAGTTAGCCCTTGACAGATGACCATTAAATTAATGCAGTTTAGAAGTCTGAGTGTATTTCACTTGACGGTTAAGTAACTTTTGTATACTGCCATACCTATGCATTTAATTTCTATATAACACATAATCATTACACATGTATGCAAGTTATTTTATATCAATTTACATTTCTTCCCAGGTGTCCAAATTTCTATTGAAGGCACTCATAAAATTTGCTTTTTCTTACCATATTTTGGAGAGAGAGGAACAATCAGTTCAATGATTTTTCTAGAGTCTTGGTGGGTTTTTTTAAAACAGTCTAATTAAATAAATTCCAGGGAGTTTTATGTGCCTATAATTCAAACATGGCTTTGTATTTTAGTGCAGTCTTTTTAACCTCTTGTTCCTGAATTTGGGGTTCTTGGGTAGCTGTGACACAGGCAAATCACTTAGACTCCTTGGGATTAAGGGCCAAAGTGTTAGGCCTTCAAACTGTGGATTTTCAAACAGCAGCAAAAGCACGTTCTCTGCAAAACTGTCAATTTCCAATTTCACAGATTTCTGTAAATTTCTCAGGTAACTCAGGAACTTAGGAACTCAAACAGATGATGTGGGGTACATGCCTTACTTTGTGATGCCATTTCACCTACAAGATCCCTATTTCAAACTGTGGACTCAGATACACCGATACTCGTCTAAATTCACAGCCTTGACATCAGAGGACTGAATCTGTACTGGCAATATAATAGTTGTTTCCTATCTAAACTTTAAACACAGCTGGTAAGTCTTCTGATGGCTGCACAATGTGCCATGAGTCTGGGATGCAAGGTAGGGTCCATGCAGTATTTATTAATCTAGAAAATCAAGGGTGTCCAAAATTCAAGAGGGGCAGAAGAGCCCATTTCTCCAGCTCTATGCCTGCAGCTATAGTTGCATGTTTGTCACCAATGCAGTCTTCACTTTTAATTGGTACAAAAAGTGAGCACTGACACCTTTGGGAAAGGTGAGGGGTAAATGGAGCATGTAAAGTGCTCTGCTTAAGTTATGTTATTATTTATTTTCATACCTGAACCTGGTGATTTCATCTCGACAGGTACAACTGTAACATAACTAGCCATACCTAGCACATTAAGAAAAGCTTCTCTCCTTCTCCCTCTTCCTCTTCCTCTCCTCCTCCTCATCCTCTTTCTCCTTCTCCTTCTTCTTTTCTCCTTCTCTTTCTCTCTTTTCTCCCTTATGCCCACCGGTCTTATTCTGGAATTGTTGTGTCCTCTCAAGGGCTGGAGCTGCACTCCATTAAAATAAACAAAAAAAATAGCATTCAGCATCTCTGTTCACTGAGCGTGTAATAGAATTAACTGAAAAGTAATTTGAAAGTGTGAAAAATGTGCATCCTGGAAAAGCAGCTTGTATTTGTTTAATGCAGGGTCAGGCATGTGTCAGAAGGTACATAACAACCTAGTCAATGAAAGTTCTCTGTGAAAATCAATTGCAACATCGCTCCAGCCAAGAGCTTCAGTTATTCAGGAAGGGAGTAATCTATAAATATGGAGTGAAGATGCTGCTGGTTTTCAAAGGCTGCCCATGCTAGCAATACAAACAGGAAAAGAGTCTGAGTCTAAAGCCAACATCCTGGCTTCTCTAAGTGTTCAGGGCATTTAACAGCATCTCGCCGTTGCACTCCTGGATGACGAGTATGCTAGGAAATCACTCTCTTCTGGGCAGGCTGTTTCTGAAAAGGAAGAGAAACAATAGGTGATAGAAACATCACTATTTTCAGTTTTTTTCCTGTTTCATGGAATTCATCTTCCTGAGGCATTGGTCTCCCCATGAGAACAGAGCTGAGCATTTCATCCTCTTAAACCAGCAGATTTGTTGGGATTAATTTTCACTTTGCCATTCTAGATATCTCAGTAACCACAAAGTAGGGACACCTAATGTATATCTTAGTAGAGCTGGGAATATATAATTTTCTGAGATATTGGCCTATGAAAGTGCTAAAACGCATTTCCTATTTATTCACACATTTCTTATTTATTCTAGGCACATCCTGTCAGGAGCATAGGAGTCACTAATATGTTTTGATACAGTTTTTCTGCTCAATTAAAAAAATGTTATTTTTGTGGAGGGAGGAAGGAGGGGTTTTGGGTAGCTTTATCTTTGGTTGAAAAAAACCCAAGCCCAATATAAAGTTTTAATGTGAATTTTATGTAACAAGACTGATGTCATTGAACAGATAAAAGCTAACAGGGCAAAATTCCTGTTAAAAGGATGAATGAGGCCTGAGCCTGTGTAACCGAGAGTAGAGTTAAACCCACTGGAAAATACATCTGATAAAGACTAAACAATAGCTGCAGGATTTGACCTAATTTTTAGATCAGATAATAAAGGGGTGTCTAAGACAAATTGCTCTGAGCCCATGTGCATAAAGCAGGCTCACTTTTCAGTTGCTCCAGTTTGGTGTTGCTGTAGCATCACTGACTTCATGACGTTAACCCAGGCTGTCCTCAGAAAATATAGTAAGAATATAAGCCCTAAATCTGCTGCCTGATTTTGGATTTGTTGAAAACCTGTAAGAAAATAGCAGCTTTCTCTGTAGTTTCTGTTACCTGATCTTTTTTGGTGTAATGAATGTGAATATTCTTTTCCTTTGTTCATTATCTAAAATCAGAATTAAAAAAAATAATAATAATTTTAAAAAGCCTCGATATAGTAAGGAACTGCACTTGTTAATCTTTTGTATAATTTGATATTAGTTTCCTATGTACTTATCTAAAAGCGTTTTTTCCCCCCAGGCATTTTTTCAAAGGAATGTAGCTAATATATACATGTCAGATACTGTATACTGATAAGATAAATGCAGTACAGAAAAGTAGACTAGTTCACCTGATGGTTTATCTTTACTTACAAGGGGTATGCAGTCGGACAAAGAAACAGATATGAAAAAAAAAATCGCAGATTCTTTACTGACACTCGGTTATCTCACCGTTTAGTACTGGGGCCCGTGCTCCATGTTACATTGCTGCAGTGCCTTTCTTCCCTCTCTTCACACACCTAATCCAAGCAATGCTGTGAGGACATGCTCTTGTAGCCACCAAAGTATTAAAGCACATTGCAATAGATACAACGTTGGGTGGATGTCGAGATAAGGAGAGAGAGCTGGGAAGGACGTCACTTGAAAATTTTAACAGAAAGGTATATCCAGGATATGCAGTATTAAAAAAATAAAGCAAAAATATGTTTTGTGCACTTCGATAAGTGTGTATGAGAGTTAGCAGAGGTAGGACCTTAATTCCTTCCTTGTGTACCTTTTAAGTTGCTACTAATCGATATCTGCTGCTTGTAGTTAATAAAGGGATAACTGAGGCACGTGGTCTTGAGCTGAGATTACTGAAGAGAGAACGGCAGATCACAGAAAGGGCAGCAGAGAAGTTAACTGAGCATTTAACATATTTGATACTACCACTCTGCTTTTGCTCCTGACAGGCATGTTTCTGTAGCACTTCCCAAGTTAGCAGGCGTGACTGACTCCCAAACTTAAGGATGCAGTTGCAACAGTAATAAATACAAATCACATTGCTTTGTAATAAAGGGCTAAGGCTTTATAAATTAAGATGGACTTGACTTCACTGTTAGCATTGCTTAAAAGACAAGAAGAAACCATTTTACTGAATTTATATGAATTTAATCCCTCAGTAGGAGCCTTGAGAATATCCTACTTATGCTGTCATGCCTAAGGAATTATCATATTTCAGTAGAGTCTGCTTAGTGCTTGATGGTGAAGCATAGATACAGTCGGGAAGTTCACAAAATTTTGTGTATATTTTGGTAGTGACCAGACAGCTGTGTGAGTCAGATTAATGTATCAGAAGAGCAACAACAAAATACCATGTTTGTACAAATTATTTTCTAGTTTAGTGTTTCAGTGTGTTGTAAATTCAGTTCTACATATGAATTGCAATGTATACCTGATGTTTCTAATGTTTACCTTTAGTACCTTTAGTATATCTGTCATCTAAAAAGGCACCTGTTGAGGTTAGGTCATTTGCACTTTACATTTAGATTTATTTGAAAAAAAACAACTTTGGATTTCATCTTCAATCACCAAATGAAATGATGAATAGAATTAAGTTTATAAGTTAGTTTGCAGGTTAAGCTTACAAAGAAAAACAAGAAATATCGAGCTATTAAGTAAAAATATAAAAGGAGGAGAACAGTGTGATCGATGTACACCTGGGAACCCATCTGCTCAGTGAATTCTTGGTAAAGTTTGCTTGCTTGTATTTTTACAGTTGTATCAATACCAAATGTGTTGAGTGGGTCGTTCTTCATTATAAGCATAGCTCACATGGAAGCTGTCTTGCAAAAGAATGTTTTGTCTTACCAGGACCTGGCTGAACTAGCTTAGAGCTGAAGAGAGGAGGGGAAAAAATGGTTTTTCTGCAGACGTGCAGGCAGTGAGTCTCCAAGGAGTCGTCAGGGTGCAGTGTTATCCCCAGCTGGCTGAAGATGCCATCGGCAGAATGAGGGGCTGGCAGGCGTGCACCTCCCATTTGCTCAGGCTGTACGTTCGTAGGCAATAAAAGAGGGAGGGTCCTGGGCTCAGGCAAAGTGTCTTGCGGATTGTAGCCTGGCAAGCAACGGGTGTTCCTCACCTCATTCTGTACGTCAGGTCAGCGGAGGTAGCAGCCTGAATCCCCCAAACATGTTGTGCACTTTCAAGAAGTCTGCTTCAGTCCCCATCAGCTTTTCGGCTGTGAAAGCTGATGCTGCTTCTTGTCTTCGTGGAATGGCAGCCCAAGGCCTCGTTCCCTGGGCTGCCAGAGGGCTATGGAGAAGCTCAGCCCAAGCCATGGGCTGCCAGGGATCTTTGGAAAGGGGGAAGCTCCACCGTCCCTGATGTTCCTCTCCAGGCTGAGAAGATGGCTGGGGCAGCCTTGTGGTGCCGCGGCATTTGTCTTTAGGGCTGGCCAGATGTGAAACAGCCCCTCCAGAGACGGAAAGAGTGGCACAGAATTGTGTATTGAGCATAGAGTCGGGGTTTGGAGGTGTTGACTTATTTCCTCCATCCTCAGCTCCAGCCGCTGATGCCTGGGCCAGCTGAGAGCACAGCCCGGTCCAGCCGCGATCTCATCCGTGAGCAGCAGCACACTGAAGGAGGGCAGGAGGCTTTGATCAACACCCAGCGTGTGGCTGGTACAGCAGGGGACTCCGCAGGGCGAGGTGCCACACTGACAAAGCCACTGAGAGAGGTTTCAGAGGGATCCCCTGGGTTACAGAGTGATGACGCTCCTGTGACTGTCTCAGTGGAAATCTGGCTTGATCTAATTAACAACAGAGAGCTGGAACCACGCAAGGACAAAATGGAAAAAAAAAGGAGTTTTTTGTACCTAACCTTTCCATTACTTACCCACCAGTGCGATTGATCCCTGCACAAAGGTCGTAGACTCAGCTGTGAACAGAAAAGAGAGGCCAAAGTATGCCTGATAGCACATGGTTTCTTACATTTAGAACTGCAATTCAGTCTCTGATGGCTTTTTTGAAGAAAAAGGCGTCTCAACTCCACCCGCATTGTGGAAAGGGATGGAAGAGGAACAAGCCAGTTTTACAAGTCAAGAAACATTAGTCGTGTTCCTCTAACTCAGCATCAGTCATCCAAGATTGGGAATAAATGCAGTGAGATGTGTTTTCACAAGCATGTGGATCCTCTGTGATTTTGTAGAACATCCGTGGCATTTTCCCAGTCGTTTTCCACAATTATTTTTCTGTTTGGGTATTTCTTATTAGGCTAGGTAAAATTAAAACAGCATTGAATCTTGCCTCTTGAGAACACTCTCAACAGTAGGAGGTAGACTTGAAGTGGAGAGCTTGGCTACCTATTAATCCTCTAATAATGGTTAAAATAATACCAAGCCATTTTCCCTTTTTTTCTAGTGTTTTAATTGCATTTTTTGCTTATTACATGTTTGGTTTTATATGAATGCCTGTATATACTTACCCATATAAAGCAAGCTATCTTCTATATGGAAATATGTACTTCTTGTGAAGGTCTTTTCACATTCTTAAAACCTTATTTCTCTGAAAGCACACCCCAAACGTAGTTCTCTCAATGGGCATACTTAATATGAAAGTTGGATAGAAAATAATGTGGTTTTTCTTTTTGTGCTCTCAAAGCTAGCTCATTTTTTGAATTGTTTGTTATTGAAGGAAAGTTGACGTTGGAGTTACTAGAAGGAGCACAGCGTCTTTAAGGTCTACCAAGGGCAGAAATTCATCTCTCCCTGACAGGAATGCTGCATTGTTCTGTTTGTTTATGGTTTACATCTAATTCCTGGCTGACAAGTGTCCGTTTTTCATGCTCATTCATTAGTCACCCTTGCGTTAGCACTGCCTTGAAGGCGTCTGGTCTGCCTCTTATCACATTTCTCAGAAATGATAAAAGATATCCTTAAAGTTTTACCCACCCACCCATCACAGTAAAACCCAGAACAGCAAAGAGATAGAATGCATTTGATTAAAAACAAGAATAGGGTCATTCTTTGCTCTTTCTTAGAAGTTGACAGGTAGAAAAGGAAGTGGGGAAATGCCATGAGTTCCTGTAGAAACTATTACCTTTAGCAGGTGAAAATGCAACTTCTGAGTGGTTTGTAAGCGAAAAATGCATTAAATGTAAAAGAAAGTAATTTAGCAGTGCATCAAAATTAAGATCTAATGCCCCTCTCCCCAAAAAAGCATAGCAATTCAGGAATAAAGCTAACAATATGGTGTACACTGAGATTCTGATTTCCCATTACACTATTTCAGTTTTATGCTTGTGGAAATTCTCTCATTTCAATGCAGCTCTGAATGCAGCCATCTGTCCTTCCCAGAGAGGGTTGTGCAGGAGTATTTCAGGAGTCTTGGAGGAAAGTCTCATCTTAAGTATGCTGTAAATGTGCTGCAATATATGCCACAAGAGCCCCCTCTGAATTTACTAAGACTATACGTTAGTAAAGAAAATAGAGTCTGGCTCAAGGTGGCAGACCAGAATTTTAATTCTTCTCCTTGGTTTCTTTTTATGGAGACAGCCTTGAAGGGAAGTTAGAGGCGGGGGAAAATGCCCGGTGGGGGTGCAGGCTGTCCCCTGAGCCTGGCAGTGACATCCCAGCTCCAGCGGGGTGAAATATGTGAGAGAGCTGGTGAGAAAAACAAGACGGACCCCTCAGCATCGCTGCCCACCAGGGCTCGCTCCACTCCGGAGAGATGAGCTGTGGCCGCAGTATTACCTGCATAAGGGGAGGAAGAGTATTGCTAACACAGACAATCAGGGATTATTCTACATTACCAAAACAATAATGGAAAGAAAGTGCAACTGCCTTTCTCTTGTGTCTCTCCCTATTGAAGGTGAGGGTAGAGAAGGCTCGCTGTCAGCGTCGCATTACCAGGGCTGCGGCCGACCCGAGGCTTTAATAATTCACACTGCCTCTTCACAGACAAAGAGGTCCTGAACCAGAATGGATCAAATGTTTTATTGTTTTGCTTCTTCAGGCATATTTTCTGAAGATTGTTAAAACTTTTCTTTTTTTTTTTTTTAAATGGGATGTATGTTATTTGTCTTTCACCGTTCTCTGGGAAAATGTATCCCTTCTGTCCTTGCTTGCAAGCAATTGTAACTTATACGACACTCTGAAAAAGTGAAAATTGTTATTGAAAATACTCTGCTTGGAAAAGATCCAAAGTCCCTCAGTACATTAACAAGCTCACCCACTCCCGGTCAACAGTGCGAGTTTGCCACGATGACTATAATTGTTAAATGGCAAAGGAAGCTGAAGAATTAGAAGAATTAGATTGGAGAATTAGAAGGACATCGTTGAAGAATTAGAAGACATTGAAGAATTAGAAGGACATCGTTGTTATCCACAGAAATCATACTGCAAGGACCATAGAAAAAAAGCAGTCATTTCAAAACCTGGTGCTGCCCCAGCAGGGTGTTTCATGATACTTAGAGCAGGTGATGAAATTGTTTGTTCAGGCCTACTGCTTCTTCATCACTTAAAAAAACACCTTGATAACTTGTTTGTCTGTTACAACCAGCAAACCTTATGCTTGGTTAGGTAAAACCTGCCCTGCACAGCCACCATCTGTAGCTATTTGTAGGTGGCATGGCTGCAGCAGGAGGTGGTGGGTAGTTCTGGTGGGATAAAGCTGGGAACACGTGGGAGGGAACCAACAGAATAGGTTATAAGAGCTCCCAATCTTGTAAATACACAATTATGTACTTTTTTTTTTCCCCCACAAATTAGTATCATTTACTCAATAGTATCTAATAGCTCCTTTGAGAACATTACTGTCTGTTATGTCGAGGCCCTTACTTAGTGTATTTTTAGTTTGTGGATCATTGACCCGCTCGAATCCAACGGCGCCGTTAAAGCGTCCGCACACAGCAAGGCTCCGCGGGCAGGGGGAGCTGGGGACCCACAGGGTTCGTCTCACCTGCCGCAGCCCCACTGCAACGGTTCCCAGGGGAAAGGGGCTGCTCATACCCAGCAATTCCAGCTGTTGATAATAAAGAGGTTAAAGCGGGATTTTTTTACTGTTATTACACATTTCTAGACTAATGCTGTTTACTTTTGTATGCACTAAAATTTGGGGGTTTTTTTTAAAGGCAAGTGCTTTATGAGAGAGGTGATTATTGTGCACGTGAGACTATGGAGAACTTCAGAGCTCTATTAATGTTTCAGGAAGGTAGGCAAGACAGTAAATCAACGTGTCAAGGAAAAAACTCAGATTATTATCTATCTCATCTGCCTCTACTGTCTCCATCTCTCCATATCTGAACACCTGAAAGCTATTATTAATGTACTATTTATTACTGTGCTTATATGCTTCTATTACCAGCACGGTAACTTTCTCATTTATCCTCAGCCATGATATTAGAGCATGATACATCTGTTATAATTGTCTGCACCGTGCACATATGTGTACCTGTTAGATGCACTAAGGTGTACCCAACGGGGGGGTAATTCTTTTCCTGTGGAAATAACTGTGGAACTAGCAATAATATGATCATATGGGTACTGCTAGCAATGTAACCTGGGTTATTTGCTAATCTAAAGCAAACTGCATAACTGGCTTTATGTGTGCCCAGGATATGTATCAAGCCCACAGGATGTGTTAGGAGCCTAGGCCAAAGGAAGGGTGTTGTGTCCTGAGAAACCCACCAGCTCCTGAAAGAGCTGCTCCTCTCTATGTTTAACATGCAGAAGTACAGCAAGCCAAAATTCAGCATTTTGTCCTTGGAACAACTCCCACTCCTAGGGCACTTGGAGGGTTTTGGTTTTACTCAAATTGAGCGGTACAACCCAAGTGTCCCCTGGTTAGCCTGCCAGAGAGGGTGGGATGAAGCTGGTGGGCTGGTGATGCTGGAGCTGGCAAGGCGATGGGAGCTATGTACAGGCATCAGAGACTGACCTAATCTGGCTGGCTGTCTTGCTGTGGTCGCTCTCACATGAACGAGCCTCGCTGGCCTGGAATAACTCCAGTGTGACAAGGATGCTGACAGGCACAGTCTGGTGAAGCTTGGCATGTCATCCTAAGAAATGATCACTTCCAGATGTTTGCTCCTCCTCTTTGCCATAAGTTATCCGGTGTTGTAGGTTAAAGCCCCCTTCATCAACAACTGAGGTTAAAATGGTGGATTTTGTAGTGAGGTAGCTGTGACATTGGCATGTGCTTCCTTTCGACAGAGGGTAACCCCCAAACAAGCAGACAGCTGGAGGCAGTAATTTCTTATATTGCCACAGTAAGATCTGCCAAAGCTTATCTTTCTGTGCCCGAAACTATGGCCATAAATCCCGTCCCATCAGAGGGGCTCTCGGCATCCCTGCCCTGTGTGCCGGAGGGAGCAGGAATGCCAGCGGTGGGGAGGGAGTGGGGTTTGGGGTCGCTTCTCTTGTGCCTGCGGTGCAGGGCAAGAGCAGAGATGCCTCAGTTTCACTAGAGAAATGCATGGGTTTAAGGATGTTAGACTTTTACCACCTTATCAGCTTAAGTTAAAATCAGCGTCTCCAGCTATGACAGAGCTTTTCCGTGGTACAATTAGATTGACATTTAATTCCAGGTAGTTGAACAACTACGTTTTCCTGATATTGGCTAAGAGACAGAGGTCTTCTGCTATCCGAAGGCGAGTTTCAGAGGAGCTGATATTGGTGGCAGACACCCCATCTCCTTTTCCATCTGTGCATTCACCTGCCCCAGGTTTTGCCTTTTGGTAGTACTGATGCACTTCCTTGTGGGGTCAGCTGTAAATCAGATCTTGGAGGTAATCTAGATGAAAAACAACTCTTTGGATGGTTTATTTGTAATCTGGTTCAATTCAGTGATTTCTTTTCCAGCACAGCCGCAGGTTATGGCTTCAAATTATGAAATACTTGGCTTTTAAATTGTTCCCATATGACTTGTTTCCAGTATGACACAAGTATTTGTGCAACCTCACCGTGAGCTGGCATAGGGAACTGGTCTGACTTCAGAACAAAAAGTAAAATAACAATAACTTTTTTGCAAGGTTTTTTTTTAAAGTCAGGCCAGCTCTCTGATGTGTCTTTGAACATGGCCCCATGTCCATTTGCAGCAGGAACCAGCAGCAGGGAGAAATTTCCCCAGTCGCTACTGGGGCTGAATTCTCAGTTCTCCAAAACCCTGTCCTCCCTGGCACAGCAGACAGGGTGCCAGTCCATGGCAGAAATACAGAGCCAGCGGTAAGGAGGGAACTTCTCAACTCCATTTTCCCACCAATGCAAAGATATTACAGAAGCGTTCAAAAAAGCCGGAGTGCCCAGCTGTCCAGTATGATGAACTGGTCTGACGTTTGGAGGTGCATTCGATGCCCTCTCTGCCTGCCACATTTCTGTGGTGCTGTGCAGGGATCCAAGCACGGTTCAGCTCCACCTTATGATTATTATTATTATTATTATTATCTATTTAGTGCTACAGGGATAATGATAAGGTGAAGACAAATTAGCTAAAGCTGTAAAGTTAATGCTTATAAACTAAAAATACATTAAGTTGCAGCACGAGTACTTTCGTCCATGAGTTTAAGGCAACTCAGCTTATGTGCTGTAGTTCTACAAGTTTATTTAATTTTCCATAACTTTCTTTAGTACTTCACTGGCATAGTTTACCAAATGTAAATTATCTGAAGAACGGACTTGTTTCGCTTTTTGTTCTGTGTCTGGACATGACCTTCCACAGTGAGGCCTTGGATCCTCTCTGGGTTCACATGCTTTACCACAATATAAATAATAAATCCACTATGAAACCTTTGACCGCTTAATGTTGGAATGAAGTGAAAACATGGCCCAGTCTTTTTTAAGTGCTTCTCTTTCCAGGGAGCAGAAATGCTATTTTCTCTGTTTAGAAAGATCTCTCGCATTTATGCAGTATGGCAATCAAATGTAATTTAAATGACTAGCTATTAATATTACTAATTCTTTTTCTTCTCCTTCTCCCTCCCCAGATCTCCGGAAGACTTTTGAGCAGGAGCCCTTGGGGAAAGAAGTGTCCCTGGAGCAAGAAGTCCTGCTCCAGTGCCGTCCCCCCGAAGGCATCCCAGTAGCTGAGGTGAGCAGCAACAGCAGTGTCCTGGCACTTGGACATCCTAACTAAGGCCTGATGGGTGGCTAATGGTGCAGTGAGTTAGGGCATGGCATGATGAATGGGTGGTAATGGAGAGCTGACTGACTGCTGCTCATAGACAAGATTGATTGGGAACTGATTAATGGCTTTGGATTATGGTGCCTTGCTGGGCAGAGCTGCAGGCGGTTTGGTTTCAGTTTTTTCTTCCCTTTCAAAAACCACAGTTATATCTGGCATCCAAGGGACACATAGCTGGTGGAGCATATTAATACCAGCCTACTATCTTTCCTTTTCCTTTTAAAGAAAAAAACATTTAACTTATTCTGAGAGGCCCCTTTCAAGCATAGTATAAAGATGTTTCAATTTTTAGTTTGACAGATTATATTTCCCTCACATGTTTGTGCACGTGCTCGTGTGTGCACCAGCCGGCCAGCTCGGCACAAGAGGATGTACCGTGGTCCAGTACGGGCTCCCAGGTGAAGCAGTGTGAGATGGGGGCATGTAGGGGATGTGTCTGCCTAATAATCCATCTTCAGGGGCTTATCTGGTTTTCCTACTGTCATTTAAGTAAACCTGGAATGGGTAGCCTGCCCTTCACCTGGCAGGAGCGAGACTACCCTTCAGCAAAATCTGTGCCCGCTGACAGCAGCGCGTGTCCCCATGAACAGGAGCTTGCCTAAGTGCAGTGCTGGCTCCAGCTTCAGACTCATTGCTCACGGGAGGGGTGTCTCTGAGTCACAGGGGGGCCTCTGAAATCCTAAATCCGCTGCGGCTGTTAAGAGAAAAATTGATTGTTAATGACAGTAATTCCCCTATCTGAATTCTCCTCGCTTTTCCTCTGCCATGCGCAGAAGAAACTGTTGCCAATTTGCATTAGGGTAAGTTAGACTGTCATGGCTAAGTAGCAAAGTGGTTGTCACTCAGCACTGATGACTGATTTCTCAGGAGATGAAGCTTAAAGTGTTACCTCCCCATCTAACCCAAGTTTAGATTTAAGCAGAATTGCAGAAATGTGTCCACAAACATCAGAAGGAGTAATTAGTATAGAAGATTTTTCACGTTTTCTTTTTCCATAGGCTGTTTTCTTTCCCTGTTAAGAACCCCCAAACTGTAAAGAGCATTTAGGTCTGCCGAGGCAGCTTGCTGACAACTGTAATATTAATCAGGTGGCTTTCCTCAGGAACTTAGCAGCAGTCTTTTATTTTCCTTTCTGATGCTTCTTTGCATCAAATCAACTTGCCGTTGTGCCATGACAGGAGTGTTTGCAACAGGATATGTTGTTCAGACGGTGCAGGGTAGTACTGGGGAACTTCATTACCTTTGCTAGAAGCAGAGATTGATCATGATGGGTAGTTTGTTTGAATGCAGTGTTACAAGCACCTCTGAAATTTCAGCAACCAGTCTGGTTATTCCCTCAGAAAGGTCTGTAATGCCCGGTCAGGCAGCTGGGACCAAAACAGCGTGATTTAACATGATGTGTGGAAGTGATCTCTGAAAAGATCCTCTGTGAGCCGCTCTCATAATAATTGCACTTTTTCCTACCTTCTAGTATCCGGGCTCATTCTGTCAATAGCCTAGATTCATGACTGTACATTAACTGGCTCTGAATCTTATTTGTACCGTGGTCGGGGCAGACACCAATTAACACTTGGCAGGCTCAGAAATCGTATACTCCCCATCTGACATTCAAAAGAACCGTTCTCAATGTTGGTTTTTTTCCTCTTCTGACTTTTGAAGTCAGGAGGAGATCAAACACCCAGATTGGACAGCCGCCTAATACAGCCTCTTTGTAGATTCTTTCCAACACTATTAAAAGAACAAAGACCTGAACACTAATGAATATGAATACCTCAATGTGACACTTTATTACAGCCACTTGCTGAAGCTGGTAAGATAAATTTAAAAAAATGGAAAGATGAAAGGTAACTTGGTGGGTTGAAGGATTACATGATTATTTTAATTTAGAGATGAATGAGTTCCTTGTTTAAGACTTCGTTTATTTGTTCAGAGAAGTTTCTGATATGATGGTACAGGTTACTAAGTAAGAAAGGACTTGGGGAAGGCAGGCAGCAGGCTGAGGCTATTTTCCATCTTGTTGAAAGACTGCTTTGATTCCAAGTAGAGTAGAGTAATGCATATGCTGCAGCTGTGAGCAGCATTTCCAAATGCTTTGGTGAGCACATACCTCAGACTCTTCCTACTCTGGGCACTGTGTTTTGTTTTGGTTTTTTTCCCACTTACTGGCTTCAGAAGTAGTCACCGGATTTAACAGCAAAACAGAGGAAGAAAAGTTTACGCTGTGAAACTGTACAAAATACACATTCAGTGTAATGTAATGCTGGAGTCCAGAGTCCCAGCACCTTCCCCTTGCTTTTTCTCTTTGATTTTATTCTCCCCGTTCATTTTGTTTTTTTCCTGGTATTTCAAAGTGGTGGGAACAACCACGCTCAGGGATACATTCTGTCCTCTTTTCGGTAGCTGGGGAATTTAGTCTTATAATTCCCAGCATATTTAATTGCAATTAACCGTGTCAAGCTCTTATGGATCAATGCTAGAGCAGTTCTTACTGTTACTGAAAAGCCGAACCACATAGCAGCGTATAGCTGCTCCAGAGGGCAAGAAGGACAAAGACAAAGATGGGCAGGCAAAGCTTTTAAGGCAGCACTTACCAGTCCCTCAGATCCACCAGGACATGATGAGCATTAGAGTAGGCTCAGATCACAGCCACTAGAAAAAAAAAAAGCCCAAGATCCAAATAGAAGAAAGTGTGTTAAAATACACCAGCCTCATGGCCTGAGGTCAAATCAAAGTACATCTTGCTGGTTCACTTGGGACAAAGTAAGGAACCAAGGATTTGCTTGGTCTCTGGGAAAACCAGATGAGCTCTGCGGCCATATACCCCTGCCCACCAGCCCTGCCCAGTGCCGGTGCCAGCTGCACTGTGGCATGCCTCCCCACTCCTCATTTATAGCTGATATCAGACTGAACCTACCTACAGGTTCTGAAACACCCGGGTAAATGTTTTGTCTTTTCCTATACATGGCCCAGGCAGGCAGCAGAAGGACCAGCGCAGGCGCTGTTACACTGAGGTTTCCACACATAGCTGAGGACTGAAGGGGCAAACTCACACATTCCTGCTGTGGGGGAAAAAAAAAAAGGGATGGACACAAGAACAAACAACACCCTGCCCCAGCTCCATGCTTCCCTGCCTTCTGCTTTTCCTCAGCAAGGAGAAATAGGATAAGGTGGTGAGATAAGCAGTCTGACCTGCCAGACTCGGTGGGAGCTGCCGGTGCTCAGCGGAAATCAGTTGCAGCTCCCCAGTGTCAACAGAAACATCCATTTCAATTCCACTCTCTTCTGTGTGTGCATTTTTTAAAACCTAACCTGAGAAGGCAGGAAGGATCCCATTCTGCGACTCTCCAACAGTAATGGCAGAGTTATTAGCAATTAACCCCTTAGCTCATTTAATTTGTTCTTTGAAAGATGCCAGCATCGTATTGCACATGATAAAATATAGTTAGAGACACGGAGTCACATCAAATTAGCTCATTGCGATAGGTTATAGATCAAAACATCAATGAGATGTAAGATTGGTTAATATGCCATAAGCTGCCAGACGAACTTTTGCATTGAAATGTATGATTTGCGGTGCCTTTAACAGGGGGATAATTGCTTCTTTAATTATAATTGAGGTGTTTCACAGAGTAGTTTAATTGCAGAACAGGGTGTAACATACAGTTTGGTGACCCAGTTGGGTTTAAAACTGGATGTGATATTTATCCACATTCATGGCTTTAATTAGGAGCTAGAGCAAGGGGAAAAGCATCCCTGAGTCAAGAGGCAGAAGAGGGTGTTTTGCCAAGTTAAGACTACTGTGACACAGACTTTATTCAGCTGCTTTTGCACGGGCAAAAGCTGGCGGAAGCTGGGGACTTCTCCAAATAGGCAGCATCAGGTGGCTGCTCCATCTAATTGATTATTAATACAACCGCTGTTTGCTTTGTTTCATGAGAGCCACTTCATGTTTTGCAGCAGCTATCCCTTAATTGGGAGTTCATGTGTATGCATTTCCATGCAGGTGTGTGTCGCCGAGGCAGTGTTTTATATTCCCATCAGGAAAGTGAGCTCTGTGAGAGGCGAGTAGAGGTGTTTGTGGCCACAAATACTAATTAGCTGGGAAGTGACACTGTACTTTGCAGTGCCTTGCAACATACAGCAGAACTGCCTTCGGGCGTCAATGGGAGGAAGAGCAGGGAGGGGCAGGCGGGTTTGTGTGCAGGAGGAGCACAGCCCAAAATGAATGAGGACTGCTCACTCATTTTGCCCTGGAGAGCCACTGGGTAAGGTCTGGCAAGGCAGGACTCTCCTTCTCCAAAAGTACAGCATAAAGCTCCCTGTAATTGTCAGTGTCTGGTCCCATACATTTCTGTTCCTTTTTACATACTTTTTACACCCCAGTCTACTGGTGGGTGGTCAGGGCACTCTCTTGAGAAGCGTGAGAGGTATGTTACGACCCCCTGCTTGAGGATAGGCTTGCATTTGGGTCTTGTGCTTTCCTGGGAAATACGCTGACTACTGGCTTATTAGGTAGCCTTATTGTCACATTTCCTACCAGTTCATTTCCACAGTGCAGAAACCTAATCGGAGATGTGCAGATCTTCTTGCAGAACCGAGTTTTCTGAGACCTGAATTTTCTATGGGATTTATCCCTATACTTTTCCTTTCCAGTGCAGTTCCATTGATGCCGATGTAAGCGAGGGCAGAGCGTGCTCTTAATTGAATCAAGTTGCTGTATGAGTGGATCTGACCACAGGCAAGGATGATCCGTGGGACTGGAGAACGGTCAAGTTTCTAGTTCCTCCATAAAATATTACAATGGGAGGTTTTCTACAAGAGCGTTGACATGAACCCTGTTAGCTTATCCTCTCTACAGCTTGCTTTTTGCGGCAAAGATGGCTCTGGGATGCTGGTTTAGCTTACACAAACTACCCCTCCTCTTCAGGCTGTACTCAGAAAGAGCAGCATTTTACCTTATGCATATTTTTGGAAGATACACAGTGTGGCACACAGCTTTTACCTGCATTTTTTGATGACGTAGATGAGTATTCCTCCCAGGTTTCCTCTTAGAGAAGATAGCTCCTCATCCTGTAGATACTATTCGGTACGCCTACAAGATTAGTCCATCAGGTCCTACTTTGACACTGACTGATTCTTGCTCCCTATAGCCAACAGGCCTCGTAGTGCCTGAAGTGTGAGAGTTACCTCCAGCAGGGCTTTGCAGAGCCCCCAGTTCTTACCAGCACCCTCAGTCACCTGGTGATAGCATTTACGTTGGTCAGCTCCTCTGGCAGTAACTTCTTCAGATGCAGTGCTCACCTTAGGCATGAAGAATTATGATGCTCCTGTGTTTTAATGGAGGTATTTCCAAAATGCAGTCTGCAGAGTGCACGTCAGCTGTCACTCAAGAGTCGTTTGATCAGGTTTTGCTGGGTTTTGCTCAGGAATTTCCGTTTGCTTCTAGAGCTGATGCTTTTCTTCCACTAAAAAGTGTAACATGGACAAAATCCTGTATGCCTTTCAAAACTGGTAGGAGGCATTGTCTGTACAACAACAGGCACTATACAACTTTCAGAGAGAATGCGAGAGGAGCCGTCCTCAGGAACTGCAGCCACCCCCCAACATCCTGTTCCCTTATGGAATTTAATGATCCTGAAAAGCATATAGCTCTGTGCTGTGAAGAATGAGATCCATCTATCCATACAGCCAAAGAACCGCAGACATCACATTGGTGACTCGTTTAAAGCTGTTTCCAAACAGACCCCTCCCAGTTGCTTCAGGGACTCTGGAGTCCACATGCCCATGTGGTGCCAAAAGTGCCAACCAACACATGTGAACCATGGGACCTCCAGGTCAAGCCCCTCTTTCAGGTGGAAAAGGAAGCCCAGCAACTCCTGGTGGCCACATGGCAGCCACCGTGGTTTTCGGTTAATAATGTCGTGATCTGGATTTGTATTTGAGGCTCTATGAAATAAAGTTCTCCATCTGCTGCTACCAGTCCACCTCAGCCTTTGAAGTTTCTTCTGTGAGGCTTCACTTCCCCACTGTGCATAAAGTGAAGCTGTAATAGGGCCAGAGACATCCAGCAGCTGTACGTACACCCTGTGTAGATTTTAGTACTCAAGCAGAAAGCTGGATATATGTGCAATTAAGGAAATGTTTCCACAGCAGGAACACAAATTCCCCTTATTGGCAGCAGAAGCACAGTAGCAACAACTGAACAAAATGTCATGGTGGTTTGCATTTGCTGTCTCATTCTCAATATGTGTTTTGCAGTCTCTCATAGCTGTAATTTCAGCCTCTTTGGAGACCACCTTTTTTTTTTCTTTTTTTTTAACCTTAAACGGGTACAAAATGTATTTCCAGCAAGTAGTACATGGAGGACAGCATCCTCTTCAGCAAGCAGTAGCTGGGATGAAAGTGTACATTTGAAACCAAATCCAAAACTCAAATAATATTCTTCAAAGAGGCACTCAAGTCTCAAGGTACCTGAAACAGCTGCTGGCTCAATAGCCCGTGTGAAAACTGCTAAAGTTCTCTCAGTCTCACTTGGGCATCTTGTGCTGTGTCCAAATCAGTAGTTAGCTTCAGAAATGTTTTATTCTTACTGGCATGTGTATGTGTGCCCTTACTATCAATATGGTATGGGATGCGTGTCTGTTGTTACAATTCAGGTGCAGCAGGGGAGCTGTGATTTCCCTGTGGCTGTTGGAGGCAATGCGAGCTCAGCAGGGACTGCGGCAAGGCGAGCAGTGCCGCCGTGACCAGTCGGCACAGCTGCGGACAACATCAGCCGCAACGCCGGCGCGGTTGGGGGACCAGATGGAAAGCGATCCTTCCACATCAGCCAGGCATGGGGAAGGCAGGGGTGCAATGGTCTGACCTCCCAGAATCCTAAATCACCTTTTATCGAGGCAAATCTCTCGCTGCTCCCAGCCGTTTGCATCTTGTTTCTTCTGGAGGGTTGCACTCACAGGCACCAGAGGGCTTTTCTTGTGTCTAGAGGGTAGAAGACTTGCTGTTTTCAGCAGGCGCTCTCCGCTCTGAAGGTGACTCTAGGGCAGGTTGGTGCAGTGGAGGCAATGAGAGACCAGGATCCAGGACTCATACCCTGCTGACTTTCCTCTTGAGATTGCAAGAGGTGTAACAAACGACTTGTACGATCAGGAGGGGAGGATCTAGATGAGCTCGTATCCCTTTTCCATTCTTGGGTTTCTTTTGGAGCAGATGTGCTTTTGCTCTACCAGATTCTAAAACAGTCACGCGTATGCAAGTGTGCCAAGAGATTTAAGCGTCTAGTAATGCTAGTAACTTGGCATGGCTAAATTTGTGTCAGCAATTAGTTTCCGTAATAGGTTTTCCTGCGTATGTAATCGCTTGTGTGATTTATGTTTGCTGTGTTCATTTAGTCTGCACAGAAGCCTGGCCAGGCTTTGCAAGTCTTAGTCTCTGCATGTGCTACCTTATTTCGGGCTGCTGCTGGAAACATCCTGCAGCAGCACAGGTCTGGCTGCAGCTCCAAGGTACAGCCGGGGCAGCAATTGCGGGTTTTCTGTTCTTGCTGATGGTCTTGCTTTTCATGTTTGGTGGCATGTGGCAGGTTCCCTCTGTTAATTAGAACAAATGTGCCAATTATGTTAATGTATCTCCCGGTACCAATCAGCGAATAATTAGAGACAACACATCTGTCTCTCACTGGGGAGCAGGATGACAGAAAAGACGCTACAAGGTATGTTGCTCTAAATTACAGCCGCCTTGGATCGTGCGCTTCCTCAGCCGGTCGTGGGGACGGCTCAGTCTCGTGGCAGGCTTGCCAGCGCGTTAGCAGCACTGGCTGTGTAGATCCAGCACAGCTGGCAGGAGCCGTGTGCCTCGCTGCTCTGCAAATTATATCCAGAGCACTAAGGAGCTCTGACCAAAAAGTAGCTGACTTTGGGTGTGCTCCACCTTCTCAGCATCTGCAGTCGCTGTGAGTCAGGATTTCATTCACTGCGCTCACACCTTTACAGAGGGGCCTTCTGTTGCTAGTGAGTTTGCAAACATATAACAAAAATACCCTCTCGAGTGGAAAACAACAACAAAAAAAAGAAATGGGGATTTTGTGCCTGCTTTGTTCCAGGGGGTTGGTATGTAAGAAAAAACAGTTGCATGTTGTAATTTTCCATAGCTGTCACCTCCACAAGGGAACACTTACCCCATCCTTCATGGCAGTATTGTTGCCAATTAAATGATTACTGTTATGATAAGGAAAAACTGATGCCCAGGCTTTTTCTATGTATATGCACAGCCATCTGTACATTTATTAATAACAGTTGGTGGGATGTGCCTGATTTCATTGAATAACTAGGTACCTGTTCAAGAATCGTTGTGACTATAGCTAGTAAATATACATCCTCAATATTTAGGCAAAAATAAGCATGTACTCTAGAAACGTCTTCTTCAGAGAGTTGAAGAATGGAGCCATGAGGGCGTGATTTGGTATGACCCTGAAGACAGGCATCTTGTGCTCTTTGAAATGCCCATGGGTGTCCTTCTGCCCCTCTGTCTGCTCAGCCGGAGCGGTGCAGGTCTCTGGCACATAAATGTCCGGTGCTTCATCCACCAGCATCTTGCAAGCATGGTGGTTTCCCCAGGGCACCAGTCACAGTTATTCAGGCAGCGGAATTAAATTCAGGATAAGTTTCTGCATTGACTGGATTAACAGCCTACTTCAGCGAGGGGGCTGCGCGTTGGGGAATGACATGGCATCAAAAGAGATCGTTGCTTTTAACTTCTGTAATAACAGTTTGCATACTTGTCATTCATAAATCACACTGTCTCATTCCACTTTGTTCTCTTCTCTTTTGTATTTGACACCTGATCTCTTCCTACTTACGTGACAGAACAACCCTTGCTCCCACCTATTCTGGTTACCTCAAAAAAATAAATCTGAGGTTTGGAGGTGCTGAGCACTGCAGTCACCTGCACCAGAAAAAATGAGGCCGTTCGTTAGTAACTGAAAATAAGTACCAACAGAAGTCTCATTTAAGTGTTGTAGCATGTTTAATTAGTTACCATTTGTACAAGGACTGAGGGAGAAAACATGACCACTGTAGAGGTGCGCTCTTTTTTGTGTTGCTCTACTGATGGCTAAAATGTGTATGAAAGGAGACGCCTGCCTCTTGTCAAATCATCCATCAGTTCCTCCTTTCAGATTTGACAACATTATAGTTTCCAACATGAACAGACTCATGACATCATAAAAACCTGGATGCCAGAAGAAGACTGAACTAGATATATTGAAGAGGTATCTTGTAAAAGAGATGGGGTTTAGACATGCACACACAGTACCGATGTACTGGCAAAACAGATTTTTCAGAAAAAAAGACAACCTGTTCTTCTGCAAACTTAACATTTTATTGTTAGCAAATTCTATGAGCCATTAGATGAAAAGAATCTTTTTCCTAAGAGATTTGGTGAAGAGCCAGAGGCAGTATACTGAATTATACAGAGTATCTTTTTTTCTGATATTGGCAACTCCTGTTTTCATATCATCTTCAGTGTTTTTGCAGGGATGACAGGGAATTTAATGTTCATAGCTTTAATTTTGTCTAATCAGCTGAGACCCAGACTGAATATGCATGTGTGTGTTTTTGTGGAGAGAGGAAGTGTTGCACAGTACGGTGGAAAGAGAACTGCATGCTTGAGCATGGAGCCTTGCATGGTGCCGAGGGCTGCCTGAGTATGTGAGTATGTGCTTGGATGGGCATACCAGAAACATTTTGGACTGAGCCTTAGACCATGTAGACTGGTAGTCCTGTCCTCACTGACGTCCTGATGTCCTCGATGTGCGGAGCACAGGAGAAGTACAGGTGGATCTGAGGGATCCGAAGGTGGTACGTACACAGCTGTGGCAGCGCATGTAGCATCTTTTAGAGTCCTGACACAAGTCTGTACTCCATCCCAGAAATAAATAATGGTATTAAAAACCAAGAAAGACATTTTGTTTGTGTGAGAAGCAAAGGTTAAGTGGCAGCCTACCACTGGTGGAGAGGTAAGCTCCTGGCTTGTTTTTCAGTCTGGGATGCATGCAGACTTGGCCGGTGGGTGAGGAAGGAGCTAAATATTGCCATTGACTGAACAGGAATCTGTCTGTCTTGATTATACCCAATACCTATTAGGATTCAAGAAAGGAGGAAGAACAATTCTAGTCATCCTGGCAAGGAAAACCAGGTTATTGACTAAGAGCTTGTATCTTCCATGGTAAAACATGAATGTTGTAGTGACAGAAATACAGCCTCCAAACTTTTGTGTCTTTTTTCTTCCTTCCCTGTTCCTCGCAGACACATATCCATTTTCACAGCCCTTTTTGCACCACCGATTTTAACCTATACAGTATCGATAGCTGTGAGGCTGCCACATACTGCAGCAATCTGCTGTGGGAGAGGAGGGTTTAAATCCAGCCTTTCTCGGGGCAGTGGCTTTACATTCTCTAAGGTGTACGTCTTTGGAAGCAGCTCACACCTGATGCACAGCCACCCAAACTGAGGTAGGGGAGCTGGAGCTGCTTATAAAGTAGGGCTAAAGACGGGGAGTGGGTGGTGGGCAGCATGAATCCAAGCCCACGTCCGCCAGCGCTGGTCTTGCAGCGTTGAACCAGCTCCGTCTGGGGATGAATCGAGCCCTCTGTGTTTAAAACCGGGAGAGGCCATCGGTTTTCTCCCCACAGCCTGGGGCGGTCTGCATGGCTGTCTTGAGGGGGGGAGCAGGTTCTCTGTTGGTTTTGGGGTATGTCGATGCTCAGGCAGTTCCTCAAATGTCTTTGGAAAAGCGAGGTTTGTGAGAGCAGGTCTTGGCAGTTAGCACCTTGCAGGTCCGGCGGGTTGATTGTGTTTATGTTTTTCTTCCTTTAATTAAATCCTGGGCACAAGCTGAAATGATCCAGTGACATGAAGGCCCGGCTTTGATCCATCCAGGGCCCCAGTCCCATCCTTCAGAGCATGCTCAGCTCAAATGAAAACAAGCTACTAGATTTGCAGCCAAATGATATTAGGGTGGCTCGCAGCAGTCAGCTGGGGTATAATAGGGTGTTTCTTTAAGAAGGCAATAAAGAGAACATTGTCTGGATTAAAAATCGCATACGAAAATATTTTTCTGTGTAACCAAGGAAATTACGCTTTATTAAAATAAAATATAGCTTACATAAAGAAAAGGGAAAAATAAGCACTGATGTAGTCTTTGTGATTCCCTATTTCCTTGGTAACCGTCTCTATTTTGTTTAATCCTGATAGCAGCAAAACAATAACATGCATGTACACGTGAGTACATGTATACTTAAAAACATTGGCATGTTTGTAATTTGTTCGTGTGACCTACTCTGGTATAGGGCCTCATTGTGTTAGACCCAGGGCAGATACATGCAAGGTTACTGCACTATTAACTGCCTAATTAGACAAGTCGTACAAAAGAATGGGTGAGCTCTCTGCTGATTTAGGGTTTCTGATGTTGTAAGGGAATTTTCTGTTTGTAGATATGGTCCTAAGGTATCAGCCCTTCCTTATCCCTTCCCTCAGACTCTGAAAACATAGATCAGCTATTTGTCTCTGTACAGTAGCTGGCAGCCTTTGAAAATGCACTGATATTTTCAAGGCAATGCAAGACAGCTGTTGTGTGGATGGGCGGGAGGGAAGGGGACCTGAAGGAAAGGGTAGGCGTGAAGGGTGTTCTCCTGCATTTCTGCCGTGGTGTTTTATTTCAGTCAGCAGCGTGCCTCAGGTGAGTGCTTCGTGATGTGCCTTGACTCGTTGCGCTTTCTGGGGTGAGCAATGTGATGACAGATACTGTGCCCGTTGTGGTGTGACCTGGTGCTGACCCGCTGCCTCCCCTCTGGCCCTTTGAAACCCTAAGGTGGAGTGGCTGAAGAACGAAGAGGTGATTGATCCCGTGGAGGACCGAAATTTTTACATCACCATCGATCACAACCTGATCATTAAGCAAGCCCGGCTTTCTGACACGGCCAATTACACTTGTGTCGCCAAAAACATTGTGGCCAAAAGGAAAAGCACCACAGCGACTGTGATTGTCTATGGTAAGTGATGCCTTGGCTCGCTGCACGTGGATGGGTGCATGCTCAAAGCGAGCGGTGGGGCAGGAGGGGGATGCAAAATGCCTGTATGCAGCTCTTACCGTGGTGAGTGCCCAGCCTGGGCCGCCTGCGCTGCCTGTTGACTTGCAGCCATATGCGGCGACTGCAGTCGGGGTTCATTACCGAAAATACTCAGAAGTACAGATCTGATGGCTTAGCTTATTGGTGACAGACGACGGTGTTAAAGGAGGAACAGGGACCTACACAAACAGCCGGTTGCCTCATTGAAGAGAAGGTGGTTGCTCCCGTTGCCGTAACACACGCTGGCTGGATGCTGCAAGGAGCCATTAGGGCACTTCCTCCAGCAGGAGCATCCAAGGCATTGCTTCCTACCAACGCATTTCACGTTCTTAGTGTTGCTTTTCAGAAATAAGAGTAAAACTGAAAGGAAGTTTGTGCTTCCAGACACTGGTAAGAGTGTCAGAGCACAGCAGAATCTTCCATCTTCTTATAATTCTTTAAATAAACTTATTTTTGATGTCTACTACCAAAACATACTCTGATGTCAGGGGCAAAGTAGCAAAGCCCTCTGGGACTGCAGTTCATAGGCACACAACCTAGCTTAAAAATAAACATCAGGGGAATACGAAGATGGGATAACATTATTCTGTGTCTGCATCCATAGTCTTGATCTAATATTGAGGATGGCCGTGCTTTGGCTGGGGAGGGGCTGGATGAGATGCCCTCCTGGGGTGTCTTCCAGGCTGTGTTGGACTACAGCTCTGCCCCACCAGTCTGAGCATTTGCCCCTGCAAAGTTACTGCCCCAATGCATCCCAGGCAGGGGTATCCACCAGAACAAAACCTGCTCTGACGATGTGCCAGCTGACTGTCCTGGTGTTTCTTACAATCAGCTTAATTATAGGATAGACAAGTAGGAAAAAATCCCTATGATTATCCCTAATATTCATTTCATATTCAGGGTAGCAGTTAGATTTAATTGTAAGCAGTTGCTTCCCTGAAGTTACAATGAGGGCCTTTTAGTTCAGTTTTTATAGAAAACCAACTGAATTGAGTTGATTAGCAGTGTTTGTGATATTGAGGGACGGCCCATGCAAGAGCACTGTGGTTTGTAACTGTGATGAATGCAGAAACATAAAGATGTAGGCATACTGCAACCGTTCCTCATACATATACAGCATTTTTTTCAACAGTGCAGTCAAGACACATATGTAGGGGAGCAGCCATTTTTATGGGGTTTGCTACCAAGGGTTGTGTCATATCACAAACATTTGGGTTTAAGGAATCTGAGCAGTTAGTATGTTATCCATACCCTGGTGACGACATTATTACATAGAGCAGCACAGCTCCTTCTTCATCCATCCATCTATCCCAGAAACTGAGGTGGATGAAAAAGAGTCAGCATAAATATCTTCCCAGAGATAAATATCTTCCCAAAGTCCAATAATAAAAATGCATTTAGTGTGAGTTCACTCTGAACAGCTTAAATATCTGTTATGGAAGGCCTGGGACATTCATATGCACCAGCTATGTCCACAGAGGGGTGAGTGAAGTTGTCCTGACATCCTGAAATCACCTTCTGGAAAGAAAGGGAAAGAAAATTCTTAATTTCTAATCAAAGCATGGGGGTCTCTCAGCATGCATAGATGATGGGTATATCTGAGAATGAGCTGGAGTGCGGGTTATCTCCGTTTGGAAAATGGTGCAGCTTTCAGAGTGCAGGCTTCTGGCTGGCAGAGCTGTGGGTGCTCTCTGAACCCGCAGAGATTTTGGCCATACGCACGCCACCAGGTGCTTAGTGCTGGGTCAGGTTGGTTTTCAGGAGAAGGCAGGTCACCTGCCAGCCGTAATAGTCATCAAATCGTGTTTTTCATTCAGCGACAGCATTTCTTTGACTTGTACAATGACTTCTGGCATTCTGTACATTCGGTACATTGGAGACTTGGGTTTGTGTCTGTTCAGTGTTGCTTCTCATGCTCTTCCCAGCCATCACTTGTGACTGCTGTTGGAGGCAGCATGACACAGAGCCAGAGGCGCCTTTGGGCTGAACAGGATGGCTTGCTTTTGCGATCATACTCTTTCTCTCTTGCTTTTCAGTGAACGGAGGCTGGTCTACCTGGACCGAGTGGTCAGTGTGTAACAGCCGATGCGGGAGAGGCTTTCAGAAGCGTACGAGGACCTGCACCAATCCCGCCCCACTCAACGGCGGTGCCTTCTGCGAGGGCCAGAGTGTTCAGAAAATAGCTTGCACCACTCTGTGTCCAGGTTCAGTATGAACAGTACATAGCCCTAGATAAAGAGTTTGTCTGTCACCAGTCATTTCAGGAGAAGGCGATTCGTTACAAAAGCCTCCTTCTCTTTATTAATAAATCCAACATTTCAGTGAATGAATATGAAATTATATTACATAAGTAGATAAAATAGTGAGCACATTATATCAAGCAGCAGAGGATTCAGACCCACTTTTGCACACAGTTTGCACTGGTGTCTCAACCCTGGTAATTCAGGGGATTTGGGGGACATTCAGAGCTTCAAATTGTAGGAGGTAAAGATTGAAAGCTCTGGAAAAGGACTAGAATTTGAATATAGAAAGCAACTGTGATGTAAATATATTTGCAATACCTGTTCAGTCCAGCTGTCACAGCAAGTGGAGCATCTGGGGTGTGGATGTTAAATTTGAGGTACATGTTTACCTGACTTCAAATACAAAAGACATTTATACTGGAAAGAGATGTCTATGCGTACCTTTAAAAGGTATTTAAATGTAAACTTCTGAAAAATACAAAACTGCTTCAGGACACGCAAGGTAGTTGGTGGCTTTTCTGTGACAAAAGTTCTGCTGTCTCTCCTATTGTCCAGTGCTTTCCTACCTCTGCAGTCCCACTCAAATCCATGGCAGTAGGGTTGTTTTCAGCTTGTGAAGCTTGGCCATCCAACTCTGGGTCTTAGTGGTGGGTGAAAATTAAAACCTGAAATTTCATCTCAGGTTGCTATTTCAAGTGACAGACTCCTGGCTTAGGCTGTGTCACTGGAACCATTTCATAGTTTGTTCTTCGGCTGTTCAATTTAGTGCTTTTGAAAATCATTTGCGGGATTTTGAAAGGCGCTAAACACATTCCTGGTTCTGCTCATGTGAAATAGATCAGTGCCTCTAGATATTTCTTTTAATAGGAAATATTTAACATTAAATATCTTCCTACCAAAGAAGAGTTTCTGGCCAAGTTTAACTTTAAATTCTGTGTTAAAAAAAGCCAAAAAAAAAAATCACAGATTCACGACTTGTTGTTCATTTTGATGTACGCTTTCAGCATAGATAAACTGCTGACAAGTTTATAAAAAGGGGAGGAAAGAGCAGAAAGGGGGCCAGAGCAGAGAGAAAGCAGAGGGAGAGTGAATGTGCATTTACAGGCCAGAAATAGGACTTTCAGAAGAGCAGACTGACCATCCTTCTGCCTTGCTGGAAATGGCCAGGAGTTGCAGGCTGGCTTGGGCCGAGACGTGCATCACTCTTGCTCGATCTCACTTTTATGTACCCCCTAACAAGTCATGTCCTTTCCCTGTCTCAGTGGATGGCAAGTGGACATCCTGGAGCAAGTGGTCCACCTGCGGCACGGAGTGCACCCACTGGCGCCGGAGGGAGTGCACGGCCCCAGCACCGAAGAACGGAGGGAAGGACTGCGAGGGGCTGGTGCTGCAGTCCAAGAACTGCACCGACGGGCTCTGCATGCAAGGTAAGTGCTGCTGTGACGCCTCTGGGGTCTGAGATGTACATGGCTGCAGAAGAACCTGCAATAGCTGCAGATCAGCATCAATGACCTAAAGTCACAGAATCATTTGTAGGATGGAGAAATGAGTTAATCCAGTTCTCACCAGTTGGGACACCCCACTCTTCTTCTCTGAAGAGAAATTTAATGGTGTCTGAGGTTTATGAAGTTGAGCAGTGAAGAATTAGAGAGTCTCATAACAGAGCCCTCTCCCCCCTGCCCTCCCCACCAAACAGCCCTTCTCTCTAATACCGGCTCAGCGTCTGTCCAGGGAAGCTTGACAGCGACTCTTACAGCAATGGAAATGAAAAGTAGAGGGTTTAGGGCAAAGCCAGCATTTTCAAAAGAGTAAACTTGTCAAAGCAGATGAGCTTGTGGCTTCTTACTGTCAGAAATGGTGGGTGCATGTGTTTCTACATATAATAGTTATGCCCTTTTTGAATTTGGGGTGCCCTGTAGTAGAAAGAGGTACCTTGTATCTATGCAGCGCCTATGCAAACTTCATCTATAGTTATCAGCATGCTGCAGCCTCATGAAGATCAGCTCTAACACTGAAGTCTATTCTGCCTGCACCTATTCAAGCCACGGTCCTGCCTTTCTGACTAATAAGAGTGAGAAGTAAAAAAAAGTAGGCTTTTAGTGTGATTCTGACATACGCTGACGAACAATTAGTGTTCTCTGCACTCCATCCCTTCTCAAAAATGAGGTCTTCTCTGTTCTGCTGGTGCATTGAAACTTCCTTTCACATTTCGTTAGCACAATAACCTGAGCCAAAATCCTCACGTACACCTCTATCCTGTTCCTTCATCCTGTCTCTCTGCAGTACTTCTCTGTCGAGCCTCAGCTCTCCGTTGCCCAAAGAGTTGTGGCTGTAACTATCCGGTACCTATGTGTCCAGATCATAAAATGCTTTGACTTCTCTCATGAAAAAGGAGTCAGGAATTTTTCTTCTCTGAGGCAGGTTACTTTTGCCTGAAATAGTCACGATGACAGAAAATTCACACTACTAGCTAATAAATAGGTCTGCTTCTTGAGTAAGTGCCATATAGGTGGCTACTGTGCTGGCAGCGGTCTCTGAGCTACCCTATGGCACAGCATGGCCATTTGCTCTGAGGTTTCCCAGATTTACAAAAGAGGCTGCTTCAGTGTGGCTCGCACAAACCCTTTCATCACTTTAAAAACTATTAATCAATGTCAGCAGCCTATAAAGCTGTAATTCCTCAAAACGTTTGTTTTTATGGGGAAGACAGAAAGGTAAGATTCAGAGCTCCTCTCTCTTTCTTTTCTAAAGGTAGAAAAAAAAATAAAAATCCAGCCACATCTTACTGTGTAACACCTTGGTGGCTTTTATAGTGGAAAGCTAACGTACCCGTAGCTCCAGCAGTGTGAATAAGTCATTATGGTAAATTAGGAAGAAAAGATACATTTCCCCATACAGAAGAGCTCTTCACTATTGGATTATATTTAGACAGGTGTATGTCATCTTTGTGTATGTGCATAAAGAGAGCCATTTAAGCAGAAATCTTGTGGAAAAGTAGATATAATGGTACAGCAGAATAAAAGCCCTGTAGGGATCTCATTTATCTGTTGATGGTATATTGCATTTTATTTGTGAAAGTGGATGCTGAGTATAAAGCAGAGGTCTTCAGCGGGAGAGAGGGTGAGGCTGTTGTGAATCCTATTCTGCTTCATATATATGTATATAAAAAATGGTAATGAAAAATATACAGTCACATATTGACCTGCTTGGCTCCAGGGGCTGTGATCATCCTTCAGTGTTGGAATTTAATGGCAGTGTTTTAATGGTGTCTTTATACTTGCGGGGTTTCATATACCTGTAAAACTTACAGTCCTGCTCCCTGATCCATCACTGCTGAGAAGATTGATTTGCCATACTTGGTGGCAGTGTGCCTGCTGCTCTCTCTCTCTCTCTCTTTTTTTCTTTCTTTCTCCTTCTCGGTTTATACAAAACCAATCTGAATACTTACATTTTTGCCGGTGTGGATCTAGATTCGTAGCAAATCTGCCTGCTGAGCTAAGAAGAAACACAGGATTCCTTTCATCCTAAAACACCATGCTGCTTTCCATGTTATCTGAGGCTCGTGGGGACTGGCTTGGCACTGACGTTTCTCCTAGCCTGGGGACCAGTGGATCCACAGCAGACTTTTCCAATGCCTTCATGCCAGTGGGTCTGTCATGGCACAGGTGGCACCGGGGGAGCCACAGCCACCTTTCCTCTGTGGCCATGGCCCTCTGGGAGATGTGTTGGCCAGCTGCTTACCTACACCATAGCCAAATGCTGCTTCTAAGTGCCCTGGTGCTTCCTCCTTAGTGTCAGTCTTTAGTGAGAGCTTGAAGGTTGACTTTAGCACTGCGAGTGTAGTTGACAGACTGTAGACAGACCCTCTTACCAGGAGTCACTAGGCTGTTGCCTTGACAAAAACCCACTTGTAAATATATATCTCTATATCGCTGTACATAAAAGATATCCTGGAGAATGTTGGATTGAATGAGTCTAATTTACAAGCCCTTTCTCTTCCAGTCTATTATTCACTACAGTAGCATCAGCTGGATAAATCAATAAGCTCTTTCATCAGACTGCCCCTGTTCCAGCAAAGAGCAGCAGTCTGCACCGCTATTGATTTCTGTGGGGATAAAAACTGTGGAGCTTTCTCCATCCCTTGTAATTACAGGATTTTACACCCAAAGCTGTAGTTTGTGCTTACCACTAACTGTGGCATTTCTCCTGCAATTCTGCTGTCACATTTATTCAGACTAATGATCTTGCTAGTACACACATACACTCCCTTATCCAGTAGTTAGTATTTTTCTGCTAACATGAAAGGATGAACAGTCATTAAACTAGAGAGCCTGCAGAGAAACAGCAGGCTGAATTGAAGAAGAAAAGCAGCTGTAGTGAAAATTTAGGGCGGTCATTACTATTTTAAGTTTCCAAATACACAATATTGCCTAGCAGGTCCCATTATAACAATTTTGTAATTCCCGTAATAGCATTAATATGATCTTCTGGAACAAAATATGCTGTAGGTGTAAGAAGAATTGGCTGGTTACCACCCACACTAGTTGCATTATTGCCTCCATGGTTGCATTATTTCCCATTTGAAGGATGAGTACTGCGGTAAATACTTCAGTGCAAGGAACAACACTTTTAAAGGCACGCACTGCATCTCACAGGGGATCACTATAAACCGAAACACTGCAATTAGCCCTCCACTCGTCCTGCTTAATGACTTTGGTGGGCGTTCTGTGTGGGGACTAAGAAAGCAAAGCACTCCACTGCTGGCTCAAACTTCAGCACAAGTAGTTCCCTTTACTAGATCACAAATATGTTTAAAGCAAAGTACGAGGGGAAGTGTTTTGCTGCGCCCAGTCTGGAATGACTGCGAGATTACATGTGTGGTATGGAACAGATGCTAAAAGTCCCTGGCGGGCCAAATGCTGCTTTGCATTCTGTGTAAAATGCTGCTGGTAATCAGGAACGGGTGGACAACCTATGAAGAGAGTTAGCTGTGTTGCATGGTTATGTTGAAGGCTTATTACATGAGTTGTGATGTGCAGCTGTCATGCTCAGAGCATGTCACCTGTGTCCTTTCTGTTGAGGATCTGAAGTGACAGTGTTCAGATCTGTATTCTCCCTGTCCTGAGCAAATAAATACAGAAAGTCCATAGGCGTGAGGTTGGTGCCTGTGCATGCTGATAAAGCTGTTGGTCTTTTCTGAAATCATGCGTGTGACGCGCAGGGTTGGCACTAGCACGGTCACAGGGAGACAACCAGTGCCCCTTCTTCAGCTCACTCGCAGCTTTAGTAGACCCCTGTGGCTTTTCATAAAAGACTGGCTAAGTTGTGCTTTCAATTTTTTCCAAAACACAGGGCTAGCTATCTTACAGCAACAAGGTAATACCAAAGCACATGTTGTCGCTTGAGGACTGTGGATTATATAGTTACATAAATAGTACTGTTGCTCTGTGTAGTGAAAACTGTTCACTTCATACAGTCTCACAATATGGAATACAAATCCGTTATCGAATAAGGCCAAAAGGAAATTTCCCCTTGTGAATCATTGCCAAGTGTTGTCAGATCCAGTGTGGACTTTTCCTTTGTTGCTTTGGATTTAAATAAATGAGCATGAAAAGACTGAGATGTGCTACTATCACTTAAAGAATGGCGGAAAAGTTTCAAAACATCTTCACCCGTCATTACAGACAATGCTCTGGACTAACTCTGGGGTCACTTTGGTTCTCTCCCTGCATGTAGCTTAAGTACTTGGAAATTCAAATAGCAGATACACCACTTGAGAAAAAGGCACCTATACATGGTGAAGATGTTATTATCAGACTAGTAATTCCATTCCTTGTTAAAAAAAGGCTGCCTTCTAGTCAAGAGTGGATTGATGTGAAATGATGATGGCAAACCTGTATTTGCCGAGCACTTTGAAATCCTCATCTGAAAGGCAGTACGAAGTTCATAAGGTTCCCTCTTACAACGATAACGCCTAAGCGAGTGAAAAAGATGCAGCTTGTCATGCTTGTGCATGAAATGGTTAACTGCTACCCTTTTCCAGTCTCGTGCCTGTTTATACACAGATCTCGAGTACAAGGCAAGATTAACCTGATACAAACATCTCTTTCTTCACAAAACATATATATTCTGCACATGCCCTGCTTGTTTAATGTAACATGCCAGAACCTCTGATGGAATAAGCATTCATTTCCCTTTTTGGCTTGTTTTGAAAGCAGGCATTCAGGGAAGAATTAGAGGGCAGAGCAGTTTGATGAGGACCTCTGGTCCTCCAGAGCAGATTATTGTGCAAAGAGCAGGGGAATGTTTTCCAGACTCCAGGAGGTAAGCAAAGCTCTCTCAGGGGAGACTGCAACAGAAGCCTGTGTGTGCAGAGGAATGAAATAAAACCTTTTATTAAGAGCATGTGGGTCAAGAGAGAACTTCTAATATGTTCAGTCTGTCAGCATAATGATTTAGCCACCTGGCCTGTTTGACTGAGCCCTTGCAGGGGGAGTTTCATTCATTTGAAGAATGCATCTCATCAGTTCCTAGAGGAAGTTTTCTGTAATGTTGTTATTTGATATGATGTGTTATTCTGTTTTTAACCCAACTGCTATGTAATGATGTAGCAGCCAAGGGAGTTTATGCACACATCGCAGAGTTACGACTCATCTTTACTTTTATTGTAGCAACATGAGAAATCCCCAGCTGAGAAGCGTCCACACTCTGGTGGGCCCTCTGCAACTGACAGCTCTTGCCTAGAAAACCTAATGCTTGAAGCAGATAAAAGTGCTGAGAGAAAACAGAAGTGCAGAGCCACAAGCAGAACCCAGGACACTGAAAGCACTGTGTCTTACCCCAGTCAGTTCAGAAGTCACCCCCACATTAATTCTAATGAAAGGCAAGTGCTCTAAGATCTCTAGGCTGGTTTGAAAAATCTCAACTAATTCAAAAATATTATAGCCATGCAGAGAGGAGAAAAACCCCAACCTTGTCTGTCTATAATTTTCATTCTTCTTAATTCCCTTGGGTTTTTAATTTATTCTCCCCTTATTCCTCTGCACATTAAAAAAAAAGAAGTTACTCAGATGAAAGAAAAATGCAAGCTTATAATAAAGTCTGATACATTAACTTCATCGTGGAAAAAGCACCAACCATACAGTGACGATAATGTTTATATTTTCCTTACCATGAACAAAGGGGGGTATATTTCATGATTTTCACTTTCCTGACAGGGTGTCAGGCAGAGTGAGATTACATGAGCAGCCCAAGGCTCATCAGGGAGTCAGTGACAGGATCAGGAATAAAACTCAGTGCTCTCTATTTCTAAATCTGTGTTCTACATAAAGGACTAACAAAAACATTGGCAGCATCGTTAAATGAAAACTTATGTTGGGGAAGGAAGTTTCTGTAGTTTGGGAAATGAACACTGAGCTGATCAACTGATTCTGGAGTCTCGGGGATTTTTGTGGTTACAAGCCAGAAAGCCAAAGAATACAAGTTACCTTACCTGTGAGCTTATAGACCTGCCAAAGATTTCGATACGTGTCACTGAACATCCATGTGAGTAACTCATGCTTTCCACAAGCCTTTTTCCCAGCAGTCCTAACAGTTTTGATCCCCTCCCAGCTGTCCCTTCCTTCATCTTGTTTTTTGCCATATGTCCCCTCTTCAGTGCTGCCCCATGTCCTTATTTCAGCTCTCCCTGTAACCCGTTTGCTCTTGTCCCACTACAATTGCAAAATAAAGCAAACCCCAGGAAGTCTATTTAACATTCAGTCATTGCAAATGTGGAATTTGCAAATACACGATCTAGCACATTGCAATGCTAGACATGCATTTACTTTTGCTGTCAAACACGCATAACAAACCCGATGTTAAGGTTCTGTGCTTCTAAGATACTAAAGACTGACATAAGATTTAGCTGAAAGGTCAAAGTCCTTAACTGTAAAAGATTGCATAATGTCAAAATTGCCTATTCTAATCCACATCAAATTTTAGCAATGAGTTATCCTACTCTTCCATTTTCCCCCACCCCCATATAGATGACATGCGTGTTTGAACTCAGGCAAGACCTTTCTAACAATGTTAACAAAATGTCAGAATCTAATTTAAAATTAAAACATAGTTGCAATCTTAATTATAGAATATCATAAACTCCTGTTCAAGGACAGAACAGGAGAGACTCCCCATTTAACCTACCTGCTCAGGAAAGATCTGAGATAATACCCAAGTAAATAATCAGTCACAAAACCTCAAGCTCCCTGTTTATTAGCCCATCCCGAACATGCCAATAATTAGTCCTTTAGAAGGAAAATAAATTACTGTGCGTTATCTCTGGGATGCCTGATATCATATCTGACCTTCAGCATCATTACTGTAGACATGAAGGTCTTCCTTTGGAATAGCAAATATAGGAAGGAGCTGGGCACATTCTGTCTGAGTTTTCTGCAGCTCCAGGGACTTTGTTTGTTGTTGTTTTTTAAAAAAATTTTAACCACCACAAATAAGGTATAAGATATCACATCTTCTTCTTTATGTGCTAGGGTTCCAGGGGAGAGAAACAATTAACAGCAATTACAATTCAAAGATTATTGTTAATATTTCTCCTGTGGTAAATCTGCATTAGAAACATGTTAAGTGAACATGAAGTATTACTAAACAGAATACAGGGTCTACTCTAAGGTTGCTCTTGTACCGTTAAGTCTGCCCCGTCGTAGAAAAGGAAATACTCGAAGTTTGTGCAGTCTCAGTCTCTGGATGGTGGCACCGGCACGAAGCGATTCAAAACTCCAGGATGTCAAATTAAGTCTCCTAAATTCATTCTCCTAACGTGAGAATATGTGACTGCTTGTCCATCATAGGGACTAGATGGAAACCTATAGCATTGCAATGCATCTGAGTTAACATTTTGAAAGCTCTTGAAAGTCTCTTTTGAAAGTTTCTTTTGAAAGCTTTGGGCCTTTGCACCCTGTATTGATCATCTAGAATTTCCTTTAAAAATAATTAATGAAGAAATTCAGCAAGCTGGTGATAGGCTGTAGGATTGCTGAGAGGTAATGGTGAACTAGGTAAGGCAAAAGGAGGCATAAGATGGCAACAGGACTAGTAATGCTAGGTCACTGCTACAGTCACAGCACTGCAAAGACTGCAGGGCCATGTGCCTTTTTCCCTCTTTGTCTCAAAAATGTCTCTTTGTAATGGCATTCAGAATTTAGAATTGCTGGATGTCTCTTCTGAGGAGTGCAGAGTTTTACAAAATTTGAATTTGGGGTGTCTTTGTATTGAGAATGGCATTTTACAGAAAAAGGGAAAGAAACTGAATTTCTAGAACTTGGAATTTGGAAACAGCAGTATATACTAGTTTTTTACCCATTGAGATCCATTTAACAAAACCAAACCAAATTTAAAAAAAAAGGTTCTTAACATGATTTGACTCAAACTTTTCAGGATAATTTCTGAGACTGAGACTGATTATAGAAAATTTCAGCCAAACCCAAAGATTTCAAAGAAAATTCTGAGCCACTGGGTCTAGGGAAAGAAGAAGATAACTGAATTAATGCTGAAAAAAAGACCTCATCAGGGGAATTAAGAACAGAGCAATTGGGTGCATGTTGTTTGGGACTGGTATGGGAAAAATGACCAGCTTGCTGGCTTTGAGTTATTAAATACTGGAACTCATCTGGCGTGTATGTATCACAGAGAAACAAAGGGTTGTTCCAGTAAACTCCCATGTTGCAATGAATGCACCACATACCTACTTTAAATCATCTAAGAACTGCTTCCTTCACATTTTACGCACCTACATGTGAGAATTAGTCTCTGTTCATCTGTCCATCGCAGCTCTGTGGTTCAGAGTCTGTTGCCAGCAAGAGCTTATTCCTACTTCAGTGTCGCTACACTGGATAAAACCATCAAAGTAGAGAAAGAAAGGCAGCAGTTGAATGAGTGCCCTCTTCTTTTCTTATAGGCAATTTAAGGGCACTGGCTTGGGAGCCAAAAGGGGGGAAAGTGCTGTTACAATATATTATGCTGAACCTGTTGAGTTCATTGCAACAGGATGTTATTGAGACATGTCATGTGGCTAGGCTTTCAAAAGGGCCACGTAATTACGTGACCTTAGCTCCTTTTGAAACTGCTACATAGAGGGTAAAGTAAAGAGCATTTATAGATTAGAAGCAAGTGGTGCCAGATTAAAATATGATTCATTAAAGAAACAAGTAGTTATGGCATGCTTTATGCAATCTTCACTTTATTAAATGAAAGTGCATGTCTCCAACTCTCACTGACCTTGATACAGTCTCAAAATATGTATCATTAACTGTGACCTCAGCAGCTAATGATGTAAAGCAATTTCTTTGCAGGATAATTGTAAATATTTTTGTAAATAGACCTAAACTGTATAAGCCCTAGTAAATAAGTGCCCAGAAAGATCACCTTCAGCTACTCCACCATCTTACCTAGTTACTTGCTGGGAAGAGAGAAGGTAGCTGGGGAAAATACAAATGGAAAACTGGGAATTTTTCTTTCTCTCTTATGTGAATATTTGATTTTCTGCAAGCAACAGAGTAAAATATTTTCATAATCTGATCAATTCACTCTAAAATTGATGTCCATTAATACAAATTCAGCATGACTAGAAAGCTAGCAAAATCTATTAAGGACCAAAAAGGGGAGCCAGCTACAAAGTTCCCTCTGCATGAAGCCGTGACATAGTGTTTTATACCACAGGGATAAAATTGTCTTTAAAATATGCCAGTTTGCAGGCCAAGGCAGTATATTCCCAGGGCTTTCTAGGTAAAATCCATCACAGGATTTCAGGATGCCTATGGTCATGGTACTGAGTTCCCAGTCTGAACACCATGTGTGTGTATATATGCCTATGAATACACTGAGGGGTAGATTCTTCCCCAGCAGAATGAGCGAGCTTAGAAAAGTTATTTTGGTGACTATTTGGTGGCACTCTGTTTCAACTTCAGTCTCAAGGGAGTCAGTGCCATAATCTCTGCACAATTATCTTTCATAGGTCTGAGAGTCTCCATTCCCAAATGCTTCATTTTCCCCCAGCTTGGCAGAAGGTTTATCTATTCCTCCCAAGGCAAATTGCAGCGGATGAATTCATGCTGTAAAAAGGGTCAGCCTGTCTATTTGTCAGAGCTAACCCCCTAAAGCAGATGATCCCACGCATGCAGATCGGCTGAAGGCCATTCAGCCACAGAGACCCGCCGTTGAGTCTCTTGTGGCCTCTGGCACAAATGTGTTTCCAGAAGGTCAGAGCAAGGCATGTGGGACCAGAATGCTCAGGCTGGACTTCCAGTGTTTGAGGATCATCTGCCTTCACTAACTGCACCAAACTAATTAAATGAGCTTCAAAATCTATTTAATTAAATGGACACAATTCCCCAAATCAGTGCAAGTGCGACTGATGCTGAAATTCAGTTAAACTAAATTGATAAAAAGCCTGCTGAAGTCTTTTCTATATACCAACATTGGACTGGTTTATCTTTTCAGTACAATCTGACATATTCACCCTTCTTCACTTTTCCCAGTGTGGTACATCATTGTAAAGGTGCTTAAATTACTCTTCGCATGCTTTAAAGAAAGAGAATAGGCAATGCGTACATAATGCACCTTTATAATGATACATCTGCATTTGTACAAAGGATTTGTGCCAATGTAATTATGTTAGTTAATAAAAGCCCACCTTTAATACTTAATAGAAACACTTCCACAGGGACAAAAAATGTATTTACAAGCCTGAAGTGGAATGTAAAGTAGAATGCATGGAGAAACATCAACTTAATTAAAGGCTTTTTAATGAATGCATTTACCGTGCAATTACACTGGTGCAATTTCTGTGTGTTAACCCAAGCCTCCCACTGATTCTCCAGGTATGACATAGGGTGAGGTACTTGTAAAATGAGGGAAATAAATATCCACTTTTGGTAAGCCTCTGAGAGCCTCAAACAGAAGGGACTATGCAAGTGTAAAGTATGATTATTACTATTTTACTCATCCAGCAGTAAGTTACACAACAAAACATCAAAAGCTGCTTTGAAAATGTACATTTCCCAACAAGCTGTAGGAAGAAACTTAAATTACTTTTCTCAAAGCGAGTAGCTCACTGTGAAACCAGCTGCTCCGAGTATGAGTCAGCAGCCTCAGCAGCCTTCCCAGTGTCAAACCCACCAGCACCTTTCTAAATTCACCCTCGTTAAAAATTTTGATGATCCTGGTAGAAGTCCCTCAGGTACTTGCCAAGCAGCACTGTTGATACAAGGAGGAAAAAAAAAAAAAAACCCACACAAGAAAAAGATCCCTTTTCAGTGCAGTTACTTTGAAGAGAGGAGGGAAGTCATTCTTCATTATTTCAGTTACTAATCCCAGCAGGTTTGCATCATTATCTGATGGAAATGTCCTGTCTCATTGTTCGAAAGCATAGTCAGAGGGACCAGTGTGAAAGCCAGCTTTCTAAAGCAATACCTGTGCTCTTGTGCTGGGAGCATGGCAATAACCCTACCTCCTGCCCAGCCACCACCACCAGCGCATGGCTGCAAACCTTCCCCTTACCGCTGCCGCTGCAATGCCTGCTCCCTTTTGGAAGAGCACTTCCATGACAAAGGAGTGTTTAAAAGTAGTTTTATTCTAAAAAGTCCTGCCCAAATGGCAGAAGGCATCTGTAGTTGCCATGTTTGAGTGATCTCCGACAAATGTGCTTAATTTGCAAGTGCAAATGGAGCTGGCGTTTGACCAGCAGACGGCGGGATGCTGAAAGTCAACCCAAGGTAAGGTCTCTGCTAGCTTCAGCCAGGGAAGCCTGCCCACATACTGCGAGCAGACAGGGTTGTATGACCACCACAGCATAGCTTGTGTAGTGCCATCACCTCAACAAGGACTTTACATCCAGCACGAGTGGCCACCTATCCACCTACAGCCAGGTTGATCAGCTGTGACTCTTGGCTCTCAGCAAAAAATTGGCATGCCCGTGACTCAAATGCATGGCATCTCACTCAGCAGCCCTTAACCCTTCCACCTTGGCCATGCCCTCCTTCTATGTAAAAAACACGTTTTTCAGGCTGAAAAATGTGTCCTTGCAGACACTTGTGCAAGCCAGGCTATGTTTGCACGGAAACAGTTGGCTGGAGTTGGGTGCTTGGTTCAGTTCGCAGCACACACAGGAAAATAAATTCAAGCTCACTTTATTAAGCGTGTTGGTTTGCGAGGCTAATGGAAGCAGCAAGCAGTATCCTCGCCTCATCCTCCCACCTTAATAGACGTGCCTTTGAATACATACACAAAACATTTCTGTTGAAGAAATTGGTGTCACTCTTATGTAGCTGGAAGGATGCTCTCCGTAGTTATCAGTAAAATAATCTATGCAAAATTGCAAGATGCAAATAAGTATTTGTGACAAACAAGGTCTATGAAGAGGTTGCAATAAGGTAAATTTCTTTTAGAGTATTTGAGGACCACACTTGTTTACTTTGCTGAAAAGACTTGAATTTGGATTTCCATTTTCCCAGGAGGAGAAAATGCTTTCAGAAATATCACGGCTAATCCAGTCCTTTGTGCCCATTGAGTGGCAGTTGCTAGATCACTTCAGATGTGGCAGGAATGACGCACAACCTTTAATACAAAACTTGCCAGCTGAAATGCAATGTAAGGAGAGAAGAATAGCCTTTCCAGCTCTGCGTGGGTGAGCTCGAGCTCTGTGGGTGATGCAGAGCTGGGGGTTGCGTGCTGCCCCATGCTGAGTCCCCCGAGAATGTGCAGGGGCACATGAAGTGCAGAGAGACGTCCTCAGCTTTCCCAGTGGATTTGAGTGCGAGGCAAAAAGTTGTTCAGAGATGCAGCCAGCTTAAATTCCACCTTGCCCTTATGCCTTGTATTTCCTGCTGGCTGCCTCTTGGTCTCCAGAGACATCTTGCCAAAGGAAATATGGCACATAAGGCTATAGCTGAAGTTGAGGTTGACTAAATATGGGCCTCAGCATTCATCTAGGGAGTAAGTGAGGAGTAACTAAGGTACTGTAAATTCATGCCCAGACTTGCTGAGCACTCACTCAAGCCCTCAGAAGTTGCTCGCCTGACTTTTTGTGGCCAATTACCTGGAGTAGACTAGTAGAAGTAGGAAACAGTTATTACAAAAGATTGAGTATGCATGTTGAGAATACACATAGGTGAACCTGCCTCAAAGAACCAAATAAATGAATGTAATAACATAATATTTCTAAAAGCAATTATAAGACTGGAATAATTGCTGTGAAATAAAGCTTTAAATAGATATTACAGACAATGTAGTCTGTCCCACGATGTCTCAGAAAAAAAATACTATCATCAAAAAGCGGCCCTTCTTGCTCTGGTGTGGTAGGTTGACCCTGGCTGGACACCAGGTGCCCACCAAAGCCACTCTATCACTCCCACTCCTCAGCTGGACAGGGGAGTGAAAATATAATGAAAAGCTCCTGGGTCGAGGTAAGGGCAGGGAGACATCATTCACCAATTACTGTCACAGGCAAAACAGACTCAACTTGGGGAAATTAACTTAATTTATTACAAATCAAATCAGAGTAGGGTAATGAGAAATAAAACCAAATCTTAAAACACCTTCTCCCCACCCCTCCCTTCTTCCCAGGCTCAAATTCATTCCCGCTTTCTCTACCTCCTCCCCCTGAGTGGCGCAGGGGTTCGGGGAATGGGGGTTGTGGTCAGCTCATCACACGTTGCCCCTGCCGCTCCTTCCTCCTCAGCGGGAGGACTCCTCACACTCTTCCCCTGCTCCAGCGTGGGGTCCCTCCCACGGGACACAGTTCTCCACAAACGTCTCCAACGTGGGTCCTTCCCACAGGCTGCAGTTCTTCATGAACTGCTCCAGCGTGGGTCCCTTCCACGGGGTGCAGTCCTTCAGGAACAGACTGCTCCAGCATGGGTCCCCCATGGGGTCACAAGTCCTGCCAGGAAACCTGCTCCAGCGTGGGCTCCTTTCTCCATGGGGCCATGGGTCCTGCCAGGAGCTTCCTCCAGCGTGGGCTTCCCACAGGATCACAGCCTCCTTCGGGCATCCACCTGCTCCGGCATGGGGTCTTCCATGGGCTGCAGGTGGATATCTGCTCCATCATTAACCTCCATGGGCTGCAGGGGGACAGCCTGCCTCACCATGGTCTTCACCACGGGCTGCAGGGGAATCTCTGCTCCGGCGCCTGGAGCTCCTCCTCCCCCTCCTTCTTCACTGGCCTTGGTGTCTGCAGAGCTGTTCCTCTCGCACATTCTCACTCCTCTCTCTGGCTGCAGTTGCTGTTGTGCAGGGTTTGTTTGTTTGTTTGTTCTTTGGTTTTTGTTTGTTTTTTTTTTCCCCCCTTCTTAACTGTTATCCCAGAGGCGCTACCACCATGACTGATGGGCTCGGCCTTGGCCAGCAGCAGGTCCCTCTTGGAGCCGGCTGGCATTGGCTCTGTCGGGCATGGGGGAAGCTTCTAGCAGCTTCTCACAGAAGGCACCCCTGTAGCCCACCCGCTACCAAAACTTTGCCACGCAAAACTAATACATCTGGTGTTTCAGTTAAGGTAGCATTTACGCGATAGTTAATGTCTGGAAACTTCAGGGGGAGTTATGTCTATACCTGCGATTGGGATAGACTGTATCTTCATTAGCAAGCAGTGCAGCCAAGCAGGAAGAGCTATGTAAAGCACAACAGATGCCAAGCACCCAAACTCAGAATTTCTGGGAGCTAGGGATTATTACTCCCGTCTGCCTGTAATGTGGTCCTGTGCATTAGGCACGTGCCAGGAGTGCATCTTCCAGTTTCATTTCACCTGCAGGGAGTCCCCAGCTGTGCGAGCTCCTCGCAGTGCGATCCAAGGAGAGGGGGTGAAATTCCCTTCAAAAGCACTGAAGGGAAGGTGATGGAGGAGAGGTGCCTTCTGTCTTGCACTGACTCTAATCCCGTCCCTGACAGCGACTCCCTCACTTACTTTGGATTTGTCATTTACCTTTCCAGCTGGATGAGACTTGGAGCATTTGACTCATTTCCCGTATGGATGGAAAGCAGCTGGGAGGTGCTTAGGGAGTTCATAGGACTCGTGTGCCAACTAAGCAGCTCCAGCATGCCGTGCTGTAGGAGATGCAGAAAGAAAAGACAAAGGAAGCGATGTCCCTTATTTACCTGTTCTGAAATACAGCTGTAAATTGTGTTATGATTTTGTCAATATATGGTGCTTGCAAAGATTTCAAATAAATAATGTTATGACCCTAGGGGTCTTATTGATTTTGTAATAATTTCGAAGAGAAGCCACTCAGTTTCCCGTTTGCTGACAAATTCTTTGCTCCCTGAGGAATTCCTATTGAACATGTATTAAAGGCAGGATAAAATAATTCCAGGGGAATACAGAGAGAGGGCTTTGTGCATAGACTCTGCTCAGCGAATGGGTATTTAACCTCTGACCAGTGACGACAGGTCTCCTTTAGCTCTATTAGATCAACAGCAAGCTACTATAATTAAATAAAAAAACTGTTTAGAGCCTCACCGAACATGTCCTGGGAATTAAAGCATATGGCAGGGATCGGGAAAAAAGACTTTCCATATGCTAATGACCCTTGATGTCTGAAATAAATTAGATCCATTAGAGTTTATGCTCAATAAAAGAAAGACTTTAAGCACTCCAAAGTTAGTGACTCGAGACCGATTTTGGCTTAGAAATTCAATCTGCCTGCTTATTAATTCTGAGTAAGGCTCTGGAGGAGACAGGGGATGTAAAATCATAATTCTGTGCTGTATCAGAATTTTAAAGTGCTATCAGTTTCTTTTCCTTCTTCTTTTTAATTAAACCATTTTTCATGCTTCCCTTTTTTGTTTTCCTCATTAATTTGATTTTGTTCCCATTTTTGTTTAATTTCTTTCTTTTTAAGGTTTCATTTATCCTATTTCAACTGAACAGAGAACCCAGAATGAATATGGATTTTCTTGTAAGTTTAATGTTTGATTTTACATTCCTGGATGCTAATTTGATCCTGTTCCTTGGGTCAAGCTTTACTGTTATGCCAGCTCTGTGTGACTAGGCAAAGAGGGACCTATTCAGCAGAGTAAGCGGCATGCTGCTTGCTTGACAGCAGTCGCAGTGTTTCGCTGTCTGTGGGTTGACACAGAATGATAACGGCACTTATGCGCAAGGAAAATGGGGGAAGATGCTGCCTCAGAGGCAGAAACTGGAGAGAATGAACCCTCTTCTCATTAAAATTTCCTTAGCAAATGGAAGAAATGTGGTGGAGGGGTAACTTTTCTTTGAGCTGGAACTCGGAGATCTGCTTCCTCAACTGCTGAGGAAAAAAATGGGATGTTTCGAGGCTGGTACCTTGAAGGTCTGGTAGCTAGGAGCTTACAGAGATTGATCAGTCCCTTTCAACGTCTGCCAGCTTTCACCTCTGTGCTGGAGGGCAGGCTGGCTTAAATGGCTAGAAGACAGGGAGCAAAAACATAAAATAAAAATTATTTTACGTTTCAAACTAACAAAAATGGGGTACTAAAAAGTCTTGATTTGTTTTTGCACTTTCTTTTTTCATTACACTAGCTCTAAAACTGGGATTCTTCACTGTATCGAAACACATCAAATTTTGGTCATATATTCAGACCTTTTGGAAAAAAATGTCTAGTGGATAATGATGCTAGAGATTAGCCTGGAATTAGTGCCGAAGATACGGTATAAGCAGCTAGTAGAAATATCATAGCCATTTTCTCACAAGACAGCTCTAATAAATCTGGGTTCCTTTTTGTAAATTACCACATTATTTCTTGCTGTTGCTTCAGCTTTTATCCAAATACGGATGTGTTAATGCCAGTGATGAGAATTCAGTGTTTGATTCTCTGCTTTACTAGATTATTGTTTTTAAAAGGGAAATGGATGGAAAGAAAAATGGCTTGACACGTTATAGTTCAAAAAAAGGAAACTCAAAGATACATCCTGGTATTCCAGGTATTCCATAGGAAATTGACCTTTTGGATTTTTTGACTTTTTTTTTTAATTAAAAAATAAGGCTTCTGAAGTTTAAAAACCCACGACTTTTTTTTTGTTATCAGATGAACTACTAAATCCCCATATTATGACACTATGTCGCTAAGACATACTACTTTATTTCGTAGAGTAAATTTGCTTCATGCGACTAAGTCTATAACATGTGTTATGCTTACTACTTCGCAGCCTGGGTACTAGATAGATGAACAAGTAGATAGGGAAAGAGTTAGAACACAAGTTAGAGAGAAATCAAAGATAATTTTCCATCGAAAGGGCATAGACCTGTTATACAGCTTTGGAAATGGGTTTTAAATTAACCTATAAAAAAGGTAGTAAATATCTGCAGGAAACGAGAATAATAGAATGCATTTTCTTGAAAGTCCCTGTAAGGAGCACATTTCTTCAAGGTTCCTGGCCTCTCTCCCTCTAGCTGCTCCTGACTCAGATGATGTTGCTCTCTACGTCGGGATCGTCATAGCCGTGATCGTGTGCCTGGCTATTTCTGTGGTCGTGGCCCTGTTTGTCTATCGCAAGAACCACCGTGACTTTGAGTCAGATATTATCGACTCCTCGGCGCTAAATGGGGGATTTCAGCCTGTTAACATCAAGGCTGCAAGGCAAGGTTAGTTGTCATTTCACTCCATGTTGACCAATTCAGGGAGACGCTATAAGGTTATGGTCTCTTGGGCTGCATGAATGATATCTGCTGGATGCTTGTTGGCACTTCATAAAAGGGAGAAAGATTATATCCATTTGTTTCTGATGGTCAAGTGCTCAAAACCCACGTCGGCATTTTTCAGATGTGCTCAAGAGCATAAAGCAGAGGAATTTAACTTCTGAAGAGAGAGCATGAGTGCAAGAGTGAAACACAGAGACATTTATGGAAATACAGGTCCAGCTCAAATTTAAATCAAAGGCAAAGCTATGACAGAAACAACGGAGGCAGGATTCATCGCAGGAGTGATATTACAGTACAGTAATTCTATCACATCTTCCTCCTCTTTGTTTCACTAATAGCCTTTTTTACTGTGCCCTGTCTCCACAGGCATAAATAGTCGTTTAAGAAGTACTGTACTTTCGATAGACAATGTAGAAGAAGTTGCGGTAGAACATCATTTAATAATAAGCATTTTTATCACTGGTGCATAACAGCTTGATTATTTCCAGACTTCATCGGTCAGAAAAAAACACTCTAGAGTTAGTGCTGGCTTTTTCAAGGCCCATATCTAGGCTGTACAGTTCCTCTTTTTTTTCCCAAAAAGAATAAATCAAAGTAAGAGTTAAGATGACAAGAGAGTTCTCAGGTAGAAGATTAGCAGAAGTGTCATTTTCTTTGCTGGGGATACTTTTAAAACAAATCTCCAAAAAGTGTGATGCAGGTACTAATCCCCCACTGCGGGGAGTCATGGGCACGATGACTTCATAGGTTTGTTCTGTCCTTTATTTCAGGAACGCTATCATTAGGCCAATTAGATAAATTGGTTAATGATTCTCACTTAGCATTTAGGGAGGGCGTTTTAGTTAATAAAACTAGATCTACTGAGTATGGAAAACATCTTGCTCTGAAGCTAAGCACGTCATACTGGAAATCTGAGTGCAGCCTGGAAGAATAATCCCAATGAAAAATCCTTAGAGCAGAAACGTGCTCTAATTTTGTATGACAATTAGATTCCATAGCGGCTGGGGCAATACAAGCCCTGGGATTTTACTGGAGAGATGCATGGAAAAGGAGACCAAGGTCAGTCTGCAAGGACTTTGCGTATTTTAACCTTTGGTATGAAATGCAAAATGCAAAATGCAGAATGCAAACCCAAATCATTACCCAGAAGAAAGTCATCAGAATAGAAAAGTAATACAGTTCTTCCATCTTATCTCCAATGCAGACCTCCTGGCGGTACCACCAGACCTCACTTCTGCTGCAGCCATGTACAGAGGTCCTGTTTACGCTTTGCATGATGTCTCTGATAAAATCCCAATGACCAATTCTCCGATCCTGGACCCGCTGCCCAACCTGAAAATCAAGGTTTATAACACCTCTGGTGCAGTCACTCCCCAGGATGACCTCTCTGACTTCTCCTCCAAGCTGTCCCCACAGATTACACAGTCTCTGCTGGAGAATGAGACCCTGAATATGAAAAACCAGAGCCTTGCTCGGCAAACAGACCCATCGTGCACTGCATTTGGGACCTTCAACTCTTTAGGAGGTCACCTAGTAATTCCCAATTCAGGTAAGTGCTAGCCATGTTGGCTTAAAGGCTCAGTTGTTTTGTGTTTTTAGTTGGAGTTAGCTTGCTTTTATGCAGGAAAAAGCAGGGTCATTCCTGGGACTCTGCCTTTTCTTTGTTCGGAACAAACACATGTTTTTTTCCCCCATTCAGGTCTACCAAGGTACTTCAAGTATTCTTTTCCCAAAGTCCTGGCCACCTTTTTAACAGAATATTGCAGAGCTCTTAGCCACTTTCTGAGACATGTGAGGCTTCAGAGCTTCCCTGTGTGAAGTGAGATTCAGCATCCTTGACCTTTTCCTTTCATGCAGCTCTAGAAAAAGGACTCCAAGCCAGAAAGCCTCAATCTTGTCATCACACATAAAAAGGACAAATTAATTAAAAAACAAATTGGTTGTTCCACTTCAAATTCATTGCAGACTGTGTGGTATTGAAGTAGGACAGCAGAATACTAATTTTTGGAAGGTTTTTTTACTGCACACATTACATACCCAAGGAAAATAAGGCCAAAGAGTGTCTTTTCTCTATTTCTCTCCTTGTTACACGTATTGTTGACTTGTTTTACAACTAGGAAAGAGGGGGACTGAGCAGCAAGTGCCTTTTGATATAATTGCAATGTGCTGCTCAGGCTTTCTCATATGGTACGAGGCCAGGCTGCTGGGGCCCCCTCAAGCCACCCAGGCACCGGGAGGCAGTTTCAGAGCATCCAAGGAGCTCCTGGGCAGCCCTGGGAGAGCTCAGCTCTTGCAGCCAGATTTTTTAGGAGAGCCATACTGCTGTTTGGTTCCTAAATGAAGTGTTGACATTGAAAGGAAGTTTAGCACCTAGATGTTCCCATGCGTTTGGCATACTGATGAAGAGCAACATTAGCATCTGAAGTGGGGTCGAATCAAATGCATAAAACACTGGATGTGGGGGATATGCAGGCTGTATGGTGGTCAGGAGTCCCCCTGCCCAGTTTCTCTGGAGCTCCGAGTCCAGGTAGGACCACAGTACATGTGAGACCACAACTCCCTGCTGGGATAGCTCAAGGTCTGACAGCTATTCTGCCTTCCTCCTTTACATCTGGCGGTCAGCTCTTGGCCATTTTACAGCACAGTGACCTGACTGAGGAGGAAGTGCCTGCCCTTGTCTCTTGCTCCTTTGCTGGATCTTTTCTTGTTTGTTGATGTTATGGAGAAAGCAAAACACCTAGGTGGCCTGGGACCTAGGTGGTTTGGTCCTTCCAGCATGCAGCCCCACACTGCCCAGGAAGCAGCCAAAAGTGGTCAGTGAGCAGTAGCCCTCCTCTCTGAGCTACCGTGGAACAGGGGGCAAAACTAGCTATTAAATTTAAGAACGTGAGTGAAAGCTGAACTACTTAAAGAAATCTGATGCTGACTGCTGAGCAATGTTGAAAATCCATGCTATACAATCCTGGATTTCACATTTTTCTAAGTAGCAGCTGAAGGTAGATATTAATACTCAGGTTTCTTATGCCGTGGTGGTGCACGTTGTCAGCAAAGTCTATTAGTCACATTTAATTCACAGATATTAATATCAATTTGTAAAGAAAAAATGGTTATTTATTGCTGTAATCCCTTCAAAATGATTAAAATAAGTTTTGTAAAATGTATCAATCTATCTACCGCTACCATGTATGCCTCCATGCTGCTTCTAGATGTATGTATATCCTCCTAGTGATATGATCAAAGCCCTTCATTTACGCTACACCTGCCCTGTTACAGCTGAGAACATACATGCACAGGTGAGGTTGTAACAGGCCTGTAAAGAAACAAATGTCAGAAGGCATTTGTGGGAAACGCTTTCCTAGCTAATCCCTCCCCTTGAAAGCCAGGTAAGGGACTGAGCCCCTGTACACCAACACATGGGAGGGGACCAGCGTTACCAAACCATGTATGCTAAAGAGGAAAGACAGGGCCATGTAAAGCTTCTATAAAGCCTCTCTTGTGCATATGTATATATGTAAATAACCTGCCTGTAGGTTTGTTTTCAGCTATGTAGTAATAACTGTATTAAAAGCCTTGCCACTGGCGCCCAGCTAATCCACATCTGCAAAGACAGCTGGCTGAGACGTGTCCAGCAGAGTGAAATAGCTGGTTCGTGTGCCATGTTTGTCGTGTAACGACAGGACCCTCTGCTTCTGGGGAGTTACTTGCTACATTTCTGCAATTGCAGTAATGTAAGAACGGTGTTTTGTAATCAAGTGTGCAGCTAATCATCACTGAAAAGGGCACAGAGCATGTTGGCCCACATTTTTTTCAAGGTTGGATACCTGAATTTTGAGCCACTCTACAGGACTAGGCACATTCAAAATACCAAGAAGCCCAATTTTGTCTCCCTGGTAGTCTAATTAGAAGCTGAGTGTATTAAGGGACAGGATGCCAGTCACAGAAGCCATCTTTCAGAAAACAACTTGTTCTTGTTGCTTCCTGGGACAGTGCTGCACTGCCTTTCTTTCCTGATTTTAATTAAGTAAGAATTGCCTAGGGAGAGATGTCCCATTACAGCTGTTGGAAGTTTTAGTCCGAGTTGTTGGTTTTTCCATCATTTTACAAGGTAAGCAGCAGTATAACCATCTGTCTGCTCTTTAAATAAAATAGAAGGGAAGAAAATCCTCTTCTCCACTCCCCTATTTCAGTGCCAACACACAAGAGGAGTAAGAACAGAACAGCTGACCGCCAGAGATGCCAGGGTTGCAGTAAATACTTTTTGTCCCGAGTTGCTGAGGTCATTTAGAGTCTGGTGGCGAGGTTGGGTGAAAATCTGGCATCACAGGCTTCATCTTCTGCCTCTCCTGTCACTCCTCTTCATAGGCCCACTTGCCTCTTTTTTCTCCATTTTATTTTTTGTGTCTCTTCTGTTCTGCAGGAGTAAGCTTGCTGATCCCAGCGGGGGCTGTTCCACAAGGGAGAGTCTATGAAATGTATGTGACAGTTCACAGGAAGGAGAACATGAGGTAAAAGACTGCCTTTATTTGCTTGTGCATTAACAGATGGGAAAAATGTAGTAACTAAAGACCTGTGGTAATATGCTTATGCAAAGTCAACTGCATTGAAGCTATTTGCTGACTTGGAGCTAAATGCAAGCAAAGCCAAGGACAAACTTTGCCACAAAACAAGCTCAGACTTTTGCTTTTCTAACTGAGTTGTATTCTGCAGCAAGCCCTCAAGCTGAGGGGATGCTGAATCACAGCCAGAAGCAAGGAAAATGTGCCAGCGTGAGTTTGGTGCGGCAGAGAAGGTGTGAGGTAATCTCTTAATAAAGACCTGTGCTGCAAGGAGAAGGGAGCCAAGGAGCAAGGTGACAAATCGGCTCACCAGAGGGACAGGTGCCTGACCACCTGGCTTGGAAAATCTCCTCTCCTATTACAATGAAAGTGAATTTTTATTTTACCCTTCATGGGCTTGGCTAGTCAGTCCATGCAGTGAAGAGGATGGAGCCAAAGCTTTTGCTGTCCTTCACCCCTCCTTGCTCTGAGGTAGAAGTAAGCAAGCAGTCATCCTGCTTAGCCCCAGGCATGCCGAGGACCACCCAGAGCCAATGTTGGGATGACCCCTGTCATTCTCACCTCTTATCTGCATGTGTGGCCAATTCATGTTCTCGATCTTAATGTCTACGGAGTGATCGGGCAGTCTTGGCATAAAAAAAGAGTTTCTGAAAACGCCAAGATACCGTTTGAAGCAGTTTAGGAAAATCTAATGAAGAGAAAGGTGAGATCTTACACTGCAGAATGGACTCATGCGCACAAAAGCTGAATGGCAGATGCGAATCTAAGCAATCATTACACGGTACTTTGCTGCTTTCCCCTCCTCATAGCTAGATACATTTTTTGGCTCAGCCCCTTAATGGCTTTTATTATGGGCTAAGCCACAGCTGTTTATACACTGCGTGATATTGAACACCAGTCTTTAGCTTGGTAGTCTTTCACCCATGCTAAAGTAATCTGCTTAAAGAAAAAATAAGTAACCCTCCACCCACCCTTTTGCATACATTATTCATCACCTGCTCTTTGAAAATAGCTAATTGCAGCTACAGAAAAAGTGTCTCTGTTCATATCTAGTATTGATTGTATTCCTATTACTTTTGTCTGTGTTTTAAAGACACTTATAAACAGCATTGAAAAAGGGCTCTTTCCTGCAGAAGGAAAAAAATTAAAATCAGAGGGCATCCCCTGTTATCAGGTTGCCTCCAAATCTCCCTCTTAAAAATATCTAATTCTTCCAAAAAAAGTTTGTCTCATTCCTAGAAGGAGCTATATATGCAATTTTCTTTCCAGCCAGTTATGGAGGGAATCTCTGCCTCCTTATTCATGCAGCTGTGGACAACCAATGTCACATGCTAGTCTGATTTATTTTCTTCGAGGGTCATGAAGCCTCCTCTGCGTGCTTTGTGATAGCTGTTACTCAGCAGGGGATAGAAGCATAGGTTAACCTGTATTGGGAAAAGCGTGCTTGGAGCTGTGCTCTGCCAAACTGAGCAAGTGTGCTGAAGTACACCTGCAGAAGTGAACGGAAAGGTGTGAATCTTCACTTGCAATGAAGACTTCCAGAAGTTATTTCTTTCCCTAGGAGAGGAGAGTAGAGAGCGGGCTGCCTTGGCCATCGGGACCGCAGGGCTCATCCCATTGCAGTGGTAATCACTTCTTGGGCACACAGACCCCAGCTGCTTATTTGATTTATGGCTTTTCAGCCCCCCTTCAGGCTCTCCATGCCAGGCGTTCCATGCTCATGGAAACAAACCACTTCTAGGACATTTAAAATGGAGCTCGTCGGGTGTTGTCTAGGTCACGCAGAACTGAATAGTCACCAAAAAGGGCTCAAACACTGCAGGACTGTAACGTCCTCCCCTGTTACCTGCTCCCTTTCCCCAGGTGCCCAGGAGCAGAAAGGGGTGGGTGGCACCCAGCACCCGGCTGTAATGGTCTCCTGCTGCAGGACTGTGTTACCAGACACTTCACTTTCTGTAGCAGAGCTGCAGCTCGGTCAAAGCCTCTTCTTCTGACTGCATGGGCCACAGATGTTGCTTCATATAATTGGAGTCATATGGGTACCACAAGTTGGTGTGCAGCATAGTTATTTTTTAAAACGGCTGCTGCACTCTTACAGCACTCCAGCAGAGAGTGATAGTCCACAGTAAGGACTAGCTGCAGACATTCGCTTTTGTGGCCAAGCGGTAACTGGAGTGTGTTCAATAAACCCTGTGAGACCCTATATTTATATTCATATGCACTGTGTAAATGTGTATGGGTTGAAAAGTCCTGTCCTGTGTTGATGTAGTTTGGAAGGGGACATATAGGAAACTATAAAATGGGTGTTATAATCAGAAATGAAGGCAGGCTCTTTTTCTTGGTATACAACCGCCACTGAGGCGAGAATGTGGTCCCTGTAGCCTACCCTAAATAGAACCAGTGCAGCAACAGGGGCGCGTACCATCACAGCTCACATATCTCCAGCAACTTAAGATTTAGCTCACACTGTTTGTAGAAATATGAAGCGACTTCTGAACAGTCAAGCTGAAACAGGAAATCTGTTATCCCTCAGAGTCCTGCAAATTCCCCTTGTCTTTTCCTTCCTTTGTTTTCCTAATACATTTCCCCAGTTCGTCTCTGAAACTTGTAGTACAGACATTTGAGAGACTTCATAACCCAGTAATATCACTCTTGGTGTTGCCTTGCAGATTGGTTAGGAGAGCTTTCCAAGACACTCTCTTTATTCCGTTTCATATCCATCAAAGCATGTGAGAGCAGGAGGGTCACCCTAAAAGCATTATCCTTCTGCCGTGAATTGGGGTTCTGATGGCTTGCAATAAACGCCACTTGGAGGCAGCTGTTTTCTCTAAGTGTGTTAGCGTGCTTGTGGCACAGTGGGTTTTCTCTTTCCCTAGACTGATACTCCAGCAGGCTGGTTTTCCTGCTCCCGCACTGCAAGCTCATCCTCATCCTGCCTGATATTTGGAGCAGGATGGATGGCAAGCAGCTACTGGGCTCTGATCCCTGGCTGGTGTGAGAGATTCATGTTGACCTCGTGGAAAGGTCCATGTGCTTTATGAAGTAGCTACGGTGGGGAAAAGGATAGCTATGTGTGTGTATATATGTGTTTGTGTGTTTGTAGACATACATGCATGTGTGTTTGTATAGCTATACAACTGAAAAACTGACAAGCCTATGAGAATATTTTACAACTACCTGCAGGTTTCTGTCTTGAAGCTCATTAGCTTTTTCAATGGTGATCAGATGCTCTCTCCCTTAGTCTGGGGAAGTATCACTGACTGAGATTTGCAAGGGGGGGTGCCTTCTTGAGCTGTGGTTTCACCTATAAAATAAACACGTTGTTGTGACCAGTACCTGGCAAGAGCCTGTTCCCATGAGCATCTGTGAGAGCCTCAGTCTTACATGATTAAGGATTAAATAGCATGAGTATAAACCTCCAACCTTCAGGATTTTCTTGACTGCCTCGGGTTAAAAAACAAATTTAGCTGTGAGCTAAATTAGTGGAGCTGTGTGCTTCCTTTGGAAACATCTGGCACTGGTCAGTGCTAGACGGGGTCTGGGCCTTGATGGACCACTGGTTTGATCTTGTATGGCAGTTCCCGTGTTCCTGTGTGAACCCCTGCCGAGCTTGCACAGCTTTAGGTGGAGCTACTCTTGCATACTCTAATCAGAGGCAAGAACTGCACTAAATATGGCACCGTGAAGGACACTCCTGTATAATCCATCACACAGGAGATGATGCAAATGAGAGTGGATGTCACCGTGCCCACGAAATGTGACAACCCTGAAGAACGGAGAAAGCAGTGCTCCTGAAGATCTTGATGGAAGACACACATAAATTGTGCGACTTCCAAATTAGCTACCTTAAAAGAGAGAATAGTCGCATGAGCCGTGGTAGGATTTGGATCAGTGGCTTCACAATGTATGTATCGACTTTATATTAAAGTCACGCAGCTGATCAATGAGTTTGATCCAAGGAGCAATGTTGCCTTTTTCACCAGTAAAGTCTAAGCTTAGTGATGTGAAATAAAAGAAATTGAAGTCTTCCACATCTCATTTCCCCACCTTCCTTCTGTATTTCAGTTGCATAAACAAAATTACTTTGCAACTCCAGAAGACAATTTCATGAAGTGCCAGTCATTATAATTGAAAAATTCAAAATAAAAAAGACCAGAGCATGAATAAAAGGGGAGGAAAACTTTTCAGATAATTTTCCTTCTAAAGATAGACTAGCAGAAGAACCAGGGTCAGTCAAGAATATTAAGTTTGAAACTTAAGAAGGAACACATACTAAAAATAAAGGCCCAGCAATTAAAGGAGAAATGAAATGTCTTCCCTCTGACTTTTGGCTAAGCTGTGTAGAAGGGTTGCCATCTGTTGCTATGAGTTAGCCATTCCTCTCTCCCTGCTCTGTCCTGTGCTTCCTGAGCTGCTGTGATTGCCTGTAACATCTACGCACGGTGCCAGGGAGCGCAACGTAGGCCCACTGAGGAGCAGAGATTTCTCTAGTTGTTCTCACATCTGCTGTCTGACAGCTACCTTAATGAATATGGTCTGGCTTATTACAGGGAGACGGTTTTGAATGAGTAATCCCATTAAAAACACAAATTTGATTGTGAAGGGACCAGATATAGTGAATAAAAGTTTATATGCTTTTAAATAAAAGGTGACTGTTCTTGATAAGTGGTGCGGGATGGGACGACATCTAAAAATATCTGAAGACCTTTCAGTTACTGTTAGTGCCTTTTAATAGCAATGCTAAAAAGGGAATTGAATTTCAGTCTCAGTCAGATCTTTGTAAAACAAAACCATCTCTCTTGCCTGCACTGGAGTGACTTCGGAGTCGTACTGGCTCAGCTGAATGCCCAGTCCCATCTAGTAAGTCATCCCAAGACTGCTGCCAGCCTAAAGTGAAGCACATGTGGATGGGGTTTTTTGGGGTTTGGGGTTCTTTTTTGGATAAGAGCCTAAAAGTAGGTTCTGGCCCACAGTTTTGAAGATGTCTGCTCAAAGATCTTTCTGCTTTAGAAGAGATAATTCCCTTGCTCTGTATGCTCGCCTGTGTCTGTGTTTGTGCTGGATCTCCTGCGATCTATAACACAGAAATCGCAATACTCGATTACAACAGGCACTCGTCCAGGCCAGGATCCTGGCTTTGCTGGTCCTGCATCACCTGCTCTAGGAGAAGGTAGAAAATTGCTCGTAATAAATGACTACACAATAACTGTCTTCAGGGGAATTTGTTGTTTACTAATCCCATCAATTAGTGTTGGGTTTATGCCTTGAAGCAGAAAGATTAATATCTCCTGTATAATATATCGTGTCTACTGCATCTGTTTCTGTTCTCATTAGCTATGGTAAGGCATAATCCTTTTGTTTTAAAATGGAAATTAGAAACAGTGAGAAATAAGGAAAGATCTGTCAAGAGATTTTTGTTCCTTTTTCCTGTCAGTTGTCATAGGGTACCTCTCTGCTGTACGTGCCATTGTGTGGTTTAGCCTCATTCCTCCGGGTTTCAGGTGTTTATTTCTGAGATCTCGCTGTGGTCCCTAAACACCCTGCTACCTGCAGTCACATTAGAGCTGGATAGGAAAGGGGATATCACCTCAGCGTGCTCTGACATGCCTTGTCCCATACAGCCCCAGAAATCAGATGTGCTTTTTGCCGCTGTGTCACATTACAAGTTGACATCTGCTGCGTTGCAGTAAGATCACCTGAGATCTTTTTCACTTTATTGCTTTTCTTTGCTACTAAATAACTATGTTTGGAACTTGTTTTGCTCTAGAAGCATGAACTGCTGTACAATTGATAGGATTTTATTTCCTAGTCATATTTTTACCCTCTCTGGATCTTTTGCATTATTTTCTGTCTCTCATTGTCGCTTGCAATAGTTCCTTACTTACTGTTATCTGTAAATTTAATGATTGTATTGCTATTTACATTGCCTTCCACATTGTGTGTAGAAATCCTGGCCTCCCAGTAGTCAGGGAGAGGTTTAGCATTGACCTCAACAGAGCTGGGGTTTCACCTATTCAGTGACACTGAATCCTGTTTCACACCACTGGGAAACTTCTCTGCAGCTCATTATATCTCAGTTTTTAAAGGCTTAAAGTAGTTAGATCACTTGCCGTCCCCAGATTGGTGGGGAGCTGAGGTGGGTCAGTGTATGCATGAGGTGGGTGGTGGAGGAAAGCCATTGGCACCAGCAGTGTTCCATAACTTTATGGTGCTGGACTCAGATGTGTGTCTGGTTGACAACTGGGGGACTGCAAAGTCAACCACCCTTGCAGCTGGCCCATTTTTCTGCTCTTCACTCATCAGAGTGTCTTGTATCATAAACACCCAGGTCAGGACCACACATATCTCATCCAGTTGGTAATGAATCTCGTAAGTCCGGTGACAAAGATGCTGTTTACCAACTTGGGGAAAAAATACTAAACCTTTCTATTTTTTTGCATGTCCTTTGTATGCTTGTATCCGCTTCCCACCTCACTTGCTGACTGTGCAGTCTGGAGTGCCTCCGACTTCATGTTCTGCATCATTTTTTATACTTGTGCTAATCGGATATAAAATGGTGCGGCACAGAATCATGCCCTCCATCAGAGTCCTAAAATTTAACAGCTAACAAAATTTTGTCATGGAGCAGTGACTAAACTTAATTTTACTTTGAGACAACTTTAGGCTGTATGATTTATCAGTACCATATTATTTTAATGGCCTTTTGGCTTTTTTTAACCGCATGCATCAGTGCTCAGATTCTTGTCGATTTTAACTCATTTTTCACCTAAAAGACACTGTATGAATTTTTTTATGGCAATCATGATATATTCCCCCCTATATTCTTTTTGACTGCTGGTTTTGTAATTCAGTCCAAAAAACTATGATAACTTGTATTTTTTTCCTTCCTTCTTCATGGGTCAGTAGTCTTTTAGATGAAGTTAGGTTAACCAGATGATTAAGTCTAGATCTTGTCATATCTGTAGCTTTCCAGACAAATACTGTAATTTTGAAAGATCTTCTCATAAGACATTATGTTTTTTGAAATTTCTTGAATTAGGCTGTAGGAGAGCATTCAAATATCGATTAATGCACCAGGTAGATGACCATTAAAAACCACCACCACATTGTGAGTGTTTTTTAAGCTTCCTGTTGCTTCTTATTAAAAAAACCTGAAGTAAATTAATCTGAAAAAGAAGCAACATTTTAGTCAAAAACTGCCCAATGATTTATTCAGATCAGTCTTGCAAGAGAGTGATCCTTGATCTTCTTAAGCTGAATCCAGAGTTCCCTACAGCATGCAAGAAGAGCTGGACTAGGTACTCTATCTGCTAGTGTTTCATTTCTTGTGTGTACTGTTTGTTAGGCTAAAATAACCAGCATAATACATGATAGCTGTCCAGACTGTTATATTTTACATCTTTTTTGAAAGTCAGCTATCGCAGCTGTTTATTTCCAGTCCACGGCTTTTCAGAAACAATTGTTAAGTCATTTAGTAAACTCATCAGTTAATTTCCACAGATGCATATAATCTGGATTTACTGATTTGCATAGATTTAAATTTTTCTATGCTGGACCTTTTTTCCTCAAATGTTACAAAAACCTCCCACAACATTTGTAGCAATAAGAGACACTTTTCAAAAGTGCCTTCGTCCCACTTCGAAAAAGAATTTCCCAAAAGTTTGTCTTTCATTTTCTGTGGGATTAATGGATTATTCAGGGAGAATTAAGGTGGGCAAAATTTGGATATGCCTGTGGACATATCTTTGCAATAGCCAGAATAGGTGCAATAAATTGGGTATCAAAACAGCTTCTGTCCTGATTTGGCCTTCTTGAAAATGTTATCTATGTAAGATTACAGCTACTTTTTTTGCTCTTTCTTTTGGTAAAGGCAAAGACTTGCAGAAATAAACAGTATTTAATGTTGTCTCAGCTAATTCCACTGAGACCAATACAGATATAATTAAAAGTATTTGTAAATGCAACATGGGATTGAACCCTTAGCCGGAGCAGAAGCTGGGAGGTCCTGTGGGCAGATCTGGAATTTGTAAGTGCAGAACACATCGAACACTTTTAATCTCCTGCTTGCTGGTTTCTGGATCATGAATTTGTCCTCTGTATTATTTAGGGAGGCAGTTGATGAGGCACATTCAGCTGTATTTGTCATACACCAGATGTCGGGATAGTTAAAGTCACTCATGCTTCCTCTGATTTTAAGCTCCTCAGCAGTTGGTCTGGGATACTTTACACATGCGCACACATGCACATGCATGCACGCGCGCACACAGACACACGCACTTGTTTACAAACTACAGTGTATGCAATGTATCCTATATATTTCTATGATTTCCCCTATCACCCATTTCTAGTGACTGGATGCAAGCGTGCTGGACAATACCCATGTTTTTAACTGGACAGCTCTGAGTTATCACTAGAAATCACAGGCTTTGCAAGTGTTTTGCCCTCTGTGCTGTTCCTTACCATCCTTTCGTCCTTTCTTCCCCGCTGCCAGTGATACCTGCTCCCCGCAGGCATATTTGCAAAAGCCATTCTAGTAGATCTGAATGCCTTTTAAGTAAAATGGAGTATCAGTGGGTTTGGTGATGGCTCCGAACCCAAACTGCACATCTCAGATGTGCTGTATACCACTTACAAGGTTTCAGACGTGCTCATTAGTTCATTCTCTTCCTTCGTTCTCCAATTTTCTCTGTCCAGGCAGTAAATAATTCTCACATGTGGTGCTTACAAGAGCCACTGCTAGTTTTTGTATGCTGCTAAACAACTGCCAAATGCTGCAGTGACTGCATTTCAGCAGTGGGTGAAATGAAGCCTCTGCATATGGTCTGCAAGGATCCTTCAGAATGGGGGGATGCTCAGCAAGTGTGGTCTATAATTTGCTGCCACCTAAACCTGCATTGACAAATGAGCGATATTTGGCAAAAACCCCACCATTTTGGGATTTGGAGGAAAAAAAACCCAAAGCAAAACCACGCATTCTTTGCTTGCACAATCTTTTCATTTTAAGAGAAGAATCTTTTATTTTTACATACCTGGATGTACCTTTTTGCCTTTTTCAACTCACTTAACGTATCCGTCTTTCTGTCCATGTGTCAGGCCGCCTGTAGAAGACAGCCAAACCCTGCTGACACCGGTGGTGAGCTGCGGCCCACCAGGAGCGCTGCTGACCCGGCCAGTCATTTTAACCATGCACCACTGTGCAGAACCCAACATGGAGGACTGGCAGATCCAGCTGAAGCACCAGGCTGCCCAGGGGCCGTGGGAGGTGAGGCTCTGGAGCTTCAGCCTGTGTGCTGGCCGCGTGGAGGGTTCACTGCTAATCCTGAAGCTGCCTTTCCGAACCAGGATGCCTGTATTTCGGGTTTTCTGTGTGAGATGCATGGCTGCTGCGGGCAGGCAGGAGTGCACCGGGTATCTAAGCTGCCCAGTGCCTATACAGAGATGCTGTCTTGGGGCAGTTTGGTGCCTCCTAGTACTGGCTATTTTCCATGAAAGAGCCTGCATTGCAGGATTTTGACACGAGCTTTTGGTCGTGGCAGAATACTGTGCCGAAGTCATGGGGAGAGAAGGAAGGGAAAAGGCAAAATAAAAAATAATGGCTGAAAATAATTTCTGACTCGATTCTAGAAATAAGAAAATGTTTTTTACAGGGTCGTTTGAACTCCCCTGGTTTATAGTCTGTTTTCAAGAAAGTGAAAATGATGCTGCAAATGAAATCCTGCTTCAGCATCAAGACATCAGCCAGCTTAATAAAATGTATAGGCCTTACTTTTCTTTTCTTTTTCCCTCCTAACGTGTTGGTGGAACATCACTTTGATTCCGTTCAGGCAGCCAGGATCCAACTCTGCACTCTGTTAACTCGGGAGCTGCACAAGCGTGGCCGGGCAGCGCAGGCTTGGTGGGAGCCTGGGTGGTTCCTTGCCAGTAGTGCAGCAGGAGGATGCCCTGGGGCAGGGTGGCAGAAGGATCCTCCACTGTAACTGGAGCATAAAGTGATGCTTGCAGCAAGGCTGGGCCATCCTGGCAGAGCCTTCCTCTCCAGCTCTGTGCTCCTACGTACCTGCTGCCACCAGTTTGGTCTCACATAATTAATTTGGCAAGGGCACCTTCTCCTACTGGTAGGCTTAATGAGGGCAGGGTGGCTTTTGAAGGCAGTTGGGCTGACAGCAGTAAGAGCGCTGTATCCGGCATTGCCTTCTAAAGGCTCTTGCTTTTGTCCCCTGCCTGTGGCACCGGCTCTTCCTCATGCTGGGAGGGGGAGTGCAGCGAACATGGGTCTGTCTCGCCAACTAATCTGCACCCCACCGGCCTGACTCTTGGCACCACACATATGTTCCTTATTTGTGTCTGTGTGTTACTGGCACCTCTTCATTTTCTCCCCCCGTCCTCCTCCTGCCCTTGACAGAGCGGTTGCTCCACCGGCCGTGCACATGCTCTGGTGCCAGCACAGCCTCCACAGCATCCACAGGGTCCCTGGCCATAGCACAGCGATCTTCTTCCTCCACTCAGTTCTGGAGCAGCTCCTCCAAGCTGAGCCCCACATGTGCATGCACACATGCATACGCATACGTGCACACGCACGTGCATGCACGCACGCCCCTGCAGCATCGCTCGGGGCCAGCGCCTCCTGCCAGAGCCAGTTGCTGGCATGGCTGTGGGGGGGGTGCAATCAGCGCTGCAGCACCTTGCCCTCCAGAAGGATTGTGCCACCCCTGCAAACACGGCACGTTTGCCTTTCCTGAGACTAGGGGCCCCCAAGCTTAATGACAAGTTTCAGTTGAGCCCACACTGCTCAGCTGCCAGATGCGTACGTTGTGCTGCAGACCTGCAGGCAGCAGAGGTGAAACAGATGAGTTGTGCTGAGCATCATGTGGTGCTTGGTGGCTTTGCAAGAGGCAGCCGTCATCCACCGCTGCCTTTTCGTTTCTGCTCTCTCTCAAAGCCATTCAAAGCACCTTGTGTTGCGTGCAGGATATTACACGCAGGGTTGAATGGAGAAATTAGCAGGGGAGCTGTTTGCCTTTACGCACAGGATGGGGAGGTTGTCTGCATTCAGGCTATATCTATTTTTTTCCTTCACCCTGCAGTGTCGTCACGGAGGATTATTCTGACGAAGCAGCAGGTGATATTTCATGTAGATGTGGTATTCGGCCACTGTAGAGGTTACTTCCCTTCCTTGAGTTTTTGTAACTCCTTATTGTCATGCTTAGGAAGTGAAGGGCAGTTACTTCTTCCACACGCCTGCGACTACTGATGTTAAATCATGGTCACCGAATGATTAGTTCTGCAGTATCTTTTTCAATAAAGTATTGGTGATATTTTCATTATTTGCCCAACTCTAAAGCCAGGGCTTTAAAAGCTGCTGCAGGGCTCAGACGAAAGAGTTGCAAGTCTTAGGGGAGTGAGGACAGGAGGAGGTTTCTACTGCCATCATCACCACCAGCACCCCAGAGGAATCATCCACTCCCCGCAGGAGAAAAGCTGGAAGCAGGAATTTTAAATCTTGATTAATCTAAGGTGCAAACAGCAAGGACTTTGTGCATCATCCAGGCTCGAACGGGGCATTGCTGTCTCAAAGGAGAGCAGCTCTAAGGGGTTGGGAGCTCTGACTTGGCCTCTTTCTCCCTTAGGATGTGGTGGTGGTCGGGGAGGAAAACTTCACCACTCCGTGCTACATCCAGCTGGACCCAGAGGCCTGCCATATCCTGACAGAAACCCTCAGCACTTATGCCTTGGTGGGACAGTCAATCACCAAAGCAGCAGCCAAACGTCTCAAACTGGCCATCTTTGGACCGCTGTCCTGCTCTTCGCTGGAGTACAGCATCCGCGTCTACTGCCTCGATGACACGCAGGATGCCCTTAAGGTGGTTGTTGCTCTCTCGCTCGCTTTCTCTCTCCCTCTCCAGCTCTCCCAGCTATGCAGACTATGACTGCAGTCATAGCGGTGACTAGACCCTCTGCTCCGTGCATTCCTGCTCCCTGGGTTATTTTTCCAATTAGAGGAAGAGCTTGACAACAAGCTGCTGTTTTACAGTTTAACCCCCACACGCTATAAATTGTCCTTTGCATAGGGATCTCACACTATTTTCTGCCCACCAGTCTTTTTTCCTTTGTTTACCTGTATCATATCCTGGATCCTAAGATTTTTGCATTATTAAAAGGCCATAAGGTACACGGGGCTTCATTCATTATTCATGTATTTTTAATGCTAAGTGCCAGCTCCCCAGAGATGCGGAAACATATAAATGCTTCTTTGTAAATAGTTGGTAATGATAAAAGAAGCGTCTGGGCTGTTAATCACTGCCTGCTTTCATACTGCTTTATTACACCTCTTCGCGTGCAGCTTTTTGTGTTGGGAATTCGCAACTAAAATAAACCAAAGCTGTTGCTATCTCTAACTATATAACCTTACTCTCACTGCGTAATTCTGGCATGCATACAAACACACACTCACTACATACAGATGAGGAAACAGATAATCATACTTTCTATTTCTCTTTATAAGTACCTGTATTTATACAGATGGTATCTATAATAGATGCACGCATGAAATATGTAGCTCCAACTGCACATGTAAGAATGGAGCTTATTAAAAGGTGGGGGTTTTTTCTTTAATCTTAGCCAGCACAACTTCCCAAATGCCTCTTTGCAGCAAAACGAGTTCAAAGCCTGACTCTAAGCAGAGTCATCCTGGTGCTCTATGTGCTTTTGTTTCCTCAGCTCCATGTGGGAATTATTGGGATTCAAACCCACATACACTGGCTGGGAGGTGTTTGTGTTTTTCAGAGCAGTGACTTCCATCACTGGCACGCAAATGGCACGCTCCTTTTTCCTCCCCGGTACTATGGGATACCGAGGCCTGCCTGCCTAGGCTTTGCTGGGGGGATACTCTTCCACTATATGTAAGAAAGGCAGTAAAGTATAAGGGTTGAAGCCCGCATATCGTGACTTCAGCATGGTTTTGTCTGTGCAGGGCCTGGGAGCTTGGCCTCTGTCAATGCATTGGTGTTATCAGGATTTTAGAAATGATTATTTTCCCCAGTCTGATCTCCCTTTTGTTTTTCCTCTTTAAAAAAAGTGAAAAGGATCTTTTGTAGTGGTCAAGCTTCAAAAGTCCTGATGGTTTTATGCCTGTGCTGCATAATACAATTTTCCACAGGTTTGTCAAGGCCTGAGGTAATAATAAGAGCCTCGGAGGGGCCTTGAACAGACAGCTAACGCAGTCAGAGCTGGGGGAATCCAATTAGGTGTTACTCAAGAGCTGTTGGTTTGTTTCTAATAGACTGTGGGGAGAGCTGTGAGGTAAAGTTAATCCAATTCGGTGCCGTAGCAGAAGGGGTCAGGAGAGCCGCTGAGCAACACGGAGGAACCATCTTTTACCTCAGAACCTGCAGCCAACATTTGGGAGAGAAGCAGGCCAGTCCTTGGGCTTCTGCTGCAGGTAGACCCCAAAGCGAGCTTGTAATTTGATGAGGAAAGGTAAGCAAAGTCAGGCGGCCACCATCCCGCTCTTACCCACTGCTTTTTTACAGCAAAGTACGTGCATTTTAATTTTCTTCTTTTTAGCACGTCTACCCCAAGACTGGAAGGCCACCCATGGGGTTCAAGACCCAGCTATCTGGTGCTTTACAGGAGGACAAGCACATGTACTTGCTGGCCACAAACTTATGAATGTATCAGTTGCACTTCTCTGGAAATTAAAGGTCTGGGGAAGGAGAAGGTTTAAGAAAAATGAACCTAGTAAACTAGCTGCACATCATAGAATCGTAGAATCATAGAATGGTTTGGGTTGAAAAGGACCTTAAAGATCATCTAGTTCTAACCCCCTGCCATGGGCAGGGACACCTTCCACTAGACCAGGTTGTGCAAAGCCCCATCCAACCTGGCCTTGGAACACTTGTGGCTAGGGCATCCACAACTTCTCTGGGCAAGTGCAGACAGCCCTGCCTCTGATGATCTTCGTGGCCCTCCTCTGGACTTGCTCCAACAGGTCCATGCCCTTCTTATGTTGGGGGCCCCAGAGCTGAACACAGTACTCCAGGTGGGATCTCACCAGAGTGGAGTAGAGGGGGAGAATCACCTCCCTCGTCCTGCTGGTCATGTTTCTTTTGATGCAGCCCAGGATTCGGTTGGCTTTCTGGGCTGCAAGCGCATATTGCCAGGTCATGTTGAGCTTCTCATCAACCAACATCCCCAAGTCCTTATCCTCAGGACTGCTCTCAATCCATTCTCCGCCCAGCCTGTATTTGTGCTTGGGATTGCCTCGACCCATGTGCAGGACCTCGCACTTGGTCTTGTTGAACTTCATGCGGTTCGCACAGGCCCACCTCTCAAGCCTGTCAAGGTCCCTGTGGATGGCATCCCTTCCCTCCAGCATGTTGACTGCACCACACAGCTTGGTGTTGTCAGCAAACTTTCTGAGGGTGCACTCCATCCCACTGTCTGTGTCGCCGACAAAGATGTGAAACAGCGCCGGTCCCAATACCGACCCCTGAGGAATGCCACTCGTCACTGGTCGCAACTTGGACATAGAGGCACTGACCACAACTCTTTGAGTGTGACCATCCAACCGATTCCTTATCCACTGAATGGTCCATCTGTCAAATCCATGTCTCTCCAATTTGGAGGCAAGGATGTCACGCGGGACAGTGTCAAATGCTTTGCACAAGTCCATGTAGATGATGTCAGTTGCTCTTCCCTTATCCACCAATGCTGTAACCCTGTTGTAGAAGGCCACCAAATTTGTCAGGCAGAATTTGCCCTTAGTGAAGCCATGTTGGCTTTCACCAATCCCCTCCTTATTGTCCTTAGCATAGCTTCCAGGAGGATCTGCTCCATGATCTTGCTGGGCACAGAGGTGAGACTGACTGGCTTGTAGTTCCCCGGGTCTTCCTTTTTTCCCTTTTTAAAAATGGGGGCTATTCCCTTTTTCCAGTCAGTAGGAACTTCACCAGACTGCCACGACTTCTCAAATATGATGGATAGCGGCTTAGCAACTTCATCCACCAGTTCCCTGAGGACCCACAGATGCATCTCATCAGGTCCCATGGACTTGTGCACCTTCAGGTTCCTTAGATGGTCTCGAACCTGATCTTCTCCTACAGTGGGTGTTTCTTCATTCTCCCAGTCCCTGCCTTTGCCTTCTGTGACTTGGGCAGTGTGGCTTGAGCACTTGCCGGTGAAGACTGAGGCAAAAAAGTCGTTGAGTACTTCAGCCTTCTCCATATCATAAATAACCAGGTCTCTCATTTCCTTCTGGAGAGGGCCCACATTTTCCCTAGTCTTCTTTTTATCACCGACGTATCTATAGAAGCTTTTCTTGTTGTCCTTGACATCCCTGGCCAGATTTAATTCTATCAGGGCTTTAGCTTTCTTAACCTGATCCCTGACTGCTCAGACAATTTCTCTGTAGTTCTCCCAGGCTACCTGTCCTTGCTTCCACCCTTGTAGGCTTCCTTTTTGTGTTTGAGTTTGTCCAGGAGCTCCTTGCTCATCCATGCAGGCCTCCTGGTGTTTTTGCCTGACTTCCTCTTTGCTGGGATGCATTGCTCCTGAACTTGGAGGAGGTGATCCTTGAATATTAACCAGCTTTCTTGGGCCCCTCTTCCCTCCAGGGCTTTATCCCATGGTACTCAACCAAGCAGATCTCTGAAGACACCAAAGTCTGCTCTCCTGAAGTCCAGGGTAGTGAGCTTGCTATGCACCCTTCTTGGTGCTCTAAGGATCTTGAACTCCACCATTTCATGGTCACTGCAGCCAAGGCTGCCCTTTTGGCATGCCCCCACTGCAGCCAGTTCCCCACCAGCCCCTCTTAGTTGCTGAGAACAAGGTCCAGCATAGCACCTCCCCTCATTGGCTCCTCTATCACTTGGAGAAGGAAGTTATCATCAATGCATTCCAGTAACCTCCTGGATTGCTTATGCCCTGCTGTGTTGTCCCTCCAACAGACTATCAACAGGTGGTTGAAGTCCCCCATGAGGATCAGGGCTTGTGAATGTGAGGCTGCTCCTATCTGTCTACAGAGAGCCTCATCCGCTTGGTCTTCCTTGTCGGGTGGCCTGTAGCAGACCCCCACTATAATGTCACCTGTCTCTGCCCTCCCTTTAATCCTGACCCATAAGCTCTCGGTTGGCTCCTCATCCATCCCCAGGGAGAGCTCCATGCATGCCAGCTGGTCATTGACATAGAGGGTGACACCCCCTCTTCATCTCCCCTGCCTGTCCTTCTAAAGAGCCTGTATCCTTCCATTCCAGCACTCCAGTCATAGGAGCCATCCCACCACGTCTCCATGATGCCAATAAGATCATAGCCCTGCAGGCGAGCGCACGTGTCTACCCCCTCTTGTTTATTACCCATGCTATGTGCATTTGCATAGAGGCATTTAAGTTGGGCCCCCGATGAAGCTGACTTACTGGCTGGAGTGGCTGGACTTTGTGCTGCTCCTCAGGTGCTCTCCTGCTGACCTGTGATCCTTCTCCAGGCTCTGGGCATCTGTTGCTGGCACTGGCATCACACTGGTAGGAGTGGGATGGATTGAGGTTCCCCTCCCCCGGCAACTTTAGTTTAAAGCCCTCTTCACCAGTTTGGCAAGCCTATGACCAAAGATGCTCTTCCCCTTCTCTGACAGATGGACCCCATCAGCCCCCAGTAGACCATGTTTCTCAAAGTGAGTCTCATAGTCTCGCTTTGTAGCCAAACCCCTGACTGTGGCACCAGTCCTGTAACCATTTGTTGATTCACCAGATTCGACTGGCCCTTTCAAACCCCTTCCCTTTGACCAGGAGGATTGATGAAAGAACTACCTGCGCTCCAGAGTCCCTTACCGCTGCTCCCAGGGCTCTGTAATCCTTCTTGATACTCCTCAGGCTGCTCCTGGCTGTATCGCTGGTGCCCACGTGAAACAACAGCAGCGGGTAATAGTCAGTGGACTGTGCGAGGCTTGGTAGTCTCTGGGTGACATCCCTGATGCGAGCCCCCAGTAAGCAGCACACCTCTCTAGAGAGTGCATCAGGTCAGCAAATGGGTGCCTCCGTACCTCCCAGAAGAGGGTCACCTATTACTACAGCCCATCGCCTTTTCTTAGTTGCGCTGGTTGTTACACGGGGAGCAGATCAGGCTGCCTTACTTGGCTCCAGTGTCTCCCCTGGTGTGATGGGTCTTTCCTCTTCAGTCTGCAGAGTGGTGAAGCGGTTCTGCCAGGGCACCTCAAGCTTCGGGGGAAGTCTCTTCCTCCTGCTGGTCCTTGCCATTGCAACTGTCCATTCTGCGTTATTGGCCCCTCTCCCTTCTGTGTGTGCCGGTGGGGGAGTTTTTGGCTGTTTGGCCATGGGCTGTGGGTCCACTGCAGACTGTGCTTGGAACCAGCTATCTAACTCCTTCTCAGCCTCCCTGACATTACGCAGCCTTCTCACCACTCCTGCTGCAGGAGGTCCTCCGCCTGGGCAGACCTTTTGCAGGCAGGTCTGCCGCCTGTCCCTGCCCCAGGAGAAAGGTCTAGGCCCTTCCTGCAGCCTGAGGTCTGCACTGCAGCCTCTCCCTTCAGCAGCTCCATCTGGGTGGAGGCATCGGCCACCGCTGGGGTAGATGGTGCAGACCCCCCAGCCAGAGCTGCAGCCTTTGCTCTCAGACGAGTGCCCACCATTCTGCCTTGAGGGTCAGGTAGGATGAGTGCCCCTGACCTGTGCAGATGCTCACAGAACGGTGCCCAGTTGCTGGGTTATGTGTAAGATGAAAGGGTTGAGCATGGACTGGTGTGTACGAACCGGTGTATACAAACCAGCCCTGTGTGATGGTGTTGTGTAGACTCAAACTATGACTATGTAGAAAGAAAAAAAAAAAAAGGTTGGGGTGTTTGCTGCATGCCTTCACAACAGCTGGCACCACAGCAGCCCCAGCCGTGCTGGGAGGACGTCCTTGGCACTGCCATATTGCCAAAGGGAAGGCATTCGCTGGGCAATTACTGCTGGCTGTGGGGGACAAGGCGTGCAGACGGGGCTGGACCAGCAGGTCCTGAGGTTAAAAGTAATTTGGAGAGGGGGGGAAAGTTGTACGCAGCAAGCAAGGCACCAGCTGCAACATCTCGGTGTCTTGGGGCTGGCTGCTCCAGGCAAGGCATGGCCAGGGGAGGGAAGAGCAGCATGAGATGTTCCCACAATGGGATGTCTGAGGTTTGGAAGAGCCTTTGTAGGGGATTATGTGTTTATTTTAATAGGCAACCAAATGCATTCTGTTATTATTTACAACTAGGAATGAGTGTGCCATATGCTGAATGTGTCCTAAGAGCCACCAAAGGAAGACAAGCAGTTGCGGTATAAAACACAGTGCTGTATTTATCCAGCAGGCTTTTCCTCTCATCATGCAGTGTAAGCCCTCGCTGCCGAACTGCTGGCACCCACAGTACAGTAGGGAAGTGTAATGACTTGTCATCAATAAGGGATTGGTTATTGTGGGAAGGGCTTGGCAGGGTTCCTGGAGCAGAGTGGAGGCTCCAGGCTGTGGAGCAGAGTGGGCTCTGTGCATCACGCATGCAGCATCCTCTGCCCCACAGGGGCCTGAGCCACGGACGGGATGCTCACAAAAATGCTTTTTGGGGAAGGGCAAAGGTAGCTGTGACCTCGAGCACTGGCCTCTTTTTTTAAGGCTTATTTTTGCACTTTGAGGCGGATGCCCAAGCTAGTCTGCTGTAAAAAAGTAGCAATACGATAATTGTAAAGAAATCCAGCGGCTTTATTCTCATCTGTTTCTTCATGTATGACTTTGAGATTGAGGTGTGTGAGCCATGTGTGGCAGGGGCTGATCAGCCAGGCATGCAGAAACGGCTGCCTCCCACACTGGGGTCGAGTGAATGATTTCTGGCTGTAGCAGGGTGGCATCCCCCAACCCACCTCGCACTGCACAGTAACTGTCGCCAAAAAAACCCCAAAAAATAGGCACAAGAGGCATGGGATCTTCTCTCAGTTACTTAATGCTTATTTTTCCCTCTAATGAAGAAAGGCAACAGCTTAGACTGAGCGCCGCTGCTTGCTTGTGCCCCGTTAATGAGGAAGCCCTTTCCAAATACAGGTTGTGGCTGTCCTGGCGCTGACGATGGAGCGATGCCTTACACAGCTCCCTCTCCTAGGAGGAGTGTAAGGGCGTGAGTCCCAGCTCACAGGGGTGGTGAGAGGGAAAGGGGAGGGTGGCCAGAACCACCTGTGCACAGGGCAAGCAATGCACAGCTCGGATTTTGGCTCAGGAGGGCATAGAGACACCAGCCAGTGGAATAAGCACTGCTCTAAATAAAATGCCATATGGCTAGATCCAGCCTGCAGGTTTGAAGGGCTGTGCAAATCATGGCTCCAAATTAATTCTGAATTAATTAGCTGAGCAGCATGGAAGAAGCACGGACTGCTTGGCACCCTCCAGTTGGAGCATGTAGAGGGGCTACGGTGACCAAGGGTGGCTACCAAAAGTGGGATATCGAAACTAGACACCCAGATCTGGTGGGTGGGATGGTGCAGCATCACGCTGCAATGTTCTTCCCCACAGCAGTGCAGCTCCCGGGGCAGGCGCTGCACGGGCAGGAGCAGTTGTTCGGCCCCCACGCCCCGTGTGCCTGAGAGGTGGTGTCTGCAATTAGCTCACGCAGTGCCACGAGTCATCTTCTGGCCCTTCCAGGGAGGTAATTTGGACATAATGAAGATCTATAGTAATCAGATAATTACTATCGATTGCTCTTTAGACATCTTGACGAGGTAATTAGGGGGCACTGGAAAGAAGCTGGAACTGATTCATTGGCATAACCTTAATCTAAAAGGTTTCCTGATTTTGTTTTTTTTCCTCTAATGGCTGATAAACAAACATCATTTTAGCTTCAGTACCTGCCAGGTGCTGCGCTCGCCAGGGTCAGGGGCTTTTCTTGTATGTTAACTAGATCCTGAACGTGATCAATAGTAGCTTGTTTTGTGCTTATCTAAAATGGAGGCTCCTTTAGTCGGCCTGGGGTAGCATCCTGGTTTTGTATGCCCGTGTACTCTTTGAGTGTGCTCACTCTGTGCGTGTCTGGCTTTGGCTGCGTGAGACTGGTTCGTTGGTTGGCTCTTGTAATTAAATGTGACTGAGTTTGGCTGTGTTGGTTTCTAACGGGGCTCATGTAGGTGCTTTTGTACTTGCTTCTTCCATGTGGACTACAATTAGGCTGTTTGTAGGCAATGATCCACAGTGGTCCCATTAGTTACAGGCATGTATTTATTTTTAGCTGCAGAAAACGACCAGACTCTTGGCTTACTAGCTTTTAAGTACAAGATCAATATTTCAGTAATCCTGAACTTAAGTATTCGTATGTACAAAGTGCTCCATCACAGTGTCTTGCTCTTGTTTTGATACCATCCTGCTTGACAGTTAGTCTCAGAGTAGGCATCTGCTGTCTCCTGTACCGCTCTGTCACGGAGCAGTTTGCCAGGAGGCTTCAAGCTGAAGGACCAGCAGCATGCACAGGTCCCATACCAGCAGGACCTACGCAAATAAGAGCTTCCAAAAGCAAAATAGTAAAGCTACCATTAGATGTCCAGTTTGGTGAGCGCTGGAGAAGACATACATTTCAGTATTCAAACAGCGCCTGTATGGAAAGTTTTTCTGTTGAATATAATTGCAGGCAATTAAGCTTTCTGCTTATAGGACATGTCAGATAATGCTGTGTCTCCCAAAGGAGACATGGGTGCCTGCATCCCTGCTGGGCTGCTGCTGTATGATGGGGCGAGGGGGTTGGTTACACTCAGATCCACTAGTGCAATTCAGGTTCACGAGGAAACCCAAGTCTGTGCAATGCCTGTGCATTTTTTTTCTGTATTATGTAAGTTACCACATCTACAGCAGCTGATCTTGAGGAATCAGAACACCATTGTTCTGTCTTGATGAAACCTGACTGCTTTCTTCTTGTTATCACCATACTGCAGGAGGTCCTCCAGCTGGAGCGGCAGATGGGCGGGCAGCTTTTGGAGGAACCCAAAGCTTTGCATTTTAAAGGAAGCACCCACAACCTCCGCCTGTCCATTCATGACATTGCCCACTCTCTCTGGAAGAGCAAACTGCTGGCTAAATACCAGGTGAGCAGCACAAACCATTCACATTGGATCCTAGCGCTGAGGCTTGAAGAAATACAGTGACACACAGCAGTGTTTAAAAAACACCGAGTGCCAGGCTGCAGTGCCGTGGACATTTCTTTCCCTGGACCATTCCCAGTGACAGTAGCATGGAGCCCACGGTCTCTGGTCATATAGCATCTGTGCCCTGGTCCCACATCCCTCCCTTACTATACTTTTTTTTGCTTTTCTCTTGCAGGAGATTCCCTTTTACCACATCTGGAGTGGATGCCAGAGGAACCTGCACTGCACCTTCACGCTGGAAAGGTTCAGCCTGAATACCCTGGAGCTGGTGTGCAAACTCTGTGTGCGGCAGGTCGAAGGAGAAGGGCAGATCTTCCAGCTCAACTGCTCCGTCTCAGAGGTAAATGACATCGGTGCACTTCTCTATCCGACTGCAGGAACTGGGGAGGGCTAAGGAGGTATATCCTTTCCCATTGCTACCTGTTTAGTGCTTCCCATTTTCCTCCTGACTTCTGGGATGGACAAAAGGGATGGATTAAGTCGTTGTTTTTTATCGCCTGTTGCATTTTCCCTTAGTTTCTCTCATCTGGAAGGGAGTTTCCTCCCTTCAAAGGAGGGAGGAGGGCAGCTATGGTCTCCCTGCTAGTGCCGCCTTTCTGTGTCTATGTGGAGGAGCTCTTTGCCTACCACTTCCTAATGCATCTTGCAAAGCACTGCATGGTCCTGTTTCCTGGCAGTCCACAAGACCACAAGACAACAGGAGGGAGAATAGGAAAATGTCATTGCCATATGTTTGCATGAGCCACTCCACTCTGATCCTACGTAATAACTGCTGTGCAAGAGAGAATATCCGATGGTCTAGTTGCAATAGACTTTTGTCCTCAGGTTTTGCTACTGCTACAAATCCTGACTATTATCTCTGACAATTTTTCATATGACAGCTGACATCTTCCAGTAGAAAAATGATCATAAGTTTTGGAATATCTTTGCTGAAGCTACATAGCACCTGGGAATTTTTGCTCCTTGGGGCAGTCAAGTTTAGGGCTGAGACCAAGCAACACGTTCAGGTGTGAAATGGCATTGACTTCAGTGAATGTGCTGGTGACTTTTGTGCCTGGTACACTTGGTGGCTACGAAGAGCAGGCTCTTGGGCAGCAATTGCTGCTGGCTGACTTGGGGAAAGGCTGGGAGACCACAGACAAAAGTTACTTGTGCTGTAGGGCCCCGATGGTGTGCGCCATTACCCATAACATCTGCTTGGTTATTGGGTGTAAAGTTACATATTCAGCTGGGGACTACACAGTGTTGAAGACAGATGGTAAAACAAGTATCATAAACAATTATTGTAATAAGTGCTGCATTGAGGTAATCTCTAATTTAACCTCGCAGAGAAAAGAAAGAACTGAGAGTAACTTTAATGAAATGCAAGTATACACTATAATCATCTTCAGCTGCTTGTGTGTAATAGGGCCTGGTAATGGATTCAGAGGGAATAGAATAATATTCTTGTCTTGTGCTGCGATCCCATCCATCAGGGATGAATAGAGGGAGGGAATAATACTGCCGCTATCAAGGATGCCTACTGCAAAATTGCTCCTCCTGGTTGACATGTAGTGATGTTCATGAGCCCAAGTGAGGGGCAGGAGGACCTTGGGCTGCTAAGGGCTGGCATGCAGGGTTGTGTCAACTTTGTTACTAGAAAAAAAACCTAAAACTCAGCTGGTTTGATGACAAAAGTTATCTGGAAGTGTAATAACAGCAACCTGGAAAACAATGTGTATGCCTCTAGAGGCGTAAGAGGAAGGGGTTGTTGCGATAAAGACACCAGACCAGGCATCAGGAAACCTTAGCTGTGGTTCCTCACACTTTCTTCTGGTGACTAACAAGGTCATGTAAGGGTGTGTTTTGGTCTCTGCTTTCAGATGGTGTCTGGTTTGGTTTGCTTCTGGTGATTTCAAATTGCACACATTATTCCCTTCTTGTGGGGGAGGCAGGCAGCTAGCAGTGAGGCATTGCAGGACCATGCTGGCACCTTTCTTCGTTGCTGGATCTGCCTCTCTGCCTCTGTCACCCTGTGGTAAAAATATAGTAACGCAGTCTCCTGCATCCTCCCTTTATGGGCTTTCTTTTTTGTCCCCTGTAAAAGATGTAAAATTCTGCAGATTGAACTGTCTTATTCTGGCTTTGTACAGTGCCTTCCACTGGGACTTCAAAAATACAAATGCAATGAGGGACAAAACATGCAAATTTGTGAGGCAAGAGGAAGAGTGAGATAAAGGTCTCCCACCGTTTGTTTTTGAAGCCCCCTTTTTATCTTGTGCTGCCTGTCGGGACTCACCCGAAAGAGCCCCAGGGCACCGCCACGGATACCTGGACTCCCTCTGCAGCCATCCTGATGCACCTGGGGCAGCAGGCCACCTCGAGAGCCGGGGCAGCGCTGCCTCAATGTGTCACTTGCGTCCCTTTGCCCAGAATAAAAAGGGAAGGCTGTCCGTCTGCGATGCCACCAGTCACCACCACCCTACAGCCGCTTCGGACCTGCCAGCGCAGGCGAGCCTGCAGGCAGCAGCGGTGGCATACAAGTCACGTTGCCGGCTCCCGGGCAGCCACCGCTGCCAGGCAGTTGGAGGACAGTAGCTCATTGCCTGAAGCGGTGGGGTTGGGGCGGCCAGTCTGTGATGCAGGGCCTTGGCACCCAAGTAGGGATGCCACATTCGGCACTGCTTTGGGCATGTGAACTGAGACATTACAGTGTGGCATAAACCTTCCTTGGTTAGAAATTTCAGTGATTGCCTAAAGTGCCATTTCAAAAAAAAAAAAAAAAAAAAAAAAAAAAGGCATATTTATAGAGTGGAATAGAATTAATTGCTGTGGATAAAAGGGTGGAGGCAAAAGAGGTTTAATTCTGTTCATTGCTCATGGATACTGGCTCTCCCCTTTCCAACCCTGAGTACTTTTTTGAGGGGGAAACCAAAGACTGTGTGTGACTGTGGGCATCTCCAACAAGCTTCCTGGGGGATTTGCGATGGCAGGTCAAACCAGGCATTGCCTGGTTTTGAGACAATTTCAGGTTTTACATGGCCTTCCCGACAGCCAGTTTGACACAAAGCAACAAGGCAGCTCACAGAGGAGCAAACAAATTAACATTTAATGACGAGTCTTTTGTACGGGTGTTTCTGGCTGCCCAGGGCTGTGACTTGGGCAGAGGCAGAGACGGAGCAGCTCCCCTGTTTCTGCCAGCCCGGCCTCAGGCCAGTCATGCTGCAAAGGAGAGCAATTGAGAAGGCGGCTGAGACACATGAAAGGAGACCCAGCCCTGCGTGCCGCTTCTTCCCTTGTGTGCTTTGGCAGCTGGAGGTGACAAGTGCTGCGCGTGGGAGGAGCGTCCCCGCTGCACGGTCAGGCGGCCAGTCGGCGTCGATGGGGTTTGGCGGGGCGTTCAGCCACCCTGCAGGACCTCGTCGTTCTTAAGCAAACCCGACCGTCCAAATTGACCACCTACCCTTGTCCTACCAGCTACTGAGCTGCTCTTTTCACCTACCTGTGGGTGCTAAATCCTTCCAGGCCAAGGAAGAGATAAAATCCTTGCCCAGAAGAGCCAACCACTTGTTATTCCCAGCGGGGCTACATTACAACTGTGTCATGGGGAGCCTCGCAACTGGGAGGACCACATTGGAGAGCATCAACCCTGTACCCGCAGGGGACAGGCTGGCTTTGGAGGTGACTTTCCCCTTGAAACACTGCTGCCACTGCTGTTGAGCGCAGTGCTGGTCTTGGGGAGGAAGGCCACGGCCGCTCCCCCTGAGCGCTCACGCTCCATCTCTCTCCAGCACAGAGTTAAAGCTGCATGAAAATGAGGGATCAGCTTGTGCCTGGGGCACCGTCTCTCTGTGGCGTGCCTGGCATCAGAGACTTTGGAGAGTGTGGGTGCTGTCAAAGGGGTGTCAGCAGCGTGAGCCCGGTGCTGGCTCTGTGTGGGGTGGGGGACTTGGGGGGCTGCTGGGAAGGGGCTCCTGGAGCCAAGCCGGGAAAGCCCCGTTCTGCCCTAGTAGTAGCAATTTGCTCTGAAATGTGTCAAAGTGCCTGATTTTTCATTATCTCCAGTAAGTGATTAATTAAGATGGGCTCAATTTTGTCCAGCCATAGTAATCTTCACCCTCAAAAAAAAAAAAAAGATAAAAAAAAATCTGCTGTCTACCCAAAGTCAGTTATAAATATTTCTCTTTTTCAGCTAACGTAAACACTTGATTAGCCGAGGGCTGCTTCCCTCTAATGCAAGTAAAAGCACTGAGTCTCAGAGGATATACTTCTACAATCGTCTCTGCACTCAGTAACAAAACTGCTGTATTTTTGTATTTTTTTGCTTTCTTTCCAACTTTAGGAACCTACTGGCATCGATTATCCTCCCATGGACTCAGCAGGCACCATCACCACCATAGTAGGGCCCAGCGCTTTCAGCATCCCCCTCCCAATAAGGCAGAAGCTGTGCAGCAGCCTGGACGCACCCCAGACCAGGGGCCACGACTGGCGGATGCTGGCCCACAAGCTGAAACTGGACAGGTGAGCAGGGCTGCCTGTGTGTGGTCGGGTGGTGAAGCCCCCCAGGAGGGATGTGCAAAAGGGTCCTGGTGAAGATGAATGACAGCAGATCTGTCTACAGACTGGTCAAACTGACCGCACAGGAGATGAGCGCCTTGACAGCACCAGCAATGGGCTGGGCTGAAATCATATAAATTCAGGTAGCCTTCATACAGCTCAAAAAATGAGTTTCCTTTTGGCTTGTTGCAGGTACCTAAATTATTTTGCTACGAAATCGAGTCCAACCGGGGTGATCCTGGATCTCTGGGAAGCCCAGAATTTCCCTGACGGCAACCTGAGCACGCTGGCGGCGGTTCTTGAAGAAATGGGAAGACACGAAACCGTTGTTTCTTTGGCAGCAGAAGGAAATTACTGATGCAGCTTGGTGTGAACAGGAAGGACAGACACAGGGAGCGGTAATGCCCTGTTATTACACACGAGAATTGAAGTGAAAACCCAGACCAATGAGTTACACAAGAGACATTTCAGAGAAGAAAGCAAGCAAACAAACAAAAAAAAACCAGCCCTGACCTTCACACATGCTCTCCTTGTACATTATCACAGGATCTAAAAGAAATCATGCAAAGTTGTACCTTGAAAATATAAATCAACCTGATGTTCCTCTCGGCTTGGCTGTACACTGCTTGGTACAGGATTTTACAGTTTCCTAGGAAACGCTTTTTATTGCTATCCAGATGTATGGATAAACTTTCTTAACAATCCCAGTTTCTATGGATGTTGTTTACATCAAATTCTGGACAGGGGTAAGGAGACTGTCCATGGCTCTTTATATTTTTTGTTTAAAGCCATTCTAGACAAGGCTATGGACAGTTGGTTGTGGCTATTTCAGCTTATTGGTTTCTGGTGAATTCAGATTTTGGCTACAATTCTGCATATCTATTGTCTCACAATGATCCTCCTGTCATTGTTCTGTTTCCTAGACCTACTTGTAAAAAAAAAAAAAAAAAAAACAAACCAAGAAAATTATAGTTTAAGAGGTGTGCATCTGGAAAGCAGGTACTCTGGGTGCTAAGCAGGAACACGCGTAACATCCCCTTCCTTCCCCCAAGGCAGTCCCACTGAGCCTGTGTGGAGAATAGCTGTAGGACAGTGGGGAATGTAGGATCGGAGTTAATTTTCAATTAACACCCTATCCACCTCTTTGCGATACGAGGGGACTGGATATGCAATTCAGAGTGGTTAGGGGGAAAAAAAAAGAAACCCAGAAAAAAATAAAAAAGAGAAGTTGCTATGATAATTATTTACTAATTAGTATCTAGTGCAAGGATTATAATTATAATTATTATTATTATTAATTATTATTACCATTATTACTTTATTTCTAATTTTGTCAGCAGCAGAATGAATCATTCCCATTTTTATGGAACTTGTTGTCCCCTTCCTGAAGGTCTTCTAAGACGCATCCCTCTATATGCTGTCTGTCCTTCCCTTCTCCAGCCATCGTACTCCTCCTCCGAAGTCCTCTGCTAGCCCACAAGGGTTGCTCACCTCGTGTTAGCATTGCTGTGCTTCATGCCCAATGCAAAGGTGGTACAAACTGGTGACACTCTGCTGAAGTCACTGATCTGCACCCGCAAAGGATCCAACCCAGCACCCCCCTCCCTGGGATGTTTTGCATCACCTTGGTGCCTCCAGGTTGCTCCAAGAAGCAATCCTGTCCCGAGGTGGCTGTGAACCAGTGATGGCCTCCCAGTCCAAATACACATAGCCCACTGGTTCAGGGGGCTTGCATCAGCACAGATGCAAGCATGTGGAGGCACCGATGTTGACCACCTGATTTGTGCATCCAAGGTGGGCCTCCATATGTCTTGCTTTGCTTCGAAGCCATCTGAGAGCCAGCAGCTCCTGTTAGCTTCCCACAGAGCCACAGGTACTCAGTGAAACCCACCTCCTCCCGTAATGTTTGCAGTGGTCATGCCTACTAGGAGTCATCTGCTGGGTCATTTCTGGGTGAGATGCGCTCGGTGGATCTTGCCGACCTTGCTGCAGCCAGGGAAGCCTCTGCTGCCTGGGCCAGTGTAGGGCGGTAGCGTGGTGAAGTCAAAATCGCGTGTACTGCATTTTGCTGCCTGCGCTGCACTCCCTCCGCCGCCTGGGCAGGGCGGTGTGGGTCCTCACTGGCTGACCGGGTTGACATTTGTCCCTCTCGGCCATGTCCGTCTTGGCCACCACAAACAAGTGAAGCAGGAACTTGGCAAAAGGAGAGAACTCTTGCTTTTTTTGGTTGTCACTGCAAACATATTTTATTTTCTGCTCAGTGAAAAGACTGACTTTTTGACATGACATGTGCATAGGATCAGATCATGGTAGTTTTACTGCCAGGCTTGTCTGTCCTCTACTTCTGGTGCAAAGAAGGCTTTCTTCCCCAGCCTGTCCACTCCAGGTTTCCAGCCAGCCGCTGGTTATTGCTGTTGTGCACACATGCATGCCCCTGCCCACGCACATATTCCCACAGCATCTGCTTCCCAAGACTGGAGTTGGTTTGTTTTCTTTTGTGTTTTTGGTTTTGTTTCTCCCCAAGGCTTTCCAGATTGCGCCTTTAAAGGTAACTTTGAAAATGTCATTGGTCAAAACGAAAGGAAAATTTCATTTGACCTTTTTCCCATTTGACATTTCCATAGGCTTGGGACTTCTTGTTTTTAATTTCTCAGCTCCCTGACACCAGCGGGGTTTTGGTTGACCACTGGGCAGCAATCACAAAGCACTCCCTTTCTCATAAGAGGTTTGCAAACCCGGCGGTTTGCAAACCAGCATTTCAGTCAAAACCGGAGACCAGAGGACATACATTTTAACTTTCAACATGTGTCTGCATTTTGCCTGAGTAAGCCCTGCCTTTTCTGAATGTGGAGGTGCCAAGGGCATCCTTTCCACAACCAACCATCTTTTTTCACCTTGAGCATCTGATGCAGCCCATTGCAATGCTAATGGAAATCTTGCTTTCAATTTCAGGAGGCTTCAACTGGGGCTTCCAGCTCTGCCCTTTCCCTACATTTTTTACTCACCTTGGAGCTCTAAAATGGCTCTTAAAAGATAAGTCTCAGCTTTTCTCCCTCCTGTGCCATCTTCAGGTGTAGCCAGTTGTACTTAGTTCTTGTTTCTTCCCTCTTCCTGTGCGCCCTTCCTGCGTGACTCCTCTTCCAAGGCAGGTGCATAAGCTGAACTGTCCTTCAGCCCCTTCCCCTCTTCGGCTCAGTCTTTGTTAGCTGATGCCCAGGCTGACCGGTACTCCTGGCTCTCGGCTTTTGCTAGGTGGGCAGCATGTGCACCCTTCTCACTGGGGCCTTGCCAGAAAGTGTCTTGTAGCTGTCTGTATTGCTACGAGTCGATGCTCCTTTTGCCAGCTCTCTGACCTACCCCCTGATGCCTCCTTCAAGAAACACAGTTGAACAACTTTCTTAAAATATTCTGGGGCATTTTCCTTTTACAGCATCACTGTAAAGGGATTTATTGAGAGGAAAAGGCATGCTCTGATTAAGAGGAGCATCCACAGAGGTAGATGGTGGTCAAGAACACCACTAGGGCAGCAGCATCGCTGTCACTAGGAGGTGGAGCTGCTCTTCTTCCATCCCGACTGCTCACAAACCTTCCCCCGCCTGCTGCAATCACAGGCTGGACGGTTTCTCTGTCCCCTGCTCCATTCAGCTTTTGCAGGGTCCCAGTGCGATGCCGTGCAAGGTGCCCCAGCCCTGGCAGGGCAGGGAGAAGGTGCTGGGGACGGGGACATTTTCTCCACAGAGTCACACCTCATCCCAGCAGCTCTGCGCTCGTGCTTTGCCACTGCTGCTCGCAGCAGCTCCCACCTCACCTGATGCTCCCCCTGCATTAATTTTGCTCACAGTTTTTTTCTTTTTTTCCGGGGGTACCATGCTGGCAGGACGTGCAGCTGGGGAGAGGGCTCTGGGACGGGCTGGTGGTGCACACCCCTCAGCATCCCCATCCTGCTGCCCCAAGGAGGGAAGGTGGGAGGGAAGCAAGTGTGGCCAGATCCGCTCGGGATATTATTTTTGGTGGGAGAAAAACCGGCAGCGGTCCCTCCGCCTGGATTGCGTGGACACAGTGCCATCTCGTGGGGCTGAGCCCTGGCTCCAACATGCCGCCGCAACATCGCTCGGGGAAAGGCTTTCCCATGGGGCAGCTCTTGAAAAATGGCAAAGTTTGGCAGACAGAACCGACTCTTAAGAGTTATTGTAACATTTTATGTCAGGTGAGCACATCTACTTTTTAAAAAAAAGATGGCTGCAGGCTTCTTATCCTCCAGTTATTACTACTTTTTTAAATGCTTATCCTTTTAGTTGTCCACCTTCGGCTATGTGCTGTAGGAGTTTCGCTGCTGTTCACACCATCTCTTCGTTACACGTTGATTGCTAGTGCTATAAATAATATATATATTATATAAATATATATAAAATATCTACTGACTTCAAGGAAAACCTTTCATTTCCAAGTAAGAAACACTATCGGAGGCAGTCCTTTTCACCTGATTTTTCTTCAGTTCTTCTTGTGTTGTGTTCTTGTAAAGGTCGCTGTCAGTGTATAGGGTAAGTTTGGGGTTTGGTTCCCCCCCCCCCCGAATTTTCTGATCACAGCTGATCCACTGCATCTTGCTAAACAGTGAAGGCCTAAGTGCTGTTTTACTGAATCTCAAAAGTTTTGAGGCAGTGAGGGTCTCTTGAGTCAAGATTTGCTTCCATGGGAGACTGAGACTCTTTTTTTTTCCGTATTGCTGGCAGAAATGCAGACGCTCATGAGACATGTTGGAGTCTGGGACGACCACAGAGCAAAACATGTCTGTTCCTTGGGTTTCTTGCTATTTCTGTTGCTTACATATAGAATAAATGTATTTACATGCTGTAAGTCTGTCATTGTGGACAGTGTCCTAATGTCTCATATTGCTACCTAAAATATTTTATTTTTGGTTCTTTTTTTCTTGTTTGGGGGGGTGGGGGGTATGGGGAAGGGAGGGGTGGGGGGGCCCTTAGACCATTGTATGCTCTAGCCAGGTAGTTACCACAGCTCTAAGGTTAATTTTAAACAAGATTATACTGTTGAGATGGTTTTTTTTTTAATCTCATGTCCAGGGCACTTCATAAACTATCTTACTGAGTGTTCAGAAGTCTCTTCAGGTATTATTCTGGCTCTCATCTGGCCAGGAAGTAACGAATTGTTTGCAGGCTGGCTTGCTTAATATCAGGCGGTGCAAAGATGGGAGTGGTTTGTGAATGAAAACCAAACCTTTGGCCCTTCTCCCACAGGGACTCCAATGAGGTATTGACTTTGGGCTCACCACCTCATCCATTCCTAGCTTGTGTGTGAAACCTTGAGTTCATAAAATGAGCTGCACTGCAGATTTTTAGATGCTGAAGCATGTATCTCAGACGTCCTTTGAAGTGGGAATTAAACAGAAATGCAAAGAGAAAGTGTGTATGTGTATACATATACAGACAGACAGAGAGGAGAAAATAAAGGCCACCTCCTGCTGGAGGCTTTAGCTCTGATGTTAGTTGTGGGCATCCTCTTATGACCAACTTTTGCTTGGGAAGGTGAAGGTCAAAATCAGTGCTGTATCATCACTGCAAGGTCAAATAGGCAGTATATCAAGAGCCAACAGAGTAAAAACTGGCAAGGAACTAGAGTTGGACTTGAACAAAAGCCTCAGAAATGAGCCCTCAAGTCTGGTAGGTCAAGCTCCTCGCTTGAAATAGGAGCATTTAGTTTATTTATGTACTTGTCCTTTAAGCTTGGCACCTGCTCCCTGAAATCTGAAAATCCCTTTATCTGAAAGTCCTTTGATAAGCTCTGCCTGTACAAAAAAGCAATGATAATCCAGAGTTCCCACAAACCTCTATCACTGAATAGGTATTTCACATTTTCTGTGATGCTGGTTAAATGTTTTTAATAGTGGTTCAGTCTCCTCAACTGCTTACAGAGAAATTAATTGCTATGTGTGCTGAACCCTGGGCTTACCCTTTTCTCCAAAAGCATCCCATGCCATGGCACGCGAGTGACTTCTCGATGCCCATGAAGAAGCGGGATGTAACCAGGCAGGGCCCCCCTGCAGCGGTGAGGTGGCTCTCCGAGCACTGGCACTCTGGTCTCCAGCTGCTGGCTTGCAGCTGGTGGGACAATAGCCCCTAGATGAGAAAAGCTCGCACAGCCCTGAGAGCTTCTTTGGCTGCTGCCAGCTGGCTCTTGCTATGGCTTGCCAGTAAATTTGGGAGCTTAAACAATACGAATAAAAAGCAAAATCAGTCTGGAAAGTAAACAAAATTAGAAAGAAGGAGAAGCAAAACGCTCTTCTCCCATAGATCTTGCAAGGCACCTTGCAAAACACCCCGAGCCACGAGCCAACAACCTACCTTGAAGCGGGGTGCGTAACACAGCTGAGACAGAGAAGTTATGGCATTACCTGGCATTACCATTTTGGCACATCTGTGTGGTGGACATTTTTGCCAACACGTGTTCTGTTTGTTAATGTTGAAGAGTGAAAAGAAAAAAAAAACAAACCACCAAAACATGAAGATGGTACCTTTGGTACCTTTCTAAAGCAAAGAAGGAGGGCCCATGGGAAATGAAACGTCTGTGCAACCCAGGCCGAGAGGGTTTATTGCATTTCTCCCTCCTCTTCCCATGTCTCAGCTCTACCAGGGTTCATTTTCTTTGCTATTCAGATCTGGAGAACTATTTTGGTTTTGATTTCCCTATTGCTGTATCTTCTATGCAATTCCTTTTCTAAAAACTGACTTACTACCAGAGAAGTGCTAGCCATTGCATTATTTGTATTGCTGTACAGTGGAGGTGTGGTTTACTAGTTCTGAGTGTGCCTCTTACCCCCCTCCCTTTTTCTCCTTCCCTCTGTTTGTAAATGCCTGCATTTATTCTGTCAGCCTGACATGTACAAAGTGTAAGAAAGAATTTTTAAACAGGTAATAAATTATATTTATAAGCAACTGGAAAAAAAAATACACCACTACCTTGTGTTCAATTGTTTAGTTCCTAGAAGCTTGGAAGGAAAGAGGAGCCTTTTATTTAGTTTCTTAAAAAAAAAAAATCCGCTCAAATGTATCTGCGCATAAGAACTCCTTGTGATGTAGTCTCCCTCATAAGACACCATTCATGACATCCACATGCCCGTGCAGGCTGTTTCATTGCACTTCACAAATCTTCGTGCCTCTCCCTCCCCATGGGGTTTTACCCCAGCAGCTATGGGAGGATTTGCCCTCAGACAGCTTTCCTGGGGTTTGCATTTTATGGCCGCAGTTAAAGGTTGAGAAAAGCAACAGGCAAGAAAACACATCCTCAGCTGCTGAGCTCAGCTCCCCTCCTGCATCCAGCCTTTTTGTTACAGAGGGGAGCAACCCACTGGGCTTGACACAAATGCCCGGAGGCAAACTGAACGCCACTTGAGCAAGGTGATTTTTTCCAGCAATACCTGCTTATGTCCGATTTAGCCAGGTGGATAAAATGCCCAAACACTGAAGTTCACCCATCTCACACCTATCCCCTGCTGTCAGAGATGGTCGTTGTTTCTCACCAGGCTCAGTATTAAACTCTGGTTTCAGGGGGTGCAAGAGGCAATTCCCCAGCATTCTGATTCTCCCAGCTGAGTGGGAAAACAGTCGTCTCTTACAGACAGCCCCTCATTGGCAGGTCAGCCCTGGGCTGAGGAGCTCATCCTGCCCGTGATGGAGGCAATACGGGGGCCTGTGCACTGCTGGGGGCAGCACCATCCCATCCCATCCCATCCCATCCCATCCCATCCCATCCCATCCCATCCCATCCCCTGGGGGTGCAGGGCTGCCTGCCAGCCCTCAGGCTCTCCTGCTGTGTCCTGCTGAGGAATGCTCAGCCCTTGCCATCTCATATGCCAGACCCACAGCCTGCCAGCACAGCTACGTGATGTGCTCACTCAGCAGCTCTCCCTGCAAGAGGCAATTCAAGGTTAAGTCAAAGCAGAAGCACTCTGATAGCATACAAAGCCAAACACATCAAACAGCCCAAAACCTGAGAACATGGCAACAAGTGCATCTGCCAGGTTTGGGAGACCTTCCAGTCTAGCTGGAAAAGGGCAGACCTTTAAAAACCCATCCCCTGTACATTTGGATTACAGCAAGCTTTTCCCAAGGTGTAAGGTAGCTTTATTTTATTTTATTTTCCTCCCATTGCAAGTCTTAATGCAAACTACATGGCAGGCAGAAGACAACTCAACTGGTCAGGCTGTTCTCCCTAACCACAGGACATCACCGGCTTCTTCATTCTGCAATGAAGGGCATCGCTAACACAAGGCTCCTCCGTTTCCCTGGCTTCTCTACTAAAAACAGAATGTGGGCAATATCTGCCCCTTGGCTCCTGTAATTTATTTGCACTTAACAGGCAGTAATTCTTCGCAGGAGGCCAGGCATGGGCAGCCCTGCAGTACCAGCTCGTGCGGAAGTCCCTTGCGGCTACTGGGGACAGAGCCGGGGACTGGCAGGTTACTGAACCAAGACCTACCACCCCAAGTCCGGATGAAATACTGGGCATTGCTCAAGTACATTGAGCATGGCACAGAGCTGCGGCCAAGCACCAGTGACAGGTTTACGCCATCCAAAAGCCACTGGACCTTTGGCGACATGGAGGGAGAACTATTATTTTTTTTCTTTTATGATTATCTTCTCTGTAATAGGAAGAAGTAGATTACGTATGAAGAGAACTTGGAGCTATGATGTGAATGGAGAATCTGTATCCCAAGGGACACAAGGCATAACTTCTTCAATGGTAACTTTGGCCACCATGTGGTCCCACAGCTAAAGAGAGCTGAGCTGTGGGCAGGGCTGGTTTCTCTAAAATGAAGATGCCTGCTTCAGACACAGTCACTGCTTTGACATTTCTTGGAACCTGTCTGCCTTCTCTTCCAGTTTTGTCTTTCTATATACAGCTTTCACAGTAGACAAGCTCTTTTCTGTCCATCCCACTATTCCCACCCTGTCTACACGTATTGCCAAACTCGAGTTTCCTTTGGTTTGACACCCCTGTGGGTTGGGTCTTCCGCAGTTGCATTGGCCAAGCGGTTCCCTCCTTATCTTCAGGGACTTTTTCTTCAGGTACCTCACCTATAGCTGTTCTTCCTGAGACTCCTGGAAGTGTCTGCTCCAGTGTTTCTGCATGTGAAGGTGGGACTGCAACTCTCCTTCCCAGGTAGTGAAAGGCACAGTTCAGTGTTTCACAAGGAAGCAGAGCTCTGGTTTCTGCAGGGGACAGTAGCGCGACTCTGCCAACCTTGAATGGAAGCGAAGCAGTCCTGGCATCACCTGCAGCTGCAGAAGATATGGGTAGCTAAGCCTAGCAAAGTGGAGAGGAAAGAAAATGAGAACAGAGCCTAGGACTGCCCCCAAAAGCCACACCTAGAAAGTTAGGGGGAAAAGCAAAGGAACAGAAGGCGGCTGCAGAAACACCTATCTCAGTGACATGGAGAAGGTGCAGCCCAGACAGGCTGTGCTGGAACACCAGATCACCTCCAGCACTGTGCAGCTAAGGGGAACAGAAACAGCCCCAGAACTATGGGATATGGTGACATGCCAGGGACAACTTGCAGCAAGCACGGGGCTTCCCCGCCTAGACGTGGCCTGGCCAAGTGACTGTGGAAATGCCACTGGAGAATAACCAGAACGCTCTGCCGCTGATTGCAGACAGCCCGGGGCAAAGCAGGAGGGCTGCAGGGTCTGTGTTAGTCACCAGCAAGACGCAGCTCAAGGGAAAAATGCTGTTTACATACTTTGAAAATAACCGGCACGTTAATTACACATTAGGAAACACTGAGCTGAATGCTGCATTCTGAAATATGGCACTGCAGAACGAGAAGAGAGCTCAGGCCATAAATACAAATACATACAAATATCTCTATGTATGTAGAGATACATACTCTCCGATGTCTCTCAGCTCTAAGCAATGCCACGTTTCAGCTGATGTGGTGTACGTAGGCTGCAACTTCTTTTCTCCTGAAGCACAGGGCTGGAAAATCTAGCTTCAGTCTGTGCACAGATTACCTCCTGTACCTCTTGCGCTATTAAAAATAGTAGTCGTAATTCATAAATATGTGGGGGGAAGGAAGGGAAGGGGGGGCCTCACAAAGATATTATGCGAATGCCAAATTTCTATAGATTTACATAATCAGCCACAAAATGCGAGTGACTGCTCTATTAGTGATAACACTATTTTAATTACTATTTCTCTCTTCGCTGAGTTGTGAAAGGGGTGATGCTTTTTTATGCCAGTGGAAGCATATGCAACATCTTACTGTTTACTTGTTTGCTCAGAGGAAAAATCTTATAAAAAATAAAATAAAATGAGGCATGGTCAAAATAATCTAGCCAGGGAAATGAAACCCAAAGGCGGTGCTTTTCAAGCACACGGAAAATAAATAGAAGTAAAAGCAATCTCTTTCATGGGGAGATGGAAACAATTTTATTTGGGGGAATGTTAAAACAACCATATACAATTTGAACAAATACAATGTAACAGTTTGTTCCCCAGGTTTTCTAATTACAGTATTTACAAGTTTAATAAGGCACTGGTTCTCAAAAAAGAACACAAATTAGTTTCTTAGTCTTTACATTGTCAACCTTTTCTTTAATAGAAATAACTTTGTGCTAGAGAAAGGATAGCAGTTGCTAGATGGCATCTCTCTTCCTTTTGGGTTTAGTTTTTTTTTCTTCTTCTCTCACTTACCTATGCCATCTTATCTATGCTAATAAGTCACTAAACTAAACTTCCTTCAGTGATTTACATTTGAAAACTGGATTTCCAGACCTGCAGGCACTGAAGCCACAATTATCTCTGCCACCGACTTCCAAGCCCTCATCAATGTGCACTGTGAAACTACCAAAATCTGGAAGTGACATTAAAAGGCCACACCTGGCAAAATAAATGTACAAACCTGTAGTCACTGTACATGCTAAAACCATAATAATTACACGTTAAGTGTCGCAGAAAGTCAACCATGCAGAGGGTAACTCCAATGTCACGGTGCTAGAACAAACGACTTCCAAGCTTGCCTTAGGCTGTTTTCTGGCCTTAGGAATATCCCTTTACAATATCATCGATTACAGCGGGTAGGAGATTTGAGGGCAAAATCTGGTCTTTTGAGTCTTGGGAGAAAATGGGCAGGCACACTAGTTATACGACTGCAGACCCTTTGCTTTCTCAGAGGTGTGTCTCCATATACATATATATTTATTTTCCTGTATAGCACCATTGCAGTGATTTGTCATTTATGCATTTTCATAAATAAATATTATGTTTTATTTAGTGCTTTACCATCCGTAATAGTTTACTCTTAATCCACACACTGGAGTTATTCCAGACTCCCGACTGAATATATATATATTTATATATATATATATATATATATATAAAACACACATAAACTTGAACATTTAACATATACACTTTATATAACCTATCAACCAGTATCTTAGATCCCTTTCTTTTGGACCGAAAAAAGTAAGACTTGTTCAGAAAACCAGCGACTGGCCCTTTCTCTCCCAACACACGGATGGCAGGTGCTGGGGGCATCACGTGCCTCACGTCTGCCAGCTGGCAGAGCACCTTCCGAAACGTTTCTGGGGAGAACATTTCTGAGCCTTAATAATACTAAAAAAAAAAAAAAAAAGGGAAGAAAATCTATTTGAGGAATGCAGATGTGAATCACACCTAAACAGGGCAGGGAAGAGGCATCCTGCTGCGTGACCGCTTACCCAGGATGCGCAGGGACTGGGCTCGGAGGTGGGATCGACCGAGCCTGCCCTGACCACTGCCAAAGTCAGTGGTCCCATCTGCTTCGTCGGAGCCGAGAAACACCAGTTCCTTGGGGCTGCGCTGGTTTTTATGAAAGGGCATGAAGGCGAAAGGAGTGAGAGTAGAAACCCCGTGGCTCCATTCACTAAGACAAAAAAAAAGATTAAGAGAGGCTGGGCTGTCCTCCTTGTTTTGGGCCACAATCTTCAAGCCGAGGCAGCCAAGGAGAGGAGCAAACTCCGCTCTCAGCCACGCAAGCGCACTGTTTCTTGAGGACAGGGGAACCAGCATCGCCCCTCTCGGGGCCAGGGTTCAGTGTACTATTAGCTCTCAAAGATTTTCTTTTTGTATTGCTCGGTATTTTTGGGTACAGGCAGGGAAACTGCACTGTGGAAAAAGCACTCTAATTAACAAAAATCCTCTGATTAAACTTTTTAACACCTATAATCACGGAGGTCTTGCTGGTTCTCTTGAACTTGCGCATTTTTCTCTGTTAGCTTGAAAGTATAAAATGGCAGTTTTTCCAACTAGAAATACCTTCAGGGAGCCGTGAAGCTAAACTCCAATTATACACCTACCACAAATAAATCAGTTTTGTCCAAAAAGGGAAAAAAGAAGCATTACAGAAATGCCAAGGCTAAATCCAGCATGGCAATTATTTCAGTTCTGAAATAGGCTTAGCATAATCAAAGCAGCATTTGTAAGGACTTATTTCAAAATTAAACTGAACACCATCTAGTAAAACAGGACATAGGCAGGCAAAAAAAGTTAAAAAAATAAATAAAAGAAGGGTAAGAAGGGTAAACCGGTAACTCCCACACAGCTCAGCTTTGATAACCTGATGAAGAACAGAGGCCTTTCCAAAGAAAATACTTCATGGGGAATATTTCACCTCTCATTTCCCCTTCTGTAGTTTTAACATCGCAGCAACTGCTGCAGCCCCAGGAAGGAGGAATGGGGAAAGACGGTAAATACGTTTCCTGTTGCTCTTCTCCTCTAAAAGCTGCTCTTGCTGGGAACCACGACGCTACACAGCCCCAGCTTGGCAGCAGAGCCTGTCACTACAGTGCGGTGGCTCCCAGAGGCTTCGAGGCTGCAGGAAGGCAGCACAAGCAGATGAAGCTTGAGTCAAATATTTTGGTTTGTGGTGCCTCTCACTACAGTGGCAGAAGTGCTGGAGGCACCTGCCCGCTGCCGGCCATGGTGCCTGGCTCTCGCCACGCAGCCAAGTCCCAGGCTCCTTCCCCGTTGGCTTCCTACTGTGGCCAGAGGCACCAGGTCTCCTTATGCTTAAAGAAAAATTACTGCCACCCCAAAAATGGGAATTTTTGCAGTTTTCACTTTCCCTTAAAAAAGGGAACACAGATTATTATTTTTTTCCAGCTGTGGTTGTAGATGGATACCTCACTTTTACACAGATGAAAGAGCAAGTTAGTAATTTTTCCTCACAAGGAACTTCCTCTTACCCAGTGGGTGTGTATGTAGGTCACAGCAGTTTCAGATTTACCAGTGGATCCAAATGCGTACCTCATTTTCACTCACACACCAAATACTTTATTTTGCAGTGGGGGGGGGAAGAAAGACAGAAAGAAAGAAAGAAAGACAGAAAGAAAGAGAAAAAAGCCAAGAAAAGGAGTACTTTTTTACCATCATCCTGTACCATACCCATCAGATTTCCTGGAAATGTGAAAAGCTTCTTCAAACAAGCAAGTCACACCGAACCGTATGGATACAGCTCCCAATTACCTTAAACAAAGTACGACCTCCCCTGGGACAGGCCACCCACAGGAACCCGTGCTAACGATGGCAGGGACGTGACTGGGCTCCATCGCTATACTGAGAACTGCTCACATGGGCAGGGCTACGGAAAGTCGTCTCCGCAGGTAGGTGGCTTTTAAGACGGTTTCCATTACAGCTCCTCTGAGCTGCACAGACCCTCTCTCCTTATTTTTTTTAAACGCTGGAGTGCAATAGTCTCTTTATAAATGAAAAAGTCACTTTGCTTTCATTTTCAGCACAGTTTCTTCCAATTTTTTTTAATGTAACAATATACATCTTTTTTACTTCTAACCAAAAGTTTTATTTTCATAAAATTTAAAGCAGTATCTTTTTAAACAATCAAAATAATAATAATAATAACAATAATAATAATAAAATAGTAAGTGGCTTTCACGGAAAGCAACATGCATAATCTTAAACCAGTTACTAAAACTGTATTTCCCCGTGTAAACAAGGGCAGACAAGCCTCTTCCAATCTTGTATGTCAAAATTCAGCTGACTTTTGCAAAGGATAGTCTCCTCAAAAGCAGTCAAACAACCTTACAGCTGCTCTTAAGCATGACTGCATTCAAGGTACTTATTAGCGGAGACTTTCAATACCTCTTCAGGACTTCTGCCTGCACGAGAAAGTCCGTTTCCGTGGGCCTTCACGAGCTGACTCTGGCCGAGTCAGAGTTTAATGTCCTGCGACTCTGACATTTTGGCAAGTGTTTTCTTGACCCGCAGGGCTGTGAGCCGGGACGCAGGATTGTGAGCCCAGCACTCCATCATCAGCTTCCCCATCTGCCGTAGGCACTGCAGAGAGAAACGGGAGAGAAAGTCCCACCTGGGTCAGTGGAAGAGGAGACTGCAGTTGGTGTCAACGCCACAAAACTAAAGGGAAAATGTCTTTTCTAAGGGCAGCCAAAAAAAAGGCAACATGCTGGCTGGTATCACTTTTCAAGAGCTTTTGTTTTCTGTATATTAAGGAGAGTTCTCCAAACATGGCAATTGCTCTTATAATTTACGACAAGTTATAGTCTAGACTTGGCTGTATGCTCCACAAAAGCACTTTTCTTATTTCCCCTTCCCCAAACGCGCGCAGCCTGACCCACACAAGCACGGATCTGTACAGCGAGCCCTTTGCTGTACAAATTCAGTGGAATTTGCCTTCCTCAGCCAGCGACCGGCCCCCGGGGCACAGCCCGGTGTGAGCACAGACCCACAGCTCCTGCCCAGCTGCCCCTGCCAGAAAGCCACCTGCGAGCACCCAGCTCGGCTCTGACCTGTCCCGCTCCATCCCCTGCCTGCTTCCGAAACACGGCCAGACCCTCCTCCGGCTCCCAGCAACAACTCTCTTGCTGACAGCATCTCAGCATTGCCTTTGCCATCCTGGAAAAGGAGCATACATCCCTGCTCTGCGTCTACCACCTTCTTCCAAACACAAAGCACCACGTAAGCCACCGCAGCCGGGGGATGACCCCGTCAGCCTACAGATCTGCACTGCTTGAAGATTTGCTTGCTACAATAGGAAAAGAGACTTTTTCCATCTCATCCAACTTGCTCTCCATTTTCATGAGGCTCCTGGCCCAGAAGCAGTGCAGACCCGGAAAGGCATTACGCACAACCACCACCAGCAGCGCCCAGACCAGCTTAATACATTTCAGATTAATGCGGATTTTTATAAATGCGTTTTGGTGATACACAAGGTTTTATGCACTAGCAAGTTTGCCTCTCATCGCTAGAATGCCTGAAGTGGGGTTACCAATGACGCTAACCAATCAATCAAGAACAGTTACTTGAACGAGACTCCCCAATCCTCGATAGGGGTGGTAGCAGACCAAACACACACTGCATGCCACCACACAAAAGCCCTTCCCAGGATCGATACTAACAGCACTTCCTCCAGTGCTTCCACTCCCGGTCTGAAGGCTCAGAGGGATTTGGCTAGGGAGAGGATGAGGCAGGTGAGTCTTGGTTAGATCTTCCCACACTGGCTGTTGCACAAGTCCTCGAGCCTCCCAGGGAGGCTGTTTTATTTTTCCCTCACATTCCCAAATTGCCTACATCTCATGCCACCTAAATCTTTCATCTACCTGCAGAATATTCATCTACACACTGCTATTCCCAAATGGCAGTTGTCTTCTGTGACTGTAGAAAGCTTTACAGCATTAAACTGTACCAATTAACGTGATTAATGACCCCTCCTCCATAGCATCTTGGGAGCAGTCGGCAGGTTTGCCTGCAGTACCTCAACTGTTCGTCTCCTGTCCCACGAGCACAACTTTGCTTCGTTACAGATGCTCAGCAGGGAGAGTTCAGATTCTCCCCCAGTCCTCTCACCTCTTTTTTTTATTCTGGAAAGCATTTTCTGGATCCTATGTCTCCTCTGAAAGGCCACATCTGTAGCCCTCTTTGCTAAAAAGTGAAGAGGTGCATGAGCACTGTCTTCTGTTAGATGTAAAGGGGTGAATGATCGGTGCTCCTTGGTGCAGCCCAGCTACTGTGGTCAGTCCTATTGCATATCAATACCGTAAGAGTGAAACTTAATATCTTGTGCTCACGTTAGCATAAAATCACAGTAAAATCGTGTTTCCAAGCCTGCACACCTGTGATCACAGAAAAGCTGTATGCTCATTTCATTTCCAAGAGACAGGAGATACTTCCTTCTTTAAAAAAAAAGGGAAAAAGGTTGGAATTACAGCCCACACATCAGTACACGCTGAAGCAGCTGCCAGTACACCAAGTACACTACCACTGCACTATACACTGCAAAATAATTTCTCTTTCAAAATTTTTGGCTAGCCACTGATTTAGTGCTATTAATGCCGGGAGCAGAAAGCAAAATGAGTGCAAGAGGAAAACAGAGAGACTAAGAAGGTCTGAGCACAGCCTGCTATCATTGTGGGATCTGGTAGACAGCACACGAGGAACCCACTTGCAAATATCGTAGGCTGTGGCCCCTGGGGCTCTGAGGCCTTCAGTGGGGATATCCAAGAAGGTCACACTCCTTCCCGAGCCCTGTTACACCGTGACTGGTGCTAGCACCAGTGGTAAAGCTCCTCCTCACTCAAAATGGTGCAGAATTGGGTCAACCTCACTCACTTGCTCTGATTAAAAACACAGGCTGCATTTTAAGAGGAATGATACCTCATCGCTGCTCCATCTGTTGGGAAACGAAGGGCGGAGTCTCTTGATGCACACAATCTCCCGCATGTCCTCGTACGAGGGGTCGCTGGGCACGAGGTCGTGGTACGGAAGCTGGTATTCCTCAACTATTCCTGAAAGAAGCCATTAGTTGCCCATCACTTGCAGAAGACACCTTCCACTCCCCTCTTTCCCTCTCATTTTATAACAGATTGACCATACTGCTTAACAATTAGATGCACTTCTTAAAAGGAATTCCCTGCCCTAGAAGTTTATTCCACCGTCAAGCTCCAATGTAACCATGGCCGTGTAAAGACTGGCCAGGTATCTTAATCTGAAAGCATAGTTACTTGCCAAGTGAGACAGTTGCTACCACTGCTGTCCAGTCCAGCAATCTCCAGAAAGTTATGACAGAAAGAACTATTAGCATAGGGCCCGTATCAGAGTAATTTGGCAGAGAATTAACCTTAGGTTTCCTTCTTATCAGTGGACCTGGTATATATCAAAAGGCATTTCTGTGACTTTTCAGAGCACGGCAAGGTACCATTCTTTGTGCACACTGACGATGACAACAATATTACAGATTTTACATCGCGTCATTGCAATACACTTTACCAGTTTGTAAACACAGGGATCATGTTGCTCATGAGTGAAATTCAGCTCCTCTAGGGTAAGCATGGAGCGAGCATTCAGCACAATACTGAAGGCTTTAAAGACCCATAAAGTCTGGTGAAGGTAGCGTAGACCCGAGAGAGACATGCTCTACTCTTACTTGCCACCAATCTGGCACGTAACTGCTGCTAAGTCATTTCTCTGCATTTAACTTTCCTCAGTGGCAAAATAGAGGTAATGACACCCATCACTTCTTCACGACACTGAGCTCTACGTGCAGAAAGCACACATAGCCTATGCGTACAAGGATGGATCTATGCCCTGAAACTGCAGCTGGCTGCATTGCTTTATCTTGGCTGTCCTCACGCTTGAATGCCTGATATCAGAAGGAAATGAGGCACATCACTGGTATGACAACGATGTAATAAGTGCCAATTCCCTCTGTTTTTTTTCTATGTGTCTTGTAAATAGATTATTTATTTTAAATAGTGGCACAGCATACCCCTAAATTGTTTGTCCTCCTCCTTCTATTTAACTCTAACAAACCAAATAAATCACTATTTTCTTTCTGCTAAAATAGCTGAATACCCCCTGTCCAGCAAAAATGCGTTGCCATTGGAAAAGGCCCCCAAATGAGTTCCATATTCCTTCTTCAGTGCAGGCATCCGCTGCCTTCAAACGAGCCATTAAAATACAGTCTAAATCTCTGCTGTTGAAATAGCACTGATGCTTGAAAATAAGTTTCGACAAGAGAAGAGATATTAGGAGAGTTACCTGTATGGTTTATCCACATTTGTTTATTACAGTAAAAACAATTACCCAGAGGAAAGGATGTAATGGAAGATTTGGGTTATAAATGGGGTTCACTGACACAATTAAAAGCGATCTCCCAGCTCTTTACCTCCTGAAACACATCTCCTTGCTATCTCCCAAAGGATGAGTCCAAAACTGTACATATCAGCCATGATGTACGACTGAAAATGATTTCTGTTCAAGCTTTCGTCCAGCACCTCAGGAGGCATATAGCGTTTTGTTCCTACACGGGTATTTGGAGGTATGTCTACCTCGTTTGTATCACTAAAAGAAAAAGAAGGGGAAAAAAAGGGCATCAAACATGCAATTAAGTGGCTTGAAAAGAAAGCAATTTACATGGGAGAAGTAGTAAATTCACACCACATCCACTCTCAAACAAGGTCAAAAGCAATGCATAGTCTTAATGGAACAATTCTTACAAGGAAAGCCTCTTAGTGTGCAGGCAACCCTCCTTAAAAGGCTGGCCCGCCTGAGGCTATGTTAAGCATTCAAATGCAGAACCGCAATGGAGATAAGACTCAACAGGGAAGCTGTAACATTTGTGAGATTGCATTAGCCTGAGCTCTAATGCTGGTGATAACAATCAAATCTTCATTAAATGCTGTTTGCTTAACATACTCCACCACCTAATGCTTTAGTCTTAGCAATTAATGGAGGACACTAAATAGCTGGGGCAGTATCACTTAGCTGTAGCAAATCAGATCTGCAAGGAAGACGAGTCTAACTATTTTTTGTGCATGCATTACGTTTGATCTCTCCCAATCTTTATACATCAAGACGTGTAAACACGCAGACGTAAATATGTAAAAAAATCTAACCAAATGTGTCATGCCTCACACATTGACCAGAAGAGACAACGTATATCTAACGGGAAGCAAATTCCCATTAATTATGTGACTGGATTTTTTTTTTTCTTATTAACTCAAATTCAGCTGTATCAGTTTTAATGTTTTTAGAAGTTTAATATATGGCATATATTGTGGTTTGCTTAGAAAGGTCTGTTTCCCTTTCTTCACCTTCAAAACGTAAACATTTTAAATGTGATGGATACAACAAAATCTCACAGAATAATTCTACAACTTCTTCTGTAATTTTCTTCACCTACAGCAATTTTCTTCACCTACAGTTATGAAAATGACAAAAAAAGGTGAGCCTGAGATACAACCAGTCACCTACACAGTCATTAAATCATACATATGCTGGTGGCATTTCTGTATACCTCCAAGAATGTAACATAAACCTAGTGACCTGCACCATCTTGCAATATTTTGAATAAAATGAGAAATGTAGAGAACTTCACTAAACTCATTAGCTTCAGCAGAGCACACCCATTTCAACTACTTTTTTCTGTTCCTGGTCATTGCCTGAGAAATGCTGTCTAAGGAAGGATTCAGTATGAAAACAAGCCAAGTATGTAATGTAAATTCCATTTGGACTGTGACAAATACATATTTCACCTTCTTTTATAGCAACACTTGGTAGTTCCTAGCTCTTCTCGGTTCATACCTAAGCAGTGTACTTCTCTGTACTTGTCAGGCAAGGTATACCTGCAAAGGGTGAATATCTTCCCTGAAACTTTTGCAGCAAATAGTGTATTTCCAAGTTGTTGTTTTCTAGGCCCCTGTTCCTCAAAGTAAAAATATTCCTTTCTCATCTTGTAAAGAAAGGTCAGGTTCATAAAGGAAAAGCCTCACCAAGAAAGCAGGTAGGTAAGTGAATGGTGAGAAGAGCACATAAAAACTGCTTTTCCATACACTCTGAATAACTTCAGTTCAAGATTTGTACAGAGTTCTTAAAATTTTTTTTGATACCTCAGGGAGCACACAGTTTCAAAGCTGACCTCTGAGAGTGAAACCTTCAGTCTACGGCCACATTTCTGTGCACAGAAAAATCAGAGACTTTGTAACACACGTCTCCACCACCAGGACCACTGCCGAGAGCTCAAGCTCCTTTTGAACGGAGCTGTCAGACAGCAATGACTCCTTTACGAATCCCAGGAGTGCGTAAGTCCTACTTGTCTGCTCTTTCTAAGTTGTTTAAACACACAACCATTTTGTTTAAATCAAATTTAAAAGCCATTTCAAAAATCAAATCTGTACTTCGGCAATTTGATTTGTAGGAAATGAAACAAAAGGCAGCCCAAACGGGGTGCTTTTCAATAAATCCCAATTAGTAACTTGTGCAAATTATTAGTATTATTCTATATAAGTTGTGAGTGAATTATCTTGGGATCAGACAAGCTGAAAGCTTCCGTGACAAGTTTACTGACATGCCTTCAACCTGTCAATGCTATGTCCTTTTAGCATGTGGCAGCAATACTCAGGTTGCTATTGGGGGTGAAGTGATGAAAACTCAACCTTTATGCAGATGCAACTAATGTGCTCAATAACTAAAAAGCGACTATTTATACACCTGCATTATGTGTTTATGCGACATCCTCATCTACACAGGTAGCCCCACCTCACATACAGATGAGCATAGCGTGAAAGGTACGCACATACACTGCAGGTGCTTACCCGCTGCTCAGTCAAGAACTAAACCAGCGTTTGCGTCTGATTTACCAACTTTCCCTCACCCTCCTCACTTCTACTCACCTGATAAATTTAACAGCCAAGCCCAAATCTGCTATACAGCAGGTGCCGTTCTTTTTCACCAGGATATTCTTACTTTTTAGGTCACGGTGGGCAATAGCAGGTTTGCCCTGAGTACTGAAGATCTCAGTGTGCAGGTGGCACAAGCCACTAACAGAGGAGTAAGCCAATTTTAGCATGGCTTTTGTGTCCAAGGTAGTAGATTTTAGATAATCATAAAGAGAGCCATTCTCATGGTAGTCGGTGATGAGATACAGCTGGGTCCAAGATCCTGTACCTTTAATGTCTGCGGCAATGAATCCTGTAAAAAAAAAGAAGATTTTCAAGTTAATACTTCTCAGGGCTTTTTTTTTGATTGGACTGTCAGCCACTGCAATAGTTTTATTTTAATAACATATTTAATTTCTTTCCTCTTACTTCCATGCAACTACACCTCACCTCTAGCCATTAACATATTTTCAGAAAGCCCAGATATGGAAATACAGATGGCAGAAACAGATGTGTGGTGTTTGGAGTAACAGCCCCCAAACCCAATTATTTTTTAACTTTTATTTATGCTTCAGTAATCCTTGAAACATCTTTCTTTTGAAAAGTGCTGGGTGGCTAATTGCAGAGCACAGAAGGTAACAAAGCACATAGGAAAGGGCATCAGACAACAGCAAATACAAAATTATTAAACTTAAGAAACCTGTACACTATCAAATAATTCTCTTTAATTTCACTCACCGAGAATATTTTCATGCCTCATCAGGACAGTCTGGTAGATTTCTGTTTCTCTGAACCAGCTGGCCTCCTCTGTGGTAAAAAACACTTTCACGGCTACCTTTTCGCCACGCCACTTTCCCATCCAGACTTCTCCATAGCGACCTTTTCCAATCTGCTTTACCATCTGAATCTGTTTTGCGATGGTCCTTTGAACCTGTGAAGTGCCGAGACGGGCGGTTACAACTTGCTCCGCAGAAACCTTCTGCATTCACCTCCCTCCTTCTGCGTCTCCTTCCCGCGCAGCGAGCCCAGCGGAAAGGGGAATACGCAGCCATTGCGGCGTGGATTTCAGCAAAGCTCCACAACACAGACGCTCCCCGCTTCCCCCAGGATGCAGTGCTGGTGAGGCCATTCCTGCCACTGTGAAGAAGCCTTTCCATACATTCCCAAAACACGCTGTGGCCTCTCAAGAAAGTAAATCGGTCTGTGTGAAGGAAACATTTGACTACTAACCTTGAAATTCTTATTTTCCTGTGGGAGGTTGCCACTTTGCGGAAATTTTTTTGTTATTTTTGGAAAAACTTTGACAGAAAACACTCCTGGCCACCCCAAACCAAATTCCAAAGGGGTAGGTAACACATTTTAAATTAAAATGGGGATGTTTGTTACATACTCAACACTGTTGACACTCAAGGCTAGGGCTCACAAGAGCCAAAAGCATATCAGCGCTCCAAAACTAGCAAAATTACTGAAAGCAGCTTCCTATCACCTTCCTTGAAAATCCCATGCCTAATAATTTCAAAATATAAATTTTGTGTTAGGAACCTCAACCACTACTTACAGAGTTAGAACCCACGTGCCTACATTAATTTTAATCAGCATTACATAGTAATAAAAAGATTTTTTTTTCCAAAGATATGGAAGCAGAGCTTTAAATCTGCCCTTTCTAGTGTCCGTATCAGCTTTGTCAGTGGCTGTACTGTGAACTGATGCTAAAGTCAAACCATTTGTGCAGCTGTAGCATAAGATCAATGTACTCAGCAGCACTGCAGAGATACCCTTCATGAGGATGGCAGACCCCATGTAGCAGATGGACTGATTCTACATCTAACAAGCTTTATGACTACAAAAGATCTCGGACAAATGGAGACTAATATATTCCCATAGGACTGGAGCACGTCTGCAGATCACATATTTCTAAAAGTTCACAACGAAAAACTCAAGTAGATGCTGCAACGCAACCCATTGGTGTTCACGGTTGACTCAGCCTCACCCTAGCATAACAGGACATTAAAATGTCACCTTCTTGTGCTTCAGCATTGCCACCTCAATCCACAGCTAACTATTTTTGGTTTGTTAGGATTCTCCAAGATTTTGAAAGAAAATAACTTTATAGACTCCAATGCAAGGAGTTTTTCATCTGGCCCAAGCAATTGGCAAAATCTGGACAAGTGCAAATTCAAGGTCTCTCGATTTTGCCACCATCCATATACAAATTTCAAGCAGTTTATTGCAGCAAGCATGCACTGTCTGAATCCCTGTGAAATCGTATGCATTTCATGTAATCCCAAATATTTTTTGCAATGTTGCCTGACAAAAATGATCAAAACTTGATTTTAAAATAATTTGCTTCCTTTGTTATCCCTGGAAGGTCCAGTGGAAACTACCCGTTTGGTAATGCAGAGCAGGACTGCCACAAGCCCACTGCAGCATGAATGTATGTCCACAGAAGAATTCAAAACCTATTAGGTAAGGTCTATTATAATTTATTTTGTAAATAAATTACTGGCTTTCATAATAGACAATTTAAAGAAGAAAAACATAGTGGCCTTTATGCAAAGCTATTTCAAAAGTCCCAGCTTTTGTCTTCTCTCATTTAAACAGAATCCCATTTTTTCAGCCCTGCAATGTATTATTAGACTTCCAAGATGGTGGCTTCAGTACCATTATTTTTGATTAACATCAGTGAAAGCCAAGAACAGAGATTAGCCTTAATTTTTAAAATTGATTTATTCTCTTTTATACTCTCATATAGTGATTGAACAATAGTTATATTACATTGGAATTTTGCTGTAACATTTTGTAATGTCATTTTAGCATTGTTGCTTTCTATTTTGCCCATTTTAAAAATGCATCCTGAACAATAATGCAGTTATATCAAATAACTTAATTTGTGTAAATATATGTAATGGCATCATAAAGTACATGGAATTACAATACTTAATGATGAAAAGTTCCTTATTAAATTACATAAAGAAAATGAAAAACACATTTCTGTTATGGGTTTTCAGGTGGCAGAATACTATGTGAAGGGCCTTAACCTGGTTTCCTCTTGCCAGAACTGGTCAAACAATCTCCTATGAACAATTTATTTTATTTTAAGGAATTTAGCCCTTTCTTGAATCATAAACTGATTATGATTTCTAAAACAAATCGGTTAATCAAAATTGTTGGATGAACTGATTTCATAAGCATGCTGAATGATGTGTTCATGTGAATTATTTACACTGAGTGGGGTTGGTTTTTTTTTTTAATTTTTTTTCAATTCGGTATATTTTGCTGCTTGAGCTCTGTGAGCAGCCAGGTAAGGTTACATGGCCTTTTGTTTCCTCTCCCTGACTGGAATCAATCCAATAACCGACTATTTTTACTTTCTGCATTCTATTTTTCTGATGTTCAGCTAAAAGTGTTCAGCTACTGCAGATGAAAATTCAGACAAACCAGCCTTTTGTAACTTCAATATTTTGAACAGAGAACTTCATACCTATGGCTGGGATGCAGTCCCTTGAAAAGTGAAATTCATTGGAAGAAAAAGTAGGAAAAAAATATGTAAGGTAGAGACCAAACTGTAATTCAGCAAACTCTTCATACAGACCACTGAAATAAATGTCCCCAGAGTCTAATCTCCTTCCCCAATTTTGCACGGGGATTCACGGGGGCAACAGCTTCACCTACACTTCTTGCTCTGTCAAGGCCAATGGGGTTCTCCTTGCTTGCACAGACTTGATCATGCACCCCAGTTTGTCGGCTCAAAGCCTTTATTTACAACTTACTGTGTTTTTTTCTCGGTTTAAAATTTCATTGGCAGCGTTTGACCTGCAGCAAACTTTTCTGTCAGAGGCACGAACAGGTCAGGAAAAAGAACACTTGCTGAATGTCGAAGTATCAATAAAATATTGGTTAATGCTTGTTTTTGGTATAATATTTGTACCCATCAGAATACATGTTCTGCACAGAAGGAAAACGTTACTGTTGAGCATAAAGTGACTGTAATAAATTTGCGGATTACTTTCCTGAAATAACAACTTTGGATGTTTCAGTCTCTGCATAAGAAATAACACAGTTAAAAACAAACTCTTCCACAATAAAGTCTAGAGCATTATTGCCAGGCACTTTCTATATAATTGTTTCAGGCATGGGTCCAGAGGTATTAATCTGTGCATTTCTAGTGAGCCTGTAGCAGTTGTAGCTGTCTGGGAAATGCAGCAAACATCTATTACCAAGTGCAAGATTCATTATAGCTCTCGTTTTTCTTCTCTTCCACAGAAAATCACTACTTAAGGGAAAGTCTGGGAAAAAAATGTATATATTTTCATAGGCAAAGAGAGAGGGGAAAAGAGTGCCTTCAAGAAGAACACTTGGTCCAGTGGCTGCAAAGTCTCCAGGCTTGAGAGAGGAGAGAGGACTGGCAGAAGACAGGATGGTTTCTGCTTCACGGAGCACCAGCACAGCTCTGAGAGCTACTAAGCAATGACCCAGTTGGGATGCCACCTTGGCCATTACAGCAGTTAATTAGCAGAAGTTAGTTTTTCTGTCCGCTGCAAGAGTAGACCTGGGGACACCAGTAAGACCGTAGATCCCATCTTCAACCAGCTCACTGGGACAGAGGAAGGCATAAAGCACAAGTGGTCACAACCACCATTGCTCCAGCTTTTTTGTCTCAAGGGCATCCTGGGATGAAGTATCGAGCCATGCACTGCTGCGAGATGCCCCAGAGCACCATCTATCCACGTGGGCTGCTGGAAACACATCCTTTCAGAGAAGAACCACCAAGTTCCTTGTGTTTGCTCTACATTATTATATTATTTCTGTCACTGTAACAGGTAGGAGCACTAAGCGCAGACCAAGACCTTGATGTGGCAGGTGTTATGCAAAAAAAACAAAGCAAGAAAAGCAAGAACCCCTCACAATTAAATCAGCTGGAAGCATTCATTAGGAATGGTCCTAAATTGTAAGCATGACCCCTCCCTTTCCATGGCTGCTAGAGGGACATTGGTGTGGGATATGACAGAGCTTTCTTAAAGCCTAGACCTAAATGATGACTTTTCTCTCAACAGAGAAAAATGACCGTGGGTTTTCCATGCTCAGCACCAGTCACAGCACCCACTTGGCAGCTGGGCTTTTTTCCTCAATAGCTATGTTAATTGTCAGAAAATTGGATTTTTAAAAAAGTCACCCCTTTATTTAAATGGGACTGTAAGCACTTACTCCTGCCAGAATAAATTGAGTTTAGTCAGATTTTTGCCAAACACTCAGCCTGTTGCTTAATTTTAAGGAATTATAAACCTTCCCGTTTTATTTCTTCTTTAGGGTGTAGAAAAAAGATGTGTGGGCAAAAAATAGACAGATAGCACGTAGTACTTGGAAACTGGACAACATTACAGTAATAGGATCTCCCAAACTAATAGGTTTGTGAGACAGGAGGGACATTTCATCTCTGAAAAATGAAAATGAAATCTAACTCATTTTCTCAGAGGCAGTATTTTAAATAAGTAACCTGGCTTTTTTTTTCAGTGCTAAAAAGCAACGATGACCCCCAGAAACAAAAACCCCTGGTGAACAGAAGTGTTTTGCCACAGAAGGTAAAACTTCTGCCTTTTCAGCAGGTGAGCTCAGGGAGCTCAGCCATCCTGGAGTCAGTTCAGAAATAATCACAAAGTCCATCCCTGTGCCTTTAACCTTTGACATTGCCACACTACAAGGAAAAATAATTCGCTCTTGACTTCTGAATGCAAAGTGAAGTCTACACATAAAAAGGTCCCAGGTTTGATGAATTACTGTTCCCTTTACATGAAGACAATGTGTCAGTGTTTGAAATGCTATTGTGTGCTGCACATAAAAAGCAAGAAAATAAGACCAGCGGGCCAGATGCTGTCCTGTATGCTGGGTTAAATCCAGATGAATTTCTGTGAGCTCTATCAGCCTGTACTTACCCTATGGTATCTAAAATAAGAAATGAGCCAAGGTAAAAAAAAACAAACAAACAAACCCTAAGCTTTTTTTGGCTTAGTCTACATGAAAAAAGTCTCCTGCTTTTAAAGCAGCTGTTCTCCAGCTGAAATCCTTGTCATTTCTGGGAGAGGAAAAAAACCTAAAACAACAGCTGAGGACACATAAATATAATTTCTTGTGCCTCATTTTGTCTTCTCCCTCTCCTCATTTTTGCCTTTTAAACTTGCATTAAAATAATCCTGCGTCCTTACCAGGAGAGGGAGCCCGGAGCCGCTCCCGGAGCTCTGGGACTGCTCGATCAAATCCTTCAGGGACTCTCCGGGGGGAATGTAGGTCTCATCCTGCTCCAGCCCGATGCTGTACCGGGGCCTCGTCTCTTGGCGTTTGTATCTGCCGTTGTGCATGAAAGCGAAATTAGCTTTGAATACAATGAGCACATGTGCAATGAATAATGCACGTCGTCCTTCACGTCCGCTTCATTTATAGACTCACAGCTTCCTCTGCTGCCCCGAGGAATATGCTGGACTCCCTGCCCAAAATTTTCTATTTTATTTTTAGCAACTGTTTTCGGCATCAAAACTCTAAGTATAAAACTCAAAGACCGTGCAATCTGGTGTCAGTTTGCAAAGCAGCCAAATGTTTCTCTTTCAGAAACTTAAATATGTTTAAAACACAGACCAAGCAAATAGCCAGTTTTATTTTACTGACTGCAGTGGATCTTTTAGGAGCCAGAGGAGGCCAGGTCTTGGGATCTGGGACTATTTAAAAAATGTGACAAATTATTTAAACGTAATGTATGTAGATTATGATAACATTCTAGACAAATTTACTTACATTCCTGTATCCTTCTCTTTTTTATGATCGGTTCTTCATAAACACATTTAGAAGCCTTAGGTTTATTTACCCTATATAAAATTTGTCCTGTGGCTTTCTTAGACTCAGTAAAGAATAATCTGTGCCTCTACTTGAAGGGCTTTTTAGGATGTTGGGCAAAAGATGCTACATGAAATACATCACACAGGTATACCTGTGACTAGCATGAATGAAATACACATTTTTTCCTCATCATAAAATTACGGTTTCTCATTTCTTTTTCTTAAGGTCCACTTCAATTTTTTCAAATTCCTAAATCTATAAAAAGATGAATGTTGGGAGGAACATTAACAAGATGGTAAAGTATTCCTTATTTACCTGAAGTAGCAGAATATGATGATAAGCACCAGAAGTATACTGCAAACAGTCACCGAGATCAGCAGAGCCTTATGGTGAATGTTTCCTTCAGCAAAGTCTGGGGTTAAAAACAAGGAAGGTGGAAAACTTGGAAAGGGAGGTGGTACAAAGTCAGTATCAAAAGGCACACATGCCTTAAAAAGCGCAGCGAGCACAAGATCGTTTCCTTTATTTTCTACTGAAGTCCTATGCAAGATACCCCTGGATTCCCCAGGCATTTTATAGAATCATAGAATCGTTTAGTTTGGAAAAGACCTTTAAGATCATCGAGTCCAACCGTTAACCTAGCACTGCCAACTCCACCACTAAACCACGTCCCTAAGCACCACGTCTACACGTCTTTTAAACACTTCCAGGGATGGTGACTCAACCACTTCCCTGGGCAGCCTGTTCCAATGCTTGATAACCCTTTCAGTGAAGTAAAATTTCCTAATATCCAGTCTAAACCTCCCCTGGCGCAACTTGAGGCCATCTCCTCTCATTCTATGGCTTGTGACTTGGGAGAAGAGACGGACCCCCACCTCTCTACAACCTCCTTTCAGGTAGTTGTAGAGAGCAATAAAGTCTCCCCTGAGCTTCCTTTTCTCCAGGCTAAACAACCCCAGTTCCCTCAGCCGCTCCTCATAAGATTTGTTCTCCAGACCCTTCACCAGCTTCGTAGCCCTTCTTTGGACATGCTCCAGCACCTCATTTTGTCGCTTCCTTTTTGACCCTCACTGACCAGGGCAGAACCAGCACCTCCAAAAGCCTATTTAATGTTTCAGCCCTCACTCAGGCAAAACATTGCCTTGATTTGCAGTTCACTGTTTGTTTCTGAATGAAAAATCAATTAAGACTCATAGCTCTGTGTCTTAACCTAAGTGATCAGCCAGGACATACAAAAATTACTGCCTCTATCTTAAATCACTCTTATTAAGTAGCATCCTATCAAGCAGTTAATATATATATATATAAGAATAATTGCATTTATCCTAGGAGGGAAGACACAGCGGACCATCCAACCCCCAAGAAGGCAGGCCATGAGAGGCCTTGAAAGTACATTTCCATCACTGCAGAATAATCTGTCTCTTGGATCCTGTTTTAAACACCTGAGCAGGAATTTTCTCCTCCATTTGCTCTATAGCAGCCCTGTGTGCCAGCAAGTCCTTCCTATGCTGGTGGGAAAAATTATCCTTCCAGCAGCTATTCTATAAAACACTTGGAAAATGAAATGTGTCAAATAACTTGTAGAAAATGCCGTTACATAAAAACTATTAAAATGTTTCAGTCACTCGTTGCATGGAAGACTCATATTCTCCTTTAAAGTCTACCATCAATCTTCAAATTTGTATTCTCAACTCAGGCAAGCGGGTCTGACCTTCATGCATGCTCCTCTGCTGAAAAACAAAGAAACCTAGCACTATTCTTCTTTAACCTCCCCTACCCCCCAAAGTCTCAAAATTACGGTATTTCAGCATGCAGACACACACACCATCCTCCCAAAGTTGCTATCTGGTATAACGCAAATGAGGACTATGTTTTCTGAAGCTCTCCTAGCCTCACTGTCTTGCATCTTTCACACTAATGTTGAACACATCGTAAAATGCAAGAAACCTATCCGTATTGACTCATCCTGGAACGGCACTATTACGTTTCAGATTTACAAGGGTAATGAGACAAGGAGATTCCTAAGGGACTCTTGGTTTACTGTCAGGCTCTTTTATTTTACAGATCCAGTTTCTCCTTCTGTTTTTGCCCCCAAACTATTTCTTTCCTTCCCCTTTCCACTACAAACAGAGATTACCTACTAACACACCTTTTGATCACACTGGTCATGTTTTAGCCTGCCATTACCTGCTCCGGGAGCATTAACAATGTAAACATTCAAGACACGGCCGATGCCTTTGAAAGGCGACACTGACACGGTGTCTATCAGGAAAACACTGGAGCCCATCATTCTCCCTGCTGCAGCAGATTTCTACCTGGCCTGCCACTCCAAGTGGCCTGCGAGCCGAAACCGAGAGCCCACCGGGGAATCCAGACCTCTCTCGCGAAGGCGACGGCTGCTCGGCAGGGCTAAGGGCTTCGTTTCATGCTTTGTAAGCAGCCCGCGTTGGCCAGCCATCTCCCTCTAAAATGTGTGGTTTGTAACAGTTTAAGATGTCGCAGCCCATCAGCTGAGGAGAGGATAAACAGAGCACGCAGACCATATAGTGGGATTTTATACTGGAAGTTGGGCTTTTGTGCTTAGCAGTAACGAAGGTTGATGTCAGACGCAGAGGGAGCAATTCAGATCTTGCTCATACTTGTGTATGCTGGACATTAAAGCCACGGAAGTCTGCGCATTTACACAGACACAAGTGTTGCACTACCAGAACTTGTAAAGCATCCATACCGTCCATGCTGCCTGTGTGTGTCCGAGTATGTACATTTGGGAGAGGGATGATAAAGATGCTGAAATCTTGAATCAAATTAAACCCAATCATTTTTAGGGTTTAAACGATCCAAACCCTGTGCTCAACGTTTCTAATGGGCTTCTCCCATTCAGATAAGTAAATAAATGCAGTTTGATTTTCCCAGAGGCCAGAAGGTATTTTGGAAGTGCTGTGTAGCTCTCAAACAAACTTCAGACTCCAACACTACAAAATTTTTTGGTACCCAAATGCAATTATGTGAAGAAAATGCAAGGAAAGCATGCAAGACATACATAAAGGAATGCGTCTTGATCTCCGTGCTGGGAGTGGCCGATGCAGACTGCAGCAGCAGCGATGTTTATGCTCTTGCAGTAGGTGATGTCCGCCATGCTGATGAGGTCAGCTAACATAGCTTTAGTAGTGGCTCACTACGCACAGCATGGGCATGCAACTGGCTCTCACTGGAGAGGAGAACAACTTCCATATGTCTTTATATTTATTTGGCTACATATGATGAGAGGCAATACTGACGATAAGTGAGCTATTGTCTCACCTTTCAAATACTTCCTGCATTTGCAAAGCATTTTGGCAGAATTTCATTTGCTTGCTCACTTGAGGACTTCATAAACCTGCTGGCGCGTGGACAACACAAGATTAAAAGCATGCCCCCATTCTTATACCGGCAATGTCTGTTCTGCTGAACTGAGCCAGGCTGGTGCTGCTGGAGACCAGCTCTTCTCTCCTCCTACGGCCCGTGCTGTTCCCCACAGAGCAGCAGGACAAACCTCTCTTTCCCTGCACCATTTTCAGCACCTCCTTGGCCAGGTGGAGGGATGGGGCAGCTCAGCTGTGAGTCCGCTTAATCACGGGCTCGTGGACTCCGGGGTGGAGCCTGTGGGGGGTACCACTTGGTGCCGGTTTGCGTGACGTGACGGAGATACTCTGTCCTTTAAGAAGTCCAGCGCTGTGCTTTTCAGTGTTACGTTACTTGGCAACTGCACCATGCCAAGCAGCGGGGTTATGAGAGTAAGCAGTAGCTTCCATGGAGGCAGTGAGCGATCACCAGGAGCACAGTGGGGGGAGCGCAGAACAAACACGCAGTAGGTTTGGGAAGCTTCTTCACACACCTTGGCTGGCTGATAATAGCGAAGCCCAGCAAACGGCACATTAACAGTTCTATGTTGTACGAAACCAGTGGTGCGTGCCCATGTCAGTGGTGAGCAGTACAGAAAGGGAAAGGTGGCAACAAAAGGAGGGTCTTTGGTGATACCAAGCTGCCTCTCAGTTATTCTCCCCTGATTTCCCCCTCCTCCACCACTCGTTCCCCTCACTCTGCCATCCGCAGGACCGTGCTGAGGAGTGCATTGAAAATGCCACCCAGCAGGTTCAAGGGAGAAGTCAGCATATCAAAGGGAGAGGAGGTTCTCCTCCCTCCCCAGGTCCCTCCAGTTCACAATGTTACGGTTATCCGAGTAAAAACTGCAGTGAAATCTGAGGCGTGGAGACTGTGTGCACACATCAAACCCCATCATTCCTCCAATCATTCCCTTGCCCATTCATCACTAGCTCTACAGGCAGGGAGCCAGACACGGTGGCACCACCACTTCTGCTTATATAGGCTCTAAATCAGTAAAGATATATTTCTCCTTTCGACTGGTCTCAGCCTGTGCTTTCGCTGGGATTTCCAGGAATATCTTTTATTGTTTAAAGCAGAGGTGTTGTATCAGACCCAATTATGACTCTCATTTCCTTAATAAGACAGATGTACAGCTGGGACGAGGACTTCATGGTTTCTCTGGGGTATTTTATCCTGCTAGTTCTGTACCGAGATGAGCTCAAAACTTAGGCTTAGCTGTTTTTTCTTCCATCTTGCCTAACAAGCCTTGCTTTGACCACTGTTAATACTTCTAGCTCCTACTTTCATGTATGTGGTCCTCCTTTCTTTTCATGGGGGTGGGTAAAACCCACTTTCCAGCACATGCCAGGTCTGGAAAAGCACTTTGAGAACACAAGTCGCTTGCCTTTGTGGATGTTACCTTGGTGCATAGGTTAATTTGCAGTTCAACAACCTCTGACCTGCAGCTGGACGCTCTCCCTAGAGTCTGTTTCCCATGAGATACGACCTCAGATGTAAGTTCATCAGAAGCCAAATTTCTGTTTGTTTTTTAAATGCTGAGGAACATACATATTTTTCATGGAATCCTGGAGGTCATAAGGTTGTTCCTAGAAGCTTGTTTTTAAGTTCATCTTCTCTTTCTTTGTACTTACAGTTTATGTTAAATTTGATATACAATTCTAACAGTACTCAGTCAATCACAGCCTAACCTAAATGTTTCCAACAGAAACAACGATCACAGCCATCGTACTGGGCACTGGCAGTAACATGTATTTGTACATAGTATTTGTACCTGGTTGCAGTGAGGATCTACAGTGCAAACTATGGCTTTTCTCTGAGCTTTCACATTAGGATACAGCAATGACAAATTAAAACAGGCCTGGCACCAAGAATGACATCTTTACTTAAGGCTTTAATAAAGGCGCTGACTTCAGCCCTGTCCAGCCACATTTAATGAGGCAGCTCCTGAAATGTATTTCCACAATATAATATCAGGATACCGGTAGTGCAGAGCTTATTTCAAACAAAAGTCTTCAGAATATGTTGAGTGAATACATCGCCTGTCATTTGTCATGCTAAAATAGACAACTTTGCAACACAGAGCAGCTAGAATCCTGTTCCAATTCTATGAATTTTTTCTTTCAACAAATATTCTCTCTACTATTTAATGGGTCTGCCACCACGGCGCCCAAGTGATGCTTTATTTACCCCATACACACACAGAGCAAAACCAACATCAATCCAAACAACTTCTGGCACTACCAAAAGCTTGTTTTATTGCTTTCTGTATAAGCAGCAGATAGTATTGCCAAATAACTAAAATCTTAATAAGGCAGATGTCTAGCATTAGGCATTGGTTCAGTATTTTTAAGTAGTTTTAATATAGAATAAACTCAGTCCGCAGCAAGAAGAAATCATGGCAGTGTTTTCCAAACTGAAATTATATTTATTGATATACTAAGTAAGTGTGAACAAATATTGACTTCCTTTTGGAGCTCCTCTCTCAGTCCAAAGAACTTCTTAAAATGAAAAAAACAACAAAGTAGTACATAACTCTTATGTTGGAAGTCAGAATTTTATGAGCTTTCGCTGACTTAATGGCTTGCTAGTAAACAGTGAAATATTTACATACTACTCTCCATAGGCCTGATTCTGCAGCCCATCTGTGCAGAATTTCATAGGCGTGAAGGGAACAGCTTACATGAGCGAAGGCTTTCTCTGAGCATGCATTTGTGTAAGTATCTGCTGTTTGCGTAATTAAGCGTGCATCTGCACACTGATCTGGATTTTCAACTCAGAATGCCACGATTACAAATACTCCTGCAACCTCGAACTGACTCTCGCAGACTAAACTCCATGCTGACCACCACAAACCTTGGCCATTGCTGCCAATGCCTAGAGTTTATCATGGATGAATTTACACTTACTTAGGAATACATTTCTCTAAAATGTATTCTGCAACATCCAGACAAAATAGTTTTACCAACTTTCAGAAAGTGATGTTTAAACAAACAAACAAACAGAAAAGCTAAAAGCTTGCCCCAGAATCTACTAAGTTAATACACGGCCATTTGTTCTCAAATAACAAATAAAAAAAAAAATAAATCGGTGCATGAATTCTTACTCTACATTCTATTTTCAGCTACATTTTTCAAGTAGAAAATCCGCTTTAGTGACTAGTTATTGTCCTAGTGCTGGATTATCAGGTCTTTTAAATAAGAAAAGCATAATGGACTTCAGTCAACTTGAACTGATTGATTAACCACTGGAGACCTGGTCCCAGATGTGTGTGGAGTTATGAACAACAGTAACGCATGTTGCGGGGACTAGAAAGAGGATTCAATTTTATTATCAGGCTAAAAACATAAACAGCAAGAGGCATCCTCTGCCACAACTAACCTAAGTCTTTGGGATGATCACTGACAGCCAGCAGGTCTGTGCTAGGACAATACTGTGCGACTCCAATGCATCTGGTGCTCACTGCATGTATGCAATAGCAATAATAGTAAGTATCAGCAACCACGGGTCAAGGCACCACTCCCCACATGACCTATAGGAATTCAGTGATACTGCTTAATGCAGTTTATCTCTCTAATCATGTGCAGTTGGAGGGGGGTGCTTTGCTTATGGCTTTGTTTCTTCCTAAGGCACAAAGAGCAACAGTAGGAAAAGGTCAGTTTGGGACTGGATTTACTTCCCCTTACCTCGATTTTTCAGTGGTGGCAGCGTCGGGTGAAGGTGTTTGTTACAGTAATCTTGGCCTGTGCAACATTCAATAGATCTTCTTTGGTGTGGAATAGGAGTGTCCTGCAACAATTTGATAGAAAGCACAGTAATTATCTGTGTTGTAAATATACATGGTCATTCTGGCACTTGCGAGGAAGATGTGCTTGTTAGCTGGACTGCGGTCTGTTACAGATTTCTAGGATGTGTGGAGTAAGGATTTCTGCCACCAAGCATATCCAGCAACATTTCATCTAAATAATTAAGAGATTAATTCACCCCTAACGTATTTCTATTGGTGCCCTAGTGCTGCAGAAAGGACTGATTGACTCTAATGGTGCAAGACAGAACTGTGAGTGTCACATGCGTCCATCAGTTAGACTTATGTTACAAAAATAAGTTAACGTGGGTATTCAAAACAGTTTAGCCACAATAATACAGGAATTGCTGTGTGGACTAATTTAGCTGCTGCTTCTGCTCTCATGAGAAGCTGGGTAAAATACCTTACATGGACCTTGATGGTTAGACAGTTCCCTTACTCATGTAAAATCATTTAAGGTTAACATTAGGAAAGGCAAACACTTCAGAGCCACTCTGCTCCATTGCCCATACCCCTTCCATTCCTGCAGTGAGATTTGCTCTCCATCAGGTGATCACTGTACTTGAAGGGAATTTCTGGCACAAGAAATCCAAAATCAAAGTGCAAGTGCATGTCAGACATAAAGGTTGCTGCAGTCCATCAAATAACATCCTAACTAACTTTAGCTGCCATGGAGACTTCAGGAATTAGACTGCATTTCTGTAAATTCAAACTTCCTCTGAGCGGGAGTGTTACTAGTAATAGCAGTGCAAAAACCAAAAACTTAAGTTATTGTTAGGAGCAGCTATAACATCACCATTCGGGGATATAAATGCACTCCCCTCAGCAATCAATGCGGAGCCACTGCCAAATGAACAGAAGAGAAAAACATGGACACAGTAATGTCTGTTGACTGCACTTTAATTGAAAGCTATCAAAAAGCCAAGCGACACTCTGGCAGCAAATGCTTCCTTACCCGACACTGGAAGTCCGAGCCCTCTAATCCAAGACATCCCTTGGTGACTAAATGTCCACCGGACTCATCTTCTTCTATTATGGTGAAGCAGTAGCCATCAGTGCTGAGGATTGGAAATACTGAATCAGGAAAAGGCTTTGAAGTGGAAAATGTGCTGCTGAATATAGTCTTAAACTCTGCTCCTTGCAAGGCAAGTCTGCCATTAACAAATTGATGTAAGGCAGGCTGGAAGACTCAGGCACCCAAGGCAACCTCTCGCAATGCAGTCCAACAGCCGACAGCGCTGCGGACCAGCTCTTGCACACACAAAGGAGGCTCTGCCTTGGAGTTGACACACTTACCTTTCCAACATTTCACAGCTATAAACCCCACTAACAAACATCTCAGTTCTCTGCCTATGGCCATTAGTGTGTTAAGACTTTGGAGACCTATATAAACGCAAGCATCAACGCTACAGCAGGTCTGCCTTGCGTGTGGGAACAAGGCATGGATATTTGCACCACGGTGGAGACCTGAAGAAAGAAACATTTTTGAGATACTAAACATAAAATATTATTAAGAGTGATTTGTGATTCTTGTTTTAACCATATTACAAACTGCAACACTCTTGTGTATGAGTCCTTGAGTTATCATCAACACCCTTCGTAACTGTTTACTTGGGTTATAAGCCTAAAGTGATCCATAACGCTTCCGTTTACAGGAACGTGCACCAGGGAGGACGAGTATACTAACAGATGGCTAGATGGTGCTGGTGATAAATGTTCTTCCTCGATGAAGGTCAAATGCCTGAATGCTATGGAAAGAGGGGGAGGAGGGCACGAACAGGGTGGCTGCCTTTTACTAAGACTGCTGTACATTAATTTCTCAGCACTCTGAGGGAGATACGTAACATGTAAGAAACACAAATTGACCGATTTGCAGGAAGGATCCAAAAATAAAGAAAAAACTCTTTAATATGAGACATTTAAGTCACATAAAAATAAAATATTCTGTTATTTCCCCAGGAAAATAACACTGGTTATTATGTGCAATGAGTATTTTTCAGAAGAGAAGAAACAAACTCGGTTAAAACAAGGAAATAAAAAGAAAAAAGCATTAGAAAATTTAAACACAGCAAGATTTCAGATGATTTGCTCCTTACTCGAACGAAAGGAGAGTCTAACAGAGCAACAACAGCAAAGGCAATGAAGATGTAGGAAACGAGAGGCACAGTTACACATATAAGAGATAAACACAATTTGTAAGTATTAGCTACACGACAGAGAGATGCTGGATAGGATCATGTCAAACATTTGCTGTGGCATATTTTTATATTAGTGGTGCAGGGTCTAGCCACAGTAAGCTTATTACTTCAAATAATAATCTATCACGGGTTATTGACTTCTGGATTTGAAAAGTAACCAGTTACACGTTACAAATTAGCTTCTCGGAGAAGCAAGCAATGACTTCTACCCTTCTTTGACATTGTGCATACGAGTAAGGCAAAGGAGACGGCAACCCTTCTGGGCAACAACCACCTTGATCTCATTGCCTAAGCTTAAAAGATAGGAACAATAGGATTGCCAAGAAGAGAGACTTTAAGGAATCCATTAGAGTAGAATATTATATTAGATTAGATTTTATTTGTTTGCATGGTGCCTTTGATTCAAAGTAATGAGTAAGTTTAACCCAGGGGACAGAGCAACAAAACAATAAATTGCAATCAAGTGAAACACAAAAATGCACTCCACAGCTAACAGTCCCCAGCAAAAACCAAAATGCTCAGTTCACCAAAGGAAAGCAGGGGAAAGAAAAGTCAAATTGTTTGCAAAAGGGAAAAAAGAATCAGGAAAGTCAGCAGTTTTATTTCTTTTTTTTTTCTGGCTTGCCATGGGACTCTGATTCTTAGCTCATTTCTGAAAATTAAATTCAGGCTCCTCAAGCACTTTAGTCCCTCTGAAAATTTTACTCCAGATTTAAAAAGACAAACAAAATCAGATTGGATAGAGCAAGAGGGAAAAGTTATAAATCTCCAACAATAAGGATAAATCATGTTCTTTACAGACAACAGTAATGAAGGAAAAGTGCGAGACAATTAAAAATAGCAATGCTGAGCAGAATAAACATTGGTACGGCTTCTTCTACCTCTAAGAAAATAATAAGGAATTTTCATGCAATGTAAGAACTCACTATCTTATTGAAAATTTCTCAGGTGTTTGGGCAAGAGGTAGAAGTGACTCTTCTGAAAAGAAGGAAGTATCTTTTACCTGCTTACCCCCTCCTGCCCCCGACCTTTTTTCCTGGTTCACAGGATGTCAGATGGATATTGCAAGTAAAGGGCAGGGCATACCCCTGCTGTTTTATTGATTACACTACCTCATACCTGCCTATGGTAGAAATGAAACTGTTCTTACTATTATAACATGTCAGATAAGTCTGCATCATCTCAATTTTATGTTTATTTTGGTGACTGCACAAATAGAAACATAGGTACATCGCTGATAAATGCAAAGCAATACAAAAACCCCATTTGCCACTTCCTAGCAAAAATGTGTAGTATAGAATTAGTATTTTCTTAAACTCTGTAGTTTGAATTCTGTGTAATATGATTCTGCAAATGATGTGTAAAGAAGGAACTCAACCTGATGTTACTGAATACATCCAGGTACACATCCAATAACCTCCTCCACTAAAGCATCATCTTATTAGAGTATGGTGCAGGAGAGTGATTAAATACATTTTGGATGTGATCACTAATAAGCACAGATTTGGTATGCCACATATTTGCCAAGAGTGAATTTTTACAGCCAAGTTAAATGCCAGGAAAATAGAGGGAGTTAATAGTGGAAGCACTGACAGACACTGATGTAGAAGGTGCTGCTACAATTACAGATTACCAGAAAGAAAGAGGAGATCTTAACTGAGACCTTTACTAAATGTCAGAAGAGAGGAACAGAGGCCAACAGCTTTGCAGCTGCTCACACAGATGTCCTCACTGGCCAACAGCCATTTCTCAGAGAAGATGCTATACCTCAGCTACCAAAACTTGACTGCTGAAGATGTCCTGTCCTGCTCTCTGTGTGCGTGACACAGCCAGGGATGGTAATATATAACTTGGAAAAGCAACGTCTTTCCCTCATTCAGTGCCTATCACAAACAGATGGGTTAAATAACTTGATAAAAAGATTCCTTATCTTTAATTTTATTTGCAATTGAGTCCATATGAGTATTATTATTTTTGTCCGCTCCTCCTCTTTATACTCCTGCTTTTGGTATCAGAAAGAGCTACAGCATCTTTTTATTTCCATCCAACGCAACATGACAAGTTTCTACACTGTTTTTAAAAATGATTAAAAAATGTTAGATTATATTATGCACACAAACTGGGAAGTTCATATTCTTCTGTAAAGACTGTCTGAAATAATCTAATTCAAAAATTGGCTGGCTCCCAATTTGCATCTAATTCATGTATTTTGCAGCATCCTTCACTTAAGGAGGATGATGAAGGCGAAATTTAGCAAAACACTGTCTTTGGACACCATCCATAAAACAAAGAGTCACTGTAAATGTGTTCAACACAGCCTAATTTTTCAGAAAAAATAATATAGTTAGCAGCTGTGCATCAGGGAAGTAACATGAAACCAAGTGAGAAGAGCATTACACAGTTGTTGAGCCAGATGCACCTTCAGATGCTTGCACAGCCACTCTGAAGGCAAGGAGAGGCATACAGGTGTACCAAAGCAAAGAAGTTGGCTCACAGCAGGCCACTATTTCTGGCCACACTAGTCTCCAAGATGGTGATGCTGGTCCTACCACGCACGCTCTGCTGTGTACGGTACCTTTGGCTCGCTGGGTGCTCGACAATGACCCTACAACACAGAGAGAAAGGAGGGTACCCAATGCATCCTAGCAGAGCATCTTTTCATGTATCATATATAGGTCTATCAATCAATATTTTTCTATACTACCTGCCCATACTACTCTCCGAAGACTGAGACATGACCCAGCCCACCAAATGTGTCTTGCATTGTTCTACCAAATCACAAATTAGATCAAACAGTTCTTCCTGACACGTGGGGTCACAATGCAGAAAACAAGCCATTATGCCAATCTGTGAGGGAGAGCCTTAGAAACTGTCCAGGCTGACTGTATGAGATTTGACAGGTCTATAGACCTCATAGAACAACCTGGGGCATAGCAATAACACCAAGCATGGGTACCTCTGCATTTTCACCAGGGCTCTCTAGCACCTTTCACTTATGTGCAAAATCCATCTCAGTAGATGCGAGAACAATCAAGAAGCAAATAGTCAAAATAAAGCTACTCATCTTCCTCTATTCCTTTTCCCTCCTTCTTTTATTCCTTTCTTCTGTCTCCAAAATTTAAACACAGACCAAATGTTTTCTTTTACTTGACCTTAAGATTACACTGCAGCTGAATTTGTATGATGTAGTTTCTTCTTTAATGCTAGGATAGACTTAACATGGATATTTGCTGTTTTGAAATTTTTTTTGGTATAAGTAAATACAATATGCAAGAGAAGTCTTAGGTGTTCCAGCACTTTCTGCACAGTCACACCAAAGTACTCCCACACGCTAAAAAACTGAGAGTAATGCAACAGGTCTCAATACAGGGAGACTGGACTTGCATTACTATTTAGCTTAAGGTTTATATTAAATACTTAATGGGCAAGCCCCAAACAAAACTAAGAATGAGGAATTTCTGGGGCACAGTTGAAAAGCGTGGGAGGGGGACTTTGTGTTTCAGTTTAAACACTGGGGGCGAAGTCACCTGCTGAGCCACATATGAGACATACAGCCCTGGAAGAGGGGGCAAGGAAAGACTGGAGCTTGCAAGAACTTGTCTCTTTGGTTGACCTTTGGGTTTTTGTTTTAATCATCAAAGGGGACTTAACTGTCTCCGGTACAGTCCTGTATAAGGATTACATTAAAAAATAAACATAAAAAAAAATTGAAAGGCTAACCTGTAAGATCTCACCATAGTTCCTTTATCAGAAAAAGTTCAACTTTACCCTAAAAATTAAAGTTGCTTAAATGAAAAGTTGCCTAATTTGGCCCACTGTTGAAGTCGTCTTCCTTCTGCATACCAAATTACAAAGAAAATTCAATCCTATCATCTGGAGAACAGGAGAATGAAAATAACATCACTCAAGTGAATTATCACCTCTGGTAACACTGAAAAGGCAACTTAATTATTTTATTGCTTTAGATAACCAAAGCTACCTCAAGGCACAGTTGGGCAGAAACACAATTAAGACCAGTAGGCAACACATAAGAAATTAAACTCTATCAGCCCGATCTTTAAAACTGTCAGCATTTATTTGTGAATGGAAAATAGAGTACAACAAGGCACCTAATCAGCCTCTGCCTTTACTGCAATCCCATTACAGTCAAAGCCAATTAAATCTAACACTACTTTTTAAAATATGCAATTAATTATGATTAGACACAACTGCCCGTGCATTCACTTTGTACACACAAAACTTGAAATGGAACAGTAAAACAAGGTCCTGGTTGTGTTCAAAGCAGCTTTGAGCTTCTTTACTGAAAGCCTTTTATGAATTGCACAGATGTTCAGAAAGAAGAATAAAGTTTCAACACGCTGCAGGTTAACACACCCTTTACAAGCAGAGGATTGCAAACCTTCTGCAAAGATCTTAATTGTCAGGGCCCCGAGTGCACTAATGAGCTTCAACTGCTCAGAGTGGCCCCACCTGGGACCCCCCCACCCATACACACCCCCTGCCCAGGGGCTCCATTTAAGCTCAGGTCTGAGCATCAAACCTGAGTGATGGTACAGGAGTGCTTATCTCCAGCCCCATCTCCTGCCTGGATCTAGATCACTACTAGCCATGTGAAGGACCACTGAGGGAGCCATCTCTGCCCATTGTGTTTGGGTACCCTTGGGGAAATGGGGTCCTGGTGGGTGAGGATATGGCTGGGCCCAGCATCACCCTCAGCTCCTGGCTTGGCCCCCTTTCACTGCTCCCTGCCACTAACCCTCTCTTGATGAGATGACCCTGTAATGGGTCTTCTAAAACTTGTTGTGCTTGTGGATTGCCCCATTTTTTTAAAGCACACTCTAACTAGAGCTACTGCTCTTCTGTTGATATAGAAACCAATCTGCATTTTAAGCTGCAGTGTTATCCTTAGCTCCCTAAAGTATTATTGGACTTAAGCTGCGGAAGTATAAAGAAAGGGAAATTCTGTATAGGAACATAGCAGGCTGTTAGAGGATTTGATACAGATGTGGTTAAAGAATATTGACTTTTAAATTTCTAAAAATACAATTATGGAGAGGATTTTAAATGGCCACCAGATGTCCACATTTTTATATAAATGTGCAGACTACTGGTACTACAGGCAGGATCTATACTTTAATAGATAAATACCTGTGGTAGCAGACCAAAATCTTCAGGTGGGATGGCAGACTGCTTTTTATGAGATATTTTTAATGGTGATTGCAATAGGACTAGCTATTTTATTCCGAGAGTTTTAATTTAAACGCAGCTGGAAACACTTTCCCATTGAACTTTCAGAGCCCTCCTTGCTCCTGGGCACACAAAAGGCTTCCCTGCTTTGGTGAGAGCCACGGTAGGGACAGTGCCTGATGCTCTCCAGAGCCCAAGCCCGGGCTATGGATGTGCTCAGTGAATTTCCTGGGTGTCGGGGCTTTACCAGGCCCTTGGGTGCCCCAGCACGTGCTGGCTTGTCCCTACAGGGCTGGCAGATCCAAGCTTTGCAGGTCCAAGCACAGCCCAAAGTTTAACAGACTGATAGAGCTGACAAGAGGTTTGATTTTTTTTAAACATAAAATGTAAAGGGCTTTTAGTGGCTACATCTGAGGGAAGCAGATAATTAATGCAATAACTTAATCTGGAGCAGTTCATTTATTCTTCAGACAAACACACTGCAATCAATACTGCTTGAACTTCAATATGGGGAAACTTCCTTTATAGTGAGGTTCAATGAGAATTCCTGAGTGCTTTAAAACTGTGTGCCAACACTCATCTGGGCTAGGATGAAATATGAAAGTTACTGCCTGACTAGTAGGATGATCCCAAAACACAGGGGAAACAAATAATCCCTGCTAACCTGGTTGGTCTTGGTCAAATATTTTGAAACTTGCTCTCAACCCAGCCAGCTAACCAGAGACCTAATAACTACTCTTTCCCAACAGTAAACTTCAGACCCTCTTCTCTCTGTAACATCCCATTTCACTTTCCAGCTGTAATTCCAGCTACATAGTAGGGAATTTAAGAAGCAAATTATTACAGACTAACAGTTAAAAGCAGATGTAGGGAAAACACAGGGTGTTGTGTCCTTGGTACCTCACTGCAGCTCTCACACCAAGGGAGGGGGAGCCATAGCAATGATCACCATCCTGAAAAGGATTATTGCTGACAAGCCATGAAGGCAGGGTATTTAATTTAAGTTAAATTTTTTGTTTTATATTACTCCAAACCCTTCAGCAATTCTCCACTTATCCTGTTGCTCACTGGGCAAGTGGCAAGGTGGATACTGCTCAGGTGACAGCACAGGATAGGAAAGAGGAGTAGCTCTAATGCAAGTCTTTTGACTGTTTCCATTTTCCCAGACAGAAAAGTGATTAATATTTGATGGATAAATTCCAGTTTCAATTATTATTTTGAAGTCTAAATTGGAAAAAAATAATTTTGTCACTCAAGTAAAACATTCAAGCCTGAAATGTGCAAAGATTATGAAGAAAAAGGGGTTATAATTTTGTGTTTTATTATCACTTAACTGCCTATCCTTGGGCATTAACACCTAAAAACAAGTTTGGTATTTGACACTGTAAGGAGGACTCTGAAGAGAGTTTCCTTAAAACATCGCACTGAGGGAAAATGTACAAGTCTATTTTAATAGGATATTTACTCATAGTTCCTGGTAACATGAAAAATACTTAATGTCAATGATGCCTACGAAGCAATGTGCAACAGCAGGCCTCCCCAGATGGGGTATAAACCTTGTTCAATGGGTTCGTTAACATGGATCCCTTTGTGCTTCCTAATTCATGGATTTAAGCCATCTGCAACTTCCCTGTTCCTGCGTGTGTGAGACAGCATGTGTGAAAGCAGTGGCTCTGGCTGGGCAGGAACAGGAAACAGCTGATTCACACTGCAGGGGATCTGCAAATTGCTATCAGAGTGGGGTTTTACAGCTTTTTAAACTGACTGCCATGTGAGAGGAGTTAGGTCTAACTCCTGGCTAGAGGATGGGTTTGAAGGAAGAGGATAGAAAGGGGAAATGGTATTTACAGTTGTCATCAAAACTTTGATACACTTCAGTGTGAAACTGCAGGCTGAGCAGAGTTAAGTCAGGCTACAAAACACCACTCAAAAATCCAACAAAGCAATTGATACCTTCAGCAACCTTAGGCTTTCCCCATCTATCTTTTTAATGCGCTGCCTTGAGGAGCTGACACAATGTTAGACTGTCTCACCTCAAACAGCACTGCATACCCAACCGGTATTGCAGCTGGGCTCACATCTGTGCCCTGCTTCGATGCTTCTCACATTCCCACTACTCCACTAGGCTACAGCTGATGGTGAACATCTCCAGTATCCCACCTGCTCTAAGTAAGCAGAAAAGTTTAAATTCCTCATGTGGAACATGAAGAGCTCAGCCCTACTTTGCTGCAGCTGAAGCAAACTGTACGTGCACCTCAAGCCAAGACAGAGGTGTTTGACCACCACCCTCATTCAATAGCAATAGTATATGTCCAGCAAGAGCTGCTTTTGGGTGGGGGAACAGCAGCTTGGTCCCATCACAGGTACACTCAGTCACCTCTGCTGCTTCAGGCAGTGTCAGTGCAACACGGACCAAGGCTGAGTCTTCAAGGGGACTGTGCACAGCTGGACGTGCCCCTCCCCAGGGAGGCAAAAGGATCTGAGGAAGGAGACTTCAACCCAAATGAGAAGTTTGTAGTACTCTAAACACAAAACCAAACAGAAGACTATAGCTAGTATAAGAAAATACTCAACACTTCACCTCAAGAAAAAGATCGCTTTCCTTTTAGCACGGAAGCAAGAAAAAAAACAAAGCCTTGAGGACCTACAAAAGATAGCTCAGCTATTGCAAAGACACACACCAAGAGCAGCGTTCTTATAAATGGTGTTCTATAGAGAGTGATTATAAATTTATAAGCATTTACTGACATTTCAATACATCTCCATTAAGTCTTCTCTCATTAACTGCATGCACCTTTCAAAACAAACTCCTACCTTCAGAATATTTCATATGGAAACAATCAATACAAGTATTATCTAAAACTGTAAAGATGTAAACACCCTAACGTAAAAATATAAATGTGTAGCTGATATCTAGGTAAAAATTACCTCTGATTTTTAGACACAATGTATAAACAACTCATTTACATATTACTGCTTAAACAAAAACTGCAACACCCAACTTGGGACTGCTGAGCTACCACAGATAGGTTTTCCCATGTTTCACCACCAAATATACATCCCACAAACCTGCAGGTACTGTTGACTGAGTCCTCGGGACAGTGGTGGTGGCACTGACAGGACAGCTTCTTCTGCGGAGGGGCAGGTGCCGTGCTCTCACCATCTTCTTTTCTGGTGTCCATGCTCAACTTGCCAGAACTTCGCAAGGGCATGTTGTTTAGAAAATTGGCTATAAATATAAGGAGGGGGAAAAAGAAACAGTTCTAGGCTGGATTGCAAGACGTGGAATGAAGGCTTTAAAGTATTTCTACCCATCAAAACTTGAGAAAGTTATTTGAGCTGGGTGTTCACTAAAGAGCAGTTTTCTGTAGAAGCCTCTGAAACGGTCACCGTATTTGAGGCTTATTGGGCCTCAGTAGCATTAGATCAAAGGTGTGGATGTTCAAGTTCTGCTGCTGCCAAAGAGATATGTTGTGCTTTTCAGATTGCAGAGCACAGCTTTTCTCCTATGGCATTACGCAGGTCAAATCCTTGGTTACAACTTTGTGCTTTCTTTGTCTCTCTACTCGGCACATACCTACATCCACTGAACCCCATAAAAATGAGTGGCATTTACAGTACTCCAGGCAGAGCAGAACATGGGCATACAATTTAACAAAGATTTAATGGAAAGTGATGTTCTTTCAAGTTCAACAGCACCTTCTGTCACTGAATTGCATAAGCACTACTCCGAAAACAAGAAAAAATAGTTAATTTCTATTTTAAAAAATTCTATAAACAAAGTAAAAGGCAAGAATGTGTTTTAGAATGAAAAATGCTGAAATATATGGAGGTGATGATTACTTCTAAAAATATCAGAGTAGTGAATCTCCATGGAGCTGGTGGAGTACAGCTAGACATGTTGGTGATGGGCTAGGAGCTGTTTAAGTGACACCCCCCTCCCCCCCCCCCCCCCCAGCTCTACTCAAAAATATCAGCTTTCAGTGCTTGTGAATATTTTAAGCCTCAAAGACAAAAATCAGATCAGCATGAAAAGCTTCAACAGGCAGTTTCTCACTTTCCTTTTGCTTCCCTGTAAGAAATCTGACTAGAGGGTCATTTACAAACAGCTGTCTCCAACAGAGTAGTTGAAGAGCAGGCTTGAAATTCTTGATTTACTCTTAAGTCTTTAGAAACAATTGGCATTATTATTATTATTATTTTGATTTGCTCCTGAACTGCTGCTTTGACTCTAATGAAAATCTTCCCCAAACCTCCATCATCAGGACTGATATATTGTGGAGCTGACAGAAAACTGTATCCTTTTCAGCTCCCTACAGAGAGATGGAGTGGGCAAACAGGTAGAGGTGATGGGAACAAGTAGCTACACTTCAGGGCTTGGATGGCAAGCAACAACCGAGGCAAGAACAGGCTTGAAAGGTCCTGAAGCAGTGAAAAGCTGGAGGAAGAGCAGGGCTGTTCAACCAGCCCATGCCCTTAGGAGGACCAAAGAAGTCCAGTCCGTGCTCCTGGGTGCATGGGACCAGCTAGTGCCCTGAGCACAAGTGTGCATGTCATGCCTCCCAGCTGCGCACCCCTCCTCTCCTGTGCCAGCTCTGGTAGGAAAGCCCTGCAAATGGACAGGCACTGGCAACAACTGGCAACAACTGGCAGACAGGCTTTAGTTTTCTCCATGGTAACAAGAGAGATGCAAGCTTGTCCCTAGCAAACCAGGAAAAAGCTGAAACTTGTTAGCTCTGGGAAAAGTGGGGCTTTGCACATAAGAACAGCTCATTTAGAGAAGTGTTAGCTTTTTGAACATTATAGCCCTTCCACTCCTTGCATATTCCTTGCAAAAGAGGTGTATTAATATTAAGGTGATACACATGAAAGACAATCATTCACCATATCAGACTATAACACCTATGAAATACAAAACTCATACGGCTTGATCTTTGCTCAGTACCTATGTATTCTACTGAAACCGACTGGATTGTTGATTAGCTTACCTCTTCTTCAAGTCAAACCAGAAAACTAGTTACAAAACATATACAAACAATGGGCTTGCAACCCTTGTGCCCAGCATCAAGATATTAATTGGATTCATGACACAGCTGGATGTCGAAGTCCCATACTGTTTTTACTAACATTTGTTTGGCAAAATTAGAACTAAATGGATTAGTTCACTCAAGATTCATTGTATATCTGTGTACTCATAGCTGTACCTTAAGATGCAGTGGGTGCTTAAATTAAGAAAAAAATGCACTGTTTGTTTCTCATAATTATGATACTTTAAAATGCAGCCTGTGTACAACAAATTAGTATCAACAGATGTTTGCTCCCTGGCTCACAGGATTAGAGATTAAGTAAATTCTCTTTCAATCAGCCTTTTTTGTCTGTATTACCTTGTGTGCTAGTTTTGGCTGGGATAGAGTTAATTTTCTTTATAGTAGCTAGTATGGGGCTATGTTTTGGATTTGTGCTGAAAACAGCGTTGATAATACAGGGATGTTTTTGTTGTTGCTAAGTAGTGCTTATACTAAATCAAGGACTTTTCAGCTTCCCATGCTCTGCCAGGTGCACAAGAAGCTGAGAGGGGGCAGAGCTGGAACAGCTGACCCCAACTGACCAAAGGGGTATGCCATACCATATCATGTCATGCTCAGTATATAAAGCTGGGGGAAGAAGAAGGAAGGGGGGGGATATTCGGAGTGATGGTGTTTGTCTTCCCAAGTACCCGTTACGCGTGATGGAGTCCTGCTTTCCTGGAGATGGCTGAGCACCTGCCTGCCGATGGGAAGGAGTGAATTAATTCCTTGCTTTGCTTGCATGCACAGCTTTTGTTTTCCCTACTAAACTGTCTTTATCTCAACCCACGAGTTTTCTCACTTTTACTCTTCTGACTCCCTCCCCCATCCCACTGGGTGGGAGTGAGCAAGCGGCTGCGTGGGGCTTAGTGGCCGGCTGGGGTTAAACCACAACACATTGTTACCACTGAAGGGGGAATATTCAACTATTAATATTCCTGTCAAGGATTTTCAGACTTCAAGCTCATGAGGCAACAGAGTGAAATAGTTTGCTCTGTGTATCATTTCCATAGCTCTTTCTACAAGCTATCTACGGTTTCAGCAGAGATCTTTCCTCAGCAAGGAGTGCAAAAACAAAAACATTTTACAACTAGCACAAAAAAAAGGAAAGGTTTAATTACACATTTGAAAGTGCCTGAAGATGTTAAATATAGGCAACTCAATACCTTCCTCATAATACATACAACTGCAGGTCATTCCTTTTTTCAACAAATGTATAAGGCAGTCATAGTCCAATGCAATCTGTGCCCATCACTCATCAGGGATGTGATCATGAACAGCTTCTGTAGAACTTGCCATAAACTAAACCAGCTTACATCCCTAGACCTGGTTGTAGTTAAAACAAGATAGGTGGGAGCTGCTGAATTGGAATCAGAAATCTGAAGCACCATCAAAGCATCACAGGTGGCTATTTAGAGATGTAGTTTGGTTTTTAGAAAACTTAGGACAAACAGGCTGGCATTCAAATTTACACTTTCCAAGAGTGTGAAGTAGGGATGTAGCCTAAGGTTTTGCTTTCCACTAATGCCCAGGGTTAAAACTAGTGTAAAATCATTGCAGTTTAGTGTCGAATACATTAAATCAAGTAAAATTAAGAGGTAGGAATAAGATACTTTCAATCAGGCCCTTTCTTATCATCTAAAAAGAAAAACTCTTCTCACTCCATTCTCTTGTTCCTTTCATGCCTTAAATTCCTGGCTGCTAGCTAAAAAGATGGGCAGATCTTTTGCCTCTCACACTCAGATATCTCACCCAGCAGATGACCATGGAACATGTAAGAACTCTTCTCCCACTCAGAGCTGAGTTTCAACAAGGTCTTTTGACTTCTACGTCTGCTTGGCTTTGGAGCAGAAAGATTTTCAGCAGTCCCTTCCCCAAAATGTAAGATGTAGGAAGAAACCCACAAAAGCTTTCCAGTTTGGCAACATATTCCTACTGATTTCAGGTGTGAAATGCACAGTTTGGGATGGTGAAAAGCCTACTCCTCTTGCATTTGCTGCTGTGCTGTAACAAGTACATGTTGGTCATGCAGCCCTGGCTCTGTCTAGGGATTAGAAGCCCTTTGGGTTTTGAAAGCTCTCCTAAGGAGCTATGTTCAAGTGCCCTGAAAGCAAGTGATTTCAGGCTACTTAAATTTGGCTGCTTCTCTGCTGTAGCCTATTCTGTTGCAGTCTGCTTATGGCCAGCTTCCCATCCCTGATGAACTGAGCACAGCTTGGGACAACTGCAGAAAAACAGTGGTATCAGAAATAAGGTTATTATAGTCTGCTGAGAAACTTACTGACTGCATCAGGGAATTAATCAAAACAGTTGAGAGCCTGAAGGTCACCATCAGACTGGTGTATCTTCATAAATTTCAGTTGATTTTCTCAGCTTATTCCTCTTTTTACAGTAAAATTCACAAGCATGTACAAAGCCCCTTCCACCACAAGGACAGGCAGGTGGCCTCCAGGGCTTTTATGTCTCTTTGAAGTACTGCTCCTGAGAAATATTTTCCTCTGTAGCACTGGGACCACTCAAAACTGTGATGTGATGGCCTCTGTTATGAATCTGTACCTGAGAATGGGGACTGTGTGCTCAAAAGCAGCATGGTACTGTTGGTTTTTTCCAAATGTGTTAGGGTGTTTCTCTCTCCATGCTTTGCTTCACCTGAGCTCCTTTACAGAAAGGCACATCTACAAAGATCCTGAAGCCAGGAGAAGGAAAACAAGGAAAATAAAGTGCTGTAAAATGAAAGCATTATCCTGGATGACCATGAAAATGACTAATGTCTAGTCTAAGCCCCCACTAACCTCCATGCCAACAAATAATCCTTCTTGGATATATTCTTCCATTTTGCTTCCCGTTCCTCCTAGATGTCACGGTAATCTGAGCACTAAGCTTTTGCATCTAAATACTAACTTTCTCAAGTGGCAAACCATTTCATGGTTTTTCAGTTTGTTTTGCTATCATTTTTTTAAATGATAGAGAAGTGATCACAGATCCCCACTCCACAATCACAGTGAAGTAACCATCAGGATGAATTATATCTTGGTTTTAAATAATGCTGTTTAATGTTGGTTTAACAGGTCTGTAGACAGTGGTACCTCGCACACAAAAGGAAAATTGCCTATTAAGCTTTGCATTGACTCATGTAGGTGCAAAAAAAAATTTGATCTAGGGAGCCCATCTCTTAGTGTACATTCAGTCCTCAAGCTCTCTACTGTGGCTGCCAATAAGTACTCCAGTCCCTGCCAACTGTAGCCATAGTTATGTGATTTGGACAGGAATTTCTCCACTAGAATCTGGATAAAGCCCAATAACTCATTTCACACTGGCCCACAGCCATCAGATGGTAATGACTTTTGGGCACTGCTCTGATTCAACAAGTCTGGTAATGTAGGAGGTGAAAAGCTCTGTATTCTGTTACTCTGCATTCTGTAGTCCAAATCTTAAGCCATCCTGTTCCCAGAGGATGAATAATTAGCAATAGTTATCTTAACAGATTGATTTCTGTTCCACAGCTGTGTGATTTATCTGCTGTCTATGCAGTGAAAAGGCAGATCTTCCATGACCTTGCAGGGGTTTGTCAGGAGTAAAAGTCAGACTTGCTCCTTCCTGAAACAGATGCTACGGACCACAAACAAGTCTGTTCAGAAAAAAAATATCAGAGTGCTGTGCCCACTCCTCTTTCTACATCGGGTATTTGAAGCCTCAGATTAATACAGTACCATCCATTCACATTTTCCCAGGCCAATAACAATGTTTGGCTAGCAACAGCACCCACCGACGGAGAGCAACGTGTACTGCTTCAGAGAAGGTATGCACCTAGGAAGCTTTGCACATCAAGGAATGGCTGTTTCAACTGCTGCTTTGGACTGGAAATTAAGTACGCTCATACAAAAGTGTCTGAACAGTAATTAAAAAAAAACCCCACCCAAACCTCAACAGAAAATCAGTCAACTTGATAAAACTGTTGGATGGAAATTTTCAACCACAAGGTTACTTCATCTATACCCTGCACTAGCCTATACAGTTGGTGTGCTTTTCCTCAAATCATACTTTTAACAAAATACGAAACTATCATGCAACACCCTGCTAGAGTTTCCTATGCTATATCATGAACTATAGCCTGATGACTTCCCACCAGGCCAGGGTTATACCATCGACATGATTGTTTTGAGAGAAAGGGAAATAACTAACTGCTAACTCACTGTACTTTACAGTCATCAGATAAAAGAATTTTCATGGGTTATTTTTTGGCAAATAGTCAGCAATGAAAACACAGTACAGTTAAAGAAGTTGAAATAAATTACACCTCTTAACTCAGCCTGATCTACTGTGTAAAATAGTCAGGAGGTAACAGTAAAACACTTTTTATTGGTGACAATCATATAACAGAGAAGGAAAAATGGATCATGCTGGATATTCAAGGCTACCATAAAACTCAAGGAAAGGTCAGATGCTGAGACCTGCACATTTTTGACCCAAAACCACAGTAAACAAAATCTGGCATAAAACCACCAGAAAAATGAAAACAAAGTGCCTTCCTTTCCAGTGTGTGACTGTATTGCACTAGTGAGCCCAAACTAAGGTTGGTATCAAATGGTGTTTGAAAATAGCTGTACCCTGATATACATCCACTGTAATAAACTGGCATACTAAAAGAATTGTTGGGCTTATGATTTGCTTCAATTCCCACCTATGCTGGATTTCCTGTACACTAAAGCACGTAGAACCTACACATTGCTCCTTCTCATCTGTGTATTTCAAAATTTGGGGTGGTTTTGCTTCTATTCATGATGCAAATAAATAAGGTTTGCAATCTGATGTAATTTTAAACAATCTGTCAAGGTAGTTTTCTTAAAAACTGTTTCTGTCCATATTCATAGAATTGCCACTGAGTGCCAATATAGCTACAAGCATATGGCACTACTTTAAATAATGTATTTTTCAAAAATTGCTTTTGTATTTGGTTTGAAAAGGATAAACACCCTTCTCCAAAAAGTGTTTAAACCATCTTAATCACACATGACATTATTAGCTAAATTAGTTAAGTTCAGTATGGAACATAAGCTGTGACAAAGCCACTGAGACACGACCCTTCAAATTAATACTCATACCATACTACTCGCAACTTAAAAATGCAAAGGCTTCTTTGGTATCATAGCCCATGGAAAATGCACATATAATTTGCTGTCCACCATTATTACATCACAGTCTGAGTGTTACTTTTTCCTGGTTTCCTCTCATTTCTGCTATCCACAGTTAATCTTAGACATATTTTTCATTTGGAAGAAAAAGAGAATTGGCTGGCACATTTTTCATAGCGTGAGATAGCATACCAACGGAACAGAAAAAAAGCACAAAAGACAGACATCTTTAAAATTTCCAAAGGAAAGTACATGCAAAATGTTTCAGCCTGCTGGCTTGCACTCAGTAAAGTCTACCCCTACCCACTGTAATTCCCCATTAATAAAGAATTTCCCCAATTCTGTCAAATCTCTCACTTAATTCTACCTTCTACAATCCTTTGGTTCCATCTATAAATGTTCCATGCCAAAAAAAAAAGCTTTTAAAATGTAAGTAAGTAAGTTTTTAATATTTGAAAAGATGAATGTATTTCACATAATTCTCACTAAGATATCAACAACTTTTCTTTATTTCTAATCTCTTTTCAAAAGCCACATTTTACACAGCAAAAGTAAAATGTGTTGGAGCTACCACTATTCTTTTCTGAATTGTGTGTTCTTGTACAATTCAGAATGAACAACATTTTGCAAACATTTGTGTAAAGGCACTACTGTTTGATGCATGTATGAGGACAACAGGTAATAAAACGGGAACTGCGAGATGCAAATATTTCAGGAATACTAAGGTGAGATCCAAGGTCAGATCTAAGAATGACTGACTCTTCTGACTTCATCCCCAGAAGGATTCTGAGTCATAACAGAGCATCAGTTGAAAAAAAAAAAACCACCAGAGGAGATGCAGGTGGAGCTAGATCAGACCTCTTCTGATCTCCCCAAAGTGTTAGTATTTAAGGTTCCACAAAATAGTAAGAAAGGGATATTTATTTCAAAGGCACACTGGCCTAGCTTTGTGAGACAACATGCAGAAATCTAAGTTTTACATGGTGGCATTACTTTATACATTGCTTCATTTATCAATTTGGTTCCTACTGAGTGCCCACATTTACTTTACAGGATAGCTTCACATAGAAAATAAGCTACTGAATATATACAGCGTACGAAGGCACATTAAGGATAGTCTCATGTCTTCATCAAACTTACAATATTCCTTACCACAGAAAACAAAATTAACTATTTCAGTGAAATTGCTGAGGCATTTTCTTTGAAAGAGGTTGTTTTTATCTCTCATCACTTTTATGTACCTGAGCTTTTTCATCTCTTCCTCAACAGCATCTTGGGAAAATCAAAACTCATGAAACTATGCCAGCCAAGGCTCAGCTGTAAAACCCCATCTCCCATCTATGAGCGTCACCTGATCAAAACAGGGAATGGAAGCTCAGGTACAAAGATATGAAACAAGCAGTCTGGATATTAGGCGACAAACAGCAGTGTCTTGTGCCACGCTCTTCATTTAGAACATTTTTATGTAAAGAAAGATAGGAATATTGCTGTTAACATCCAAAGCTAGTTATTTCTGCTTTTAAGCTGCAAATCCCCACATACACTTGCAGTTCCAAGCAGCGAACACCGAATGCCACCATCCGGAGATTATGCAAACATCACTACAAGCAATCTTGAAAACTCTCCTGAACACTAGCAACAGGGAAAAACAAAAATACAGACAGGAAGCAATGCAATGTGATACTATTACTACTAAACTATGCTTTGCTATCTGATCTTTAGGAAAGCATCAAAGATTGCAATGGGCAAGCTGTAGATTTTTACTTATCATCATTTCAGATGATACTTAGATTGAGGCATTCAGACAATGGCATTAAAAGAAACAGCAATAGGCAGTTTTGCCCCTGTGCCGCTCTCAGGTATGTTTAATAAATCATTGTCACTCCTGTTCCCTTTTCCAATGAAAAGAAACCCAAGAGCACCATGCCAGTAGTCAAGACAAAAATAGTGCCTGGAAGATAAAAATACCAGCTGGCCATTCTCACCCCAACATCAAAGACTGCACCTGTATATTAAAATATAATTAGCATGTGCACATGCCATGCTTGCGGAAGACAGTGCCAACATTATTCAGAGGTGCCAGTGCCCTTCTAACTGACTGGGTTTGGCTGTTCACGAGTAGATGTGACATATCCCCAGCTCAGCCTAAAGAGCAACCTACTTCATAAATCACAAACTCCTTTCTCAGTCCTGCTACATTGGAGTTGTTCCCTCTCACTTCTCATAAGAATAAATTAAACAATGTAGACATTCGCAAAAAAACCCCAAACCCTGTCATATAGCTATCTTATGGCATAAGCATGCTATATGTTTAATGGCTTTTTAAAAAATTTTATGGCCATACATATATAACTTCCTTTAAACTTGGTTTATTGATTAGCTTATCACAAATGCTTCCCAAATCATGGGGATGATGATGCTTCCTACCAACTCCGCTCCCCACTTTTCCTCAAGTGACTGTCTATCTCCCAGAAGGACAGATTATTTAGTGTCTGAAAAAATCACTAGTGTATTTTGATAAATTTTCACGGACGGATGCCATCGGCATCCCTAAATCCCACGTGTTTATGGCACACTCAGCAACTAACTGTTGCTGAACGAAGCGCTCGAGGATCTGCAAGAATTTTTCTTCCTGGAGGCAAATGCCACCCTGCCAGGTCACCAGGCCAAGCAGCGTTTTAAGTAATTGAGCAAGTGACAGTATAAATTCTTGCCCTGTTCAGCTGCCAAGGCAGAGACTGAACTGAACTGACTGCCGCTACTGTTGGCCTCACCACACATGCTGAGTAGGGATTTGAACTGCATGTGTAGAAATCGTAAGCGATGAAGAAGATCTTTGTGTTCATGAAGGAGGGCTGAGGCACAAATCTTATCTTCTGCAAACATGGCCAAATGCAACAGAAGGTGTCATTGACTCATTCACTTTGACAGAAAACAAAAAAATCCATTTAAAGGGGGAGGAAAGCATCGCTATTGCAAATGAAAATTAATTGCATGCATGGAACAACAATAATCAATTTTGACCGCAGACATAAGCACTATGGTTTTCCTCATGTGTTTGAGCAACCTAAAAGCATTTCCCTGTCTGAATGCTTCAGAGCATCTGCTGAGCTCGTGTCTGCGCGGGAAGGAGGTACATGCCACCCGCGCCTAGTGACACTGCTGCCAAACAATCAACCAGTCCCCGCTGGCAGGCCACCATGCTCGCCCACCCACTCGGGTCTCTGGAAGAGGAGGAACCAGCCATCAGCCCCACTGGGTTTGCTTGCTTTGTTTTTTTTCCAATGTCATATGGATACATCTTCATAACTACACTTCATAAAGCACCCCAAAGTCTAAGAAAGAAAAGTGAATTGCAAACACCCTTAAAACTTGTATCCCATGTGCTCTTCTCCTTGACCAGAAGTTTGCAAGAGCTGCATGACCACCTTTCTCTCCTTAGACTTTCTCTACAGAGTATGAAGCAAGAAACAATTCTGGTCAAATGTAAGACTGGTTTTTTTTCAGCACTCAGCCATATATGAACAGTGATGAAAAGTGTTAGGAGAGAAAGTACATTTGTTTTTATTATTTGGCTATTTTTCCAATTAACTAGTATCTAAAATGTATAGAACAGATGCAGCATTTTAATAAGCATTACTGACATACACATGCACTGTATATTGCCAAAGTACCTTTAAAATTAGACAGAAAGGTATCTATTGCTAAGGCTAAAACCAGTTCCAGCTCTGTAATTCATTCTCAAAACACAAACTTGGCATCAAAATTGGTCTATTATTGCCAAAACATTTATTTTTAAATTAACTTCAAACCCAAAGATTAATATAAAAGCACATTTCAGGAGAAAAAGAGAAACATCCTTTTAAATTCATTGTCAGGCTGAATGCCAATTACCACGTCTTCTAAAAATCTCTTTTTCTTTCCTCGTTCCTCACCAAAAAAGGGAATAGGAAATCTTTTGTTTCACCTGCAGTATTTTCTCTGTAAATCTACCATCTCTCTCCTTAAAACTAAACTAACGAAAGCACACCTAAAGGTCTGAAGCAGACCCCTGACAGCGTACACTCTGACCCACAGTCCAAGTGAATGAACAGGAAATCTCCAGTATGTTCCCCCGCAAGAACTGAAGCTTCAAACACAAGACGGCGCACGTCACGAGCAGCCAGCTCCCTGCTGCCCCGTGGGGCAGCCCCACATCTCGCCAGCGTGACAATGATGCTGCTTTTTCTTCAGTCACGCATTTCCCTCTTTGACCTTTCTGCAAAACTCTCTGAACTTCATTGTTGGTTGTTTTGGTTTTTCTCCTCCCAAAATCTCTTTAGTGTTGTGCTCAAACCAGGCTTTAAAAAAAATGAAGAGAAGAGAAGAGGAAGAGAAGAGGAAGAGAAAGAAAAAAGAAAAAGTAAAGAAGAAGAAAAAGGGAAAAAAGAGGGGGAAAAAAGCAAGTGCTTTGTGAGCTGGAAAGCTAAGCCTTCTACTTACATTGGGTTTCCGCGGGCTTGCTACATCGCTGCCAGATTCCCCGAAGATGAGAGTCATGTGAGGAGGCAGAGGGCGGCTCGGGGGGCTCCACTAAGCAAACACAGCACCGTACGCTGGGCTAATCCTGCACCTGTGGCGTGTTATTCAGCAGTAAAGAAATGTAGTCCAGACTGCCTCTGCCTAATACGGCTCAGCTGTTTTTCTCTGTACTCCCTTTGATTGTAAGCTGGCAAACGATATTATTTCAGCCAGGCGCAAAGCAATATTCAGGCTACATAGGATATGACAGTAGAAAGGTGGAAGAAAAAAGAAAATCTTGGAATTACAAATAAAACAAAGATTCTGAGCAATACAGATTTTGTAACTATTTCCAGATGGTTAGCAGCAGCTTCCAAGGTCAGTATGTGAAATGCACACTGGAGCTGGAGCCTTTTGCTCCCTACCTCCCTTTAATGTGGGTCTACCTGCGATACGGGATACACCGCAGTGGCCTGGCTCTCATTTATCCAGCTCCATACGTGTTTTCCAAAGAGCGCAATCACGAGAAGGTTTCAATGGTTTTTAAGGCTTCTCTCTGTTTACTTTGTAGGCAAAACAAAAAATGCCGATAGAGAACAGACTATTAAAAGAGATGGCATACAACCAGAAATTTGTGGGTTTTTTTCAGAGAAAGAGCCACCAAAGAGGTCCTCAAGTTGCTACCAGGATATATAGGTTTTATCGTAGCATGTCACAAAAAAAGATAGGAAACTTGGTAAAAACTATATAAAAAGAAGAGCAAAATCTGGTCCTGTAATGGAAAGACAGCAAGGAGTTCACCCCAAGGCAGACACACGACCATTGACATTAATTAATTATCCTGATATTTATCTTACAAGTTGACTAACCACTGTTAAAAAAAATCCATGTAATTGTGATCCACACAGGTATATAACAAAAGAATATTATTTTTAAAACCCCCACAGATTATTATTTCACATCCTTGAAATAATTTAGTTAGCTTGTAATTTTAACGCAAGGAAAACTAATCTGGTAATTGACATTTATTCCAGATAACACGGTCATTTAATATATCATGCCCCCTTCACATAACATCTATCATTTCCATGCTAGTATGTAACTGCTAGAGATTACCTATAGCTACTGTTACTAATCAGCTTTTTTTCCCTTCTGATATTAAGCTGTAAACATCAGACGTTGCAGTCAGAACATGATGACAGCATTTTGTACTTTAAAGGCTTTTCTCTACAAAATGATACTTCAGTTTCTGCTCCATCGTTACCTAATCTAATTCCACCTTTGGAAACTGGTAATAAAAATAAGAGATATCTGCACATTCAAAATTATGTATCCAATTTCTTGTTGGAAGGTTTGTTGCTGCTGCTGTTTACCAATGGGATTATTTCCAAAGAAATATTTTATGTTTAAGAAAAATGTGTGTTTTAGAAGAGCTATATTCCTATGACAAAATGCTCAAAACTAATCTGGAACTATATAAACTTCCAACTGATTTCATGCAGAAGGGCTGACTCTTCAGGATGCTGAGTGAAACCAGTATGATTCCCAGTGAAATAACCAAAGACAGGTATCTAGATATTTGATTTGATCTACAGAGGACAAGGTAAGAATCAAGACTTTATACAAGATGAACATCAAAATAAAAAAGCTGCCTCCAATTTCCTCTTTCAAAACAATTGCATATATTGTCTTTGCTAATACTTATTTCTTTTTTTGGAGCCTTACACATGCTTTTTTAAAGCTATCTGATACTAGCAGAGGCAACGGTTGAATTTTTCCTCCTCCATACTGTTTGGTCTGTTCCTGCTGGATCACTACTTTAGAGAGCTACTGGTACATACTAACAAGACCATGCGTACCACGAGAAAAAGACATGACATGCAATCTTCTGCCAACGCAATGCTGTAACATGGTCCGGCTAGAAACTGCTTGAACTGCATGGTGGTACTCCTGGCAGCCATCACATTTCTCCTCTTTATCCCTCCGAGGGCATCCTGCTTATTCTACCTCGTGTCTCTTGTAGTCCATTCATGGGAACGTCCAATAAAAACATCTTCAGAGCTGCAAGTAGTGTTTTGAATTTGCTTTCTTTGTATAATGTGGCCTTTGCACTGTATGTGGTGTTACCCAGACTGTGCTCTGTACCAGCCTTCTGTTCTCCACCCAATACAAAGCTCAAAACCTACTTTTAAGATAATGTGAAAGCTCAGAGAAACAATGAAAAACATGGAAGCTGAAGCATAAACAAGACTGATATAAGTTTCTTTAAGTAGGAATAGCTTTCGTATACAGTTCCTTTTACAACCGGTCACCCACCTAAATGTTTACATTTAATTAGCTTTTCAAAACAGTGGACTAGATGGCTGTGGAGACATAGGAATTAGGTACGGAGACTGCTTTGTGTATTACTAGCTAAAATTCACCTAAAGCCAGCAAAAGCTGGATGTTGGATTGCCTATTTGAAACCAGAACCTTGTCCTCGCTGAAATTCTTCAAGGCCAATATCCATCTCACAACACCTACAGTTGCAATTTCCAGTGAATACTCTTTTTGAAAGTTAAAAAAGCTCAGGTAAAAGATTGTATGAACAAGTTGACAGAAGTATAGAGGAGTATTAATGCTTAACGCCATGAGGCATTGTTGCTACTCATGTTATTTAAATTTCATGGATAAACAAGCAACTTTTGTTCCCAAGGTAATAATAATTAGCATTTCTCATGAGTGGTAAATCTACTCCTTTTTTCTTTCTTTCCCCTCTCTCTTCCTGAAGCATGCACTTAACCCTATTACAAAGGAAAGCCTACCACTCTCCATTCAGGAACCAAGCCAAAGGACTTGTCAGGAAAATATAAAAAAGGCATCTTACTTTCATTAATACATTAAAATGTCATAAAAAAACTCGCCCTAGGACAAAATGCAGTAATTGCCAGCTGCCTAATTATTTTCTCATCCTCTTTCAGCCCCAACACAATGCCTCCGTTAGGCTGTCTGCCAGCGATGTTTGGAACATTAAAAATATCCCCAATTTCTGCAGAGATTTCATCTTGCAAAATGTGCTCTGATGGGCAAAACTGGAGCAAATCTAAGAGTAAACTGATATTATTGACTTCAGATGATGAGGGAAGCAAGACTACTGTGTGCTGTCAACTCACCCTCGGGTCTGTATCCATATTCGTAGAACAGTTCAGCGATAGGAGGTTAGAGGTGGCCGAGGACAAACTTCGGTTCCCAATTAACACTACTGAGCCCCGAAAGCCTTGTCTACCAGGCGCCATGACATACAAACTATCCTCCCACTGCACAGGGCCCTTGCTCTCTGCAGAGTTCAGTGTCTCCTGACTTGCTCAACAGTGTAAGCAGAGGGATCATTAGTTATGACTGGTAGAGTCTAGGAGATAATGTTGACTCTTATTTCAGGAACTATTAAGCTATAAACACTGCTCTGAAAGCCATTTATCTGCATTTTAAGATAAACAGAGAAGCTACTCAATTAAGTAGATTGCAAGAAATAAGCTACAGATGCCGAAGTGAGCAACTTTTAAATTCCAAAAAGGAAAAACTGTGCATTTAATAAGCACAATTTTATACGGCAAAATCACTGACATGGAAGTTCATAAGCAGCATAGCTTAGCCACTCCGTGAGGTCTGATGAAGAAACACTAATCAAAGTGTAATTACAAAACAGTTAATTCCAAGTCATGCAAATTACATGCACTTACAATTTGCAAGTTATTACCGCAGATACCAGTTTTGAAGTATAACATTATGAAGTGGCAATCCTTGTAGAGCAGTATTTACATTTTATCTCCACATCACCACAATTTGAAAATTAGATGCTATCCCAGACCTCTGCAAATGAGATAAATGCCAAAGCTGTCATGCCTGAATCTGCACTTGCTAGGGAGGAACATTCTTACTGAGATAAGCAACAGAGTATGAAATTATTTTCTCGAGTCTTGCCAACTAACCACATTTTTTACTGAATACTATTCATCTATTTGGACATATCTCTATGAGATCTTTAAGATACTAGTTTAATAAAATTAAAAAGGAGGGGAAAAAAAAAAACCACCAAAACCCCAAACCACTAAAAAGCATACCCACAAAAGACTTTCCAGCATCCTTTAAAAAGATGTAAAATACAAGGCATTCTAAGCATCAAGAAAAAGATGGAACTTTTTTTTTTTTTTGTGTGTCACAAAAATTAAAAACCTGATCCTTCCTCGCACTTTCAGATGCCAGAGCTTTTCAAGCCCGCGCTGAGGTCAGACGGGGAACACGCAGGTGCACCGCGCGTCGGCAGCTGAAAGCTTGCAAGGTTGCACCGGAATCTGATCCGCGCCCCCCACATTCCTGCAGGCATTATAAATGCTCCCTGAAGGAATATTACCCTAATGCAGACTAATTTTCCGCAAACAGCCCCAGCCTCATTAAACCTCTTCTTTATCAGCATTGTTCAAAGCAGTTTTTCTGGTAATATTGAACTCCCTTATGCCCACCTAAAAAGAAAAGAAACTCCTTTTATGTTCTCTCCAGTATCATTTCTCCTATTCAGGTCCACTGGCACTACACAATAGATTCAATAAAAATATTCAGTTTCATCATACAGTAGTAATGTCCCAAAGACTATGACACAGATTAAGAGAGAGAGGTTCTGTTCTCATAAATAAATATAGAGTAAAAAGACCACTCTCCAAACAGGGTTTGACAGATTTATATGGGTGACATCTCAGCAAGCAGGCAAGCTGAAGTGAATTAACAGGACAGTATTCCTAAAGCAGGTGTTTTCCTGGACCTGCAATTCTTCATGCTCCTGAAATGGCCTTGCACTCTTCCCTAGACAAATCATTTTGCCTCCAGTGGGACACACAGACTCTGTTCTCTTAACACGAATAGCCTTTGCCATTAAAAAGATTTAAAAATTTGAACGTGCTTTCACCTAGCTTTATCGTGGAGACTGCCTATGGCATCTTATCCCAGATGCTCCTTGATGCACCTTGCCATCTCCAAATCATTGATGTGAACAATAATGTTATTTTAAAGCATTTCTGGTTTGCAGATGAAAATCATTATTACAGGACTGGCACAAGAATACCATCTGCAGGCATTTCTTCTTCCCCTGCTCCATCCAGATTGTCCTGAACAGCCTGAAACCCCCAATACAGCTCAGGATAACAAAATACAGAAAGGAGACACAGCCAGAGGGTATCTGCCTGTCCTAACCACAGACTCTAATAACAATCCTGAAATGATAAAACTAGTTGTATCGTAACTTGCTTGTTCTGAGAAAAACAGCAGACCAAACAGTGCTGTATTTTCCAGTGATTCTTTTTCCTGTTGTTCAACGTACAGACACCCAAGAGAGACTTCTGGGAAAAGAAAATGCAGGCAAAAGCACTGGGAGAAGGCAAGCCATGCATCCACAGTCTTTGGCCAGTTCACTTCAAGCTGGTAGGGATTTTTTAAAGGAAATTAATAATAAATAAATAAATAATGTTTAATATTTATATTATATATATATTATATACATAAAGTATATAAATATATATAAACAAGAAATATGTAAATAAATAACCCATGAGGGCTCTGAACTGGGGGAACAAAGAGTTAGTTACACTGAACAAATCACTGTGAAAATGAAATTTTTGAAAATGGGAAATACTGCTACTATCGGTATGATAATACCAGTATAAGCAATGTGAGAATGAAAGCTATGGTCCTCATAGCTGCTCTTCACACGTGCACAATGAGCACAAGTCTGTGGAATAACATGGTGATCATATGCATCTAACTATAAAATAAGCGACTTCTTAAATGAAAATTGCTGTTTATGAACAGACTTTGAAAACAAGCCAAAGCAATAGCCCTGCACAAGGAACCAGCTACACCACCCTCTGGACAGCTCAGTTACAGACCGTAATGCAGAGAGACGCAATATGCCATACTGTGTAGTGCATGTGCTCTGATGTCCACATAGTGCTAAGCACAGCAATAATGACTTCTGATGCCCTCCCTACCATGCTGAAAAGAAAAAATTAAGTATCGTATTTCACACCATTTATAAAGAAAAATAAAGCAATGTTTCCCATAATTTAGTCTTCTGGTCTTCAAATCACTCACTCTTCTTTCCTATTTTCCCTCAACATACTTTGCTCCATAATGTTTTAAGCATTTAATTTATTTTACTCAGTGCTTTTTTTAATATTTGTTTCTTTCTTCATGGAGTTTTCTTTTAAACGAACCAAGTAAGTTTCTTTCCAAAAACCCTTTTTCCCCCCACTTACACTCCCCTGGACTGCCTCCCTCTCTCTCTCAGTTGCCTTTCTTCTCTTCTATAACCTGATCCCTCTTCCAGCCCCTCACTCCTCCCACTTTCCAATGATGCTTTGACAAGCTCACTGGTATTTTTCCCCTTTCTCTCTCACTTATTTTCTCCTCATTTCCTGACTGATTTATGTCAAAACCATCTGACCCCGACTCCTTCCTCAGCCTTTGTGCATCTGCCCCACTTTCACATCCCTTTAAAAGCACATGCCATAGGGACTCCCAATCCCAAACCAGGCACTGCTTGCTCCCAGCTGGCACGTACCCATACACCCAGCACACGAGCTATGCGACACACTCGGTCCTCTACAGGAGGGCAACCTCCGTATGTCCTTCCCGTTGGTCCTCACACTCCCCTGGGAAGGGAAGCCCTTCTCCCTTCCCAGGTTTCCCCCGGGAAGCACCCCAAAATGACTGCTGCGGACCGGAGCAAGGGCAAGAGGAGCACTGCTACCCCTGAGAAGGAAAAGCAAACTGGAGACAGGCAACAGCCCTCTGACGTGATGCGTTGCTTGCCAAGTCGCTAGCTGACACGACAAGCTGCCTCCTCTTCCTTGATCAAGTTTTTTGGGTTTGTTTTTTTTGGGTTGATATGCTTTTTAGAGAAGACCCAGATAAGAGAACAGAGGCTGCCGTCTACTTATTTCAACTGAGATCCCATCTGAAGTTCACCAAGCTTTCATTAGCCCCTTAAAATTGAATTAGAAACCTTGACTTCAGCAAAAGTCAATGAGAAGTTACAACTAATTCCAACATAATACAATAGTGTGGGTCTTTTAGAGACCTCACATGAAATTACAAGGAAGTGGCTATGTTCACCGATATGAATTAAAAAAATCAAAATTAGATTTTTTCTTTCCCTTTTCTTCTTTTTAGCTATTTCAAAGAGATGGAAATTGTCATCCACCTGAAGTTTCATTTTTTTCAGCTCCAGTCAATCTTTAAAAATAATGCAAGTCATGAGAACAAGGGGCCTACAGCAAATATGTGTTTCAAGCTGAGATGCTGTGTAATTTCAGAGAGAAAGAAAAATATTTTCCCAAGCTTTCAACTTTTCATTTGTATAAAATAGTTTATTTTATAGCTAGGTAAAGATGTAAAATTAAACTTCCTCATTAGTGTAACGTACTGTAACTCACTATAAATACTGTTAACATAACTAAATGCATGAATTGTGCAACATTTTCCATCAGAATATGTAAGGGAATAGATGCCAAATATAGGGTAAAAAAATATAAGTAGTCAGCTTTCTTCCATAAAATAGCAGAATTCTTAAAGAATGTGTTGGTGGTCAAGTCTCTGACAAATAAGAGGTTGTTTCCATGCTACACAGCCCAACTATTGGTCTGATCAACCTTAACTAAGGAATAAGAAAAAGTATTGGGATATTCTTTAAATAAGCACAGGGAGTATTATTTTCCTATAAAGTCATCTAAAATTACTCCCTCACAACTTGTTTTTCTTATTGCTGTTCTTCAAATGCACCACTGCTAAATTAATTCCCTACTCAACTCTGCAACAGAGGAATGATTTTCTAAAGCCCTTTCCTGGGTGGGGACCGTACCAGATAAAACAACCAGTATCACCGAGTTGCAGCCAGAAGGAGAAAGAAAAGGGTAAAAACAGTTTTTAAGGATGGATGTGATGACTATAGACATTCACACACTTTCCCACATGTAATAATTTCTATTTCTACACTGCTTTCCTTTCTGAAGTAGCTTCCCCTTGGACTGAAGGTGGCGGACAGAAGTACCATCTCTGTGAGCTAAAGAACCAGGCTGATCTCCATGCCCAGGCTGTGGAAAAATCCTTCAAAAAAGGCCAGGTTTTTTTCCCCAACACAGAGTTCATGTTTTTGCCCTAAGTTACCACCATGCCCAAGGAAACGCTATTAAAAGATTTAGTAATACATTCAGCAGAAAATCAATGTAAACGCTTAAATATGTGTGACATCAGAAAATATGCCAGTTTTAATAATTTTCTTCTGTAAAGTACGTCATAGTTAGGTTATAAGTAATTAACTAATCTTACTGAAAAATTATTTCTTTAGAATACTGCACTTGCAGGTCCGCATATCTGCAATGCCTACTTTGTTCACCAACGAAAATGACACGTAACACAGATGGCACAAACCCAAGAACGCCAATCGGAAATTCAGTTGCAACTATGACTAATGTTTCCCAAATTGATAGTGAGCTACGGTTGTAGGATCCTCTTTAGGAGCTGAGCTGCGAGGCATGCATTCCAGCTGCTGGGCTGTATCAAGAAAAGTAAGAGGGAGTATTACTGGGGGGGGGAAACATCATGGGTACTGTCTGTTAGCTTTATCTTAGAAGTTGGCTTAAAACTGACGTTTAAAACCCTGACTCCTAACATGAGAAAAACATGAAGCTCAACATCAAGCCTAGAGATTGTGGAAGTGTTGGTAGGCTATACACATTACTTCTGTACTAAATGTTACCCACCTAACCTCAAAACAAGCAAGAACGAACCTTTTAAGAACTTCTCAAAAGAATGAGGTTAATAAATTTATGTTCAGAAAAGTCCAGAATAGACTCTGAGAGAAAAAATATATTTTCTTGTACAATCAGCTACATATTTTTGTTAGTCAGCAACAGAATTTCTTATGTGAAAATAATTGTCATAAATCAACAAACACGGGAAGCTACACTTAAAGAAGGGCGTCAGATATCCATGAAAAAGTATCCAAAAGAGGAAGAGTTAAATACAAAAATAACTGAATTATCACTTTATAATTTATTCTACATCCTGCTGGCTGCAGTTTCAGTAGGATGTGATACACTCAGGACAAAAACAATCATACTTCTTCAGTTTTATCCTCAACAGCACTGTTGACGTGAGTTATTAAATTGAGTGGATTCAATTCCAAAGCTGGCTATGTTTCAGGAGAGAACCACTGATTTCTGCAAACTGTTTGTACATCTCTAATACAGGACATGATCTCAAATCTTTACCCCTTTAAAAATCCTGAAGCTAGAGAACGAAATCCTGGCTTTACTGCAAACTTTGTTAGTTTTGCCATCACCTCCAATGGGTTTAGGATTTCAAGGCAAGATCTCATATGTGCAGAACTCCTCTTGCTTTCTCTCTGTCAGTTAGAGAAAGTCAATTAAAAAATTCATGTACTGAAGTAATTCCCCTGCTTCTCGCCTAGACCTTAGTTCCCACTGAAAATAAACCAAGTTGTGATGTTAAAAATGAAGGTGAAACCAAGCCCAGCATGCACTGTAATAGATTTACAGGGTCCCTTTTGGTTTTCACATTCATTGTTCTGCAGCCCATGAAATACTAGGGAGCCTTGGGAAGAAGTCAAAACCCTTGACTTTAAAACCCCACGCCCATTCAGAAAGAGATTATTAGGAACAACAGTATTCTAACGTCGTATTTCTGGTTCCCTTCACTAGTATAAAATGTTTTCAGATTCAGCAATAATATTAATCAAGTGTTTTAAGACCACCTTTTCCTTTCCCTGCAAAATTGCTCCTTCTTAGCACTCTCAGGAGTTTTTGTTTCTGCCAAAGGCAAATTCAGTTTCTGCCCGTAACAATGGTGGCAAAATGGGGCTCAGCACACTTCTAGCAAGGACCAGATGTACTTTATATAGAACATGGTATTAGAATAGCTCAAACCAAAATACTGACAAATTAAAAGTGAAAAAACCCATGCTTTTCAGACACGCTTACAAGAAACGAGCATAATCAAATCACCCCGTCTGTATGCTGTATTTCTTACACAAGTCAAAAAAAGTCCAGTAAAACAGATTGAAACATAACCACTGAAACATAACCACAAGTCATCCATCTTAGAGATGTGGGGAGAATTGGGGAGAATTATTTATAGAACAGATGGACTAGAAAATTTCCCTTAGAAACATCTTCTTCCCGCCGCCCAAAGGATTTGCCCCTCCTAATTTTTCTGTATGTCAATACGCTATATCCATTGTTTAATTTGCCCTACAGCAAACATGGATCGTCCCACCAGTGTCTCCTTTCTGGCCCTGCCACCCTTTCCAGGAGAAAGTCAGCTCAATACTCCTTCCAACTTGCCTGAGTAGAGGTTCACCAAAATCTCCCAAATGACATCACAGGACTGTCTGACAGGTGGGGGCCAACCTTTCCTCAATAAAGCTAGCCATGAGATTTTAAGAGGCTGACACTCAGTTTCATCTCAAAAAAAGGTTTCCAGGGGTTCATTCAAGGAGAACAGATGGAGGACAATGTGCTCAAGCAATTAGCCCTGCTTACGAACTTCTCAACCCACCCCAGAAATTAGGATACGGACAAAGGACTCCACTTCCACAGTGACCCCAGCACTAAGGAGCTCTTCTTGCCAAAAGAAACACCCCTTTCAAAATTCCTCAGCCAGCAGGGATGTGCAGGTGTTTCCCCCCTCCTAATTTTCTAGGCCATTGGTTGAGGGACCTCTTCATCTTCCAGTCCCAAACCACATGTGCTGGGACTTCCCTAAACTGTAGAGATTATTGTTAAAGGAAAACAAACGATGGAAATTTAAACCTAAATAATCCCTGGAGATCAGATTTATATCTGTTTTAAACTGTAAACAAATAAAAACTGGAGGTTGGTGGATTTAGGGTAGGTCTCCTCTCCTCTCATTGTAGCCATCAAAACCCAGTCACCGAACTTTCCTCCCACATAACTCAGACACATATTTCAGCTATAAAGAATAATTTTCTGGGCCCATCTTTCCAAAATATCTACATATTTCTAAAGCATCTTTCACTCTCCTTTGCCTATGGACACTGGGCAGACAGCTAACATTTAGGCACTAAATGAGAGGTGACATACATTGTACTCCCATGGTTTGGATACGCTTTTCACTTTTTGCACTTTGTGGTTCATACAGATATGAATTAGAAGCAAATGACTCCTTTCCTGCTTGTGCTTTACAAAGAAAAATAGGACACAATATCTGAAATGCTCAAACCCCATGTATTGTTTTGATGCCTGTTGCCAAAACCAGACGCAGTGATGCTCTTTGGCCAGCCATGGTCCACCTGACATCAGTAGAAATCTTTTTTCACCATGAAAAGCTGTCTAAAGCACAACCTCTCCACCCTCCCATTCCAGAGATGCATGTTTTGGGCCGCAGCAGATTTGCTTGTTTCAACTAGCAGCTCCGTGACACAACCCAGAGGCTGAAGGAGATGTAAACTATTTACCCTGCCTCCACATACGTTATTTTTGCAAGCCGGCAGGCCAGCCTCCCTGGGCCGTGTTTGTTTATAAGGCAAGTGTTCCCTGCTCCCGCAGGGCGCTCATTGAAGGAGATGCCTGGGAGTTTCTGTTTGAGGAAAGCCACTAAGTGATCTGCATGTCTGGCATGGGAGATGCTTTGTTTAACTTGAAAATAGCTTTGAAAAGTAGTACAGCAAGTGCATTTTCCCTGCAGAACCCGGTGTCCCCAATGATGCTGCCATACGAGTAAGAGAAGACACTCACACGGAGGAGTTCGTATGGAAGTATTAAGGCACCTTGAAAAGCAGTCAGTTAAAATTTCCATGGTCTGGTTTCACATGTATGCTGCATGTTTTATCTCTCTCTTTTTCACTCCCACTTCTGTAATACTTCTCCCTGGATGGTCTGTCTGTCTTGTCTGTTGTTGTTGGGTTTTTCCATTCGTTTGCTTGTTTTTTTAAAATAAAACAGGGGTGCCCAAGCTTGAGGATGAACACATAAGGAATTTTCATATTTAGTGACTAAACAAAGAATAAAAATTGGAAATAAGCTTAAATAAGCTATGGAAGCTTCCTCCAATAATGTCCCAGCCAACCTGCAAATGTCACTTTGAACACATATTGTTCAGCTTAAAGGATTTAGTTTCTTTTCTAGATTATTAACTGCTTCTTGAAATCATTGTATTTTTGGTTTTGTTGCTTAGAGCCAGGTCAATGTTTACACAGAAATGTTATTTTGAAAGAATAATATTTACATTCTACCAGTTGTACTAATTTTCAAAAATCCTGCTTTTATTTAGTTGAACTCTTAGTCAAGTGTAACTCAAATTTGTGAATACTTTGGGCTTAAAACAAAACATTTTTCTGCCGATCTGTACTTTCTTATGCTTTTTAATTGTCGTAACTTTTTCAATCAGCTCTATCAACTATATCACTTTCCAGTCTTCTAGGAGACAAATTAAGGACAATGATGAAAAAGTTAATTAGGAATTTCCTATTGTATCTATAAATTTTAATAGGATGTTAAGGTCACACATTAGACTGAAAAGCAATACAAGATAAAGCCAAATAAAAGTGCCCCTTTTTTTTTCCCAAAAGTAGAAATGCTAGGGAATTAGCACTTAGAAAATTCACAGGAAGTCACTGTAGACACTTGTCACCATAATAAGGAGATAGTCACTCAAATATCTACAGAGTTATGATAAAAATCTAAAAACCCCCATTGAGATGTGAAAATAAAGTGACATAATGGGTCCTAGTTAAAACAAGTCATCATTCCACCGTCCTCTTGGTATTCAAGACTTTGTCACAGTAGGCAGCATACCATTGGGAAACACCCCCATTTCACAAATTCACCTCAAAAGTCTGGTCTCACAAAGATGCTAATGGTTCGTTTAGAAGTAATCCTGGGTTTTAATAAGGCTTAATGCAAAGCACATTCTTTTTTTTTTTTTTTTTCATACGTAAGGAGGCCACAGCTCCACATCAATGGTTAAATCCCAGGGGTGAAACAAGGGTTTCAGCCACAGCTGGGGCCAGCCCGGCCGGATAAAAAGTATCACAGAGGACACACCAAATATTTCCCATGGAGTCACGGAAAAGTGGCATTTTGAGAGGGAGGGAAGTATTCTCTTGTAGCTCTCCTTCAGTGGCAAACCCCACAGTCAATCACTCAAGTCTTTTCAAAACATCCTACTGGGTGAAGGCTGACTTTGCTTCTTTCCATTTACTTCTTAAGAGACAGCAAGGAGGAAAGAAATAACTCACATAAAATGCAGGTGGGCTGAAAAAATCAGGCTAGCTAAGAATCCCGTCTCATCTCCCACTGATGTGTTGCAGCGTGCACCATTTCACGCAGCATGCAAACTTCTTAGGGCAGTTCATTTTTGTTTCCACCACAACTTCACTTCTATTAGGACAGGGCTGCTTGAGTTTAGTATTGAAGGAGACGGTTCAAAAATGCCTTTCAAACTCCGTGTGGCCTTCTGTGCAACATGGCTACAGGCTAATAACGTCTGCGTTTGCTAGTAAAACAACTATAAGCTTTAGCGTCAAATATTAGACAAATTTAGCACTAATTAAATGGCAGTCCTGATGCATGAAGTCTCTACTAGACTACAGGACGGCCGTAAGAAAAGCTCTCCAGTTCTGGCAGCATGCCTTGTCCCTGATTTGGACTTTTAAGGGTAAGTTCAGCATGCTTCACATAGCACGCTACTGTTAACAACCGCTCATCACTCCTTTTCTGTCTCCTCTGCTTTCAGCCCACCTAGCAGGGTCACTATTTAAGCCAATAGAAATAAATTTTTCATTAACATTTTCAGAGTATTAAATACCTTTTCAAGATTAAAATGCATTAGATGTCCAGCATTTGTTTCTATTTTTCAACATTTAGTGTTCAAAATGTCAATCTTATGCTACGTTCTGTGGAATATTTTGCTGTTAATACAGAAAAAATATTTAGTTAGAGTACATGTAAAGTCTATGGAGCAAATCTTAAATAATTGCTACTGACTGCAGTGACTAGTGCTGCAAGAAAATGTAAGGGAATTTATAGGTTTACTTTGAATGGTTTAATATATTATTTTTCATAAACGCTTGCTCCTGAAAATGGGACCAAATTATGCAAGGGTCTTTATTCTCTGAAGAGATCCGTACTTTGCATTACTACGTCCTGCTAGGATAAGACTGTATGAATGTTGTTCCCCACAGGATAATATGAGAAGACTGAAGCAAATCTTAGCAGAATGAGAGTTAAACATTGCCAAAAACCACCTACAAAGAACACCTCTTCATTCACCAGCTCGGACTTTAACCCTCATTTCTATAACTTCAAATGAAAGTTAGAACCTGAAAGCAGGGGTTTTTAAGTATAGTGCTCATAATAATAGCATTATAAATGAAACTTGCTCACGCTGGAAGTATTTCTGCTTTTGAAAAATAATTCTGTCTGTACTTCAACTTCTTGTTGCCAACTGTGTGAAAAACAGCAGTGAAAGAGCAGAACAGAATGGCTCTGGTTTTTTATTTTGGGAGTTAGTTTCAAGTGTTTGGCAGTGGGATTTACTTCCATGCTCTACAGATCAGAGGCAAAACAGCTATTTGAATTCTTTCTCCGTTACCACCTTTCTGTCACCCAGAAGTTCACCTTTATTCATTAACAGAAGGAAGAGATGGACTATGGAGAGCTGAAATCCGCTCAGTCAAAACTCTGCCTTTTGTTTCTCACAATACACTGAGATTACTTGTATACGAGGGCAGAATGCTGCCCTTCACTGGGATTTTGTACAATAAATACAATCTTTTGTTTTATGATTTTTAAAAAAGTTTAAACAAATGATAATTTGGGGTGAGAAACTTCTGAGTCTAAATGGCTGAGCTTTAAATTGTCGTGCATGTCTCTACTATATCTTTTAAAATGAGACTCCAGTTCTCCTGTGCACTGACAGAAGCGCAGCCTTCAAGTCAAAAGTCCAGTGCCAGTTCTCATACACTGAATAGATGCTGATGGATACATTTGTGAACAGACACGTTAAAGTGTATAGAAACAGTGAGATATATTACAGGAGGTGCTGAAAATGAAACTCAAAGCTCTGGCATTTCCTTCAGAAGGGATAAAAAAACACAGTGATCTTAGCGAGCATTATTGTGGTGAAAGAACCCAATAGTACGGCTGTGTGAAAAACCCTAGACAAATAATCCTTGTTCAGTTAAAATTAGATACACTGCTAAGGCCCCTTTACACTGCTTTGGTGAGAAGACCATTCTCCAGTTCCTGAATAGACTGAAGAGAATTTAGCATTTAATAAGTGTGTTTAGAAGAGTCTTCAAATTATTTAACAGATCATCAAGATATTAGGAGGTCTTCTCCAACTTTCCAAAGCAATTAATGTGCATATATTGAGACCCAGATCTTCCAAGGGAGCATGAATGTTTTCACATGGGCAGAGATGGGAAATTACATCGCATTCTCTTCTGCATGCTACATGAATGTGCATACTGCAGATTTGAGTAAAAAAAAAAGTTTCTGCATTGCTCAGAAAAGTGGCTGGATTGAACTGTGTGTAAATTTACCCTGCAGTGTTTTTTCCCATCTACTGACTGGTAAACAGTCACCTCAGTCATCCTTCCAAGCAAAATCAACAAAGGAGCTAATCCTGATTAGGTCCAACATTGTCTGAATCACATTTATGTTCACCCTGGAAAAACAGGTCACAGAAGTTAATCCAGCCTGCAAAAACATCTAGAACCAGAAAACCTATTAGCCAAAGGACAAGTCATATGCCTCGTCACCTGACACAAGCCACATGCCCAGTCTTAGCAAGAATTTAACCATTGGCAACCTCTTCAACATCCTTCCTTTCCTCTCTCCCCTTTCCTAAGCTGCTCAACGACAACAGAGAACTAGCGACACATAAAGGAAGGTGAATTGCATCCTTGTATCTGAATTGAGATATTAAAAAAGTAAATTTTGCTGAAGAGTCTTAATGTAAGGTCTAAAAGAGGGGAAAGACTCTGTAGGGAGAAGCTTCTGTTAACAGAGTCTTTCCGTGGAAGGTGAACAGGGAAAATGAATCAGAAAAAGCCTTCCAGAAGAGCAGTTCATAAAAGGGAGAGGTTCTCTGTAAGAGCAATCTGGGCAGCCTAAAGTTGATCCAAGGGTGACCAGGTTTTATTCCCCTTCAGGCTTGAGCACACGATACTTTGCTGCTCACAAACCGGCTGGACAAGGAAATCAAGTGCTGACAGTTTGGGTATCACCAAAATTAAGGTGTTAGTCTTACTCTGAGATCACTCTACTGAAGAATTATCTTAGCTCATCCAGAAGCGTTTCACTGCTAATGGCCAGCAAGCAATGTTGCTGGCTTGCTCATTTCCTTCTATGAATATGCCCCAGCACACCTGAATTTTACAGCAGAAATAAAGGAAAATCCGGAACCCTGCCGCTAAACTTACTGCTTATAATAAAATCACTGCAAGATCTTTCTTTGCAGACCGTTTATGGGCCATTTTCCAGGATGAAGCAACAGCTGTCTTTGCCAATCTCCTCACAGGCAAAGAAAATTTTCAAGATTAATTGCTCTGATAGAAAGCAGGAGATTTTTTTTTCTTTGCTTTGCCAGTGTTGTTTCTCCTGGAGTCAAGTTTCTGATCCTGGAGGCACTTCCAACTGCGAATTAATTACAGGTTTGATAAACTGCGTACTTGCTGTTCATAGAGATCAGGAGTGGTAAACTTAAACCCCCCTTTTATTTCCTAGAAGTCTGTAACATTAATTTCCCACTTCTCCAAGTAGGCTAACGTGAGGCAATCACTGATGTCTTCCTATGGTTTGAAGCGTAGCAAAAGGAAACCTCAGCTGTAAATCGGGTTTTGGCAGAGGACAAGGGCCTGAAAACACAGCAAACCTTGCAGGGGAAGAGCTTCCAACTAATTGATGAACCGAAGCAGCAGAGCCCATAGTCCAGATTGGTGGGTGCCCTTGCTGCTCAGGATGTCGTCCTTTTTAATTAGGACATTTAACAGACGAATATGGCCAAGAACCAGAATTGCCTGTTCTTGTTTAAGAATAAGCTCTCCACCCAAACAAAGTATTAATGTGTCACTCTGTATAATAAATACATGACTTTCTATACAAAGAAGTATAGTTGAATGGCTTTAGCCTTGTCTCGAACTAATTTATTTTAAGTCTATATATAACAAGTTCCTCTGACAATGAATTGTGTAACGTCTACAAGACAAAAAACGGCACACTTCATTAGCTACAGAAAGACAGGTGGACCAACAGAAACTTCCACTTAGTGCTTTATTGGCTGCCTGCCATGATTTGAATGGGGGCAATTATGAAAAAATTGAACACGTGACTTTAATAAGCTTCAATATGGATCGCTGTCTGGTGGAAACAGAGCTTTACAGTAAGTTACTATGGGTCTAGTCTTTGCTGCTAGGAACAAATGTGTTGTTTCAGATGTCAATCACATATTCTTGGTATTATTTGAAAAGGTTAGTGAGAATACTGACATGTGAAATTGCAGATGACAAGAAGCAGCCACGGCACTGATTTCCCTCCACATCTTGTGAGATAGCAGCCTCCCTCCATGCCGGCGGGGGAGCACCTCCCTGAGCACAACGGGGATGTGGCAGCAGCACCCGACTCCAGGAATGCACGGCGAAGAGCAGCTACCGTTGCTGTGGGGGTTCGGCGGCAGCCCCTGCAAGCAGACTCCTCTACTGCGGAGGCAGTTGCTAATATGGTGTTCTCTCCCCACAGCTGAGCACTGAATACTTTCCAGATAAATGAAAACCAATCTTATTAAAAAATTAGGATGGGCACGTCTTGATGCAAAGATGTCCTTCACAGGTTTTACAGTTCAAGCCGCCAGCTCCAGCATTTGAGTTAGCTATGAATAAGACAGCAAATAAGGCATCACTTCACGCTATCCATGAGGCTGGGGAGGCATCGCTGCAGCAGTTCATACTTGTTCCACATTTTGAGAAGTTTAAATGAAAGTTAAGGTTGTCATACACTGAAGGTGGTTGAGGTTCTCAACCACCAGGTCTCCTTCCCAAACAATTCTCTTCCCTCCCCAGCCTAGCACACCCTGCCTTTTAGAAAAAACTCACTCGTGTCCCCCCAGGGGGACTGCTGTTTCAGAAAAAAAGGTCTGCAGGAAACTTCTTCAGGACTGAAGCAGCACGTCGATGTGGGAAGCAGCACGGCATCAGCCCTGTTGCCTTCCTGGCCTACGTGCGAGCCACAGAAAGCCAGGCTTGCTGGAGCTGCTCACATGGGAATGTGGGCAGAGAGCCTGACCACAGCAAGAGCAGAAGCGGTCCCAGCCCCCCCGTACAAACTTCCCATCCCCTAGCAGCACAAGTGGCAGGACGGTTTCTACCCAGTCTCCCGTCCTCACTCCCACCCACCAACTCCAGCTCTTTCCCCTGCCAGCACTGAGGATGCACCAGTCCATCGTGCCTATATTGCTAATAACATCTTTGGTCAGCTCTGTACTACTTCACACATGTTTTTTTACTCTGTGTATACATACATTCATTCAAAATATAACACCCAACATAACTATTTTATAACAAAGATGCGCTCAAATGGCCAGATCTTCAGTACATCCCAGGACTGAAGGCTCATATTTCCAGTCCTATGTCACCTGTGACAAGACTGCTAAAGCAATTGCAGATTATTTTATACCCTTTCAAAAATCAAAAACAAACAAAAAATGAAAACAGAAAATGCTGCTCCGTTCAGTGAGAAATTCCAGAATTCCAGAGAGCTGCATCACCTTGGGAGTGGAAAATAAGAGGAATGTGAGTAATTTTCAGTGGCTTTGTCCTTAAGTAGGACCATGCCCCCAGAAACATTTTAATAGCTTATGATGCTCAGCTACACATTATCAGAACTGCTCCTCTCCCTGCAAGTTTCTATTTTTCTGAACAGCCGTTGCTTCTGCCTACGCTGTTCTTGCCTGCTTTGGTCATCCTCCTTCACGCGCGTTTGAGAGGAGCCGTGCATGGGCACCACGTCCTTTCGTATCTCCAGGCTACTTGTTCTTAAACCGTATGAGTGCATGATTTATAATAATCATACACAATATAGAGTAACTATTGCTATCACTTGGTTACCACTAAGTGATGTTAGTAATGGTAATTTTTACTTTCACAGGTTTCACATATTTTCAAGTGTTGCCCCAGAAATTATTATATTCTGTAATTTCAACCTGACCCCAAACTACTTCATCTGTAAAAACAGTAACAATTATTAACAACAGGAACAATGTGCACTGATGACAAATCCATATGAGACGTTTCTGACACACCATAAATTCAGTAAGGACAAGTCCAGATAATGAACAGTCATAATTTGCCGCACAAGTACAACATGAAGAACAAATGGCTAGTCAATAATCTGCAGCATCAGACAGTGGGTCACTGACTTAGTGTGAGACATCAGTGTAATAATTTATGAGAAAGCAGTTACCATATCAGGAGATATCCATAGACTGTTCTCCATAAGACAGGAGAAACAAGACTCCTGCTCAGGGCTGGGAAGCCTCCTCAAGAGCAGTGTCGTGCTTTGGGTAGCATCGCTCCCAGAGGACAAGAACTTGTGAAAAAAAGTCCAGAAAGGTGCAACAAGCACCCTCATAAATTTGAAAACAATGAAGGATGAGGAAAGATTAAAATGATGAGGTTTGTTTAGTCTAGAGACAAGGGCCACACGGTAACAGCTCTGAGATAAGTAAAAGGTTTCTGCAAAGAGAGATAAAATGTACTCTTGCTCCACGTGCACTTGCACAGGATGGGAAATAAAGGCTGAAATTTTAACACTGAGACCTCAGACATTCAAAAAATCAAGTTTTCTTTGAATGCCTGACTAAGAATGGAAAGAGACTGTCTACAGAGGCACAAGAATAAATCTCTCTTCCCAAAGGTTTAAAAAACAATTAGACAAATAGTTGTCAGAAATGGCTTAGGTACAGTTATATGTGCCTTCAGGTGGAGGGACAGCCTAGACAGCTCAAATTTCCTTCCAGACTTACTTTCCATCACTCTTTACAAATTTACCCCAAAACGCAAATTGGACTCATTCAAAAATTCAATCCAAACCTACTAATTTTTAAAACATCAAAACTGTTTTAATGTACTTTCACTTTCTTACTGAAATTCTAACTTACAGTATTGTTCCATATTGTAATTCCAAGATTCCAACAATACTGTTCCATATTGTTTCCATTATTGTGTTCACATCAGAATATAAACAGAGGTTGGATCAGTTATAGTATCAGTCTTGGTGACAGTCTGAAATCCAGACTGTTATCACCAGAGAGAAGAAAAAAATAAAAAAAGGAAAGCAGCAGTTCTGAAGAAATGCTAAGGAACTTAGGGGAAAATTTTTTTGAAGAGACAGTGAAGCTTTGGAAATAATGAGACTACAGTATTTTGCTCTTTCTTTACTCTGGAGACTCAGAATTTGCAGGAAGCCCTAGGCTAAATTAAAACATATTACACACTGAACCTGACTCTGAAGTATGTTTCTTTGGTCATGATAGCTTAATTTCAGACGAACAAAGCAACATTAAAAATTGCTCTGTGACTCTATCCCTGTTTCCTAATCTCCTCCGAGATTATTTTTAATGAAGGCAAGAAAACATATTTTTCAAGTAAAATAATCCATACCACATTTGTCTCCAGACCTTTAATTGCCTAATGCAATTTCCCTCGGAAGATGTTCAGTTTCATCTATACAATCTTTTTTTCCCAAAAGACTAATCAATATTTTGATATATAAAGTTACTTAGTTTATAAACTGCCTTGACTTTTTGAATGAGTCAAACTGAAGTTGTAACAAACAATACAATTTACTGGTTTCCCCCATTCAACGTATGCAATCTCTTGCAAATGGTAGCTTCTGCCAGTTGGGATTTTGGTTGTCAGAGCAGTAAAATTTTGCTTTCCAAAGTTCATTCTTTACACACTGCTGGAGAACTTTGCCTTTAGCACAGAATTGCCACGTATGCACATGCAACTGAATTGTTAATTTATAGGGGAAGGTGGAAAGCAATATTTTCAGTGTAGAGTGAAAGAAGATATTAAGTAGTCAAACCAACAAGGTCCATGCACGACAAAGGAGATGGAGAGCATGGTAAAACCAGTCAACCCTACTGGACTGAAGCTGCCAGGCAATACCATTTCTTTACTAATAACAATAATGCTCTACGTATATCCCAGATCCCTAACAGGCAAAAGAATGTTCCACAAAAGGGAGGAAAAATGCTATTTCAAAGAGTTCCCTCATGTCTCTTCTCAGGGAGTTTAAGGAAACAGATACCAAGTGCTCGCAACATTGCAGAAATGTCTTGAATTTCTTTACGGTCTGCGTCCACTGAGTTTCAGGGGAAATTTCCAAAGAGGCAGCCCTGGACGCACTGCTGGAGCACGACACACTGCAAGGATGCCGCATTCAGCTTCGTCCTTTGGGAAGCACACACAGGTGTTTCAAAGGAATGCTTCGCCTGAAACCTGCCTTTTGATTATTATGGCTTTGGAGACCTTCTGAAAAGAGAGACCTGACAAGGGCACTGAGCTTTGTTTAGAGAACTTAATCCTCATTCTCCCAGCTGCTGACAGGAAAAGGCCATGTTTTGCTTAAGTAAAAAATTCCTTTCTTAGAATCAAGGGATAAAAGTAGTAGAGAATAGCAAACACCCTCCCCAAACAGAGTTAAAACACCCAACAGCTGACTGTTAACAGCAGCAGAAACAGCTTTTTCTATTCTATAATATATATCAAAGTAAAAAATCTCTGCCAAGTGGCATTAGGCATTATAGGGATATGAAAACCATCCAAATAATAAACTGATCCTGTGAGATACCAAGTTCCTCCCTCCTGTCGAAATGAATGGTGAGGAGGGTGCTATGGATGTAACCTGAGCAGTGAATCACACTCCAAAGCCTACAAAGCATAAGCCATTCCAGTGCTATATACTGAGCATTATTTGAAACATTTCCAAAAAGAGAAAAACCCACTGTTCATTTAAACCAAAATTCAGATCTTGGATGCACACATTGCCATGAGCTTTGATTTCCATTACTCCTACAATACTGATAGTGTGAGTCCAAGGAAAAAATTGTTCTAAGTGTTCATAGATTGATTTTTTTCCCTTAAAGACCTATATTCTTACCAGTGGCACACAGACCTAGAGACTTCCAAACATATTTCAATATTACAGGCTTGTAATAAATATAATCTGAAGCATTACAGCTCATTCCATTAAGCAGTTCTAGTAACCTTTTCTTAAACAAAATCTTTACCCATGAGTGGAAGAGTTTCTTCTAGGTATGAGTTTGTTACTGCTCCTTCAAAAATCCAACCTAGCTTGACCAAGTAATAAACCAGTAAACCCCCAGGCTGTACTAATTCAGACCCCAGGGACATGAAGAGTTGGATTTCCTGACAACGCCAACTCCAAAGGGAATATGCCAACTCAGCAGGACTTTGCCAGCAGCCTCAGTTCCTGCCTGCCCAAGGCTACAGCAGGCTGTGCAACAGCAGATGATGCACTGTCGTTCTTCCCAATACTCAGAAACAGAGGCGATACTTGGAAACTAAGGAGTCAGAATGGGTGGAGAAAACAGACTGAGCTGGACTGAAAAGCTGAGACAAAGCATTGGAGGTAAAACCGATAAGCCTGACAAGCAGCAGAAGTAAGCTGAGGAACAAGTGCAGTAGGAACTATATAAACTCACTCAAGGAGGGGAACGGGCTTGGGGAAAATTGACTTGAGTAGGAACAAGAGTCACTGGATGCTTCTCTGTAGCTAGCTAAGCATGGCACTTACCATGGGTTTACTGAATCTCGTTGCTCCTCTGTGGAAAAATCTTTCTGCAAGGCCCTGGCAAAATGTCCTGTTCCTTCCAAGTGCTAGACACATGGAGATTTGTAACCTATTATTTGTGCCACTTACTCTGTTCACTCAAGGGAAAGGTTTTGTGTAGTGGATATGCATGGTCATCAGGCTGCACCATGCTCTGGCATGACGGGTGTGTGCGTTATGTGACGGGACTTCTATTTTCCATTTGCTTTTTTCAAGTCTAAGCAATCACCTATAAAACCACAATATGTTAAAAGCACACTTAAAAAAAATCATCAACTTACCCACCCACACACTTAGGAGACGGTCAAATTAGTGTTACTTCTGCAGGTTTGTTTAATAAAGGATACTTATTGTTGCCTGTAGAATCCTTTTTCAATTTTTGCCAGAAACTTAAAAGGTAGGTAAGGTAAATAACCGTAAGTAGAAAAAAATATTAAAAAAGGAAAAAGAAAAGGAACGTTCTCCAAGTAATGCAGCTACATGCTTTGCCGTGACGTATTTCTCCCAGCACTACCTGGGTGTGAAGCCAGCAGAAACATCTAAGCCTAAACTCTTTTCTCAGGCGATGCCCAGTTCTTTGCTCCACTTTTCTACGTGCTCAACCTGAAAACCTAGGGTCTCATCGGCAAGCACACTGAGCACTCAAGTACCACTGACATCTGGAAGGCCTTGCTTTACCTTGAGTAGGTAAGTGCCAAAGGATCGAGCCCAAAGTGCCTCAAACCAAGCATGGGGTAGAACGATGGCGTGATTTCACAAGTGGATTTAGCCAACGTCAGAACACACTTCCATTGAAAGAGACAGTCCAATCAAAAATTGGTTTTATTCTGTTTTGGTGGGATTATTTTGCAGTCACATCAGTGATCTGCTCTACCATGCAGCTGCCTAAGTACCAGGGACAAGTGGAGAGAGGGATCAACAGCAAGGAGGTATACACTGCTGCTCGCATGCTAAGTTAGGATGGTTTAACCCAAATGTGAAACCACAGCCTGGGTGCTGTCTTCTAGGCTGAACTGTCCTCTGCCTCGATGCTCCATCTACAAAGTGGGGGGACAGATATCTCTTTGTCTAACCGTGGCGATCTGTGAAACTAAACTGAAGTTAATGAACATTCAGATACTATAATGATGGGTGTCGCAGGAAAAAAACGCGAGGAAATTAATAATTATGGCCTCAGCAGGGTTTGCATAGCATGCAGTAAATAAGGCGATGGTCACACATTGAACAATGCAACTAAAACAAAATACTGAATAGGGACTCATTAAGCAAGTGCTGCCCATCCTTTGGGCTGAAGAAAGCAGGGGTCCACTGGAAAAGCTGATCTGTTATCATGCAATTAAAGACTGCATAGTAGTGCATATGCACAGAGGTCAAACAAAGGTTGCCTGTGCAACATAAATGCAGACATTTTGAATGCAACACTAGTAAGGGTATTTTCATCTGTTTTCATGCTTGTGTGGCTCTGAATATAAAACTTACCAGGCAGTGTTTACGGACTTGCCATCATTTTAGATCTATAAATTGTCTTTCTAAATGTCATGTTACTCTCCTTAAAATGTATTAGGTTGGGTGCAGTAAGCGCTTGGTTAAATTCTTTCGTCCAGATCAGGCAGGAGACCAGATTAACAGGCTCAGTTTGGAGTACTGAGGTTGGGACACACACCTTTCCTCCACCACATCCCTCCTACATCTCTTGTGATGAGGCCAAAACATGGCTGCCTCCACTACACGGGTGAAGACCCTGTCTGCGAGACAGGCGAATGAATGACAAAACTCTCTTTGCCATTCTGCAAGGGAAATTTATTCAATATTATTTTAGATTAAGCTACCCTGAGAAAAATGATGGGCATGTAACATGGAACTAGCTCGTAGCCTAAGCGGGCTGCCGTAGGACCACTCAAATTTTGAAAGCTGTTTCATCCAGCATACAGAATAGCAACAGTCTGTTGCTGTTTATATATCTATATACACAAATATTTCTATGGCCTTTGTCACCAGTGGAGACAGCTGCTCCCAATTAATGTTTCTCATAAACAGCTCTATGGAGTCAGACTGCATTATTGTTTCCATTTTGCAGGAGAGAAGGTGAAACAAGAGAGCAGACCAAATTCACAAAGGTATCTTTGTGCCTCACTCCCACTGAAAACAGCCGAACTTGGTTCAGCCACAGAACTTCTGTGGATCTGGATCCACAAATCAGATGTGCATCTAGGTGGGATTATACTACAAAGTTGCAAAATGAACTTAAGATTTTTAACTCCCACTTGGGTTTTACATCTGTAAAAGGTCATTAGTGGATTGAACACAAAATTGCATATTCGGGAAATTGAGCTGTACTATTTCCTTCAGTAAAGTCCTCTTTTCTATTACTACCAACACAACATTAAACAGACAAGAGAAATTTGGAGAGAGAGGGGGAAAAAGAAAAAAGAGGTTTCTTTTTAATACCAAATAGTTTCAGTGATGGGTTTGATGGCTCTTTTTCACGCTGCTTATGACTTATTTTTCCCCTAATATTGTCTACACACTAGAAGAAATAGTATGCCGATAAACACGGAAGATATAAAAATCATTAATGCTGTCATGCCTTAAGAAAACTCTTGTCATTTTAGCCAACAGTTTCAGAAGCACAAATTTCTATACATCTTTTAGATCTATACAACAATATAATAAAGATTTACAACACCACCTTTAGCTAGCTCTGAAAAATCCTTTTGATGTCAGATGCAAGTGTTAAGCCTAACCACAGGACCAAAGCTCTCCTCTAGCCCTGCAAGTCCAAGTAGGGAAGGTGTTTGCCCACTAGCAGAAACATATTGTTTGGAGAGAAGCGAGAGCAGTACACCATTCACGGGATTTTTTTCATCAATTCTCATTTTCTCTATTTGCCCACCGCTCGCCAGCACATCCACGGCAGGGCTGCAGCCCTTCTCCAATGTAACGCCCATCTAACAACTGCCCACCGAAAGCACGAAGGTGCTTCCCAGAAGGGGCAATGTCATCTTAGCACCAGGACAGGAGAACATACAGGTGGAAGCGTTTGTTCTTAGCGGGTGCTGGTGCCCACGGCTGTAAAGCTACAGATTACATTCCCTCCTTGATCTCTGAACACGCAGAGAACTCTGCAAACACGTCGCTTACAGAACTTGCAGAAAAATTGGAGCTTCTTCACCTATTAAAAACAATGTGTTTTAGAGACCTAATTTATTTTCCCTTCATTTTACATCAGCTAGGCCTTTATTTCTCTCTGTTACCTAAAATAAACTATTTGTTACAAAAGACAGGATGTACCATGAAGCTGCTTTTACCACATTTTTTGGTGGTGGGATGCTACTAGCGCACAAACATGTTTCAAGAGAAATGTGTTTGGCAGCCCCTTCCTGGGGCTAAAAGAAACTTGGTTACAAAGGTTAGATTTTTACATAAACGACTGCCCAGGCACTTTACATGCTTCCACAACTTAGCGGCATTCCATTTTATTTGTTTATGAGACTTAGTTTGCTCTTCTTTGGTGGTACGATTTTGTAATGAAACAAAACATGTACGTGACTCAAGTGCATATCCACAGAGCTAGAAAGAGTCTAGGGCTTCCCCCCCCCCCGAGAAGAATTTCTGAGTGACTTATGAAAAAGTTACAATATTATATTTAAAAAACAAAATACCAAAGTAGAATAACAGTAGATACTCCAGACTGAATCCTCCTCAGGTTGTATAAAGCATAGCATCTCCCTCCCTCCCAGAGACAAGTCAGCTTAAGACAAACATTAAAAAAAACCTCAAAAACCAAATCACCACACAGTACTGTTAATAACCATCCCCAGCGATAGTGTCAGCTATCACTGACTGCTACTAAAGATAATGGAGCAATCCCAAACGTTTTGGAGAACCCCATTTTGAAGGGGATTGACCAGTAAAACTATCAGAATATAACTATACTTCTCTATCTGTGTTTGCATGGAGACAGTAATCTAAGAGAAATGCAAATTTATGTACATTTAATACAGCCACTACCAAGGAGGAACCATTACACATACCAGCATCTCTATTTCATACAGAGCTGCAGTTCCATACCCAAATTTTCCCACATGAACAAGCCTCTCCCTAGACAGTTTAATCCTCGCTGTCCAGCTAAAATGCCTACTGCAACTGTGCTATCCCTATTTGCAGTAAGAAACGTCTCTAAACTTCCTTTATTGCAGCTATAGCTGGAATTTTTCATCTCCCATCTTTTTTTGAAGGGAAGAAATGTTAATAACAACTGATTTGGACTGAATCAGGTATAAAATTTTACAAAAGCCATAATTACTGCAGACAATTTTTACCTTCCTTCTTTTTACTGATGCCTTATGGTATATATTTATTTATTTTCCAATTTATAAGGTAACAAAAATAATAAATAAAGTACATCTTCAGGCAGCCACTAACAACTGAACTGCTAAGAGAACATACAGAAAATTACATTTAACAAATAATAGAGTTTATGAGATGTTCCAGCTCTTTGAAAACGGATCTGAAAGAATGCTCCCAAAGCCTAAATTTATTCGCAAAATTGAAGTCAGTAAAGACTGATTCAGAAGGCGGCAATGTTACTTCTTCATCTGTAGCTGTATTTTCAGCCGGTGACTTCCCACAGGCAGCTATCATTCATTCAACAAAATCTACTCAGTGGCCCTTATTCAAACAGAATGTATTTAACAACTTAAATAAAATACTGAGTTTTCATTTGTTCCTCAGTCACAACAGAAAAGAGGTTAGTATAATGCCTCTAAAGGTTAGCATATTGTAAAGGTTAGCATATTGATCTAATCAATATGCATTCAGATTTAAGAAGAAAAACGTAGTTTGGTTCAGCTTCCAACAGCTAATTTGCACTGAAAGAATAAATCAGAGCAAGTCCCAGGAGAGCACCGGAATGATGGAGGGACCCAGCTAATCCACCCACCAGAACGGCGGATCTCAGGAGGGTGCCTTCTTGTCAACCCGATGTCAAATACTTGTACCCTGTACAAAGATGCTGCATAACCTATGCTGAGACATCTTAGTTGGTAAGACCTTCATATATCACACACTGGGCAGCATCTATTTGGGCAGAAGGAACCAAGACAAACTCAGTTACAGCTAACACTTAGGAAAAACATCATGTGATGCTTGTGCTTGCCTTATATTTCTAATAAAACTGAGTTGCCAAAAGGAGATAAAGCTGACTTACGCACTCTGTCACTGTATGTTCTGTTCCAAGAAGTGTGGGAAATGCTTTTATCGTCATTCCTTACACGGTGTATTTAATTAATAATTAATTGAATTTATTTAATACATCTGTTGCTTGATAGCAACATATGTCAATGTAGAATTAGATTGTTAATCATTACATTTCAAAATAGGATTTTTGTGCTCTTTTCTGCTAAAGGAAAATCTAGCTGGCTGCTGTAAAGGTTCACTCTGTATAGAAGTTGCCACGGTCAGAAAAAAAAAGTTCTCTTATTGCTTAGGCTGACCAGACGCAAAACAGAGCCGCCCATCAAAAGCCTTCAACGGTGCCTAACCCAGGTAAAGGAAGAAACTAAGCCCATTTGTTTCTGAAGCTGTGTCACTTACGCTGAATTTCCCAATGCTACTGCACAGTCACCAAGACATTCTGTGGTTGGCAAGAAAGAGAAATTTGCTAGAAACCTCCTGCAAATGAAACCCAGCTGCTTAAGCACAATCCCAGATGTCTCCTGCACCGTGTGGCTTTGATAGATTAAATTGAGCATAAGAAAGAGATGAAATATTTATGAAAATTAAATTTGCAGGATGCATGTCAGTAAGCCTGAAAAACACTTTTTCAAACGAAGACAGGAAACCACATTTTTCACCCAACTGGGTTAGGTTAGGTTACAGCGGTGGTATTCATGGAGCTCCTGAGATGCTTATGTTTCCTGCAGACTGCTTAGCTTTTATTCAAACCACTCATTCCAGAAACAGCAACCACAAATACTGTCTCTGACACCAGTGTATCAAACATTTATAAACACCACACTCCAATGAAATATTATGTTTTACTCCTTATCCACCAAAAGTTTAGTATTTTGAAGGCTGGGAAAAAGCCCAAATCACATACAGTACTCTGTGTAATGATACCATACCCTGGATACCAAATACTGCTGGAACGAACAAAACCCCCCTGTTCCACATTTGAGGGAATGCTATCGGATATTTAAGCAAATGAATATATTCTGAGACATCTTCAGACTATTTGTTCATCAAAACTTCATACTAGTACTGGCTTCCTCAAAAGAGCAGTGGAAGGAAGAGTCAATGTGGTAAAAGAGCAACAGAAAGCATAAATTAATTAAGATAACATTTACAATTAAATGAAGCCATGGAAGCACTAAATACCTCAATTTTTCCAATTATAAACGTCTTGCATAAAATCCCCAAACACAACTAGCTTCTCTCTCTCTCTCCACAGTCCAAGGTCTTGCCTGTCTCAGCAGATCTGTTATCACTATGGTAAGCGCCACTACAGAATATGATCAGGTTTTCCTTTCCTAGCTGTTCCTACCTTTCATCCCTCTGGAAGCAACCATCTTAAGAAAGGGTGGCACTCTCTTTCAAGAAGCTCTTCTCTCTCTTTTGGGGCATTGAGAAACCCAGAAGAGTTCTTTAGGGAGTTAATCTTTGTGATCATGTAGCACTCAATTACTTCAAAATCCTGCTTGACACAAATATCCGTACAAATACAGAACTAGGACTTAATTCACACAGATGTGGTCTTCTTAGCAAAGCAAAACTAGCACACAAGATTAATATTTATTCTGTGCATTAATAATAGAGGGGCTGCAGCTCTCTTGTGTGGCTCACTCAATACTTTTGAAACAGAAATCAAAAGGCCATTAACTTCAGCAAAGCAGGAACAGAGACCAGTCTAACACTTCCCATCGTCCTTGTGCTCCTCGAACGCCTCCCGAGAGCGTTACAGGGCCACTGGATGAGCCAGGACAGCAGAGCCGTCCCAAAGGAGATCAGGGCTTTATTTGAAGAAGCGCAGCAAGCGACGTTTCCCAAACTCTCTTTCAAAAGAGGAGCAACGAATATCCCATTTCCTTTTCATGGATGTTTATATGCTAAGACTCAAGTACCTTTTATGCTGCTAAGCTAATGCAAAGGCAGATTTCAGCAGAGGAAGAACAATACGCTTTCTTAGCGTGCACGTTTTGAGTTGTATTCACATGAACATGCTGTGTCTGAAGAAACAGTCCAAAAATTTGATGATAGATGATCAATACCATCGCAACATCATAGTTACTCCACAAAGAGACGTCATCAAAATCAGTAGCATTGGAAAATATCTCCTTACAGTCAGTTTGCAGTGTAAAATGCTAAAATATATTACAGCTGCAAACAGAAGTTAGTAAACAGACATGACCATCCCTCATCTGGATAACTGAACTGACACACTAGTCCTGTTATTTTTTTAAAGGAGTTAAGCCTCCACTTCTGCAAAGTATTCAAGGAAGAGAGGAGTCCTGTCAGTCTCAAAAGGATCATTTAAGTTTAAAATCATATAGGTGTTTGAAGTAACCTGCTGAGTAAATGCTTCATGGTTACTTTGGCTAACACATGGCACATCTAGTTTCAGTCCACTTAAATATTCTGCTTTCTAGTGATGAATCTGGAAGAAAAGGCATTCAAAAATCATACAAGTGGAGTGTCTGCCAAACTGCAAAACAAGTCAGGCCTTCAAACCCAGTATCTTTGTCAAGGCCAGACAGCCGAGGATCTGACACTCAGTGGCTGATAAAACTCCAGTTCAGAACAAGTGGGTGCAAAGTATGCTTCGTGTGTCCTGGGTTGAACCATATCTCCTAGAAAAACAAGGAGGGAGGGAATAAAGGAAGGAAAGATCCTAGTATTGCTTTCTTCCCTGCAGGTATGATGCTGAGGAGATCAGATTTCGAGCATCTGTGATGCTCACCACAAGCTGCTTTTATTGCTGATTAATAGTGAGAGATTAATAGCTGGGGATGCCGCATAATAGCTGCAGTATAAAACTCTCAAACACACAGTCACAGTTATGCATTTAACAGCTGGGTTCATACTTTCAGTGGATTTTGCCATATGGTAACCAGGATCAGTTTACACTTACAAAATTATTACTTTAAACGCATGCTGTACAACTGTACCGCATAGCTACCTCTGAACTAACTCAGTCCAAAGGTTACCTATCCTCGTCTTTCCCAAATCATCCTTCAGCTTTCAACAAGCCAAACAATGTCAGGTCCAATCTCCTAATTTCCAGCATTTTTAGCTTTAAGCCTCTGACTGTTAAAACGCATTGAGGAGCAGCAAGTATCAGAGACGGGAGGCGGAGGCCTGGCACTTTGCCAGACAACAACTAGAGCAGCAGGTGAATGTGATTTTTTTTTTGGATTAAACCAAAGTACAGTACTGCCTGCTAAATCCCTTGAGCAGTGAACTGTATGACAAGTAATTATACCAAAGAATTTTGTTACATCAGGTTTATATATTCACCAGATTGCAACGACAATTAACAATTGCATCCACTCAAAGTCCCTGTGGCTTTGGATCTGTTAATTGTAAAGGCTGATGTGTCGCTCCACAGCATGAGGCTGAAGTATACCAACAGAGAGCACCATAGGCATAAGCATTACACTCCTCCTCAAACATACACCTGGCTCCTGCCCAGTTTTCTCATACTTTCTCCCCCATATTTTTCATGAACGCTACCCTTTTCCATTCAGAAATTCATCTCTGTGATTTCCACATACCTGTTTAGGACAAGCCTGCGACACGGTCGGTGCCTTTTGAAAAGATGCTCATTTGTGGCCCCATTTGGGATGCCACCAACGGTAGTATGGGAAGATGGAAAAATCTGTCAAATCAATATCCTGCCTCTATCTTACACAGGTAAGATCAGCAGGAAAAGCTACGTTTTTTGATAAAGCTCCATTTTTACAGTAATTTAAGGCTTACACGTCATTCCACGTATAGGACAGATACAGCTATACAGTGCCAAATGCAAGGGATTTGGGCCAAAACTACAAACTTGCCCCAAAACTCAGCCTCTTATGCAACATTTCTTTCTTTTTTTGAGCTGAACTTTGCTCAGATTATGGGAAAGAAGAGAGTTTTCCAAAAAAAAGAAGAGGTGTTTTGGCAAGAAGCGCTTTTGTCACCTGTTTCCTTTACAGTACAACCCTCTAGTTTGCATCATCGAGCTCAGTTAAGCATTTTTTTCTAAACGTCCAGTTAAATTAGCTTTTAGCCTATGTTATTTATACTTCAGTTTTCAGACGATGATTATCTTTTTTGACTTCGCTTTTGAATGTTTCCTTCAGAAAGGATCTCCTTAAGTCTGAATTCCAGCCTGGAAAATTACCCTCTGTAAGTTTGTAAGGCAAGTTGGAAACAGAAAATTGCGCTCAGTCCTAAAGCCTGAACACAAGATCCGCAGTTCAGTCTGACTGAACTGCTCTGCCTTTCCTCCTTACACTTTGATCTCAAGTTTAGAGAAGCTTAAATTCAGACAAAAATACCCCAACCAACAGACAGAGACAAGCAATAGGTTTGTCAAGAACAAACCATGTCAAAAGTATTTAAATTCCCTCTAGGACCAGATATAAGGACCAGGTATAAGGACCTTGTGGACATAAGACAAGCAAGATTGCACATGAACTGGAGGACAGGTCTAGTATTCAAAAATGTTCTCAAGAAGCTGGAGAAATGATTGGGAGAAGCTGGGGTGCTATTCAGCCGGTATGACAATACACAGTTGGCATAACATAATGCACACACGCAAGCAATTGCACAAATAAAGAAACGCTCAGATCCGAGTTCTGCATTTTGAGGAATATATGGAGAGACTGAAAAATGCACAGCAGAGGTCAGCAAGAGTAACTGGAGACACTCAAGACTGGACAAACAGAACTGGGCTTGAACTGGAGCAAAAAAGACCAGAGTACACTTAAGACACTTTTCTAGAGGTGACAATAGGGAGACACTGGAACTGATTGCCTGGAAACCTGTGGTCTCCTCAACACTAAAGGAAAGTCAAATATTGGTAACAAACATTGTACGCACATCAGAGGGACTGACTAAACTCTTGGTATTGCCTTTCTGCCCTATATCCAATGCAAATCTGCCATTACATTAATGATATAACTATATTTGATATTAGTAGTCATGAGGAACCATCAGGATCTCCCCAGGCGTATGTACAGGCAAAAGGCGGACTCCACAGGCTAATAATTCATGTACCCACTGTGATCACCCGGCAAGGAAATAGAAGCTTTGAAGGGAAAGAATAGAAGCATCTACTAAGCAAATTTAAGCTAGAATGAATACGGCTTTAGAAAACCTTGCTCTCAGCCTGAGGCACAGACTGAATTACTTAAAAGACGTCTTAATTTGATTTTAAGCTCTCTTCTCATAACAACTTCTGGTCTTGAAACTGCCTAGAGCAATGGGACTCTGACCCATAACCCAAAGGGTAGGAGGAAGCAAAATGTTACAGTCATGTAACTTAAAAAAGAAAGAAATACATAAAGAATATCATTACACAATGCATAGCTTTACAAGGTTTTTTCCAAGGATTTAGCTCCTAAAATTATCCTAAAGCACTCAGCTTCAATTGTTATCACTTTCTTTATTTGCTGAAAGATTTTGGGCCAGATTCCATCTCATGTTCAGTATTTGGGCGGAGGACGTGGAGCTGGTGAGAGCACCCGTGGGAAGCCGCATGGGCACTCCCTGGCAAAGATCCCCCAGCACAAGCCTCTCGCCCTCTAAGCAGTGCTGACAAACAGAAATACACAGTCCTCAGAAGGGAAAAAATCTTGTGCTGGACAAGCCGCTACAGTCACATTTCCTAAAAAGCTTGTACAAGCGCTCAAAAATCAAGACAAGCTTTTACTCCCAACTGCTGGAAGTTGGGAACGTATTTCAAATGCAAACTGTGAACTCATGAGCAGCTGGGTTTCAAATTATGCTACTGGGAATCTCCTACTGACACTTGTAGTTACACTGTTGATAAGACACAATATCTGAGGATCTTATCTTTTGGCATAACTTTTGCATGCTCATCTTTGTGCTTGGAATTCTGCAGAGAGGGAAAAATCTTGGTCTGCTCTGGACAAGAGAAGTTTTCTGTGCATATGTTTCAGCAACCTACTGCATTTCTTCTACAGATCTGCCTAATGCCCCCGTGGATGCTCCTAAGTCAGAATACACCTGATTTCCTTGAAGGTCATCACACCAAGATTCTCAGTGTCTATAGGAGCATATTATTTTGGCATGGATAACTGAGGATAATCTAAAAACCCCCTTGCTTTTCAAGGGATCACACTAAAAAAAGTGTCAAAGCATTTACCCATCAAAACTTTAAAAGGGAACAGAGAAACTGGTAAGACTCAGAAACATTTATGACTCTGGGTTTCAGGGAAGTTGATGCAGCCCCAGCTGCACTCCCCGCTTCGGCAGCAGAGGGTGCTGGCAGAATATCGAGGGTCCCTGCAAAAATATCCACAGCTGGTCAGTCAGGTGTGACTGCAATTTGTCCAGAGCGTGCACTTCACGCAAGTATCCCTCAGGAAGAACAGCACCAGTGAACGGTTTTAAACTAGGTTTTCAGTATCATCTAAAGTCTGTAAAATCGGCTCATCCCATGCAAAATTGTGCAGCGTACTCGCTCCTATGCCTCATATACAGCTTCTGCAGTCAAGTCTGAAAACGAGGTCAAACATTAGGTATAAAACATCAGTCCAGCGGTTCTTGTGATTCAAGGTGAAAATGATTGACCAAGGATGGCAAGCTTGAATCTGAACTGTGTGCACAGTTACACTTGGTACAGACTCCTGCAGTCCAACTGCTGCTCTGAGTCCTGCCCTGCAGCTAGCACGCTCTCCCCACGCCCAGCTGCTCCCGTGGACACCGTGTCCACTTCCCACCGTGTGAAAGCTTTCAGGACAAATGGACTACATGAGTAGCACTGCTGTTTCTTCTGCTCCTTAGCTTTATCATGTCTTATTAGGAAGCCAGAGTAAAATCATTTCAAGCATCAGAAAAACCCATGGTTGATGCTGAAGGGCTGTAGGTGAGGTCACATAAAGTTTATCTGTTTAGTTAACAGAACTGACTAATTTACGGGGAGAAACAAAAAACCTTCCTTGCTGTGCGTAATTTTTTTCTCTTTGCAGATGTGATACCCAGCTTGCTTTCATGATGAAAACACCCAAGCCAAAACATTGAGAGTGTTTCATGAAATTATTTACCGCTTTTTAAAAGACACTAAGCTTAACAGAAAAATGGCTCTTCAACGACAGTAATCGTACAGTTCTTCCAAAGAACATCAGTACGCGAGTGCAGCGCACCGCTGTAAGCACATTTATAAACTCCCGAAAACACGCCGTCTCACTTACTGCATCCTGAACTTGTTTTCAAAGGCGATTGTTGTACGTACGTTTCCGACCCATTAATACACGCTCCTTATTTTCAGTCTCCATAATGAATAAAGCTACCATGCTTCCGCTGTCAATCAAAATTCTGCCTAACTGCAATCTCTGCTTACTGCTAATTAGTGCCCCCTTTTCTTATTAGCCGTGTCAAATTGTTGCTTCTTGATGGGTAAATACGGCGTTTTCACTTATAACGAGCGTGGTGCTTTCCTGTTAAAACCGAAGCATGAGCAAGTTCAGTCTTCCCCGAAACCAGCGCAACGTTTCTTAGTCTACAGTTACTATGACAAAACCCCTCGCTGCTAAAAGGGGTAAACAGACAGAAGTTACAAAAAGCACAAGCCTAAACCGCTCACGATTTCTACAGGCAGATTTAACCCAAGGCAGTCGCTTTAAAGGTTTTCTCTCTCGAGCGGCGCGACTAGCGCTACCAAAGTTGCGCTACCGACGAGCAACGGCGCCGGGAGCTGCCGTTTATCCCCCTCCATCAGGCTGCCGCTCCTGCAAGCCGAGCGCCGGCGGAGCATCGCCGCGCCCTCGCTCCCAGCAGCCCGGCAGGAGCAAACCGAGCCGTGGGCTCCCAACCCGGCCCCCCGCAGACACCTTCCCAAAGCCCGCTCCCCCGCCCCGCCGCGGCAGCCCTCCGCGCTCACCTCGGGCGTGCAGCCAGAGCAGCGCCAGCAGGGAGAGCCGCCGCGGCCAGCGCCGCTCCTCCCGCCGGCCCATGGCAGCGGCCGCCGGCCCCGGCCGCCTCCTCGCCGCGCCCCCTTCCCCGGCTCCTGCCCCCGGCCGGCTCCGTCAGGCGGCCGGGGGCAGGGCTGCCGGCGCGCCGGCGGGAGGGAGCCGGGCGAGCGGCGACCCGCCGGCCTGCCCGCCCCGGGGCTCGGCGAGAGCAGGGCTGCCGCAGCGCGGGGCCGCCCGCCCGCTGCCCTGGGGGAGCGGGGAGCCGCCGCCGGGCGAGGGACCCCTGGGCTGCCCCTGCGCCGGCTGAGCCCCGGCCCTGCAAGCAGCCGTCCCGTCAAACGGCTCCAGGCTCTCGCACATCAAACGTTGCCTTTGCCTGGGAAGGGACCGCACCGGCGCGCTCGGGAACTGCGGCCCTTGCACGGGCAGAAAGCGCTCGCAAGCAGCAGCGAAGAGGAGAACCGCAGAAAGCCGCGCTTCTGCATGGCGTTATTTAAGATGAGGCACCCTCCCTGCAGCACGAACTGCTGCTTTGCACTGGACAACCGTTAGAAACACTTTCTGAGCGGGTGTCATTCTTCAAATACGACGTGAGCTGCGTCAACATGTGCAGTGCGTGATTTCCCTGTAAGCCTGTTAGTCAATCAGGCATGCACGCGGATCTATCTTCACCCCTGATGGTGACACCCCGCACAGCACTTGTGTCGCTTCTCCGCTGGGTGCACTCAAACAAAGCCACCTCGTCTATGGCTAGGGTTATTCGACTTCTGCGTTAATCGTTTCTTGATACTTGCTCAGCAAAATGATATTTTCAACTGATACACCAATTCTGATCTCTTGTCCAGAGAAAGGCTGCTCAGGTAGCCTCAATGGATGCAAACCCACAAGACGACCCACCTGCACATCTGCCCCTTAGGATAGGAACAAGTGTTTTGAACAACTGTTATGGCATCGAACAGCAGAACTATGTGGTCTATGCTTTTGAACAAAACATAGGTGACATCCCTAAAACACTGAATGCAGCAATATAACAGGAAAATTACAGACTCTCATACCACAATAAAAAAGAGACTCCCAACTAACCACTAAGCAAAAAACCCAAGAGCAGGGGTAAACTAGGTATTTACAAATAAACTCCATATCAATATATAGTCATTATTAATGACAGCGCTATTATTTTTATCTATAAGAATGAGAGAAGTGGGTTTTCTGATTCATTATCTCATTTTTTATGATGTTTGCTCAGTTTGGCACTGATATTGGACTGCTGTAGCTAACGGAAGCCTGGCATCTCAGTGGGCAAATTCCACTACCATTCTTCGAATGGTATGTTGCTCCAAAAAAGTGTTCTCCCAGGAGCTTTCTGGGAAAGATCCACATCTTTGATGATGCTTAGTGAAATGGAAATCTTGGAAGTGGCCGCCTAGCAGCTGTCATACAACAATTAGTAATAACAGAATAAAATCCAACTTAATGTGACTAAGAGTAAGCTGGCCAAAGCATTCGTAAACCAGACCTTGACCAGCTATCATAAAAATGCGATGAGCATTACTCTTGTCTTCCCAGTGATGTGTGGAATTTATTTTTCTTTCCTCATTCTTTTGTTTAAAACTCTATTACCTGCTTGATTACTACACCATTTTACAATGCAACTGCAACACAGACATACATTTCTATGCACATTATTAGAATATATCATTTATGCCAATATAATTTTTCAGTCTTTCTCGTGTTTTCAGTGAAATATATAGCAAGAAAGTAACATGGTAGTGTCTAAACTATTTATTTTCTAGTATGAGTCCTAATTACAGATTTGCTCCACACATACCAGTTTTCATGGGAAAAATTATCTTAGTTCTAAAATTCATATTTAACCTATATGCTGTCTTCAAAAAGCATGCTGATGTTTCCTTCCCAAGCTCCCATATAAGCACAAAAAAACCGCCTTAGAGCAATGCTTTATCATCTGCTGACACCATTTTAAATATTTCTATTACTAAAACAAAAAATCCCAAACTGCCACATACCAAGCATCTTCCATCAAACGCCACAGAGCAGACCATGCTTCCTATGGCAAACATAGGATGGCCCTCCTATGACCTTTTTGACTGCAAGATGCAAGAGTATCATGATTTTGGACACTCGGGACAGACACCACAAGCCCCAGTTGTGTGACCATAAAGGACTGAAAAGGATTAATTCAGAGCTGCAAATGTCTGAATCTGAAAGACTGCCATTAAAAGTACGGGGAAACTAATTGGGATGCTTTAGGATGCCAGTAGAATCAGCACATCAAAAAAAGAGTTTCTTGTGAACACTAAAGCAAACATAATTGTTTAAAAATCCGTCTTTAATTCATGTTTGTATCTGTCCACAGATGTAACTAGCAGTGCAGTAGCGAGGTCGAAACTCACGGTGGGAAGAACCTCAAATACAACTGGAAAGCTGCACCATGATGGGGCAATTTAAGTCAACGTGTGCTGGGATGGCCACGGTTAGCTAGTCTGGCTCACTGAAGGAAACCAGAGATCTGCAAGTAGGCACACAAAAGTTAGCTGAGGTAGAGCACCTCTTAAAAGTTACTGGCTTTCATCAGTTCTTTTTCAGTATTAACCACCAGTGCCTAATAGGTATTTGTTTGGGTGTGGATGGCAGGAGGACTCTTTTAGACAAAGAGTCAATGATTCATCTCTTTAAATTAGGTTTCCTTGCAAATCCATACAGGATATATGGCTATCAGGTGGTATTCCTCTTTGGGACAGTGGCCAAAAAGAAAGCATAAATTACTTTAACACGTCTTGATCAGCTTTTGGAAGAAAAAAGAGGGGGAAAAAAGTGTGACATGGTTGCTCAAGACACCACGGTCATGGATTTGATGACACGAGAGATTTCCCTCCTGTCCCGTATTCCACTGTTTCTGACTTTAACATGAACAATACCATCCCATTCAGAGCAAAGAGGTGACAGCTCAGTGATGGGAACCAAAGGAAAGAGGGAGGTCCTGCTCAGGTTTCTCTCATGTCTTCAGAGTTGAAGGTGTGAGCTGCAACTAAGGAATCTTTGTTATTGTGCATCTTCAATAAGGAGCAGGACACTCCTGTTGTTATTAGAGCACAAAGCAATATAAATAAAACAAGCAAGCAATGATGTGCTGTAATTACAGGGTTTGTAGGCAGGCTGTCAGCGTACATGGATCTTCCCCTCAGTCCTGGGGAATACATCAGTATTACACACTTACTCTTATAGAGTATATAAGCAAGCAAAAGTACTGTGAGTTATTGCCTTGATAGGGACATCATATTTCCAAAAATGGAAGGAAAATTTTCAAGTTATCATAAATGTGGAAAAAATACTTTCACATCATAGAGGATGACATCATTGTTTCCATAGTTGTTAATGTCATCAATGAGGTAACCGTATCTTTGATTTCTTCCTGCTAATTATGCTATTTTCCTATACATTTTGTGTTCTGTAAAAGCTCTTCGCCCATTAAAATCCTTTTCTAAGCAGAAGCACAAATCAAAAAAGTCTAAATTAACAACATTTCATTGCTGCTCTCTTTTTTTCCTAGTTTAGAAAACAATCCAGTACTTAAACTACAGTCAGTAATATCCGCAAATGGAAGGCTGTTCCTTCAGACGAAACCTGCTTAGCGATGCTTTCTCCATGAAAGCTGGCAGAAATGAATTCTTTAGGGCACTATTCTCTAATATTTGTACTCGCTTTGTGGTGAAACACAACGTCTCCATTTCTGGAGCACAAACGCAAAAAGAATAAAAAGATGCTTTCACGCTGCTGTGAAAAACTGAGGCATTCAAACCCAGGGACAGGCAGACAACAAAAGCTGTGACGTGCTTAGAAATCTCTGAAAAGGCTCTTAAAAGACACCGGAGAAGCGAGTTGAACCTCTCTTTTGCCCAAGTTTCTTCCCTCCCGCCCTGCTCCACCCGTGGGGTGCTCCACCAGCAGCCCCGAGAGGAGCAGCACACCCCAGCCCCTGCCACCGCCTTCCAAACAGCCCCCATCCCCCTGCGGCCCGCCTGAAGGGGCCGTCTAGTATTCCAGGCACGTATTCCTCTGGGGTTTGGGTTTTTTTTTCCCCCCAGAGATCTGCCAAAGTTTCCCCTCCCCTCTGTCACCTCCCCGCCTTTTGGAAAGGGTAAAACAGGAGTGAGAAGGGAGAAAATCCCATAGCTTGTCCAAAGCATGCAAGGATGATTTGTGTTCTCACTTATGGGGTATGACTGTCACCGTTGATCTGCTTTCAGGCCTAGATTACATCTGATAAGGGATGACCTTGGTTGAGTATTCACACATTATGCACTCATGGAGAGCATGCTGGACACAAAAGTCCCTCAGATGTTCTGGGCATCAATCACGCTCACAGCATGGAGGCTGCCAAACTTTTCTTCCCTTTAACTCGGGAGAGGAGAGGGTAGGCCAAGACAGACTTAATAAAGTTTAAAGCTGTGCCACAGTATATTTGGGGCCCATTGTCTTCTAAAAGTGTGCTTTTCAACAAATTCTCTGCAGTTACCACGGGCAACAACTCGTCTTTAACAAATTGGGGGGGGGGGGGGGCAGACTGTAGGGAGGAGGGAAGGCGAACAAAGGGCTTGCCAGGTCCTTTAGAAAAAAAGCCAAACAACAAAAACCCTTCTCTCTCTTATTCGCCACGTATTTACAAAACCAAAGTAATTTCTCAAAATCATTCCTAAAAACGAAGTAATTTCAACACACGTCTTAAAACAAATCACATCCTTAAGAACTCGTGAATCTATTGTTCACCACACGCAAATAGTTACACTCATTACCTCAAGTAATGCGTGCTTTTGTAAGGAATCTATCAGAAACATCACTAACCACTAAAACATTTCATCTGTTGCAATGACTGACACCTCTGTTAAAACTTTCCTGATTTCACAAGGATTACAACTAGTTTTATGAACCTTCTGTTTCAGTCTGCACATCTATTTTAAATTATGACAGTCAGGAGGAAATAAAAGCACACAGCAGGTGATGCATGCGCTGCTCTGAAATGTACTTACCAGCAGGGCCCAGCTTAATTTGTAAAGTCTAAATTCTCGTACAGTATCATCCTTACAGACAAAACAGACTCTATATACTGCAAACTTTCTTGGAAACAAACAGCCCAAATAAACCATGATACCGAGCTCTCAAGCATCTTCTATTCCCCATATCTGTAGACAACATGATAGGACTCTCAAAACAAGGTATGATTTGCTAGAACATGCTTGTTAACTCTGAAACCTACTTAGGCCATGGAAACTTTCTTTCTTCCACAGCTGGCCACTCCAGCAGTAACACTGAGCTAAGGCATTTTTTTCATATCACTGGAAATAAATAAGTACGAAATGCAAACACTCATCAACCAAAGCCTTGGACAGGATGCCCTGAGGAGTTCAGTGTGTTCTCTCTTTTTCAGTTTTAGATGCTCTCAGTGATTGTTGCTGTAGCTTGGGAGATCAGTTCACAGTATGATGCATCTCATCACGGGGAAGTTCTGCTGCTTTTCCAGAGCTGGTTGGTTGGGTTTTTTCCCTTCCAATTTAAAACCATTTACTTCTCAGTTATATATCAAAAGGGACTGATCCTTGAGAAAAGGACACTGCCAAGAGAGGTGAAAAGACCTTTGGATTAAACCACAGGAAGCATATATTGAGAAGGAAGTAGTTTTCAGGCACAAGAAGATCTAGTAGCTTCTGATGAAAGGGACAATATCCAAGATGATAGCATGGGGAAATCCACTACCAGTTTCTCTGAATTGTCATTTAAGCCATTCCCAGCAGTAGTTCGGACACTCACTGCCTTCAGGAGGTACATTTCCTAGTGACGACCTACTGTGGCTGTGCATCAAGTGTTGCAACATATTCTTTTTAAAATACAAACAGCAAACCATCCATCTCATCGCATGTGGGGATCAGGATATGGTATGCTAACTAAAGGCTGAAATTTAAGTCCAAGTGTCCTGTCTATAAAGCCATGTTCAGTCTTAACTGAAGTGTTCATTAGAAAGCTTTTGGCTACACAGCATTTGGATCACAAAGTTTCAAAAAACTAATCATCCTAGTAATAGGTCCTACCCAGCCTAATATGATTGGGTCTGCAGGTTTTCTTCTTGGTTAAAAACTAGCCTATAAATATAAGTTAAAACTTGCAATATTTTGATTAAAATAAATGAATTTCTTTTACCAATATAAGCATGCACACAAACATACACATATAGATGCTCACCCTATTAAAAGTTCATTTGTTGGTTTCAAATGCATTTCCATATTATAGAATAAAAACACATTTCTTCAACAAGCTAGATCAAAATCTAAATGTGTAATGGAAGAATGCATCATTACCTTTACTAAAGCTCCTTGCTAGGCTGACTATACTTCAGTAAGGAGCCAGCGTCGTAAAAGGTGTCTATTTAGGAAAGTTGAAAGAGCTTGGACATGCGTTTGACTTAATAAACCAGAAACAATTATTTATAGTGTTTTGTCATATTCTGCCTGATCTGGCAATGAAAACCTGCACAGACCTTTACATGGTACTCCAACCAGAAGTTACCCCCACAAACTGGGAGCCACGCAGCCACCATCAGCTCAAACAACTGAGCACCCCACAGTGATATATCTACCGCAACCACCACTACCACAGTGACTCTATCTACCCAGCTGTTGAGCCAGAGCAGGCTTGTGTCCAGATGTCTCAGACTGTGGCAAAACAAAACCGCACCTAGCTACAAAGGCTAAAGACATCCCCAAAAGGTCATATAACATAGCAATCTCTGCACTGCCACACCGGATCAGACCAACAGCTCAGCTTGTCCATATTTCTGTCTCCAGTAAAAGGTATTTGCTTTTTATTAATTTTTAAACGCAACGCTTTTTAATTTCATTGGGATGTCTCCTGTCTTTTATTATATAAAAGGTTAAATGGAAGAATCCAATTTACCTCCTCTTTTTATACGTATTATTTTATCTTCCTTCTTCTGTCTCCTCTTATTGAAGTCCTCTCTAACCAGCCCCCAAATTTTAAATTCCTCACTCCTCTAGGAGATAGTTCGCCTTATATTTTAGTCACCCACCTGTTTCTGCTGCACCTTTTTATCAGCTGAGGTGGCCAGATATGAGCGCAGTGCTCCCGGAGGGATGTGGCCCTCACTGAGCGACACAGTCACTTTCAGAAATCACCTCTATCTGTTGTTTGGAGTCAAATGTTTTATTCACTTTTCCTGCTGTGCAAAGCAGAACATTTAATTGACTTGTTCAAGAAGACAAGACGGATATTTTTTGTGCTCAGAGTTAATTCAACATTCAGGAAATATACCAGGATTTCGTATTTGACAATGTGCATTTGGCAAAAATACTTGAACCTGCCTATTGATACCACTTTAGCAAATCTCTCATGGCTGTGCTTGATTCTTTCTGATCTAAGCTAATTCAGATAATTACTTTTTCCTTCTCTGAAGTCACTCTTTCCTCCAAAGCCTAACATATCCAAAACCAATTCCAGAAGTAGCTCATTACTGCCTTCCTGGTTAACATGGCAGGAGCAGTGTGCCTCCCAAATCTCTGTTTCTCCTTTCCCTCTCAATATGCCAAGGAATAAGGCTGCAAGACCACAGAAGAGGAAGACCAACAGAGATGGATGGTTGGGTACAGAGGGGAGGAGAGCAAGGAGAGGGCTGTAACTACCCTCAAATAACATTCACGCTATTTTTTCAGGGCTTTCCTCTCTCGTTTGTATGCATTAGTACAGACATATTTTTGGTGCATGCAGTTTGCATGCCCCCCTTGGCGCCCGCGCTGCCAAAGGCGGGATGCCATTCTCCCTGGGCAGCACAGCCAGCCTCCTGCTGGGGAGCTGAAACCCCCTGTGCCGGGCACCCCACCCGCTCGCCTGCCGCGGGCAGAGCTGGCAGCTGCTCTTCAGCCCCTTTCGCCACCTGGGAACCTAAATTTAGCCCTCTGGCCTGGCCAGAAGAAAGCTTTGAAGGGTCGAGGGCAGACAGGCTCAGTCCTATTCTTGGCACGCCGTTAGGGAGCTCAAGCAACACACATGCATCTCTGCGCACGTCCACTCCTGCCTGGTACGTCATTAGTCAAACCGACCGTGTACGTGCTGGGCGAGATTCTTTCAAGCTGGTTGTAACACCAGCTAACATGCAAATTTGAAAGTGTGAAACATGCAGGTTTAAACCTACATCAATAAGCTACTCTATCATAAATTTTGTCTTCTTTTATAACTGAGAAAAATTATGCTAATGGTTTTTAAGCATGCATAAAAATAATAGGTAATGCTTTTATAATGTACAGTGTTCTCACCAAATAAGTTATGGCAGTGTCTCTTGGTGCAATATCTTATCGGTACAAAATTTCATATTTCAGAAGTTCCTTTTGCCACACTTTGCATTTCAGCCTCCAAGCTATTCTCCCAAGCAATAAATGGACAAAGACATAGATTTATTCCCCTCCCCACCCCCCAAATGCATGTCTGATGGATTTGGAAAGTGCCCTGCAAGCTCAAGATAGGCATCTACAAAGTAAATCCAACACTAAATGCTTGCAGAGGATATTTTTTTCTTCCATACCTCTTATTTACTGGTTAACAATTTACAGTTGAAATTACTGTTTGCAATCACATTGCTTTATAGGTTGGACTTCACAGCAGATCACCCTGAAGAACCACAGTGGCACACTGGTTTTAAGGTACCCAGGCTTCCAGGGAGGTTAACGCCGTAATATACACCCACTATTTATAACTTTCCTATAATGACAGGTGCACAAAGACCACAGAAGTAACCAAACACACAGAAAGTAAGTGCATTTAATGACTTCAGTATCACAAAGAGCACAAGCAGTACTTGGCATCAAAATAAATCTCAGCTGTATTTACACGTTTACCACAAGCACATGCTAGAAAAAATAATAAAAACCCAACCCAAACCAAATTTCACTCCATTGCTACTAAATTCTTTGTATTGCAACAGAAGACACGTCCAAACCTCAAAGCAGTCCCTAATGTGACGTGGACACTATACAACCTCTTTGAGTCACTTCTAACTGGTATGATGAGCTTGAAGGCAAGTAGGAGCTTGCGTAGTGTACTGGGCTACTGAATTTTGAAGTAGTAATTTCAGTATCGCTTACTTCTGCAATATTAGTAAAAATAAATCTACCTTTGAAGATATTTGACTTCAACAGCATCCCTTCTTGGGAGCTATCCCTTCTGGCAGCTACCCAGACGGAGCTCCCACAAAAACATGCAGCCACCCAGGTCTCGGGCTGCAGGGAGTGCCTGGGCCTCTCACTGTTCACGCATGGCAGCTGTGAGGACAGCTGTGTGAGGTGCGACCAGGTGGATGATTTGCTCTGCATGGTGGCAGAGCTACGGGAGGAGGTAGAAAGGTTAAGGAGCATCAGGGAGGCTGAGAAAGAGATAGACTGGTGGTGCCATGCTCTGCCCCCCGAGACAGGAACAGGAGCAGCAGCAGCCACCAGTAAGAACCCACAATCAAGGGGATCCTCTATCCCCCCCCCACCGGGCTGAAGGCAGCAGCTCAAAGGAGGAGAGTGAATGGAGGCGAGTCCACGCTTGTGGCGGCAGGCGAACGCCATCCTTGCCCACCTCGCCTCCCCAGGTGCCTCTGTACAACAGGTACGAGGCCCTGGAGGTGGAAAGCCAGTCAATGGAGGATGGGGATGAGAGTCTATCTACACCAGAGGTGTCGCCCAAGTCAGAAGAACGTACCTCTCGTATTAACACCACCTCCACAAGGAAGAGAAGACGGGCTATAGTTGTGGGTGACTCCCTTCTGAGGGGAACCGAGGGTCCGATATGCCAGACGGACCCTCCTCTTAGGGAAGTCTGCTGCCTCCCTGGGGCCTGGGTGAAGGATATCACGAGGATACTCCCTAGCCAGGTACAGCCCTCGGACTATTACCCCCTACTTCTCTTCCATGTGGGGGGCGATGAAGCTGCAACACGAAGTCCTAGGGCAATCAAAAGAGACTTCAGGGCCTTGGGATGGCTAGTAAGGGACTCTGGAGCACAGGTTGTTTTCTCCTCTCTCCTTCCAATTGTGGGCAGTGACACTAGAAGGAACAGAGACACCCAGTCTATCAACTCATGGCTCCGTGGCTGGTGTCATCGCCACTGTTTTGTTTTTTTGATAACGGGATGGCCTACACAGCACCAGGTTTGCTGGCATCTGATGGGATTCATCTTTCTCAAAGGGGAAAGAGAATCTTTGCTCAGGAACTTGCGGGGCTCATCGACAGAGCTTTAAACTAGACTCGAAGGGGGAGGGGGATAATATCAGGCTTGCCCGAGGGAAGCTGAGGGACGACGTGCCACGGTTAGAGGGAGTGGGTGCCAGCAAGGGCACTCAGCCTCTGTCTCTGAGATGTGCAGGGTACGCTGGGGCACAACTAAAGTCGAACAGAGTTGAGCTAGGGGATACTGAGGCAATAGGAGCCAAGAGGGAAACGCCAGTGAAACACCTCAAAGCACACAAGGGGTGTTCTTCTATGAAGGAGACACAGACGACAGCCCAGCTGAAGTGCCTCTACACCAATGTACACAGCATGGGCAACAAGCAGGAGGAGTTGGAAGCCATTGTACATCAGGAAAACTATGATATGGTTGCCATCACGGAAACATGGTGGGATGACTCACACAACTGGAGTGCAGTGATGGATGGCTATAAACCCTTCAGGAGGGATAGGCGAGGCAGGAGAGGTGGTGGAGTAGCCCTATACATCAGGGAGTGTCTGGATAGTTTAGAGCTTGATGATGGTGACGACAGGGTGGAGTGTCTATGGGTAAGAATCAGGGGGAGGGCCAACAAGGCAGATGTTGCGGTGGGAGTCTGTTACAGACCACCCAACCAGGATGAGGAGACTGACAAACTATTCTATAAGCAGCTGGGAGAAGCATCATGATCGCTAGCCCTTGTTCTTGTGGGGGACTTCAACTTACCAGATGTCTGCTGGAAATACAATACAGCAGAGAGGAAACAGTCTAGGAGGTTCCTGGAGTGTGTGGAAGATCACTCCCTGACACAGCTGGTGAGTGAGCCAACTAGGGAAGGTGCCCCGCTGGACCTCTTGTTCACGAACAGAGAAGGACTTGTGAGTGATGTGATGGTTGGAGGCCGTCTTGGGCAGAGTGATCACGAAATGATAGAGTTTTTGATACGCAGAGAAGCGGCGAGGGGGGTCAGCAAAACTGCCACCTTAGACTTCCGGAGGGCAGACTTTGTCCACCAGTCTCCTAAACAGGCCAGAGTCCCCTGGGAGACAGCCCTGAAGGGCAAAGGAGTCCAGGAAGGCTGGGCATTCTTTGAGGAGGAAGTCCTAAAGGCACAAGAGCAGGCTGTCCCTATGTGCTGAAAGACGAGCCGGTGGGGAAGAAGACCAGCCTGGCTGAACAGAGAGCTCTGGCTGGAACTCAGGAAAAAGAGGAGAGTCTATGACCTCTGGAAGAAGGGACAGGCAACTCAGGAGGGCTACAAAGGTGTAGCAAGACTGTGCAGGGAGAAAATTAGAAGGGCCAAAGCTGAGCTAGAGCTCAATCTGGCTGCTGCTGTAAAAGACAACAAAAAATACCTCTTCAAATACATTAGCAGCAAAAGGAGAGCTAAGGAGAATCTCCAGCCCCTAGTAGACAGGGGAGGGAACACAGTGACCAAGGATGAGGAAAAGGCTGAGGTACTTAATGCCTTCTTTGCCTCAGTCTTTAATAGCAGGGCCAATTGTTCTCTGGGTACCCAGCCCCTGGAGTTGGAAGATAGGGACGGGGACCAGAATGAAGCCCCCATAATCCGGGGGGAAATGGTTAGTGACCTGCTGCACCACTTAGACACTCACAAGTCTATGGGCCCTGATGAGATACACCCGAGAGTACTGAAGGAACTGGCAGAAGTGCTCACCAAGCCTCCTTCCATCATTTACCAGCAGTCCTGGATAACAGGGGAGGTCCCAGTTGACTGGAGATTAGCTAATGTGACGCCCACCTACAAGAAGGGCCGGAAGGAGGACCCGGGGAACTACAGGCCTGTCAGCCTGACCGCGGTACCGGGGAAGCTGATGGAACAGATCATCCTGAGTGCCATCACATGGCATGTAGAAGATAACCAAGGGATCAAGCCCAGCCAGCATGGGTTCAGGAAAGGCAGGTCCTGCTTGACCAACCTGATCTCCTTCTACGACAAGGTGAACCGCCTAGTGGAGGAGGGAAAGGCTGTGGATGTTGTCTATCTAGACTTCAGTAAAGCCTTTGACATGGTTTCCCACAGCATTCTCCTGGAGAAACTGGCTGCTCATGGCTTGGACGGGTGTACTCTTCGCTGGGTAAAGAACTGCCTGGATGGCCAGGCCCAAAGAGTGGTGGTGAATGGAGTTTACTCCAGTTGGCGGCCGGTCACAAGCGGTGTTCCCCAGGGCTCTGTGCTGGGGCCAGTTCTGTTTAATATCTTTATCAATGATCTGGATGAAGGGATCGAGTGCACTCTCAGTAAGTTTGCAGATGACACCAAGTTGTGCGGGAGTGTTGATCTGCTTGAGGGTAGGAAGGCTCTGCAGGGGGACCTGGACAGGCTGGGTCGATGGGCTGGGGCCAATTGTATGAGGTTCAACAAGGCTCAGTGCAAGGTCCTGCACTCGGGCCACAGCAACCCCATGCAACGCTACAGGCTTGGGGAAGAGTGGCTGGAAAGCTGCCCGGTGGAAAAGGACCTGGGAGTGTTGGTTGACAGACAGCTGAATACAAGCCAGCAGTGTGCCCAGGTGGCCAAGAAGGCCAATGGTGTCCTGGCTTGTATGAGAAATAGCGTGGCCAGCAGGACTAGGGAAGTGATCGTGCCCCTGTACTCGGCACTGGTGAGGCCACACCTCGAATACTGTGTTCAGTTTTGGGCCCCTCACTACAAGAGAGACATTGAGGTGCTGGAGCGTGTCCAGAGAAGGGCTACGAAGCTGGTGAAGGGTCTAGAGCACAAGTCTGATGGGGAGCAGCTGAGGGAACTGGGGTTGTTTAGCCTGGAGAAAAGGAGGCTCAGGGGAGACCTTATCACTCTCTACAGCTACCTGAAAGGAGGTTGTAGTGAGGTGGGGGTCGGTCTCTTCTCCCAGGTAACAAGTGATAGGACGAGAGGAAATGGCCTCAAGTTGCGCCAGGGGAGGTTTAGACTGGATATTAGGAAATTTTACTTCACTGAAAGGGTTATCAAGTATTGGAACAGGCTGCCCAGGGACGTGGTTGAGTCGCCATCCCTGGAGGTATTTAAAAGACGTTTGGATGAGGTGCTTAGGGACATGGTGTAGTGGTGGTCTTGGCAGCGTTAGGTTTACGGTTGGACTCGATGATCTTAAAGGTCTTTTCCAACCTATACGATTCTGTAATTCTTTTGGTGGAAGGTTTTGTTTGTTTGTTTGTGTTTTCTTAGCTAAAATGCATATTAAACCTTAAAAAAACCCCTTGGCTCTGCCTCTTTAAATAAGTAGACAGCTTCTTTAGTCCTTCACATTCCTTCACCTGTCCCCAGTTACACAGCACAGCTGCTTGCGGGTTTAAGATTTTTTTTGTGAAGTAACAGTTCATGATAATCTCATTAAATCCTTTCTAACACTTTCCAGTTCATACAGGATTTCCTTCGCCTGAGCGAGTGGAGCGAGGATTGGCTGTTTAAGCAATCTCTGTGCAAAAAAAAAAAAAAGTCACCCACAGCCCTCCTCACAGAGCAACCCTCAGCAGCCGGAGGGTGCAGGGGAACCAAAGCTTGGCCCCAAGCGAGGAGCTGGAACAAATCCGGAGAGGCAGCAGCTCTCTCCGCTGTCTCTCTCTACAGCTGGAAAAAAGCATTAAAAGTGTAATCCCCAATATCTTCTGTGTGTAAAACAAATCATGCGCTAAGTGAGCTCCTTTACCTGTAAATCATTCTGTTTAAATGTAGACAAGTCCCTCTCTCCACCAGCCTACAAAGTATTCAAAGGAGCCGGGGAGTTGCGTTTTCCGAGGGAGGCTCCACGACCAGCTTGGATGCTCAGACATCTCAGCCATTCCCAAGAACAGGAGACAAGCCTCCCCAGGGGGAACAGAGAGAGTGAAACAAAAGAGAGGGAAAAAAGAGGCCTGATTATTTTATAGATATGCCTTCTATCAGATCTTACAAGCCATGCTGTGGGTGTCCTGAAAGCATTTTCAAGGAGAGGGACCTCCACAGAGAAGCCTTGGTGATGAGCAGATGTAAGCGAGACATTGGGAGTGACAGCAAGAAAAGCTGGGATGTCTTAAACTGCTCTACGAGGAAACGGGAACAATTTTTAGGCTCCATTACAAAACTTTTTATAGCATCAACTGCTTCTATCAAAACAGTTAGTTTTCATTTCACTATACATGGTCTCATCAACTTCAGTTTAATGGGATTTTTCTCTATTTACATGCACTTAAATGGCAAACGCACATTTCCTGCTCCAACTGCCAAAACCTACTTTTTCAACTTGCCTGCCTAAAGCCATCCAAAACGAGCAATGCAAAACGTGTAAGACAGTTTAAAGTCTGTAGAAAGGGCTGGCCAGCTCAGGTATCTGGATAACAAATATTTTTACAGGCCTTTCAGTGGCTTAAATCCAGGACAGCTCTGCAGTGATTTATTTGTCTCCGACAGCTCTAGGGTGGCCTACGTAAAGTTAGCTGGTAACCACAAACCAGGTCCCTAGTGGGTACGTTCCACACCCAGCACAGCAGCAACTGGTGCTCTCTTGCTGAGGGTTGCCGTAGAAAGACCAAGGACTGAGGGGGGGATGTGGGATATCTCATGCCATCAGAAGGAACAAGGCTCAGCAGCAGAGCATTATGCTAGGATTTTGCAGGATCAAAGCACAGATCATCTTATTTAAGCCATAAATGTAGGTGTCACTTTTTATGATCGCCCTGCTAGCACTTTGAATAAGCATTAAACACAGTTTTTAAGGGTTATGCAGAATTTGTCTTTCAGAAACATTAAGAGCACACAGCGTAAGCTGTTTGCAGTCTGAGTTGCTACTGCAGTTCACATTTTTTTATCTGGCAAGGTGAAAATTGTCCCTACGTCTCAGTGTGGAAGGGAGAAAATATTAATGGCACGACCTGTGTGTTCACTATTGAGGACAGTTCTGATGTCCGAGACTTCACTGATGAAGACTTTTTGCATAATTGTAACACCTTATTTAAGATAGAATCCGTTGCAAATCTCCATGCATTGAAAGTCTGCAAGTCTTGCCACCACCACCTCCTCTGCTGCAGGGCACCATCAGGACACTGCCCTGGCCTGCAGGCTCCAGCTTCATCCATAGAACAAATATGCTTCTCAAAACCCATGTGAAATATAATTAGTGGTGTAAGCCTCATTGGATGGTGCAGGAACATACTTTTTAATTCTTGTGTGCTCTTAAAGTGAAGATTGCCAATCAATGAGCTCCCAGCCACTCATTGCAACCGAAATAAGCGCTTGCTCTGGTCAGGAATAACTAGCCCAACAATTATCATACAAGTCTTACAATGGTGAACTCGCCTCAGTCAGTCATTGCTGAAAGGACTGCTCAAGTAAGCCATAATAATGGCTTGGCCCTTGGCAGCTCTGGTACCATAAAAGGAATTTTGCCCAGTCTCCGAAAAGCAGCACATGCGTATACCAAACCATACTGACACGTTTATTCCATGAAATCACACCGGGCCGCATGGGCCACTCGGTGATGTATTAGAGGAGGCTCTTGGGACCTCATTAAACTTCTACCACTGAACTCCCCAAATGTAACGGAAGTTGCAATGATTTTTTTTCTTCCTGCCTCCTATGCAACTCCATCCACTTCCACCAAAACATCCAAGCAAGACAGAGGCTAAAGTGTAGCACCTATAATTTTTTTTTGGCTGGGATGATTCAGTAACATCTGCACGGTCAGTTCATGTGCTGATGCAAGTCTGGTATCTTCATTGTCTCTCAATGACCTTAAACCATCATCAGGCTGTGGTAATTCTCACACTCTCAGATGAAAGCGAGAAGGTGATGGGAGACTCCCAAATCTAACGCAACCAAAAAACCCACAGAAATGCAACTTCTTTTCTTGAACAATTCCCCACTATCTTTAAGAGACGTGATTCAGACAGACATTACAGTTTTATGCTCTCGATTCCTATTATATTCACTCGGGTCTAACATACTAAGTACCTTGTGTCTAGATTCAGTTTTGCCACATTTTTCATTAATTTTGGCTGATCTATTTTTGATATATTCTCTGTATGTACCTTCTTTAAAATGTGCTAATTTAGTTCTCTGGCTGTAGATAATACGTTAATCTTGGCACTTGCAAATATTCAGATGGAAAATAAGAACTAGACACTAGAAGTCACATGCTTATTTAAAACATGTAGCTGGACAGTATCAACATGACACAGGGTTAGTAGATTAAAATTAACCTACAATTCTGTAATATCATCAAATAAATCGCCCTGCTAATAAAAGGAAACACATTTCCATAAGAATACGAGTGGTATCCAAGTAACAATTCCACAATGATACATTTTCAATTAAAGAATTACAATAGGCTCCTCTTATTTTTTCTCTCTAATGTTAGGTTGTAATTCATTATTGTACAGGCAGCTGAATATTAACTTACAGCTTCTGTTCTTTGTCTTTGTAGTAACTAGGAAACGTTTTCAAGGTCAAATCGTAATTTTATTACAAATATATCTACACACTAAATTTTTGAAGTTGTCTTGTTTTTCCTTATCTGGTTGCTTGTTCTCATCTTTTTTATCAAGATACAGAACTATTAACAAAATCTATGAGAAACTGACTTCCAGACTGACAAGGGTGCAGAGGAGTGGGTAACACAAGAGAAGCAGAAGTAGTTCTATTTACTGCTATTCTGTAACCAAAAAAGGCTAATTTCCTGTAAGACCACAAGACTTGGAAAGCAAACACATGGTTAAAAGAAAGCAGAGCCATTTAATGAGTCAATGTGTGCAGGGGGCAGCCAATTTATTATTTAACTATCCATTTATGGTGACAACCTTTTAAGGGCAAGGGTGTGAAAATTAGATAAAACATGATCTTTAACTATCTTATGTGGTCACTTCATATCATAGTCTATCACAACAAATCACTCACTGATGTTGCTATATGATATTACAAAATGGTCATATTTAATCAAATTACAAGCAAAATACATTACATTCTAAAAATGATTTTTCATATGCAGCTACGTTTCTGTTAATAATTACATTTCTGAGTTTTGCTCAGATTGCATTGATGCCTGAGAGGAAGGAAACAGTGCCCTGTATTGTAAAATTCTCCACTAAGGCTTAGTTTCAGCAATTCAGCATTCATTCCAAATGCTTGAATTCAGTAGTCACTGAATTTAAAGCTTGGAGAACACCCTACCCTCGGAATCTGAGAAAAGCATTTTTCCTTGAATTTGACAGGAAAAAGAAAAAACAAGAGAGGGATGGAGAAAGAGAGAATCAAGACATTGTTCCCATTACACAGTATCTGTGGAAGGATTATTTCAAGTTAGAAAGCTACCAAGAAATGCAAAAAAAATCTTACATGCTGAACAGTAGTTCCTGCTTCCCATGAAAGCCATCTGTTCTGTGTATGTACATGGTTTGAAAGACATTCCCGGGATTGTGTCAAGCCAAAGGAATCCCCACTAGAGTTACAGAAACATAAACTCCCTTTACACTGGCAGGAGAGCTCTAAAATGCAACTCTGAAGACACGTATACCACCACCAGGCTCAGAACCATAACAGTTCTGCTGACATACCAGACGTTACGCGAGATTTTCTCATCTGATATTATATTATGAGAACTGAAACTTTAGCAGGGATAACATTGCACGACTTTGAATTAGAAATTCTTCAGATGAGTATAAGGCGAGATCTCCACTCCTCTCTATTGCAAAATGGCATCATCACCCTTTCTCCCGTTTGCAGCTGACATGAAAAATGCCTGGAAAATATTTTTGAAATAGGATTAATTCCATAACGCAATCTTTGCCATTACTGATTTTAATGGGAGTGAGACACGGTGCAGTTTGAATTATATACTTGTTCCACATTCATTTCCAAACTCTGGAAACAGAGGTCTGAAAACAAAAGTCTAATAATTAATACTCACATAAGAAGGACGATCCTTCCTGTGAGCCTTGCGTTTTCGCAATCCCTTGTCTACTATATGACTGAGTTCAAATTGCAATTATTTTTCCTAGGGAGCAATTAAATACTGCTACCAATGTTAAGCATAAACACAACTCTAACTACAAGCAACGCTCAGATGACCAGCTCAGGTTCAAGGGTTCACTGCACATGAATATCCATAAATACCACTGACAGCCTTAGCAGTATAATGAACTTTGCAGCAACTCATGCAGGCAGTCGACATAATACATGAACATAATGCCCCTAACCTTAAAGCAAGAAACCTCCACAAGCAATTCTGAGCTACTTTTATGGCTGAGACAGTGTATTTAAGAACTCTTTAAGACAGAGTCCAACCTTGCTTTTTAAATGTTCATGTGTTCGCTATTTTTTAAATCATCCTGTAGAATCAGACAGTAGAACTGAATGAAACGCAAGCTGTACGTAAAGATGGTCAGTTCCACTGAATTGTCACACCAATCAGCAGTATATTCTTACCTCCATTCATTTAAGCATGCAACATCACAAATTAAACACCCTTTGCTTTTTAAGGAAGCACATAATATTTTATCTTTAAGATGTTTACATTTTTTTCTTGCAAACACTGGCCACAGTACCACACAGCCTCCCATAAATAGATATTTCTGGCATCTCTTGAAATATACGCCCCGCTCCCAGCTCCAAAACCAGATCTGTGTTAAAGAAACACTATCTATTTGAAATCTAGGGAATATGTTTGAAGCATTGGCTTTGCTTCTTTAAGTCCACTACTTATTTTCCTAATTGCAAAAATGCTGCTTCTCTGCTTCTGGTGGAGCTGCAGCACGAATAATAGAGGAAGCTACTATACAAATCTGTATACTTCGTAAATGCTGCTAACAAAAATGAGCAAATTGAAAATACAGTATATTTTCAATTGGCTCCAAGCTTTAGGCACCCTAAAGGTTGATTAAGATGACTTTAAAGAGTTATAAAATAGAAAGATGTATGGTTATTAAGTCAATGGTGATTTTGTAGGTACATACAATATAACAGCAACGTCCCTTCCTATCTTCTTGACCTAGATCACAGCAGAGATCTTCTTATGAGGTGGTTTTTGCTATTTTTTAAGTCACACGAAGTTATCACATCCATTTCTGTCTCTGCTGAAATGTTATCGCTCCTTAAAGAACACTAGCTAGAGTGAACCGTGCGAGACCCCCATCTATTTCGCAGACAAGTCAGCTGGGCTTAGTTTAAACAGCCTTCAGCAGCAGCTTAAGGCAAGATATCCGAGCTTATACCAAAACAGATGAGAAGCACTCAGTGGTCTTGCCACCTCTCTCCAGGAGAAAGGCAGTAATCATCAGCAGATATGCAGTAATGTATTAAGACTAGCACATCTGTTCCAGCAGCAAACATCTGTCTGCATCCTACTTTATCAATGTACTGACCTGGAGTTCAGCACTGTGAGGGAGCTCAGTGTTACTATCTACGATGCCTATCACGCAGACTAAGAATTTCCAGCATAGTTTAGGGGTGCTACAGGGCCCAAATATAAGCTAGAAATTATGTCAATTATTTTATTACTAATTTGCTTTCTGATACTGATCAGCTGCTTTCTGATGAGCAGCCTACTGAAGTTAACAGACCCTTCTGATCTTGAGCTCAGGTTGCATATTGATCACTGGTGACCACCAAATCTCCACAGGCATTTGCTATGGTCCGATCAGCTTTACTAACCTATACACCAGGAGCTCACACATAAATACCACCGCATGTAATGAAAACCTCCTTATTTCCTGTGTGATCCTGGGATAGGAAAAGCGTTTCCCAGATTGATTGTGCTGAAAGACAGCTTTTTAAATGTCAGCTTTTTTATTTCTCTGCTCATCAGTTGAGATGTGCTTCTGTGCAGCGTCAGAAGGCTGCTGCACCCACCAACCAACCTGAACCAGAGATGCTAACGCTTTTTGGCCACAACAGGCCTCACCTTCATGCAGAGACACCCAAAAGGCATGTTATTCTTGCAACCGATTCCTCTGTACTATGCCAGGCGGAATTCTGTCTTTAGCAAGAGGACATATGCATGCCTCTCTGAGAGCCCTCGGAAGAGAAGGTGGCAGGGAAGGGACTGCAGTGCACCGGTGCGGTGCATCTGGCCTGCCCGCACCCGCACCGTCCTTGGGAGAGGGAAAAGTGGGGTCTAGATCATGAACCGGGTGACCCAGCCCCTGCCAATCACTAATTTTAAGTGAAGAATGGGTTTGTAATTCCAGGAAAAACAAATCAATACAGTAGCTGTGCCGTCTGCATTTTCTGTCTCCAGTGTTTGCCTCTTTAATGCTTCAAATTTCTATGGGTGGTTTTGGTAGTCCTTTTAACATATCACCTTACGGCTGATTATGATCTCTTTAAAACCTCTGCAAGGGATTTTCCCCAGATAGACGGGGCAGTAACCACAAGCCTATTCAGTGGCTGAAGTAACATGACGTGAATGGGTTAGTCCCATCTTTTCTTTCTTGTTTGCAAGAGCTATTCAACCATACTCACAAATAGCTTTGTAAAGGGGGACCTGAATGAGGTATTTATCATTCATCTTGGGTTGAAAAGCCCTCTAACCCTGCTAGGACACAGGCTAATATATAGAAAGTAGTGCTGCTTGCTTCCTTCACACCTATAAGCTTGCACGAGTTTATAACACAAGTCTGAAAATTGACATAATGAAATGTAGCTATTTGAATATCCTAACTGCAAATTTACAGGGGATTATTGCAATTCTTTGATAATTCTTAAAATACTAAGAGTGCTGCCCTAAACTTTCTCAGTGACATGAAAATATAGCTTGAAAGCATTTACTATAGCCCTCCTCTGATAACTAAAAGGCCATTATTCCAGTTACAGTATTGTGCTTTAGGGTTGATGTGCTACAATGATTAAAATATACAGACTGAGATGGTACTTTATGCATGTGCCTAGGATGCAAATATGGTCTCAAAGCTAGAGGTAAATAGCAAGCTATCTCAAAGGCAACAGAAAGAGCTGGCTAGGGAAGAGCGACGCACCCCATTGAAGAGCATGAGAAAGACTGTAAGAGGCCACGCAGCGGTGCGCAAGTGCAAAAGGCAAGCCATCCGCTGGCCAAGTGGGGCCACTCGCAGTTGCCAGAGTGGCTGTGACCTCAAATCCCAGCCAAATATTGCACAGGCAATAATCCTACAATAACAGTAATGTATACAATAGGCTCCCAGAACTAACTAATGCTGCTTTAAAAAAAAAATATATATATTTATTCAACTTGTTAAATTCAGGCACACTGAAGAAGTACTATTTCTCAGAACTGTTACCAAATCAAGATGTTATTTCCATGTTTCTTTAGAGGCAATTGTTTACCTTTTAAAAAACACTATTTAAAAATACAGTCAAAGTATAAAAGCACAGTCACCATAATGTTTAAAAATTTTACTACAACAAATGGTAGTTTCCAGGTTACATCCTGGTGCTGACAGCTTGCCTGTAGCAGTAAAAAAAAAAAAAAAAAAGTATGCTAAATAGCCCTAGGATAAAACTGATACACACTGAGAATTTGGATTTAAAACCTTGACAGTTTAGGAGACTCACTCTCTTCCATGAGCCAAACAAATCCAAAATGTGTAGTACTTGCTCAAAAACTCATATGTTGCATGATTCAGCATCTCGATCACTTCAGCAACTTGTTAGTCTTGATCTTAATTCTTCATCAGTAGACCCATAAGGCTGCTTGAAAACTCTGATTTTTTCTTTTTTTTCCCCAAAAACCATTACTGAAGCAACTAATGATAAATTTAAGGGAACTATCCTACAAGACCTTGAATAGTTTCAGTCTCTACTAAGACTTTAAGACACTCAGACCTTAAAAAAAGACAACAAACAAATAAAAGTTAATAGCTGGCAGTATTAGAGATTCAACTCAATATATATACAGAGCAACAAAAAAGGCATAAGCTTTCACATCTAAGACCTATCATGAATCAGCTCCAGGCAAAAATCAACATGAAATATTGACCTTGGCTGAAAATATAACTCCCAGAAGTCGGCACTGGACACTATATATAAGGGAACGTTAGCATTCAAATGGTCAGAGATGATCTTGCAAGAAAGAAGAGTGGAATTTCTACAGTATGAGTCTCTGTAACACTTGCCCAAATTGATTCATCACAATATCACTTAGCAATATAGTTTCTTGCCAAAAGGACAGTATCTATGATACTACTGTATTTGCCAACTCCAAATATCAGTTTTTGACAAGTCATAATTCCACTACCTGTGAAGCGGAGAAGAAATGATATAAATTAATAATCTACAATGTGATTTGTCACATTTACTGGCTACCTAATTTCCACCAGTTGAGGTCAGTGGCTTTGACAAATAACTTTGTCAGAAAATAGAGAAGTTACCATTTTTATTGTTCTAAACCGATTTGTAGAATTTTTCATGTAGCTTCTTCTGTGCCTTCCCCATACAACTGTATGAGTCTTTCCTACTGCTCAGTCTTTTTTACCCTACCAATTACTTGTTCAAGTACCAATCTTCTATATAATATCTAGCTGATACATTTTTTCCTATGAACTGCTGAATTTATGGGGCGGGGGAGAATAGAATTTCCTTAATACTCACATTCTAGACTGCAAGAGGGAAATTGCTCCCAATAAAGGTTTTGGATGACTCTCACCATCCCCTTGTACGTCACAAGCCTCAACTTAAAAATAATTATTCACAATCTACATGGGAGACTAAGTAGTGCAATTACATAGGACCATTTGACAGCATTAACTCCTTGCTTTCATATCAGCAAAGCCAGATTCTCTGTAGCAAGTACATATAAACCACAGAAATGGACTTACCGTTATAAGGTATCTAGGCAAGAACAGAATCATGTTTCAGATATGGAATTCCTTGTTCCCAGAAGGCATTTAATCCTCTGTGGTATAGTAATTTTTATTCAGTTCCTAGCATTCATGCAATTCTTTCAAAGACTGCAAGATAGCCTTTGCAACTGAATTGCTATTCTGCTATTGCTAACGTTCAGCAGAAGAAAAGGATTGCTTTGGGAGGTACTCAGGTCTTGCCATATTAAAACTTGGACAGAAATTACCATATATGATGATTCACATTCAAAGCTGGATTTTCACAAATTAAATGCTGCATTTTAGTAGCTTCTACCTCTATTCTACTCAGTAATAGGGAGCAAAAGGTTCATACATGCCTGTAGCAATCTAGAAGTAACTAAGTCTGGAACCAAAAGGACCCTAACTAAACCATGAAACCTGAGACTCTCAAAATAGGAGGCATGGAGGTACCCGAAATGCCACATCAGTCATCCTTATTATTATTATTATTATTATTTTGTGCATATTACATAAATCTCTCAGAAACCCAGCATCATAACTGGAATTGTGAGTCTATTAATTAACACTGCATATACACAATAGTCACAACGAGGAGATATTTGTAAAGAAACCATGAAATTGCCTGGGAATCTGTCGCCTAAAGCCAGAGGGACAGGAATTCAATTAACTTCCCAAATAAGAGAGCTCTTCACGCGTCTCAGAAGTTGTTTCAACTCCCCCAATTTTTTCATTTGGACTCAACAAACAAACAGAGCTCAACAAAACCGGTAATGCTATCAGTATTACATGAAACGTACTAATAAGGCAGAAGAGTGGGGGGCCCAGACACAACTTTGAGGACACACCTTCACACAATAGCATCTTAATTACTCTTAACTAACAGGAAAAGGAAACACACTGTAGTCACACTTGCAGTACACACCATCTGTAAGGGCTAGATGCTGCTGTGTTGATCCCTAGTTGTTACACTCAATGGTAATCTGGAGAAAAGATTAGTTTGGATCTTTTAAGCTTTTCAAGATTTCAGCTTTTTTTTTTCTGGCACTGTACATTGAGGTATTTTTCTGTTTTAAACATCTGCACAGCCTTGTACCTCAAAGGTACAATTTTACAACAGAAAAATCTACCAATTTCTGTGATGCAGACAAATCTGTGGATGCATCTCCAGTTCCAGAAAAGTTTGGGGATTGCTTTTTGCAAAAGTGTTGCAAAAGTTCTTTGGAGTATGAAGCTCATCAAATGCCACAAAACAGAACTGAAATTTCCTCTCCCTTGCCAAGCAGGCATTGCCCGGCACCCTTTTGGCAAAGGGGCAAACAGCGGCCAGGCAGCTTATGACTGTGGCAATAAGATCCACATTGCTATACACTAATGCCTATACATTTGGAAAAATGCCTACATCTTTGCAGGCTGGGATTTTCAGGAAAGGTAAAAGCACCCTGCAATCATTTGCACAGTGTTCATTTTATGTTTTCATTCTCACTTAATGGTAAAAGCCCATTCGTAGCTTCAGATACTCTCTTAAAAACACCAATGATTTGAACACAAGAATTTCTTCTTTTTTTTTTCATGCTAGTCTTCAAGCTTTTGGAAATCATGTTTTCAAACTTCTCCCTTGATGAGAACTAGAAACTTCGTTTTGCTTTCTTGCATGAAAGCAGAAATTTTCATTTGATCACTTGAGTGTGGACACTAGGGATATCAGACAAAGAGCAATTATTGGGAGGCTAATGATGAGGTTACAAACACTGGCAGCTCTGTGCATCCATTCAGAGCACTGCAGGAGAATGCTGACAAGTTTGCTTGCTTATCCTTCAATCTCCCATTGAAAATGCTAATTCACTACCATCTACTAAAAAAAAAAAAAAAAGGAAATCTTTCAAATAGGACTTTCTAAAACATTCTTCATTGTAACTTCAGGACCTCATCTCTTGCATGTGAGCTGACTTCCCGGGTGTGATGATCACTGACAGGCGACTGGAGTGTTGTTTGACCTTAACTGCTCGCACTGAGCCACCAGCTGCTTTTTCAATAAGAGGGAGGAAGGACAGGACCTCAGGGAGACAGCCCAGGAAAGGAACGGGTAGGAAAGGCGGCATGAAACGCACCCTGCATCGCCACGCTGGCTGGCATCGTACGATTCCCAAGTTCTGCAGGTATACAACAGGGATATTCCCACCTATCTGTGTTACTCGTAAGCACACTGCAGGAAAATGAGCTGGATGTGTGGCTTCAGCACAAAATGCAAGCGAACACGTCAAATCTAACAGGGAAAAATACCTGCAACAGGAGAGTCCTAGGGATCTGAGGAAATACGGAGACAGATGCCACTGAAGAAGTGATGTTTTGTGCCACCCTCTTCAAATAAAGAAGCAATGAGTGCCACTATCAATTCCTCACCTGTCCCATCTTGAACACAGAGGGCATGGTAATGTAATTATACTACTACATAACACCTTTTTTTTTTTTTTTTTTTTTAGATTCTAGGCAAGTGTGTGCATTCACATTACTACAAGAGTTTGACAAACTGCTTTAGTGACCTATTAGCAGTTAAACTTTGGCCAAAATTGGGATTCTTATTTCTGCTAGGCTCCAGCATGCCTCCTGTACAGGCACAGGAAAAAAATGGAAAGAATATAGTTTTCCCCTTGAACAGCAGCCAGCAGAAGAGCTGTCAGGCCACTGGAGGCGATGAGCACATGACATGAAATGTCCTCCATGGCATAGGAAGCCTTCGGCATCTATCCTTCACCTTCTTATCCCTTTAAAGTGTTTGTAAAACAAATCCCGTATTTTGTTCCAACTCCTGCAACTTTCTGTCCTCTGCTCTGGAATGCGAAGACGAGCTAGACAAAACACTAAGGAGGCCCTCGGAGAAGGAGGGGACCTTCAGACCCACGCAGCCTCCTCAAGGATGAAGTTTACAATCCACTTTTGTATTTGCAGTTGGCATGAGCAAGTTTCGATAACTGTAATAAAACACACACTGAATTTGTGTATGTCTTAGCAGAAATTTAAACTTTTAGCTCTCCATTCTGAAATCTGTCCTCCGTGAGCAAGTGTTAAAACTAGCTGACCCTTGCTCATATCGCCTGAACTGACTCAAGTTAAGATAGGCAATGCTTTTGGCATTGGGTTTTGTTTGCTTGCTTTAAATTTTTGTCAGGGCCGTGGAGATATATGAGCAATGAATTGATAAAACATTACAGTAATGTGTTTCAATGGTTAAATATTCTGTTTTTAACTAAAATCATTTTAATCCTCAATGCACCTTCTGAACTGTTTTTAACTTAAGTGGGAAGAAATTTTGAAATCTCTTTACAGATAAGTTCTTTGTTTAAAAAAAAAGAAGAAAGAAAAAAAAAAGTGTTTCAAAATAAATGGCTTATGGCTTGGGCAGTGTTAATGAGGCAAGACATTTCCAAAGAGACTGGAGAGTGACAATAGCACACAGACTGTGGTAATGCCACAACTGCAGAACCTCCCCCCCAGCAGTGAACGCCTACTGAAGCGAAGCAAAGCCAAGCCGGGGCGGGGGGGGGGAGAGGACAACACACAACTGTTGCAAGTTCATGCACCCCTATTACAAATTCATTTTAATTAAACAAAGAGATTATACAGACATTGCTGACAGGGATTATCAAAATAGAATGGTGCCACCTGCCCCTTGCAACCCAATTAATTAGTGGAGAATCTGAGGTGCCAATTATCACAAAGGAATAAGAAAGGATAAGTAAACACAGCTCATGGTGAACTTGAAAATTAACTCTTTCAGCTCACAGCTGAAGCCCCACAGCCTTACACACAGCTCTGATGCTTCTGCTACAGCTCTCCAACCCACACTGAGGGCACGCAACAGACTTCTGCAGATCAATGTTTCCTGTGGTCTTGTGAAGGATGACCACTTCTGCTCTTCCTAAAGTCACCAGTGTAGTTTTAAAAATTATGTTAGGAAATTTAAAATAGCAGATAAAATCATTTAAGTTTGAAAGGGTTCCTCAAAGAAAAAGATGGCCTTCTTACTGTGCTTGAGGTATGTCAGGAAAATGTAGATCATTTTCCACTCCATACCAGAGAGTTTTTGAGACAGCGAGTCTCTGAGCAGAATTCCAGTTATTGACAGAAATCAGCTAAAAGTTTTAGTTTTCTAGGAAGTAGGTCTGGCTCATACATACTTGCCCTCTTCTCTCCCTCCTTATGTAAGAGGAAGAATAATCTCTTCTCTTTCAAGCCCTTGGGCAGGATGTCTCCAGGAGTAAAAGGCTTACTGAGAAAGAAAATAGGAAGGCTCAGCAGCAGTAACTAACTACAAATCTATTTTATTGGGGAATCCAGAGTCTACCCGAACATTCCAGATACTTCTGGATTTGGATCTATGCAGTGTGAGCCGTCACCAAAGGCAGTGCAGTGTCCATAAGGGGAGCCTGCCTTAGCACTTGCAGAACAGGCTGATGGTGGCCCTGGAAAGGGAAGAGCTACTGCCATTTGCCCTTCCCTGGTGTAAATTCCATATCACTTTTAGTAGAACTTCCTCCTCCTTCTAGAAGATTCAAAACTGTACCTCCCCTCAACCTGTGGGTTTGCAGCTGTGTCGTAAAGAGGAATCAGTCAGTACTTCACACATGGGGCTTCTGTATTTTTTCCGACCATTGGAGGAAAGACACTGAGTAATGACATTTTCAACTTTACCTCACCAGAAGAATGATCTGCTGCCTTTTGGGGGAGGCAGTGCTAGCATGTTTTATGCAAACTTGTAATCACAGCTTAACCCTACTTCATGGTTTCCTGAAGGTCATAAAAAACAAAATGAACAATCAGATGCAAAACCATAGAATGAAAAAAGGCAACTACTCCCTTTTTTCATTTATTTCCCTGAAATATAATTTCTTTTAGGGAATGTTTACTATCCACTATGTTTACAGTGGATGTTAGGGATAGTTAGTTATAGGAGATGTTATACATCTCCACTATGTATATGGTCATTTTATGGTTACATTGACAGCTACTAAAAGTATGATATAGAATGACAAACTTGGCTTGTAGAGCTATAAATGCTCAATACAAAAAGGCTGGGTGAACCTTCAGTTAGCCTAGTGTAAATTCAGTGTTATTCTATTGTCTTTGCTGGATTTGAGTGCCACAGCTGGAATTAAACATCGCTCCCTGGTTTTGTGCTATTTCTTCTTTATTGCATTTGAAATAGAAAAAAAAAGTGTTGTACATGACGAAGTGTGTCATTAAGTGGCAGCTAGGTGAAAGCTGTATTGATTCAAATGGGAAAAAAATTCATTTCAAAAGTTTGTTTTCACTGTTAACATTGTTCAATACTCCTGTAAATAAAAATGAGAATATGGATATTGATAGAAGCTTGGATAGAAGCACCAGGTAACACAACTGGATTTAAATTAATCGCACAACTGATGTTGCATGATACATAATTACTTTCTGTATCTATCTTGAGAACTGCAAAACAAAGGCCAAATACTTCAAAACAATGGCAACCGGTGAAAAACGACAAGTTTTAAAAGCAAATTTGCTTGCAATTCCAAACTCCTCTTCTGTTGTAAGTGCCTGCTGGATCTTTACTCAATGGCTTTATTGTTTTGGGATCAGAAAGTGAGGGCTTCAGCTCTACAATGCACAGTTTGTCACCCTTTGGATAAAGGAGTTGCGAACCAAAGGAGCGGGACATACTTGCATTGAACACAGCGTGCTCTGAAGAGCAGAGCACATGCTGGCAGGACTTGAAAGCCCTGAAATACCAACCAGTCGCACCAGTTAACTTGGTGAGACCTCCGCATACCTGTGGGGTGTGAAAAGGGCCTGGTGCTCATCATTCCGCATCAGGATTGAGTTCATCTTATCAAATGGGCCTTTGAGCGTATTGTGAAGTAATTTACCAACTGAAAAAATCATAACGATTTTCCACTTCATTTACTTCAACAGTAGCTACGTAATGTCAATAGTTTTAAACATTTAATTAGACGCACCACGTGTTTTATGCTCTACTAATTATATAAAATTGTGCTCAATAATTTTCTTCCCATTGAAACAAACCTTAAGCAGCTGTTAAAACACTAATTGGGCGAATGCTTCCATGCCGTGCATTTGACTCGGTGCCAAGCGCGTTCCTCCCAACGGTGAGCAGGGTTTTTCCAATGTCCATGATGGAACCATAAACGCACGTCAATCTCTGCCGTGCCACAGCGCCAAGAGCTAACTCCAAACATTTACTTTGGCCCTCACCTTTGAAAACTAACATAATATATAAAATGCAACAGTTCAGAAAGATGTTTAATTATACTGGGCTTTTAATTTTCTCCACTTCCATTTTTACCTCCAAAGAGCAGCTAAATTTGACACAGAGCTTGTCATTTACAATCTCCTATGAAATCAGCACTTTTTATTACACTGGAGCTGCTTCTCAAATGTTATCTCGCAGTACAGTCAAATGGAACCATGCACTGAAACGTGTTGCTGAGCCTGGTAGGGATGAGGCCCTTAGTACTGGGGTATTTTAGGGATATTTTGTTTCTAGAATGTTTAAAACAAGCGTATGAACCAGTTATCCATGTGTATGGTGGCAAGGGATGGGAAACCTTGGCGGGGTTTTTTTTCAGTTTTACATGAAAAGAGAATTCAGAGTTTTTATTTGGTTTCGATATCCTTACGAAAGGGCACGCAAGTCTTACCATTGACAAGTTTTTGGTGATCCCAATGGCAGTCTGAATTGAATCAGTACCTCTGAATCTCTCAATTAGCTTCATATGGAGTTTTAACCCTGGATGTAACCCCATTAAAATCAGGTTCTCTTAATTAGTGACTAAATCTGTACAGCTGCAGGCCTAATCCTGGCACTCCTGTGAGGACAGAGGATTGCCAATAACAGGAATTGTCAGACATGGTTCCTACCTCAGCAGTCCCCCAAACCTGCCTACACCTCTCTGAACTGGGATTTTGGTCCTGACCACATCCTGAGGATTCCAGATTCCGCTTCAGGATTTGTGGGCAGGGTTCCTAGAAGAAGCAGCTGCCCACACTGGCCATCTTCAGACACACACGCTTACACTTTTCTCTACATCTATTCTTTGAAATGAGACCCTAGTGGAGTGTACATATATGGTCTAAAATTCAAAAGAAAACAGATTGTTCTCTGTCTTTGACATGTTTTGACAAATTTCAAAACATTATCACCTGTGTACAATTGCTGCCTCTACAGCAACAAAAGTATGTATGGCATATTACAAAAAATATATGTCTTACAGTTTTAGTTAATATCAAGTCTTCCCAAATTGTGTTAACTATACTTTCTTTTTTTTTACCATTTCCAGCGATTGGTGATCCAACTGACAATGGGTCTTCTAAAATACATTGCACCTGTGGACTTTCTTTTATATATTCCATGTAGAACAATTCATTAATTACTGTTCACAAAATAATTATTTCATTTGAAATAATGATAAATTTACCTTAAAGGCTGTTTATAAACCAACTTCTAAGCATTCATTGAAACAAATCCGCAGTTTACAATCCCTTGTTTGTGTGAAGCACTGACTCTGAAAGGGGAATGAATCACACGGCTTTCCACTAAGATATGAAGCCTGCCAAGACTTGTAGGGCACTTTCCAAAACACTTCTGGAAAATGAAGAGGGACACGTCCTGGCTTCCTTTTCTAGTAGCATTATCATCTATATCAGGTGTACTGTTGAATGTTTTTATTTTTTAACTTGCATGTTCTGAAGTTAGGTACATAACTAAAAAGGGCTCAGTTTTAATCCACATACCACATCACTGAAAACGGGAAAAATAGATCTGCTTAAAAAAAATCCAGAACATAAAAGATGTTGAATTCCCATAGTTCACACTGACCTCATGTACCTGTAACAAAGGGAACAAACATTTTCTTTAAAAAAAAAAAAAGAAAGAAAAGAACTAAACATATTTAGTGTCTGGATATAAATTCAGACAGATTTCCTTTTTCTGCCCTGTTACATTACATTGGAAAAACCCTGCCAATGCAACAACAAAAGCCATACACAACCAAGAAACATTTCCAGGGTAAAGAGCAGCATTTTGCTTGGGTTTTGGAGGTTCCCACAGTTTAGCCCTTTTTTAGTCTATTTTCAGAGGCAGTAATATGCCTGTACAAAGTAGGCAAAGGAAGGTATAGCTGAGGCAGCGTTAATATGAGCCAAATGGTTTTCCTTCTTTCAGACAGTCCCTTCACCTGAGACACAGAGGGTAAATCCCTATCAGTAAACTATACTGAGATGTAATACAAGAACAAATGGAAGCCATATTAAATGTATCTGCAGATATTAATTTCAAGTGCTCTTCCTACACAAACAGGCCTATAACATTTTTCCTAGTAATTAAGATGTCATTGAGTCTCACTGTTAAACTCTTGAGTCCCAACACAGAGTTCCCTTTCTGACCTTTTCATTTTACAAATCAAAATAGCAAATCTAGTATTTCTTTTCCCACCTTGCAGGCTAAAACATCTCCATTCACAGGCTAACTCTAGCAGGCTGATCTAGGAAAATGTCATCTGAACAAGCTTAGTGCCCAAGCACCATTACTGCAGGACAAACAGTTAATGGTAGACCTTTTTGTGCTGTTAGAGATTAAAATTTAAGTCATCTTTTCATAAATAAGTCAGGCAGTCTCATACTTGTGGAAGGGAGGAATTAATCTACATCACACTTCTGATAAATACTTAAATGAGATGGGCATGGGCACTTGCCGTGGATTTGGAAATTTAAATTAGTACGTGATAGCCACTGTGTTTTCTTCTGCTTTTGTGTTGACTTGTTTAATGTACTGTAGGGATGTTACACAGGGATGATGTGTAAGTCTGTAAGTTTAACATCAAGAGTTTAAAAACAAAAACAAAAAAAAGGAGTATTAGATATGACTTCTTCTATATTCACCACTACAGAAAAGTTACATATCCACTGTATAACACATCAGCCAAGCTAGCACAAGGATTTTCTAATTTTTGCATACATGAAAAGCTGTGAAGATTCACTCACTTAAGTGTTCTTCCAGAAAATCATAGTGGATATTACACTAGTGTGGAGCAATTACACTGTACACATGGTGCTCTCTTCTGTAGCCAGTCCCTACACAAGCTCATGGACTGTAACTCAAAGACCCTAGTACATCGTTCCAACATTCTCATCACACACCATCTGAAGATGTGTTTTAGATGGGATTAGATGACTTCTCAAGGTCCGTTCCAACCTGAACAGTTCTATGATGCCTGCAGAACATTAATAATTACATCAGGTGGCCATAACCTCAGTATCTTTCACACGTAACTCATTTCCTAATTCTTCCTTTTTACTGCAGGAGACTGCTGCACCCACCTGCCTCAGCCCAAATAACTCAATGATTTCTTTTTTACGCATAATGCGCAGCAGAATACAGGGGCTACATAGTAATTTTCCCTTTCCAGCTTCCATATTTACTTCATGGAAACTTCCTTTATCAGCCACATTCACATTCTTAGAAATGTGTTTGTTTCAATAAAAATGACTTAGAATTTTATGGAATTTTAAGGCCAATGACCCAAATCCTATAAATCATTAAAAATATTTTTTCTCATAGAATCCTATGTTGCTTTTTTCTCAGTAGCAGAGAAAGCATCTTACTATAAACAGTTACATTTTTGCCCACACTAAAAATTCTGTATTAAAAATATACTAAATGAGGGACAGATGTTTAAAACAGTGGACCTACAATGAAGTATTAAATATTGCTGGCACAGTGAGTCCTTTGGTACAGTTTAGTCTCTTTTCGCAATAGGCATGTTTTCACAGCTGTAAAAGCACCAGAAATTACTGTCTTTGCTCCAATATTAATATAGAAATCAATGAAAAAATACAGACTGCTGAACAGATTAGACTATTGTTCATACATTTATTATTAAAATAATTTGATTTTATAAATTAATATTAAATGTTTTGAAGTTGTTCAAGAGGAATAGTGTCACTTTGAAGAGTACATGGATTATCTATGTAAAACCAAACAATTCCACTTCTGTCAAAAGAAAATTGCAAGCCTCATTAAGAAATCAAACCTGCTACTTAATTTTATGCTCAATGACAAAGTCCAACCCACAGCAGCACAGAGGAGATAGACGTCTTCAGAGAAGAAGTGATATCATCTTGTGTGATATCACTCCAAACTTGCAGTGAGTACACAGTGCTAGGATTAAAGCCCTTTTTCACAGGTACAGGTAGATGTCTTAGAGCTATGGGAGCAAGAAGTGAGACAGGGCAGGGAAGAGCAGATTCTGTGGTGCAGTAGATTTTGATATTAATAAATGCTAAACATAAACATGAAGGGCAAAGAGATAACACATACAACAGAATGATAATATTAAAAGCTGCAGCCCTTGATCTAGTAACTGCAGGGATGAAAATTTATAACTGCAATTTTATAACCGCAAATTTATAACCACGGTAGGACCTGCTCACCACTGTACATTAATCTGGTGCTCCCACAGGAGGAAGGGAAGAGCACATGCCATGAGCACTTCATTTTGGATCTCCTGCTACATTAAAGGTTTAATTTCTGTATTCCAGTCTGGTAGCTCAGAGCTCCAAAATCAAACATCCCAAGCTCACACTACTGGCCAAATTTTGTCTCAGCCTGTGCTCCATTTACTTGAGCAGTAAGCAAGCTGTGACCATCATAATCCTGATGAAGTGATGCCTACTTAAGTTTGCAACCCATCTGGAATAATAATAGGTATGAGATGTCAGCAGCTCAATTTGTTTTAGTGGGTCCTACTTCAAATATCAGTTAGGAACATTAATTCTTGTGATGTGAAACTCTTTTACTACTCAAAGCAATAAGGAGAGGAAATGTTACAAAAATCTACACCTATTGTTACATGAAGTGTGGAGGACTAGCTTGGGCCCTTGAGGGAACTGGGAAAAAGTGAATCCAGTGAATGTGTAGGCATCTAATAATCTTTGTTCAAGTTGCTGATGGAGAAGGGATGGGCTGCTGAGGAGAGACAAAGCTTGATTAAAACCTCCAAAGTCCAGAAACACTGTTTTAAAAGCTGGAAAAAAAACCTAGAAGAAAGGGCAGAACAAGACAGAATCCGGGCAAGGACTTAGCATGTTGGCCAGACTGATCAACGGACAGGATGCTAGCATATACAGTAATAGAAACAAAATCCCAGAAGGCTTACAGCCCAACAGCACAGCTCCTACTCAGCAAACAAATTCCTTGGACTGGAGACATTTTTTTGGAAGGGGTTTGTATGGCACAAGTATTTCTACTCTCTCCTCGAAGCCCCAAAAACCCAAAACACCACACACACACAAAAATCCAAACCAAAGATGTCGACAGGCCAAGTGAAACATGATTCTCATCCTCTGGAAAGTCCCTTGTTAACCGTCTTGAGTAGGTCTTTGTTGAGTATGTCCTACCCAACTGTGAACCCAGAGAATGAAGCTCAAACCCCATGACATAACTAAGTAATTCTTGCCTTGAAGGGATGCCCACTGCAGTGCTCAAGTCACTCGGCACAGAGAGGACTGCCTGCAGTGGCAAGGCCAGTGTTTGCAGGCACTGGCGCTCACAGCCAGACCCACATCTCTGTAAGCATTGCTGCCATGGTGGGAATGTCCCACACAGAGCCCCACCAACTTCACCAGAGTTCCCCCATGCATGGGGTCCCAGCTGTGCATGCCTGGGGACGCAGAGGCACAAAACGGCAATGCTGCCATGGTGGCCAGCACAGCCCAGCACATAAGGAAACAAAGAGAGCCCTCACTCATCTGGTTAGACAAAAAAACCCAGGGGCTATAAAACATGGGGAGGAAGGGGGAAGGGGGGAGTAAAAACAATCTCTGAGTAGAAAAACAGGATAAATTCATTGAATAAATTATTTACTGGAATTATTCACTTAGCTTCAATTACAATCTATCCATTCTATCCACCATCTACATTAAATTATAATAAATTCTTCTATTATAACTTGGCTTCATGCCTGCTGATTTACAATAGCTTATTTATTCAGAAAACAAAAGTCTGATGCTGTGCAACCTTCCACAGGATTTAGACGTGCACACCTGGACAACCCCAAAAGACAGTTTCTTTTTGAGAAACTCATTCCTTTTCTAAATTAGAGAGAGGAGAGTGAGCATATTATATTTAAATTGCTACCAGATATCTCAAACAACATAAAAAAGGCCCAAGATATCAGAATAATCTTAAAACAAAAGTATCCTGCTGCTTTACTGGAGAGTTTGGCATACGTCCTGTACTGAGTACTCAAACGCAGTTCTGAGAATATATACGCTCTCTCCATCCTTCAGCTGTCAGGTCTCTTTACTGAGCAGATGTTTTAGGATTCTTCTGAATGAAAAGTATCTTGTTCTACTTTACCATATCATCTTTGACATTCACAAAGGGCTGCACTTGAAAATTAATTACATTAGGATGCAGAAAAAAGAAAAAAACATGAAAGTTGCTTTTTTATGTAATATACATAAATAAGTTTAGTTTCCACAGCCACACAGAATGATAATTTATTAGGAATCCCAATCTGCACTAGGATAAAATGAGCAGAGGTTCAAACTAAAAGGTCTAGTTACATTGAGAGAACAGCAGGGGAAGCGTGCAATTAAGTCAAGGGTTTGCAAATGTGAGAACACTGCTTACCTTCCTTCCTTCATTCCCATACTCCTGCAGCCACTATGCCTATAAACTGAACTGATCAGACTGACACTGTATTTTTAATTCTATATACACAGTAATTTTTACATCTTCCTTGACTTCAGCACAGCATGTATCATATTATGGAGGAAAAGCAGAAATAAATAAGGAAAAAGGTGAGCAAAACTGACTTTTATGAACCAACTCTATGAGCCAACGCTACAAAGCAAGAGATAACCAAGGCCTTACGGGTCTGTTTTACCAGGGGCAGCTGCTGGAGCTGCAGGACATGGGCCAACTTCTACCCATGTGGGCAATTCTGAAGGCACAAGTTAAACCACCTGGGTGGGGGGTGGTTGTGCTCTGAATGGGATAGATTTGTTCTGTCCCTGGCAAAAGATCAAGGACAATATAGAAAATATCAATGCAGAAAAACTCCACCGTAAATTTATATACATGTTTCAAGAACCTGAGAGCACCTTGGATGCAGCCACTTCAGATCCTTAATGACACAACAATCCACGTTTTCAAATCTGCATCTCAGAAAAACCACTAGACATCATACCAATAAGAGGAAACCAGTGTGTACTTTCTCCCTCACTCCTTATAGGAGTAGCACAGGGGTTTATTTTGCTAATAGAAACATGTTCTTCTGTGATAGAAGTGCTTTTGTAATCCTGAAAACACACTAGCACTACTTCCATGTAGTTTCATTGCTGATGTCTACTACCATTAAAGGGTAAGCATATACTTCAAAACTATAATTCACTTAGGTAGTTACCAGAGCCAGTATTATGTGAATAAGCTTGATATATCTCTGTTCCTAACCTATCAGAAAACAATTTATGGAATCTAATAAATTAAAAATGAATTGTCTCCAGCAACCATATATTTCACAATAAATGTATTCTCTTTGATCACAACTGACTGTGCTATGTTCTAATTAATTTTTATACAGAACTTTGCTATTGCCCCTTAAATAGATTTTATACACAAGACTAATCAGCTAGCATTTTCAGCTGTGCCTTTGTCTTTTCACCTTCCAACCAAGTTAAAAATTCACAGAATTCTAGTATTTACGGCATAGCTTTCTACATATGTGCAATTTCAGTTTATGGAAGCAAAGACCCATATTTCTCCTTCGCTTTCTTGACCCCAACAGGCATATAATAGAGATAAATACATCCAGATAGCTTAAGGACTTGCCTCTAGACTAGATGACCATGAAAATTAACCCCTCTCTAGCACTCAATTACTTTCTTACCCAGTGAAAAGTACTGGAATTACTCAGTCACTATGTATCCCCTCCACGATCTTCTGAGACAGGAATAGAGCCATTTGATATTGCTGTTTGAAATGGCAGGGTAGCCGGCATGGAGTAGCATTTTGGCCCTATTTCTGCTGGGGTGCTGTAACTTCCCATATGTGAGTATGTCTTCCTGTATCAATGACCAGGAACCTGGAAAAACCATCTACGAGCACAATACAAAATCTCTAATTCAGACTGGATGGTCTATGCACAGGTTTTTTTATGTATCTGATGTGTAGATTCTGGCACCAGATTTAGGGAAAGAAAATAATGGTAAAGGTGGAGTAGAAGGCATTAGTCTGGGAAGAAAAAGTAAAGGAGGAACGAGGAGGTTGGCCATTGACGCTATTTACCTCCTGCTTTGCCGCAGGAGCTAGATTCTGTTCACTTGCGGGACTAATATGTAATTAAAAATTCTAATGGTTTAGAAGGAAAAAGAACTCTACTGTCTTGACCAAATCTTCCTCTGTCTTTACACATTCATGTAGAAAGGTCTAAGGCTCTTTGCATGTTTTTGGATAGCACCATCATTGTCCTTGCTTACAAGTAATGAACTATTCCTATCTACGTACCATTAATCTCTGAAGTGCAATGCAAACACTTAAGCTATGAAAGATACTCTAGTACATTTTATATGTATGTACGTATACGCATATATGTATGTTTTGAAAAGAAAAAAAAATGCTTGAGGAAATGAAAAACGCATCCCATAAATTCCAATGAATTCCCAGTGAGAGACAGAACAGCAAATTTAGCCTCAGCATCAGGCATTGCTGCACAACACAAAATTCTTGTTGCATAGCACGTGGTCTAGAGACACCAGTAAAGCTGGCAGAATATCCATTTAAGAAAAGGTCAGAAAAGTGTCTCTCTAGAGTGGCTTAAGTATACAAGGATCCTGCCTTGGGATACAGCCGTAGGTCAGCTGACCCTTGGAGATCTCTTTCAGCATTTTTCTATGACTCTAAGAATTAGGGTTATGGGGATTTTAAAAACTGGTATTTTAAAAACATTCTTTGCTCTATGGAGGAACTGTGACAAGAGGCATTCTTACACTTTGATATTGCCTTCCTATGGACTGATATTACAATGAATAAGTAGGAATATGCAGAAATTAAATGAACCTTTTGGATTATGGGGTAGGAATATTTTTTTTTTGTACATACAGACCATACAAGACCTTTTATGTTAAATGCTCAAAGATTAAAATAAATTCTGTAATACAGACAGGAAGTCAGTGCAATGGTAACCAAATGGGAGTAATGGGACCCAGGTGGTTGGAATGGGTACAAAAAACCACATAGATGGCCATGTACAGCACAAATTGCAGCCTGGAGATGATTATAACTGGAACCTTCCAAATGAAAGAATGGCTGTAAACTGTTAACTGTATCAATGCAAACATCTTTGTATCTTACCACTGAGGAACGGGTGGGGAGGAGGGAGTATATAATTTAGTTAGCTAATACAACCTGATGTGTTCATGCTGAAACTATATCATATTAAGGAATATATCGGTATAGGGCATCATATGCATATAATTTTAACTCTTGATTAGGATGAGACCTGAGCATAACAGAAGTGGTTTTTTCCCCAAGTTGAGATGGAATTTACTTTAAATTTGTGTCAAGGAACAGACAGCCATACTGCTTCAAAAGTGACAGGACAAAATTGTCAGTTTAGTATCATTAACGATAATAAGCAGAATCAGAGGAAGTCCATTATTCAGTACATAAGCTGGTAGGGCAAATACGCGTAAGCTTTAGTAATATAATATAGTTTGGGTCACTGGAATACCTTCATTTACTTATCTACCTCTCTATTCTAAGGCAGACGACTAACATCCCTGTACAAAAAAGGTCATGTACAAAACACATCTAACTGATGAACAAAGCTCTCTTGGATGAAAAATAAATACCTTTAAGAGGTTTTTCATTAAGAGAAAGAATATCCACAATATGGTACAAAACAGTAACAACTAGCCTAAGAGAGAGGCAAAAAGGATTTCTGGCATTGGATGTATAAGGTTAATGCCCTGAAAGAACATAGGGAGACCTTGTGAGACCTGACTAGCCCCATTGACAGCAGAAGATACGCTGTCAGAGAACTAAGAGCCCATGCCCAGGACTTTGTAGATTTGCATTTTATAAAGGTGTCCTACAAAACATGCGACACAAGGACAGTATACTGGTTTTAGTACTATTCCACCACTGCAGAAAGATTGAGAAAGTGCACACCATTTTTCTTGCTGCGTTTAATAAAGCAGTAGGGCTTGCTTGGCCCCTCTGGTATTCCGTGATAGCTGAAATCTGCTTTTGAGCATATTTTTTAGGAGGAGGGAGTAATTTTTTGGCAGAGAAGGGAAGGAGACAGGGAAGACATTGCTGCTGTATATCATGGTCCAGCCTGAAATCTTTAGAAACACTTTATATGTATACATCCATATCGTACACTGATGAAATATCATTTTGGCATCAGCAGACTAGTGTAGCTACCCTACCAAAGAGCAATGAACCAAAAATTGAACTTACAAAGTCCCAAGTAATGTGGAATTTTTAACTCATTCAAATCTATATTGTCAAAAGAAATAGATATTATTTTCTTCTACTTAGATGACATGTCACCCCAAGAACAAAAAGATTCAAAGTACATATTATTAACAATGTATAGTTTTGGGGGTTACTGTTTTCCATTGTAGGGCCATTCATTTGGGTATATTTCATTGTTTGTTAATCTTTTATCTTTTTTCTCTTCTTTTTGTTTTTTTGTTTGGTTGGTTGGTTGGTTTGGTTTTTTTTGAATGAGAACCAAAGCCTTTGTGGCATGCAGCATAAAAATAAATAAAAAACTGGCAAGGAACAGTGAGGAAGCAATCAGAAATTTGTAAAACCATGCAGAATGTAAACAAAGAAAGAACCAAGTGCTCTGGATGTTAAAAGCAAATGGAAGCACAAGTCACTGTTTCAAGATGGTAAGAGAGTAAGACCAAAAACCAGAGCCAACACCATCAGGTTGACCTATAATCTAAAGGCAGACAATGTAGAGGACTTTTTTTTTTTAATTAGAAGGTTAAAAATATGATATGTCAAACTTCTGCAAAACAGAAGAACAGAGAAGATGAAGTTAATTCATAAAACAAAAAATACATCAACATTGTAGATAAATAACGTCCATGTAAGTTTGGTGCCAGTAACCCAGTCAATACATTTTCTGATGGTAAACAGCCTGAAAGAGGTGGCTGACCTTTACTGGAGTAAGAGAATAGATCTAAGTAAATCCCATGTGAAAAAGAAATGAAAAACATCTGCTAAGGACACAAATGGTTTGTTGGCTGACGTCAACCACGGGAAAGCTTCCAGTATATCAGCTCTGGGCTTGCCAGCAGGTGTTGCTGCAATTATTCAGAACAATTAGAGGTGATATTTCCAAAAGCACAGACACGACAGAGCCAATAAATAAGGCAAGCACAATACTGTCAACAACCAAAATGTAAGTATTTCTCATAAATCCTTTGAGGACCTGTGCAGCAAAGTATTTTAAAGCCAGCCACCAGGGCCTCAAATTTTACCAGTTGTACCCATGTGAAATAATATCCTCCTCCATGACTGATGTCACTGAAATCCCTGAAACAACTTTATTTCTAAGATACCTCCTTTACCATGGAGTAGAATCTCACCTTGACAAAGAGAAATATAACCTAGAGAGAATACGTCAGATAATATTTTCAGATAGCATGTATTTGACTGTATTTATTTATTTTCAATAAGCATGAACTTTCACTAATGTTGAAATTCATTATTACTTAGATTAACTAACTTGATTAGTCTCATTACACTTTTTCCTTTTTCTTTTCCTTTGTGGAAGATTTCCAGTATTTATATTCTTTCACTGTGGCTATGCTCCAGCTTACAAGAAGGCATAAAACTCAGCTCTAATGTTTAGATGTCAGGTTTCTCAATATACTTTGAATATGACTATACGTACAATATTCTCCAGCTGGGCATACAGGCTAGCATTACTTTGTATATCAACACCAAACACAGCATAAATTTACCTAATCCTAAAATCTCCCCTTTCTTCCCATTAATGAACTGCATCATACACACCCAACATCATCAGGAGTTTTTAGGGAACTTTCTCAAAATTGTGTCCACCTCATGATATACCCTCCAGCCTGATTTAAACTGCATTCTTAATTCATTCATTATATTAAAAGAAATCAGAGGTTTAGTTTTTGGGTTTTTTAAAAAAAAAAAAACATTCATCTTTCTAACTACCTTGAACTCTACATAAGAAAAAGTCTATTAAAAAACCTAAACTGGACATGATATGACTTGCATCATTTTGAACCATTAAATTACTGCTCGTGGAAAGCAACCGAGAAGCGTAATGGCTTCATCACACTGAACTGCATCATGACCCTGCACATCCCTTGATTTGCTGTCTTGCTGTTGGAGTTTTACTGCTGACTTCAGTGGACTCTACATCAAAAGCAAAACCCTCTGTCATTTACATCATGCCCTGCATTTCGTGGAAAACCTGAACTGAAAAGAGATAGCAACTTTCACATCATTTGAGTTCGAGAGCTAGGCTGATGCCCCAAGGCAAATATGCTTGCTTATTTCAATGTTATGTTATGGAGACGTCATCTAGATGCCTGGCCTCAGGACCATGTGTCAGTCCCTCCTCCCAGGCACATTTTACAAAGTACTGACTGACTCAGTACAGGTGGAGTAACCACACTGCAGTTCATTTTTCTTTTTTATAATTAATTTCCCATCGTTCATATGCTTAGAGCTGAAAGTTAATTACATGCTCAAGTCAGTTACTCTGAGATTAAATGGCACCAATTCCTTGTGTGCCCAGAATAAGTTACTTAACACACTCTCAGCTTTCATCTTAAAAACATGCACGTTGCTATTTCCCTACGGGAAAGAAGCATTAATGGAGACTTTCAAAATCTTCTCAGGATGCAAATTGCTATTTAAGTGGTAGATACTACTTTATTCTAAAGAGCTCTGAGGGTGGAAAAAGTTTAGATGCTGCTAACTGACAGAAATATTCAAAAACCTCCATGAAAGAAAAAAGACCTGGTAGTGCAAATATAGGATGAAAAGTGGTTTGGCAGACATCACACAATGAAATTCAATATTTATCTTACAATGTCTCCAAAGTACATTTTCTTAATCTACAAGTTTAAAACAAACAAACCAAAAAAATAAGAAAACAAGTTGTTCTTCTAACAGCCCGCTTTACAAACCGCACCTGGAGCCTGACCTGAAGTCATGCTGCATGCTCTCTAGCTCATGTTAGAAAGCAATTAACAATTTTGTTAATGATCAACAAACCAGAATAGAATCCAGCTCATTTTCTCATACTGCTATAGAGCCAATAAAAGTAAAAAGTCATCGGCATTTATTTTTGAACTAAGGAAAGCAGACATATCTTGAAAGACAGACAACTTTTGGATCTCTGGAGAAGGATGATAGCATTTGTACACAGTCATTTTCTGACCATATATGCACTTTACAAACAAGTCTCCTATCCCACAGCATCTTAGCTGGACTTGTTCAAAACTGGGAAAGTGACTGCATTTCAAATAGCATCCCTTTTCCAGCCACATCCAGCGGGTAAGTGATTTCCTTCCCTCAAACTGTTGAAAAGGGCTGTAGAAAAACTCTTTGCCTAATGACAGATGCACAGCTGCGCTCAGTGGCTTAGGAAACAGTACCTGCCATGCCATGCCTGCACTATTATCATGAAATAGGAAGCATCTTTGTTCTAATTAGGTATAAAATAAAGCAAAAATCTTGTACCATAGATGCGTTTCTTCATCTTCTTGGGAAGTAAAGCAGGATGGTTTGAGCAGGCGCGAAAGCCAGCTAGCGCACACTGCTGCCTCCGCTCACGTGACAGTGCCTTCGGAGGGACAGGCTGCAAAGCCAAACCAGAGCGGCTGAGGGGCCAGGGACACGCGGGAGAAGTGCTCCGACAGCCCCTCTGAACACGGAGGAGAGGGACACCGGGTTTGAACCTGACTTAGCGACTGGCTGAGACCAGGCAGCCCTGAGCAAACGCAAGGGTAGTCCCTTCAAATTCGTTCCATTATCGTGCTGAGAAAACACGAGATAAAAGCTGCTCTCAAACCCACGGTGACCCTGTGCGCTACGTGTGGAGGAGACAAGCAGTGTGAAGAAGGAATGGAGATGAACATCAGCTGGTGCCTACCTGGCCCCACTCTTACTGGCACAAGATAGCTAAAGGCCATACGCCTACTAAAGCAACCAGAACTACAACACTACACATGCATCAAACTTATTAGACATGCACTTTTCAGCACAAGGAGAAAGGAATTATCCCAAGTGAAAAACATCCCAAGTGAAGGGCACGGCACAGCATCTCACCTCGCGCACTCACCTCCGCAGGTGCCAGGAGCCCCCGGGCAGCTGCCGCTGCCTAACCCTCAGGGCTGCAAAGGGCTGCCCACCAACTGCATCTACCACCGGCCAGTCCCCAGATTCGATGGCCACGAGAAGGCGCTGGCAGAACTGGTTTTCTCCAAGCCAAGGTGACAGCGGGGCTCTGGGCGAAGGCTGGGCAACCCAGCTCCAGGACAACCTGGGTGCTTGCCTCTGTTAAAGGCTCTCACAGCATTAGGAGGAAGAGTATGTTAGCACACACAAAAAATTAATTAGCAAGAGAAAGGGTTACAAACTCCATAATTCATGGGTCCCACATTAATGATTAGCTAACCAAACTAGCTGCCCAGTTGGTAATTTGATTCATTGGAAAGGAAAAGGCACTCTATGGACCTTGAAAGGTTTTAGCAGAACTGCATGTCCCAGGTCACCCTGCTTCCCCCTGCCTTCACCATCTCATTGTCAAGCTCAATTTGGCAGCAAGGTTCTGACAATAAACACAAAGATACATTTCAAGGTTTGTAGGCAAAACTTGCTGGATGTCACGACAAGCCATTGTAGTGAAGTAAATGAGATGCAGGGACGGAAAGGGTTGGGGTTTTTTTGTTTGTTTAGCAAATGGCGTAGCCTTATTCAATTACCACCCTTCATTTATTTCACCTTGATCATTAATTCTTCGTATATACCTATGACTGCTAAAAGTAAGCAGAAAAACATTCGTGGGAAGTTAAAGGATATTATTTATGGCTTAGAGGGAGAAATGAATGGTCTGCTAAACTGTCTAGATGCTGATATGTAATTTTCCAAGTCAAAGCACTGGGACAATGTGCTTGTTAATTAAAAATCACACTTTACACTTACGCTTTCTGAGGTGGGATGAAATACAGTAAATAACTACAATTCACTGGCTTATTTTAATTTTTACAGAAACCATGGTCCCACTTCAGTGCCCTGGCACATAGCACAAAGTCTAAGTAAAGGGTATGCTGACCTTAAGAGAGAGATTTCAAACATATGGCCTGTGGGCCAAGCAACAAATGTGGGCCACAGAGGATTAAGAGAAATCAGAATATTTTTTCCTCTGCTTTGAGAAATGCATTCTTGAGTGCCAGTTTGACATAGGAAGCAACAGGCTGAAGACTTTCAGTTTGCATTTTAGAACATAGAGTAGCTGCCTGGTTCTTCCTCTGCACGGTCACTGTTTGAAGCACTGTTACTTTGTTGAAGTCATCCATGTTAAAGTCTGCCCATATTAGCCAATACAAAAGACAGCATCCAAACTAAAAAGCACATTAAATGCTCCAGCTCTTTTCCCAGATCCTTCTTGCTGAATAGTCAAGGAGGTTTTGTGCATTTGTAACTCCTAAAGTACAAGAATGTCAGTCTAGATCAGATTTCAAGATGTGTCTGGGACTAGCAGTACTCAGTAGTTTAACTCCAAACCACAGAAGTGTTAGCAGTGACAAGATATATATATATTTTTTTTTTTTACACAAATATTAAACACTACAAAGAAATTAGAAGCAGCAGTAGACCAAAAAATCACATTTTTTTTTAAATGGCATGAAAACTTGAGTCTTCTTCATGCTGTTAAGTACTCACATATCATGTCATAGACTAAGATAAACTTGAAAGGACTGTTCACACTGCAAATGCTATTTCTAAACCAACATTGACGAGCGACCACGTGCAATTCTCTGCATTCTTGGCCTGCCTAAATGAGCATTGGTTAAGCGAATAAGTCTTGCTCAAATAAGACTGGACTTCCCGTGTGTGGGGAAAAAGATAAAGGTCAGTGATCAAGGGACTCAGTGCCCACAAATACAGTCTTCTGTAAGCATGTGTTGTTGAATGTGCACCTGCTCTCAGGCTAAGCAGCATTTCCCTCAGACATTAAACACTCTCATATCTATACATAACATTGTTGATGTTAACTAAAGTTTTCTCACCCGTAGGGGAAATTCAATGATAAGAAGCACTTGGTAGGCATTTGCAAATACAAATCAAACTGCAAAATCCAATACTTGCTACCCATTCAAGGAGTAAATTCCAATGCCAGTTCAGTTTTTAAATATCCATGGCACCGTGCCAACAACATTGCTGTACAGGACACCTGCAGGCAGGGTTCAAAAGTTCTGATTAGGAAGGTTTTCAGGTTAGGAAAAGAATATGCCCAGCTCTAAATTCAAATGGGGAAGGAATAGGAAAGACGAAATAACTTCTGGGAGAGATGGGACCCAAACAGGAGCTCGCTTGAATATAGAAAGAGCACTGACTCCCAAAACATAAACGGTTTTCTTTGATTGCATAAGCGCATTTTGCCTTTTTTATTTGCTCTCAAGTTTATTACAAAACCTGAAGAGCTCCCAAAGTCATCATCAGCAAGCTATGGCAATGAAAAGATGCAGGTACCACTCTTCTGATACTAAAAAGTATCACAATTGAGGCGACACTGGCATAAAAAGTCAATTTATGTCCATTTTCCCATCTCTGCATGAGAACATGTGTTTTTTAAAAAGAACAAAACAATTCAGAGGAAACCAGCCTGAAGAGGAAAATAAATACTGCAATGTATATTACTAGGAAACAGTTTGCCCCAAGGTGAAGTCTGAATGGGGGATGGCTTAGTAGAGATGGCCAAGAAATCTGATGGAAAGGAGTATTTAAAAAAAAAAAAAAAAGGAGAGAGACAGACATTTTACTCTTCAATCTCTTGAAACCAAGATCTTTGAAAAAGATTTCCTCAAAAATCACAGAGGGAAAGAGAGAATATTATTCCAGAATACCTAATAGCCTGCTCTGAATTATAGGATTTGCACACAAAAATCAGTATTTCTTAAGACAGATCACAAGACACAGAATGACTCAATAGCCCAGATGTTAGAAGAGTCACTTACAATATGGGAGATCCAGGTCTGAGTCCTCAGTGCAGTAAGTATCTTAGCATACGTACAAAGAGAAGTAGCCTCGGGTGGAGAGGCTTGAGAAGCTCTCAGTACTTCATAGGCTAGTGTGGGAAGTGCTCAGCTACAGTGTGGGAAATGAGGGCCCACATCCCTGACCCAAATCAGGCAAACCCATGAGAATAAACCTGAATCCTTCACAACTCATATATGTGCCCTCTCCATCAGGTATTGGCTATTTAACATAATGGTCTTTGTAGTTCTGGTCCTGACTAGAAACTCATTCCGAGATCCAAGACAGTTTTCCCAATTAAAATTTCTTCAAAATTGACGTGTTATAAGATAAGCTCCCATATTGGCATACCACCATTAGAAATAACGTCAGAAATCATGCTCAGCCCCTCTCCCCGCCCTGATAAATCACCGAAACCCCAGGGACTACCTACGTTGTTTGTGCAGCATACCTTGTGTAAGGACTCCAAAGAACTACCTTCAACCAAGACATGCACCTGTTTCTATGAAGTTACCTTTACATGTACACATGCATACTTTTTTTTAAGTCTATTTCTCCCTTCCTTTTTGCACGTGTACTTTTTTGGCTACGCCATAATCTCATTTCCCCCATGAATGCAAAGCATGGATGACGCTGTTGTGTCAACCTGATTACCTGATTCTGATGGGGACTCCTCAAATGAAACATGAGAGCAAGCTCAATAGCAAGCAAACACAACATGAAAGCAAACGCCCCAGTTTACGCCATCCCTGGAAACGCAGCTGCTAGAGCTGAAGTTATACAATGAGTTTCAAGCTCCAGAATGACAAAGAAAAGGGGCAGGATGGCTTTTGACATTCAAAAAACCAAAGATAACCCACATACAGCCCCAAACACAGCATGGTCATGAAGAGACAGAGCCATGCCCACTAATCTATTTCAATGTCTTTGCTCCTGCTCCAATTATTAATGGGGGGAGGGGGACATCATAAAAAAAGTTATCCCTACTGTCCTTTCCTGTGAAGCCTTCCTAGCCATCAGTTTTGTAAAACTTCTGGAAGACAATTTCAGCCTCTGTCAGGCTGGGATTCATCCCATCCTAGCAGGTAACCACATGGCAGCCCTCCCAGGCATATTAACAATCGTCAAAAAGCCCCAACATTAACCCCTGCAACACCCAATGCTGTTACAATTCCTGCAGACACAAGTGCTAAGAGGCACTGTGTGACTTTTCTCACCCCAGCCCCAGCAGGCAATTGGAGTTTCCATGGATAATCCCAGCTATCAGAGAGAAAATCTCTGCCTCTACCGTGACCCATTAGCACAGAGTTCACCGATCAGTAGGTTAACGTGCCATTAAAGCATCTCTCTGCGGGGCTTAGGAAGGGTCAAGAAAACTCTATCACAAAGAACAAAAATACCTACAGAGCTCATACGTGGTTATACCAAGATCTTCATGAAGAGGTCAAATTCAGAACAGCTGTTCTCTTCCCTGGGGTGAGACCAGCAATAGCTGCAATCCTGACATTATTCTCCACAACTTCCCTTGAGTGTCACTTAAATATGCAAAATAGAAAATGTTTTACTAAATTATATTGGAAAGAAAACAACCTACCTCATTGTAAGGTCATATGGATACCATTCTGCATCAGCTGCTCCACAACACTGAACACACTTGCAGTTTACAGTCCCTGGCTATAAGTGAGAGAGCTTGGTTTTTTACCTGTTACCAACAGGTCAACCACATTAACACAGGGTAATGGTATACACACAGGCAGTTACTGAAGAACAGTTTATGCTTTGTAAGGACCATGCAAGTTCACCAATGGTAAATCATTTGTATGCCTATAGTAGTAAAAGGCACAGTAATAGTAAAATACAGTAATAGTAAAAGCTGTCAAGGCTGTGATCATCTAGGGATGCACAGTCATAACAATGCAACTGTGAGGATGTGGACTAATATGTAGTAATCTACTGTGTCCAAATACACCATGCTAAGTCCCTTTTCAACAGCTATACTTTCTCTCACTTCTTATTAGTTGCCTTTTGGCCAAGATACTAGACAAAAGAACATCCGTATCACCTTCGAACAGAAGCAGAGATAAATTTGGGTAAGGAAGAGGGAAAAAATAGGAGGTTTCAGCTTGCGTTTATCATTTATTCATAAACCCCAAAGAGATGAGACAGTGCTGTCCTCTTAAAATTCACTGGTTAGAAGGCAGATGATTCCCCCCCGCCCTCCCCCCCCAATGCCCTTGTACTGGAATAGATCCATAATGAGAGAATTTCCCAGCAGATTAGTTTTATTAGTGTTAATTGTCCATACAACGCACATTTCTGTCTCACCTGTTGCATTTCCCAAAGTAGTTTCTTCATGTTTCTGGTGTTTGTGATAACACGTGTTCTAACTGAAATGTGGAATATATGATACTCATAGGAAATAATGATCATCATGAACATTAAATACATAACATGTTTTTCTACAGGTTCTCATATAGACTGCTTTTCTTACCTGGAAACCACCACTGTTCTTATCCTTTACTTAGTAAGTCTTAAACTGGTGGATAGTGGCTTACGTTACATGCCCCGTGCATGCAAAACTTTGGTGTTAACAAGTCAAATTAAGGATCTAAAGTGAGCCCTATCTTGCATTTCCTTTTATTTGTTAGTTTGAGTCTCAAGCTTAAAGTTATTTTAACACACTTTTGTTTTCAACACATATTCAGTATGTGTCTAACACCCTCTGGAGTTGCAAGCCACCCTCCCACTCACCCCCCAAAATCTTCAACCAGTGCCAAAGTCTATATTTTCTTAACTTAAAGAAGTAATTCCAGGGCTGTCAACTGATAAATTTCATTCAGGGAAACGCTGTGTTCTTTAAGCAACACATTAATCTTCTCTGAGCTAACCATAGTAAACATCAATGTTGAATTGTACAGATTTCACATGTTGCTGCCAGGAGAGAGTTTTAGAAGAATTATCCCCTTTTTAGGTAACCTGGCTTTTAAAATTACACCCTAGAATATGCAAACAAAGAAGACTAATGAACTCAGCAGCCTGTATGCGTTGAGGAGGCTGTTGAAAAAGATATTGTGAGTAATGGAAAAAGGTTCATTTTTCAAAAGCTGTAGGGAGCTGCCTGTGTGAAGGTAGGCAAGGGAGAATCTCTCTTTCACCATGGTTGTAACAGTTTGCTGTAAACACTCATTTCCCTCCTGTTATCAGGGAATATCCTGCAGGGGTGTGTGTTCTATGTCACCTTGAACAATTCACGAAGGAGGAGGAATTTTTCTCTCGTAATAACCCACTTGCCTCCCCACCATTTTTTTTTAATCTTTTAAACCGTGGTATGCAAGAACATCCATTAACTACTGTCCTGCTCCTCAGAAAACCACAGTTTTCTGTGACAGCAGCAGACAGAAGTTTGAGTAGAACTTCTTGTTTTCTGCTACTAAAAGCAGCACGTATAGGATAGCAGGCTTGCCATGCAAGTACAACCATCTATACACATCAAGAAATGGATGTTTTAAAACGCTACCTAGACAGTACTAATAGATAGTATTTTAAACGACCCGCACTACTTTCAGTAGTGGAAGTAGACTGTGTCTTTCTTCACCGATGCTAACTGACCTTTTCAAGCATGTTGCTAAATGAAGAAACCACCTGATATTCCTCCGTAACTGATACAAAATCCCCGCACGCAGAACATCCTTACGCAGCTTCAGTCACAACATGCGCTGAGCTCTTGATGCAGTGCCCTCGAAGGGCAGCGAGCTGGCTGGGACACTGGAGGTAAAAGTGACACTAAATCAATTACTTACCCTCAAATGTCTTGTTTTAAATCTGTTGCTTCCACCTGGTCATAACACAAAGCAGGACTGCTATGATTCACCAAGAGAAGATTAAACTTGACAAGGGGGATTTATTTAATGTTGCTTAAATAACAGAAACCTGAAATAAAATTGCCCTCAGTTCAGCCAAGATTTCTCTCGCACTCCCTCTCCGTCTCTTTCCAGGACTGCTACGTAGTGGTCTATAAATACTGGCCCCAACACTTGCTCAGTGCTTTCCTTGCCGATGGCACAGGTCGGTGTTACTGTACACCGCGGCATGGCTCAGATGAAGTTCTCAGCTGCTCAGACAAAGCCATGGACTGGCTCCCCACCCCGCCTGCCTGGAAATACCGTGCTGCTGCCAGCTTTACAGATGCCGTGGGCCTTTCCTGCAGGCCCAGATCAGGCACAGAAGGGTAATTATGAGGCTTGTCTGAAAGAAAAAAAAAATAAAATTACAGCTTTCTGCAAGCAGGTGGAAAAATGGGGGAGGGAGAAGGAAGAAGCACTTCTGTTTCAGCCCCCTTACAGTGCACATCTACATACCATCTAGCTATTATTATAGAATTTAATTCCCAGATAATGTGAATGTAAAAAAATTCTGCAAAAACATTTTCTATAAAACAAGCTCTCCAAATTGAAGAAGGTGTATGTTTGTCATAGAATTCACGCAAGAGCATTAAGACTATATGGGTATTCACAGTGTGATGAAAAATACACATTAACATCGCCTCTCAAAATTTCTGTCAGTAGTCAGGTATTTGGTGCCCAAATTAGTATTTCATAATTATGCACAGCATGACAGTAAGCATGAGAAAGCACTGGGAGCAGGAATCCACAGTTCTGCCCTGCAATAAATATGAGTTGCAAAGTTTAAAAATTCTTCCAAAAAGCAGAATCACCATCTCTATGAACCCCATGAGAAACTGGAGTGTTAAGAGACAGATGCCTTGAAATGGAAAACTGAGGGAAATTGAAAAGAAGATGGCAAGACCAGCACAAACAATTCTGTATTTGATGCATGCCCTCAGTGTACACTGTGGGACAGATTAATGCAGATTAATCTGTTATTAATCTGTTAATCTATTAATTAACAGATTAATCCCACACAAATGCAGATTAATGTCCTGCCTTTAATCAAAACCTTAGATGCCATAACTGGGAGTTTTTGCCCAAGTAAAACATAAAACACATCATAACTGCATTAACCACTAAGAGCTACAGGAGTTTGTTTTATCTCAAAATTGGTGTCTTTTTAAGGTAGCTTATGACCATGAAATTTTCCTTGCCCTCTGCGATTGCCCCAGGACATTACCTATACATAAATTTAAGTCTGTTCCAAGGCTTACAGGACCATCAAAGCTTGTGTGATTAAGACAATGCACTTTCTGCAGCCACCGACACTGCCTGGCATAATCCAGCGGCTAGCATCCCTGCACACCTTTGAGGTTACCACCGAGGACATGGCCAGTGCTTACCCACCCATCTGCAGTTCAGTCAAGTGGAGAAGTTTTAGTAGGAAGTTTGAAACAAAACAGGAATTTAATCTCCTGCATCTACTGAAAGATATGTTAACTCTAACTGCTTTACTTCCACTACTTATATCAATAACAGCTTTTGGAAGTGTTCCTAGTACCTTGTTCACAGAGTTAAGGCTCTCCTTTCATACGATTTATTTATTTTTACTGTACAGCTTGAAAAACTAAGTTTATCATTAGTAATACACCAGTACTGAAGTGGACTTTGTTTAAATGGACACTGTTTATAAAACTTTGGTTTAGAAGCTCTTCATTGATGCCACAGAAACCTTTTGTCTTTAAATGAAAATACATTTTGATGACATGGGTAATTGCTAAGCCTTGGTGAACGGCCAGATGCAAAGTCTTCCAACTCATTTGCTCATTACAAGTTTCTCAGTCATAAAACTTCTGCACATAGCTCTCCTCCTCAATGATGTACCTGATAGTTTCATAATATCATTCATCAAACTTTTAAGCTGCCACAAATAAATCCCTGAACAACCAGAAACCAAATAGAGTGTTTTAATAAAACTGAGCAAGCAGCTGAAGTATTTATCATAGCTTTATGTGTAGTATAAGGTCAAAACATATTCTTGGACATCTACATCTGTAAAACAGAGAATTATCTTAGATTTTTGGAAATGATACAGGAGAAGCCTGTAATTTTAACAAAACACGCACATCCCTCTACTTCTGGAAACAAATATGCAGCATCACTTTACCATACCACATCGCTAGCATTCCACACAAAAGCAAAAGGAGACATGCAAACAACAGCAAGAGGAGGATACCACAAATACTTCTGTTACTGAAGGCCTGTTTTTTAACAATACATTTATTTGGCATTGCACGTGCAGAGGGGTTACAACACAGGTGATGAAGAACACAAAACCAGCATCACTGACATCAGATGCTACAAAGGCAATAAGCTGACAAAAAATGAGAGCATAACATGCTGGAAAAGTCTGACAGCACTGAGAGGATGCGTGTTGGAGGGGGGCAGGGGAGGAACAGTAGTGTTAGCCAAACAGTCAAGGAAAAAAAAAAATCCTAATTTTTTAACACAATGTCAATAGAACCTCTTAAAATCCACAGACAGCATAAAATACGTTGTTAGATCTCATCTGTTGGAAAAGACAAGGAGTTCAGTTTTTGACTCCAAGCAAGTTCATTCAATTCACCAGGACACAAGGTTTTCCCAAATACAAGGTCCATTCTCCACCAATATGGGAACTACAAAGTTTGCCTTAAGTTTGAGAAACGCTTTTATCCAATCTCACATTCTTTTTTGGTTTTTTTGGGGTTTTTGTTGTTGTTGTTGTTTTTTTTTTTTTTTTTACATTGAGACTGCTTATTATCCTGGTTCTTCTCAACCAAAGCTTTAGCTCAATACCCCACAAGGATTAAAAGCAAATTATTGTCATTCATCACCTGGTGACTGTCCCCATTCACTTCATTAGTCAAGGAAAAAAAAAAACTCTTCTGTGTCCCATTGTTAGAAATGATAACTTACATTAAAATATCACAGACAGTGTGTGCATAATGTAGAAGAAGTGGATGCTAATTTGGGTGACCCTAATATTTTCTAGAGTTTCAGAAAGCCTCCAACAAGATTTTCAGTAACAGGAGAGCTTTGGAGGAAATGCCAGCTATGCACTTCTAGGTCCTTTCCTACTCTGACCGCTGAAGTTGATTGGACAAACCATGACAGGCAAAGTTAAACATGTGCAAGGTTTAGCTGAATCACAGTCTGCAGTTTGTGAAAGGAGAATGATAGCTCAAGAAAAATGTGAATGTATTACTGCTGCTTTTTTGCTTGCATTTTGCATACCCAGCAAGTCTGCCATTTAATATCAAGAGAGTTGTTACTACATCACTTAAGCTCAAAGTCTTAAAATGCAACCAGGTTAGCCCTAAATCTAGATTCTACAACTAATATTAATCAAAGATAATAGGCTTACTTAAAATATGCCAACAGTATCAAATTTTAAAACAGTATTGTAGTTAGATAAGGTAATCCCCATGGGACACAGAACTGTGTACAAACAGTATGGACCAGTACAGTTCCAAAATCCCCTTTTAGCAAGATGAATAATATCAAAGTTTCATAATCACCTAGTCTGACTTAAAAAAAGGAAAAACCTGCTGAATGAAGTAACTTGAAAAAAGAAAACCAGTAGTGTGAAAGATTCAAGTTATTTGGGAAGGAAAAAAGGAATGTGTCCATCAGCAAGAAAAGTATTAAGGAAAAAATTATTTCCACTAATGCTATAAAACTGAAAGATTGTAGCAGACACTAAAATCTGAATTGTGCCTAAAAGCCTGGATTTTTGCAACTATAAACTACTTTAAATAATGAAAAATATTCCAAATATTCTGTCTATTTTTAAAAGCATCTTATTCTGTTTTCTTTTATTACATCAGTTATGATACAGTAAATCATGCCAAAAGTTCTGAAACCACAAAATAGCTTTAAATGTCTGCAAGATTATTTTTAAATCTTTTGAAAACTATCTTAACATATTCTGCCTTTACAAACATTCAAACGCCGTATAAAAAATCTCATTACCATATGAGAATCTCCATTTGTGTTTTCATGGTACATTGTGGTTTTTTTCCCTACAATGAATGAGCGAATTTTATCTTCGCTTAAATTAAGACTTCCACCTTCATTATTCCTGCCAAATAGGGAAAAAAGTCTATGCTAAAAGCCAAACATAGATTATGACTTGATCCTGTAGGTTCAAAAAGCTCTATGCCTGTGAGGCTTGCAGACTTAAATCTGTCCCAAGTTCGACCAACAGTAGACTTATTCTCTACCTCTCCCATTATCACACAGGATAGCTCCTGTATTAGTCATGAATAGATCAAATATGACTTTTTAGATGTTATACAAACTAACTGCATGTTTACTTGTTTCTGTTTGTGTAATGGACATGTTTTCGTGCTTAGAAAGACTCATGTACTACCAGCTGGTGCTTCTATTCCTACTTTGGGAAACTCTGTGCTTACTGCTAGGCAGAGATATGGTCATTGTATGAAGGTGGTCACTACAAGGAAAACCATGCAATAAGGAATTTTGATTTTTTTTTATTCCATACTTGGAGATCCTGAACTTTAGCACCTTCAGAGAACTTCATTTTGATTATAGATATCAGATGAGAAACACAGTAAGTTCACAATAATTCCTAATGATCTCAAAAGCACAATTGCACAGCCTGGCTGTTTTCCCATAAATCTACAGTCTTAAAACTAAGAGGAAACATTGTTTGAACAGGGTAAAATATGAGCATCTAATTCCACACTGCCCTCTGTCCGATCTTGTCACTACCACGTCAGGAAAGTCACAAAAAAATATCAAAGCTAATGGCAGCATTCTTTACAAAAGAAGAAATGGCTATACTAAAGAAAACAAAGCCCTGACTGTCTTCTATAGTCATCAAATATAGCAGAACTAAAAAGAGGCATTGCTTCATTTGACTTCAGTGTTAGATGTAGAAAGTTTTAGCTTGTTTCAGAATTCAGTCTCTCCAGTGAGAGAATGTAAACTACAAGACTAATACAGTCAACCGTGACCACCAGTTTCTTCCATTTTCTCAGTGGTCAATACTCATCTGAAGGTTTCTGTTACATTATAGAAATATTTTGCTAGAATCCAACATCTCAGTATTGTATGCAAATTAATCGGTAAAAGATAGGTTATTTGAATTATATTCAGTATATTTCTACTTCTTGACTCTGTAACTTTAATTTTTTTCCTCCAAAACTCTGAATTTTCCCCAAAATTAGAAACTTAAGGCATCCTATGAAACCATCACAGAATTAAATTTTATCTGTATACGCAGTAGTTGCATTTCCTAGTTTAAAGAAGGAAGTTAACTGAAGATGTATATATTGGAATTAGCTATTGTGTCACACACTGTAAAAGATGGCTTATGTTCCCTTTTAACTGGAAAGGCAAGACAGAAATCCTCCAGAATTTTTTCTGCTGTTTTCTCTAATTAATACATGCTTTAGAAACTGAGCGAGCTCTCTGAGCAGATGACTGATGCAGTAAGACCAAATGCTATGGCATTCTGTAGTGTTACCTTTCAACCAGCCAAGAAAAATAAGAAAATAAGCACCCCTGAGGGTTTTCATAATGTAGCAAAAACTTAGACAAACATATACTAACCACACAAGGATAGTAACATCTGTCATCTAGACTAGTGCATTTTCAAATGCAATGTATGTGAAATTGCGGTCATTCTGAGTTTGAGTTCTCGGTCTTCATCATAGCCTACTCTTGTGTACACTGCACAGCGGGAAAGTCTATCAGCTGTGCAGACACTAATGAACATGGCTTCAGTTTGCTTTTATGAAATCCAGAGAATTTAAAGACATTGCTGGAGGCATTCAGTTCTTCCACAGGTTTTGTGACTCAGTACGAAGAGTTATTCAATGTTACACAATGTATACCATCTATAGAATTATGGTTATTATCCTCAATTGTGGAACTGTAAGTTTGAGTCTGAAAGTTAATTTCAAGTAATGTTTCTTCCCCGCAGGAGGTTTCTAACCACTGATACATCTACATAAGATATCTTGTGAAAGCCACTATCAGGGTGTTTGACAACTAGGGACCTAATTCTGTAATGCTTACCCAATGAATACACACTTTGACTCAGTGCTGTTATGAGATCCACCAGATAAAGGACCCAACCTCTCACAGTAGGGCCGCTGTCAATTTCTGCGGGGGCAATCCACTCTCAGGTGACCTGCTCTCTGTCTCTTCAGTGACTAAAAGCCTGTTAAGCCTCTAAGACTGGCCCATATAGCCAACTGGTGGTTTGTCTCAACACAGCTGAGGACAACTGGACTAATTGCTGATGACAGCTGTGCCATTTGGCTGTAGCTATAGACCTTTGTCTTAACACCTGTACCTTGATTTCTGCCCGCTATTGTCCCATCTCTTGTTCATACTCCTGACTTCTTACAGGCTTTACCCAATCCTCAGCTATCTTCTAGAATAGGTTCTGATGGTCTTAAGCTCTCTGCTCCTCTCCTTGCCTTCTCTTCTTTCATATACTGATATCTTTGGCTTCTCAGGTTCCTGAGTTCAGCTCAAGTTCAGCTTATCCTGACGATGTTTTCTGGCTCCAAACTTGCTCCACCTTGACTTAAGGAGATGGCCCCAACTGCCTTTGGATTCCCCAAGGGGTCAAGGTTCCCTGAGGGTTTTTTCAACAGTTACCTTCTCTCTCTACCTTCCCCACTGTGACAGGATTTCATCTGGATTTGTAACCAGAAATGTACTGAAGGAACAGAATTTCTCAAAAATCAATCAAGCACTTACCCCAAGCTATTCCTGATTACCATTGCCTACTTTATCAGTATCCCTTTCTGGAAAGTTTTCCTTAAAATCAAATTTCAACCAGTGCAGCATGCTAGGCTCACTATAAGCAATAACAGTAAAATCTTCCACCCCATTCCTTAGAAAGGTACAATCTATAGGCATTCACAGCCAAAGAAACGCCATTTATACTAACTCTGATGTGCTGACTTATCAATACAAAGAAAACATATATACAATATTTGTCCATGCATACATCACAGCCATCTCTCTTTCATATGATGCATTCTTCTTAAGATGTTCAAGTGTGCTTGATCATCACAGAAATTTTAGCAAGAACATAAATAATTCATGGAAGACATCTGCATCTAGAAATAATGAAAGTGAATTATGTTACAAATTTTTAAAGGCAAGGCCTTAGACTCAGTAAGCCAGGAGTCACTTGGCCTGTAATGGTGTCACTTCTTCATTTCAAAGACCACTAAAATTTGTGGAAATTATAGCAGGGATTTTGTCACGCAATAATATAGAACTGTCCAGAAATTGTGAAAATTTATTTCTGCTTCACGGATGCATTTCCTCTCAGGAAAATTAAAATCAACTTAAACTTTGTGATCTCACACTGAAATAAATGATATCTGTTGGCCTCTTGCCTCCTGTCTCTTTTATGCCCAGACAGATCACATCTGTTCAATTGAAGAGGAAATGGACATGACAGTAATCAACCAATTGGGCAGTGAAGCATACCTTGGGAAGACACCATTAAACACTAGTTGGGAAGAGAAGCTGTTAAGAATAACTCAATCAACCACTTCAAGTTATGTTCATTTTGAAGATGATTAGCAGAGGATACATCACAAGAATAATACTGTTTGCATTCAAAAAGATAATTTCAAAGAGAAACAAATTTATTCTATCACATACATATTAAGGCTACACTGAAAAGATTTTTTTTTTTTTCAAAGTAGTTACCAACAGCTTCTACAGCTTCAGTGAAATTTCATGGAGTCTCTGTCACTGACTTTGAGAAGAAAAGTAATTGACCCCAAATATTTATTTTCTTGATTTAAATTAAACATCTTATTCTTCTACAGGTTCCAAACTAAATATTACCTTAGGCTAAGTTATAATGAATCAATCACTTCTGTCAAAACCTTGAGAATGTTACAATTAAAAAAAGCAAAACCACCCCCAGAACTCAAACAAGAAAGGCTAGACTTGCCCCAAGCGACCACTATGTTCAAACTTTGGATTACAACACAACACTTCAGACTTCCCCGTGGATGGGCACTTACATGCCATAGCTAAGGCCATGAAGCTATACTCATGTCTGCAGAACCCCTACTCAGTCTGACCTCTGGGCACATGCGATGAAGATTGCCGGGAGGGAAGCTTGTAGGAAATAAGTGAGTCAGTTGTTCAAAAACTAACACCAGCTCCCGCAGTCTACACATCTAATTCGGCACTTACTTCAATCACCTTTAAAAGCATATGCAACCCAGCAGCTTCTAACCAAATCAACCCCATCTGAAAAATTCTGTCTGTTTCTTGCCAGAATTCAATCATGCATCATCTGTCCTGGCACTGCATGGCCATATGCTACCTTAAGGGTGCCACAGAGGAGGAGAGGTAAGACTTCAAACTGTGTTTACCCTTCTGGCTGCCTATATCTGAAATAATACCTTGAAGGTATTGCATAAAAATATGGGAGAAATCAAATTGCTGTCTGATAGACAACACAACACAAATAGATCCCCTGCTTAGTTAAAGTTCTTCCTGTAACGCAGTAACTCTCCGCCAAACAGAAATGTTCCACATGGGAACACAAGAGCGTCCCAAGGTGGTGCCACTACTGACAAGTAAAAGGTAACTTATCATTGTTACTTTTAACCTGCACTAACTCATTGGCCTTACAATAAGAAGAAAAAAAAAAAATCAATTTAAAAAAAAAATCAATAATCAATTAAGCATTCTGGAGTTGGACTTCACCAGCTCCACACAGTAGCTGCTGTATCATCTTTGGGATCTGCCTCCCCGACCACAGATGTCCATCATGAATGACTGGTTCCTGCACCAGCCACCTCACTGCCACAGCAGATGCTTCCCAGTGAACTACACAGGCAGAGGAAAGATTTGGTTCATGTCATGCCTTATGTTTAACTTTCATTCAGCATGCAAATTCTAGCATTGAATGTTATAGTTCACTAGCGAACAGATAAAGAAACCAGATTTAAAACAACACTTGGGTCACTAATGACAACTTCCAAAATCTTGGAAGGCTGAAGTCAGAGGAGAAAGATTCTGAGTAAACGTAATGGGATGTCTGCGGGTCTAGTCAAAAACATTTTTAGTGAACTGTGGAAAAAGAAGCCGGTGCATACCTGAGCTTTTACGGCCTGACGTCAAGCATAAGGAATAGTTTTTAACACACCTCATTACAGCAGGATAGCTCTTTACACTTTACAAAAATTACTTCCTCATCTCTCAAAACCGACGAACAGTAGGGCAATGCCTTAGTGATAGTTTAGTATAATAATGCGCTCTCATTTACTCACTCAGCTGACCCTCATTTGAGACACTAATCTTTAAAAATTAAGTTAGTCAAAATATGTTGTACTCATTTTTTAAAATCTAAAACTAATTTAGCTGTTTAATCAGAGAGTAAATCAAGAGTAATCTTCCAGCTACATCACTGTGCTTCCCTATTCAGAAATGCCATAAGCAACAGAAGCTATGGCTATATAAAAACTTCTAATTGTTTAGATACATATATATACACATCTGTGGAATCATCCATATACCTAATACAAATCAATGTAAGAAATTTGGTTAGAACAAAGATAAAATTCTATACAGGCAAACTCCTTTCTAGCAATTCAGAGCAGTGTATGTGCAACGGTTTTAATGCCACCTGCATTACAAACTCTAATGAAAGGATAATCTTCCTTAAAAAGTGTTCCCTTAAATTTTCCTCCCAAGCTCAAAAATATGAGTTTAGTCATAACTAAAATATCACTAGTTACTTTCAAAGTTTAAAGCATCCTTAACAAGCACCTCAGATATTCATTAAACACAGTACCAATAAAATAGCTATGACGAAGAAAGGGGATTGCAAAATGGAGAGGAAATAACAAAACCACAAAAGGTCCCTTCATTTATGGAGAAGGCCAAAGGATTCTCCACATTCCTTCAAGTAAAAAAAGCTTTATGATTCTAACAAAATAATTTGGGGGAAAAACCCACAGACAGTAAGCTGCACATGGCTGCACACATTGTTCTGTTTCTGGAAGATGAAAACCTAAGTCAAGTTTTGTGAAATCTGAACTTCAGGTTCCTGTGATGCTGGGTTTCTAGTTTCTTCTCCCTCACAACCTTAATGATTAGTCTGTTTTTCATTATAAACCCTGATCTCTTCAGCTAACAAATCCATCTCCTCCTTCTCAGGTCTGACAAGCACGATGTACATTTTTAACAGCAGCACTGATCTGAGTTTTACTTAGGTGTGGTGTTTGAGCGTGTGTACAACTGAACCACAAAAAGGGAACTCTAAAAGGAAGGTAATCTCACAGTGTTGTCGGTGCTGAGTGTGAAACTGTTTTAATCAAACATACCTCAAAGAGTAAGTATTTCAAATGCCAGAAGAAGGAATATGTAAAAAGAAACCCACAAACAAACCACTTTTCTTTCTCCTCCTTGAGGATGCCTATTTGAAACTCTGAACAAGTACCAAACATCGCAATGAGACTTTATCATATTTCATCCATCCCTGCATTATGAGCCATTCTAATACTCTTTACTCATCAGAGTGGATTTTATTCAGCTTTAAAGGATTTACCTGTAGGCAGCTCAAAGTAAAACAAAATTTAGATTTTTTTTCAAGTTCGCTGGAGCTCTGTGAGTCCTGCACCGTAAGAGTTGTTAGCTTTTGCTCATGAAGTTAATGGAAAACAGACCGATTTAATTTCTAATTTATGTTCTTTTCTTAAATATGCCCATCCATGACACAGATTTGTCACATCTGAAGAATTACAATGTGGAAAAAGGGCGCTCACTCAAAGATTATTGCTCTACCACATGGGTGGGCCATGCTGTCACGAAGGCTTTACACATTTATGAACAACTTTCATCCAAACACCATTTAAAGGTCCAACCTCACAGAACATTGAATCCACTCAGAGTAATCAACAATACACTCAAAAGAGGGATCTGCAGAACCAAATGCTGTGTATTTGGCTAAAACAAACATGCAAGAGCATTGCATTCCTTGTAGACTAATGAATGCATGTAAAACATATGGTGATGCATGAACTCACTCTTTATGAACGTGGCCAGAGGGAACTGCGTCTTAGCTGAAATAGCTTAGAGGGGATGGGGTGGGAAGAGAAGACTGAACATACAGTGGGCCCTGCTAGAGGTCCATTATTAACTGCTCTCCACCGTATTCCTGTTTACGGGCATGCTCTTGCTCTTTCAGCGCAACGTTGCTTACCTTTGACTCCAAGGGTCTTTGTTTCCAAGTAATAAATACTTCGGGCTCCAGGGAGCAGACAGGAAGATCATACATGACTCCAAAAAAACCTTTACTGTTGACAGATTATTCTAAGTGCTTATTCATTATTAGCTGAAATGCTATTGACTGCACACTTAATAAATAGCCCATTTGTTCTTTTCAACTGAAGCAATACTGTAACAGGACTTCTGAAGAGAAGACCATTAAAAATATAAAGACATCACACAGCAGGTAATTTGGGGAATGTGGTTTCAGTTTTCTGTTCATGCAGCACAACCAACAAATGCTGCATCAATTAAAATTTCTGCTGCTTGAATAAAAATTTAGTGCAGGCTACTCATACACCCTAAGAATGATCTAGATGTTTTCAAGAAATGAGGCATTGAGGTAAACTATAACTACATTAGTGTAGCTTCATAACAAAACAGTGTAATAATTTTCCTCTTCTCTGGACAAAAATGGCAGCCTTGGCTCTGCCAGGGAATAAATGCTGCCCTGAAGCACAAGACAACGAACCAGGTGAAGAGCCTACTTTGCTGCAAGCCACTAGCAAGTTGTCAGAGCAAAAGCCATACAGCTGAACATTTTTCCGGCTTATTTGTTCTTAAAAGCAGCCTAATTTCATTTAGAACAAGAAAATATTCCCATTTTAAAGTTCTTTTGCTCTAAGTCACTCTATTTAACTATTTTCAGCTACTCACTAAATCATTGTTAATTAATGCACTGCTTTTACGACCACGCTTAATAACCTATGTGCTAGATAACTGTCACTTAATGACTACAAGAAGGAAAGCCATCACAATTTCAACTGCTTAAAAGGATTCCAGACAATTAAGAAGTAGACTAGAAGCATACTGTACAGGAGAAAGAGATTAACCGGGAAGGAAGAGACAGAAAGAGAAATATTCAAAACATATGACTGTAGAGTTAAGTAAAAAAAGCACCAACCACGCACAGCAGTTAACAGTTAACAATAGTTAATTTGCCAGATTGCCAATAAGAAAAATCAAAATGTGTTTCAGAGCTAATACTTAAGTGATCCATTCCCATGATAAAAGCAACTATATCATATAGGTAATCTTTTATTAACAGATTAAAAAATCCGGATACAGTAGGATATCCAAAAGTTTGTGATGTATTTGTGTTTTAAGATGCTTCTGAAAAAAAAACTTACACAGAGCTTGTACTCAAGCACAGTAAAACAATACTTGTAACAACTGATGAAGGCAAAACATCTATAACAACACTTATTGAGGAATATTTGTTTCTTTATGACTTTGTATGATAGCGTCACTGTAGCACAAATGAGCACAAATTAACTGAACATTATAGTGTCTGAGTTTACTTAGGTTTTGCAGTCCAGTATGTCTTCATTTTCTCACTTTGTTAAAAACAAACAAATATAACAAACAGAAAAAAAGGTCAAAAAGCAGCATATATTTCAGGTATAATCATTTTCACCATGCAATTATTTTTTAACTTCACAATTAGGCAGCTTACTGACTCACGTGCTGATAATTCATTTTCAATATCAAAGGGTCAGTGTAATCTGAGAGATTAAATGCTGCTGCTTATCTACAAATGCATCTCTCATAGGTGCCTCATTTTATTTCTGATGTTGGACTTCCCCAAACAGCTGCATGCCCGCACTCACAGCTGGGTGCAAGCTGCTGGACAGCTACACTACTCATGGCGGAAGGAAAAGCAGAAAATGATATGCAGTGAATTGGGCTTTTTTCAATCAGACTAAATATTTGGATTAGAGTAAAATTCCTTCTAAAATACATATTGCAGGCATATGTATGACAGACAGAAGATGAGTTCGTTGGAGGAGAAACATAAAATAAAGGAATAAGTAAGACTCCAATGCATGGGAAAGACAAACCAACTCCCTAAGTGTTTCTCAGACAAATGCAATTGATTTATTTCCTGCAATCCTATAAGAATTTTTAGTAGAGTTTAGATAATTTTAGTAGAGTTTAGTGTTCTAGTAGAGTGAGTTAGTTGATGTCCTCATTTCTTCAGCTATACTTTACTCATGCATCTTCCTTTTCTTCACACAATGAATACAATAATCTAAACATCATCACAACATATTCTAATGTAACAGTCTCCTGGATTTAAGATTCAGTGCTACTGGGACAGATGTTATCTTTGGTTATACCAGCAGGAATCTCACACTGACTCTGCTACTGATGACAGCTATAGAACCAAACAGAGTTTACACTAAGCTAACAGCAACTTTTTCTATTACCTTGCGGTAAATCATGTCAACAGCACCTAAACTTCATGCAAGTTTTGATCCTTCCATGCTGTCAAGCTTCCTTCCTCTGAAAAGCCAAGATACCAAACACAGGAGCAACATGAGGCACACTGGGTCTATTCTTGACATTAAATCTGAACAGGGTCTCAGATGTGCAGTCTCACCTGGGACTCCTTGACCCACTTTACAGGTAGCCATTGATCCACTTAGAGATCACGTGAAAATTAGAGATGAAGTACCACCACCATTTTGAAATAGGCTTCAAATCAGCTTTTTTATTACGCTACTGCTCCTTGCTTTGTATTTTCAGACCCTCCCACCCAGAAGAATGACTTCTAACCAAAAGATGACTAAAGATGACAAAAGATGACAAAGAATGAAACATTTCAAAAGCTGCATTGTCAACAACAAAAAAAATTTTAGTGCCATCTCAATTACTCTTTTATGTAATCATTTTATCTTTAACTAGGAATGCACAAACAGCATGCTAATTAACAAAAGGCTGCTCTTTACATCTGAAACTAAGTTTCCATGCTTTGCATCATTGTGGTTCAAGTCTGAAAATGGTCATATATTTCCTTGTTATGAAGAGGATAACTACATATAATACCTTCAGATTAGCCCAATAAATTGTTTGGTCAGTTCTGATGAGAAATAAGGTATCTATCTTTTAGATAAAACACCCAACTCCAAATTGAATTTATTATTTCGTATAATCACAGAATGGTTGAGGTTGGAAGGCACCTTGGAGAGAGTCAAATGCAACCCCCTTGCTCAGAGAGCAGGGTTACCTGGAGCAGATTCCTGAGGGCCTTCACTGGTTGGGTCTTGAATGTCTCCAGGGATGGAGACTCCACAACCTCTCTGGGCAACCCATGCCACAGTTTGAACACCCTGACAGTGAAAAAACTTCCCCTCTCGCCCCTTATGTTAAAACAGAATTTATTGTATTTCAGTTTGTGCCCATTGCCTCTTGTCCCATCACTGGGCACCACTGAAAAGAGCCTGGCTCCATCCTCCTTGCAGGTATTTGTGCATATGGATGAGATCCCCCTGAGACTTCTCCAGGCTGAACAGTCCTCTCTCTGCTTTCCTCATAGGAGAGGTGCTCCATTTCCCTAATCATCTTCATGGTGCCTTCACTGGACTGGCTCCAGTATGTCCATGTCTCTCTTGATCCCAGCACTAGTCCCAGAACTCCAGCTGTGTCTCACCAATGTTCAGCAGAGGTGAAGGATCCCCCTCTCAGCCTGCTGACAGCACGCTGCCCAGTGTAGCCCAGGAGGCTGGTGGCCTTCCTTGTCGCCAGGGCACATTGCTGGCTCATGTTTATGTTGTTTCCTTCTTAATATTTTCTATTCTCTGAGTTGCTGTTATATAAATGTTGCTTAGTCTTCAGCACTGACTATATGAATTTTATGAATTTGAGAGTTATCTCATACCAGTGAAAAATTCCTCTCATTAGTCAAACATTCACATAATCATTTAGCTTGGCAATCCAAAGAAGATTTTAATCCTTTTTTTTTTAGTTGTCTGGCAAAAGCTTGAGTTAAAAAAAAAAAAAAAAAAAAAAAACCTCCAGAAAAGGGCAGATGGATTGACAACTAATGAATCTTCCAAAATAAGCTATATAAAGACATTGAAAATACATCTGATCTAAACAGTGGATTAGAGGAAAAGGTAGAAAGAAGAAGTATCTTAAGAAAAGAATGGAAAAATTCTCACTGCCTACCACAACTTTTGGTTGACCATGGATCATAATTTATGCAGTCAGGTATGGATATGGATGTTTCCACAATTATTCACAGTATTGGACTCATTCCCCATCACTCTTCTCAACATGTTTTTGGAAAGTGCTAATATGTAATGAACATGAGCCCATGTATTGAACTGCTAAATTATTAAAAATGAGACTTCAAAGCTTGAGAAGCCACTGGCTATTTCCTTTATAAACAATCTTTTGTTTAAAAATTCCCTGCTTTATGCCTATATCACTTCCAAAACCTCTATCCACTGGCTACTAGCTGAAAAGAAAACAAAACAAAAAAAAGAGGAAAGGCTGTTCTAAACCCTGTTCCATGTAGTTGCAAACTGGTTTTATGACTCCACAGCAAGAGTGCGCAACATGTGGCAAGAAAGCCAATTATGGCCCATGGGGTTATAAAATGCAGCCATCAACCATCTCTCTCTCCCTGTAACTACATAACTGATTAAAAGCTGATTAACTGTATGTATTTGCTTGTTAACACAAGCAAGCAAATTTTGTTCAGCTATCTGGGAAGCTGGCAGCCTAGGAAAGTATGGTTGTGTGGCTTTCTTGTAGCTTAAAAAAAAAAACCAAATAGTAAATGAAAAGGGAATACAGAGTTTTAATTCAAAGTTTTGATATAGCTTTTATATACATATATATATAAAAAAAAATTCAGGGGGGATATTACTTTGACTCTCTGTCCCTCTTTTTCATGCAATTTCTAGTTTTCTTGCAGAAGTTTTGGGTCTTTTGACATCCAGCCATCACACAAGTTAGGCTGAAATTGGTCAATGGGGGTTGAACATTATTAATACACAGACTTACAGATGGACAGTGTGGTCACAAAATCCTAGTGGGCAATCAGTCTCAAGGAGATTTTGCATTAATATTTCACATGTAGCATTTGGGAAATGTTCAAGCTGTAGGAGTCAAAAGAAATTGGACAGTCAAAAGCGGGGGCCCATAAAATAATTCATTTCATCATCTGTTGTGCCATATATCAGCTTCATAGAATCTCTGACAAAAATCTGTATGTCTCATCAGTCCTGCAGCAAACACACGTGCTCAGCCAGATATGCAGTTTGCAACTTAGGTCCAAGTGGACAAGAGGGTCTTGGCACAAAAACATTCACCTGGGAGGAAGAGAGGTGGCATTTTCTCACAGATAAGAAATAGAGGAATAAAAATAAAATCTTTCAAATGTATGAAACATTTTGTTATTGTAGTCTCTATTCTAACAATGAAGGAAATACTTTACTTAGCAGTGACAAGTGTTTTAAAAGCATTAACTTAAGACAGCTAACGAAGCCCGACACTCAGCTGGTATGTTATAGACAATGAAGAATCCAGCATCTGCCTTCTTTTTAGCTTCTGTATGCCCATGATAAATTGTTAGGTTTTTTGCCAAATGTAAACTATTTTTCTTCATTCTTCATTAAGCTGAAAATAAAGCAGCTCAAAGATAAGCTACAAATAAGCAAAATTCTGAATGAAAACATCCTGGAAATCATGTATAGTTCAACTATATTGTCTGGAAATATATCCTTTTTTTTTTCAGCTAAGGCATAAATGCAGTACATAAGGAGTCATGTGTTTTTAAAATAAGATAGCTTTTTTTTTTTAACTTACATTTGTCTGCAACCAGGAGCTGAGACAGAGAAAAATCATTTTAGCCATAATAGCTTGTGATAGAAAGGTGTTTGGGGTTATTATGTCCTCTTCCAGCGAAGGAAAGATACAGAGCCCAATGGAAAAATGTCAGATACTTAACACAATCAGAGACAGAAGGTTGCAAACCTCCAGAAAATGTCACTGATTAGATAACATGTGCCTAACTGAACTGACATTAGACAAAAGCACTTCTATCTCCTCTAAAATAAACAGAGAGATGGGAGAAGAACAGAGAGGAGGGAGCTCCTGGATTATCACCAGAAAAAGAAGGGAAAGATTTAGTCACCTATAGTGGAAGAGAAGCAAACTGCTCAGAAGAGGAGGCTCTAAGATTCTTCAAAGGCAGCTGAAGAATTGGGAATTACTGGATTTACTAAGGAAAAGGAGAAGGACCAGCAATAACTTGGAAGAACGGAGATTTAAAAGCATGTAATTCCCATCCAAGAGAAGGAAAGCATGTGTGAGGAATGGGTACATCTTTCACAGCACATGGAAATAGCAGAAGAAAACTGTTGCCCTGCGGGGCTGTGGAAAAGTGGTGAGTAGAGCAAGGCTCTTGTGCATGAGTACAAACTGATGTGAGGATTCATAATGAAGAATCCTCTAAGAAGAGGAACCATTCGAAAAGTTTTCTGGAGAAAAAAAATAAAAATAAATTCGTTGAGGTGGTTGCAAAGTGCAAGTATGTGAAAAAATAGGATTAATGTACATGTGCTAAAATTCACATACTTTACAGCAACTCGAGATAAGTCCCACCTACTAATTTATGTGAAGAAGAAAAAAGAAAGGAATTTTGCTCAAGTGGAGAAATGAAACTAACTGTTACCACCTAGAAAAGATACATTTGTCAAGAGGATGGTTACTACAGATAAGGACAGGAACAAGAAGTCCATGTTGCAAGACTCTCCTTGGAAAAGTTAAAATAATATAAGCTATATTTACCTTTCATTTATTGAAGAGAGCAAATCCAGTGAATTTTATTTCTGTCATCACAACATTCAAAGTAGTTAAGTGAAAACTGGTGTGTAATAAAAAGTTATACACCAAACAAAGATTCCACGTCAATCTCACTGCTTCCTTAAATTTTGATGCTGGTATTTTATCATCACAAAGCTATTCAGATTCAACAGGCTGGCTTCCAAGCTTGTTACATCAGCAAAAATATTAAATATTATTTGTTATTATTAGCCTAGATTTGGCAAAAGTTAACAAGACTACACTACAAGATACATACATTAGAAATTAGGATAAGAGAGTATCTTTGAATTACTATCACACGTGCCTCAAATTATATCCAGGGAGGCATCAGTTCCAGCGTTCAGAGTCTCTGTACACGTTATACTGAAGTGTAATTTACAGCAGACCTTACACATTAAGCTTTCATGGTGGCAGCTGTGTGTCTCATTATTTTTTAAAGAGAGATTTGGATGACAGTGATTTGTCCCACATATGTAGTTCTTACACATAACAGACCGTGTTAGCATCCGTGGTCTGCCTCTTCAGGTCATGTTCTCCTTGGCTTTTCTTGGCCATACATGCCATTTATTTGCTTACACCAGACTTGGACCTTATATTTTGGCATGTCACCGCATATATCTGTATTTCAGCTCCTAAACAATACTTCACACTACATTTGCATTGTTTTGCTTCTCCATCCTTGTGCCCCAACACATGTGCTTTAATCAAGGCTTGAAAACAATCTATCCACCCACTCAGCTAGACAAATGCCGAAATGTCTCCAGATTTTAAGCTTTCTTTTGGCTGCAAAATGATCTTCCAAACATGAATGAGCAGTAAACATCACAGCTGGCTTCCCATGTTTGCAAGCAAGTAAACAATTTTTTGGATACCTCTTCAGCTGCAGAGATACATGCCAAGCTGCGGCAGATCACGGCTGCTAATAAGAACCACGCAAGACGCAATGAAAGCATCAAGGAATGGTTGCCTGCGAGGACAGTGCACAACATGGCAGTGGAGCAGCAATGAAAACGCCGCAGAATTCAAAGCAAAAAGGACATCTTCCACCTCCTTTGCTACAGGGTACTAGGGTTTCGGTTTTTTTCAGGCCCATTTGTCACTTCCTACCTGGAGGCTGATATCAAGAAGGATCCCACCCTGGCACCCATCACACCCAAAGAAATCCCAGTACTTTAGGGGTGAAGAAGGGAGAAATTCAGCACATACAACTTATGAAATTGAGAAGGACTCCACAAATCAGTGTCTGTTGGAAGGACAGAGCTGAAAGGTGTTGAGGCTAAAGGCTTCAAAAATACTTAGGGATCTACAAGAGGAAGTGGACCAGCCCACACCAGCTGAGACCAAATAAGGAATGCATTTTTCTCCTGCAGGCAGAAGAGTAAGGGACACAACACATTACATGCAAGCAGTGAAAAAACACACCTCTACCTTTTCCTCCTTCACATCTTTCTTTCCTCACTCATTTTTAGTCTACATGTAGTTTTAACACAGAGGCATCTTTTTTTTTTTTCACATTCAACTCCAAGTTCTCCTCAGTCACTGCCTATGAACACAACAGGGAGAATAGCAGCCCAACTATTTTTCACCCTGACACGTAGGCACAGGCTACATTTTTCAGGCCCTGGCTTCAGCCTAGCTCTCTGGTCCAGCTTCTTGAGACGACACAACAACTCACTCGCACCTCATTCTGCAATAAGCAGAGAGAACTATTTGTTCTCTTGCTGCAACAGCATAATAGCCAAACCGTCTCAGGACTCCACGGCAGCCCTAGGCTCACCCTGCAGCTACAGTCTTCAGCAACAGCTGGCATTAGTATAGCACTATCAAAGCAGTGAAGACACCAAAGACAATTAAACAAATGGCACTGATGAGCTTGCTACTGAACTTTGCTGCTTTAATAACATTTATTGCTTGAGAAGAGATAAATCGCACCAAGAGGGCTATAAGCACTATGGTTATCACACATGGTCCAGCTGGTGCAGACAGAAGTGACTGCTCTGCACGCGTTAGTGCCCACCACACCGAGGAAACGCCGAGCAAAACACAACTAGAGAATGTCAGCTAAAAAACAAGCCCAAGTAAACAGGTTTTATACGAAGCATCTTGGGAGTGGAGGAGTAGAAAGGCAACAGCTCCACAAATGCTGTTTTCACTGTGTCCCCTGTGGGAGGACTTGGCAGTACTTCGAGCCTGGTAATCTGTGTGCCCACGGGCATCCACACAGCCTCCTGGCATCACAACCCAACTCCCCACAGCAAATAGGACCCTCAATGAGTGCGAGAACAGCATTTGTCCTTGTACACTGTACAAGGAAACCAAGAACTGTGTACAGATTCCCTGCTCCCACCCCATAGTAGAGAGGGTTTTTCTTTGTCCACTATTTGATAGTCCACTCATACAAAATCTAGCCCCCAAAAGCCATTTAATAAGCTGTTTTTCTTCAGTCTGTAGTAATAAAACTATACAACACTATAAACATTTTCCGCATTGGACTCCAAGACGTTTGGCGCTCTAGCTGGAAACACTGCTCCTTTTGTTTTTACATTACAGCAGACCCCTTTAGACCCACTTTCCATCAAGACACTTTCTTCTATTTTCTGCAAGGAGAGCCCTTTCTAAATCTAGGCAAGAGACTTATGAGCAGCTATTGGGCGAGTATCATTGCTCCAGACTTAAGCACATCACAAATCAGACTCATCAGAAAAGCAGAGCGATGTCCAGGGAACAAACTTCCCTTCTGTAACCGTTCCAATGCACGGGCTGGCCACGCAGGGAAGATTGGCATTAACGAGAGATATGGACCTACATCTCTCAAGTGGGGAGAAAGAAACAGACCCCATAGAAGACAAAATTTCCTTTTCATGAAAAGTTTAAGTTAAGGAAAGCAATAAACGCTCTCTGATGAGTGTTGTCAGTCCGTGTCTAAAGCGACATCTTCGTAACTGAAGATATTCTTGCTTTCCACCCCACGTCTGAGAAGTGCAGGGCAGGTAAAGCACGAGAAGAAGTATGGCATATGAAATTCAGCAAAACACTGTGCTGATGCTGCTTCTGGCTTTCCTGTTAAAGCTGCCGACAGGAATGTTAACGTTTCAGTCAGGCAAAGTTTGCAGGGAGAGGTAGTATCTTTTATTAGACCAACTGATACAATTGGAAAAAACAGACAAACTTTTGGGCACAGAAAGCCTTTCCTGCACAGACCTGAAGAAGGGCTTGTTTGTCTGAAAGTGTCTGTTTTTTCCAACTATATTGGTTGATCCAATAAAAGATATTACTTCTCCCTGCAAACCCTGCCCCACTTAACAGTCTTTGAACATCATGGCTACAACAGCGATACTATTACGTTATGGTACTGATGGTTTGCAGCATAGACTTCTGCATTTGGTCTGATAAGCATCAACTCATTTCACAGAGAATAAGCTACTGGTTTTAAAGGCAATAGCTCAAAATAAATTATACCCATTGCCAACATGGGCCAGCCTGAAGCTGATGGTGATAAAGGAAAAAAAAAAAAAACACCACAAAAAACCCCCTAGAATCCCACCCCCCTCCCCACAAAATAACCCCAAGCCTTCTTATTACCATTCACACCAACCATTAGAATACCCTCCACTCATGACATGTACCACAATATTAGGAAATGCCAGGAGAGCACAGATTCTCAAGTACCTACCAAATGAGTAGTAAAACAATCCTAGTGGGGAATTTTTAAATAGGACTGACAAAATAACATTATTTTCAAGACACATTCAAAAACTTTCTCCTATGTTGTGGCAGCAGTGCCACACTTACAAGGACTGGTCTTGGCAAGTGATACCCTAACAAGTGAGCCACGCCCTAAAGAGTTTATCCTGAGGATACACATTTACATAGCAGAAAGACAGACACACAGAAATAAGTAAAGCCTTTCAAATACCGTGGGCCTCAGAAAGGTCTTTGTGCCTTACGTATTTCAATGGTCTGAGTACTTCTGGTGGTACAGACCAAGTAGCTGACGGACCCACTTCATGCTCAGGCACTGATGCTAGGAGATGCAATAAATACCTGAAAACTCATGCTCAGCTAATTAAAACATACTTTTCTTCCCATAGTCTACCATTAACTTTAGCACAAATCTAACTGAAAAAAAATCTGTACTACAAATGAGAAAAATCAATTCTCATGCTCAACATACAATTTACTGTTATTTATAAAACAGACTGAATTTAAATACTCTTCATTGTCCTCTCCTCTCACTCCAAGGTTCATGTTTTCATTATAATAACCATTTCAGGTTTATCACTGTAAGAAGGGTCTTCAGTAGGAAAGCCACAGTTAAGTAATTTTTCATTGAATTACTTTTTTTTTTTTTTACATGTTCTGTTACCAAGACGTATTCCAAGTTTCATTTCAGAGTTCTGTGAATTAAAACACAAAACATTTTGGGTGACGTGTGAAGAATGGTAGAACTTTTATTTTCCAGATCTCTTTGTATTCAAATTACAAATACATGATCCATAGTTTTGACTCAGGGCTGTAACTATAGATTAATTACATTACTTTCAGTGGAATTTCTCCATAGTTTTGCTTTGCCATACAGGTCAGAATGGATATGGTCATTATCATTAAATTACTTGATATTCTATATATTGTAGATTATAAGTATCAATGACTGCAAAATTTTTTCCATCATAAAATGTTTTTTTCTCTACAGGATACTCGATGTTTTGCATTTTTTAAATAAAAATCAAATAATAGCTACAAAATAGCTTTATTTTGTAGATAAAATTTTTATAAGCTGAGCTAGCTAATATTGATCTCCGACATCTATTTAAAATCTATTAATATATATTTATGCAAATATCAGTTACTCTCTGGAACCTTTTTTTTTGGGGGGGATGGGGGAATGGAAAAACTGTTTTGTAAAGAAGTTTATTTACTGAAAATAATTAATAAAACAATACACAGCCTGTTTGTACACCTGAAATAAGCCAGGCTGACTAGAAATGCAATGCCAGAGCACTATAATTTCTAAAATGATATGGGGGTTGAGGGAAGGGGAAGGAAGAAATTAATTTCTGCATGCATTAAAAAAAGACAAACAGTAAGCTAAAATCAGTACAAGTCCATTCCCACAGCTTTCCCCATATTGGGGAATTTTAGGGTAATGAGAAAGACACTTTCCTCAGGGCACAAGTAGTATGATAAGAACTATAGTCTAAAATACCTTCTACATAACACGACGTTTCTTCATTTTGTTCCACTGAACATCAGACTTTTTACACTCATTTCAGTGTAAACAAGAAGAGAATGACAAAAAATGAATTTTATACATCGTTTAATGCTGGAATGAAACTGGATTTGTGTTAGCTGTACCACCCTGGTGCGAGCTGACCTTCAAAAACGTGCATGTGGTTTGAAGGTGTCCTCCTACCCATAGTGTGTACAGCACAGAAGCCACAGACATCAACCATTAGTCGCTGGGTACCACGATGCATCAAATATTCAAAGGAATGACCTTAGCTTTTTTCTGTAGGCATCAGTCCCATTATATATTCACATGTTAGTTTAGGCCTTCTGTGGTTATAAACCAGAGAGTAGTTTTCATGTGTTCTGCCACATCTGGGCTAACAATAATTTGCATTATTAGTACTTATATATTATGTGCTTTCAAGTCTGCTTTAGGACATGAATGGAGAACAGGTCAAGCAGTCTTTTGTAAAGTTCCTGCCAGATGAAGAAGGGCTTGTAACTGCTAACCCCCAGAAGGTATTAGTTATTTATTTCATGAAATTATTTCTCTATATGCAGCCACAAAACGGGCACCATTTGATGAACACCACAGACAGGAACAATGTAGACCTGTCTTTATCTAGCTTCTCATTGCAAGGTTAGTATTGATTTTCTTTTAGTATTTTTCAATCTGCTCATGGTCACCTAGCTGGTGCATAAACCATCTCGCTGCATCGCAAAGAAGAGAGAGATACTTAGTTGTTGCATTTGTTTTCCCCACAAGACAAAATACAGGTGTCTTATTTTCAAATGAAGGGAGAAAGCACACCAAAAGACATAGGACTAAGATAGCAGCATTAATTGACAATGAGTCATCTTATGGCCATATTACATCATAAGGCTTGGCCGGTCTCCCCTCAGCCGGGCTCCAGCACGCCCTCCCCTCTTCAGGTTGGCCACGCTTCCCGCTCGAGTCAGTGCAGGGCTGGAGCCTTCTGGGTACCCCTGGACACCAGGCACCCAAAACTGGCACCTGAGCTCTCATACTGCAGCTGGGACCAGCTTCCTACAGTGATTCATACTGAGCACACCTCTGGACCACACATCCCTGGGTACAGCTAAGCACCACAGCCACAATCTATCATGGGATCAGAAAACCCTAGGGCAGCACAATTCATGCATTCCTGGAACCATATACTGAAATACATGGGTTGGGCATTTCCCCAACAACTCAGTCTGATTTTTTGATCCTCTAGTCTAAAAAGAATCATAGAGGAACACGGAAAAGAAAAAGATCAGCTGAAGTTGAGCCCTGGTTGCAGAACCATTAAGCAAAACCCACCCCAGCTAACAAGAAGCTGGACTTTACAGTGGATTTTGCAGATTTCTCTAAGCAGCAGTTCCATCAACAATCAGTGTTGCCTCCTTACTCCAGCTGGAGCACCCAGGTGACACCCAAGTTGACTGTTAACTCCTGGCTTGCTGGATGGCAGGAGTGACGAACAAGCACCTTGCTATGCTGCACAGCACTGCATGTTTCTATCTAGAGCCACGTAAAGGATAGGTTTTTGTTTATACCTTCTATTTTTGTTAAATCAAATGCAGATATTGCTGAATGAAACATACCAGACTTCCTGGTTGGTTTGTACAAGTCACCTAAAAGATACTAAAACTCCAATTGAGGTATTCCAGACAAAAAGCAATACAACCATCTAAAGGCTCACATCATTCTTTGACACCTTTCAGCTATTTACAAATGGAGCCAGATAGAAAATTAGGTGTAACCACAAGATTGATGAATTCCTGGTTTTATTTAATACTCTAGGCTCCATGTAAAGTAGCCTCTAAACCATCCCTGAATGCCAGGATGCACAGAGAAACAATAGAGCAAGCCTCCTTGACCTGAACTGTAAGAACTGAAAAGAACTTTAAAACCTCTATGCACAGTCTGCATAAGAATGATATGGGGGGGGGGAATATTCTTCATGCAAATTGCCATCCGGGCCAGGAAGCTGAGTACAATACTGTTTTCATCATCTTTAATGATGCACAGTTTAGTTCAGGGGGAGGAGGGGGAAGGAAATGGGACCAACCTTTGACCAGTATGACAGCAGCATAAGTAATCCCTTATTGCATTATGAAACGATTCATACATGGGGACCTGTTACATTACTGGCCTGTTAACAGTATCACAGCTCCTTACTTTGACTTTTTTTCATTTTGTTTTACATCAGACAAGCCTATTGCTGTCATTTGTAGAGAACGGAAAAGCTGCTACAGTTTTTATATAAAACACAGGAAAAAAATACACAGCAGCTGTTCATATTTTCTAGGAAGTCTGTTACAATAATGATGTCATGGAAAAGGGCTGGAATCTATTAAAATGGATCAGACAGGCAAGCCATTCAAAGCCTTCAAACAATATGCGTATACAAGCTGCACCATGTACCTTACATTAAAATAAAAACAGGCAAAGAGTGGAGTTCCTTAAAAATATTATTGAGAGCAGGCAATTAGGGTCATTTCATAGATTTACTTCAATAAATTCAGTTTACTACTGGAACTACCCAATAAAGCAAAATACAAAAGCCACAACCAGCTCACTGTCAATTAAGCTCATTTTCACCTATAAAAGCATTTAAATCTTTTTTGAAATCACTGCCTTAAGCTACAAAGGAACAAAGAAGCTCTCCCAGCAAAAGATTCTCCATTGACATGTGAGACATTTAAACACCAGGTGTAAACTTCAGCTCATTAGTAAGGGCATTTTGTTGGGGTTTCCCCCCCACCTCCAACTTGGGAATTAAAGCATGCAGCTAAGGGGAGTCCCATCCAGGCACTCCGTTTAACTTATAATTAGCAATCAGACATTCTTCATTTATACGATGCTACTCCTGGGCCCTAGCAAGTTTGCACCTCTTGCTGCAGCTTGCTTGCTTACCGCTCCAAACTGCACAGCCCAAGGCTTGCTCAAACGTTATGCTTCTCTTCCCTGGGGTACATTGAAAAGAAGAGGGTTTGTGGTGGAAAACAGATAAGTTTTCTGGCTGTCTGGATGTCTCAAAAATTGTCTTTATGTTGTCCCCCATTTCTGATAAGCTACACCTTCCTCCCTAAGGCTTTCATTAGAAAGGTTTTCCTGATGGTGGCCTAAATATGTCTTCCTAACACATGCAAAAGTACTTAGCACAACATGCATATACTTCTGCTAATATGAGATCATATTTTGACCCCACATTCTTTAAACATTCAAGCTGACTTCTTGCATATTCAAGAGCTGGAAAAGTAAAGCAACACTGATCATGTTTAGTATTTTTAAGTCACAATAAACATACACAGACCAAAACAAACCAGACACAAATACCACAGACAAAGTTTTAACTTTTATACCTCAAAGGGCAGAAGGAGCAAGAGCTATATTCTTCAAGACAAGAGAGGAGACCCTCAACTCAACAGCAGCCGTGAATGGTTTGGAAAGTAATGATCCCACCTTCCCTTCTGTTCTTCCGAACTCCACTGAAGCCAACTATATATGACATCAATTTTGAATATTCTGGGATACGATGATAAGGTCACATGTAAAGGGAATATTTTATAGAGGAAGCAGTATAAATTTGAGATCAAATGCAAGTCAATATGACATTCTTAAATTTCTTTCTTTTCAAACTATCAAATAAATTTTGTACCTGTTAATTATAAAATACCAGCTACAAACAAACAGAGTCAATGAAAATACATTGAGACTAAAAAAATTAATGAAACTACAAGTTGGTTTAAAGCATAATTCTATCAAGTCATCTTGAAAAGATCTGTTCGATTACAGCTCTGGTCAGTTATGCAAACTGATTAAATTGCTTTCATTATACTCCATATTAAACTACATTCCACACTACTACTACAACTATCTCTACAAAAAAGAATTACTAGCAGAACTCCAAACCAAAATTCGAATTGCTAAGCAAACTAAAAAACCCCAGAAAAAAATTACCCTAACTTCACAGGCACATCCACACCGAGGCCATCGAACACTTCCTCCTGCAACAGGGTATGTACGAACAAATTTATGAGTTCACACAAGTCTAGCTGCCAAATCAGATCCCTACTATCTTGCTCACATTTCCAGTCCCAGTAAATGCAATAGGTTATGCATGCACTAAAAGCAATAGGTTAGGCATACAACTAGCACTGTGCACTTAACTAAAGGCTTGAAAGATTTGAGCCAGAGTACAATAAAATGAGTTTGAATGTCTTATCTTAGGCACCCCACAGTATTCATAAATTTTTACTTTAAGCTGTTATTGGATATAATAAAATAGCATTAACATTTCAGATGAACATTCAGGGCAAGCTTATAAACTTCGGTGATTAATGCCCTTGTCTCATGTTTTCAATTCTCATTGCTACTGGAGGTCATATGTTATGATGTCAGCTTGAATCTGGATTTCCATTTTGAACAAATCTAATTTAAAATTATGATACTAAGGCATATGCTAAAAACTGCTTAAAAGTTCTATACTGAGTAAATTTATTCACTCTGTTACTAGGGTAGATTTCACATTCTAGTGCCACCTATTCATCAGGCAAACATAGTTTGGGTATATCTTCCCATACAGTAAACATGCCATAGGTTGAATGTGCAGGAGCAGAACTCGTGTATACCGAGATGCAACAGCACACTTGCCAACCTTGAGTGCAGGGGTTTGCAGAACTAGGTCAATAATAGGAAATTAATCAAATCCCCAGAGTGTGACGTAAATTGAATCTGCCAAAAGGATTCAGGAGGAAGAAGAACAGGAGTCTTAAAAGAGCACTGAGCTGGAGGAGGATCAGGGAGTATTTTCCTTAGGAACTAGTGGGATGGAGATGTTTCATGGGGTCTGACACTAATAAGACGCTTGCCCCTTTATTCTGCCCTGCTCAGCAGACTGAAGGATTTCTCACCAACTTGCAAAGAGCAGTTTTATGAGACAGCTGAGCTCAAATGACAGTGGATTGCCACTGAAGGGACTACTCTGCTCTCCTCTCCCAGTCCCACCCTCACCCTCCTTCTATTTCTCTTGGACTACCGCTGCTTTTCTCATGACCCTGTCTGTGACAACTTACGAAGCTAAACCACGTGAGAGCTACCTCTGTCTTCTTCCTCCCTGTTCCCCCCTGCCCAAAAGAAATAGGTTTCAGTTGGTTGTGCTCCCTAAGACAACTTCTGGGCCTAATAAGAGTCAGCTCAAGAATGAAAGTGGTTTAAAGCCCAGGCCACAGAGCAACAGTTTTCTGAATATTGCCATATCCTTATCTCAGCTGCATTGGTTCCATGTGAAATATTAGCAGAAAATGCTTTCAGCTGAAGTTATTAGGTTTGATGTTATTATTTCTTCTTATTATTATATTATTATTTCTTCTTTCCACAGAAGACATATCTGTGGAATAACCACAATTAAGTTAAAGCCCTTCTCAAAGCAAAACCAAGCTCAAATGGGTTTTTCAGGTGCACAATGCATGAAGCACCAGACTTATTATTACTTTGTCCTATTATTTATTATTGATTTTTCCAGTAATAAATGGTAGTGCAGATATACAAATAAAATTTTTATATACAGCCTTTGAAGTACAACAATTCCCTATATTGGTAAAGCAGCGGCAGACACAACCAGAACAACCCACTGGAGTTACTGCAACCATTGCATAAGGGAGGGCATTCAAAATTTAAGTAGTCACTAAAACTTCAAAGCTTGATTTGAACCATAACTAGTCATTTGTTAAAAAGTTACTGCTCTTCCACAGCATTTTACAGGCAGAATCCTATAATGCAGTGTATGCCAGCTCAAAATTTTTGTATTACGCGAGTATAATTCTAAAAAGAAGGAATAGTACAGGAATTACATAGAAAAAGCACGGACTTACTCATGGTTCTTTCTGTGTTTAATTTACTAGTGCATTTTCTTCCTAAAATGATTGAACTGGCTGGGCACGTAATATAAGATGTCCAAGGTATCCCCTTCCTCCAGGGAGACATTTTAAGCACAGAGTAATCCAATGACCTTCAGAAGGTCTTCAACGTGAAGCAGTAAAGCCATTTACATCTATGCAGATGTACAACTAAATGCGATGTATACATCCATGCAATTAAATTGGTACTATTACCATCTTTGTACTCATTTCTACTGATTCAAGCAGATAAACAATAAACTAGGATACTGGAGAAGCAAGACCAGCATTTGCTATCATGTAGTTACATATGGTAAATAGAATACTAACCTTAAAAAGATTCAAAACCAACAGCAAAAAAAAAGTTTCTTGTAAAAGGAAATATTTCTAAACACAGTTTAAAACCTGCTTGAACATCTAAGAAAAATAATCATTTTCTACAGGCACGGCAAGACAGATTTGGGACAGAACACAGAAAATTAATAGCATTTTAATGATCTTAAAAATTCTTATATACCATGTTCCTATATAAATAAAGATTAACATAGAAAACATTATGCTTAAATCATTTGTTTAGGTTATAAGCTTTGGAAGATAATAGATAGCTTTTTATTTTCTTAATACCTCCATGCAACTTACTAGCACTTCAATGAGAACATGTCCATTTTTATAAGAAAAGGCTACAATTTTATTTTAAACTTAACAGGCATTCATTCTTTTTCCTTTCAAAACCTAGGCATAAGTAACAAAGCACCAGAGTCTTATAAATTTTCTAACACCAAATGCAAATTAAGTCGTGAAATTGCTCTAGGAAAAGTTCCAAGAATGCAAACCCAAAGGAATTTCAACACAATTTCTCAATTTCAGGCTCTTTATGATACTCAGGCAAGGTAACAGAATATGGTGCGGTCAGGAAGAGCTATCTGTGTATGGAAAAATATTTAATTATCCTATTTCAACAACTTCCTGTATTTTGTTTATAAGCTCGAAGATTAAATAGATATGTATAAATGGAAGAAACTGAAAGGATAGCAAGGGCTCTGTAGATTGAACAGCTCACAAAGTTTTCATTACTTTGGAAAAGTGGATTGACAGTTCATAACTTAAAGGGTATCTTCATATGTTTTGTAAACATCCATCAAATTAATGTATTTCTCTCTCCTTTACTTGGAGTTGGGTGAACTGCTTACCTGCATTGTACCAGTCTGCATTAGAAGTGGAATAAGCACAACCCCCACCCCATTATGTGACAAGGTAAAACTTCTCACATTTTATTTTTATGTCAGCTGTGACTATATGGCTTTACAGCATCATCTCCAGCAAATTGGGGTTTTTCCCATAATGAAGAGAGTAATTATTTAATCTTTCAACAATCCTCCTGAAAAGCCTCAAATCCTTTTTCTTAAGCACAAGGCAGGAGTTTTAACAGATTGTTTAAACAAAGAGCTGCTGATTTTTCGCTCTGCAGAACTACTGCTCATTTATCCCAGGGGAGACATCAGTCAAAGAACGACAACTTAACTTGCTGGGCATGCTATTATTTAGCAGTAACCCCAAGTGGACTAGGGACATTTCCTGAACATGACATTTAGGTCTACCAATGCTTCTCTGAAAATACGAGATGGACAATGACAAGCAGCCTGCACCAGAGTCACGCTGCTAAAACCTGGTGTCAAAGTGCTGCCCATTACCTCCAGTCACTTTCTCAGCTGGCTCCCATTTTTCTGTCAGAAGACAATTCTTTACCAATCCCGTCTTGAAAGACATCCTAGGTACCAAGCATTCAAAATAGTAAGATCATCCAAATGTGCATAGATGTGTCTTTCTCAATTACCCTGTTTACTACAGCCTGTATCACCGTGAACATCAAGTGATTTTTCTTCAGCTTTTCAAAGTGTAGTTCACAAACAGTAACTGTCCACTGTGTTTACTTCATGCTGGTGCTTATTAACAACAATGGTCTTTATAGAAAGAAAATGACTTAACTCAGTCCTTACCTGAAGAACTCTTAATTTTCAAGAAATATTCTTGTCTCGCAGTTTAAGTAAGATGGTATAATCTGCAACAGAGCAGAAAGACATATCAATTACATTTGATATTGTGCATTTAACATAAGCATTATAATTCAATCACCCTTGAGCAAACTGACAGATAAAATTTTAACTATTATCATGGTGTGGCACATCTTTTATGGAGACACATGTCGAGCAGTAATTGTACAATACTGCATATCCACACTAATAAGAGGTACTTTTTACCTTTTCCAGTTTCTGCTCAGACATGGAGATGTAAGAGTTTTGATCTACCTCTATGCATTACTCATAATGCTCATGTTTTGGTTAGATTTAATAATTAAGGTCCTGCTGACATTGTATTTCTTGTCACTAAACAACCCAATCAATTGAATTAGGCACTTCAGGAAGAGATGCATGATTAGGCCCAGATGCACTCAACTCCCATCAACTTCTAATGAGCTCTTCAGTAAAAACAAACAATCAAAAAACCATACTCGCTTAAAATACAAGATCTGGTTACATCCTAGTGAACACTCAGTGAAGCCTAATTATTAATTAGCATCCTGAAATGCAGCTAAACAAAACCCTGTGAGCCCGAGTTTCTACTGACCAAAGAAGGCTCCCCATCCAAAAAGCAGCAGTCACACTGCAAAGACATTCAAGTCAAGAGCACACATTCGTATGCACCATCTCCCACTGAGGGCAGAAGCTATAGGCTTAATCTTTCATATGTCTTGCTGAAAATACCATTAGGTATCACAGTCAATTGCATCTACTGCTCTTTAATCTACATCTGGTGCCAGACTTGCGTAAAGTTTTTCATTTATTGTTCACCGAGGACTCTTTGCTGACTTGGTTTTATAAAGAGAGACAGACTTGTAGTCAGACCAAGAAGCTTTGTTGTAAAAGACAGTCTATGTGAACATCTGCAGAGCTCAAATCTTTTTTTTTTCTTTCCCTTTTTTTTTTTTCCTTCTTGAAGTTACCTACATAGGGACAGCACAAGCTGCCTCTGTTCTAGGAGAATTTGCTGGCGTAACCATCACAACAAATTTACGCCTGGCCTACCTAAACAGCGCAGCACTGAGCTGAATGCCAGAAGCAGAGAACAGCGGTAACAGTATTTTGCTGCTCAAATATCTGACAGAACCGGTGTTCAGCCTTTGTTCTCAGTGCTGGTTCTCCAAGCTGGATAGGCAACCACAAGCCTCAAATTACACTTCATTGATCCAGGGAAACTGAGCTGGTGTTCAGTTCTGGTTCTGCAACCTGCACGTTGACCTGCATGTTTGTTGGCCTTAAACAATGAGATTTCAGGAAATGAAGAATTTGCACTTTGTCCGAGTCTTGTTTTCGGAGAGGGGGATCTCCATCTCGGAGGTCTACGTTGGTGTGGGAAAACTGGGAGGAAAGCCAATCATCCAGATCTGGGCCCCTGCACTACATTCCTTCACTGAGTTAATTTCTGCTCCAAATTCAATACGACAAAATTCAAACACCAACCTAGAAATGGGAGGTGGTCTCAACAAGTTCAAACTCCTTTAGCATAACTTTTTGTTACCTCTGGTAAAATTGGAGGATGCATGTAGGAGGAAGACGGGGAGATAACAAAATAGTTTGTTCAGTAATATTTTAAAAACATATATTCACGCTTTTGGAAGATTTTATACAATCAGTCAATACAAAACCAAAACCCAAGCATCTGCAATAAAAACACATAGTTTATACGGAAATTTGAAAAATTCATGTATGATGACATTAATAAGATCCACAGTAATGGAGTGCCACAGTGTAAATTTAGAAATAACCTATCTGAGGAAAACAAACAAACAAAAACATTGTTTCCTCCATATTCTCTATAAAATAACTAAAATATTCCCTGATAACTTTTAATTAAACTGTGTTACAGATTAAAGTTGCTCAAATATGCATAGCAAGAATTTCCATTTGGGACTCAAGAGAAGATCTTTGTTTCCGTAGTGCCATGAAGACATTTCCACAAAGATGCTTATAAGAGGACATAGCTTAACCCCCCACCCGCCACCCAAAAACCCCATACAATATGAATAAATCACAGAGAAGAAATTTTTGAGAAAGTGTTCACTTCTCTAATGAAAGTAAGAAACACTATGTCATTGTATTCGTGTATGGGAAATTGAAACCTAGAGTTTCAGTTATTTACTTGAAACCATACGAGAAGTAGTATAATCTGGTGCCTAACTCAATTCTAAAAGCAGCTGCAGTGCTTTTGTATTCTCCTATCTTCCTTTTAAAGCTTGCATAATTTTAAAATCCTGCTGGATTGCAACCTTGCCTTACACCTCCAAGCAGCATTTTATTACTTATTCTGGCTAACCAATTTGTCTGATTCCTTATCCACATTCAGAAGACACCTCCTGTTTGGAAAGAAAATCTAGTACTTCTGGACTTTAGGTTGAGGATAGCCTTTGCTCAGATGTGATGGGTAAGACCCTTGTTTCTTTTAGGGTGTTATTTTTCACAAACCTAACATACACAACACACTTTTTCTTGTTTGGGGTTTGTTTTTGTTTTAAACAAAGACCTTGGAGGTCTTTCCCTTGGTTTTGCTTTAATTTAACCTTAAATAAAAAGACTTGTGAAATTCATATTTATATCCCAGAAGCCAGTTCTTGGCAATTTGCAGCTATTTTAACCCAGCAACATCTGAAAAATGCATATGTTGCACAAGTTTATCTGAGTGCTCCATTACAATAAACCAGTACCCTGAAAAAGTCAAAAGGACCAAAAATTCAGCACATTAGTATACTTATTGTCTATCCTGAATACAGAGGAGAGCTCTACGTAACCACAAATGCTGTCTCCAGCTAAGTTCAGAAATCCCTTTTTGCCTGCTCTGAGAGGACCCGAGGCACCCTGTGGTACATTCATCGCAGAGACCCAGTTGTATGCCCCAGTAGCAGTTAACCCCACTGAGTAGGTTCCTTTTCTGAAGTACCAGATAGCCTTTTATTTTACACTAATGTCTTAGCTTAGTTTTTCCTTGTACTTCACAGCACAAGAAAAGGAGACAGTAGAAAACTGAGGACAAGTAGAAACCCAGCTAAGACTTGGTTTCCTTTACAGTTCCTTCAAAACTAGCAAGACAAAATATAAAGTTTCGCCTTCTTATCTAGAATATGTAAATTTTTCAGATTCTGATCTCGAGCTGACTTCCACCAACAAGAGCGTCACGGCTGCATGGGGAGCTGCTGCTGTCCATCTGCTTTACACTGACACAAGATCGCAATCAGAACTGGGTCATCTCACCTTTGAGTTTGCCACACACATAAATTAAGAGATCACACACAATAGTGCTCGTGCTAACTGAAATCTAACTTAAAGACATAACAATATTTTTAGTCTTTTCTCTTCCACTGTTGTGAAACTTATCTACATAAATGAAAGAGGAATTTCTTTATACTTGCTCTTTCCTTTATGAAACAGAGGAACACCCATGCAGTATGTTTACCCATATGTCTATGGAAAATAGACCAAATATATCTCTAGTACATAATACTAGACAATTTTAATAGCTAGTAAGCTATTAAAATACAGGGAATACATTTTCCATTATTCAACTATTACAAATTTGTGTACCTAATACTGCATTTAACATAATTACAAGCATTATAGTAGTCACTTGAATATGCACTGCCTAATAATTACTTCGGTGGGTTTATACATTTCACTATTCGTGAGATGTCTGTGTACATCCTCATGGATGACATAAGGATTTCAAAATCCAGCCACTAGAAAAAGCACGAATAGCATAACATGCCAAGTCACCGTTTGCCACTGCGCTATTCCCTTATGCATATAACCACAAATAACTGGTATACTGGGCATCACTGAGAGGCAGCTGCGCTCTGCTCGTTCAAATCAAGCAAGTCCTAACAGGAAGAACAATCCAATGACGCCAGCAACTCAACACAAAGTGCTGACTTTGAATATATTTTAGCAAGATGTTCATGGCTGAAAAACAACAGCAGGGGATCCCTGAAGGTTTCAGACTAATTGGTAGCTACCTTTCAATGTCAGAAAAAAATGAAAGTGCAAAACCTGACCCTTGTTGTTCTGAATACATACATGCCACATTACTGAACTTCAAACTGGTACCTCAGCCAAAATGATATGCCAAACGCAGTTTTAATACAAAAAGCATGAAAAAAGACAGCACTGCTAGACTCAAGCTTGAGCAGCGTATACCAGCTTAAGTCCACAGCTCCAAGTGACAGCAAATGTTAGCTCATCCACGCATACACAACTCAGGTACATTTCCTATGTCCTTTACCATTGTTTTCTTAGTCACAAGAAACACAAAAGAAATAACATATTACTTGTGGAATCAAATTTTTCCATTCAGTTTATAGAATCAGTATTCTCTCTCACCTCTTTTCGTAACTCTGTTACGTTTTAGATTTACAGTATAGAGAGTGTGTACCAAAAGACAACAGATGACAAGTCAGCTGAAGCAAAAGATAGCTCCCATGTGGGTCCTTGTTTTAAAGGATATATAACTGAGGAGCTCAGGTCTACAGGATAGATTTACTGTATTTGACTCCCGCAGGTGAGTAGTTCTTAAGTAGACAACAGTCATCCAGTTGGACCAGTAGGATGTCCTCACTTTTCAGTGCTTATCTTCTCAATGTCTTAGAGGAGGTTTGACTATGAGCACACACTATCCCTTCCAAAGTCAATGTGTTTGTTAGCCACAGAAATAAATGGAGTATGATTAAAATGGTCTTTGTTAAATGTCAGCTGAGACAATGAAAGCCACCACTCAAAGACCAGCATGAACAGTAAGTTACACATCTGCTGTCTCTGAAGAGATATGCTCGACAGAATTCTGCAGTTCTTGGGCCACCTGGTGTGATCTGGTTTACATTCATAATGGGAACCATCAGGATTTTGGAGCACATCACTCATGGGGACAAATATGCAATAGCCTCTGGTCCATGGCCAGACTTCCCTAACTCAGGGATCTACTTTGCTTGCCCTGAGGACAATCAAAGCATAAGCTACTCAGGAGGGGAAGGAGCCTTTCAGGCTCTTCCAACTGCGATAGTACAGATGTACCTAAAGGGACAAAGAGCTGACTTGGTTCCAGCTGTATTTCCTGCATTAAACTTGCACGGAGGAGCAAACCCAACAGGGAAGTCACGGGCAGCAGGGAAATCAACAGTTTATTCCTCCCTGCAAAAGAGAGGCAGATTTTCAGACAGGGCACCGGCTGCGAAGCCAAGCTTCGTATTACAAGCGAGGAAACCACTTCCTGTTGTTTGATCTTCCCATTTGAGGAAAAGAGCACTTGCTAAATATGGCATCAAAGACATTCTTATTGTCATCATTACTTCCACCTGTTCACTGAAACACAACTCTAAATACCAGCTAAAACCTCACACCCTGGGTGGCAATGGTGTGCACTCTTGGTTTGATGCTACGACATGAGCAGTCTCGGTCACATCTTGAGGACTATTTTGCATGAGAAGCTGTTCTGCCACAGAAGTAAAAGGTTTGCACTCTGTCCTATAAAGTCCAAGATAGGACAGTAAGCATGCTAGCTAAGCGTCTATATTATGCAGAGTTTTCTTTTAAATTTTGAGAAAAGTATCCATTTCAAAGTCAGTCAGTATGACTAAACATACACAAGTGTTTTAGGATTCCTCTGAAGATATCAGGGCCGCTACCAAATCAACACCACCTCTGCCTCTCCAGAAAAGCACCCTCTACATATATATCCTATATATTGCTGTGATTTTTCAGCTGTTCAAATTTTCTATTCAGATAGGAATTTTTAGAAGGTTGTGGGTTGGGTTATTTTTTTGGGGGGGTAAGGTTTTGTTTGTTTTTTTTTTTAAACAGAGTAAGATAAGACCTTTATTGGAAATTAATATCTATAACCATTGCTGCTCCTACTGAATAAAATCAGATCAATAAAATGAACAGCCAAGCAAACAAAAAAATGCAGTGAAAGTGAAATTAATGACTGGAAAATCATCGTAATACAGTCATATAATAAAACTTTTACCAACTGTTCAACTAACTTCTGATTTTTTTTTTCTTCAAAAAGTTAAACAGGAATACACTAAAGTACATAATGGCATCATTTTTGCTTCCATAAATCTCCATCTTCAGTAAAGTCCATAAATTACCTGCATCATGAAACCTCAGCAAACCTGGCAGTGAACATAAAATTTGAGTTCTTTCACATAAAAAAAATCATTACAAAAACCCCCAAACCATCTGAAGTAATCTATATAAACTGTTTCAAATAAACCTGGTCACTTGAAAATAAGCAGGATCACACTTACTTGAAAATGCCTGGTTCTTTAGACTCTGGCTGAACCCAGAAGAACGCACTGCTATTTCACAAGCCTGGCAGCCAAGTGACCCACAGGGCAGCCTAGGAAGACTGGTGGAGCTGCTTTGCCTGCAGTGATTTTTCAGCGGGAGCAAACTGCGTCTGAACTGCCCACTAAACTCTGAGTGAGCAAGCACATCACGTAGTACAGGGAAGGCGACTAATTGGTAGAGGACATGAGAGCCTTTCAAGGAGAGGGAAAATTCATGGCCAGATGAACATCTCTTATTCTTCTGCTCCCCTACTCCACGCTCTCCTCTTCCCTTTCAGGTCAATGGAAAATATCAAACTAACAAGGCAGTGCAATATATCACGAAGCAATTGTGTCACAGGACATACATTTCCCTGTCGAAATAAGGCCACATTTTGTTTCAGTGATACACCACAGCAATAACAGATTAGTCAACATACAAAATCCTAACAATGATAATGCAAAAATAACACAAGACACGTGTTGGCTGATGTTCCCTGTAGTCTTTGTGTAAAAAAGATGTTGGAAAATGTGTAGACAGGACAGAGCTCTAAGATGTCAGGCTCCAGCCATATTCATACACAGACTTCACGAGAACGTGGAGCCAACAGTTTTGCAGTCAAACCGCAGCGTAGCCTCCTCTCCAGGCTCTTGCCTGAACATAATGATCTTGAAAAATGTGGCTACTGACACCCTGCTTTGTGACTCACTGAAGTATTTTGAGCCTTTGAATCACCCTGGGAAATCACATCTGGAAGCGCACTACAACACGCTATTCCGATCTAGAGGACAAGCACTAACCAAAAGCAGAGACCATTATCGACTGGTTTGCTACGGGAAAGCTATTCAAAACACGGTATTGGGTCTAAATCAAACCGCTGAGTCCTGCCTAGCTTTTCCCACACATTGAAAGGATCCACATGCATTCCAGCCCTATCCTTAAGTTCAGCCCTTCCCTGTCCAATGCTGTCTTTTATATTCTGCATTTTCCTCCCTCCAAATATCAACTGCAGCAACGTGAGTAGAAAATTCTTACACAACAGAAATACAACACTGGCAGATGGTGTGCATGAAACAACTGAACACTTTCTTTCTTCTTTATTAATTACACTGGAAATAATTTATCTTGGCAGTGTCTTTTCAAAACTGTACTACCAATTCCCAAACTTTCTTTGGTGATGAAGCCTCGTTAGATCTAGAGTTGCTTGTACTCCACCTCTCCTGTTTCCCTGAGGCTTTTCATCTTCACACTTAAGTTAAGCAGAGCACCAAACTTCTGCTTCAGCAAGTTTCTCTCATGTGTTTCTTACATGCATACAATCTTTAGGGTGTTTTCTTCCTTTAAAAGAAGCCAGACTATATTGTTATTATATTAAAAGCTTATCTAGTATTTGTTGCTTCAGTGCTCTAATCTTTAAATGGTGTTTACTAAGCAGCTGAATTTTAATTCTGTGTTCACTGAGAAAAAAAATGCTGTGTATTTATACAGCATTCAGCTTTATTCCCCTCATATTTTAAAATTAAGCCTGCAGAATAAAAATACATATTATTCAGTCCCTGTCACTGCTAAAAACAAACTGTGCTGTGCTCTAAGTGCCTGATTCATCACTTGCTGGTACATCCTTTCATCACTTTTAAAATTAGTATGCAATAAGATGCTCAAGTTTTACACACTTGTTTCCCCCGTGCACGCTGAAGTAACTACACAGGCAGCAGAAAACCAGGCCAAGCTGCATTATCCATCCATACGTGCCTCTGAACACTGCCACTCACAAGAAACCTTTTTATATTTGAGCAGGTCACCCTTCCCCTTACATCTACCCTAAAAGAGCTGGATTCATCCTAAGGCTGCCAGAGGTCACTTTGCACTTCAGCAACATACCGTGAGCCCCAGGACACAGCTTGCCCCTAGGGCAGGCAGCACCCACGGGCAGGCAAGTGGAGGTACAGCTGCTGCCTGCTGCTGCCTGCCAGCACCCCACCTCAGAGCCGCTGTCGGCTGCTACAGGCTGTGGCGTCTAGCTGGCTCTCAAAAATAATGGCAAAAATGTTCTGAGCGCATTATTTCACATCTAGTGTTCCAGGAGCACTGAGGAGTTCAGGAGTCCCGTTCAGCAGCGCCCATATATAAGCCGATGTGTACGCAATGAGTGCCAGATTTCCCCACAAAATATTTGGATTTGTGGCTTTTTACCAACTCCACAAAACAGGAAGCAAGAAAAAATAATTTTATGCCAGAGATCCTGAAAGAAACAGAAGCTACCTTGGTGGTGAAGCTTTTGTTTTCATTTTAAGGGCCTAGATGAAAGACCTTTACAAAGGCACTGATGGCAAGGCACAGAGCGGGGCTTAGGCATTGGCGTCCAATTGTAACAGTTTTTTCCTTCAAATAGGAGGCGGCACCACTGGAACAAGAGCTTGTGGCACTTTGCAAGGGTCCCTGCTTTATTCAGCAAGGAAGCCATGTTTAATTAAACGAGACAAAACAGATACTTCATCATTTTAGCTGGAAAAGCTGGCACAGGGGCTCCGCTAGCATGGGGATAGCCAACTGGGGCTTCCCAGCTCGCTGGCAGCCCATAAAGCTGCTACTGGGGGGCCCTGGCATTGTATTCAAAGCCACTTTTAAGAGCCAATATGGTAAGCTGTGCAAGATATGATGTGTAGGGAGCCCCATAAAAACCTTTAATGGAAACAGTGGGCCTGTGTTGGAAAAAGTTTCAGGAGCCACATACACCAGTATAAGGAGTTCCGCTCCCGTAAGGCACCGCAGCCAGACCGAGCTTACAGGCTCCCATAGCCCCAAAACTCACTGCGAGCTTCTGGGATGCCGTTTTCCGTAAGGAAGTTTGCAATGTCAAGTCACAGTTCATACAGGGAACATTGACATAATGATAACAGAACACTTTTTTTTCCTCCTTTTTTTGATGTTAAACCATATGAGGCAAGGTGAGTAGGTTAGCCAGCTAGAAGCCCATCAGTAAGACAGGACTGCAGAGCAAGCTTCCTGGACTACGTGCTCTAGGAGGGCCACATGAATCTAACGGGGATACACAGCTGCCGCTGGGATGGTACCATTCAAGGTCCCCTTACCGAATTATTGTTAGATAAAGAGCTATCAGTTGTAACTCCCACTAGATGGAAGGCGGTCCGAGGCTGTCTCAAGGAGGGATATGCACTACACTGAGGGTCTTTCTACCTCTTCTTTCTTCCATTATGTACACATGTAATGACCCTTCTCTTTAAGCAAAAGCTCTGCAGATTTCTGCTACCATCACCTGCAGTGCCGAGTATTAGCCATTTCCAGACGGAGGGGGAAGGCAGGACCCCACGCTCTGAAGAGCATTACAGAAGTACGTATGGAGATGAAGCGGTTATCGAGCACCCCTGACTCTTCATTTGCTCCTACTCCCGCACCCCAGTGATGCGGGTGCAGCCGCTCTGCCATACGGGGACCCGCTGGTCAGCTGCACCAGCTACTCAGGATCCCAGCGTGGAAAAATGCTGCAGGGCTGCAGGGAGCAGAGGCACTTCTGCTTCAAGGAGCCTCATGAGAAACAGATTCCCTAGATATACAGGCCTGTGCTTATGACACTTTCCCTACCACGTCATCCAAAACCCCCTTACATAGTTCACCAGCACAACGTAAGCGGCAGAATGTGACTATCACTGTGTAATTGACTATCACCCTGAATATATTTCTTGCCTGTTTACCTAAATTCTTTACAGCTTCCCCTAGCTACTCAGAGCAACCACTACTTGACCAGCCTGAGGAAAAAACAGCAGCAGCTCTAAGCAGGCCAAGAGAAGAACACTACCAGAAAGAAGTCCTTACACACTGGACCTGGAAAAAAGCTGCTCTCTGATAGCTAAATATGAATTGTGTGCAATTGTGTGCAATTCTGTACGAGCATCCACAGTTAGAATATGGACCACCCACTGCTACAGATTAGATCTTCATTTCTAAAAATGATATGAAACCTGGAGCATCGAAAACACTGCTTGAACCAAAGTGTTTTTTATATTCATGTACAGTAATTGCACTTTCACTCCTGCTTTGAAGGATTAAAAGCACTAATGTGGTCACTAGGGAATCTCATCTGTTTAAAGCCAGAAACAATCAGAATCCACAGAGGAAGGAAGGAAAGAATTAACACAATCACCTTTTCTTGATGCTTGTTTTGTGTGTAAGGACTAACACATTGCCCAGTTTTCCACTCAAACTACCATTTCACATTGGCAAAAAAAAAAAGTCTTTGGAAAACAGTGAATGACTTTTTCATGACCGAGTATCTGGTTTATATTTGAACATACAGGAAATAGATTCTCCTAATCAGCTCTTTTTACCTACTGCCAAAAATATGAGTGCAGCTTTACAGCCAAAGCAAGCTGTTACCCACTCCTTTTATAATTCACTCCAAACCCCTACATTAATGCAATATTGCAAATGAGCACTTAAATGCAGCAGAACCAGGAAACACAAATGATAGGGTCCCTCTGACACGTGAACACATCCCTACAGACTTCCTATTGTAGACCATTCTTACGCTAATTTTTCCCTGCACAATTTAATTTTATTAAAACCTAAAAGTAAACCCTGTCTAAAACCACACATACAAAATGTAGGAAGTTTCATCTGTCCCTAGTAAACTCTCTAAGAAAATACAATTTCAAAACTTCTGTTTGCATACAGTATCATTCTGTTCATACTCTTATCTGCTTACAAAAAATGAAGTTTTCACACATTCTGGTTAAATGTGTTCTCATTTTCCAAAACACTTTTTTTTTTTTTCCCCCCAACAGAAAATACTCGTTTGGCCATTTGTCCTGGAGAATGGCTCTTGCACCTTATTTAATGCCCAATCACTGTACAGATGGCTTATGTATGTGCAAGTAATCAAAAGAAACCTACATATCAAATTTATTGTGTATGTGCCAAGCAACCGCACAATCCAACACACAGTAAATTCACAATATTTAGAGCGCTTCAGATTCACTGCCCAGGTACAAGCCACGTGGCCAGCCCTACAAAAACGTGACTTACTAGATACCAGCTACCAAACATGGATGCTTGCCATGCAACTGGGACAAGTATTTTATTAGAATCGGTAAGAGATAAAGCTCACGGCATCTTTAATACTGTTAAGTTACAGATGATTGATCCATTTCCATTTCCTCTGCCAGTCAAGGAGGAATTCCCCAAGGGATGGAGACATTCACATGCACGTGAGGAACACTTTCATTCTGACTTAAAGCAGGCAAGATCAAAGGAACATTCAAGATATATAATTTGGAGAAAGAAAAATTAGAAATAAGCAGCCCGGGTTTGAAAAATATGACAAGTGTTTTAACAAAAACACAGCACAATAGCTAATGTATTGTGACAAAGCAGAAAACACTCACTTCCTAAGACAGGGCACCTGAACAAACATTTATTATCCTGACCCAAGTGCAACCAAAGAGTTCCAGAGTTTATATGCTAATGTACTTTACTTCAAAGATTTCCTTAAGCTACATCAGAAGGCAAAATCTCTAATGCCAAGAATTTTAGCACTGAAGAAAAGAGGACTGACAAACTGTTGTGCTGGCAAAAGGAAAAGACACTGAGAAGTGTTCAAAGATGCAAAACATTTATTTTTCTTGAAATGGATTATTGCTGTTTTCTGTAATTGCAGAACCTCTACCTAGGTGAGCTTTGTTCCCACACAGGACAAAACAAAACCTGCTAAAAATTTCTATTTTCTAAGATACTCCCTGACAGCCACTGCTACCCTTCTAAGTTTCTAAATTGCTTTGTGTTACTGAGTGCTTGCAAATCAGAAATTTGATCTTCTGGCACCTGGCAAAAGAGAGATGCAGCTGAAGCATTACAAAGAAAAGGTCCTGTGGCCACACTTTTTACTGGCAGAAGGCTCAAGTCAGCTGCTGGGACTGTTTAGAGGGTTACTTGAAAGATGATTTTAAAAGTAAATAAAAGGAGAGAATCAACTTCACTAACTCAGGATTGCTACAGAAACTTGCTGGGATGATTCGCATGACAGTAATGTGGGAAGTTATAATGTTTCAGAAAACAGAGTGGGCATTAATACATGGATCTGTGGCTGGTGTCACCGCCACAGTTTTGGGTTTTTCAATAATGGGATGGCCTACACGACACCAGGCCTGCTGGCGTCAGATAGGATTCACCTTTCTCAAAGGGAGAAGAGGGTCTTTGCTCACGAGCTAGCGGGACTGAGTGACAGAGCTTTAAACTAGACTTGAAGGGGGAGGCTTGCCCATGACAAGCTGCAGGATGATGCACCAAGGTTAGAGGGACAGGGTGCTAGTGAGGGCCCTCAGCCTGTTGCTCTGAGACATGCTGAGCACACTTGAAGTCTTAAGGAGATAAGCCAGGGGCTCCTGAGGTAATAGGAGCCAACAGGGAAACACCAGTGAAACACCTGAAAGGAATTAAGGTGTGTTCCTCTAAGAAGGTGACACAGCTGACAGCCCAGCTGAAGTGCCTCTACACCAATGCACGCAGCATGGGCAACAAACAGGAGGAGCTGGAAGCCACTGTGCTGCCAGAAAGCTACAGCCCTAGTTGCCATTACTGAAACTTGGTGGGATGAATCTCATGACTGGAGTGTGGCTATCGATGGCTACAGGCTGTCCAGAAGGGACAGACAAGGAAGGAGGGGCAGAGGGGTTGCCCTCTACATCAAGAAATGGACAGAGTGTGAAGAGCTGTCCCTCAAGAATAGCCATGAGCAAGCTGAAAGCTTATGGGTAAGAATTAGAGACCAAGGCAACAAAGGGAACCTTGTGGTTGGTGTCTACTACAGGCCGCCCGATCAAGGGGAGCCTATTGATGAAGCCTTCTTCCTCCAGCTACAGGAGGCATCGCACTTGCAGGCTCTCATCCTGCTGGGGGACTTCAGCCACCCTGACATCTGCTGGAAAAGTAGCACGGCGAGCTGTAGGCAATCCAGGAGGCTCCTGGAGTGCATTGAGGATAACTTCTTAACCCACGTAATAGACACCCCTACCCAAGGGGATGCAATACTGGTCACCAATGCAAGTGAGCTAATCGGTGACATCAGGATTGGAAGCAGCCTGGGCTGCAGTGATCATGCACTGGTGGAGTTCGCAGTCCTGAGGGATATGGGTCAGGCAAAGAGTAATGTCAGGACCCTGAATTTTAGGAAAGCAAACTTCCAACTCTTGAAGGAGTTAGTCAATAGGACCCCCTGGGAAACTGCCCTCAGAGACAAGGGAGCAGAACAGAGCTGGCAGATCTTTAAGGACATTTTCCATACAGCACAAGAGCTCTCGATCCCCAGGTGTAAGAAATCAGGAAAGGAAGGCAAGAGACCAGCATGGCTGAGTCAAGACCTGCTGGTCAAACTAAAGGGCAAGAAGGAAATGCACAGGCAGCGGAAGCGGGGACAGGTATCCTGGGAAAAGTATAGGGACTCCGCCCAGTTGTGTAGAGATGGGGTCAGGAAGGCCAAGGCATGGCTGGAGCTGAACTTGGCAACGGATGCAAAGAATAATAAAAATTCTACAGGTATGTCAGCTAGAAAAGGAAGGTCAAAGAAAGCGTACGCCCCGATGAGCAGACTGGCAAACTGGTAACAATGGACAAGGAGAAGGCTGAGATATTCAACAACTTCTTTGCCTCAGTCTTCATTGGCAACCTCTCTTCCCACACCTCTCAAGCAGATAGACCACAAGGCAGGGACTGGGGGAACAAAGTCCCTCCCACTGTAAGGGAAGATCAGGCCCATGACCACCTGAGGAACCTGAACATACATAAGTCTATGGAACCTGACGAGATGCATCCCAGAGTCCTGAGGGAACTGGCTGATGTAGCTGCCAAGGCACTCTCCATGATAGGATATTTGAAAAGTAATGACAGTCAGGTGAACACCCTGGTGACTGGAAAAAAGGAAACATTGTACCCATTTTTAAAAAGGGTAGAAAGGAGGACCCTGGGAACTACTGACCTGCCAGCCTCACCTCTCTGCCTGGGAAGATCATGGAACAGATCCTCCTAGAAGCTATGCTAAGGCACATGGAGGACAGGGAGGTGATTTGAGACAGCCAGCATGGCTTCACCAAGGGCAAGTCTTGCCTGACCAACCTAGTGGCCTTCTATGATGGAGTGAGTACATCAGTGGACAAGGGAAGAGCTATGGATGTCATCTCTCTGGACTTCTGCAAGGCCTTTGACACAGTCCCTCACAACATCCTTCTCTCTGAATTGGAGAGATACAGATTTGATGGGTGGACTGTTCAGTAGATGAGGAATTGGTTGGATGGTCGCATCCAGAGGGTAGCAGTCGACAGCTCAATGTCCAGATGGAGATCAGTGATGACTGGTGTCCTTTAGGGGTCCGTGCTGCGACCAGTACTGTTTAATATGTTCATCAATGACATAGACAGTGGGATCAAGTGCACCTTCAGCAAGTTTGCAGGTGACACCAAGCTGAGTGGTGCAGTTGACACACCTGAGGTATGGGATGCCATCCAGAGGGAACCTGGACAAGCTGGAGATGTGGGCCTATGTGAACAAGGCCAAGTGCAAGGTCCTGCACCTGGGTCAGGGCAACCCCCTGTATCAATACAGGCTGGGGGATGAAGGGATTGAGAGCAGCCCTGTGGAAAAGGACTTGGGGGTACTGGTGGATGAAAAGCTGGACATGAGCCAACAACGCGCGCTCGCAGCCCAGAAGGCCAACTGTATCCTGGGCTGCATCAAAAGCAGCATGGCCATCAGGTTGAGGGAGGCGATTCTGCTCCTTCTACTCCACTCTGGTGAGGCCCCACCTGGAGCACTGTGCTCAGCTCTAGAGCCCTCGGCACAAGGAGGACATGGAGCTGTTGGAGCAGGTCCAGAGGAGGGCCACAAAAATGATCAGAGGGATGCAGCACCTCTCCTACAAGGACACACAGTTGGGGTTGTTCAGCCTGAAGAAGAGAAGGCTCCGGGAAGACCTTATTGCAGTACTTAAAGGGGGCCTATAAGAAAGATGGGGACAAACTTTTTAGCAGGGCCTGTTGCAATAGGACAAGGAGTAATGGTTTTAAACTAAAAGAGGGTAGATTTAGACTAGATAAAAGGAAGAAATTTTTTACAATGAGGGTGGTGAAACACTGGAACAGGTTGCCCAGAGAAGTGGTAGATGCCCCACTCCTGGAAGCATTCAAGGTCAGGTTGGATGGTGCTCTGAGCAACCTGATCTAGTTGAAGATGTCCCTGCTCATTGCAGGAGGGTTGGACTAGATAACCTTTAAAGGTCCCTTCCAACCCAAACTATTCTATGATTCTATAAAAGAGGAGAGTAGTTGGCTTTGGATGGGAGGGAGGGTATTTCATGTTACAGGTATAGCTTCCTCCTTCTCAGACTGATGACCAAGAAGCAGATGACCAGGAGCACACATGGGTCGAGATGTAGGGGATGGATTTGGTCCCCATGCAGCAAGCACATGGGCAAGGGTTCCAAATCCAGGGTTGGGACACCAACCACTCTTGATTTGGGGCTTAGACAAGTTATAATAAGTCAAAATAGTGAAGCTAAAGATGAAAACAAGATCGTGCTCAGTAATGCTAAGGATAGTGAGGTCTTTTTCAGAGGTATTGGCCACAGTGGTTATCAACATTACAAGATGGACATGATCTAACAACAACACAGAAAACACATTAAGTTTCTAACACATAGATTACATAAAGACAGAAGGCACCATTCTAATCACGTAGTGATAGTCCTTAACTGTACACTGCACCAGAAAAGCAAGATAATACATTGCTACCACAGTAAGATGAGGTACCACTTGTTCATTTCTCACTGTGAATAAACAGGCCCTGACGGCACATGGCATAAATCCTAACAGGCTTGGATAAAGCCATCTCTGCTTCATTAGTAGCTTTTAATAAGGTCTATAATACCAAGGACATCCCAAAAAAATGGAAGATAGTTAATGTTGTGTCAACATTCAAAGAAGGACAACCCAGATAACTTACAGGCCATACATAATCTGACATCGATTGAGACAAGGAAAGGAAATATTTTCAGGGGATTCAACAGATACAGAACCAATGAACAGTTATTCAATTAATGCCAGACATCATAGATTTATGGAAAATAGATCTAGTGAAACAAAGTAGGTTTCATTCTCTGATGAGTATAACAAATCTACTGGATTAAATAAGGGCTTACAAATAAAGCACATCAATATTTGTGAGGCATTTCACTTTGTACTATCCAAAATTCTGATCAAAAAAGTTGATGCTAAAAATAACTAATAAGCACCTATTCAAAAGACTGGCTGATCTCAGAGTCATCACCAATGCAGAACCAGGCTCTACTAGTACCATCCGTATCAAGCAAGCTTCTGCAAGAACATGTATTAGTCCAGTAGTGTTCAACACCAAGCTGAAGTGTTTCTACACACAGCATTATCAACATCAAAATCAGCTTCAAAATTTGTGGCCCACCTTTAAATGACATTTTAAAGTCAACGAGAACACAACAAAAGATTTGTAGTAAGCAACTAAAAGTTCAACTTCTTTAACTCACAGAGAAGCTCTGAGAACAGACTTTACCGCAGTTTCCAAGTGCCTCCATTGGAAGAAAACACCAATCTTACTTCAGCTGATGAAGGCATAAAAAACCCTCAGCTATGGATAGAAGTTCCAGAAAGGATGATTAATCAATGGTCTAAGTTACCAAAGCCAGTCATGTTGGATTCTTCAGCTCTTGATACCAACAGATTAAGAGTCAGAAACCTTTCCACAATATATACAACAACAAAGTACAAATTTGCATTAGTCACATGCCCTATATTAAGACAATAAATTGTAAGTGCAAGAAGTACAATGCCCTGTGATATACAGGACGATCAGACAACTTTTTCAACAAACCCTTCTGGTCTTACTTTCTTTGACTGTATGAATGATCAAAAAAAAAAAAAAGGCACTTGAAGTTAAAAGGTAAGATCCTTTAGGCAACAGCTGTATTTTTAATCTTTACAAAAGAAAGTTAACATTAACATTGCCTCAACAGTGAAAAGGTTTTATTTATACAAATAAACACGAAAAAGGCACACCATTCTTCTCTTTCATTTACTGTATTGTCTGAACACTTACAGACTGCTTGACTTGCTGTTGCTGACAGGAGGAGAATGAAGTAGAATGTGTCCAGTACAGCACAACATGAAACTGATAACATTATCCTACTTGAATGTCAAGTTTGCTTTGGTAGTGCATGAGTGATATGAAGCCAGAGGGGAAAATAAATAATCAGCAACAACAAAAATCCCCGAGACACTTAGGGAACAAACAACAGCTAAAATGAGCAATTGATCTCAGGGAAGGTATCAGATTCAAATTTAATCATATGCTAAGCAAAAGCAAGCATGTCTCAGGCAAAGTGGATTACCTTTGCAAGTGAGCAAGCACTGAAAGGCGAGTTTACTCAGTTCCTTTACATACTCACAGACTGGAAATACAGCTTGGAAAGGAGCACTATTGATAAGAAAAAAACCACAGCAGGGGAAGACCTCAAAAACAGACGGGAAGACAGGTGGCAGTATAAACTGTCAGGAAGGCCAGTACTGGATAGGAAAAGGTCAGAAATAAAATATTGCACGGCTTGAGAAATGTAGCTGTAGGAACAAATTGTACAATTAGATTAAGGAGGAAGGTCAGAGCAGAGCTGCTAGAGCACTTCACTACTTTCTCTTCTATCAAAACCACACAGGGTTTGTCAAAGTTTGCACAATGCCTGCTGGATCACATACAGGATAAACAGCTTGCCAGGCAAGTGTCTGAATAAAACAAATCTTGTTGTGCTTCTGTTTGTTCAACACTACTGCCTGCATCAGGAGCTGGAAATGTTACTTTTAGAAATTACAGCAAAGTTTCATCTTCTAGGATAAGGGTAACATCCTTGTCGCTAACTGATGGAATTAATAACACCAAACTATTGCCAAAAAAACCCCAGAAAAGCTGCAGTGTCAATGAAGCTGCACTTACACATGAAACCTTTGCCTTGCATGAAGTAAAATGCCAAATCCCTTCCAGCCGGTGTGACACAGACATAATCTACTACTAGCTCTGATACAGCTAGTAATGAAGAAGGTCCATGAGGAATGAGAAAATTCTTTATGGAAACCAAAGACACTCAGATGAGCTTGATACCACCTGATATCCCAATGCTGGAGGAAAAAGTTGCCTGTCCAGGTATCGTGAAAATTGGGTTTGGTTTTGAATAACTTAAGTAACCTGTGACTAGGTCACTTGAATATAATAATACTTTTCACAATAAATTTTGCTTCATGTAATAATAGCATGACCTTTACTGAGCAAGCAACATGTAGCCATTTCTTCATGGTCCACATTTACCACTGTATGTGACAGTTTACTACACATGAGGAGCTTGACTAATTACTACCATCATCTAACCCATTTCACTGATTAGCAGAGTTCTTGTGTAAGTACCATCTTTATACATACACTAGCCTTTTTAGCAGATGGAATATTCCTTTTCACTTCCTGAATTCAGTGACAACCTGCCTTTTTTTTTTTTTTTTTTAATACAGACTACTTTGCAGTCTTGAAAGTTCACACAAAAACCAGATAATTTGTTTCTTTATAAACATACTCAAAGATTTCTGTATGAACTTGGTCAACAGTCTGCACAAAGTGTCAGATAGTAACAGTACTTTGGCCAGGACTAGCAGCAGGACAATGTGATGTTAGAAGAGAATCAGCTTAAGGAAAACCAGAGGCAAACAAAGCACAGTATACATTGATGAAGGATTCAGAGCAAATGTGAAACTGGCACTGAAGATCTCATGTAACAGTTCTGATTTTTTGGTTACACACCTACAAATAACATCTCAGTTAGCTACAGGATGGCCCAAGGATTGCAACCCAAATTACTGAAAAGGCAGAGTCCTTGTCCTGTATCATCTTCTCATAAAAAAAAGCTCCAACCTAGAAACCCATTCACTGGCTCTCTCAGTGTGCTGTGTCCAGCTGAGGTTTGCTTGCTCACCGTCACTGCAGTTCACACAAATTGAGCCTTACAAAAGCCACCTTCTCCAATCTGTCAATATTTCTCCATCAGATGAGCACACGGGAGAACTTTCTTTCAGAACTATCTGCACTACGGAATTTCTCTGTGCCAAAACATCAAGGAGTGGTTTTGCACTTCGGCATAAATCATAAGAAACAATACACATTCTAAACTGAAATCTCTCATGAGGAAACATTAAAAGATAAAGAGGGTACTGTATGAATGCTTTACAAAAAGTGTATTATTGAATTCATGGTACTGCCAAAGCTCTGGATAATTTCACTCCTTGACTGTACTCTCAAGTTTCAGCAAAGTACAAAGAATTCATTTTCACCTTTTAATCTTATGGATTAAATATGTTTGAGAAAAAATTTGGACCAGAAGAGAGACCTCCCAGTTTATAATTCACATATGAAAAAGGACCTCCTGCTATGAGCAACTATTTCCTAAATGTTGATTTAACAAAATTCATCACTTTAAATGCATGGATTATGATGTTTGCACCAAAATAAATGGTTCCCAGTGCAAAAACTGCCATACTTTATGAAATATGAGGGCAGGTGTTTTTATAAGAAAACAAAATATTATGGAACTCTTAAAACAATGAGAAAATTACAGACACCACAAACAAAAACCAAGAAGTCTGCAAAGTCTGTTTCTGTGGAAGAGTCTTCCTGCTATTACTAAATATTTTGCCTCTTAATTCTGTAAAGACTGAATAATCCAGAAACACCCAAAGAAAATACATTATTTTTTTTTCTCCCAGAAATTAACAGTAAGTCAGATTTATTTTTTCTTTATTTTTACAATTAGCCTCAAGTGGAAAGCACTATGAAAAAAAGAAACTATGTTTTCTGCTTCTCTGCAAATAATGAAGTCTCAACAACCTTTCTACAGATATTCTTAACATATTCTTCTGGCATGCTGTTCAGCAAAGAGTTAACCAATTTAATTGTTATAGATGTCAAGGGATTTGAGGGCAACGAGTTCCTCACAGAATGTGCTCAACATTTGGCAGAACTGGACTTTTCTAATGCCTTTCAATTTATTTATGTATTGAATCTTTCCTTCTTGATTCAGGAGATAGTAGAAATTGTCCAATTTTAGGGAACATGATCCATTTGATTTATGGTCTAAAGGCCAAAACCTGGCTACCTTTTATGTAAGAGAAGGGCAGGTGAAAGGCATGGTGCAAGAATTATCTTTCCTTAAACAAATATACTGAATGAAAGGCAGTGAAGTCCAGGGAAATGAAGGCATGGGGAAGAAGTAATACATAAGTGGCAAAACAGTTCTTGTAATAAAGTACCAGCACTAGTAGACCTTGCTAATGATACACAAAATATGACCAGCTGTCCTTTTGTATTTAATTTTACTGCAGTCAGAGTGTTCAGAACGCTCTCCAAAGATGACTATTGCTCACAAAAACATAGGAAAAAGGAATTAGATGCTTTGCTGTTCACTGGCCACTTCTGACTTAACACACTTAACAAGATACATGAGTAAAAGACAAATTCAGACAAAAAAAATCAATTTATTCCAACAAGCTCTCCAAGTGGAAAAAATGTCTGACCTTGTTCTTGGGTTTAGCCTCTTAATTAATACTACCTCTGGGGAGACAATAATGCTCTCAAGTCCTGCAACATTAATTTTTTTTATTGGAACAGATTATCTTTTGGAATTGTGTAACATCTGCCCATTGATGCAGCCATCCATGAAATTACGTCTTCATTAAACAACTACCCTCCTCAAACAAGAGAGCCCACAATACTGAAGAAGTCTTGCTCTTATTACAACACCTGTTAAAACCTGGCCCTCCTTGAAAACAAGAAAACCTCTTTGGAATGGGGGGTCTCGGAGCCACCACAGTTAGCATCTGCCACCTCACATGAATAACTCCTACAAGCACCACACTTCCCAATGAAATAGTTGCTAAGAAAAAGATTTGAAGTCACCTCTATGCCTGTGCGTAACCAATTAAATAGTATTAAAAGAGAGGCGGTCACTCAGAGGTTAAATTCTAACATAAATTCCTTTATTAATCAAAATTTTGGGGCTGTGGAGAGTAGATGTAGTCAGTACACATGCTAGAACCATATTGTAATTGTCCTAAATTAAAAGCAGCTCTCTCCTGCTCAAGCCCCATTTAAGGAAAGCTGGCACACTGCCAGCTGTGCTAATTAAAACACTTGCAAATACTGTCCCTATGCACCTTCATCACAGACCTTTCCAGATGAGAAGTCTCATGCCTGATTTATATCAATATGATCAGACAATGTATCAAGATATAAAGAAAAGTGCCTAAAGCAAGCGTTTGAAGTCATGTATCTGCTACAGTGCAAGTCAGTAACTCAAGACACCTGAAAATGAGAGCATGAGACCCAGGAGATTTTGAGCTGCCATTCTCTGGTGATGCCAAATTTCAGAATGAATCTTACCTCATTTTAGAAATGCTGCATTTTCCAATTTAGAAGAATTCCTATCTTTTAAACTAAAAGCGCACTACAAGGTTTTCAGACATGGCTGGGAGCAATCCATGTTGATGACACTTCAGACACAGGTCTAGGTTTGTGGGAGAATGTGGGGCTGCGGAGCATCCTGCCTCATCCCACCTCCAACCCATTACCCAACCCTCGGCTCCATGCCACCGGCTGTGCTGCCTCCATTATTGGAGCAGCTCAATAGTAAGAATGAGGACCCAGAATTGGAGGAAATGAGGCAGAAACTAATTTTTGCCACCAAAAAGTGTCTGTGGACCCGTACCCAGGAGTGCTATCCTCAATATCTAAACTGCTGCTGGGCATGGGACCCTACTCTCCTAATGGTCCAAAGATACATTTCACACTGCTACAAGTTTATTACCAAGAAGCAGACAGGATTCTCTATGGAGTGCAGTATGATTTATATTAAGAATGAAGTTTATATTCTTCTGAAGGATTCTATATTCTAAGACTGAGAAAAAGAAAGAACAGATACCTCTAACTGAAGATATACTAATTTCCAATCCAATTCAACTTTTTCAGTTGCTCATAGTTTTATCAAACATTTCTTTTGACTCATTCTTATTGCCCAAAGGAAAAATGTTGCTAAATCCAGCTAACATGCATGTATGTATTACTGAGTCAAAGGTGAATGAGCCACACAAATGTTTTCCAAGTACACCAGTTGAGAAATCTTGCGATCAAGGAAGATTTCAGACAAGTATTATTAACTTGGCTTGGGTTTATTTAGACTTCCTCTGGATTTAAAAGTTAACTCTATATCTAAGCAAATCAGTTCAGATAAATTAAAATTCACAAAGCTTTCAATTCCACAGTCCCCCAAAAGCTTTAGCAGAGTATCTTTTTCATTCCTCTAATTCTTTAAGAATTCCCAACTTCATGATGAATGCCTGTATATTCAGCAATTTCAATAGTTAATGCCTCAGGCAGAAAACACCTTTTTTTCAAATGCAAATTTCATTCACAATTTTTAATTTTTCAAATGTAAAATCTAAATTAGCACTAGAAGATCATAACTTTAATTATTGTGCTGTTATTTTACAACGTGAGTTGGTATTCATATACCCACTGAATCATACAGTAGCTTTGACAGTTCTGGGATTTCAGTCAAAAAAAAGAAAGTTAGCTAAGAGGCAGGCAAGTCCAAGCTAAGAGCTCTTTAGTTGTTGCTGAATTCCAGTTTTGAGCCCAAGAGTCAAAAAAAACTGAGATAAAGATATTCAGAAAGCATGGATATGGATATCAGTTTGTTCTGCAGAGTTTTCATTTCTCCTATATCCATTTTACTTCTGGGAGCTTACTGATTTTGAAACTGTACAAAAATATAGCACCTATTTCATATCAGGTCAATTGAAAGAGAACTACCTACATAAGTGAAAACATCCCAAGTGATTTTTGTCCTTGCTTATCCATCCAGGATGACCAGGATCACAGAATCAGAGTTCTCTATCTGAGAGGGCAACAAAAGCAGAAAAATGAGGCTCACAGTAGCTTATACAATTATTTTCTACTCAATTTCATTTTCAAGTTGTTATGCACTAGAAAGTTGTGCAATGTAGAAAAAACACACTTTAGGCTGATTAAAGAACAAAATCATACCTCAAAAAAAAAATCTAGCTTAAAACTGACAAGCAGGAGAGGATACTAGTGAAAAGAAAGTTGTAAATCTTTACAGCTACAGGAATGTCTCAGCAAATAACAACTAAAATTAGTCACCTGCAAACCTGTATGTATGTGTTTACTGTATTTATTAGTCCTTGGATGGCAGCAGTATGTTAAGAAATTTGCTTTTTCTCAGCACATTCAGCATCTCAAAACACTTGATATTAGATATAAATGGTACGCACCACCTGAACAAGTCAAGAGACAGAAGGATGGGAACGGAGAACAACTGTTTAAAATTATGGCCAACTGGCAGCTTTTAAATTACTTTGCTGCTACTTTTACCATAAAAAAACAATCAAAAGTTGCATCAAAACTACAGCAAGAGTGTGCTGAAATACATGGTAGGACTCTGATCCCCCAAGCATCCAGGCCTGCATGTCCCTTTCCCCAGGCCTGGGGTTGGCATCTGGTCCAGCGTACCATGACCTCAGGCCTAGGAGGGAATTCCTGTAGTTCTAAAAGAGCAAACTAACAACATCCATGTTAAAATGCACGTTCACTTCTCATACCAAAGCTACGCCCAGCTACAATATCATTAGCCTTCAGCTCAATGGGAGTTCAAATATGTCCAAATTTTGACAACGCAGCATCTTGATGTACACTTCCTGCAGCTTCCCTTAAATTTCACTTCCATACTTGCCACTCATATAGTTATTTATTGTAGCATTCTTTCTGATATATAGTTTTATACTCCATATCCGAGAAGAAAAAATAAATTCTCCCATCCTATAGAGCAAAGAGAAGCACATTTGCTAACTCAGGAGCAGGTTCCACAAGTGCTACATATGGGCAAACTCATCTGGGAGGGCGAGGGCACTTCTACAGGGGCATGCACCTAAAGCAGAAAATACCTAGGCACATCTGATGGTGCACAAGCTGAACTTGAGCAAGCCTTCAAATGCCTGCTGAGTATAGGAGGTACTTTTAGCTTTCTTTACAAACTGAAGTACAGTAGTTCCCAAAGCTTGAAAATGGATTATTTAATTTCATTTTATTTTTCCTGGCATTTTATTGCAAACACTCTTAAGACTGTTTTCAGGTTAAGAAAAACAAGCGAAGGGAAAATGCACAGGTTAGAGTTTGCTCTTTTTGAAATTTAGCCCAGAATTGCTAAGTGTTAATCTCTGGAGGAAAAGCAAACTAATTCTGTAAGAACAGCTCTGATTTTAGGCCATACAACCTGTTTCTCACATCTCTCACAGATTTCATATAGTTCTTGACAATCTACCATTTGCACAAAATCCCAGGAAGATTTTATTCATTAAATCTAATGATTCTAGCAAACTCTCTTCTCTCTTAATAAGCTTTCAAGAGCACATGCCAATGGCAGCATTCCTGAGCTACTAGCTACTGACTTAATGTGGTTACAGCAGCTGAAATTTTGCTTTCCTCAAGCATGAGCAAAAACAATACATTAATATCTGCTTAGAAAAGAAAACACTAACTGAAAATGAGGCTTTTCATATTAACAACCAGTCAGTGTTTCTTAAGCCTCAGTAAAATTGTTCAAGTGTATAATAACGTCACCCGTGACATTTTGTAAACCCATGCATTTTGAAATATAGGCTGCACATCACATCTCATTTTCCAAGTAATATGTATACACGGTTAGCAAGTCACACTTCTGTGTGATATTCTCCATTTAGCATTTACACACTAAATGGAACATGGTTTCCTTCTAATTGACTATCATTATTATTTGCTTACATTCGCTGGCAGGGAAAAATAGAAGAAAGGTTTTGTTCTTTCTTCACAAACCTGTTTAACCTTCTGCAAAACATACTAAAGCTTGTTACGTTTGTTGCAACATTAGAACAGGCACTAGAGTGGATGCTTCAGGAAGCTACACTAATAATTCAGCTATATACACAGGGACAAACACAAGGGACTTCGGTCACTGCAGGGGGAAACATTTTCTGCGGGACACCCCTACCTCCACAGTTCAGGCTCTCTATTAAGGTGTGCCTTTCAGCTTCTCCTGCATGGAGCCCGCTGTGGTTCTCACTCCCTACCCACCCTCAGGCTATGAAGATACAGCACTTAAGCCAAAGGCCGCTCACCCTTTTGACTTTTTTCTTCCCTTTAAAAAGACATTTTTCTACTTTGAAGGTTGCTTTTGTTCCCAGCGGGAGCAAGCCCTTCAGTGCCTCTTGGCGGAGCAGCAGATGTAACGCGCTGTGTGTCCCTCTATTGTAACGCTGATGAAGGAACCGGCCAAAGCCCACCATGCTTAAATGCATTTGAACTTCCTCTCTCTGTAGGACAAAGCAAATGAGTGACATCCATCCCCACCCCACTGTCTGTGAAAGGACTCAGATTCCCAGGCAGCTGAAATCTCTGCTTTTTCCTCTACTTACCTCCATCCCCTGCCAAAAAAAAAAAGGGGGGGGGGGGAGAGAAGGAAAGACAATGAAACAGTACTTGAGAGGAGGGTTGATCTGTAAGTTGATCCTTACATATAGACCTCTACCTGTAACCTGCACTGGGTCTCCCCAGGTCAGTGGAGCACTTGGATAAGGAGTTACATCCATCTAAAACAACAGCAGGATCAGTGTAAGACGCACAGGCATGAATGTCTTATGAAGCCATGCAAGATGTTTACTGGCAAACTCCCTCAAGCCAAAGCAGAATAGGTGGAGGGATAGAGACAATCTCTCTCGATTGTCATGGCTCTTAAACAACATGGCACAACAAGCGGTAAAAGGGTTACACAGTCTGATCCTGCTCCATGCTAAGAATTTACATCTTGTACAGCAAGGAGTCAGGGCTTCTACCTATCTGACCAGGGTTTCCTGAAAACAAGTGTGCACACCGGCACCATACGGCACTTCTGCAAAAAGTCTTCTACATCTGGCACAAATTTACAGAGGTGCTGACCCATGAAGATGAAACAAACATCCTCCAAGCCCCACAGACTAATCCTTACTCCTTCTGTTCCAAATCCAAAGCACATTTGTTGACCCTACTTTCTCAAAAAAAAAGTGTATAACCACATTTATACTTAATGCAAGAACCGGATAAATAAAAGAACTTTAAATCTGTCAAAACGACATGCTACTATGTAGTTTTCTAGCAAGATACCTATGTATACAGTCAAACTTCTGCTCAATGTGGAGGAGTAAAGTCCGAATCCTACTAAAACAAAGGCAGGCTATTAATATTAAACTGCTTATTTTCAGGTGAAGACGTGAGGAAGGTTCTAGTTTAAGAGAGTTTTTTTAAAAACCCAAAAGCATGAAATACCTCAAGTATATTTTTTTATTATTACTTTCTATTACACCCAAGGCCCTATCATTCAAATTAAAGGTAAATATTGTCATTCCAGTTCACTGCTATTATACCAGCTACTTTTCCCCCCTACAATCACTATCCTTTTTTTCCTTCTTTTTTTCCACCCTTTACGGTCACAGTGCAAAAATACAACTGACGTAGAAGGTCGGTGCCATGCACAAAGCCAGCACTGAATCGGACTCGCGGGCCCGATCTCCTGCACTGTGGTGCCTTTCTGAAAGGGAGTGTGCAGCTCAGCCTGCAATGTTGTGCTTGGATGCCGTACAGGTCTCCAAAGAAAAAAAAAAAAACCACCTTGTTTCATTCCAGCCGTGTTTATATAAAGGCTCTAAAGATCCCCATCGGCAGGTTATTTCTAACCCCCGGCCTCCTTCCCACCCCCCACCCCTCTCCAGCCAGCCCCCGCAGTAACAACCTGCCATTCTCCTCAGCAGCGACGGTTAAACATCTGGCTGTAAATTGCCAGTGCTGCACGCTTTGAGCCGTAACTATTTATCCTAGCTGGAGAAGGAAGGCAGAAATGGTTAATTGCATCTAAGCCCAGCTCTACTGGCATGGCAGTTTTTGTTACAGCATCATCACTTGGCATCTACGCAAAACCGGCCAACCAACCTGGTTTTAGCTGAAGTAATGTTTGTAGTGAATTAGCCAGTATTTATCTGACTGACTCTAATATGGGTCATTGAACTTCCTCACAAAACAGAGGGAAGTACAACCTGGCAGTCTGCAGTTACTTGTCTACTTGTACGTCACTTGCAGCCCTGCAGACAGAGTGAAGAAGTACGTTTTCTACCAGCTCTTCAGGGCAGGGACCATGGTTTCACTTTGCATCATAAAGTACCCCAAACAGTGCAGCAAGGAGGTCCTTGGGCTGCATGTCTAGGCAGTGCATCAACACAAAGATAAATAATAAAAAAAAGCAAAGCAACCCCTGTTTTCACATGCCCTGCTGCAATTCTGCTTACTCAGCCAGGATAGCTAGCAGTGCAGATTTAATCAGCAGAAAAAGACTTACACCAGCTGACGAGGTCTGCTGTGGCTTCTGCTCATCATTTGGCACACGCTGCATACAGCAAGGAAGCTGTTTCAAGTAGATTTAAAGTACATTTAAAGTACATAAAGTACATTTAAAGATGTACTTTAAATTTGTGAGCAAGCATGACAGCACACTGAATAATAAAGCTACACACTTCTGATGTTTTAAGGACCGCTTCTGTGCCCCACTGAAGCCCAGGGGAATTTCACCACACATCTTAAGGCCACTGCATCTGGGCCTCGTCCCCTCAGGTGACAACTGCACCGCACCTTCCAATCTGGGTGCGGCACAGCCAAACACCACCTTCCACATGCCTTGACTTTTGTAGCTTGGTTTTGTCTATTTTGCGCATTATTAAAGTAGCAGAAATCGTTAGGAGAATGCACTTGAAAGAAGTTTGAACTCATCAAGATAAATACCTGACTTTCTATCGCAAACGTCAGAAAACAAAAGCACTTCCCTCATGTTCTAGCACAGCATACATTGGGGTTTGGGGTTTTTTTTGTTCGTTTATTTTTTAAAACTTTTTTCCCCTCCACATATTTGAGTAAGATGAAATCTGCATGGCTATTTTTATTTAAATTTCTCCAGCAGCATTTACCATGCTGACAGCCCCTCATCCCTGAGCAGTTAATGCCAAACTAGCTGGAAGCCTGAGATCCTAAAGCACTCTGTGAGCACATTTTACGGGTAGCCCTTACAGACCTACACAAGTCCTTATCACTATCTTAGCCCAGCCTATGTGCCCACTCTAACCATGGTCCCATGTACATCTATTCCTGAATATATTAAATAGTCACACACATGACATTGGTAATTTGATCTTACATTAAAACATGTTTCTTCGGAGATATTTGTAACAGAAATCACCTTTCCAGGGCTTTTAACTTTACAGGAGGTTTATTTTTATGCTTCTAGTCCATTAATACAGTGCCAAGGAACAATCTTGTGTTGCTTATATTAAAAGCTGTTAACTTTTCATCTGAAATTCATGTTTAAGATTCTTAAACTATGAAGCAATAATAGGTATATTTGCAAAAATCCAGAATTCTTGCAGCCAAAGCTGCCCTGCTGAGTCACCCATACTTTCCTTCTAATGTATCCTTTGTAAAAAGTTTGGGCCAGAAGCAGTATATCTGGGTTTGGTGCAAACTGTCACATACATACTTGGTATAACTTGCATCAAAAGTAACATCCCAGAAAAGGATATAAAGGTTTCAACCTTCAGTGCTCCTTAACAAGGGAACATAACTACCACTAGGACATAAATATCACCTACTTTTGCCTCGTGCACAAACCCAACAGCCGTCTACTTCACACGCCTATTCCATCTTTACTGCAGTCTTTATCTTCACCTTTATGTGTTACACATGTATACATATTACACATTAATTTGTCACAGGACATTGTTGGAAGGTTGCCTGATGAAATGTAAAGAGAATCGCTCAAATTTTATGCTGTCTGTAAGTAATAAACTTATTACTGCTCTTCTGATACAGTTAGTCCATGACAACACCCTTGCTCAGTATTATTTTTGGCTTGGATCACACCATTACTTGTATGCTGCTTCTTTTTAACATGCTTATTAGGATCATGAACTGAGGAGGAAAATAATTTCCTCAGCGGAAGCCTCCAAAATTGGAGAATGTCCTCAGAGTGAAAACTGCAGCTTTTATGAATCCTTCTTAAATTTAATTCTTATGCTGGGGAAAGGAAGACAGAGGGATTAACTTGGCCACCACTTAGGTAAAAATTAGTTCAAAGATGTCAGTTCATCTCCCACCACATATCCCATTTAATCTGTTCATCTAGGGAAAGCAGGTCAATGGCTACGAGATTTAGCATCCCCTGATGTCTATTGTGAACGACTGCTAGAAAGGTAGCAAGAAGGCACATTTTAGAGATCAGAAAAACTTACGGGCTCCCTTGCAACCATTATGCCTGTGCAAATGAAGATGATTTATGGGAGCATTTGTTTTCTTCCTTCAGCACCATCCCTTCCTTCAGCTCTGCTGGAATTGAGCACAGATTTCCTGCTAGCTTCAACAGAAGGACCATCAGGCTGTTCATGCTCTAGACAGAGGTTGTAATGGGCAAAAACCTACTGTAACTTGCACAAATGGAAGTACGATAGTCAGTAGCCATCAAAAATTTCTACCCTGGAAGATGGAGCACTCTAGAAATCTTAAGAGATTCTCTCTCTGATTCTGTGGTCCCTTCCCCTACTTTTATTTTACTCATTGTCTTTCAGATACAACTCTGTATGAGTTCAAATCTAACTGGCAGCATCTCTACAAAACTTACACTGCCATTTTGATATCAAAACTCTCTATTTCTAGCTTTCTACAAAAAACCTTGAATATTTATTGTGGAAAATGAAGGTAAAATAGAACATGCATATGTTCTATGCCAAAGAAAACAAGTCTTGTTTGGGCTTCATAGATTTTAGGAAATGGTTCAAAAACAGCTTATGTGAGTGAAAATGGGATCTCTGTAATGCTTCTAAAGCCAGCAAGAATAGGTCTTGGGAGGAACCCTGTAACTTTGTTCAATTTATACCTACTGCATTTTATTTTTTAAATAATGAAAAGCTTTGGTATTATAACCATCTCATACTCAAAAAAATCTCTGCACTGGGACATTTTTATAAAATTTTATTCTGCACACTGTATCAGGCCTGTATCAGTACTTACACAGCAAGTTATTAAGGGCTGACGCATTCTTTGAACCAAGTGCCTTAGATTGCATACCCCATATAAAAGCTTTTGATGGAACAAGAGTGAATGTGTACAATGCTTATTTTAAGTTTTCTTGTGCTTTCTTTTGCTTCATTTGTAAACGTCTCCTTTCCTGACTATCACTGTGACAGGAAACCATGGCAGGAGGTACTACTACCAGTGCTACCAGTACTTACAGTAGCTCACAGGAGAATCTGGAATACTCAGAGGAATACAGAAACTACTGTTTTCTGTGTTTATCATGCTATGATTCAGAATAATAAGTTGCTATATTGACACAATTTGTCCAAAGGATTATGATTCTTTGACTGTGGAACTAGCAAAGATTCATGCTGCTGCTACACTACCTAATGTGCAAGTATTACCAAAGCCCAAATGCCTCACGTGTTTCTAGCTCACTAAATATCCTCCCCAACCCGGGACTCTTGAAAATGGAGGCAGAAAATTGTTAAAATTGCATGACCAGTTTCTATTATAATCATTTTTCATTAAAGATGTTTTTTGAAAAGTAGGGTCGTTGGGTTTTTTTTAGTTAAACTTTGATTGATCTCACAAAAAGCAGAATTAAAAAAGATTGCCAAACTCAGAAATATCTTTTAATGAGTAAATTACTTCATGTCTGAAAATACCAGTTGGATTACACACATCAGAAAATTTTGGGTCTTTTAAATTATGAGTTTCTGCACAGGGACTCTGTGTACACTCATCCATAACTGAAACACAAAACAAAAGCTAAATAAAAAATAAAAGAAAAATCAAAACTGTTTCCAACTGTTACTTTGTAATGCAGATGCTCCTTTGCTTTCAATTTCTTCTTTTCCCATCAGCCTGCATATACAATTTTGTTGTTCTGCAATTAGGAAGGTATCAGACATTCCCTATGGGAGGCATTTATTTTAGATGACTTGGTTCTCTGTTAACATGGTCATTTTTAAATATCACAGCTCAGTCTTCATGAGGGTAATACCTCTTTAAATGCACGTATAATATGATTTAAAGAGTCTGTAGCAATTAAGAATCTAAACTATCAAAAAACCCAGTTTTTTACAACAGGACTGGATCATTTTTATTGCATCATTGAGATCGATTAAGGAGATTTTGATGGTTAAGGGGTAGTCAGTTGTTTTCAGGAGTGCAGGACCTGCTCCTTTGGTGCATCAGAGGAGACAGGCACTGAGCAAATTCAAAGACTGAAGCAGTGTCAAGACCAAAAGGCAATGTTTGTTGTGTGCACCAGGCCAGATTTCACCAAGCACTTGTTTCCCCCCTACCAACCAGGACAATGCAATCTCTATCAATGCTGACATTGAAGGATTTGGCTCAGAGTGGAAAGCTCTTTCTCTGTTTTTATGAAATAAAAGGCTTTGACACCTTTGGAGGATTGTTGAGACTAACAGACCCAGAGACTGTTCGACTTTGCTGGGTTCTCATTGCTTCCTCTCCCATGCCACTGGCAGGAACGTAATACAGTAAAGACTATTGTGGATAGAAAGGAGCTAAGATAAACCTGATAGGACTCACCTGCCACAGACTTGCCAGGTTCAGAGCAGTTCCACAAACCAACACCACACGAGTCATTACTGTCTCAAACTGATGCAAGTTATTAGGCACAACTAAACTGAGGTGAAGGCAGTTCTATGCAGGAAGCTTCTACTTTGAATCTCTGTCTCTCCCTAATACTCCACTGTACAGCAAATCTTGCACCACCAGAAAAAGGATTAAATAGGCTAGTATGTTTTTCAGACCCTATAATTTAGACGAGAAAAGAGTTTTAGAAACGTCAAGGAGCAGATGCCCTATGAAGAAAAACCACAGAAAATTCTTACTATCGATTTATATTTGTTTTCTGGCTGAAACATCAACTCAAAAGTTGCTCTCCTTCAAAAAAGAAAAAATAAAAGAAAAAAAGAGAAGGCAGAGGGAAGGCAGAGGGAAGGCAGAGGGAAAAAAATTGATGCTGCCAATTTGACAAGAAAGAATATTTGCATAAAATTGTGACATTTGTTTTTATTTCTTACAACACATTTCACTATTGCCTAGCTTGTATGTTAGTTAATATCTAAGTCAAGTAAGTTCTATACCCATCCTGTGTTTTATTTTTGGTTGGTTGTTGGTTTTTTTTTTACAGTTCCAGTTTGAAGTACCTCTGATTTTTGACAATACCCATTTGGACAGTCTGATGGTTTTCAAAGGCACAAGCAGTATCCTTTACCTCGGCATGGCCACCGACATAAAGCTTAACTACAGGTGATGTCAAAGACCAATACAAGATTTAAAAATGCAGCTATGAATATTGTAAAGAACAGGAAGAAGCACTAAAAGGAAGCAAGAAGCTTTCCACCAGATTAAATGTCACTGTGGTATAGGTCTATGCTGTGTAATACAATAATGAACATTTGGCTTTCAGGGATGCGGATACAGTAAGTCCAGTAAACTTTAAAACTTGAAGACACACCAGTCTTGCTATACAAATTTGTCACTCAACCACTGAGGATACTGAACGGAATACTCTCTCCAGGGCCAACAGGTCATTTTTGCTGTCTCTGGAACCTTTCTATTCAAGTTTCAAACTCTCAACTTCAGTATTTTGTTAATACCCAGCCTCATAACTTTCTATCCTACCACCTCTTTGTGTGTGTGTCAGATTCTTTGAAGACAGCACCCACACACTTGCTTTGAGAACTTCAGCTATTACAGCCATATAGTGATTACTCTTTGTTGGCTGTGAAATAAATAACCAAAACAAGAAATCTACATCTATCTTAACCAAGCTAATAACACGAAAACATGCAGCTAATGTTTGGGAGCTCATTAGCAAAAAGCACAGACATACAGACATTCCCTTACACAAAACCTCTTTCACCAGCATCAGATATAGAATACTTTCTGCATTTGTCACCTTTCAGGTCTGAGTTTCCAGCACGCTCCTTGTTATACGCAATTAGCCCCATGCCAAGATTTGGTACATTTCGTAATAAATCCCTGACCACACTTGCTTTGGGCTTGGCAGCTCTGGAAAGGCTCTATTCATCGGGGCAGCAGCAAGCCACAGGACTCGCCACACCGCACAACTCGCTCATAGAATTCCAGCACGCTACAGATTTCAACAAGCCATCCCCTGCCTCCTCCTCTCAAACAGCCTGACATATGACTGTGATTAAGTAGGATATGAAAAAGCTCCAATCAATTTTTCTCTTTTTCATCCCTCACCTCCCTCTTTCCACCTCTTTTCCCTTCAGACACCCCCCTCAAGAAAACCCTCCCTTCTCTCCCAGCACTGCATGTTAGGTAGGAATCCATAATTTTTTTTGCCTGTATTTAAAACAGTAACCATCTGTTACTTGCAGGAAGGCTGTCTCTCCTTCTCAGGTTTCTTCAGCTTGGGAGCACTACCCTCACGGCAGAGCATAAGGCTAGCTCTAGGCTGGGAAAGCTCTCCATGAGGCACCCGAGAAGAACAGTAAAACCAACAGCAGCAGGAGCAACCACCAGCCATTGGGCTGTCTGTTTGCGGACAATGCAAACAAACAAAAAAAAACCCCAACCAACCAAACTTACATATTTCCAAGCATTCAGACTGCAATGACAAAGAGGGAGCTGGGAGAGGCACCAGGCAAGCACACAAGCCACAGAGAGTGTGAATGGGAAAACAGTTATCTCCATAGTACGAATACTGGATTTCTCTTCACGCTGCACTGTGGGTCACACTCGCTGGCAACACTAGGATAATCCATTTTTGGCATAAACCAACCCATTCGGAGGAGAGCAGAGCTCTGGGTAAAGAGGCCTCATCATGCGTAGTAGCAACGTTGCAAATAGACCTGAAATGAGCTTTTGTTTTAACTAAGAAAGGGTGAAAAACCTCTGGTAACTCAGTATTATCTCATCTTTCATAGAAGGGAACCCCAACTGTCACACTAGTACGTAGTTTGACTCAGGTTACCCATACAACACCTTCCAGCAGTGCTAAAGCACCTTTGCACGTGCTTCAATCCTCCTTTCAGCTCCAGGCACACATTCCCAAAGCTTCGCCTTCTTTCTCAGTAACTGCTGCCCTTCTGCTTAAGGAACTGCCACAGAAATAACTGGGACACTGCTAAGCTGCGACACCTCCGTCATCCCTCCTTGTCAGGCAAAAGATTGACAAAATGACATTTAGGAGGCACAAGCTAAGTTCCAAAGACGAGCTGTAGCTCAAGGGTACAGTCAAGAATCAAGAGACAGCATGCAAAACGTCATGCTGTATTAACAGACCAGGTTTTCTGCAGGTCTGATTTCTTCTGGAGTCCCTCCTTTCACGATCCATCCTTCCCAGAGAGCCTTCCCTCTGCCAGAAGGCTGTTCACGCCAAAGCCTGCATCCAAATTACAATACCCCCTTTCAACATGATAAAGCATAAAGTCATGCCGCAGCTGACTGTACCCAAAGGCAAAACCTAATGAGAAACTAAAAGAGAAATTAAACCAGAAGTTTATCTAATTACTATCTTTGCCTTGTTAACCTACCCTTTACCTTGCCAAAACACTAACCTAAATATGCATCCCAATTTTATGTCATCACCTTGCTTGCCCGGAGCCACTGAATACCAGAATCCACAGTGAGATTTCCTCACTATTTTTTTTTCTTCTTAATCCATTTTTTACTGAATCCAAGAGTTTAAAAATAGTAGAAAAACTGCCTATGGCACAATGAAGTCAGACTTAAGTACAATACTCCTTGTCAAACTGTAGCAGTCACAGAATGTATTTGATTCATCTGAAGACAAGTCAAACTAAAAGCTCACCTGAGAGTTTTAAAGCTACCTAGCCTGTGCCTTATCTCCTTTCAAAAAGCTGAGTTCACCTTCTGCTCAAGTAGTGCCTCTTCGTGCATCCCTGCTCAGTTTCCTACACCGAGGACACAGTTTCATTCACGATTTTTGGAGAGCTCGATTACGCAGCATCACATCATGTTTCCAAGGTTCCTATTTACCTCCACACAAAGCACCACTGTAATGGGATCAAAAGCTGGAAAAGGTCATTTAATAAAACAATAATGCTAAATTTACACGTTACCTTGAAAGATCCTTCAGGAGTTCTTACACAGCTCTCTCCCGACCACTCCATGACTGTGTACACACAGCCCCAGGACAGAACAGCACTTAAGCAATCCCAACAGCCCTTTGCAAGTACAGAGGTGGGTATATGAAGTTCTACCAAGTTACTAAAGATATCCATCACACACAGGCTGTTCCTTTGTTAATAAAAATGAGGAAAACTGGAATCGGTGTTTCTGCAACTTGCTCTTATAGCCGACCATTAGTCTTGCTTCTAAATTTACCAAACCTTTCAAAGACAACAGAGGAGCGTAGATGTTTTACATGAGTATGAATGGTACCAGTCCTACTCAGAGGCAAAAAGCTCGACTTTCCCTGAAAGCGCAATCCATCTGTTTTTATAAATACATACACTTAACTTTAATCTAAGCACTATTTACAAAAATACATACAGACATAAAAGAGCATAATAAATTAATAGCTCACAAGAGGCAACAATGACTAATGACAGATCTTACTCTCCTTTCCAAAGCACTGGCACAAGGGAAGACAGCAGATAAAAATTACCTAAGTTGACTTTCTGTGTTTCTGTTAAAACAAAACTTTGGTGTATTCTGAACTGTCTGTGTGATGTTTCCCAGCTGGAAGACATATGCTCTCCTAAACAATTCAGGACTTTAATGTGACCTTACAGCCGTCATCTTCTTTCATACAGCCAAGGGATATGCTTGTTAGTTTATATGGGGTTTACCTTATCCATCAAGTTCTCCGGCCTGAACGCTGATGTTGCCTGCTTGTGGCCGCACTGCCAATAGAGCTTGCAAAAACCTCTCCAGTAATCTGACTCTTGGTCATGGACAGCAGTCAGTAAAACCGTAAAAAGCAGTTGTACAAAACTCCTCACAGGTAATTACTGCATGAACGAAATGGTCCAAAGTAGACAGATAGGCTCTATACATTGTTTGAAGTCCACACGCTTGTCCTTTGATGAAAATTGTTACCAGTGATTATTTGGTGCTGCCGAATTCGTACATATAAATGATGACTGTTGCCTGAGTCGGAGTTGCAAGTTCAGAGGTGAAACAAGACAATACTCTGAAACTCTTTACACTGCTGCAGCCGCATATAAATGTCAATTCTTGAGAGCTTGTTTTCAGTGTACTTATTGACATAAACATAGTGGATAGCATGTTATCAAATTGAGAAGTGAAAGTTTCTTCTCTAACCCAGATAAAACCGATTGTCATCCACCAGAGCTTTTCACCTCCCACATCTCACGTTGCAGGGATCACTTAACTAAAATCTGCATAGGCTTTTCTGTTCACTTATCCTGGGCTGTAGTGTGATTAGACATGGAAGAACAGTATGTGTGCATATGCACTTGCGATTGAAATGTGACAATTATTTTCTCCTCTCATAATTCTCTCTTTTTTCCCCTCCGTAAATTACCTTTTCAACACATTTTTCCAGGTGATCAGCTCTTTTCTTAGAATTGAGCTGTTTATTTTCTTCACCCTACATTCCTCTTCAACGAACTGTTACCAACCCCATGTCTACTAAAAGCCCACAAGTTGACTGAAATTTGAAAATATTAACAAATATCTAAAATGAAATTAAAACAAAGGATGCAACTTTTAAGCCTTTGTTGATAAGACTTCCTCATGTGAAATATTACCGCACCATTGTCTGCTCTGAGGGTGCAATTCCACACACATTTACTCCAATAAGGCCAGTACCCCCTCCCCAGTAACAAATTTTACAACGTTTCTGTCATTCACCATGCTCAGCTACATGTTCCTGAGTCAGGTTCACCATGGCAGCAGTTACGCTGATAAAACAGACAAGGATCATGCCTGATAAATTCCCATTTAAAAAATAGTATCAATCTATCTCATAGTATGACTCCTGTTTATGAAAAATGGTTACATCATGGCAAGGAAGAGCACAAGGTTTGTGTGGGAGGAGAGGTTGAGGGAAGGGAGAGGAGAAAGCAGCCTGTCGTGGAAAAACATCTTTGCAACAAGAGGAAAAAAAAACCCAAAACCACCTCCTCAAATTATACCCTGACAACTACTAGCTGTCAGATAACAGTCCAATTTACTTCAATACAGCTCAAATATTTAATAGTATTAAATTATTAATATATTAATATTTAGTATGTAGTAATAATAATTGTAAGCTGTGGTTCACTGAGATGGTAACTACAGTTTCCACATGATCAGTACCTAAAAAAAGCAGCAAAAGCTCATGACAAAAAAAAAGCTGAACTGGTACCAAACCATTCTGCTGATACAAATAAATTTTAAAACTTTTTTGGAAAGTAATTTTATCTTGGTAGATTTTATGCCAGATCAGGTATCATCATTCTTCCTGCAGCTGGTAGGAGGCAGCTATAAATACCTCATTGTGTGCTCCTGCCAGGCTGACAAAACAGGAGCAAGTTCCCACATCTGACCTGGTTCAAATCCACGTGGCTTGGCCATGCTGCAGCACACAGATGTAGCGACAAATAGCGATGATGAGGGCCTCACAGGGCAACAGGCACCGTTCAGCTCTTCACAACACCCAGGGCTCACTCACCAACATCTGCGATCAACACAGTGACTTCCACAATATGTTACAATGGGATTTTCAGCTGCAATATTAATTTATTCTTATTTAAACATATGTAAATCAATAAAGTAATGTTTCTAAAAACCACTGAAAATTTAAAAAAAAAATCTTATCACACACAATCAAAATATTTGGCAAATTTTAAAGTCTTAAATCTGATAGGAAACTTCCAGTTTACTTCAGTGGGGTATGGATTGGGCCTTTAATCTCCTACCTGTAGCTCATTCAGCTCCAGCTTAGACTTGACAAAATCCTGACAACTTTACCATGTCACTTCATAATAAACTGTGCTTTTTAACTGAAGCTAACCGAGAGCCGGAGCTTTTGATAAGTGCTTACAATTACATTTTTATTTCCCTTTGTCGACTATGCACACAAGTGCTGTAAATCTCTATCATTTTAAATAAGGTCTTCAAGGGTAATTTTGGCAGCCAAACAGGAGCATGTATCATGTTTGAAGTACTGTAGGATCTTTTTTTTTTTTTTTTTTTTACATCTTTTGGACTCAGATCTGAAAGTCTCAAACAAATTCATTGCTCACCTATCTCAGATGACATTTTAATTGTAGCTTTTAACTACACATGGGCTAATGGAGGAAAACTGAGTAGAAAGTTCTTTGAATATACATTCAGATGGAGAGGCTTTACTGAGAGAATTTATTTTGCACTGCTGAACTTTAATATTAATGTAATACCTATAAACATTATTAAATGCAATTGGAAAAAAAGCCTTTAAAATAAACTTTATGGATTTCAGAGGATTTTTTTGAAAATTTGCAGCATATAAGCATTTAAAGTCCAAATGTAATTCCATAATTCATGGTGTTATGGAAACAACTTCCCAAATCTCCACATCTGCCACCTCTTATTGTTTAGGGTTTTTTTTTTTTATTCTGACAAAAATTCCCACTGTGTGTGTGTGTGTGTATGTATGTATGTGTGTATATATATTTTTGTTGTTGTTGTTGTCTAATATATATTCCCAGAGCTAGAAATTCTCGTAGGACTACCTGGTGATTTTATTTCCTTATTTATTTTGCTTTCAGCCATTAACAGATTTATTCTCTCCCAGTCAATATTGTGACCCTCAGAAAAGATGTTCTCTAGGTGGTCTTTATACGCAAAGCCTCACTGACAATATTTATGTTTGTGACAACGTTTTAAAAGGACAGAAGGATGGGCATGCAAAAAGGGAAGCGGAATTCCCACACCTCACAGCTATATGAAACAAAAAGGAAGTGGGAAACATCTACTTACCACCCTGACGCTCTCTCCATGTGGTACCACGTTTGCTGAAGTCCTTCCTTTTCCTGTGTAGCACTAGTATTTAGTGCAATTCTTCATATGTTTATAAACACTAGAGATGTATGCGGAATAACAGTATTCATAGGTTTCATATGTTTGTTGGTTTTTTAGATATGTATACTTTATTTTGAGAAAATTTGCATCACTGCAGAAACCTTGAGACTAAAACCAGTTTCAGCTTTGACAAAACAAGATACACTTTGTGTTGCTGCGGCTTTGCAATATTCACTGCATTTAGTTTTTTCTTCTTGTGAATGATGACATTTATAACAAACATAACTAGCTAAATGCAGCTGGAAAGCCACTGAAGTAAAAAAAAGTAGGAATCACCTATTACATGTGCTTTTCATAACAAAGGGCTACCAAGACTATACTGAACATTCATTCCCATTTATCTAAGCCAATATTCCTAAAAGGGAAGCCCAACAACTAACCTCAAAAACTGCAAGCTGCAAGGTGTCTTAGAGGCATAAAAAAGGAAATCAAAGTGAAATAGGAAAACACATGCTGCAGATAACATACAGAAAATTAAATAAGTAAATAAAATATTTCAGCATTAAAACTTACAGGAAGCAAGTATAGCAAGTAAAGCAAGTAACGCAAGTACTCAACTTTGGTAACTATTTAAAATAAAATACCAATTTGAAGATGAAAACATTTGAGGGTTTTGATGCCAGGTCAAGAAAATTCTTTGTTAGATGAAAGTAGTGAAACAGTGCATCTACATGAAAAACTTCACAAAAGAGCTACGTGTCATACATATTGCTGCACAAACTGAAAGGCAGAACTTTTTAATAACTGAAACCGCAAAGATATGTTTCTAGCATACAACCACGTAAACTAATGGAAAAAACATACAGTAACGTATTAGAGGAGAACGCTACCAATGGTGCTCAACCACCCACTGCCATCAATGGGTGCCTTTCTGCTGACCTTGGTGAGATGTAGATGAGGACATACCACACATAAGCCCTTGCTGCACAAAGTTCTCCAGCTTTGGAGGCAATCTTGAAACCTGCACTCAACAATTTAAAACACGCATTTTCTGATGGGAAATGTAAATATGAAGGCATAACTATTAGAGCAGAGAGCAATGAGAGCAATGACCTGTACATTTGACCAAAGAGAAAGGCTTGGAATTACAGTTTTAGATTGTGCCAGAAACTTGACGACCAGTACTAAAACACTGCAGGAGATCAGTACAAAATAAGTTCATGCAGAATTCTGAGTCATTGAATACTCATAATAATTCCTTTCCTCAAGCCACTAAAATCTGTTCTCATCAGGGCCGTATTCCTGCACTCAAGTTAAAAATCTAATTTTTCACTGAAGCTATGAATCTGGTATATTCTACAAAACCAATGACCATACGATTTTTAAAAAGTTATCTAGAATTCAGTTAAAAGTTCTAAATGCATTTTAAGATATTCCATAAAGCCTAAAAACTCCTTAAATCGGTATGAGCTGTCCAGACTGAAAGACTAAAATATATATTCTAACTTAGAAAGCAATTGATTAATTCACAAAATACTCATTTCTACTTTATACTAGAAATTTTGTGGAAATTGCCAAAAAGGTCTGGTATCTAAAAGAACAATTTACTCCAATTTTTTTTAATTTGTCATCTTGACTTCCCAACCATACTATCCTACTTTAAGCAGGGCTTGAAATTTTAAAAACTTATATGAAGTAATAGGCCTAAATCCTATTACCTTTATTGAAAAATTGGTGTTTGATTTTTGTAGACCTTTTGAAAAATCTAGAAATAAAGATTTATATATTAACTCCAGCAGCATTAGGCTTCAGATGCAGCTAAATAACTTATTCCAGAGGCGAGACACTTGAACCTAAAACATGATACATTGCCTGATTAAAGATTAGGGTTTTGACCCTAAAAACTTACACAGGAAATGTAAAAAGTCTGGTTGCTACCTAGCTGTATTTAAAAATCTTACAAAAAGTTTACAACAGCTTTATATCTGCATTATATAAAATAAGTGTAAATACAGACATTATAAACAGAACCTGTATATACAACCACACAAAAACCACCACGAATCTCCCTTTCCCCCCCCCCCTCAAAGTTGATACTTGTCTCAAAAGGAGAAAACAAAGTACTGCTTACAAAAAGTCAAATACAGATTTATTTAAACACCACCTTAAAGAAGCAAAGTAGGGTAAAACTCACCTTTGACAGCACATTACAGCCAAGGTGAAGTTGTTTGTTCAATCTTTCCTAGTAAAAGAAGCAAAGACTAACTAGCCAGTAAAACTTACTGCTCTCAGAAAGCGCAGTGGTTTTGAGAGCCGTTTGCCACCTGTAAATTGTATTGTTATTACTAGCACTAATTTCCAAAAAAATTGTAGCATCATATCATGCGTTGTATAAGACCCAAAAGCTGTGGGGCATTTAACTTCTATCATTGTTAAATATTTATTTCCTCTTGGGTCATGCCAAAATAACTATCAGATAACTAGTGAGAGTCATGACATATGTGAACTTGCTCATTAACTGTTGAGAACCTCACCATTTCTAACCATCTTTTTATGGACTTATATACAGGCTAATATTACAGTCTTGATTTTAACGTATTTGTATGTGGTGCCCTTTCCATACAGCATGTTTGCATCCTGTCAGCAGTCACTTCCTCAAGCTATTGAGACAAGAAAAACAACATATTAAAGTGGTATCCCTGTCTCTTCAGAATGAACAATCCATCAAGTCTCAGGATTTAAAAAAAAAAAAAAAAATCCCTTTCTCTATTCAGTCTCGGGATCAGTCTCTCCTCCAGCAGCATCTTAAACAAGCATGATTTTGTTCTTCATTCCTCAAGTCTGAACAACTGAGTTTTTTCCTGGAATTTTAACTAAATTAATGACTAACACCACCACCAACAAAACAACCCTCCCACCCTCCAGTTCCTTGGTATTAATGTTAAGGACAGTCATAAAGCCGCAAAGAAAGAGACAGAACACTCAATGGCTTTTAAACAAATGCTACCACATTTTAAACATGTGCGTGTTTGCAAAAGCTCTAAGCCTCTATTGCTCAAACCACTTGTGGTTTCTCAGCACTTCTTCTTTGAATGATTGTGTCTTTATAAAATAAACATGTTTGAGACTAAATTACTTGCGTGTCTGTTGGGAATAATTATAAAATTAGCTCGTTCTAATTTACACTTGTGGGTTTTAAAAACATAACCAAATACCATAGTGAGTCTCCTGGTGAAACCAAAGCCTGGCATGTCAAACATGGTTTAGATCATGCACATGGACTTTGATTTTCTCAGCGCAGCAGTCAGATCTCTACAGAAGGCTTAGCCCTTTGGTTTGGTCTCCTAATTCTCCAAATAAGTGTTCCCATTTGTAGGTCTCCAGAGACATTCTTATTCATTCAACATATGCCAATAGGTTATGTAAGGTATTATACAAATAATTCAATTCCAGACACAGAGCCGTGATTATCAAAATGCAGTACCTTCACGCATAGTTTCACTAGTTTGCAATATGATGTTAAGCCATAACACATACAGGAGTTTTGTCCGCTGAAAATCTCAGTGTCCCAAATGTGATGGAGGGATGTGCTATCGTTCCAACTACATTACCTAGGAACGTATTTAAGGTCCAGCTAGCACTATCCAAGAGAGCAACCGTGTTGGTTTTGTCTGGGATAGAGTTAATTTTCTCCACAGTGGCTAGTATGGGGCAATGTTTTGGATTTGTGCTGGAAACAGTGTTGATAACACAGGGATGTTTTCGTTATTGCTGAGCAGTGCTTACACAGAGCCAAGGCCTTTTCTGCTCCTCACCCCACCCCACCAGCGAGGAGGCTGGGGGGGCACAAGAAGCTGGGAGGGGACACGGCTGGGACAGCTGACCCCAGCTGACCAAAGGGATATTCCACACCGTATAATGTCATGCCTATCATATAAAGCTGGGGGAAGAAGGAAGGGAGGGACATTAGCAGGTATGGCGTTTGTCTTCCCAAGTACCTGTTATGCGTGATGGAGCCCTGCTTTCCTGGAGACGGCTGAACACCTGCCTGCCCATGGGAAGGAGTGAACGAATTCCTTGTCTTGCTTTGCTTGCGTGCATGGCTTTTGCTTTCCCTATTAAACTGTCTTTACCTCAACCCACAAGTTTTGTCACTTCTACTCTTCCGATTCTCTCCCCATCCCAGTGGGGGGAAGTGAGCAAGCGGCTGCGTGGGGCTTAGTTGCCAGCTGGGGTTAAACCATGACAGCAACACATGATTCATTTTAACTGTGTCCTTCAGTCCCACTGATTTCGGTGATCTAAATTATGCTTTTCCAGGAAGAAAAATTATCACATTATCACAATGCTTCTATTGTACTGCCCTGGCGCAGAATATTACATTTTTGTGCATTAGGTAGTCATGACTGCAGATAATAATTTCCAGGGAACTGCAGTGATCTGCTTATTTCAAAAGTGTTTTCTGCTATTCTAGTAGACAACACTGGTTGACACAGTATTTTAATACTAATACGGCAGGATTCAGTTAAAATAGTCTCAGTCAGCAATAGCCAACTCTGGCAGATCAAAATCTTACTCAGCTTCCTTCTCTTTTGCTCTGGACTTGCCACCCAACACCTTTTTGGCAGTGGACTCGCAATTCCATGGATCCACAAGATGTGCGTTTGTAATGAAAATTATTCATTTCATATGATGACATAGGTTTGTTTCCACTCCCAGTGGCTAGAACAACTTCTGTTAGGCATCCTACAGCTTGTCTTTTTATCCAAGGCCAGGGAAAATGCAAATTGTACTTTCTGTACCAAGATAAGGTGGGTTTAGTTTCTGTGTTTACATCCTGCTTTTGATCCCTCAAGGCTGCAAAGGTTACATTACCCTGCCCTTGCCACCACAACTTGTTTTACTTTATTTTCATATTTTCATAAATATGTGAACAAGTTTTTTTTCTTTTAATCACATCAAAGCTAATACTTTAGCCAGCAACTTCCCCATGCATAGTCTGTAGTTTCAGACTTGTTCTATATTTCTCAAGCACTGTAAATTCTCTTTCCTCTATCTTAGGGGGTTTTTAATAGGTTTTTTGTACCATTTCTCCTGCTTCTTCTCCCCCTGCAATATAAATATATATCTCAACAGAATCTCATTCCCAACCTGCCCCCAACTTCAGTCCTGCCAAGTCTGGTAAGTCATACCATCAACCCCTTCGCTCCCTTTTCGTCCGCTGCTAAAAAAAAAAGAAAAGAAAAAAAGGCACTTTAAGTACCAAATTCTCTGAGTTAGGTTGGTCCGTTCCAGCCTGACTTCCCAAATCCTGCACCTCACCTATCAGCAGAGGATTACACCACCCAGTTGCCTGCAAGCTTCTTGTAGTCCCTCACTGATTCCCGTCGCCTCCTCCCCACTAGATCAAATTAAACATTACTCTCTTCATAGAGTACGGGTGATGAGATAGTATTTGTGGATGGATAGGAAGGGAAAACCCTGGATTCAATCTTCCCGGGCCACTTCCTGCCTTCCAAGATACTTCCTGCATACCCAGTTTGAGAATCTCTGTACTTGTTCTTGTTATGCATATGCATACGTATACACACATATATATACACACATACACGTATATATGTGCATATATACATGTATGCATACATACGTGTAATATATGTATACTCTACATAAGGAATATTTATATATGTCTGTATATAGAACATATACACATATATTCTCTATGTATATAGAAAATAGACACACCACACACACGCATTTAAGTGACCTTGCAGCGTGCAAAGCACCACAGCCTACACTGCCACTTTTTAACATCCTCCACAGCGTATTTTTCCAGTGCATTCTCGGGAGTTGATTCATTCGCTAACCCAATATAAAAGTCAATAGTAAACATTGTATTTAAAAGCCTCAACTACACATGGGGTATTTTACCAGCGTGGTTTTTCAAGTGCACTTGAGTTTACCTTCTGGCTATTCTAAAGAATGAGTAACCTGTTCCACTCCATTCAGCAACATCCACTCCTCCCCCAACCTCCCTCTTGTGTGCTAATCGCCTTTTAGACACAAAAGAAAGTCAGCCGCAATGTGGGAAAGAGGTGTATTTTAACCAGGTATATTCCTCAGCATTTATACTTCACAGTAGTCACTTTTCCAAGGTGACAAATGCTTACCAGTAATCTGAAATGGCCTATTTTGTTAGAATATGAAACAGGAAAGGTAACAAGATGTTCCCTTGCATAATTTTCTACACAAATCAGCCTTTCTCTGTTGACAGTTAGTTGCATGTTATAACGTAGAACAAGCTATGCATTGATAAACTGAAAGTCATGAGAACAGTTATTGAAGGATGGTTCCCAGTCACAAAACATCGTACACTTCACCACCGACTCAGTGACTCCACTGCCAGCTATATACAGTACTAGAAACATAAATGCCACTCAGTTCTCCTCCTTCAATGCAGGAATCACAATAAAACTTTCCAACTGCAGTTACTGTCTGTTTCAGAGGCCTGACTTTATATTTTGATAATTAGATTACAATCAATTAGCAGAAATATCCAAAATAAACAAGTCAAGAAAACGTCCAACTTCCTGGAAAGTGAACCTCCCCCAGCAAAACAAACATTTCAGCAGTATTAAAGCTCTGTTCATATTTAAGGAAAACAGCAACCTTCTTTTCCTTGCTTCATTTGTGATATAACGCTTATTCCTGTATGTTGTTTCCAAAAACATCACAAAGCAGGTCAAGCTCCTTTGAGGCAAATATTATTATTGGGGACAGCATTTGCTTTCTGACACAGCTCTGTTCAGGGAGAAGACTGAGCAGAACATGCACGTGCTCTGCTGTAAACTAGACCAGTATGAAGAGTGCTGCTGCCCCAAGGGGTTCTTGATTTTAAAAAAGGGTCAGGGAAGAAAGAATTAAGATGCACATGGGGACGATTGTTGGGTTTGGACTTGAACTATGTTGTGTTGAAAAAAAATTACACCGTTCATCATAACTGGGAGGAAGACACAGGAAAGCTGAAGGACAGTTTCTGGCCTTCCACTCCCGAGGACCTGAGTTTTCCCAGTCTACGACGTTAACTCAGACCACTCCTGGGAGAAAGCACAGCTGAACTGGCAGCCTGCTGGCATCCTCAGTTTTCAAAGTATTTGTCCTACACTCGCACACAATTTACAGACTTGAACTTTCAGTGTATAATACAGAAGCATATAATGTTGATAATAAGGCTAAATTAATACTTAAGGGCAATCTTTTCGGAACAGACTGCAGGTAGGAGGCAGAGAACAGTTAACATTTTTCTTCATGAAGCCTGCTGCCATTGCAAGATCATTTAAACTGAAGAAGTAGTTATGATACGGGGATGCATCAGAGCTCACAAACTATAATTTTCTTTCAGTGATACTGTTAACTGATCCTGCATGTATAGCTCAAGTTCCTCCCACAGCTACACACGAGCATCGATTCAACACGGTCGGAAACTGAATCTGCTACTGATTACGTCTGGGAATTTCTGTTATTAAGGGCAATTCTTAAACCCTGCTGGGTACTGATAAACTTAAGTATGAACTCCGAGCTCTTCCACTCCCACATAGTAACAAAGAGCAAGCAAAGTGCTGCTGCTTGCTCTGTGCGCCCAGAGGGAACCACACACCCCAGAGGCTTCACATATACTGATTTTTTTTTAAGTAGAGAAGGAAGTGCAGCGAGTCAGATCTAGCCCATTACATATATATCACTGAGCAAGGCTTAATGGATGCACAAGAAGAATGGAGCAATCTCTAAGGAAGAATAACTTCTGCTCAACATTCAGAAAATGCAAGAGCACGCTGTTTCACCGAAAGACCATGCTTTATACAGGCAACTGAGTCTTACAAGGATAAGAAAAAAATTTTTTGCCTCTAACCAACAAATTAACACAGTAGGTACAGTACTATTTAATATTTAAGGCTATTACTTCAAATGAGTTTTCCAGTGCAGGGAAGAAGGGAAAAAAAGAAAAAAAAAATCAGACTCAATTAGATCCTAACCCAGTAAATTCTCATTTCCTTCGACATGGGTTTTGCCAGAATGAGATTAAGCTCAGGCCATATTAATTTATCTGTAAATTATTATTAATACATTTTCATGTATGTTAGCATAGCAATTTTTTCCCCCTGCATCTTTAGCAATCTAACACTGGAACACATTCCTTCACTAAAAGTCCACAAGTCCTCCCAATAGATGTACCATTTCAGCAGGAAAATTTCTTTCTCCTTTCATAACTGCTTGAGAATTCATCCAACAGCAATTTAACCTTTGAGATTATACATGCTGAGTAAATTTAAAAAAAAAAAATCACAAAATGCAAACATTTGAAACGATGGGCAATGGCTTCATGAGTCACAAGGTGGGGGAGGACAGGAGCACCAGGGTACATTAGAAGGATTTTACTAAACTCAAGGGAATTTTTTGTATTTATCAGTGTATAAAGTTGTATAATGCTTACAACTAAAACCTCCAAATCAGCTACATCAGCACAAACACACAAATCTGACTTTTGGTGAATCTTCTGATTTCTCTTCAGGTTTGTTAGAGTTTTGAGTCTTTTTCTCTTTTACAAGCTATTTAACTTTCAAGGAGTAGACCTGTGCTTTGCTGTTCTTGATAATCTAAACATTAACATACAACTGGAGCCTTCATACTACTATCCAGTTAAACACAATGCTGAACGAGTCAAAAGCAGATCTGCAGACACAATCACACAATAGGTAGCGATCAGCTTGTGCTCGTTAAAACACATTACCACCCTTAATTAGAGACTGCAGCCTCTTTCAGATGAGAAATGATAAATGACCATGTATGAATTCCAGCCCCTTTGAACAGAAACAGGCTTGTGCTCCCTACCCGCACTGCACTGCATGAAGGACACACAGATGGTCAATCTGCTGCACGCATGGTAACTGTTAAAGCAGACCAACCCAATTCTTGGCAGTTGTCACATCAAATCTACCTACAAACACTTTTCAAAATTTGCCAAATGGAAATAAGGAAAGACAGTGCTATGTTGATTTCTGCATCAAAAATTGCAATTAAGAGTTCAACACTAAGTTGCACACTATACCTTTAAATGTTTCTTGCAGGTTTAAATTTAACAGTCTATAAAATTTATAAAACATCAGACCTTTTAGCACAACATGAAGCAAGAACCATTGGGCAAAACATGCCTTTGAGAAGACTTCCAGAGTTGTATCCCCTTCTCTGTCTCTTACTTCTGACAAGCAGAAGTAGGATAGGCATTTGCTGCTTAATTTTGAAGGTGTATCTCAATTAATATAGGTCTCAAGACCCTTCTTGCCTCACATCAAACCTCTGCACTCTCACACGACGATACAGAGCAGTAAAGACAGCACCAGGCAAGCCTATGCATTTTCTTTGACAAGCAACATGGACAGAACTCTACTGTTTTTAAGCGCTCTCGCCATGTGCAAGCATGATGGAGTGAACTTGGGCAGGCCAGTTCAATGGCATATGGAAAATGTCACAAGTTCCAGAAGTAGAACAAATTGCTATCCACTTTGTCATGCTGATCTAAAGGTACTTGCTTATCTTCAGAGCCTTTACTGATACCTGTGGTAGAATTACACATTCCATTCCCAATACAAGTTATGTTATCACATATTGAACTTACTACAAAGCACAGAACTTGAAAAAAATAACCCAAAATAAACAAACCCTCCATTGACAAACTTTCTATGAGCTCATAATAATGAACAGCGTCTTATCTTTATCAACAGATGCTGTCTTACCTTTATCAAGAAAAGCTGAAATGTCCCTTTCTCCTATTCAGCTCCCAAGAACAAAAGAAATGAACTCCACCCTGTGGGCAAAGAACATTTTTTTAAATGATTAGTGATATTCTGAAAGAAGGTTTAAATCATTACAAAATAATACGGACCTTCCAATTCTGTTATGATACTCAGGTAAAATATAATGATATCTAGAAAAAAGCCCACTGATGGCATATAGCTAGTTATATATTTACTACATTACAATGTAGCAAGTAACATTATAAATGTTCCTATGAACACAGCCCATTGAGAGTGAAATATTCAACAATACTATTTTATAAGGAAAGTTACACTTTTATTTATTAGGTCAGCTTCCAAGAGAAAATGGCAATATTGCAACCCATTGTGCAATCTTCGACCACACAGGTTTCCTTTACATCTTAATAGAGGCCCCAGAAGAATGAGATAACATGATACACATTACTAAAAATAATTCTGGATGCCCTAATAATTCCCAGATCTTATAAAACCATGACAACTAAGGACCATAGCTCCTCCTTGTTGGAGCACACAAACACACAAACCCAAACACTTCCACGGGAGTAGGATGGGATTTGTATGACAACAGATATAAGTCTTAGTGTGAGATCAACAGCCTCATAAGCAGCAGAGAGATAAGATTCATTTATTCTGCAATGTAGCCATAAAAGCTTTACCAAAGTCCTCAGCAAGAACGGTTTCAGTCAGCTGGAAAGGACTGAAGACAAGGCTGGAAAATTAAGCATAGAGGCTAGAAGCAAAAGAGCAAAAGAAGAGGGAGCAACAGCTACAGTAGGATGATGATGATGAAGGCTGCTGGAAAACGAACACATTACATGTTTATATTGTAAGGAAAAGCAATTTCATAGGTTCAACAAAAGGCACAAGAGCACAGAGGCAAGGAGAAACAGGAGGACCAGAGCTTTTGCTTCTTTGCTCTTTAATTAACTACTCCGTTATCACACTAGAATGTGAAGCAGAAATTATTCATTTAGACAGCTTCCCTAAAATCTTTACAATGTCACTGCTTATCTTATCTGAAGTAGTTTTACACATATCAACACCAATTCAAGAGTTGCAGAATGGCTCAATTTCATTCCTGTCCCAAACAGTGGCCAAATATTTATCATTTCCTTCACAATACTGGAACAGCTAGAAATTTTGCAAGGGCATAAATACAACTGATTTGCTGATAATGGACCGATTCAAGTAGCTGTCCTTGCTCCTACAGCAAGTTTGTTATACTACAGTTCTTATAATCTGTTGTTTGATAGGAAAAATTAATGTTGTCTGTTATTAAAGAAAATACCTAGGTAATTAAGTGCCACTAATCAGATGCTACACATTTTAAATATGCAACTAGCTTGTAACAACATAGTTAATTCAGTGTATGTTACTGTTTCCCTTTTTCTGGGATAAAAGAAAATCTCCATGCATTTTGTCCATACTGGTTTTGTGAACATTCGTATATAGAACAAACTACTGAAGTGAGTTGTGAGCATTTGGTTTTGCTTCTAATTAACAGAGACCAGCTGCTAATGGTGAGGGCATCTTCCCCAAAATACCTGTAACATTGACATCTTGGGAGCTCTCATGCATCTGTAATATATATTTCAACTTAGATTAAAAGTCAGAAAAATTACTGCCTTCACTCCCTAAGATTGGAGGGAACCCCATTGGAGGGATTTTGAAAGCTTCCTTTTTCATTGCTGAACTTCTTCAAAAGGGCCCAAATATTGGGGATTCCACCCTTTCACATTGCATCAAGTTGTACACATAAGGTCATTCTGAAATACTAAGTTAAATTGTGTTTATACATCCTAGAGGTTTGTCTGGTGTTTACACAAAGCTACAGGCAGAAAAGGTTTGGTTTAACAACTTATTTTCAATCCACTCTATGTCAATATTTCATCACCAAATTATTTTAACAGCACACTTTTAACACAGCAACTTTCACCAACATCAAAAACTTTCTCAAGTTAGTAAACCTTCATCAGCAAACTCTCGGGCCTCATTCACACACCTCTGCTTCCCTCTCTCTTCCCCCGGCTCCTATTTAGAGGAGAGGGAGATGCACGACTCTTGCAACATCACTTTGTGACCAAGCAAGTCCAGCCATTGGCAAACCAAGGCTTCACAGGACTTGCCTGGCAGCCATCCAGGGCTATGGTGAAGGGTTGACCCTACAAGCTTCCCCACAGTGAGGATCCTACCCAGTAAGGGACATAAGCCTCTGAGTTCAAAGTAATAAGGTTCATAATCAAGCACAGCAATTTCAGGATTGAGAACCAAAGTATTATTTGTACTTTACTACTAATTTAAACTCTACTCTGAAGTCTAGATTAAAGTAAACTTTCCCTCCAGAGCAAAGGTTTTAAGTTTATAACAGAATGGCTTAGGGGCTAAAAAGTGATTTCCAGTAAACTATAATGACTTCAGCTTCTATCCAAAGGGTGATCATTTTCCAGTAAACCTAGCTCAATTCTTCGCTCCCACAGAGTGCCATTTGTACCTTCTCACAGGACATCTGTGGAGGAGAGGAACAGTAGTACCATCCACAGTCACAAGCAACAACTCAGATTTCAGCTGCGTTCACACCTGAGACAGCAGTGGAAAGCAGACAGAAAATGCCAACTTCATGCTCATGTATGGATAGAGAAAAAAAAAAAAATTCTGTTCCTGAACAGAAAAGGCAAAGGTCTTGGATAAGCATGCCACACAGTTGTTTGAACTTCCCAATTTCTCCTATCAAATGCTTCTGTAAAGAGTCATAGAATCGTAGAATATCTCGAGTTGGAGGGGACCCATAAGGATCGTAGAGTCCAACTAAACCATGTGACTAAGAACATCATCCAGATGCTCCTTGAACTCCAACAGCCTTGGTGCTGTGACCACTTCCCTGGGGAGCCTGTTCCGGTGACCGACCACCCTCTCAGTGAGGAACCTTTTCCTAATGTCCAATCTGAAGTCATTCATATCTGTTTGACTGTGTCCTCTTACATCATTAAAAGAGGGATGAGGAACTGATTGGGAGGTTACAATTTATGTAAGCAGTTAAATTTCCATGATCTTTTTCTGGAGGAGTTGGATGGTTGGTAGTAAAGAATGACAGCTCCTTCCCTTCAGCTCCCATAAAGGAAGAATAATGTCCTCCTCCATTTCGCCATGCTCAGCAACAGGCAAAAACATGATAGGGACATTTTCACATGATCTTCCTGTTTTCTAGAATCTCTGGAAACCATTTTCCTAGTCTTTTTTACTCTTTTTCTCAACTCCACCCTGCAGAGATCAGGGACTAATCTGATAGGTACACCCTACGAGACAACGTCCCCAGTAAACACAGCGCAGCCTCCCCAACTCGAAATAATAATTTCCACTTACAAACAGCCTTCAAAGTATATGATTTCACTACCTTATTCTTGAAGAAGAATTTTCCCATGCTAAGCAATGTTAAATACACAAACGGTGATGACATTTCACTACAGACAAGGCAGGTCTCTATTCCTGCTTTAGCCATGATATTGCATGCAAGCTTTCAGCTTCTAAAAAGGATGTAGTCTTATTTGAGAATGCTTTCCACTCTTCTCCTTAATCTATTTAAATTTTATTTGTGACCTAGAGGAGGTGCCTAACAAACAAATATTTCAGCTGGCATTTGACGATATATTACCTGTATGGGCTGGGTTAAAATGTAAAGATTTTTCTTTATTTTATTCTCAGAAAGACAGAAAAGCCTAAAATGGGCAGTACAATTTATGCTGTGCTTTAGCAGACCAATATAGTTGCTATTTGACATCCGTGTGTCTGAGCTCAGAATTGGTACATAACCAATACAGGAGCCGAAGAGGTCAATGCCCATAAAAATGTGAAGATGATTCAGTTAGCATTCACTCTAAATTGCATACAAAACATCTGTAATGCCAAGCTAATTTATCAATCCCTCTTAAACCCTGCAAGAATAGAGACAGAAAGTTGAACTTAACTCTGGCTGATACAATCCAGGATTTCGTGAGTAAGCTGATACTATGAAAATAAAAAGCTGGGAAACACTAAAGTAACCATAAAAATGTCCTGTTTCATAAGATAAGGAAGCTTTTTGCCACAACTGATATTTGTTTTGACTTCTTAAATGACGCTAAATAATATTTTCATCATTCTCTCACAGCTCTTTCAGAAGAAGTCCACCCACTCTGACAACCGGCGGCATGAAGCAGACTGAGGACCAAAGGCTCCCTAAGCCACTAACAGGAAGGTGCCCTTTCCCCCTCCTGCCATTTGTCAGCCTTGCAGGCAAAAGCTGAGAGAGAAGCACAGATTGGAATAATTACACAGACAGTTTGGGGCTAATTAAACAAATTACTCAGAATCCATAGTATTTAAAAATCTATGGAGAAAATGAATAGATGCCATCAGAAAGTTTCTAAGGGAAACAGATTATAGAAAAGTGCTACAGCATGAGGAATAGGAGATTTCATCTGATGCAGCCTCCATGAGGCAAAAAAACTGAATAGAAAAGCCTATGAGACTTTTATTGTAACATATGAAAACATAACATATTTATATATGTAGTTTGATTGTAGAAACCCAGATAATTCTTCTGGACATCAGTTTTCATCAGTGGCTTCAGTTCTCAAATTACACAACGTTATGGTAGAATGAAATCAATTTAATGCATTTGCAGTTGTCTGTACCTACAAATTTTATCAGGGGAAAATATTACTGCAATACAGACAAGAAACTGAGTAGGCACATCATTCTAATTACAAATAGACCAAAAAAATTCAGCCGAAACTGGATTAATTCCTCCCCTCCCATTAGACTTCATGATTTCATAATAAGACAGAATCACATAAGATACCACTTTTGCTAAGATCAGGGCAATTTTAAGTTTGCAATTTGTAAGTGGAATATCAGTGAGACAAGCAGAAGGCTCTAAATAAAAAAAATAACACAGAACAGAAGATTCAGCAAAACAGCTGAATTGAAACGAACCTTCAGCTGAGGAGAACTGAATCTTTGGAAAGACATGATTCTAGCAGGAAGGTTGCCATGAGTGACTTTAACTGTGAACTCTTCTACACCCCCCCCACCACCGTCAAACACTAGGGGACACTACAGAACATAGTGGGCAAGATGCTCATAATCTGCCACCTTAAACATAATTCACAGATATGGCTAAACTTTTCTCCATAGGTTTCCTAGGTTCCCTATGGCTACCAGTGTTTAGGTTATCAGGGAAAAAGAACAAGGCCCTTTCTTATAACATTCTTAAGTTATTACAGAAATAAAACTACTGCTGCTTTGCCATACATTGAAGGCTCATCTTTTTGATGCGTTTCTGTAAGGCGTTATTACTTCCTATTTTCTGTACTTATTGTGCTGCAAAAATTAGTGCTGTCCGAGAGATTCTCCAAAGGCACGGGCACTAAAAAAACCACAGGTGATTTCCTACGCAATGAAGTCCTTGTCTTGCTCATGCTTTCCCACATCCACCCATAATATGCTTTCCCTGCCTATGGCTCCATGCCATTCAGGCATTCACACACTGAGCCTTCTTTGCTCACTATTAGAATGACAAGCACCTATCTAAACAGCCAGTATGAAACCTGATCCATCTGTTTTCAACTGAAATCCACCAAAAAAAAAAATTTTTAGACTGTCTTTTGGAATAATACATTCAAATATTTTCTTAGTATGAAAAGACTAAACTCCGCCCTTCCAGTCTGAAAAGTCTCTGCAAAGAAAACCAGCAGAGTTACATTCCCAGCATTACAAGGAGCATGGGGAATTTGGCTTCAGTATTTGTTGCGACTGTTTCCGTAGCACACAAGTACCACAAATCAGATGCGCAAAGAGTAAAGTTTAATTCATAATTTGTGAGACTAGGTCAGATTTATCCCAGGATTAATGGGATACAACACAATCATAAACAACCAAGATGACAAGGGCTCTCATTGCTTGGCATTGTAATTGATTCTGGTTTTGGTTTTTTTGAGGTTTGGGGGAGGGTTGTTATTTTGGGGGTTTTGGGTTGTTTTTTTTTTTTCTTTATTTTGGTTTTAAAGCAAATTATAGATTTTTCAAATGCATAAATCTTTTATATTTAAAGGTCTGATAAAGAGCTTCAATATATAATTAATAATCCACTCGGCTTCAAAGGATTTTAATGCCTCCCTAATCAGCAGAAATGCAGTAACATTGTACTCATTCCCACTTCATGGAAAAGAAACCAAGAAACTAAACAAATATAATCGCTTAAAACAAAGTCAACTTTTAAAGATTTTCCACGAAGTTTGAGTACAAACACAATGAGACAGTATAAATATCCCTTAAGTTTACACAGCTCTATTGAGACTAATCAGTTGTCAGGATTAGAATACTGTATTCTAGCCAGTCGTGAAATTAATACTGGAGACATTCTAGTGTTGTTTTTAACTCCAAAGTAGAGGAGAAAAGGCATTACAAAAGTCATGTGTGTTGATGTTAAGAGTCATCTATTTATACTTTTTAAAGTAACTACCACGATTAGTTTGAGGCAGGTAAGTTTAAGGGAAGAGTCAGAAAACACATTTCAAAGGACTAAGATTTAAGAATTTAACTGTGGCTTCCACCTACACTTCGCAACTGGAAATTCATTTCCAGTCTCAAGCACAGACTGGGCCCCAAAGACCTATTTTGTTCCCTGCACACAAACTGGCTGGCAATACTGGTAGAAATGCTGGGCCTGTGTAGCTACATTTTCCACATGGAACTGATGGAGACTTATTAGAGATGTTGAAAGGAGCACTAGGCTACGGACCATAAAAGAGAGCACTATGTGCTCCATGAAAACGATGTCAATACCTACACTGAGGCACATTTGAGAAGATGGAACACAAAACTATAGGACGGTGATGTCAAAAGCGTGTATATTTGAAGAGCATTTGACATACTTGATGTCAACTCAATAACGTCCCAATAGGGGACTAACAAAGCTGAAGTACACAAAATCAGATCTGATGAAGTACATGCCAAGAGGCAGCAGATCGCCATCAGTCAGCTTCACTTTTCTGTGATGGATGCTTATGTGAGAGCGGTTGCTCAATGCATGTACCTGGTTAATGACATGCAGCATGCAGATGGTCCTCCCACAGACACCGAGGGCCACGTGTTCCCCACCTCCCACAGCTGGCATGCAGCGTGCAAGCAGGATCCCCAGGACAGCAGTCCAAAGAGGAACCGTAAGCCCAACCCCCTTCTCTCTGAATGCACACTCTGCATCATAACATGACATCTACCTGAAATAGATAGATGGTCTTCTAATGAACCCACCTTCTCAGCTTAATCTGTAACTCAGTGTTGATACAGTAGGCCACGACCACGGAATGCCTATTGAAACAGAAAAATATTTGTCCAATTCAGCATACAATTCTGGGTGTGCTGTAATTCTGTAAATTCAAAACTTTTTTCCATTGAAACAATAGGATTATGACAATACTGAAATATGTTAAAATTATCTACCCATACATATGATAGCTCCAATGTGAAAGAAATCGCTATAGTGGAACAAGGTTACCAAAAAAAGTTACAAAACTTCTATTTTCATTCTCTTTTTTAAAAATAAGACTAGAAATGTAAGTAGATAGTGAGAAACACCCACAGGAGATAGAATTACAGGTCATTTCAGGCTGATAAAGTGAAAAACAAGGAAGCTAAAGCATTCAGCATACAAATCAGAGTAATGTCTAAATCCTTCCTTATTTACAACACGATGTGCTATTGCCATTTTAAACAAGGAACAAGATATTTTCTCTCCTATTTTCAGACTTCATACACAAGACCTCTGCATTTTGCATTAAAAAGACCATTCACCACACACTGTAAATAAAATATGGTGAATTGGGGGTGGGAGGGACACAACGGACAGAGACACAGAACTCTTTTCTGAAAGGATACAACCACATTGCCATGTTAAGCTACAAGAGAAATGACAGCAAGATCTTCTCCATTTATGAATAGACTTCATTACCTCGAAGGAAGGAGAGAAAAAGGGTGGCTTTTCCATTGCAACTTGTAATATGGCATATCATGCAATTTCGAACTAGCAAATGAACATGCATGCGAAAACTGGTAACTCGACACACTGCTTGCTTGATGAAATCTCACAACAGTAGTAAAGCATTGGACTACAAAATCATTTGTGAACCAAATGGTTCAAATGGAAAAAATGCACCTCACTACAGCACAAAGCAAGTTACTAATTCACTGCAGTAGAAAGCAATTTGTGAACCAAATCTTGGAGCATGTTTCCTTTTGCTTTAGTTTACTTCAGTTGAATGTTCTTAAACTATATGGGCTACATACTAAATAACAATCACAGGTTTTGTGTGCGTGTATATTGTGTATGTATCAATAAACATATACGGAAATTGTATGAAGATTGGGAATGATTAGAAGCCTTATGCCATGGAAATATTACATAGGCATGAAGAGCGTATAACATTACCCTTGAATAATTAAGGGTCAGAAGATCAGCCCGCGCATGCAGACCTTTCCTCAAAACAAGGTTACCACAGTGACCTCTTCAGAACTGACTGCCTCCTGGTGTATTTTTTTCCCCCCATCTCTGCTCCAGGTTTTCCACATAGTTGGAATTCCACAGATGGTCCCCATCACCCCCAAAGAAATGCTCTTTCCAGATGAATTCCCTAGAACAGGACTTCATTTCTTAGACAGCAGAGGGATATTTTCCAGAAACACATGATTCCCAAGAACGCCACAATTGCCTAATACTTAATCATTCCATAATCTTAGAAAATCTGACAGAAGTTTAAAATCATTTTCAAAAGGCACTGATGTTCCAGTAAATGCTGGAAGCTCTCTGACCAGCATGTGATAACTGTACATTAAAGGATTTGGCTGTCCCTTCTCATCATTTCAATATAAATAGCATATTCTTAGTAAAGCCTGTACTAATGTAATGCTTTTGAAGTTTTAGTCAACTATTTTAAACATGGTATTCTAACATCTTCTAATAAACACACAGATCAGTCAACAGTCCAATACTACAGATTCTCCTTTCTTACTATTATATTTGTTGATGTTAATGATTTGCTAAGTTTATTTCCCTTCAACCACAGCCTCTGTGTTTCTCAAAGTTCCTTAAAAATTACTTAAGTAACAAAAGACATTATGACACAAAGATAAAAGCAAAGATATTTTAGTATATGATTTCCCAGCTAAAGTGTCACACCTCAACACACACAGCTGTGCCCATAAACGCTCTTCATACCATCACAGTATTACAACAATGCATATGCATACAGCCTTTGGCAAAAATAATCCACACTTATCGCAGACCATTTGCATTCAGATTCCATGTTTAGTGATCCTTTTCCAGGATTTCTGCTTGCATCTCTGGTGAAATGCTGTAATTCCTGCATTGCATCTCCATTCTACACAAGGGGCAAAATACAGATTTCTCCTTTAAAAGAAATTTGGTATAATTAATAACAGAATAATTACTATAAAGAAATAAGTTGTACCCTCTCTGTACGCAGCCATCTCTCTCATACATGCTAAGTGGACTTACTGAGCATGTTCATCAGGAAAGAGATGAGAAATCCTGTAACTCATATGATACAGAAATGTATAAAGATTTTCCTTATAATTTCCTACATTAGTACTTTAAGGGGAAGTCAAAGAGAGGTAAACATGAATAGATCGAGAATAAAGGAAATCTTGATTTAATAATTGATTTTTAATCTCCTTTGCATTTATATTTCACTGACTTTGAAAAAATAAATCTCATTTTCACTGGCTGCTGTAACCACTGAAACAAACATTAACTCTAAACCAAATTAAAACAGGATTTTAAAATAGTGAAATAGCTCACTAAAGATACATTACGCAAGTGGTAAAAATGGGTTTACCCAAATGTTATTTGATTCAAAATGAAGTTGTTGAATAAAGAATTTTCTACAAGAAAAGTTTATTCTAATCGTGGGTCAGATTTTTAAAGGTTTCAGTTCACTGCCCCAAAGCCTTCCCAGGATCTTCATAGAGGATGAGCACCAGCATCTGCACCTTAGAATAGGATTCCGTTGAACAACCAAAAAAACCCAATAGTGAATATATTAAGCTGGCACCTGCTGAGATTTTTAGATGAGCCATGGTGAGCTACTGCTCCTTGATAACACCATTGCACATTCCTCCTCACCTGCATGAAGGCCCCAAACGCTGCAGCTGGTAGAGGCTGCAGGAGGAGGGCTGCAAGGGGCTCACTGAAAGTGACCCAACAGAAAGTACTTCAACACCAGTGAAACATGGCAAGAACCTGCCTAGTCACTCCCACCATATCATCTAACAAGGTTAGCCAATTTCAAGCTTTCCTCTAATTCTAAATTTGTTTTCTGTTAAAGATACAGTTACTGGCCTAATTTCCAGAAACTGATCGACACATTTTTTTCTTGAAAGATCAAAATTCAAGTTGCTTCAAAGGCAATGCATTATTCTCTTTGTAAAGAAACACACCAAATCAAATTTTAAAAGGCAGTTCACTCTTAAGTAAATGCTTTACTTAAAGTACTAGATTTACCACCAATCTTGAATCTTTAAATAAGATTAAATGCTCTACTTCTGCTGTACCACTCCCCATGCTTAGAGACTTTTTTTTTATTTTTACCTTTATAATCAATTTTGGCAATACAGACAGACAAATTATTTCTATTAGTTTCCCCTGCTTCCACTGTAGCTGACTCAGGCTTGATTTCAGATGTCTGCAAAATATATTTGGTGTCTGGACTACTAATCCACAGAGATTTCTTTTTCAACTTGTTTCCTTGGAAGGTGATGGAATCAGTTCTATTACTGTTATTTTCAGAAAAATTGATAGAAGTTCAAAGACTACTGTTTTGTTTTAAATAGAGCCAGCCTTTGAAACTCAACTACTTGCCAGTGGTCTAAAATGCCTTTTTAAGCAGTTCACATAACATAGCAAGTAATAAACATAAGGAAAAACTTCAGCAAGTATGAAAAGATAGGAAAACACCCACATGCCATTACAGCCTGTTTCAACCTACACATACAATATAAATCAAACATAAGGTAACAGTAGCTTAACTAATTCTATTAATCTCTATGAGTAAGCATTTCATTTGGCCATTTTCACATCCTGTAATTATTCCAGAGGAAACGCAGGTTAAAGGTTCAACTAGCACTTAAAATGTCTCCTAAAGCATAATTATATCTACAAGACTTAGCCTGCGGGTCAAATTGGGAAACCTATAATACAAAGCATTTATTTTTCTCAAATACACTGTGGAGTCCAATTATTCCAAAGAATTTCTTTTTTATTATTACTACTCAGTTCTATGCAAAGTGTATCTCCAAAGGAAAAGCTACCTGCAGCCTGCACAATTTGGGCCATGAAGCATTATTATCGAGTTATAATAAATGGTTAAAACAGAATCATGAGCTCCCTCTTCAAGTTCATTCAAAGAAAGCATCATAAAAGCATAGACACAGCTGTCGATTGCTCAATTCAGTAGGGAATCAAAATAGGGGATCATTGCAACAGCACAGGCATCAAAAGCAGCCCTGTTTGTTAAATGGAAAAATATGGTTTCATACAAACACAAAACACCTTATTTGCTTTTTTGTGGCATGTTTTTGGAACAGAAACCCATTTTCGAAGATGGGAAGAGAGCCCACAAACAGTGCATGTCATGAAGTACCTGCTTAGATAAATTACGCTCTTAGGAAAAAATAAATACAACCTCATAAATTGAGATTGCCTGGCATACAGTGAGAAAAGGCTGAGAAGAGGTGAGCATTCAAAGGAGGCAGGAATTCAAGTCAAGGGGATAATATACTACAACGAGAGAATCTTGAATTCTTATCTACAGAGTCCTCTAATCTTCCTATTAAATATGCACAACGAATGCCATATGCAGTATACATTAATTTGAAAAAAGATACACAATCTTATTTTATTTTTTAAAACTGGTATTAATTTGCCATTGGCAATTTGTAAGACATAAGTAAAAGGCTATTTGTTTGCCATTATTAACAAGGCTCTGATTTTGCTCAGCTACAGCCTCTCTTTGATTTTTGATGTGAAAGCATCAATGGGAGGTGTTAATAATGAAGTTTGTAAGCACCAGTTCAAAATTTGGGTCCTGAAAAACAACTACTTCACTACTTACTGCAAGTGGTGCAACTGATTGAATCTGTCAAGCAAGTTCCAAGGTTTTGGTTAGAAAAAATATGCAACTTGAAAAACTCATGAAAAGGAGATTAATGTTAAAAAAAACCCCACCAAGCTCTCAAATTAGTAAATACTAGAATTAAGGCTGTTCATGAAGCATGAATTCAGACCTCTTATATGTATTCAGTGTAATGGCTTTACTCAATATTACAGACCAAGCCATCTGTGAAGTCAAGAAAAAAAAAAAACAAAAACACCAATGCTCCCATGACCAGCACAATATTTTAAGCTAAAATTGTTCTTCTCTTTTGAACCTTTATTTTATTCACTGTTTATCCTGTTTTAGATGATAAAAAAAAGTCTAACATATCACTGTACCACAATATATAAAAAGACTGTATACAAGTATGGAACAAGGAGTTTCATAACACACAGAATACAACATTGAGCTACTATAGTGTCAAGTTGAAACTTAAATCCAAACCAAAATGACCATAGGTATTGACTAAGAATTTTGGTTTACACAAAGTTTTCCATTATTTATTTTTAAAAACATTCCAGTTTTACTAAAAAGCCCCAGAACCACCCTAACCGGTTTTGACATATTTTTAGAGTTCTCCCAATGTTTTCCTTTCCTTGGCAATTTTTCTTCAGAGTTGCATTAACATCTCACTCACCAACACAAACAGCTAATGGATCTGTATAGGTATCTGCCAAAGGCGGCAAGCACTAAAATACAGGCAACAGAACGAAGTCGAAGATGTTTTACATTTTACATACTCTTCCTAACCATTTTGACCTTCCAACATCCAGAGCTACAATGAGATCAGAGAGCATCTTCAAAGGATTCCCCAAGTATCTTCTACAAGATAAAACATAAAACTGTATCTATTCAGGAAGATACCTCTCTGCCACTAAAAACAGTTTTCTGATTGTTTCTCACTTAGTACAGTTTATATTGATGACAACTAGGGGAAGGAGAGGGAATGGAAATAGCAAAACGTTTCTCCAGTTCCAGTGTCAGGAAATGTTGTTCATGAGTTTATGAAGCAGCAGATAACTCCAAGGTCTCCCTGACCTTTCAGCACTATGGGACAGTCTTTACACGAGGACTAACTGTTCTCACACAGTTCCTGCATTGTACAAGGTACTAATCTTTTTGTTAACACTTGGCATTCAGGTCTTCTTGTTCTACTTCTTTTTTCCCCAAGGAAACTATTCATCGCTGATGTAATCCCAGTACAGTAATACAGCATGGGATCCTGTCCCAAACGTAGGGGTCTGGCTCTTCAGTTCCTTCCTCTTCCTTCTTCAGTATCTTAGCGTCCCCCTACAGTGGAAGTGGGCATCAACTCTCTGCATCAGTAATCCTTTCATTTTCATGGTAACATTGGTCATCTTTTATGAGTGACACGTGAAAGGGCCAGGCTTAGACATTTTGCTTCCTGGCAAGAGTCAAGCTCTGTTGGTTTACAGCAGGAACGCCAGAAGCAGGTTAGCTTTAAACATTAGATTTGCCTATGATAGGCTTGAGATTTCCTTCCCTCTTTCTATTCTAGTACTAGTGAGTTGCTACATGCTACATCGAGCCACATCAGTTTTGCTGAACGCTAATGAGTCCGCTGCAAGTATTCACTGTTTGGTTTTCCCTCCTGGTCAATGCAAGAGGAACTCCTGGGTCATACTGAAAGTTTGCAAGAGATGAGCTGAAGTCAATGCAGATGTGAATTATTCAAGCATTCCAAACATGTCTCCTCTTAAACATCACTCACTTAATGCATCTAAACTTAAGATATATTTTTGAAGAGAGGGGCACATGGTAAAATGAAAAAGAAGTTTATATGGAATCAGGGTGGATTCATACATCTCTAGCAACAGACCTTATTCAGCATATAAAGAATTATAAATTGAGTACTATTTTTTCTTAAAGCATAAGGCATCTGCAAAACTTGCATAAGAAAAAGTGTTCAATTGATATATGTGAGTATCGCAAGCATGCCGATATCTAAAATTCAGAAAACTACAATCAATTAGAAATAAACTCTAATCTAAATCAAGGTGCACAATACTGGCGAGACATTTATTAAAGACAATATGAAAATGTATGCATAGTTAAATATAAATTTTGCTTTTTGTTGAAGGAAAGTATGACAGCATGCACCTGTTGTTTACAACCACTGCTAATGAAAAGGTGCCAACGCAAACCAACTTGTGAACTCTCCATGCTGCTCAGTAGAAAGAAACTAAGGCCCTGATTCAGCAAGCACCTACTTTTGCTCGAACATGTTACCCACCTTGAAAGTTCAAAGGAACATCTCACCTGAAATGAGCTGTCAGCCTACCATAACATTTCAACACTTGAGGCTAAAATGGTACCTAAAAAAAGCCACACCAACACTATACACTTTGTTTGTGAAGAAATGTGATGTATACTTTCAGATGGGGAATAACGTTCCTTGTTATTTTTGTCACTTATGGCCTGTCATAGCTCAGTAACTGCCCACTAGAGTAGCTATTGGCCATGGGCTTTCTATAGCTGCAGTTGGCAGGCAGAATTTAAACTGATGGCCCATTCATTTATAAAAGACACTTGGCACTGCTGATGGTGAGGCATGGCATTCTCTGAAAGTAACAACAGTTACTTCAGCTTTCGGTACAAGGGTCAGGACAAGTATAAAACAGCACCAACTTATAATCACTTATACAGTATGTCCTATAATTATCTTCCACCAGAACAGCACTCTGTCAAAGGCTAGTGCTCAACCTATTTGTGCAATATAAAACAAAGAAAATAACCGCCCAGGAATTAGCTATACATCTTTCATTCCAATTCCAATTATTGCCAGGAAAGGGGGTGGTGAGTAAATTAAACACTTACATATAGTTATTAGTGCTTTGGAAACATGAATTTATCTAGAAGCATCAAACCTCAAATCCCAATCAACAGTCTTTGCCAAAACACACGGAATTCCAGCAACGCAAGAAAATCACCAGCTCTTCTCACTGCAACCCCATCTCCAACCTAGCAGCGGGTGCAAAGCAACCCCGGCCACCTGCAGCCAGCCTCCGCGCAGGCTGGTGCTCTGCCCTCATCATCAACCCACCTTTGCAGCCCCAGCGCCACGCTTCCCTGCAGCACCCCTAGTTACTGTAGCCACTCCCGACGTAAACCCATGAATGCCTTTGGGCCCTAGAGATTAGTTAAGTATTAGCATTTTCAAAATGCATCCAGTTGAGAAAACAGAAACCTGCTAGACCTGTTCACCTCCGCTTATCTTAAATCCTCTGATCACTGGTAAGATATTTAGTATCTTAAAACAAATGGGTGGTTTTCAGACTTCTGTACAACCTGCAATTATAAAACCAGATTTCATAAGGTAATTTTATGGATCCAATAAAAGCAAGCATCTGGTATCTTCTTAGATTTCATTTTTCAGAAGAGACCTGCTCATCTGTAAGAGTACTTTCCACAATTTTGTTCCTTGCAGAATACTTAAACATATATGGTTTGATTTACGGAGTTCCTTCCCCTTACAGTGTTACCTCATCACATGGAGATGCAAACCCCATGCATCTAAGCCTACAATCTTGTATTACATTTTTACACTAGTGAAACTCCACTATAAAAAAAAACAAACAACAGGCCAGACATTGCTACATGGACATGCAGCAGAGTTACAGCAGGCACGCCACACTGACAAGGTTTTTCTAAGAAACAGAAATGACATAGGCAGTGATGTTAGATAACAATTAGTGATATTGGGCAGGAAAGTTAGGACTGAAGTAGGTGGTTTACAACAGACAAAAACGTCCTTTCTCCACGGCTGGTAACAAACATCTTTGTTGCTGCACGAGGCTGTAGTGGGAGACTCAGAGTTCAAAAACAGGCTAGGCAAGCTTGGGGGCAAGAGGCTGGGATGTCATCTCTAACACCCGCAGCCCAGCAGCGGTGGGTGCTGGGAGGGTCAATGGGGAATGGACGCTGATGGGGCCAGGCTTGTTTGTCCTCCCTATGGCACATCCTCCACAGCCACCATCGGGGACAGGTTCCTGAATGAGACCCACTGTCGGCCCGACTGCTCTTAGCAGCCACTATTATTGTTATCGGTTAATCAAATAAAAGCAAAACATGATTGTCAGGCTGAAGTATTCAGTGTTTGAGAACAATTTGTTTGGTTTTGGCCACTTCTCATACAGTACATGCAGAACATTTCAGTCCCACAAACACAAAATCACTGTATTCCGTTTTTACATAAGCATTCTTTATGCTTTAAAATTGATTTCTCATTTTGTTTCCTTCACATTGTGTAAATGCACACAGTCACATATAAATGATACAGAATTGCGAAACACACACAAATAAGTACTTAACTTTTAAACATCAGTTTTGCCTTGCCTTCATCTATGAATGTTGCAAAGTGAAAAAAAGACCCAATATTTAAGTTGCCTACTTCAGTTAAAACATTCATCATACATTCCAGAAGATATCATGGCATTAAGCACACTGTATAGCAAGCAAATAAATCAAAGGCATAATATTTTATTTAACTACATCAATTAGTATTTCTGGATAAGAGTGTGTCTTCCATGGCAGGTGAAGGGATAATTTAGCTGTTGCTGTTAGGTGAGCTGTTGCTCGCCTTCTGCTTGTAGCTTCCAGATACCATATCATATGATTTGAAATGATCCTCAATAACTTATTATCAATTTGACATTTACACTGGCGCCATTAGTGTAAATTTTTAGTTCTCATTCAGATGGACAAGGGTTTTAACCTAATAATTACAAGAGTAAATAGGCTACTAAAGTAATTATTTTAATTAATATTAATATTATATTAAATGTAATTAAGAGCAGTTATCAGTATTAGTACAACTGGTCCTTGCCACTCTAGAGGCTAGACCTGATTTTGTGTTACATAAATGGTATATTTTCTGTGTATTTCTCACCTTTATAACAGTTACTTTTTCTGAAGACTGGAGGTTCAATAGCTGAATTTGAAACATTTGGCCCCACTGTTTTTACTCACATGGGTGAATAAATCCTGGCTCCACAGAGAACAGAAGAATTCTATTTATTTATTTATTATCAACTTCCTCTATGATATAGAAAGTCCTTTTTAGAATACCGCCAGCTACTAAAAACAAGTTTAGCATTTTCTTAAAACAGGAAGACTTGTAGTAGATGCGCTCCCCATTATATGTTTCCAGCTGTTATTTATATTACCAAACTTTCCAGATGTCATGCTCTTCATCTTTTGTCCTTGTGGAACGATAAACTATATTCCTCTTACAAGCTCTTTTTTTCTACCCTTATATTTAAATGTTTAAAATAATTTTTGAGAGAGAGATGTGTTAAATTCTTATTTTCTGTAGAGATTTCCAAGACCAGCGTTCACCAATTCCCTCTTGCAAACTACCTAATGAAGAGAGAAAGAAAAGGATGGAGTGCACTTCTGGGTGCGGGGATGTGGGTGTTGGGGGCAGCAGCATGAGGTTAAGTTAGCTGGAAATAAAACTAGAGGTAGACTTGCCTCCAGTGAGCCATTTATATATATTGAAAGGAGGAGAAGCAAAGAACAAAACAAATGCCAGACCTGCAGGTGTGCTAACAAATTAAAACTGGAGCAGGAAAAAAATAAAATCTGCTATATCCTTTCAACCTCTGCTTCACCTCAGCAATCTCTATGATGCAACCTTCATTCTACAGAGAATTGCATGCAGTCAATCTTATCCATACTACCCGTAAACATGCAGTGGACGTCTACACAGGTTGGCATGACTCTGCTGCTGTCCCTACCAGTTGGCACCAGTTACAGGAGCCCCAAAACTGTCCTAAGCTATTAAAAGATAGAGAAAGGAAAGAACTGGCTCCTTGCTTGACCACAAACACTAACTTGAAAATAGACATTACCTGCAACTACAAAGTATTTTGGTTGTAAAAGAAGCTTTCAACAGTATGTGGTACTGTCTCCAGGCTTCTCAGGAAAGCATTGAAGAGAGGGTTATTCAAATAAATAATTTGTCTTTCTCTACCAATGTGATTTCTCTCAGTATGAGTTACTGTAATGCAATGGAAAAGAGAGTACTTGTGAGGCTGTTGTGTGGTCTACGTCAAAAAAAGTCAAAACCATAAAATGTGTTCTTAAATCTCCAAATGGTATTTTATCTCTGTACATGTTCCACTTGGAATTTTCCATATCTAGTAAAAATGCTGTTCTTTCCTCTAACAGAAATTTTTATGTTATGTTACCAAGTTCCTTAAAACTAAACGGAGGAAGAAATTGAGTCATGTAGGTCAGGCATCAATATTTTAAATACCCTATATAGAGCTTTCTACAGAAACTGCATAGTACACCTTTAAATAAAAAAAAAATAGGATTTTTTTCAATATATATAATACATAAGCCATGAGGTAGCTATGAAAAGGTTCGTGTTACAAGCCATGATTTTTGGGATTAAAAAAAATAAATTCAAGCTTCTATGCTTTTTGTCTGCACAATGGAACAGTGAACTTTTATGACTGCAATCAATTTGTTTTCCTGAGAAAAAGACCAACAGAATGGAAAGATTGTTACATTCAAGACTGGTACTCATCACAGACATATACTCTGAAGTAGAGCAAAGCAATCTCACAGACACCAAGCAGTCAGGCAACACCACACTTTCATAGCAGGGAAATAAGAAGGGTCTTGAGACATGCTTTAAGCACTGAAGGCCAATACACCACTCAAACATAGAAACTTGAAAACTCAGGAAGATCTTGTGAAACACAGGACTCCACAGAAGTGTTCTGGCAGAATAGATCTTCGGTTTGGAGTTTACTCTAGCTTCTTCATAAACACGCTTCTTCAGAACCCAAAGACACCTCTAGCAAAAGGCTGATGTCAAGTATACTCTGTGGACAGATTTTATTGCCTTAATGCTTCCCTTCTGTGATTAAGCCTCCAATACTGTAACCAAGAATTTAAACCTTTTGCTTTAGTAGAAGAAAGCTACTAGTTTTTTTAAAAATTGCTTAGTAACTGAAGTCCCACTGAGCAAGCAGCAAGCACTTTGCTAAGGCAAATAAATCTGAAACCTGTTATGGCAAACCAATGCTGGCCATCCTCTGCAGGCTTGGGATCTGAGAGTTTGGGCCATGATTCCCACCCAGCTCTAAAAGGCAAGTTTGCAGGTTGGTATTATCAGCTCACAAAATCAGGAGAAATATACCTGCATGGGATGACTACTCAAAAGACCCTGCCATCCTACACAGATTTTCCTCACTGTGTAAGTCTAGTTTCTTCAGATAGTTCCCCAACAGCCACCTTCCCTGCTAGAAAGAAAAAAGTAGCCAGTCAGAACTCCCTTGGTTTTGGCAGCTGCTGAGCTTTTGTCCTGTGGACAAAACCTCCACGGTTGGTTCTGCAAGGGCTCAAGCCAGATTTCTTGCAGTTAAAGAGTTGTCCTGCAACAACCCTGCCCTGGAGTGACTTATCCTGAGCCATTTTTCCTCCTCGTGTATTTTTTTCCCCACACTTTCTTATTAAACCATACATTTAGCATAGACATACAGTATCATGCACATACACACAGTATGCTATGTATACTGTAAGTATACATATATGTAAAGCATATATACAGTAAATACGTTATTGGCGACATTGACAGACAGACTGCATGAGTGGCTCCAGCAGAGTTTCGCCCCTGTCCCAGTAACTTCTCTCTGGTTTGCTGCAGCAACACCAGGTCAGATGACAAACTGTCCATTTACAGGACGTAAAGATCCAGCTCTTGGCCTTAAATACAACTCATATAGTGAGAGTTTTTCCCCATCAGCAACTAGAGCTCTCTAAACCAATGCATGCTTGCTTTGGGGAGCAAGAAGATCAGAAAACTGCTGTTAACACAAAAGACACCCCTGCAGTCAATTTAGACTGTTGTAACTCCATTCCACACTTGCTAAACCTTTTCACCAAACCTTATTAGAAACAGAGCTCCCCCAGCACAGGAGGGAATTAGAGGGTTTCTGCAGTGCATTCACACCATGATGAGTTGTACTAGAGCAGCTACGTGCTGGAGTGTTTTCCATGGCCTTTATATTAAAGCAACTCACTTTACAGGTCAACGCTCTGGCAAGCTTGTTCCTTGGCGAGACTTGCAGCTTCCACAGTGGCAGAATGAAGTAGCCACAGCTGTACCAGCTGCACATTTAATGCCGAGCACAGGTTCCCAGCAGCTTAAATAATATGAGTTCAGTGTAGCAGTCAAGACTACACATTAAGCAACCATGAGCAAAACAGGAGCAATTAGAGAACAGCTAGGGAGTGCTCAACGGTGTAACCAGATACTCTCACAGCCAATACATATCAATACAGTGTATAAAAACATGGTCAAGCACCACAGCTCTCTCCCTCCGAGTGTTATAGTTGGGTGGTCTTGCAATGAAAAGTACGTGTTAAATCACATCTTGTCCACCTATAAAGACAGCCAGCCAGAAACTGGCTCCCAACACTTAGAAATAGAAAGTGCTCTAATCAATGCTGCCAGTAACTTGAGTAACCCCGAAGAGGACATTTCCAGACAACGTGATGGCTGACCACAGCTTTTCACAGGAAAGCAGCACTGGAAGGGACCTCCTGAATGACAGGTCTAATGCACGATTTCCTCCTTTCACACCAGGAAGGGAAACAAGGCTCTCTCCATACATAATTGTGGAATGCTCTATACCTACACATCTATACCCTGACAGCTGCTTTGCTAATAACCTCACACATTTTCTGCTACTCCCAATCCCGTCAGGTAATATGAAGCACTACTAGTAACTGAACTACTGCAATAAGGACTCCAAATCATCAAGTCATCAAAAAAAAAATTGCTCCACTTCACAGGTCCTAAAGGAAAAGATGAGAATAAATATATTCAGGTATAGGCAGACAAAGTTCCTGAGTGATGAAGAATAAACACTGTCTAACACAATGAGCAAGTACTGTGTAGAAGTTGTTTTTTTTAAAGTTACATCCACCAGATTACCTGTGGAAAGGATAGATTTTCAGAAAAAACTTTAAAATGCAGATGATTGAATATGCAAAGCAACTGCTTCCTAAAATGTTGAGGAATAGAACAAAAAAGGCAGCATGGGGAAGGTAGCTGTGAGGGAAGTCAGGCAAGGATTGGAAGACTGTGCTGGAAGCTGGAAAGACTATAAAGTTGCTGACAGCAAAACAGATAGAAGCATGGAGATGAAATATGTGTAGAGGAGAAAGGAAACGGGAAGGACAGCAACATTTCTGATGGGCTGCAACATCAGACACATGAAAGGAAAAACACATGCAAGATTTCAAGGCATCCATTTTCTTCCTCCTATACTAAAGGAATGTCAAGAGGCAACAGATTGAACAGAAGTCAAAACTTAGTCAAAAGCCGTGGAGGAAAGTGATCGTTCTTCTGCCAAATGACTCTTCACCCCATGATTTTAAATTTCTGGGAAATGTACATTACTTTTACTGTCAATTGGCTTGTGCTTTTTATGGCTTCTTGGGTAATATTAATAGGCCAGTGAATTCTACAAGCAGTTTTAAAGAATGTTTACCAGGCTGTTTCCAAGATTTCTGGAGAATGTGAATTATCAAATATGTGTTTTTAATATAGGAACTTATAAAGCAAAAAACTATATTTTTTTTTTCTTTGAAATTAGTTAATGGATGTGAAAACAAACACAGCCAATGTAACAGCAAAATTCAATAGAATTTAATAAACTCAAGTTAGGACTAGATAATTTACGTCCCAGAGCTCTGGAAACACTGGCACATGAAGCAGGAGGTCTTAAAGAAAATATTTTAATAGGTCTCCAATGTTAAGGGTTGTGCCATCTGATCGGAAAATACCCTGAACTTGAGAAAGAAAAAATGCAATCTGGGAAAAGAAAGTCCAGTTATTCTGATCCCAGCAGAATGCAAGGCTTTAGAACAATTACTCGGGGGATGTTGAAGAGATGGAAGTAAACAAAGGAATATACTTCTATCTGTATTTCCAAAAAAATTAATAATGTCAGACTAACTTGATTTTTTTTTTTTTTTTAATGCGAGCATCTCTAGTAGACATCGTTTATCTGGTCTTCAATAAGGCCTATGATAGCGTGACATATAAGGAATTTTTTAGTGAACTCAGAAACAGAGAGGAAACTTGAAGTACGTATTAGCAGTATGAATGAACCGACTAGCTTATGGAGTTTTAAAAAGGGAAAGCATGCACCATGTGGAGATTATTAGTGTACTTCCACAAACATTTGTTCGGAAAGTCATTTTGTTTAGTACTTTTTACCAATGAACTTAGCAAGGAAAAAAACCAAAACCAGCAGTACCTTATTAAAAACAGCTTCTAACACAAAGTTAGGAGATACAACCAACACATAGAAGGACCATACAGAATATCACACAGAATTTAATGTGTAACTTTGAGATACCTGAGCATGAAGTCCTGTAGCATAGGCTACGTGCAAGGCTACGTGCATGGAACCACCAGCAAATGAAGCTATTTATCAACTGGAAAAGTTCAAAAAGGAAAACACCTTGTTGACAATACCCATTGATAACAGATTGACTGTGACCTGACAACATAATGCAGACACCTCAAAGGCAAATATGATCTGAAAATGTATCAGGAGTCACGTGTCCAACAGAGATAGGAAAGCATTAATGCCACTGTACTTCAGGAACAGCACATGAAAATCTGGCCATTTACACTCCAGAAAACTGAATACAAACCAGTGGCAGAGGAGGACTTCCAGGATGTTACAGGAGCAGAGAACCTCTCTCAAAGGAGGACACACACACAAAAATATTAAGCAAAACTAGCCCAGCAAAACACTTCTCTCTACAAGTGCCAAAAGACAACAGACACCAAAAAAAGACACCAGAAGAACTTGGCTTGCTGCACACAAACTTTCACAACTGGTTGCTCAGACTAGGAACCTGACTGCTGATACAAGTTTCCCATTTGCTGAATTTGGTATTTTACCTAAACCATTTCTACCTGATTACATGCAAATCTGCAAAGAGCTTACGTTCCCCCTTACAGGGAAGTTTAATCCCACTGAAATGAACAGAGTATGAAAGCCAGAATCTAAATCCCAGACACCCAAATAGTAAAAATTCCAAAGGAATTCAGACATACAATTTTAAAATCTTTTGATTGGAATCCAATATTCAGTTCTGTTAAGGTCCCGTTGAATAACCAAGCTGAACTAAACAAACAAGAATAAAAGCCTTCCTATCCCTCTTACTGTACAAAAGACGACTCAAATTTGTCTGCCTGTGGTGCAAGGTGAATGATTTCTCTATCAGACAGGAAGATATGACTAGACTATTTTGCCTCAAGAAACCCTTTAATTAAAAAAGACACACATAAAAACAAGTTGAATTGTTCAAACTGGATCCCTGACGTGAAATTTGGACACTTCTAAAAAAGAAAGGCCGACCTTCACAGGTGCTGAACAATCCCTCTGCATTTAGTTTTGGCTTATGTTGAACATGGGGTTGAGGTTACACATGAGAATGAATCCTTGGTCTCATTCTGATGCTTTCCTGGCACTCCCTACTTGGCCTAGTCCGTGGACTGGGGCAGCTGTGGTCCATAAGTCAGGGCAAGGGTGCGTTTTCACTGTTATGAGGAGGCCACATAACACCTGCCTGTACCATGAGACCAAGACTGTATCCCTTGAATAAGCAGACAGTGAAAAGCCTTCTTACTGACTTTAACATACTCACTAGTTTGACACATCTCATAACCTGTTTTAATCAAGACAGTTCTGCCTGTTTTTACTCTGTTGTTCATTTTTGGAGGTTATTCAAATATTTCTTTCTGTTCCAAACCGTAGCAGACTACTAATCCAATGTCTCCTTGTTTTCTTCTCCTCGACACCCTCATTTACAGCCCTCAAAAATACTGGCATAGCTTTAAGTGCAGCCTTGGGCTGGACTAGGGATACTCTTAGTAACACTGAAGTTTTATAAAGCTAGGATATGTGGAACATTCCTTTACATAAATATGCAAGATGTAAATAAAATTTTATATTTACGTAGAAAATTTTCCTTTCAATAGAAAATTTCTTGGGCTCCTATTTGGACTAAACAGAACTGAAAGCAGACTTGGCAGAGCAACTAACTGCTCTTCATAACAAATGGAAAGTAAGAAAATGCTTGTAATTCTTTTACTTCCTTCCAGCTCTTGTTCAAACCATCTTATTAAGTACTTTTGCAGTTGCCCCAAAAGGAAAAGTAATTTAAACAACAGATTTCAAAAGCCTCTTTCAATATATAGTTCTCATAAATGTTGTCTCTCTGATCCGTTTTATTGGACTTTTTTTTTTTTAAACTCTCTAAGGTCTACTGTTAAAAAACAAACAAAAACTTCTGAGATTATATATAAATGCTCAAAGTGGGAGAAAGTGCTTCTATACCTGAAATTTCTAATAGCTTTATATCCATCTAAAACATCTGGAGAGAAATCAGACAAACATTGAGAATAATCTACTTTAGGAAGGATACATGGTCAGTGGATGAAGAAGATAAAGGCAAAAGGAAATACAGAATATGAAAGTCGAAACAAATGAGAAGGGGGAATAAAACCTATGATTTAGTTTTCAAAAGGAAGTGTTCAAGAAAACCCAAAATGTGAAAACAGAATAAAAGACACAGAAGAGTTACAAACTTCAAAGATCACCAAGTTCTGTCCTGTCATGGATGTATGCAACATCCCTATTCCACTCACTTAACTGACTTTAATTGAAAACTCCTTAAGCATCATATCTTAGGCACTACAATATCTCTGACAACAGGCGATGGGTCAGCAGAGAGGTGTTACTGGACAGCTATGGCACCGATAAATTGGTGCCTGATGCTTAATACTAACATCAATACAACAACTTGCCTGAACAGAGTTGGGCTGGGCTCTTAGGTTATGGCATGCAGCTAAATACTGTACACTGAGGGGAAAATACATGTCCAGAAGTGGAAAATTTAAGGCTAACTTTCAACCAGGGCTGAAGTAGATGTGGTGGAATGCACTCTTTCCTGAACATGAAACATGAAGGAAACCAATGTGAAAAGGCAAAAAAGTGTTCTTTCTTCTCTTCTGCTTTGGAAGAATGAGGCCTTCAAATGGTTTCTCGTTAACTTTCCCAGTCTGTGTTTGCTTTTTCCATGAAGACTCAGGAAAAAGGGAAGTATGTGGTGGTAACTGACCTGTAAATTTATATACTACTTGAGGGGAATTCCATCCATTCCTGTACCCTGGCTATTTCCATAGGTACCAAGCAGACCAGTTTGAACGCTCTTATTTCATGTCTCCTTATTCCTCCTCTTGGATGCAGGTCATTTTTCCTCAAGAGATCTGTTGCAGAGACCTCCACCACCTCACCATTATCAGAACTAAGGTCCAACACAATGAGTCAAGTGCACTGTGGATACAAACACAGTGAAAGGTTCATGTGAAACATCATCTTCCCTTGGACAACACTACAGGTCTACCAAAAAGATGTGCTTAATGCTTCTGCTTGCCCAAAGCTTCTTTCAGTCCAACATTATATGCAGATGATGCCCAAAGAACTGTGGTTTATAGCCCCCTTCCCTTTTTCTCTCCTAAGCACGCTGACATAAACATGCACCGTATAATACGATTCCCCCAAAATGTCATCAAACATCAAGCAATTCAACAAAACAGAAACTAAAATGTACAAATTAAACATGTTAGAGACAGATTTCCCCTTCTTTGCCACTGCAAAGTTAAAAGCTCTGACCCCGTAAATCTTTTAAGTCCTTAGACTCATGAGCTAATGGTTAAAAACTCATGGTTAAAAACACAAGACCAATCATAAAAAATGATAGGCAAAAATCTGCTTTTTATTTGTCTAAGAAAATGCTGTCAAACACTGCAAAAAATTTACATAGCACTCCCTTGTACTTACTGCCTCTCTAATTCAACTGATAACAAAAATTATACTCCATACATGAAAATGCTTATTACGTATTTCAGTCAGCCACATTACTGTGTGGATTTACCACAAATTAAGACCTCAGTTATTTAAGAAGGCTCCGAAAGCATTTCTGCTGCTTTCTGTAAGACAGAGAAATGAACATAAACTGATGGCAAAAGTAATAGTCCTGAAGTAACGTTCACTTTTGAAAAGTCTGTTTGTTCTTCCTCTGAAGTCTGTACTGTTAAACATCGGCATAACGGTTCTGCCCTTGAAACATTTGCAGTCTGACCAATTTTGGAGTCATTCACAAATGCTGAGCTAGAAGCAAGTGCCACGGAAAGGTAGCAAGCACCTGTGCAAGGAGTATTTTTAACCTCAACATTAATTCCCAAAGCAACTGGAAAAAGCTGTAGGACCCCAGCTAGTACTACAACTCGGAGGAAGAACTGGTACTTAAACTGACAAATACTCACCAGTAAGACTGGATTTGCTTTGTCAGGCACTCCAATGCCTTGTCAGTCATAACCATTCAATTACTGACTGAATGAATAAACAGCAGTAGGACCAAACCACAGATTGTTCATGGTCAGGAAGAACTAAGTTCATGTTTAGGCTTTATTGCTCATACAATCTTGCCTAAAGAACTGCTCTACTGTTTGCACTCTGCCTTTTACGCTCATGTTTAAATAAATAGCGCTACATTAAAAAACATTATTTAAAAATCAAAGGAAGTCAAATGCAAAAACATTTCCAGTCCCTGAGTGTTTTACATTCAAAGAGTCACCCTTCCTATGTAATAACCTGGCCACTAGTCTTCATGTGGATAGATTTCTCAAAGTTGTTACAATGATCCAAAAAGCTCATCGTAATTGGGCTTACAGATATAGTTATGCTTCAGAAGGTGATGCTATGCACAAGTGAGGAAAGAGATGAGTGATGCAGTGAACAAACTGGATACTTGCAGCAAGCCTGAAAGCAAGCTAAGCATTACAGTATGTGGAACTGATGGGGCTTGGCAGAGCTATGAATGAAGCAAGAGAATCAAGAGAACAACATGGCTTAAGAACAAAGTAAAAACCAGATTCTGAGAAATTTAGCTCATGTAGCAAAACAGAATAACAATTTGCAGCAAGACAGCTGAACGTGACAACAATCAAGACAGCAAGTCACCTTTTTCAAAATGGGAAATGTAAACCCAGTACAGAAAAATAATAAGCTGACAAAATAATTCTCCTAATAACACAGTGTAATTTATGAACAGATGTTTTACAGGAATAAGCTAGAAAGTTATAACAGGATGCTTTTTTTTAAAATAAGAATTATTATGACGTTATTCTTCAGTAAGGCTCATGCCACTTTACCTTCGTTCCTAAGATTCATAAACATTTCTAGTTCGGAACAGATAGAAAGCTAAAAATTATGTCGCTGTCAGCTTTGGTAACTTTTCCACTAGCTTTGTCATAATACTAGAATTTGGCTTCATAAAAGTTAATACTTGAGTCTAACAAAGTGTTTCTTTTAACTTATATACACTCAAATAATGGAGTGCAAGATTTTGTATACTTTAAGGTATATAAAAATGTATGTTTTAGCTGACAGTAAAATAAAACTTCTTATATTATCTTGAAGAAAAAAGTTACCATAAAGGCTTCTTCATGAAATTCAAAGGGGCATATTTTCAGCAACATTGTGAAAATGAATTCTTCTTGAACAAGAAGATACTAAAATTGATGTACAAAACAGCACAACCGATGATATATAAATTAGCACGCGCTTGATCAGTTACACACTTCCAACATGCATATATAGTTACATTCAGGAACATTTATTAATATCTTAGTAAATCTCTTAGTCATCTGCTGATGACTTTTCAGGGCAATCTGAAACTTGTCCCTCAGCTGAATTCCACCAGATCAATGCAAAACACATCCAGAATACAATTTAGTTGCTTCACTCTATAACTGCACAGCTAACTTAAGATTTGCTAGCCCTCAAATTCTCAAAGTTAATAATTACAAATTGTACTTGACATCTAGCTCACTAAAATGTATTATGTCCAATTTTTTTTAAGATAATACCATCCTTAACTTTAAAAAAATTGAGATCTGAGGTATAACTGCAACTGTTCATATATGAAGAAATGTGTCAAGAATCCAAGTCCGTCATAGCTATCCAAATAATTGAAATATGTGCCTGTCCACATGCATTTCACCAAACTTCATATCACAATTAGTATGCTGTACTTGGGGCTCTTTTAGACTTCTCTTCAAGGTATGGGTCACGTTCCCTATATATGTCGTACAGTATTCGGCTCCTTCTGGGAGCTACTACAAGCAAATAGGAACAACTTTATGATGGGTTATTCCCAGGCACCCAGCATTGGTTCAGCTTTCCCACACACACACTGATTTTGGAACAAAAGCGGTTTGAGACCGAGCCCTTTTCAACCCAAAGACATATGACCCATCACCATCAGCCCAGGAGGAAGAGCTAACCACCATGGAGTCACTGTTCTTAAGGAAACAGCAAAGGCATTTGGAGCAGGGTAGGCAGAGTAAGAATGGGACTATGATCCCAGAAAAAGAAGTGTTTCTACTACTCATGCATATTCAGAAGAGAAGAAAATAATGTAAAAATCAAAACAAGGTTTCTGACTCCTCCCTGTAACTACAAAAGCATCCTTTACGGTGGGAGGAAAAAAAAAGGAGAGTCTGCTTTTTGTTGTTTCTAAAGGCATCTTTGGAAAACCCTGGCTTTGATACAGGGAATGGCCGGTGGTAAACAAACTCCTTATTAGTCTGAACTGGAAAGGGAGAACAACCTACCCCAGTGCCAGGAGCCCTGCATCCCAGCCAAGCCGATCTGATGCATCGATAACACCTGGTGAAAGCCTCAGGTAGCTGTTGACCCCTCCAGTTTGAAAACCCTTCTGCAGCTGAATGTCACCGAGACATAGCACATACTCCTTTTATTCAGTATATCTCCCAAGCTGCATGACCCAGCACTGAGCAATTCCATCACCTCTCTCCAGAGTTTTCCACTGAACTGCTCCTCAGAGGGTCATTTCTACCTCGCTCGTAACTCTTTTATGCCATAACAGCACAGGCAGGCCTGCAGGGTAAGTACAAACTTTGTCCAGGGATGGGACCTGACCTCACTCCACAACAGCTGTCTGAAGTGTCAAGGGGGTAAGAGGGCTCTCCAGTCAGTGCAAGTACCTGCAGAAGCCCACTGAACACCAAGAAGAGTCAGGCCTAGGATAACGCCAAGGGTGAGATACCATTTCCAGCTGCAGAGGGATGTGGATCTGCAATGCTTGAAGAGCACAGTTAGCCAGCAAAACAAAGGCTCCGTTCAAAAGCATTTGCATGTATAAAGAAGCTGATGAGTCGTTTTGATGCTCACAGAGATTTCTGTGGACCAAGACCTGTCAAAACAATTCTGTCTTTTGTATAAACTCCCAGGAAAATCAGTAAATTTTTATTAGATTTAAGTAACATTCATCACTCTTGCTATAGCAAAGCATCAAGAGCAACTAACTTTCCATTCCCAGATTTTAGCATAGGTACTACACAGGGAGAAAAAACAATCAGTGATACTTGAAAGTATTTTACTTCATCTGATCACAGAATCAGAGAATCGGATAGGTTGGAAAAGACCTTTAAGATCATCAAGTCCAACCATTAACCTAGCACTGCCAAGTCCACCACTAAACCACATCCCTAAGCACCACGTCTACACGTCTTTTAAACACTTCCAGGGATGGTGACTCAACCACTTCCCCGGGCAGCCTGGTCCAATGCTTGACAACCCTTTCAGTGAAGACATTTTTCCTAATATCCAATCTAAACCTCCCCTGATGCCACTTGAGGCCATTTCCTCTTGTCCTATGGCTTATGACTTGGGAGAAGAGACCAACACCCACCTCACTACAACCTCCTTTCAGGTAGTTGTAGAGAGCAGTGAGGTCCCCCCTGAGCCTCCTTTCCTCCAGGCTAAACAACCCCAGTTCCCTCAGCCGCTCCTCATCAGACTTGTGCTCTAGACCCTTCACCAGCTTCGTTGCCCTTCTCTGGACACGCTCCAGCACCTCAATGTCTCTCTTGTAGTGAGGGGCCCAAAACTGAACACAGTATTCAAGGTGCGGCCTCACCAGTGCCGAGTACAGGGGCATGATCACTTCCCTAGTCCTGCTGGCCACGCTATTTTTTTTTTAATACAAAAAATATAATATATAATATGAAATATAATAATAATATAATAATATAAATATAAATAATAATATAATAATATAATGATACAAAAATATCATATATAATATGATATTAGAGTGCTTAACACACAACCTAAAGCTAAGTTTCTCAAACAATCCTTTGTAACACTAAGCCCCATAATAAACACTTACAAAAATGAACAAAATAGCTGACAATCAACAAAATGTTTGTTTTGTTTTAATTAACAATTACAGTGGAAGAGAAACAGAAAATACATAAGGTTTTCTCAAACGCTATTAAGTATCTTCATGAACATGGCATATATAGCATGTTCATCATACTAGAAAAAAAGTCAAAAAAAGACAAATGAGAAACCCTCTTCACCACCAAGAGAGGAGCTACACCACTGTGTGGGGGAAAGTGTTATTGTACAGTAGCTCATATGCACGTTATAATTTTGAAACATGCTGACATGTCACACACTACACCAGACAAGCGGCTTGGCTATTGCTGCTTGCACTGAATGCTGGATTTGCTGAATGTAAACACACGTATCAGTGGTTCTATACCTTGAGATCGCAGAAAGTTGATGTTGAGAGTCCCAACTGACTGGATTAATTTTGTCTGCGGCCAAGCATAACACCGCTTTAGAGGCTCACACTCTATCAAGGGAGAAATTCTAATTGGATCTAACAAAGGGCTCACTGCTTAGGCACATGTGTTAGAAAATAGTTTCCACATCACATAAACTTGCTACTAAGGAGAATTATAAAAGGACATTTTCAGAGCTCTGGAATAATGATACAATATATTACATACATTGCTTTCAAGTATACCGCTTTCAGGAAAGTATCATGTAAGTTATGAATAATGCATTTACTCGGGTAACAGCAGGTATGGTGAACCAAGGCCGTATTCAGACACCACTACTGGCATTCATTTGTGCTACGCTTTACTACAGGAAAGTGTGGTGGAAGATGCTTCACAATGGAAATATCAGAATCTTAAATATTTAATCTTCAAAATGATGCAGTAGAAAGGAAGAGGTGATAAAAGGATGATGAAAAACAATCTAAGGAGCTATGAGGGCGGAAAAAGCAAACATTTAAATTGTGGGAACAGAAAAAAAAAAACATCTCAATCTCCCACTAAAGCCATCTTTTGTGCCCCTCTCCAGCTCCCACTTCTGTAACAGGCATCTTGGTCTTCCTGACTAAATGTGCGGAATACCAGAATTACTAGTTGAGAGTACCATGCTGCTACTAAACCCACAATGCTAAGCCCATCAGCCTTTCTTCACCAATCCATGCCTCTCTCTGCTCATGCATCTCTCCCATCTATTCTCCAACTGGAATAAGCCTACCTGGACACCCCCTCTGCTTCAGCAACACGGGAGGGAAAGGTTGGCAAAGCAGAGCACAGGAGAATCCCCCACCATCATTGCCCAAAATCTTCAACATTATCACAGTAGTCCATAACATCTTAATACTTTTTTTTGGTAGGAGTACCAGGAAGGATTCAGAGTTTATCAAATATGATTTGACACCATGATATCATGTAGTTCTATTATAATTAGTCTATCTTTTACCTACAGTCACTTTAGTTATGCTCAGAAGTTGGGTACAGCAGAGAACCTGGGCCTGTACACTTTGCAAGCTAGACCCTATGGTTGAGAGTTGCAATGTATGGTGTGAAGCAAATGTATGGTGTGACAAGTCAGGTATCTAGAAGTCTGAAACTTCCGAGAAAACAAACGGATTGTCTAGCTGCAAGCAACTTATAATAAATTTACAAGAGAAAGTTTTTACATTATTTAGAGTTGCCACCATTGATTTGTTCTCAGTAGCATCTAGCCTAGGAGCTCCCCTTATCTCAGCAAAGGGAAGGGTGTTCCTGACCCCAAGACATGCTCCTGATTATGATGGGAGAAGGAGAATACTGAATCAGACTGACCAGGGAGAAAAAAAAGCAGGTACTGTAAAACCAGGACATGTTCTGCTGGGAAGCCTCGCTACAGCCACCCCCCATGGTCAGGGGTCACTCCTGCACCACGTAATACTAGTCCCATGCTGCTACCACTGGAATTTCAATAATGTGGACACACATACAGACAGACCAATTAACCTTGGTGGGGGGGAGGAAAGGCAAAAAAGAAAGCACATCACACCAGAAATCTTCTGATTTGGCTCTGGACTGAGGACACTGGCCACTGAAAATAGATCTTCATTTTGCATTTCCTTGCCCTTTGTCCACATTAGCCCACCAGCTACCCGACTCGCATTCCCTACCCTACTGATGAGGAAACTCACACTGGTTTTGGCTGGGATAGAGTTAATTTCTTCATAGTAGCTCATATGGTGCTGTGTTTTGGATTTGTGATGAAAACTGTTGATAACACAGAGATGTTTCAGCTATTGCTGAGCAGTGCTTACACAGAGTCAAGGCCTTTTCTGCTTCTCACCCCACCAGCGACTACACTGGGGGTGCACAAGAAGCTGGGAGGGGACACGGCTGGGACAGCTGACCCCAACTGACCAAAGGGATATTCCATACCATATATACCATGCTCAGCAATAAAAGCTGAGGAAAGAAGGAAGGAAGGGGGGTACATTTGCAGTTATGGTGTTGGTCTTCCCAAGTATCCATTAGGTGAGATGGAGCCCTGCTTTCCTGGAGATGGCTGAACATCTGCCTGCCGATGGGAACTAGTGAGTCAATTCCTTGTTTTGCTTTGCTTGCCTACAACACAGCTTTTGCTTTACCTGTTAAACAGATATACCTCAACCCGTGTTTTCTCACTTTTTCCCTTCTGTTCTCTCCCCCACTCTGCTGGGGGGCAGCGAGCGAGTGGCTGCATGGGGCTGCACTGCCCACCGGGGTTTGCTTACAACAAAACATCACTACAAACCTTCCCACTTAGTGCCTTGCTGCAGCTACATCTGCCAAGAAGCAAATAAGTAAAAACACATGTGAAGAGTGACACTAGCTTTGCCTGCCCCAGCTAACATAGCAAAACAAAGGCTAAGAGGGCATTTGATTGCTGTCTACCAGCATATCAAGGGAGGAGCAGGAAGACACAAACAGCAGAGAGGAAAAAGCAGCATATATGCTAAGGGCAATGTCAAGCATTGTGCGTGAACCAGTTGTGATAATGTTCAGGTTGGAGATGAAAACAAAGGTCCTCATGGGTCCACAGCTCGGCATCAGAAAACACCCTCCTCACAGGAGAAACAGAAAGCAGACATTCAGCCTTTAGAAGAAGAAACTTGCTACTTCTACAAAAGGAATTGTATAGTCAATGAAAAGGCAGAGAACTGGAAAGTGACCCAGGAAGTCTCACTGGTCTGCTGCCAGGAAAGACAAACAGAAGCCCAGAGCATGAGGAGCTCCTCTAGGTAGCTTCTGATGGAGCAGTCAGCTTCTAATTAGGATTCCTCAAGAGAGGAAGGAATTAATCTCAAAAGCTTATTTTGATGTTGGGGGCCCTAAACCCTAGTAGAAGGCATAGTTCAACCTCTGCATCTCAAACCATTCCTAAATAATAAAAAATTAAATAAAAAGGAGTGGGACTCTTGCAGAGATCAAATAAGTATTTCATTTAAAAATGTGTAATTTATCTCTCATGTATCCACCTGCAAGCCCTAGCATTATTTTGATACCTCAAGGAAAAGGACCCTGGATTTACAAGTGTTCATCGCTCTGCATTAAAACACCTTAATGTTAGGATAGGACAAACTGAACTGTCTTCAGGAGGGTCCATTTCCCACCACTGACTACATAGAAATGCTAGAGAATTAAAGTTAAGTGAGATGAACCCCAGTTACAAATGCAGTGGCACAGAAAGGAGAAAATCAAATGGACAGACCCAGACACAGTTTTCCCTGTCAGAACAGGCCAATAAAAAACCTAGTAAGTAAGAAAGATAATAAACAAGGACTTCACTGGCAGTTAAGGTGTGAGAGTCTAAGCTCCTAACTTTACTGTTATACTTAGTAAACCACCTTCAAGTGAATTACAAACTCACTTTATTTCTTTAAACTTCAGAGGAGAACTAATTCCCAAATTCATGGGTGAAGCACAGTAACTAATAGCTCATAAATTATAATAATGATTTTTAACATCTCTCTCTTCTGTAGCCCTTAAACAAGATTTCATTTTGATTTTATCCAGATATTCTTCATCAGTGTTCTCAAGCCACTCTGGAGTGGAGCTGTGACTCACCCATGCCCCCGAGCTTGTGGCTGCTTTCACCAGGCTGCTCTAGCGTTGGGGGGGTTGCAACGCCGAGCAAGCCAAGAACTCCCCAGGAACATTACACACACAGTGCTAAGCCTTTCCTACCAACCTAGCGAGTGGGAGTTGAATTATCTTGTCTAGGGGTTTCTCGTTTTGCTTTGAAACATAACGTTCAGACAAAGACTTCCTTGGGCTTCACAAACAGAGATGGAGGTAAAGGAGTGGTAAGACAAGGTTTTGGCTTGCCAAATGAAATTATGGTCCTATTAAAAAAAACAAGCAAGCAACTAATAAGAGCCCAATGACATAATATAAACATCTTAGTTTCCTTCAGTAGATTAAAGGCAGTTCATAAAAGAACTCGGAAAAATAGCAAAAAAAACCCCCAAGATATACCTCCACCTCATGCACATTTAAAACCTAATTTTAAACTTTTCCACTGCTTTTTTTTTTTAATAGACAAAAATCCTTTAGAAAGGATCATAGAGAAAGGTAATATAAATATCAGTGCATGTTCTAAAGAAATAAGTGAACTGTGTTCAGGGCAACATGGAAGCACTCAAACCAGCACCAACATTTATCAAGTACGCTGCTCATTTCTCCCTTTGATACTCTAGTGTTATTTTTCCTATAAGTCCATGTAAACTTTGAAGTTTTGCACAAGATCTTGAAAGAAATATAGAGCCTAACCAGCTGCTAAGTATGATTCTCTAGCTAGTGATTTCCATGTATATTATATAGAAAGCATAAGAGAGAATAGGTTGAGCAATGTAAAAAGCCAACAGCGAAACTTTGAAAATTTATACTAGGTAATAGCATCTGTAGTCCAACACTTGTACCCTGTAGTCCAGCACAATGATAAAAAACAGTGTCCAGCAGAACAGCTGGAGTCCACTGAAAGAGAGCAAAGCCAGCATTTGAAATAGGATTTGCTCTGGATATGCTCAAGTTGTATGAAACACACTTTCACATCCACAGTAAACCTCTAGTAACAGCTAGTCCATTAGATGATCCATCATTTTTTGAAGTTTTAGAAGATCAGAGGCAAGAGAACTGGATAAAAAGGGTGTTACCAAAGAGAAGATAAACCTGCAAGACAACATATCTGAAATGACACAACAACAAAACCGCTTTGCATATATGGGATGTGCTTGACATACAGCTATAACTAAAGGTTGTATCTTTTATCTCTTGTCTGCAGACCCTCACAGGGAATTCATACGCGCACAAAGCATACTGCCCGTTTGGCCGTAGCACAGGCAGCCCGCGCACTCATACCCCCACGCAGGCTGGGCGAGCATCCCTGTCCGCACCCATCCTGAGCCACAGGAGGTTCTTTTGCCAAAATACTGCCTGCTTTCCAGAAGTAGTCAGTGACATGGATGCAGCACCTGATGCTAAATTAAATGCAACTTCTGCTCTGTGAAATGGAGTAAAACCATGTAATCTGCATCAAGCTCAGTGTCATGTATCTAGCAGGCGTTAAACTACACACAGAAAGGGACCACCTGAATCTGCTCCTTGTAAAAACACCTTGCCTGTGGAAAAATTGCAGAGCGACATGAGACAGCAGATAAGCTCTGGCATGCATGCAGCAGCATTCACTTAAAGTGACCAGTCGCAACTGCAACATGGAAATACAGAGGGGATGGGTATATAAACACACCGCAATAAAAAAGGGTTTGAATAGGTTACTGCGTTCAAGGTAAACGTTTGATGAATGCAGTGGAAAAGCAACGTATCAAAATGAAAAAATTGCTAATGGAATTGCTCTGGTTTACATATCTAACATTTCCTTGCTCTTCAGACTGTTTTTAAACACTCATCCTGAACCATCTCCTAAGGGAGAAAAGAGAAGAATTCAGTCAACGTTGTACTTAAAGTCATGCATGAAAGTTAATAGGATTAAGGTCCAAAGTAAATGTTATTTTCACAGCTAACAAACTACAAAACTGCAGTGTAATCAGTGAAAATGAAAATTATTTTAAAACTGATGAGTGGAAATTGTGCTCTTACTAACTGTAATCCACAAACTGCTAAGGTTTTGCAGATAAGGAAAGAAAAGTCAGTAGACTTCAATACAGCCAAACTGAATTCTGTAGAGAGGAGATAAGTGTCCTCCTAGGTGAGCTCTATCTGTACATAGCCTACACCATTAAATACTGGAACACAGTCAGAAAGTCAAACAACCACTGAGCAGCACCAGCCTAGCATCCGGCACTACAGAAGCACAGAAAGCTTGGAAAATTCAGAGAGTAAGAACAAAAAGCTGCTTAAGGGCTGAAGAACTGGATTTATAAGGGGAGATTAATAGTTGACTATGTACCAGATTGAATAAAAGATGACATCAAGGTGTCAAAGCAATGTCTTCAGGCAATCAAAAGCACCTCACAAAAATAATTTGAGCATGCAAAACCAGTAAATGCTATAGGGACCAGAAAAAGGGTCTGCAGGTGACTGATGTTCTTTAAAAACACAAGCTTGTTCCCTGCAATTGCTCCTTGTATTCTCAAGTGAGTGCAGACAAAGACAGAGGAGGGAGAGCTTCCCATACCCCAGCACTAGGTGATGCTTCTTCAGAGTGGGGGAGTTCAGATGTCTCCACCTCTCTCTCAGAAGTGGATTTAGGACATAGCAGGAAAAAGCAGGAGGAGGGAGCTAGTTTTCTGAAAACAAAAGTGGGCATCTATGGAATAATAAAATAAAGGCTCCTTTCCACCTGCAGGAAAGTGTTAGAAGGCAAGAGGATGCACTCCAAGAATTTCTGGGTCATAAACAGGAAGGGTCTCTAGAATTATTCAGACTCTAAGTTTTGGTGTGTTTTAAAATGGGAAACTACAGAGTATTTTACCCATAACTACAGCAATTTGCACATCCTAACAAAAAAAAAATTTAACTTTTTACATTGCTGCTTCTATTGTGATTCATTTCCACAGCTGATGATAGAAGAACTGTAACTGGGAAAAGCTGATTAAGGGAAAATAAACAAGGCAAATGACACTGCACCCTCTCAAGGTCTGTAAAAATAACCAAGTGAGCTTGTGTAATTTCTGTATTTTCAGACTTTTTGGTCAAATGGAATAGGACACTGGAAAATATACCATATGCACATACCTGACAGTAGCAGAGTGAGGAATTTCATTATATCCATTAAGATGAAGTTAGCCCTCCTTCCCATCAGCAGTTTTGAAGATTTCTGAATAGCTAAGGATGCTTGTTTCCCATGAGTTTAAAGTAGTTTATTCATCATCATTCAAGTCTCTCAGTGTATTTTTTGGATAAAAACATATTTTATAAGTCTGTTAAGAAACAATGACCTTCCAGTTTGTGATGTCATTTGCCTCTTTTGGCAGGGTCATTTTGAACTGAACAAAATCATCTGTTGCTTTCATTTCAGACCTTTCATATAATCTGCTGCCATTCTTTCCTTGTAACTCATGAGCACAACATCTGCAACTCCATCACATCAAGTACCCCTTCCTCCTGCTGCTGAGCACAAGGGCAACCTTCTAACTGATTGCTGCAGGGTCAGGTTTAAGGACTAGACCTTAAATCTGAATAAACATGTTTAGCCGAAGATCAAGTAACTGCTAGGTCTGTTAAATTTTCGATGTGAAAAGTCTCAATTTGTCAGTCTCTCCCAGTGCCCGGCACCCTCAAGTCTACCTTCTCTCAGTGACAGTAAGATGGCAGCACCCCACAAGCTTAGCTATAAGGACTCCAAAAGTCAAAATGAAATTCCAATGAGACAAAGAGACATTCCCATGTTTACACAAACATATCTGGTAGGTAAGGTTAAAAGCTGTTTGGTAAAGTTCTCTCTAGATAGTTTTTAAGCAAACTACGTACACACACTCCATATCATAGCCTGCTTTCCTAAAAAAAAAAAAAAATATATCTATCTATAAGGCTTATAATCCTCACCTTTGTCATTTACCACCTCTTCTGTTCTTCCCTCCAGTAAGTGTTGAACCATACAGCCCACAAACTAAATCTAACAAGAAGAGAATACCCCAGACAGAACTACCATGAAATTCAGCATAGAGGAGAGAAAACCAAAGTTCTTCCATCCTGAATGCAAGACTGCATCATGAGTTCCACAATCACGTCTTCTGCTCTGTGTTTAGCAGCCTGCTAATGAGGTTTTAGGGAGCAGTCCATCATAACACAGGAAGAGGAATAATTTCTGCCAGATAGGTTCAATTGAATTACCTAGATAAACCTTTCTCAAGCTGCTCACAGACATGAAATTGACTGAGAAGTATCAGTTTTGTTTGTTCACTACTATTGCTTTTATGTATACAATTATGGCAATTTGATTGAAGTTTTTTGTGAAGTCTTATGCAATGTATTTCAAAGAGACACTTCACATATTAGCAGTCTCCTGATGACATCTACCAGGTACAGTTTAGTGCAGCCTCTTGTTTTATTTCCATGAGCGAAGGACCTAGTGGAAGTGTACATCAGTTACCTTAAGGTGGTTATGGAAATCTAATCCCATTTTAGATTTCCTACATCAACTGATAGGGTAAGCCTTATGTTGGGGTTAGTACAAGTGGGGAAGGACAGAGACACTACACTTGAATTCCACGTGCGGCACGATTCCCTAGAGTTACCTGTAAGACCAACTGAACCGCACATGGGAGTTGCTAGTCTACTTCATCCAAATGATGCATTTACTAACTTGCCACTCGCACTCCATGACTATGAATTCTCAGTTCAGACTGGATCCCTCACACCTTTCTGGGGAGGATCATAAATATAGAGAGAGGACAAACAGTGATTGTAACAAATGTCAGCTAGTCACTTGAAATGGGATCCCTTGGGGGATCTCCTGAGCACTGATACCTCTGCCCACAAAAACCAAGTAACCCAAAAAAAAAACCAACTTGAAGTTAAGCTGACTGATGCAAATCTGCAGTTATCTAGGCTTCAAAAAGACCAAGCAATACCAAGCTTTATTTGAAAAATCTGAGGAAAAAGATGGACATCTTCAATAAGTAATAAACATATTAATCTTGTTAGTCAGTCAGTTGGTCAGCTGGCCCCAGCAGATGTTGATGACCACCTACAGAAAGCACACAATGGTATCAAGAAGCACTAATTTGAGAGCAAACACTCCTCAAAGAAATATTATGACCAGATGTTTGAAAGAAATTCTAAATCTTTTCAGGCATGAAGAAAAAGTAGGGGTTTGAAAAAATCTCAATACTCAAGGCAGACAGGAATTTATTGAGAAACTCTCAAAGCAAAGAGCTCAACATGATTTGTATTCTCACTAGTGTGAGGCCCTATTTCCTGGACAATTATAATATCAGATGGACCCCTATGAAAAACAAACACTGCAACTTTAAAGATAAAGCGGAGAATAACACTCATGGAAACTATCTCCAGGATGGTTTATATATACTATAGTAACATTACTGAAGGAATGCTATGGCTCAAAGAATGAAGAAGGTTTACATGGGCACAGTTCACAGACTTTGCAAATGCCAGCCCATCAGCAAAATGTAGTAGTCACAGAATCTGCATTTATCGGAAAAAACTCAGTAAAAAGAGCTCAGAAGTGCAATGGAGGACCCAGTCCAAGCATTACTTTCAAAAGCAGATCAAAAGGAAGCGTGCGTGCCTCAATTTTGATTAGAAAAGGAAAATGACTGAGGTAAAGCCCACATGACAGTTCTCTGTGCCACAGGGGATTGCCTCCACTTCAAACTACCTGAAGACTGCTACAAATAAATGAGGCTTCTCCACACTTCTCATAAAGAAGCAGAATGTATTATTTTGCATATAATTTTTTTGGCCTCAAACAATGGGCACAAGTGAATGCCAGTTCTACCTTGCCAAAAGAGATAAAATAGATTCCAGCTAACTCCTACTGTGCAAAGACTGTTTTCGAGCATGCACTGCATGAAACTGTCAAGCAGGAATTTGGAGACATTCCCCACAACGATAACCTATTAAGTCTGGACCAGCAACGACAACTGATACAAATGGAAGTTCCACCACCGAGGTTATGCATGCAATCTGGTCACATCCTCACACCATACTGCCAATGAGACCATCGTGGGCACGAGTCTTGGGGAAAGACCCCGTGTGCATGAGCTGCCATGTACTCTGGTCAGCTCCTTGATCTAGATGCTGACACATCCAGGTCTCTGGAGAATAAAGCAGAGTGGACCCATCACCCTGTAGAGGTGGATAGATGCAGCACTAATGCCAAAACGTTTCTTTGAACTTCTGAAATCTGTATCAGCGAGCACCAATGCACACAGACTCAAGTGCATAGAACTAAGCCAGCCACAAAACTGCAAAAACATGAGTGTACAAGATCATTTTAACATGAGTATGTGGAAGAAGAATATTCTGTTGTTTGACATACACTCCTAGTTTCTTTTATGCACCTTAGAGTGTATCTGTCATTGGTTCACTGATGAACAGGATTGTATTATTTGTATATGGTACACTTAAGCAAGAATTAAAAGTTATGTTTATCACTGTGTCAAGAACCTTTCTTGATTAATGAACATGTAAAACAGCTGCTATAAACAAGCATTTATCTTCTGATTGGAGAGTACTATCATTAAATGCCATGATTACTGCCACTAAGCTAATATTCAACAAAAGTTTTCATACTTGTGCTGGTTTTGGCTGGGATAGAGTTGATTTTCTTACTAGTAGCCAGTACAGGGCTATGTTTTGGATTTGTGCTGAAAACAGTGTTGATAACACAGGGATGTTTTCGTTACTGCTGAGCAGTGCTTACACAGAGCCAAGGCCTTTTCTGCTTCTCACCCCACCCCACCAGCGAGGAGGCTGGGGGGGCACAAGAAGCTGGGAGGGGACACGGCTGGGACAGCTGACCCCAGCTGACCAAAGGGATATTCCACACCATATGGCGTCATGCTCAGCATATAAAGCTGGGGAAGAAGAAGGAAGGGGGGACGTTCAGGGTTACGTGTTTTTGTGTTCCCAAGTACCTGTTACATGTGATAGAGCCCTGCTTTCCTGGAGACGGCTGAACACCTGCCTGCCCATGGGAAGGAGTGAATTAATTCCTTGTCTTGCTTTGCTTGCAAGCGCAACTTTTGCTTTACCTATTAAACTGTCTTTATCTCAACCCACGACTTTTCTCACTTTTACTCTTCCCATTCTCTCCCCCATCCCACCGGGGGGGAGCAAGCGAGCGGCTGGATGGGGCTTAGTTGCCAGCTGGGGTTAAACCACGACAATACTACACAAGCTGCTGAAAATTTTGACACCAGTTTATTTGGCAACAAGCACAGCAGTTGGCTGCTTTTGTTCAGGGAGGAATACTGTGGAAAGAGGGGGAACCTGGGAGGGACAGAAGAGGCTACAGCAGCTGGAAGAGAACTGAAATAGTGCAGGAAGAAGGGGAGGTAAAGTCACTTAAATGGAAATAACATTTCTATTTGTTACAGAAATAGCAGAACAGCCTCCATCAATTCATTATTTGATTCATTAAATAGACTGTTCATTTATTTTATTTTTCACTAGTGAATTAAAGAGTTATCATTTGCAACACCTTTTACAAGATATTCTAATTATACTCAAATAAAATAATTTTAAAAAGGTATTTTGTAAGACTTATATTTGTTTTTTATTATTTCTTTCAATTTAGATAATCTAACTTCACTCTTGGAGTGCTAATGTAACAAACTACAGTAAAATATTTAACCCAGATATACAAACATTTCAAAAAAACATCTCATTTGAAAATCTATTTTCCCTTTAAGAGTTTTATGGAAGAAACATCACAAAAATTATTGTACTTAAATGTGGATGCCTCTATTTTAAAAGTGCATGCAACAGCCAATATTGTAGCACACAACTGCTCTTAGCAAAACAAAACTATGCGTGCATCCTCCAAATTATACACGTTCATAGCAATAAAAACCTTTGACTTTATCCTGTCAGCTGTGGTGTATTTTCCTGACATTACAGAAGTCAGATAACTAGAGAAGGAACAGTCTTTTAAAGGATGGTAGTACCAGTTTTAACTGCAAAAACAGCTGTTTATCTCGTTACACATCTAAATCTTGGCCTGCATAGATTAACAAAATGTAAAGGGTTCTCAAGAGCATAAACTGATCCTTGTTTTGCAGTTGAACAAACATTTAGCAGCTCTTCTCTTTCTATAGCTAACCTGTTTTCCTGCTTTAAAAAAAAAGGGAAGGGAGGAGGTGGCAAAACCCACACTAATTATCCTCCTTGTCCAGCCACACATTCTGTCAGAGCCATACTTTTATCCATATCCGAGGACAATAAAGAAAATAAAAGGAGGGGCAAAGACATCCTAAGTTTACAGTCACGTACTCGGTTCCTTTGAAACTGGCTCACAGAGTTTAAGAATACGTGCGAAAGGGTCGACTACATCAGCGCGCTCAGAAAGTCTCCGACATCATCCTCGCCTTCCTGTGCGACAGGCCATCTGCTGGAAAACGCTGCGCCCATAGCCAAAAGCTGTGTGTGGGCTGAAAGGCTGTAGGGGGAAAAAGAAAAAAAAAATGCAGCAAATCCCTGAGATTAATGACTTCACACATGTATCCCTTGTGCTGTGGCCCAGAGCTGTATCCCCATCCCCCCAAAACCACACAGTACTGCCACCACCATCGTACGGTTTCCTTCCTCATTCACCAAAGATTAGTGCGTAGATCTGTCCGTGCCATACGCTTGGCAGTGCCTCACGGTGGGATAAAAATCACCCTAATTACCTTCTCTCAGATACGGGCCCTTTCAAGAATACAGCCCCTGGTCTGACGCTTCACCTTATATACTTCAGGGAAAATACGGAAGGGATAGTGAGATTCAGAAAAGGTTGTTCTGTGCAGAAAGTTTCTCACAACTCTTGACATTCATTTATTATTCATTCCCCACCACCTCTCCTTATTTGACGATACGGCTTACAGACTGCAAGCAGTTTAAGAGGGAGTTTAAAGCTGCTAGCAACCTTTCTGTGATCATTTCCAGTCCCCACAAAAAGAAAAGCCACTGCGTAGTCCATTCTTGCATCTAGAGAGAACAGGTAACTGGATCAACATCTGTTAGAAAGCGCCATATTACAGCCGATTTTTCATGTGCTTTCTCTGAAAAGACAGATCATCACCTGGGATAGTTCAAAGGCCTTGCAAATCCGAATTAAAACTTGCAGTACACAAGCAAAATACGAAAGGTAATTATTTCAGTTTTAAAGGTGTTGACTACTCATACTGCCCAAAGAAGTTAGCAAGCACCAGAGATGCACACGCACGCTTGGAAATCAAGCCAAGAAACTACCAAACCAGTGATGATCAGCCAGCCGTCACCCAGAAAGGACTATCTGGGTTTGCAACTGCTCCCTGGGACAGTAATGCCATTTAAAGGACAGATTCCCTCGCTCCCCCGGACCGACAGGCCAATTTAGGCATGATTTTACTATTTCAGCCCATAGTGGTTTAAGTGAAATAACCCATGCAGATAAAAAAAGATCCATACTGTTCATTACATGATGTCTGCATTATAGCTGTGACATCTACACTTTAAAGTGCAGACTAAATGAAAGGGTCAACACCAGAGCCTGGAATGAAAACAGGAATTGCAGTGCGCATCCTTCAAGGATTTTATTATAATCCTTTCCGATGTTCACTATGATCTCTAACCATTAACAGAACATACAGACAGCTACTGCCTGAAGTAACCTGTCCCTTCTGTCCTCAGCCAATGTGAGGAGCAGAAGCAGTAGAAGTCCTGACCTTCCTCTGCAAACTTTCCTGTGCTTTCTCTCCCCAGGGTTAGGCTGACAGAACTCTCCTTTGGCCGACAACTCACAGGATTTGTGTCACGGTACTGAGGCTGCATTTGTTCACTCAGTCTAGCAGGGATCTGAGCCCCTAGCACCAGTGTACCTACTGGTAACTTGTTAAGCTCTGCATGTTACACCATTACCATCCGTTAGACTATTCACAAGACCAAAACCAAATGCAATAACTTTACAGGACCTCTGCTGGTATCACTGTGTTTGGATCTCCTCTACCCTACCTCATGGGTACCGCCATCCGCTATTTCCAATTAAAAAAAAACCCAGGTATTCTTTAGGACATTAGTTGCGCACACGCAAAAAAAAAATCAAAACCTCTCCATCTCTAGCCTTTGACATCTGTCAAGTACCATTTGAGAGTATTGATTATTCTGGAGTCACAGGGAAAAGAAATTAATTTCTGAGAAAGACAGCATCTTCAACTGTTCATTTCAGTGCTAGCCAGCTAAGCCAAGACACACTTCACAGGAGGATTGCCTCACTTTGCTTGAGGACAGCGAGTGAGGTTCTCTCACATCACGGCTGGGGAAGAGACAGAACAGGGAAGGTGCCTTTGCACTGATGCAGACCAGGCACATTCCCACCACCTGCTGAGAGTGCCGAGGACCCTATTTTTCCAGCAAGAAGGATAACAAGAGCAGCTAGGCACTGCAGCTCCTCAAATGCTCCAACAGTTCCCAAAGCGACTGCCCATTTAGGTCCTTAATTTTATGGCAAAGCACTTCTAAGAGCTGAACTCAGCCTTCAAATCATTAATTTATCCTTAACAGCACTGCTTTTGGTCAATCAGACTATTTACAGTTTACTTTTCACCTTGAGCCAAGTCCAGTATTTAAGTATTACTTGCATAAAAAACACTTCAAAAGGTATTTTAATACATGTAAGACAACTCCTGCCTGTACGCAAAGGCACCACCGACTTCTAAAGATTTAGCTTCAATGATTAAACCTGTAAGAATACACGCATTTACAAAAGTAGAGTCACACAGTTCTAGTTTTTATTAAATTTGCATAAGAGAAAAAAAATGCCAAGAATGGTTTATAGAAACAGCTGAAATGCTACTAAGGAAAGAAAGGACATTGGGACTAATAATTTCAAATATATGTGCAGCATTTGAGAGCAGAAGGGCAGCATAAAAATAGATCAAACCCTTTTGACAGGCTCTCATTTCTTCACACCATTCCAAGTCACGTTGCCTAAACTGGCAAGATGAATCAGAAAAATTTAGTTCTGCACAAAGTATGAAATCTACTCTTTTGCAGAAAGCTAGCAAAACATTTATGCACAAATTAAGCTCCAAGTTAAGTAAATCTGATGGTATTATGCACACACACAGTCAAACAACTCAAGATTCAAGCCTCAAAAAATAAGAATAAACTTTACAACCAAGAGGACTAGAAATTATTCTTTGTGTTGCTTTGCTTTTTTAAAAAAAATTAAAGCACTAATTCTCAACCAATAAATTCCATGAAACCTTAAAAAGAGCAAGTCATAATAAAATTCCACAAGTTCAAAACACAGCATGTGTGTCGTTCAGATCACATATCAGTTCTTGTCAGGAGAGCAAACTTCACTCAAAATTAAACAGTCCTCAAAAATTCCATAATTTAGTTAGAGAAGATTGATTACCCCCGTCAATGGATTTCTGAGTAAAGAAGTTATAAAGGTTATCTTTATTTTCTTTCATTTTTAATTGGAGTAAACTATTGATTTCTGCAGGTCCTCAATCAGCAGCATCCCTATTACACTGAACAGCCCAACAATGCTGCGTAATCCCTGTTGTAAACAATTATTGGGGGGGGAGGGGGGTGTCCGACCTGCTTGTGGAAGCACAAGGGAAACAGACAAGCCTAAACTGTTGTGGTGTGTGGTTATCAGAGAAAAATTAAATTAGCTTCAAGTTAAAACTGTACTCATCCTCCTCTTCAAATGCACAAATATGGATCTGCCTGCTGCTCTAACGGCTGTCAGGAAAAAAAAAATCCCATTCCTTCCATAAAATACAAATATGCATCTGTGTGATGCCATGGCTGCTCACGTACCGCTGGCAAGCATATCTTACTTGCCCTATGTAAAGAGAGTTAACTCCTAGATAACCCCCCAGAGTTTACCATCCATTTCCAATTAATACCAAAACTCTAGAGGAAAATGGTTTTGCTCTTCAGCTATAGTAAAGCTATTACATCTGTACCGAGGCAAACTTGAAAAAGGAGATTAATATCTGTGGGAAGAATGTTTCCTGCCATAAGAAGCTCACTTCATGCAACAGTGATGGGTGTCCCATGAAAACCACTGAGCTAGGTGGACTGTAGTTTGAACACAGAAATCACACCAGCAATGTTAAGTCAAAGCACTTCTTACCATCTCCCAAACAGAAATTATACTAGTATTCTAAACCCTAAACACAACACAGATTCAAAGTTTCACATTCACAATCATTGCAAGGTGCTGAACATAGTAGCCCTGAATGCCTGCCTAGGAACGCTTGTGAATAAAGGAAGGAGACAATACACATTAATATTTTTAAAGATGAAAGTGCAAAGCAGTCTTTGAGTAACTAAAGCCTCATTCTGTCCATCAATGGCAGCAGCTTGGACTCAACCTCATTCTTGACCCAGGGTCTCAAAACATTTGAGAAGGGGTACATGTGTCTGCACCCCACTGACAGAAACTGAGATACAGAGGCTTTGGGGATCGATCCTATGGCATCTCCCTGAAGCAACAGGACCCTGCTCAGCTCAAAGGGTTTCTCCGCTTCGATTCTCCAGTAAGACAAGACCCTACAAGACTTGCCTCTGAATAAAAGAAGTCTACAATGCTTGCACACACTTAATTGTATTTCTGCAGGCTACAAAAGTCTAGCTATATTCATTTTAACAAACCCTACCAGATAGTTATGCCCGAAGAGAAATTCCCTGTTAGGAAAAAAACTGTTCATCCAACTTCAGTAGCAAATGCAAATAGCTAATTAACCTTATCTCCATTACACTGTCCTGACTTTGCAATACATCTGGCACAGAAGCAAGAATTTGTTTGCCTTGTCCAAATCTTCTCACATACGTACAGAGCCTACAATCAACAGGCTCTGAAGCAAATCTGACTATAAAAGATTTAGCCTGTAAGAATACCTATGCCCTCTGCACTGTATTCCATATGCACACTTGTGGATGTCATTTCATCATCACTTCTAACAGGGAAGAGAGAAATTGGCAGACACAAGAAAATTGTATTTGACTATGTGGTTACAAATAAAGCTGTATTTGTGTACTTAGAGATAAAAACAAACTAGCCAAACCCTGTTCATATACACATTATCAATCCAAGGCGAATAAATCTATTATTTCGCCCACCATGGGTTTTTTTTCCACCCTAAAATAAACATGTTCCCAATATACGTACTTCAGCATTTCACGTTTTCATAGGCTGTTTTAAATACAACTATTTTTCCTTAGCCAAAACTGGTAAGGATAAAGGAAAGCAAGTTGGAAAAAAGGTCAGATTATAACAAAATTGAAATATTTATCAGAACAGCTATTTCTGCCAAGGAAGATAATCACAAAGGTAAAGTCTCATTTGATCCTTAATTGACCTGTGTGTTTTTAATTAGGAAGGGCAGGGGGAATTAACCTAGAGCTAATTACGCTCTTGATTCTACAAACCTGCAAGTGCACAATTTTTTTCTCATAAGTATTCCTCAGTGAAATTATGCATGAGCAAATACATTTGTAGCTTCAGGGAATAAGTCTTGAATAACTTAACCTTTTAAAAACTTTTAAGTGGCTGTTTTATAGATATCTCTTATATATAACCCATTTTGTTTTTTAGACTTCACACGTGAAATTCTTCTGAACACCAAACAATATTTGCTTTTGTTTCAGCAAAACAGCAACAGTTATGTTTGCATTAGGAAATAAGTGGTAGTTTTAAAGAATGAACATTTTAAATACCTGTCTTTATTCATCCTGGTCTGTGAAACTACAGCCAAAGCTTAATGACATCAAAGCGTAGAGGTTTGTAGCAATGTATTTTGACTTTAGCACTGAATTAACTTTCCATGCGTAACAAAATCAGTTTCAGGGGAAGGAACTTTCAGACCTGTGTACATGCAGGTCCCTGCATACTACAGTTCACTCACTGCTGGAAAAACTTTCTGGAACATGTAAAAGGGAAACCTGCGCTCACTGATGCTCTCCGCACGCCCACATCGCTACCCCAGTCTCTTCATTACATGCAGTGGTTTGTGCCCATTTCCTCAAACTCTGCCAGCTCTGTGGACCTGTATCTGCAGTCCTGCAGCCACCACAGATGACCCCTAATACCAGCTATACAGGCCTCAAAATCATAATCAAAACTTCTAAGAAAATGCCCTCCCAGCTGGCTGCTGCACCACTAGATGAGGACTTGCTTTACATCCAGACTCAAACAGAAAATAACTCCATCAGCCTACTTTCCCAAGGAAATGTTTAGACTTGCTTATCTGCAGATAAACACATCTGCCAGACCCTCTCTAATAAGTTTTGAGCCTATTGGCCAATTATAACCAAATTTGACATAGGTTTGGAGGCCTAAAAAGATATTCACTCTGACAAGTGGCAGAAAAGCAGGCAGCTGGGCTGAGAATACAGCCTCTGCTAGTGATGCTGTGAAGAGAAAGGCTCGAGCAGGGACTTGCTGCTTGGCTAGCAGGGACTCCAGCCTTGAGATGCAACGCCTAAGAAAAGAGCTTTCCTTGGGTTTTGCTTCTTATCAAAATCCTGCAGCACATTCTGCGTACCAGAGCAATTAAAACACATTGCCTGTATACCAGAGGCATGCAGGTACACGCGCCTCTGTGTGCACTGTCTGCGTAAGCACGCACACCTGGGTGTGCGCACACAGCGCAGCGTGAACTGATCATAAAGAATAATTGATCACATAGGATATGTTTTTACAGCTTGATGAGGTGTTGAGGTTTTAAGCAGAGAAAAGTAAACTCAGTAATGTAATGCATGAAAAAGCCAGTATAATATAATCAAACACTACTTTATAAAGTATTTTAGTTACCTCAAAATAATTTCCTTATTGCAAAAAAAAATAATAAAGTCCAGCCCTTATGGAAGCTGTGATAGACAAACTTTTCCTCCTTTCATGCACTCAAAAGAACAAGGTTGTTGATGTAAAGCATGATACAATTCATAGATGTCACAGAATGTTACAATTTAGAGACTTTTTGAAAACCTTATCATATAAACCTTGTTACGTTTTTGCTACCTCAACCAGCTACAACAGCAAGAGGAAAGCACTCATCAGAAGCAAACCCGCTCTGAAACATGCGCTAGTGCAGAAACCAGTTTGGCCCATGCAAACTTTAGACCAAACTGCAGCATTTTCTAATCGGTTTCCTCCAAATTTTGCCTATCAGCAGCATCATTTTCAGTTTGTTCAAGACAATTTATAAATAGGAGCTCATATCTTCTAAAAAGGAAGAAAAATCCAAATAGTAATAAGTCCAAGATATATTTTATAGTTTGTTTTACAGGGTACCACCAATCTAATTAATTTGTTTCTGTTCAATATTTGCAGTGTTTACAGCATAATGATCTAGATCATTTTAGCACGTATGAGTCAAATACTGATACACCTATAAATCCTCACCAACTTCTTGAGTAATGACAACCAAGATAACCATGTTGCTTTATATGCTATTCTATCCTTGCAACTACCCTACAGTCAGAAGAAAATACCTGTCAAGTTTGAGACACACTTTTCTGGTTTATCCCATACTCCGAAGGCTCTAAACTACTTTGCAATGGCTGTTGTTAGCAGCAGTGTTTAGGCTGGACCAAGAGATACCTCTTCCCTCCCCCCAGCACAGTGCATCAGGTATTGTGTTCATAAGACAAAGCAAAGCATTCCCTTCCCCACGGGATTCACAGTCTAGGTAAGTGCTTTGTAGTCAACAGCAAGCAATCAGCGGTTAAGAAACAGAGCAGCTCATAAACATTCATAAAAAAAAAAGGTTAATCTTATTTCTTGGGAGGAGTAACACATCATTTCCCACCTGAGCATCAGACTTCCTCTCATTGTTTCCTTGCACCTGGCAACAGATATTATGTCTTACATATTGAAGCTCTTGTTTTCTAGGAAACAATACACAGAGAAGAATGACAGAAACAGGCAAGAAAGACAAGACTCTGGGAACAGCCTTTGTGAATCTGTCAGTTTACATCATTACCAACCAAAGCTCTTTTAAAGAGAGTTTCAAGACCTGAGGGCTTGATTCTGCAAAGCACCGAGTGCTCTGGCCTCACCGAGTGTCTGGCAGCAAAGACCCCAGCACATGCATCACTTTAATTACACAAGTACACCAATTAAGGATACAAGCGGGTCCATTTTAAAGTTAAGCGTGCACTTAAGTGCTAACTTGAAGCCAGAGCATTCAGTATAGTGACCCCCAGGAAGGACTGCCAGGTCAGGGATGCACACACACACACAAATGTAGACAGGTACAGATACAACCACCCCAAAGGCCTGAGGTTTTTTTCCTGATTGCACAAGTGTCAATCAAGAGCAGCTCAGCTGAAGCCAAGCAGGGCAGTAGGTTGCAGGAAGACAGTCAAGGCCCTTAGGTTGTATTTACTGTGATGGATTCCTTATTTTGAAATGACTGCAAAACTGTTTCATAATGCAAAATTTCAACACGTGAATCAGAGAATCTACTTACAAGTAGATTATGAATTCATCATATTACTCTAAAAGTAAAACGCCGCTTTGGTTTTTTAGTTACTTTTAGAGACTTCTGAAAGAAATTCACTTCCTGGGTATGCAGCCTTTGCCAGAAAAAGAAAGCAGGAGTAAGTGGTGCCGTAAGCTTCTCACTAGTCATCGGACAGAGGCGATTTTGTCCCCTGTAGGCAATCACATAGTAGCCACTCTGTCAAATTAATGTACACTGCCTCCATGAGTTACTCCCAGAGACTGTAGCTTTTAACATCCTAACTTCAATTGAAGTCGTTCTAATTGTCATTCAAAATGATCCATTCTCAGAAAATAATGATGGCTGTAGTCGTTTCCCTTCTCTTAATGTAAATTTAAATGAAGCAGAAGAGAACTTTTCAGCTTCAAAAGGAGATGACAGAGGAAACACTGGAAGTTTATAAAAGCATGAATGGGACAGAAAGGAACAGGGACCCGTCCTACACGGTCTCTATGTAAGACATAAGTGCTATCAAACGAAGGTTCAAAATAAGAGGGTGTGGTGTTTGACATCACGTAAAGTTAAAGCTATGAAACTCCTTGCCACAGCATGTTGCAGATGCTAAAAGCTTACACAGGGTCAAGGGGCAGCCAGACCAGTTCATGGAAGGGAAAGATCAGCGACAGCTATACAGACACCAGCTCTCCCTCTGGAAGCATCCAAGCTGCAAACGACCGCATGCTGAGCGCGCCTTCTGGGGAATTCTCCTTACACGCCTGCCTTATTTTTACCCCCCCCAGGCACCGCTTTTTGCGGCGTCAGACCCAGGACGCTAGACAGACCTCTGGTTTCATCCACAAGAGCCGCCTAAAGAGTGACATTTTCTGTAATTTATATTCATCACGTTCTTAAACCAAGTAGCCAAACGCTATGTTTCCGAAGAGTGTCACCAAAACAATCGAGCGCTATGATCTGACTGGTAAATCAGAGTTCGCGTCAGTCCATCACGGGCGACAAAGCCCCTCAGTTAACAGTCCCGCACCACCGTGCCAGAGATTACAGCTTCCCAGAGATCCAGAGTCCTCCACCACCTTCAGTCACAAAGCCAGACGTACCTTGGCAAACTGACGTTTTGATTTAAAAGCGCATTTCGGGAGCACTGAAGACTGGTCGCCAGCGGCTGGCGTGCAAGTAACGAGATGGCATCAACACGCAGCATGTGACCGAAGAGAGAGGGTCCAACAGCCTCCTGCCAGGCTCCCAGCGGGGGCACGGAACATACTCCGCCGCAGCAAGTCAGGAACAGCCTACAGCAAGTGCCCGATGCCACGCGTGGGACGGGAAGCCAGCCCGCTGCCGAGCAGCCCCGCCGGGGCAAGCAGAGCCCCAGGTTCGGGCTGGAAGGCGCCCGTCAGCTCCGGGGCCGCTCCCCTCGCTCGGGCGGGCACGAAGCCGGGGCCGCCCGAGGCTGCCTCGGGGCACGGCCGCGGTGCGGGGCGCTGGCCGGCCGCTGCCGCCGGGCGGGCACGACAGCTCCCCGGGACCCCCCTCCGCCCCGGGGCGGCTCCAGCCGCGCAGGTGCCCGGCCGCCAGCCGCCGCCTCCCCGCTCCCCGCCCGGCCCCGGCGTCCTTACCGGCTGCGGAGGCTGGCGGGCTCCGCGGGGCTGCCCTCTCCGGGGCCGCCTCTCCCGCCGCGCTCGCTCCCCGCCTGCCGCCCGCACACACCCCCTTCCCGCCCGGCTCGCAGCCTCTGTACTCGGGCTTGGGGCGGTTTGGGGTTTCTTCTCCCCTCCTCTCGCCCTCTCCAGCTCCCACTAGTGATCGCACGCCCGGCCAGCCAGCGGAGGATTAGCTGCTGCCGCCGCCTCCTCCCGCCCCCCCGCGGGCGGCCGGAGCGGAGCTGCCGCCCCGCCGCCTCCCCGGCCCCCGCCGCCACCTGAGGGGACCCTCGGTCACCCCGCCGGGGCCTGCCGAGCCCCAGGGACGGGGCTTAACGCGCTGCTCACCCGCACCCATTAATCTCCCGCCAGGGAACCGGCCAGCGCGTCCTCCCGCTCAGCCGGCCAAGCCTGCTCGCTCTTGGCTGGAGGGACCGGGCGGCTGAGGAGAAGCGAGGCAGTGCACTGCCGGGACCGAGTTAACAACTGAGATAAGGCGGACAGCGTGGGAACGGCCAATTGAAAAATGAATCGCCAATGTGTCATATAGCGTCAGCAATAATTCACTGCAAAGCGTGGGCTGCACCACGGCCCCAGCGCGGATGCCCCTGCTGTAACTTGCACTACATCGCACAAGCAGTGCGGCACTGTCCCGTGCTAACTTACCGGCACAACAGCAAATTCAGCCCAGGGTTTTCAATCTCAGAATTATTTTATGACTGCTTCCCTCTTTTCCACGATTGATTAAAGAAAATAACTGATCAGCAGTTCAGGTTATCCTATTAGAAGTCCGTGAGCACGATTTACTCCGTTATAACACATGTTAACATTTGTGACTACTAAGAAAAAGGTGAATTTAAAATGGGAATACTTGAGGTATGACTACATTAGCATTTTAGTGTGCATCAGGAGCGCACTTTGAAGGAGTCATGGAGTGGCCTCAGTGCACAGACCACAAGCAGTAAGCCAGGAAACACATCCTGGGAGCGCACCTAACGCCCTTTGGGGCCAACAGGCATCCCATGCACAAGGCAAGGCTGCAGCCAGTTCGAACGCATTGGCCTGAGCACCAGGTCCTCAGCACCAGCTGCTTCAGATGGCAAATCTACTGAGCCACACTCCCTGGTGGTGCAGAAACAAGTTACCCTAACTTCATATAATTTCAGTTTCTCACACTCAAGAGGAGTCAATACTCTCCCTCACTTTCCAAGGAGGTTGATATATATTGTTACAGTCACACACACAGAAGCTAGTCTACCCCCCTTTGACTCAGAACATCTAATTTGCAGAAGATTGCATCAGTATTTGGGGGCAACTACAGGGAGGAGAGCACAAACTAGCTCCAAAGGAGAGCTTCTCCCACTGCATCTCCCTCTGTCTTAAGCCCAAACCTATACTCTCTCCACCACTGTAGGCATGGGGTTTTTTACTTTACATGTACCTCAGTCAATACTAGAGGCAGAAGTGGAGAAAGACATACTACCAGGTAAGGCAAATTTCAAAGTGCTGAAAAAAACTAGGGGAAAGCTTGTTCCAGCAAGATTTCTGGACTGCTATTCTGTGAAATCTGTGTATGCAAGTTGTCCTTGTGCACTTCATGCTCCGCGCTGGTTTTGGCCTGTATCCTAGGCACAGCTCATTATAACACAGGTATATTGTCTATTGTAAGCCTAAGGTTTCCCTCTCAGCAGAGATACTTCACTTTTTAATTGGTTTCCCTCTTCTGTTTGCCTCCTGCAGACAAACAAGAGAAGACTGGGACAAACAGAAGTACTGGCTGTTCTAGAAAACAGCTGAATAACTACCCCATGCTGTACTGGCAAGAGAAACCTAGAAAACAGCAAACTCAAAGAGAAAAAAAACCACCCTCAGGAAGTAATAAAGAGAGGGATGAAAGGGAAGAGAAGACATAAAAATAAATAGAAAGGGAACAAAAGGAAGGTGTAACTGAATTAAAGAGTGCCATAAAATGAAACAGTTGGCAGTGAGAAAAGCGGTATTATGAACACCTTTGCTTCACGCTGCCAAACAGATTGAAAAGCGTGGTTGCCTGTGAAGCACAAAAATAATTAAATATCTATTGAGTATGTGAGAATCAAGGATTTGTGCTAAAGTGCTCCAACGCCAGCGCGCAGCCCAAAAGGAGCGAGTTGTTTATCAATCCCCTTGAAAACATACGGCAAGTCTTCGAAAATGCACGCCCTTCCGAGCTGCGATGAATCAGCAGCCACCGAAACTATTCAGTCCTACACTGAGATCTAATGAAAGCATGACAGTTTCCCCTTCTCTCCACAACCTCCAGCTAATCTTTTCTAGATAGATTACTTCAGCCACCATTCTTTAACTCCTAATTACATCAGACCTTGATTACAACACTCGAATGAAAACGCTCAAAATATTGAGCTCCCAGTGATGATAATGAAAAGTAGATGTATTTCCAAACAGGACACTGAGGTTGTTGGGCAACTGTCTAAATCTTCTATCACTGCTAAGGTAAACAGATGAAACCACAAAAATGTTTAAGCCTCCTGGCAAAGTTTTCAGCATGCTTTCACCTTCCTGACCTCAAAGTATTGAGCGCTGCACTACTCCTCTGCCATTCCTTCAGATACTTTGTGTTGTCAGTGGAGGAGAATCCCCCCCCAAACACATACAAATAAACCATCCGGCGGAAAAACAAATATTGTGTGATCTCTTCACCTTTTGTCTATGTTTAGAAAAGACAACATAATCCTTTCTATTCTAGAAGCGAATGCTCGATCTCTTTCCAAAACAGTAGTATTCTCTTTCTGTCTTGTGAAGAGCTCCATGGCTCTGCGCTTTATGCATTGCTTTTCCTCGGTAAACAACTTCACCAAGTCTGTTTGTCATTCGGTGGCCCTATGTATTTCGCAAAGGAAAAACATCACATGCAACCAATTTATTCCCATTTTCCTAACTGTTGATCAGACATTATGATTTTCCTACCGTACCAAAGTCGCAGGTTTCGGTAATGCAGCAAGAAATGGTATTATCATGCCAGATTAAATAGTATTTGTTCTTTACTGTACAGGCAGGATGATACAATATTTCATGGCTTTCTTACAATTCTATAACACTATTACAGCTATTCTTCAAAACTCAATACTAAACTTCATTTGTCTTTGTTTATTCACGGCTTATAGCTGATGGTTCCCTGCCATCTGTTTGCTGGAGTATAGTGTCTGTACTACAGTGCTGTGATTTTCAAATCAGCCCTTAAACTGTGATAAACAGAATATCAAAAAGCTCTATCAGCCAACTGGAAAATGACTTAGGAAAGAGATAATTGCCACATACACTTTGTCAAAAATGCTTTTGTTTATCAGGTATACTGATCACCTACCCAATGTCTCTTGTAGTATGCTTATTTAAAAAACCAAGTAAAACACATTTTAATGGCCAAGAGTGGATCCAAATGTTATCTGCAGACTCAAGTTATGCTTATTTAGATGCAGCACAGTCTCATTTCGTATTTGCTGTGCAAACCCTAGAAGCTCAGGGTCAAATGTACTTCTTGTTACCTCACTCTGCCATAAGATGCACATGTACATATGTGTGTTTGAGTGTGTATTACAATGGGAATAAAACACTGACAGCCCATCTCGATAAAAGGAAAGGAACAAGAAGAAAGGATACATGCATCCCATGTGAAATGGTAACTGCAAGAGGGACAGAGAATTGGAAAGAACATAAAAGGCACTATATTTGAACCAAATTATTTAAGACAGCCGTTCCCAAACTGAGATCCAGGGACTAACTCCCTTCTGGGGAGAGCAGCTGGCTGCCTGCCTCAGCATCTTTCACCAGCAAGAGGAGCCAGCAGCCAGCCATAACATCCTCCGCAAGTTTCAATGTGCTGGAGTCCTCTCCTTACGAATTTCTGGCATTTGCAATCCTTATTGATTTAAATGGGGCTTGAAAGCCATCAGAACTGAACGCTAGACATCTTTACTAAATAAGAAAGTTTACAGTGCAGAAGTCTTTACAGGAAATTTAAAAGAATAAAAACAAATGACTGTCTCTAGGACAATAGCAGCGGGGAAGAACGCCCTCTGATTAAAAATAAATCTGTTGCCTGTAAAGCTTTTAACTTCAGTTAAACTGTTCAGTCTTAAACTGCAGACAAAATATCCTGGATTTAGGGTACATCCCAAAGCACCCACACCCACATACACATACCGCCTTGCTGATAGCAGCAGCGCACCCGGGTCCACTGAACAGACTCGCACAAACAGCTCTTCACTTGCCAAAGGACTCCGCAGGCTGGGACTTCTCGCTCCACTTTTTTGTGGATTTTGTTATTGTTTTTCCAACCTTCAGCAGTATTTTATAGCTTCTGCCCTCTGAACCACTAACTATTTTTACAATATGGATTAATCCCTTTTCCAGTTTAAAGAAACAGCTGAGACAGCAAACTTTAACAATTTCATATTCTGAACTCTAATTAGTTTAATGTAATGTTATTTGTTCAGGAGTGCTGGTCCTTTAGTCAAGTTTCAGTATAATCCCAACATAATCCCAGATTTTTTTCCCCCTTTTACATCTCATGCTTCTCCGAAACATTTTAAAATGTTTTGATCTACTAAACACTTACTGTGTGCCTCGTTTTGTGCTACAGCATTTTCTTTGATCACTTCTTTGAAACTTAATCCAACAGGTGTTATTTTAATTAAAAGCAAGTCTGTCATCATTCTTTTATAATATCAATTCTGTTTCACTACTATGGAGTATACTTTATGCATTTTCTTCCTCTTGCAACTCCTTAATTTAGGACTCACATAATAAGTATGACTTTTATATTTACTGTTTGTTATTTCTATATAGGGTGCGTATCTAGAAATATTCTTATTCTTCCTATGCTGTGATGTTATTTGATATTAGTGGAATTTCCTCGTGGATTTAAACCCTTGAAAAGGGATGGGCTTTCTGGAGAGCATAAACTGACCAGTGTAATGCAGTAACAACAGCAGTTCTCCCTGAATGCAGCTGTGTTCTCACAGGGGATGAAACTTGAGCTTTTGCAGAATGACAGCAAAAGATCTAGGTATTCCTCAAGACATCAAAACAAGGACAGGGGCTCGATCTTGAAGCAGCAATAGGAAGTTCTTGGAGCAAAACTGTTTAAGCTATTTTACTTTTATCCAGGGAGCTATACAACTACCACCTGGAGAGGAGACACTGGTAGAAGTGGTGACAAAGCCAGCAGAGCCTGCATAGAAAAAGGTACATTTCTTTATTGAGATCTTCCTTTGGACATGTTTTGCCTTTTCTACGTGTCAGGCTTGATCTGGAAAACGGAACTAAGAAAAAGACTGACTTCTGCACCAGTGACCCACCCACTGCAAAGACGTCCCATGCTGAGAGGCTGTTACATTCTCCCAGGGGAAAGGAGCAAGGTCTTACTTTGTTTTAAATTAGGTGTCCGTTTATTTGTGGATACCCATTTTGCCAACCACAGGGCCAACCATACAGTGCATTTCTTCTATACCCAAAGGAGAACATGTAAAAACACAAAAGACATTCATTATCTCACAAAAGGATCCTTTTCATTTGCTCACTGTTGTATGGTGTGGAAAGCAAAGAGAAACAAGCCATGGAAAACAAAAGAAAGCTGACATGTAGAACATTGCATGTCAGGGATAAAACACCACTAAGAGCCAGGCAATTGTCATCACACTGGAGTTACATCAGACTATAACCATCTCCAGAACTATTTCATGACCTCTCCCCATACACATCACTGTTTCATGGTGATCTGTCAGTCAAACAACTCTAAAAATAACAGCCAAATACCCTTGCATTTATGGCACTCCTTCCTTCCTTGACGTGCTATGCTTTCAAGATCTGCCATGTCACATAATCCATTGGACCGCTTCTCTCCTTTGCAATGCAGAGATGATTTCCAGTGGTTTAGTATCCTGGCTTTCTCCTGATGAGGCTCCAAGGAGTCAGCCTTTTGATGAGTTAATGACAGAGCACTGCATCAGGTGAAACCCAATGGATACAGTGTCCAGAAAATAAGAAAGGTTCTTTGTCTTAAGATCATTATAAAAAAACCAGAAATTTCTTGGCAAGAAAACATTTTAAACTGCTTATGTATCCAGGAATCACCCACCACATCCCCACCATGCCTCCACACTACTCAGACTTAAATTATTCATCATTGTATATACCCCTCTACAGACGCTGGCTATGGGAGATGAGCTGTGTATTGAAGCTTTGGGAAGCTAGTCATTTGGGCCAAATCCTGCTATTACAGTTTCTCTTCTAAAATAAAGAGAAATATCACAATAAAATAACTTAAATCTTCATAATGCTATTAGGAGGAAAGAGAAAACTTTAAAACCAATTTTCAGTCATAAAAAATGGTAACCAAACAACCCAGAGGTAAATACTATTAAAGAAGCAAGCAAAAAAAAAAAAAAAATCACCACTTACATGTAATTTCCAATATCCAATTACAGTAAGAGATAAAAAAAATCATTTGAGAAAGGACCCTTTGCTCTCCGACTGAAGCCCTCAACCAGAGGTTGGAGAGCCCGTCTTTCCTTCCCTGGCCCAGTCAATCCAGTTACTCCGTACACAGCAACAGAACGATTTCAAGAGGAGCCAGGGCAAGTTTCCCTATCGTACCCCAGACTTCTCATGAGAGAGATCCTGAGCTTCACACTAGTGTCTTTTATCCCCCCAAGCACTCTTCTCCGAACATGCTGCAGCTCAGACACAGGTACCCATATGGTATTATGTCCTTTACAAAGGCTGCTGGAAATGGGAACACATGTCCCAGCCATATTGTTAGGACGCTGCTTGGGTTTACGGGTTTTACTGACAGACATAAGTGGGGAAGCTGAAATAGCATGGCTTTTGGTAAATGCAAGCTAAAAAATTTCTTCAAATCTAGGACCACAGAGCAATTGGATACCACAAGCTACGTTATAGTTGTTGGTATAGATAAGAATTAGGAGAACCAGTGAAATTATCCACACACTGTAAGAAGCAAGAAGACGCTACACAGAACCTGGATTACAGTTATTTTCCTGCTGTGTTCTGAGACCCAGGCCAAAAAAAAAGCAGGGCATTTGCCTGGTGGAAAATAAAGTGGGATTTTTTTTTTAATTCCCAGTGTAGTGCTTAGCTATAAAGCCACTTATAATAGATGGCTCTTATTTCATAATAAGAATATGATGAAACTGAAAATGGTCTCCTCAAGCTGCCAAGATGTCAAGAGTAAAACTCCCCCAGAGCCCCAAATATGTCTTAGCAGATAAAAGTTGCAGATCGGCATGCACTTGCTGCACGTAAATGTTGGCAGTCCCTGTTAATGAAAGCTGGCGCTAATCTGTTTTTCAGTGGATCAGCAGGGCACAGGCATCTCAAACCACGCGTGGAGGACCCAGCTAACTGTATCACTGCATATCATGATGCTGCACTGGAAACAGAGCAGAGCAAGAGGGGAGGAGCTGCCGCTCTAGGAACTATTTTTCCAGCAACAAATTGTTTCCTTGCATGCTCTTAGGTCTGGCTGCCTTCATCCTCTGCTCTCCTTTGTTCTGAGCAACCTATTTTACCCTGAGCAGCTTTCTCCAGGCCCTAACGACCATATACTCTCCTGCAGGAAGTGATGGTCTAGTGCCTTCCCCATGGGTTTTGGGTAAAACAAGACACATCAGGGAAACACAATTCTCTCTTCCCCTGCTAACAACATGGTGGCATTGCCCAAATCTGATATAAAATAGAATATTTTGTTTAAGCAGATGAAAAGTTTATGAAGGCTTAGTTATCAACACTGATAAACACACACACAAGCTACCTGTAAGCATTTAAGTGGTATTCTGCATTCACAGGAGGATAATACAGAGAAGGAACTGCTGCTAGTGAAATACAGCCATTCCTGCATTAGAATTACAGAAATCCCCCTTTAAACCTTTTCCTATTACTGTTATTATAATAACAATCAAAAGTAGCAAGACAGGAGGCACCATCCCTTTTATCACCATCCATCACAAAGATAAAATATACGAGATCTCTATATTTTACTTCCCGCTCCCAAGGTGAAAAAGCAATTATCCTGTAGAGCATCAGTACCTGCCAGTTCCGGAACGTGTTTTACCATACAGAAACACAGCCTACAAATCCCTTCCTGCTCAGCCCTTTTTGGCCCATAAGCTGTCATGCTGGAGTGGCCCTGGTACGGTTTAGGTAACTGATGGGAGGTTGAGGGCAGTGTCCAAGCCCCACTGAAACCCCGTTTGGGGGATTCAAGTGGAAGGGAAGCGGTGCAGAGGGCTGGCACACGTATGCCTCGGTGGACACATTCATACTGAGCGCAGAAAGCACTGATCACAAGAGGTAAAGCTCAGCAGATGCAAATGTGGAAAACAAGAAAGATTGCCCTGTTGGCTTAGCTGTGTCCTTCACTGACTCCTACAGACTTTAATTTTACTGCTGAAAATGGATATACTTGTGGGATGAAACTAAGATTTGGGAAGGTGCACTGGAGAAAAAAATTTTTCTTCTACCCTGCAACCACAGTATCCCATTTTCTTTTACACAAAAACACCACACCTTTTTTCACAGATCTTTGTTCAGTGTTAACCCTTCCAAGTTTTAGAGAATGCAGATACATCCGGTTGTAAATGCAGAGGTAGCACATACATAGTTGGATTCATTTTATTTTTTGGAAAAAGGGGGAGAAAACCCAAACCATTATTTGAAAGAAAAAAAAAACCCACAACCAAAACAGTCATTTGAATGGAAGATGAAGAACTCTCCTATTATTAAAGCACCAGCATTCCTCCCGTACTTATAACTATCATGACATAGGAATACTACTACTCCTTTGAGATACCATTTAAAGGTAGTGGCACATTATAGAAAAAGCATTATAAAAATATGGCCTTATTTATCCAAAGTGTATTTGGCTTTGGCTTTTTTCTCTCCAGACTGGGGAAAACTACAAACATTTTGCAATTTGAAATTATTTTTGTGAAAGTGTTAAAGAAAGAAAAAATACAATAATCCATTAATATCTCAGCCATAAAATTTAAAGTGGTTGCTATTGCATCTCAGCTCCCCTCTGGATGCAGTCAGCAATGGGTAAGTGCTGGACCCCTATAACTCTCTGATTACAGCCCCTTACATTCTTTCTGGGTGAGGTGCTACACCATTGGAGTAGCTGGGTTTTTTTCCTCTCTCTTTGCAATTGTTATTTTCCGAACACAGGTTTTCATTGAGCATTTGACTTTAGACATATTACTTAACCAAGTGTTTATCAAACACCTGGAAAATCACTCTCCTTTAAAAATTTTATGATGGAAAAGCAATTACCCTTTAAGCCGTGTTTCAAAGTCACTTCCCAAGAATCCTTTGGAAGCAAACCTCAGCTTTCTCTCCTGCTTAACACCCAGTGTCACCCAGCAAGCATGTAAACTACTGCTGATTCTATTCTTTTAAGATCTAGTAACACAATGCAGGTAATGAGGTTTTTTTGCAATCCATGGCTGTTAGTAACCAAAACCCTTAAATACACCAGGATGGGCTTAGTTTCAAATATTTCTATTCCTTACTAGTGTTTAGATTTGTGCAACTATTAGAGCCAAGTATGTCTTAAGCTTTTTCCATACACCAAAGGCAAAGAGCAAATATGAATCAAAAGCCTTTAGATTCCAGGTGAAAGAAAACATAAAGTAAAAAGTGTATGTAAGAAAGAACAATGTTGTGGCAAGGAAATAAAAAAAAAACAAACCCACCAAGCAAGAAACGAGCCAACAGTACATGTCTAACAGTCTGTACTCTTCTGAATACAGAAATATGACCAGCCATTAGGATTTTAAAGGTGCATGGGGCAGTAAGTAAAGATGCAAGAGCTGCACAGAGGGGATGCTCGGGTGAGGTTAACTTCATTTTTACTCAGGGAAGCAGCATGCCAAGACTGTATGTCTAGAACACAAAACACTGTCTTTGGGGTATTTTGAAACAGGGATCAAAGTTCCGTTTGACCAAAAAGACAGGAGTAGGCAGTCAAATCCCATTCCAGATTTGTATCCTGACTTCCCAATTCACATATTCAGGAATTTTGAGGTCTAGCTAGTTTGTGCTAAGTCATTGTGCCATCATGTTTCTGACAAGAAGCCACATTAATCAGCATTTACCCACTCAGCTGACCTCAGCACAGTCAAAAACCCGTTCACTCTCTCAGTCTGTGACCAAGACTGGAGGTGGCGAGTTCCCCAGCTAGCCTTTCCCTCCCTCCTCTTCCACCCCAAACTAATGAATACGGAGAACAGCAGACAGAAGCAAAGGGACTGCACTTCAGAATTATCTTTTAAAATTTTCACATACCATACACCAACATACGAGACAAACACTACTTTTATACAAACTCCCTAGTGTAAAATTGCCCACATTACCCATGGAAAGCCCAGATGAAGGACCAGTAGGCTGGGCCACATCCACACACATGCTCACCAGGTGGGCAAACAGACTCCCTAGAGCACAAATTGCTTTTAGTTACTCTTCAGTTATGCTCTATCTCATCCTTGCCCCACCACAATGAAGGATGCTGAGCTGCAAGACTATAGTGCCAGGGAACAGCAAGCCTCAGGGTACAGGCTGCTCAACGCAGCAGGGAGCTGAGGGCAACCCAGCACTAGCCATGCCCTCACCCACCAGGACCCCATCCCCCCACAGTACCTGAACACAATGGGCAGAGCCAGGTTCTTCGATGGCCCTGGACATGGCAAGGGGCGAGCCAGGAGCAGTATGAGACGGGGCTGGAGACAAGGGTTGGAGAAAGGTGTGCTCAGAAGGAAGGAGCTGTTGTTCAGACCTGACCTTAAGTGGAGCCCCAGTCACCTAGGTAGGATGTGTGGGGGGGGGGGTCCCAGGTGGGGCCTCTCTGGGCAATTAAGGCTCATTAGCATGCTCCAGCCTCGACAGAGAGCTGCCAGATTGGTAACAGGTGGAAAGCTCACAAGATTACTGCAAGACTGGAACTCATTCCCCAATTTATTATTTTGCACATGAAAACTACATGCCATAAATGCAAACAACGAAAGTTGAGACTCTCTCAAGGTCCCAGGGTCAAGTTATGTCCCTTAATTTGCCCTGGGGAAAGCTGAGGACACAGTCCACAGGCAGCTTCTCCAACTATAACTGGAGTAAAAACAAGTTAATACAAGACACTGTTGACTTCCTCTCTTTTTCTTTTCAAGAAAATGTATTCTATTAAATTGTTCTGAAAGTAACGGAATTTAAAAGCAACAGACACTTTATACTGGAGCAGTGAAGGGAACAGACTGTGCTGGGTAGACTGGCATAAATAGCCCTGAGTGTATTACAAAAGACACAAGACAAATTCCAAAGAGTGAGTTATAGCAGGTGCAAAACTCATGGCCAGTTTCTGTGGTCAATCCACCCTCCTTTACAGGGAATGAAAAATAAAATTAAACTAAAAGCTGTGATTTGGTCAAGGTCAAATACTTTTGAAAGCACTTTACCACTGGTTAGGATTATAATTCCTTGTTAAATCATGAGAAAACAATGAGATTACCCTCAGGATCAGTTGGCTAAGCAAAAGACTGTCACATATTGCCAGTTAGCACGTATATAAAGCCACCTAACCATGAAACATTACTGTTCATAATAATGGATACTACTGTCTTCAAATTCCCTAATGAAATTCTCTGTTTGCAGACATGAGCTTCATCGGAGTTATACTGATCCCTTCAAAGACAAAGCTATTCCATAAATATACACTCCATTTACCAACATGGCAACATTTACCAGAAAAAAAGTACTGCTGAGGACTTTTAAAATGGACTCTCATTTCACAGTTCCCAGTAGTGATAATGTAATGTTTTAGATTTGTTCTTTGGACCAGATGCTTACAATTTATAAGATGTTAATATTGTCTCCTGGATTAAAATACAAACTGTAATGATATTTCTTGTGTGCTATCACAGGGTCCATGTAAGCTATCGTGAAGCATCTCCCACAGTCTCCAAAGTGAGACAACAGCAGCATGGGATGGGTACCTGCAGTAGAGTTCAATGAAGTTTTAAAATCTGGCCAAAACAGGGAACAGATTGTTGTCAGCCATAGCCTAGCTAATAAAGGATGTTATTTTAAATAAACATACTTTCTGAGCCAGTGTCATTCTATACAGAAAGTGTGCATGTCAGAGGAGGACATATCGCATGCTCTTAAGAAATGTATTGCTCATCTCCCTGTGAAAAGTAATGTATGGATGCATCCACAGCTTACTTCCATCCCTCTTCATAAGAGATACTTCAGAAGATATCAGAGACACTTTGAAGAACATCAGATCCTCATGTTCTTCCAAGTAGCATAGATGGCACAAGCAGCATGAGCAGATGCTATGGATGGGGAGACAAGAAATCCTAATAAACAGAATCCCAAATGATTCCGATGGCCACAGGTGGGAAGCAGGACAGGCAGGAAAACAGGTAGCAGCCCTTTGGTCAGGTAAATCATCGTCTACTTCCCGTTTACCTCATTGGGTGAAGCACACACGCAGAGCCGGTTTGGAGCAGAACAGCTGTTACAGACATCCACCGACAACCAAAATGGTGATGAAACACTCATAAAATAGCTTCTCCAGGTAACTTAGTGGTTATATACTGGCAGAAGTTTTCCAGGGGTGCTGCTCAATCATTATAAACATGGGCAATTTGGAAAAGTCTAGATTAGATAGATTTGAAACTCTTAAATGATGTGCTGCTTTGGGAATTCGGAAGAGGGTGTCATCTGTCCTCTGGGCATGTGCATTAAGAATCAATGTACCAGCCAGACTGTGAACATGGGAACGGCTGTGGGGACAAAGGAAAATGCCGAATTCAAGCAGCTGAAAGAGAAATGGCTGGGCTGTGAAAAGAAAGGAGCGTTATACTGTGAAATAATGAGGAGAGTGTACGGCATGTACAGACTAAAATTCCTCCATGCTGGGAAGCCCATACAAAATCTTGCCTAGACTTCTTCCTCTGTACGCACAAGGTGCTCTTCTCTGTGAGGTGTGTGACACTGGATTTTCTGAGCGTGAGTATCACAAAATCTTGCATGTTTTATCAGGAGTATTGTGCAACAAAAGAGCCTGGGAATACTACAGCCCTTCCAAAATGCTCCCATTTAGGGGAGACTCCCTCATGCTGGATTAAGTTTTAGGCTATTTTGGAAAGCTCTCACTCTTTTGAGGAGGGATTTGGGTGTGTATTTCAATACGAATTACTTAAGAAAAAAACCCCCACATATGTTTCCCTCAAGAAATCAGGGGGGTGCATAAAACTCACATCCTGGCCTAAGAAAAGGACTTGAGCTTTTCTGATGGAAGGAAAAAAGGTCTTCCGCACAAAAGATGGAGACAATCGTTACAGCCATAGTATTAGGACCAGTATCATCTGCTGCCTACCTATCTGATGGGGATCTTCATGCTCATCAATGTAAAGCCTGCACTTTTGTCCAATAGAAAATATGCACACATGTGCACGCACCTCCGTGTGCTCTCAAACATGCACTGTCTTGTGCTGTGTACGCTACCCAGCACGTTGCCAGCATATTAAGATGTTTCACTTCTGAACCTTTCGAGTTGTACTATCTTCATTTGTTAGGATTTGCACATTTCAGCAAAGGATGTGTCACCTCATCAATGGACTCTGCCATGCTAGATTGTGCTTACGGGATTTAGAAAATTTAAATCTTCTGAGTAAAATTTTGCTTGTCCCAAAGCATCAGCAACTTTTATTGCATAGGATTATTCCTGCAGCCCTTAAGAACAATTTTTCTGAAGCCTTAAAACAAAAGCACCTGAGTAATCCTGAAAATCATTAAGTATGAATCCATCCAAAGTATTTCCCATCATAATCACTTTTCAGCTAGAGACCACGTATTTGTTCATCCATGCCCGAGGCAACTGACAGGGTGGCTCGCCTGTTTCCCCCAGCCCAGGAAGCACTTTCCACCACACCCAGGGTTTCTTTCAGGTCAAAGCTTTTTCTTTCAGTTATGAACCCTGGGCAAAATATCAAACAAAACAGTTCTTTGCTTAGCTTGGGCTACCACCCTGCCTCTGAAGCTCCTTCCTTTTGGTTCCGCTGCTCCGGGGACTATTGCAGGACATTGCCTGAAACTTTGATAGGGAGCACCTGGATACGTTTCAGACAGGTTTTATAACTGTATGGGGCTGACTGGCCAGACATCTCTCCAGCCTGTACGAAGACCTGCCTTTTGTGGTGAGAGAAGTCTCTGTTTTGTGCAGACTACTCATCTTTCTGTAGACTGGACGCTCATGGCTTTCAGGCTTCAGAGTTTTGTCCGGTTGCTTGCAAAACTGAGGAAGAAATGTCTTTCCCCACACAGGCATACATGTCCTCATGCCCCTCAAACCCTCACACCTCTCCCAGAGACATCCAACCTGACACTGTACAAGCTAGATTAATAACAGCGCCAAAAGCTGTTCCTACATGCCTGTCTGAGGCATGCCATTTTATGGCAGATTTTTTTACAGATTTTGAAGCAAGAACGGGGTGTGGATCATCTGCCCAGATCAGCTACCCATATTTTCCTTTCTTGCCATTTTGTAGGCCATCGCTGTTTGTGAAATGTTCCCATTTTATTCTCTGCTTGTAGTGAACATCAATAATTCCAGTGTGCCAAAGTGCTTTATTTGACTTATAGGGCTTTTCTTAGGGAGCAATGGGTAAGAAAACATTGATGAATAATATATAAAAGGTCAGACCATGCAGTTTGTATTTTGCCATAAAATTTAGTAAGATAGAATTTTAAAAAATTTCTAAAAATCTAGCACTGACAGCATTTTCTTTTGTCCTTTTCTGGAAAAAAAGAACTGTTTTAATGTGTGGTCTCCCTGGAACCCTTTTGCTTTCTCCCTCATCCTAGCTACCAGCACCTGCTACCAGAACTGTCCACGAAAGCAGAAAGGCTTTCTGATCCTCTTCTGCAGCCACATCACTGAATGTCCTGGCTATATAAAATAAAAATATCCAGATAAGGAAATCAACCTAAATAAATACTTGGCTTAAGTTAAAGGTGGTGGCTTCAGGGAAGGCCAGCAGCTTTGTTTTTCCAGGGAGGCAAAGTGGATGCTGTGGCTTGCTCTAGCAGTGGCTGCTGCGTAGCTTGGCCAAAGCACTCCCATTACTGTGCCTCCATTTCCCCTCCCATCCATTTCTCTTCTCTGTTCAGAGGATAAATGCGTTGAGTGAGGGACTCTCTGCATGCATTAGCACAGGACCCAGACAAAAAGAGCTCTGGTCTTTCACATCGAAACATGATAACAAATAAGGAATATATGGCAGGAACCTTACTTTGAATTCACTATCATTTGGAAGTTTGTCTCACCATAACCTCAGCATCAGATGCATTGCTCTTATTTTCTTTGTATCTGTTAAAAATGGACATGAAACCCTCAAGGGACAGATTACTGTACTAACTCTGTAATATAGCAAGGCATTACAAACACCCCCTCCCCCTAAAATACTGCAATATTTTAGGTACATAAAATAATTTTTCATGAGATAAAAGTTGATTTTTCTTGGACTGTGAGATAGGACAATACCAGAATTGTCAGCATCTGGCTCACAAGTGACAAATGCACAGGGTCTGAATGGATTTTTTTTTTTTTTTGAGTAAATTAACATTCTGAATTAGATTTTTATGAACCATGAATATGAGCATTGACAAAAAGAACCTTCATAGCTCTGCGCTTTCCCTGACTTTGCTCTTTATTCCCAAAGCTGCTTGTGACAGCTTATTCATTCCCCGAGATTGTTTATTCCTGGTAAAAAGAGCACACCCAACCCAGTGCAGCAATACATGCAGATAAGTAGTTTTCAACCCAGAAGGGTGGAGAATTACTTCTAGAAGACCACAAAGGGGCAACACAAAAAGCACTTTCATATGCACTGGTCTGAAATATGCATAATCTCTGAAAAGATCCTCATTGTGACCGGAAAAAACAGTGACTGGTTGTGACTGGTTCAACAATGTTAAAAATATTGAAAAATTCTGACATAGACCAAACAGTATTTTTGATACATACAAAAGAGATCTTTGATAAGAATATCAGCTATATCTGGTAAATGGAAAATCTGGGGCTGCTAATATGCCTAACAATGTCTCTTGAAGCCAAGGCCATCAGATAAAAATACTCTAAGAAAATCTGGCCACATGGCGAATTTAACTTAGTAGCTTCCTTTTGTACTGTTATGGTGTGTAGTTTACAAAGTCACGGGTGTCCTCACAGTTTAAAAACTGCTGAGGCAAGGAGTTTAGCCCAGCAAAGTACAGAGCCATTGACCTCAGAAGACAAACCCTCCTCGATTTCAAATCAGCCAGATGATAAGACCAGAAATACCAAGTGAAGAATGTCAGTCATATATTGGAAATATATTCCCTAGTATGCCTGATCCACCAAGCTAGTATTCTCACCAGAAAATAAGAAGTGCTATTGCTGAAGCTTGAGTTGCCGACTGTACATCATTCTTCCCCTCCTCCTGTGCCAGAAAGCTGTCCATATTATGTAAAAGACCTTCTTTCTTGGTTTGCTTATAGTCATATAGGTGAGGAGTCCTGGAAAATCTCCCAGCAAGTCAGCAACTTGGCAGTAAGTGAACAGAGTAATTTGCCAGATTTGGAAATTCAGTGACGATTGCGTCAGGAAACCTCAGTACATGCTGATGAGGTCTTGTGCTGCTATCTAGACTGTAGTAGTTGAATCCTTAGTTTCATCTTCCACAGTGGAAGAATATAGAGGAAATTCTCTCTCTCTCTCTCTCTCTCACACGTTCACACAGTCCCTCTTAAATTACTACAATGCAGATTCATTATCTGAATCAAAGGCTATACACAATTATACTTCGGATAAAACAAAACTCTCTAAGAGTGTTTGGGCAACAGCAATAAAGTGTCCTCACCCTTGAGTGTGCAGATTTACTCTAAGCCAGAAATCTTGTCTCAGTGTATGCCGAAACTGGTGCACATTGCACAGGGTGACCTGCTTGCTTCACATGTGGTAGAGAACACAAGCCGGGCTATGGAAGTGGTCTGGTCCATTTTATGACTCAACAATAATTACCTGGAAATGAGATTTTAAAAAATTCAATTATTAATGAGTAATCTTAGCATACAGCCCTCAAAACATTTCAAAGCACCCTTTATAACATGCCTTCTGTCTGAAGGCAAGAAGTGACCCACCCCTAGCACAGAATTCAACATCCAAATATCTCCTTCTGCTTTTCCATTTCTGATTAATTAGCTGGCTGACATTTATAGTATTAATTCCCTGATTTGTCCCTCATGTCTGCCAACCCAGGTTGGTTCAACTTGGTCTTGACACTCTTGATAACTGGAGTCATCTGAAACAAAAACTCTGAGTGCTCCTAATAACCAGAGTGGGAATCACCAGCTGAGACCTATAAAACCCTCTAGTAGTTGCTACATGCATATCCAACCATCTAACACAATATGTGCCAGTATGCCATTTAGATCCCTTAATACTGGTTTTCCATCAGAAAAATTATGGCCAATACATCGGGATCTTTTATACAGCAACAACTATTACTAAATTTAACTACTTCATCTAATAGCCAAAGCAGCCTTGTCTTCCAAGTGGTTTCCTTGTGGTTGTCAGGTTATTAACCTCTTTAGATGTGAAAGAAATTCAAAAGCACTGTTCACTTAGGAAGGATCTCATTTCACATCTGTGGAATGTGGAGAATTTCTGAAAGGAGGAAAAGTATTAAGCACAGATGTTCTTCCATTTATTATCCTCAAGACAACGCATACAAGATATTAGTCAGGTTTGGAAAACTTTTTGCCAACTGTTGATCTACAAGGGAAACCTGCAAATAATTTAGTGAGGACTGGTTATAGGACTGTCTATAGTCAATCTGTAACACACTAACATCTGCTTGGAGAACTGTTGACAAACATTGGTATACAAAGCTAAGCGTTAATTTATGCCTGCCTCTGCAAAATGCAGTGATGGACTAAGAAGAAAGACCCTTCCTTTTCACCATGGTTACACCCATAGGGTGTAAGGATCTCTATCCCAGGATATGATTCAGGGACAGACCTCTACTAGCTGAGCTAGATAACTAGGGACACAGGGAAGGACTTGGTCTGTAAAGCCCCATGGGACAATGAGCCCTGTATCAAGTATGCTAGCACCAGTACCTCACCATGGAGTGAGAGGGTTTGGGGTGTCAGAGCTGGAGTGAAAGCAGCTGAGACCCAACAGAGGGAGGAAGCTCAGAGGATGGAGTGGTCTCATCGTACTCATAATCCTTTACTTAAAAGGTAGTAATCTTAAGTAGGACTCCTCTCATTCAACAATTGAAGATGGATTGGAGAGGGAAGGAAGAAGGTCTAGGCCCACCTACGCATTGAAGGACTCACCCGTGCAACTTGTCCAAGGACTGGTTGCTGTGAAATACACAAATGATCTGGGCTAATGAGTTGAGAACCCAAGACTCTTCACATGTTGAAGCTCTGCTCTATAGGCTGTAAAGTCACACATCTCATCTAGGCCAATGAATTTGAAATTATAATTTTTATTTTGCTCAGAGGCAAATTAAACCAAAACAAAACATAAAGACCTATAGCATGGGCTCTAGGATGCTTTTCAGAGTCAGGACATTCTGACCTTGGATTCCCTTCAGTATAGGAAGAAAAAAAGGCATCCTCTTATTTGGTGAATTATCTGACTAGGATGCTATTATGGAAATTAAGGCCTTTTTCTCTTCCTTCAGCTATGTTTTAAAAGGCAGTGGCAGCTGTGACTTCATTTTGTGAAGAACCTAATCCTTTCAGTATGTATCAAGCATTTTCTGAGAATGCCTACAACTGGGTAAAACCACTAGTGGGGCTTTTTATTGGTTTTTTGGTTTTGGTTTTTGTTTTGGTTTTTTTTTGAGGGAATCACCATTTATGGAAGTAGGTACCACCACTGATGGCAAAACCTGCCTGCTCCATTCAGACTTGTACACCCCTTTGAACTGGCTTGCACAGACAACTGTTGTGCTCCATTTTGGGGACTCCTATGCTACAAGGTCAGCTGTTCCTGAGGACATCAGGGGAAGAATGCACTGTTTAAAGATCTTGATGTGTTTCACTTCCATGCTAACAGCTAGGTAGTCCTGTGAAGATTGGGGTGAAATGTTCAGAGGTACAACCCTAGGCACCTGGAGAACTTAACACCAAGCAGGAAAGCTCCCAGAGAGGTCAGGTACCTCCAGAGTCTAGTAGCAGCTTAGCCAGCTTTTTCAGAGCACTTTTGAATGGAGGTTCCTAAGCTGTTTAATGGCCTTTGCCACTGCACTGCTTGCTGGTAGCAGTAGCAGACAGCTGTCTTTTGTAGATTATGATAAAAAAAAAAAAGATGGAAAATACATCATGCCAGTTTTCTCAGAAGTTCTTTCCAAGTTTCTGAAGTGCACAGCAGTTGGCATCCCCATGAGCATTACCACCTGTAACTTCTTTTTCATTATGCCAACAGTGGGAATGAAAACCCAGACTACAGTCTCAAAGCCCCTCAAATGAAAGGACCTCATCCATTAGCTTGGATCAGTGGTCATCCTTGGTAGATTAGCCACAAGAGGAGCTGTGTAACATGCTTTAGCAGTATGTCAGCCAGACAGAGTCTGCTCACAGCACAGCAGTGTGTAAATGGAGAAGCCAGACTAATGCTGACAATAGCTATTACTATCCTCAGGGAGGATAGTCCTGAGTTGTGCTTAGGCAGGAAAGTATTACCATGACAGTGTGGTTGTGCCAGGATAAATGCTTTCCCCATCATTCTTAAGGTGTGGGAGGCCAGTTCTGCATCACACCCCTTCAGAGTCCATTACATCTGGTTTTGGTTTTATCAAATTCATGATGCCTTTGTTGCCACCACTCTGGTCATATAGTGGTGGCTATCAAGTCACCAACGCATGGCTGTAGCAGGGAATTCTGTATCTCAGGAGATGCATCTGCAACTCATTCCTAGGCAGTCATCTGATGCCGCTAGATTATATAATGAATTTAAATCTGCCAAGAATGAACAAGAATCTTATAACAAAAGTAGAAACCTGTTTCACATACTAGATCAAAACAGGCACGAATGATGGAAAGAAACTGTTTCTAAACTGAACTTCACACATTCCAGTTGTGAAGCTTGGCAGACTGTCAAGAGACTGAGTGGAGACTCTGGTCTGGGAAAAGGGAGTACCCTGTCACAGCAAACTCCACAGCATCACAGCTGGTAGCCAATGGCACAGACCCCTCATTGAAATAAGGCTTTCAGTCATGCATTAAAAATGATGGTTTCTGAGATGGCAGATTCCAAATGTCAGCAGGAACCTGATGGCTTCTTGCACTTGCCCGGGCTCAGACTGGCTCTTCATCAACAGCACATGACTTTTGGGTCTGGCAGTTAAACAATCAGCAAAGGTTGATATGTTGTGATTTATGAACCATTATATTCCACACCGCAGATCCCAAGCATGCAAGGACATGCAAGGATTATAGCTGTTCCTGAGGCAGGGAAACCAGTGACAAACAGGAGGAGCTTCTGACCTGCTTCTTGGCTGTGCACTGCCCCACAGCTTTAGGGGGAAGTTAATTCTTATGCAGAACAAGGCTCCATGCCACTCCAGAGGGGATAGTGTTTGATCAAAGATGTGAAGAGTAAATCCTTAGCCGGGAAAAAAGTGGTGCTGTACTTACTCATCTCCCATCAGTTTAGGATATCATATAGTATGAGTAACTGACTGCAATTACTTATTTTCCATCGGCTTCTCCTAGAACAGATGCACAAGTGATGCTTCATTCTGCAAACTGAGTAAGATGTGCTATATAGTGGGCTCCTACACATTTTACCTCCACTTCTAACTTCTTGGATGTCTATATATGTATGTATTTATATGTAAATCTATACGCATGTTCATAAATTTTATATATGCTGCATGTATGTTAATTACATGCACTGCCAATTCTGGAATGATTTTTTGTGCCATCAGAAGGCATCTAAAATGTAATGGTTATACCTTGACCATTTTGTTCCAACAGAGAGGAGCCATCTTCAGTAAGACCAGAACAGTAGCGAATATATCTTTGATGCTGGTCTCTTTCCAAGCACTGGACCTTTTTAATGAGTTATCCTATATTTGGAATTGCACTGAACTTGAAATCACTGGTGGGCCATGTCTGGAACAACTGAAAATAAAACTGGCTTTTGACTCTGCCTTGAACTCTTGTGAACCTTTGGACCATTTGGATGCCGGTAACCAGATACTGGCCCTGACTGTTGATAATGCTCTGGGCTCTGTAATATAGTTGGCATATTTATCATTTTGGTGTAGCATTGGACTTGACCACTGATCTTACTAGCACCTGTCTGAACCTCTGTGTTCTGCATATGATAAAAGACGGGGTGAAAGAGCCTAGGGTCAAACCGCAGATCTGCTAGTTTTCTCCATCTGCAGAGCTCCAGCTTCTCAGCACCATTTAGGAGGAGGACTTGCAGACTACAGGATAACAGTGCCGCTGGCCTCTTGCTATGTCTTCTTTGCCAAAAAAGAAAAAAAAATCCTTGCAAAATACACATAGTGGTGAGAAAGGCATTCCAAATGCTGAGGAGCTTGTTGCTGTAGCTGCCCCCTTGCCTATTGAAAGGTAAAGCTCAGCAGAGTCAGAAACGAAATCTGACTCTGAGTTGTTTTAACCATGAACCATTTCTTTCTATGGAGCTGTGCAACAGACTGGAACTGAGGCAGTAAAAAAGCGCCTGCGTTGCCACCCACCAGATGTCTAGAAGGTGGTCTACTATGCTCACACTCATACTTACAAAACTCAGATATTGATGTCTGACTTCTGTATACAAGCAACCAACACTTCAGTGCAGCTCCTTCTCATGGATTTTATAACCAAGTCCTAATTACTGATCGATCCTCTTCAAAATCTACATTGAATTAAGTACAAATCAGAATATTTATCTGGCAGAATACGCATACATAAAAACAAAGGAATAATCAGTGGTGCAAAGAGAAACACAGACAATGCATATGATTTTAGTGATGAATATGTTGCTGTTATTTTAAACTCAAAAGACCAAATGTGTACTATTTTCCCCATTTTTAGTACATGAGAAAATCCAGATTCTATGCACTTGAATTTTCATCTGTTTCATATGAAACAACTATTTCTTTATATTTAGTGTCCAGTCCACTTGCATTTCTCACATAATGGTAAAAGTAAGGCTAAGCTCTTCAGTAACTGAATGTCACTTCTGGAGCCTGAACCTTCAGTCGTCTCAAACTATGTCCCATTACAACTAAGATAATGAAGTGTCTGAGAAGTGATGGATCAATCCCTTAACTGTTCAAATAAAACCTATATTTTTTCTATTGCACTTGTGAAAAAAAAGTCTCAAAACAGATTTTGTGCTATTTAGAAGTTGCCAAACCATTTTCTTTTAAACTTAATTAAAGAAAAAATGATTTGCATCTTACTGGGGCATTTGTGTGGGGACACCCACTGGGAATGAAGTTCCATATCCAGAATATAAGCCCTTAAAAATATGGGCGCATAATGGAAGGATTGATACATCTTTAATGATGACAGTGCCAAGGTAATAAAACCTAACACCACAATGTTACCACTTTATACCAAAAATATACAGAAATAAACAAATAGAACATGTTGAGAAATTATACAGAAACTCTGTTAAACATTTTAAAGAGTAATAAAAATGCCTTTGGCCCATTAAATGTGCTCTACCGACTATATGAACCAGTGCCAAAAAGTATCAAAGCTTTTACAAAGAAAAAAAAATAAAAGAAAAAGGTTCAAGAACTTGGTAGTGTATGTCCTCGCTGAATAATTAAATGAATGTGCTGGGCATAACCCAGGAAAAAGTATACAAGCCGTTTCATTTTACAGAAACCCATGCGCACACATATATACATGTACATATTATGTATATATATTTATACCCACAAGGACACTTGATATGGGAGTTAGAACCCATGTGATAATTTGGCAGGGATATGATACAATCAATTAGCATTCTGCTTGTGTCTATTCAATAATGTAATTCTTTCAACTTTCTCTAAAATTTAAAACTTCAGAGTACATTCTAATGTTACTTTAAGAAACCTGAATCACCTATTAAAAAATCTCTTTCCTTTTCTCCATTATTTTCCCCTCTAGCACTTGAGCAAGTTTCTGTCCACAGGCAGACACAAAGGAGTGTCTCACAGTCCCAAAAGCAACTTCTGAGCACTGAAAAGAGCTGGGACATGGATTTTTTTTCCAGTTCTGCAAATGCAGAGATCAAACTTTAAAACTTAAAAAAAGTATTTCTTATTTTATCTCAGAACTAATTTATGGCTAAAAAAAATCGACATGTATTACTCCATCTGTATTAACATGTATTTCTCCATTTCTTGCGCAGTGAACTCTTAAGGTGAAATCCTAATCCCAGAATCAACCATTAAAATGACACCTATTGCAAATTCTTTCTCAAAAGTAAACTTTATACCTAGTGCTACCATCGATTCCAGGTGCTGTTCTGTACCTAAACCTATGTCTACTTCTTTCTAAATCTAACACTTTCGGTTTCAAAACTGTACATAAGTCTAGTTGCAGTAATGCACACTTCAAACCTTTTGAATGTATTTGCTCTACTATCTCTTTATGTGGCCAGAAGAGACAGGACAGGCCCTGAACGTTAAATAATTATAGGAAAACAATAAGAATCCAAGTTATTATTTCCTTCCTAGTCCACCTTCTCTGCTTCACATCTTCCTTCTCAAGATTGTTAATCTTTTAGCAAAATTTCACATGCTCTAACTAAATGTCAACAACAGCCCACAATATGCCAGCCTCTCTGCCACATTTGAATTGCAGTCCATTACATTTAACCTCTCGGAGGACAACAAGGGACTCTGCTGTCATGTTATTCTCAAGTCAGCTGGCTTTTTAAGGACCCAAAAGACATAAAGTATCTCCTGGAGTCACTCTGACTTTACCTTAGTTTGGATCCTTTTAGTGTCAGTAACATAAAATAAATCAGTATCATGAAATAAGAGGATTTGGGTAGCTCTGTCCAGGTGAAGGGGAAATTGATGACTTGCTTGGAAAAATCCAAAGGCAAAAGAAATGCAGATGAAGATTTTCACTATGCTATTTGAAACAACCAGAAAAGGTTGAGAAGTCAGTAGACTGGGATTACTCCAGCGACTGTAAACACTCCTCTCTTTGAACAAGAACGGTAATTTAATCTATTTACAGTGACTTCTACCCTGACCTCTGGAAGGTGTCACAATAAACTCAGAATGGATCTATGGAAAACATGTCTGAAAAATTCATAGCTTACCAGACGACAAAAAGTGTGGCTTCCTGTTTGAACCAGATGGAAGAGATTTCACATAAAGCCCATGTAGTTTCATTTTCTTGTGTTCAAACCCAAAACAGCTGAGGTCTAAGTGACTTTGAATCACTAAGTACTCAGCTGATTTTTCCCTTCACCTAATTTCAGTTTTCCCTTCCTGTTGAATTTACTCATCTTTCAGCTGCTAAGCTAATATGTGGCACGTTACCTCTGTGGACTTTTCCGTGAACATTACTATGTAGGGCTGCAGTCAGGTTAAAACAAGATGTATGCAGACATGGAGGCAAGGATATAGAGCCTCTTCCCTATGCTTATTCTAACAGCTTTGGCCAATCAAAATAATATTTTACTGAAGAGTTTGAAATATTATGAATGGCACAAGCATAAGATTTCAGATTCAGTCTCTTATACATCCATTTTTCTTCAGATATATTATTGGAAACATGTGTAAGTAATAATAACACAAGGTAACTGACAGAAAAAATCCTATAATACGGATTAGCAGCACAGATATTGTCTTATCAGCCAAACCAAGAATAAGAATAAATAAAGACATGAGTAAGACTTTCATAGAGAACATTTGGCAGCTGGCATAAATCACAGGTGGGATGAATGAGGTGGTCCCAGAATTATTCCAGATCAGCCCTTCTGCTTTAGTGGTAACTGCAGAGCCCATAATGTTGATCCTGCATAGAGTATTTTCAACAATACATGTAGGTCAACCAACTAAGCTAATATAGTTCACACTATCCTGTTACTTCATTTGCCAAGCTACTCAGTCATTAACTGCTCTTGTGTTTCGTCATTTATTTAACTTCCACATTTTGTAATATTTTCATTCACACCTAAAATCATAGAAGGCTATTAATGAAATGGAAGGTGGTTTGATATGGCATTTTCAGCAACATTTCCTGGAAAATGTGTAAAATCATACATGAATCCAATTAAGACCTTGCTTTCCATCCAGAAAACAATTCTTGCACACAATCACAAACACACAAAATTTTGTCTAAAAGCATTAAATAAAAATCATCCTTCTTTGTCTGCTTGATAGGATCACAGGATAATTCAGTTTGGAAGGGACCTTGGGAGGTATCTAGCCTAACCTCCTGCTCCAAGTGAAATCACACCGAGTTGCTCAGGGCTTTATTCAGTTTCAAAAACCTTCAAGAATGGAGACTACACAACCTCTCTGGGCAACCCAATATCCCAATAAGATAGAAATTCTTTAAATACAATGCAATAAATCTCATGGGCAAACCCACAAGATGCACTCTTTTTAAGATGTTTTAAAATTTCTTCATCAAAAGGGTTGTCAAGCACTGGACCAGGCTGCCCAGGGAAGTGGTTGAGTCACCATCCCTGGAGATATATAAAAGATACGTAGACGTGGTGCTTGGGGACATGGTTTAGTGGTGGACTCGGCAGTGCTATATTAACAGTTGGACTTGATGATCTTAAAGGTCTTTTCCAACCTAAGTGATTCAATGATTCTATGATCCTCTTACTACATTTCCTCAAAAGCCAGTGAATTAAAAAAACCTGAAAAACATTCCCATCTCAGGTCTTCTGTTTCCATTTTTCACCCACTTAATTTTTCATGAGTTGAACTCTATAAAAATTATCAATGTGAGGCTTTTCTTATTTATGATTCAAAACACGCATGTTTGAAAATGGTAGGCTTTTTTTAAAATCCTAGATTTTTCTCTCATCAGTTGGATGTGAACTTACCTGAAACCCCTGGGATTGCATACACTGGTTCCAGATGTACCTCTCTTTATCCACAGCGTGTGTAATAGCAATAATAATAGCACCAACCTGGTGCCTGTGCCGAGATTGCTGACCTTCCTGTGGCCAACTGTAAATGAATACAAATGCTCAGGTGAAGTTTCGAGTATTCTCGTGAGCAAAGCTCAGCTAGGCCGTTTGGTCAACCATGATTGTTCTGATGTTACCAAAAAGATCACATATTCATTTCAACTCTTTCTGCTATAGCAGACTTAGTAATCTGTACCAGTTTTAAACAGTCTGTGATAGTTTTTTCAGTTTCTCCCCAATGATAGAAAAAGGCCCTGATTAGGGCCATGAAACTTCTGCTGGGTTGCAGAGGAGTTTGTAGGAAAGGCCCTGCTAGTTGGCTATTTTTATTTTCTGGCATCATTAGATGTCTGGAAAAATGCCCTGAAAAATTGAGTCCAGGCACATTGACTTCAGAAATTGTTATATATTAACCAGAAATTTCCTCTTTCCCCACCTACTTTTAAAATTTTTAACAGTGGAATATATTGAAACATGCAGAGAACTGTAAAACAGCCAAGTGGACTTACATAAAACTCACTGAAATGATCCACTTCTGCAGTGGAATAAATCAGAGGAAATATCAGCTAGGAAAGAGGATATCCAAAGAAAGTGACTGCAAACCGCTAGTTAAAATTGAAGTGTGATATCCCTTTCCATTCCCATTTCTCTATTCTTGAATAGCCAGTGACATTTTCTAAATAAAGAACTTTTTCTCTGTTAATTGGTTTGCTTTCAGAAAAACTCCCGTCAAATCCATTTTACTTTCCATTCTCTATAGAAAAAAAAAAAGTCATCCTTTCCCTTGGACCAGCACGGGATCTTTGCAGGCTGATCACTTCAAGGGCACGTTTGTCCTTTGGTGTTGCATGCAAATGCGGTCACTTCAAGTTGGCTAACGAGCATCTCCTGGGAGATGTGACAAGCGTGGAAACGCGTATGACAAACCTCATTCTTCTGCCAGATCGCTGCCCCCTGCATTTTATAGCCCGACATCTTTTGTCTGTGGGGAGGAAGGAAGCGGAGTGCCTCAAAGATGAGGGCAAGGTTGGAAACTGTGATCAGAGCCCGAACGCGCTGGCATGTTACGAGTACAGGGAGTTGAAATGATATTTCTGAGAACTCCCATTACCGTTTATAACTACGTATTCCAAGAAAACTCCCAATATAGTAGCCGTCGTGAACAAAGACTGCAGGCTGTAAGCAACAGATGAGCTAACCTTTCTGCCTTTTGGGGCATATTTTCTTTGGCCTGGAGCTGCAGGCAGGGATAGCCACCCCGGTGCAAGGTGCGGGAGGCACCGGCGGGTGCAGGGGGTGGAGGGCTGGCTCCTGCCCTGCCTCGGCAGCCTGGGACGCAGCTGAGAGAACAGGACTGAAATGCGCATCGATGAAACAGCAATCGTAACCTGGCTTCTCCCATCCACCCCACTTTCATAGTTCGTAATGCTCAGCGAGGGTGGGAACACACTGCTAATACAATGGATGAGGTTTTGGCTTCAGCCTCCGCTGCCCAGGCAGACTGTGGTAAGGAGACCCCAAATTCAAAATTTAAGGGAGTGGACGTGCTCTTTTTTGGCTCCTTTTCTGCCAAGGACAGGCAGACAGGGAGCCCCGGGAGCTGCCGTGCACATCCCAGCCAGTTCCCTTGATCCAGCTTCTCAATTTTAGTGTTTCAGAAAAAAACCCCCTCAAACCGGTCCTAGTCCTGCTGACAATCCCAGAACCCAGCAAGCAAGCAGCGCAGTGATCACTTTAACTGCTTCCCATGAAATACCCTCAGAGCCTGAGTTTTGGCTTCACTGGCATTTGACTAATCGTATCAAAGTCCTTACCTACACTTTCATTCCTATTTTTATTTCCCCCTGTAATATTAGCTTCGGATTTCACTGTTTTGTTTATTTTTTAATTAAAGACTTTGACATTTTGAAGCCATTTTATATTTCCTATCCTGGCAATATTCAAAGAAGGACTACACAGATGGGCAAATAATCATATCAAGATCTGAGGTAAGGCTTCCCTTCATCTCGGTCCACTTGGGTAAACTCACACCACATGCCAGTGTGAACTATTCTTGTAACAAGGGCTGTAAATCCCTGCTGAAACTTATTTAGGAAGGGTAATTTTGGCTATGCATAAGTGCCATACATTAAATATATTACAGGTGAAATCTGCTGGGAAGGGCTCTGACATTTATAAGTTACAGAGACGGTATATATTACAGAGGCTCCAAATTCTGAGAGAATGTAATAGAATATAATTTTATATAGCAATTTTACCTGCAGTCTCTTCAAAAAGAAAGAATCACCAAATCCCTTACAATTCTGCAACTCTTGTTTTGTTTTTTCTTTTTAAAAATCTCCAGACTTTATAATTAAATAATTTCACTTCAATTCTTTGTAGGTATTCCCTGTGCGAATGCACTGTAATGCTATCTCATTACTAAAGAGGAGTTTGGAAGGCTTGGACAGCATCTGTAATGCGAGCTGTGTAACGATGCAAACATTTACTGTCTCCTCTCCCTTTTACAGGGCGCCGCGTACATCTTCCTTGAGCCCTTCCTGGGGGGAGGAAAGCCGGGAGCCCCACAAAACAGCCTGAACCACCCCTCAAATGCAAAAAATGCAATGGGGCTGATCCTACCTCGGGTGGACATGGTAGGCTTGAATTAGGAATCACAGCTACAGAACCTAGTTTCTTTGCAGATATTCATGTCTTTCTTCGCCTTATTGCAAAGAATTTATTCCAAAGTTATCCCAGCAGCCTCTGGGATATGTTTTGTTAGAGTTATTTGCCACTGAATTAAATTCCTCTGTAAACCTTTTATTTCTTATTGTGCTCTGGTGTATTGGGAGCACCTGAGACTCACTTGTAAAACTGCAGGCGACGCGTTTCTTGCACACAGTGTAATTCTCACACAGGGTTTTAAAAGTTAAAGCCAACTCTCCCAACATGAAGGTGGTCTATCAGCTGTAATTCCCGACAGGTAAATGGCTGCTTGGCACTATCTGCATACAACCTGTTTTGACATTTTGTTGGACTCATTTCCACGGCACTGCTTTTGGCTCCTCCGTGGCACTGCAGAAGGGAAACCACTTCTGCCATGGGCAAATCGATGAACAAAGCCAAGGACGCGATGCACGGAAACACTCTCCAACATAAGCGGGGGAAACTCTGAAAAACACAAGGTGCTTTAAAATATAGTCTAGAGAAACGGCAGCTGCTTTCTCATAAGAAGGTGCAGCGGTTACTGATTGCAGCCATCTAGGCCAAGCCCAGTGGGGATTGCTGCTGAGCCCTGTGGAGCCCCACACCACCGGGGCACGGTTCCCCTCTTGGCTGCTGTATCTGCATGAGACTCCAACCTGACCAGCTTCAGATGGCCTCTTTTCTCTTCACAGCATCTATAAATATCTATTTCCTCCTCTAGTTCCAGCATAAATCTCCTCCCTTAGCTTGTATCTGCCCAGTTCCAGATCAGTGCCATGTTTTAGGTTTGGCATCTTAGACCTCCATGCAACAAGAACTGAGAGGTCAATGCTGTTGACTTGAGAACAGCTTTGTTACACCACAGGGTGCACAGCACATAGATTCGGACCTGGGAAGCAGCAGGATAGCACAGTCCCAATGACTGCTGCTATTTTTAGCTATGCAAACATATAACATGTCAAATACTAAATATGTCACTGCTCCAGAATTAAAAATTGCCACTGCTGGCTCTTAGGCAGCTGTAACTTTCAGGAGATGATTCACACTGGAACTAGACTCACATAAGTAATTGCACTGATTCAAGATCACTTAAACTTGTTACCTTCCACAAACTCAGCCATGTGGAGTAATAATAATGTTGTGAATCATTTTGATAAAACCCACCCTCTACATAAAGTGACAAAGGTGAGGAGCTGAGAAAGTGTGCATATTGTCTAGATTTGCAAGGAAGAGGAGTAGCCTGCTCAATTTCAAAACAATAATAATTAAAAAAAAAGGCTAAGAATATAAACATTGACAAACTTGCCTTACAAATATTATTTTAAACATGTCTGTGACAGACTGCTTGAAGTCAAAGTCTAATAAAGCACTTATCCTCAAGGGGACTTCTTACATGTTGAGAGGAAGCACGTACTTCAGGGCTTTGCGGGTTCCAAGCACTGAATATTGAGTTCGCAACAAGCGTTGCGCTACCTGCAGTCTCTGCCTTATTCCAATGGGCATTTCCCTGGGGCCAGATCACAGGTCAAAAGGCTGTACAGATTGCTGTGATGGAGCTCATCTTTCCAGAGCCAACAAACAAGAATGAGAGAAGGGCTACAGGTTGCGTTTTATGTTCATTGTTTTTATGATTCAGAGTGTAAGGTTTTCTACTCTTTGCATACATCTGCATAGTATTATCCGCATGACAACCATAACAAAAGAAAGATAATTAAAACCAGACTGATTGGAATTAATACAAAATAAACAGTTTGCTTAATATCTCTGGCTAATTTCTCTTATGTGAAAAGTGAAGCTAATGCTTCCATCTAAGGTGTGGGGGGAAAAATTAGGAAAAAAAAGCAAAATATTTAGCTTACCTCACCTGAAAGCAATCTCTTCTTTGATCCTGTTTTGTTTGAACCACTGGCACCACTTCTTCTCCAGTATCATCAATTCCTCCTCTGTCTCTATTTGCTCTCTTCCATGCATCTCCTCTGGCCCACTGTTAAGAGAGTAGTAACGTACCAGGATGATTTTTATTAAATTAACCAGAAAAGTATTTAAGTCCTTACTTAGACTTTCCATTTGAAAGAAAGGCTGTGCAGTTAGCCTCTGCTTCAGCTGTACAAGTTTTGCTCTAGCTTTTTGTGTCCATGTCTAGTGTATCAAGTCTTTAAGTTAAACATGAATATTTGAATTGAGCTTGCTCAAAATCTCTGGTATAATTTAAAGCAACTTTATTTCTGCTCATTAGAGGAGCTTGACATGCCCTTTTGTTAATCTCTTCCTATCTAAAGCAAACTGACACTTGAAGCCCTTTTCCTCATGTGCCGTTTGCTGCACAGTATGATCTGTTCCTAGGGGGGAAAAATTAAGAGGATGCTCAGTGTATCTTTCACTATAGAGGCCTTCATTTCTGTAACTGCATGCACACACACACAAGCATACAGACATTGCACTAGTCAGGTCATATAATTGACTGCTGTGCCTGGCTTTGTCTACTAATAAATCTTCCTTGGATTTATTTTTACACTCCAAATCTCTGAACAGTTTGAACTCTGAACCAGACCAGAACATTGATATAAACACCACACCCGCGTGTGCCTTTGCTGTACAGATTATAATCCATTAAAAGAACATCAGTAAGGTTGAAAAGTCAAGGCCTCCAAAGTTAGGAAGCAGGTAGTGCCGATTCAGTCCTCTTCAGATACAACCTTTGATAACCTGACTGTACGCTCCGGTTTCCATAGGAATCCACTCTCATTCAGTACAGCTCAATGCAATGAAATGAGAACAACTCTTAAAGGTAGCATCTCCGCTCCCCTCATGGCATGTTTTGGCTGAGATACAGATCCTAATTTTTAATGATACTGGGACTCAGATGAACAACCCCTCAGAAAGCTGGTGAATCAAAAGCAAAATTTATTTCCATTAATTTTTTTTTAAGTTATTATTTGTAAACATCAAACTATGTATAATAAGAAACAGAAAACAGCCTTTACCATGGGGCATGTTGGGCTCATTCAACACAATCACATTACCAAGTTTATTTGTGAATAACAGAGAACATACTGATGGCTAAACACTTGGGTTTGGTTTTTTTTGTCTTTTCCTATGTGATTAAATATGCTTCTCTGGGCTAAGCTATATGTTTCACCCCCAAACGCTGAAAATGCTTTGCGTATTAAAATGTGCCGCAGGTTCATCCCGTGTGCTCTTAAGGGCACCATCCCTACCCTGCCTCATGGAAGCCAGCTGAGGCTGGAGAGGCCCCATGAGAAAGAAACCTGGATGAGGAGGGAAAAGCAGAAGCTCCTGGAGGCTTCCTCCATCCGTGGTCCAGGGCACCAGCCTGGCCAAGGCAGGGGACACCCAGGACTGCGAGAGGTGAGGCGTTTCACTCCTCCAGCATCCTCATCATCCAGCCGCCGCTCAGTCGAATCGTAGCTGGTACCCAGCGACCCGCAGCCATTTCAAACAGCAACTGGGGCAGGTAACCAGCAGCACTGCTGCCGGCCGCAGCACGAGCCGCCTCCTGGCAGACGGACCGCAGTTGTTCTGGCTCTCCCATCCCTGCCCGCCCGGCTGCAAATACCGCTGGAGCTGGTAGCAGGCGGGAGGGGAAGGGCCGGGGAGCTCTTCCAGATGGACAGGAACTCCAAACAAGGCAGCACTGACAAAAATGACAAAGTGGGGTATCAGACCGTGGATTAGCTCTGCGGATCCTCACGCAGTTATTCATCTCTGGCTGACATGAAGATATGAAATTATGCACTGGGGTAGTACTGGACAAGGTACGGAATCCACAGACCAGAAGGAGCGATGGATTTGTTTAACCGTGAGCCACAGCAAAGGGCTTCCAGAAATTTGTCAGCTCCCAGAGCAGCTGGATGCCCCTCGCACTGGGGCACGGGTTAGCTCAGACGCTCAGTGCTCCCTCATGCAGCATTTGAAACAGCATGTGGAGAACAGCAGCTCCAACTTTGCACACAGCAATAGGTAAAAAGCTTAATTTTAATGATTAGATGAGATTTTCCAGTCCATTTCATCCCCTGCAAGTTACAGTACTGCATAAGGGCTGCAGCAGCTTGAGGTGCATTTCTCACTCACAGACCCACAGAGCTGCTCTGCAAAAGCTCCACGTGGACTTTAGCAGAGGTGGCCAAGCCAGGAGCTGGAAGAAGTTCAGAGAAGCAAAGCCCTGGGGGAATTTGAGATAGGGCTGCTGTGTACAGACAGCACAGGATGGGATGGTGTAATCTGAAGCAGCAGCCGGCACTGGTAATGTTAAACAACACTCGCTTCAGCCTCCGGGTAGTCCAGGATCAGCTGATGACAAAAAAGGATTTGTTTGTGCTCCCAAGTACATCGTGAAGGCGAAAAAGCTATTTGACCTCACAGAAAAAAGCCAGCAGAAGAAAAATGTGCACAATTTGGTGATAAATATAAATGTAGAATAGGGAAGGAAGAAAAGTCCCCTCCCATGAGGCTGCAAGGTCTGCGTCTCCCTTAGGAGCATCCTCCGCTCCTGCCTGCTGTTTTACCTTGCCCTCCCCAAATCATCCCCCTCTTTCAGACCATGCTCTCATGAATCTCTGACGAGAAACAACTGACAAAATGGTGCGACTCGCACAAGCTCTTGCCCTTTTTCTAAACACCAAACTGTTTCCTACTGTCACCTCCCCTTTTCTCTCGCCACTGTGCCCGGTCTCCTGGCCTCCACCGCAGCTCGCTTTTCCCTTCTGTCTCTACGGTGACTGAAAGCACTACTAAAAATTGCTGCCCAGCACACCTTTCCTCCCTTCCAGGAGTCAGATAGGAGCTTGCCATACATCATGGGAAGACACGAAGGACAGAATAGCAAACACCGTTACTGCTCGAAGAAACTAATTTGGAGTGCCGGTTTCCATCCTGGTTGATTTTGCAAACCCTTACCAGGAAGAAGTTAAGAGTCTTCTCTCAACATGCTCCCTGAAAAACAAACAATTTATTACATTAACTCATACACATATTGATAGAGTAGGCTCACACCTGCACTCAACAGTGCTTAGCCCTGAACTTAAATTAATTTAAAAATCTAACCTACACATAAGCCTCCAGAGATGTATTTCTGGCTCTCTGGATGTGGGAGAGCAAAGGCTCAGTGTCAGCAGGGTGCTGCTGGGTGGAGGGATGGGAGGTGAACAGCAGAGCAGCAGCGAGCAGGGGCATTTGTTGGGACGAACTGGCCCAGCGGGCTGGTTCTGCCAAGATCTCCGCAGTGGCAGGACCTATCCAAGGAAAGGAGCTGGAGCCTGGACGCAGGTGGTAATCCACAGCTCACGTATACTGATTTTCATTTAACTGTTTGCACCCTTTGTGTAGCGGAGCTATGATTACCACATCTATCCCATCACATTCCCAATTATGACTCTCGGTTTCACAGTAGTACCATAACATAGTGTAACTAGCGATCCAGTGCTCCCACAATACACCATAATCCTTGAATGCTGAATGCCATTGAGCAGAAAAATACACGATTCTCCTACTACAATCATGTAACTGCCTAGAACATGAATGTGGTATTAGGAAACCTATGCCAAAGCTCTAGAGACCTTGTAAAAGACAACCTTTAAGCAAGAAAATATGCTATTGCTGGTTTTGGGGGGGGAGTATCAGAGACTTCCTCAGAGCATCCTCAGAAACCGATCTCCACCAAGACACCACAGACATCCACTTGGAATAAATAATAAAGGAAAGCATCAAAAAATAACATCTCTCCAAATTTTGCAGAGGGAGCTTCTAGCCAACTATGAGATGTGTTCTATTAAAAGTGGGGAAAAAACTCTTGATTAGCCACATACTTGGGAAAAAATATAAATAAATAAGGAAGAATATGCAAGATTTAAAGACAAATTTGCAGCCTAATTGTAGTATCATTTTACTTCCATTGATATACACTGAATTATTTCAGAGAAAGCCCAACCTATTTGCTTCTCCAGATACCGCTGTTCAGAATTTCCCAGTAATCCTCTACTGATTGTCAGTGGGTACCACATGGGGGAAAAAAGTCACACAGCAGATTAACTTCACTGGGGTTGTTTAAAGCCAAGTATAAGTCCAAGATTGGACCCTAGGTGCCATAAATATTAAGTTGCTCTATTTTATACCCTACCTGCCTCCAACAGGCACAGGCTGAGAACATACAAAGAAAAGCAGGCCCTGTATTAAAAAAAAAAAAGTCCTGCCCTATAAAATGTAATTTATTCTTTGGACATAGCAGGCGAGGGTAAGTGACTGCTTTATGTGTCATGATCAACACTTTCAATAATGGAAGTGAATTTAAAAAAATATATACTCCAGTAATTTTTGAGAGATCTGAATAATTCTCAGTCCACCCTTAAAGGACACTTTGAAGGGTTTATATAATTTGGAGAAATGCTGCTAGGACAACATAAATGGCAAGAAAAGCTGAAGAACTCTGATGTGGGTAAAACCTGCAGAGAGTACCTCAACTTAGTGCAAATACCAATAGTTCATCTTTCATGCAGAGCCAAATTATTCATGAATTTACCACCCTTTTTATTCTCAGAGAATATTGATCCACACACAGGATGATTACAAAAATGTTATGTTCTATTTGAGTGGAAGCGTATAACAATTCAATTAAATTTCATTGAATCAGCAAGGTGCTAGAGTAGGCAGATTAGTATCAGGGAAAGATTTTCACTTTCTTACCTAGCCTGTTACAGTTCATCCAGAGACACCGAACATCGGAGATTTGAGAAATGCAATACAGTGTTAGGAAGCAGTGTTATTTCTTGTAGTGATGTTCCTGTCTCTGGGTAGCGTGGTACTCAACTGTTTTGTCATCTACCAAATGAGAGCATACCTTCAAGGAGATTTGTGACACTTAATGGAAATCCTGCTAAAACCAAGGGCCCAGATCCTTAGTTTAATTCTGATCTCACTCATTGGCCAAATGTAAGCATAAAATTAATGTAGCTTTGATACCAGTAATTTTTAATTTGGAGGGGAATAAGTTGAAATCAGTGAGGCTGTATCTGCTTAGGTTAGCAATGATTTTGGCCCTACACTTGTTTCCATGTGTTTCCCTTTTGCTTGACGGATTTCAAGGGAAAGAAAGAGTTTATGTGGGATGTAATTACCGCTTTGGTCTAGTATCTTGAGTTATTTTTCCAGCGGAAACTTCTGGGTGGGAAAACCTGACAGTTCAGAAAGTATGCCAAAATGTAGTTCAAGTTTGTATTTACCAAAGGAACACTTGACATTTCATTGATGCATCACAAAGAGAAATAAGGGACACACCTGACAGGATTATTTTGTACTGCAATACTTTAAAACAAACAACGGCACTGGCCAGCAGTAAGAAAAAGCAAAGCGAAGGCATGAGTACTGAAAAGGAAATAACTGTGATCCTATGGAAAGTGTGAATATTACTCAGAGCACAGTGACACAATCCTTAGTTTCACAGTATAGGAGAAACCTTTTAAAACATACCCAAAATGTTAGATATTTTTAAAGAGTTTAAGGTATTTCCAGAGCAAATACAAAAGTGCTTTATTACAACTTGCATACCTTACCATCTTAAATATTTTTTAAAAAATCTTATGGAAAATATTTTTCCAAATCTGCCATGTGTAAATTCTAGCATGGTGATTTTAAATTTCTTTAGAGGCATTTTTGCTTGTATTCCATCTTATTATAGCATGCCATTCTGACACAAGGAAAACTTTCATGAGACCCTTAACAACAGACAGTGGTTTTCTGTCCCCAAACTGCCATACACATGCTAGATTTGGGCTTATCAGAGATGTGAATACTTTGCCCTGACTGAATATTTTTCAGTTATCCACACAAGTTTCCTATCTATGCCAACCACTTTCATGGCAAATGATAATGAAAAAGACCTTTAGGCAAAGCAATAAAGAGCAATATAAAAGCTCATTATAAGCCAAATTCATAAAATTACAAGCTGTAGCGTGCAGTATGCACAAGTAAAACTGAAAAGCAAGTTCAAGCATACCAAACAAGATTATAAAGTAGCTGTTGTTTTTCTGTCTGGGAAAAGCAATTCCTTAATGAGCTTGGAAACACAGCTAAATATTTTCTTTCATAAATTCAAGAAAAAGCCATACCACTTTTGAGACTTCTGCTGGGCAGCTTTTTCTCCTCTCTCTTTTCCTCTTTTAAATTTTAAATACTGCATAGGAACCATTTGCTCTGTGAGGTTCCCATAGTTAGGACCAAACCCTTCTCAGAGGAATTTTGGCACCTTATTAATTAGTTGGTTATGAGAAGGAGCTGCACTCTTTCAGTAACTCCTATTTTGCCATCAGTAAAGTGTGATCCCATAATAAATTTCCATCAAGCAAACTATTTCTGGTAATTCCCCCTAATTAACACCAGACTGCTAATAATAAATTAGGCCCTATGTGTTTCTGATATAACCAAGATCTTGTCTGAGCACAAGATATTAACCAATGTCCCAAGAAAGTAAAACTCAAACCTAAATTAAGCCTTTGCTGGTAAAAGGATTTATATACAATTTTGTGAGAAATCCTTTGAAGATCTCATACAGGGCATTTTGACCAGAAAACATTTTGAGTGACAGAGAGATTTGTTCTGTGCTGAGCAGTGAAAGTGGATTTATTGTGAAAACACACCATTGAGTTTTAAGCCTATAAATCTTACACTGGATTACAGTGTCTTAATGAATGAATGACAGATCTCTTTTTTTTGTCGGTTCATTTTAATGTTACATGACGTTGTGATTGATAGAAACCAAACGTTTGCCATTAAAACGTCAAATGCAGACTTGATGCCTTTAAAAATTTGGCTTCTGGAGTTTAATATACTGTTTGCAAATAGACTTGCGTTTGTCTCGTTCATAGCCTAAACACTTAAGGGGAGGCAAGTTTTCTGTAAAGTTGCCTCTAAATTTTATAGAGCTGTGTGCAGTGTTTTCCTTTGCTTGTGTAAATAGAGGTAGAAAACAACAGTGCATTTGCCTAGTTAAGAGACACTCAGCTACAGAGAGTTTTACCAGGCTGGTATTATCATGAAGTAATTGGCCATGTTATAGTAGACGGTTAAGTATCCTGCGGTGAAAGCGGAGACTGCTGCGTGCCAAGGCCAAGTACAGTATCAGACAATGCTTGCCAGAACAGACAGTATTGCCTTGAACAGTCTCAACTTAGGAAAAATATTAAACACTTCTAAACAAGCATTGCAAAGTATTCTAGATGGGCGGCAGAATGAAGTAAAGATAGCAAATAAATAGTAATTGGCCAATATTGAGTTTTACATTGTTACATATTCTACAGTGTTCAATACCATATTTCCATCTTTCATTCCATCTTGAGAAAAGATGGAGAATCAGAGACTCATTGAGGTTGGAAGGGACCTTTGGAGATGAAGGGACCTTGTCTAGTCCAAGGGCTGTGTCCAGTCAGGTTTTGAGTATCTCCAGGGACAGAGACTCCACAATCTCTCTGGGCAACCTATGCCAGTGTTTGACCATCCTCACAGTTGTCCTGTCACTATGTACCACTGAGCCGAGTCTGGCTCCATCTTCTTTACTCCCCCCTCCAGGTATTCGTACACATGGATGAGATCCTCCCTGAGCCCCCTCTGCTCCAGGCTGAACAGTACCACTTCTCTCAGCCTCTCCTTGTATGACAAATGCTCCAAGCCCTTAATCATCTTCCTAACTCTTTACTCCAGTACATCCATGTCTCTCACGTACTGGCGAGACCAGGACTGGACCCAGCACTCTAGATGTGTCTCACCGAGGCTGAGCAGAGAAGGACTATCTCCTCCCTCAATCTGCTGGCAACGCTCTGCCTAATGGACCCCAGGAGGCCGGTGGTCTTCCTTGTCACAAAGGGGACATCCTTGGCTCATGGTCATCTTGGTGTCCACCTGGACCCCCAGGCCCTTTTCTGTAAAGCAAACCTCCATTCTACCCCCCAAAAAATGAAGAACAAGCAACTCAAATGATATAGAATCATCAAATCGTTTAGGTTGGAAAAGACCTTTAAGATCATCAAGTCCAACCGTTAACCTAGCACTGCCAAGTCCACCACTAACCCATGTCCCTAAGCACCACATCTACGCATCTTTTAAATACCTCCAGGGATGGCGACTCAACCACTTCCCTGGGCAGCCTCTTCCAATGCTTGATAACCCTTTCAGTGAAGTAAAATTTCCTAATATCCAGTCTAAACCTCCCCTGGTGCAACTTGAGGCCATTTCCTCTCATCCTATCACTTGTTACCTGGGAGAAGAGACCGACCCCCACCTCACTACAACCTCCTTTCAGGTAGCTGTAGAGAGTGATAAGGTCTCCCCTCAGCCTCCGCTTCTCCAGGCTAAACAACCCCAGTTCCCTCAGCCGCTCTTCATAAGACTTGTGCTCTAGACCCTTCACCAGCTTCGTAGCCCTTCTCTGGACATGCTCCAGCACCTCAATGTCTCTCTTGTAGTGAGGGGCCCAAAACTGAACACAGTATTCGAGGTGCGGCCTCACCAGTGCCGAGTACAGGGGCACGATCACTTCCCTAGTCCTGCTGGCCACACTATTCCTGATACAAGCCAGGATGCTGTTGGCCTTGGCCACCTGGGCACACTGCTGGCTCATATTCAGGCGGCTGTCAACCAACACCCCCAGGTCCTTTTCTGCAGGGCAACTTTCCAGCCACTCTTCCCCAAGCCTGTAGAGTTGCATGGGGTTGTTGTGGCCCAAGTGCAGGACCTGACACTTAGCCTTGCTGAATCTATTCACGTGTACAATCATGACGTTCTTTTACTGAGTATGATTCAGAAAAAGAAAACATCCAAAACCACAAAACAACCGAGGACAGTCAGAGTTTGGGGTTTTGTGTTGGGTTTATGTGTTTGTTTTGGTTTTTAATTATAATTAAATTTGCAAATGTGAACAGCCAAAATTTGATGCCAAAGAGTATTAAACACAAGCAAGGAAATCACCTGGACTTAACAGCTGGTTGTTTAGTGTAAAACAATGAAAAAAATGAAATTCAAACAAGTAATCTGTGAATTGATGTAGTTCCCCTTCTTACTCTTGTTTGCAAAGCCGTTCATATGGCTAGATGATGCAAGTAGCTCCATGAAGAAACAGGTACACAACTGAACAGACCAACACACACTGAACCATAACTCAACTTTTGCTTTTAAGTTTATTGCATTGTTATATTAAGCATTTATATTTACACATAATTATGAATTATTTAGTTACAATATACTGAGACTGTCATCATGATTCAATTATTCACTTATAAAGACCTTCTACCTTCAAACAGAGTTAAACGCGATTCTCTTACAGGCAGTTTTGGAAGAAAAATAATTACTGACTGAAAATGCATGCAAAAAACTACAGTAGTTAGGTTACTAACATGTCTCTCCTGACTTCCTAACATTCCCTCAAAACATGAATGCTATACATGTGTTGTATGAAAAATAGTTGGGAATCTCACGAAATCCCCAAATGATGATGGAACGGTGCTGATTTTTGCTATATCAAGTCTGCAGTCAAATATACGTATGTATATGTGCATATGTATGTATGTCTCTCAATGTAGACGCATATGTGTGCATGTATAGAGAAGTGCATATATGAACACATACACACACTCACACCCCAAAAGATTCTAGAGGTAAATATGCAGGCTTACAAATAAAACAAAATACAAATATACCAGTATGAAATAGTCCTAAACAAAAAAGGTAATAAATATTCAGTGAGATATATGGCATTATTATAAAGTGCTCTACTAAAATCTCACTTATTAAAATAATGATAAAAATTATGTTTCTTTAGTTGATTTATATAATTTGGTAGAGCCATTAAATATTCATTATGTATCAGTGACTCTATGCTTCCTTTTAAATTTTAAACAAATAGATAAAAGCAGAAATTAAAAGGCAAAGCAGCTAAATTAAGCAGTACTATTGGAGCCTTTCAGGCTTTTGTCCTCAAATTCATTAACGACTGCAAAATTTCAAACCCTAGAGTATATGGATTAAGAAATATAATTCCAATTAATTATGAAACTAAACAAAATTCAATTTGATTTTAAGGACAATGACAAACTGAAAAGTTTCTCTCCTACTTTAAAATAGCGAGGTTTGAATTGCAGAAATTACTGAACGCCTCATCCTGTGCATTCCCATCCTCTTTCCTCACGCATGTGCAATATAGCTCCACTGAAACTCAGTCTCTAGGTCTCATTTCTCCACATTCCACCAAATTTCAAAAGCAACCTGGCTCATATATTACCGTATCTGGTCCAGTCTGCTTCCACCCTTCTGATTTTCAGCCAAACTCACAAAAGGGTACATCCACAAGAGTGTAAACATTTTAAACAGCTTTATGCCATTTCTTCCGTACCACCAGAAGTTAAAAAAAGAAACGTGGTAGTATTGAAGAAAAACAACTTCAGGAAATAAAGTGAAACAGCCCCACAACGTGAACCTGTCTCACTGAATTAATACGAAAGCCAAATATTTTTCATATTTCAGTACAGCAATTTTGGTTTTCTTTCCTCCTCTTTTGTTGACATTCCTTGTTACAATTGCTTTACTCAACCACGGCAATTTTTTGTGATTTTTCCCCATGGTTTTATGGATAAACCTGTTCTTTGTATCAGTATTAAAAAAAAAACAAACAACAAACCAACCCCCCAAAAACAAAACCAGTAAATGGTTACTTTTAATGTCTACTGGAAAGAGCACTAAAGACTAACAATTCAGCTCTGACATCCCAGCTGAATTAAATAGCATGTAAATTCAGTTTCCTTCAGGAATCTGATCTGGCCCTGAGAGGGCCCCCTTCTCTGTTGTGCAACTGTGCTGGAGCGAAATTCACCCTGTGCAGAGGGTCACCACCGCTTCCCTGTCTGCCTACAATTGCTCCACACCACTTAAGCCCTAATTTGAAGCTAAGCGGGACTTTGCTGGTGCACAGGTCTCCCGCTGACTCTCCGTACGGAGGCGAAATTCACATCAAGCCACAGAATTGGCTACGTCTCCTGGCTCGCAGTAAACGCGTAACGACAGCATTGTCTCTCTGCTCCCTTACAAGAACCGAGAGATACTGAGCTGCCTAACTCAGTATTATATTATTCAACAATATATTCCCTACATCTGGAGGAAAAGAGAGAAATAAAACCTAAACTAATAAAAATCATAACAGCTGAGCAAGAAAGAAAGTTTTAAGTACACCACCTGGCACACCACCAACACACATATTCATGAGCTACATGGTAAAGAATGTACTGAGAGAAAAACAACGTCCTCAGTTGCACTTCAGCAGTTTCCCTCATTCAACACCAGGGTCTCACATTCTGGATATAAAACACTGCTACCTGCAGATTCAGTGCAATTTCCCCTTTCCAAGGCACTTAAAACTATCTAAAAACTGAACTGTGAACATAAGAGGGTAACTCCCTGCTCCCTTCTTTTTAAGATCTGATCTGACATTTCCATCCTATCAAACACACCTTCACTAGCAGGTTTTTTTGGCTAGTGTTCTGGTAGTACATTAGTTAGAGTATCCCATTTATGTTTTAAGTGGCATCTTCTAACCTATTCTTATTCACCAGCATAGCCACCGCCCCACTTAACTGCTTTATAAAAAACTCTGTCCTTTGCAGACCCATTAGAGATTTAACTGCAAAGGCACAGGTACCTGTAATTGTGCAAGAGGCTTCATGTATACGAGTATCAGGTAAAAATATCGGTTGTTGAACTATATATTCCATGTAATCTTATCCTTGCTTTGAGTTCCTTTTAATGGAGTTTAGCTGCAATACTTCTAGACATACTTTAAAAAACATCAGCGCAATGAAGTGATCTGGATCGCTGAAGCCAATCTCCTTTTATTTGTTGAACAGCAGCAAAACCAAGACTTCTAATATCAGGTATTTATTTTTATAGATGTTTCACTTCTCATACTGAAGCAGATATAAATGTGGTCATAAAATCATGAAACCAATACAGTAATGTGCCAAGTGCAGAGGTAAAGGCACTCTAATCGTTTGGCTTGGGTGCAATTCCCAATTCCTATCATTTTATGAAGCAAAACCCTAACTGATAAACACTTTAAAAATTACTGTACAACCCCCTCCGCAATTTTCCACATTTCTCTTCCATTCTAGAAAATCATATATAAATAATCTTAATGAATTAGTGAACACGGACATCTTAACCTTTCTTTCTGCTCAGTACATTTGTTACACAAGATGAGCTCCAAGCATCAGATGTTGATAGAGTGAGCATGTTTCTTGCACAGCGGCTTGTCCTTCTTGGAGAAGAAAGTCTGACCCTCCAAACTGTCACTACATACCTGAAATGGGATAAAAAAGAAAAAATCACCCAATTCAGATGGATGAATTACACCATACATTATGCAGAATGCCAAATCATGGCATTGTTCTATGCACAAATATATTCAAAGAATAAGAATTATTACCTTTTTCTTAGGGATACTCTTTTTGATGTAATATTAATGGTTGATGTAAGCATAACCTTCCTTTCTTTAAGTCCACAGGTTCTTAACTCGGAGCAGAGTTAGGTTCAGCATTTTAAAAAATATTGAATCATTAGGATTAGGGCCTTTTTTTTTGGTCATACAGTATTAGCAGGTGATACTTTGGCTACAGTGTCTTTATGTCAAAAACACTCTTGCTACTTTAGAAACGCAGCCCGTTCCTGCACGGCCTTCAACGCTTGCTCCGAGGAAGTAAACGTCAAGGGTTAAATGCTAGGACACATGGCTGCAATCCAGGCCAGCTCCTCTGGACCGGTGCCAAAGGCTCACAATAGCTACACACCTTCCAAATAACCGGGAAAGTGCTTTTTGTTTGGGCTCAGAGGATTGAAAGAGGTTATAGCTGTTAACTCCCATATCGGTCAGGTTAGCACAAGCACTGCTGCCATGGGTTTGTTTAAAATGTGGACTAGCTTTACTTACGGAGCATACAAAGCAAGTGTCATGCCAAGTGTGGCCCAGGGCTTCGAGAAACCTGTCTCCAGCTTCAATGGGGAATTCACAGCCATGGCACATAGTACCGAAGAGGGCATAGTAATCTGCAAACAAATACAAACAGATTTTAAAGGTGAAGCATATGCATAAAAGCAAGACTGACCCTTTGAAACCTTTGTGCTTTTCTTTCAATGGCAGTGGGTTTGCACTTGTCCAGTTTCATAATACTGGGTACACTGAATAAAGAGCTCCTAGATCGAAAGACTGGGATGCCCTCCTTTCCTCACTTATTCAGTTCTCATCTCCTTCCTTATCCTTCCAAGTGAGCAATGCTTCCATCTTCCTGGTGTTTCACTTCCTTGAGATCAATAGTGTGCTCTTGGGGGGGAAACGCACTCCTTGCACAGCACCCACGGAGGCTCTATGTGCTCCTTACCTTCTCCGTGGCTCTGCCTTGAAAGCATACCCTGGCAGTTCACATGGCAGACCTCCTCAGTGAGTAACGAACTCCTGCCTACATTCTGGCACAATATTTGCCCCAGACTGCACTACACAAAATCATGCAATCATTGGGCTTCTGTCCTAAACAGAGTCTAGCAAGTTGGATCAAGTCAGAATAGTTTTGTAGTCACTGGAGTTTATTACGTGGCTTTAGAAAAAGAGGCAGCAAAACCAACCAACCAAACAAAAAACCCACAAAAAATCCAAACCAAAAACAAACCAGAGGCTTTAGGCAATATATTTAATGCATTTAACAAAAAGTATCAGTAGGGTGTCAGGATGGTTATTAGTGACTGGAATCACTGAAGGGTATTTGCACCATTCATTGTTAGGCACGGGATTGACTTGGTGCCTCTGGAAGCTCCCCTGGAGTCAGCAGAGAAAAGCTCCTCCAGCAGTCTCAGAGAGCAGGGACCAAAGCCAAGGGCACAAAACGGTTCATATTCCCCACTGACTGCAGAGCTTGAAAAAGATAGAGAAGTGCAGACTAGCA